>NC_072892.1:95523791-96773791 GCF_027943255.1 Anastrepha obliqua | reverse complement strand
AAAATAATAGAAAACATGGTATTTTTTTCTCTTTCAATTAAGAGTTTTAGTGTTTACTAGTAGATAAGCACAGCAGCTAATCAAAAGTCAAACCGCAAAACAGGGCAAAAAGCGATAATCTAATCAATTTTTAAATGATTGTAATTATAGGAGTATTTGCAGTAAAACTTGGCAACGACTTGATTTACCGATTTATTTGATTTATGGTATATGTATGTATACATGCTGTGAAATTATATCAATTAAATACAAAATCGGCTGGCATTTCCAGCTTGTGACTTTTAAACATCAGTGAGCTAACAATTTCCGCCTAATGGAGCAAGTGGTTGGAGGAAGTATTTACAGCCGATAATCGCTTTCATAATCAGTTAAGCGCTTATCACTTCTCTTTTTGCTAAAAAACTTTCGCCTAGGCATTTTATGGCTTTTTAATTTTTAATTTTTAAAAGCCACAAAAAATTTAAAAAATTGAGTAGAATTCAAAGTAATCAGATATGCTTTCTAAGAAGTGCTTTCTAAATATAAATAACACTGTGCAAATTCAAATGTTGATGAAGAGTTGAACAAAGAGTATGCAAAGCAAAAGCTGCATTTGGAATGCTCGCGCCTCTGTGACAGAACAACAACATAAGCGTCGGTACCAAATTGAAAATATTCAATGCATGCATTAAATCTTTGTTGCTTTATGGGAGTACTACTTGGAAGGTTACAGTGACACAAAACGGCTTCAAATTTTCATCAACCGCTGCCTTTGACGCATACTACGAATCTTCTGGACCCGTAAAATAAGCAACTCCGAGTTGCTTGGGCTTACCAATTAGGTCGAGATTGCCTGTGAAGTGCGGAGAAGGAAATGGCAATGGATTGGTCACACACTTCGAAAAGACGGCATCAACGTGGCTAAACAAGCGTTAAGGTGGAACCCATTCCTAAAAGCAGGACAATCTGTTCGAAGACGTCGTACAACCTGGTGAAGATCAACCGAGTCCGAAATGGCAACTCTTGGCTTGTTTTGGAGCGAACTTAGGGTTATAGCGCAAAACCGTACTCGCTGGCGATCTGGAATTGTTGATGTCCTATGCTCCATAAAGAGTCGAAGGAAGACATATATAAAGGGTTTTTCAATTGGCGCGGGTCGATTTTTCGGTAGACGTGGTGGCCCTTCCAATTTCTTATGGCCCATATTGAACCATATGGACCTAGACGACATGTGGTTCCAGCAGGACGGCGCCACGTGCCACACAGCAAACGCCATTTTATTCCATTTCAACATCTACCCGCCCTTATTGAAAAACCCTTTACATATATATATATATATAAATTCAAAATTTGGGCAAATGTTTTGAGAGTCAATACACCTCGAAGGTGACCTTCTAAATTCAATTGCGTTGCCTGTTTTGACAGATTGATTCTGGTTTTCTTAAACTCTAGTCACATAAAATAATTTTCATCCTTTATATAATAAATTTTGTTTTGCCATACTAATTCTGTTAACAGTTTTAGCAGCATAACTTTAAAACTATTTACTAAAGAGTTCCAAGTCAAGCAAATTTGTCAAACCAAATATAAAAAAAAAAATTAAAAAATATCAAAATGTATTAAACATATTTTTAGCATAATGAGGACTTAAACGGTGTTCTCACTCAAAAATTTATTATGTAAGGCTATTTTTAAATGTGTGTTCTTTTCTCGCAATACTGTCGCTTTCGTTTTATTTTCTCAAACTTTTTTTACTATGGCAAGGGCAACATGTGAATAGTTGAAAGTTGGCGTTGTTCAGCTGATTTTAATTTTTTTACGAATATACTACAGCTACTAAAATTGGAAGTGAACCATTCTATTTCATTTCGTATATGCGTATGTATTTTATTATATTCACTATATTGAGAATAACTCTTATATGGTACCACAGTCTATACAGATGGCAGTAAAATGGATTGTGGTGTTGGAGCTGGTATATATTCCCATAGACTTGGAATTGAAAAATCTGTGCGTCTCCCTAATACCAGCAGCGTCTTCCAAGCGGAAGTACTAGCAATTGGGGAAGCCTGTAGGTTACTAATCGCAGATTTCTCTTTCAAGGGCAATATCGCTATTCTTTCGGATAGCCAAGCTGCAATCCAGGCGCTGGACGCGACTATAACAACCTCTAAAGTGGTGGAGCAAAGTAGGAGTAGCCTCACCAACTTGAGTGAAAACCACAGAGTAACCTTAATTTGGGTCCCGGGACACCGGAACATAGAAGGTAACGAAAAAGCTGATGAACTGGCAAGAGGGGGATCTGCCATGAATAGCGCTCTTGCAGTACCAGTATTCACTCCACTAGGTGCGGTCAAGAATGCAATTTCCCTAAAATACCTTCGAATTGCAGATTGTAGATGGAGAGACCAGACGAAATGCAAAATCAACAGAACGTTATGGCCCACCTACAACCTCAAGCAATCGTCGGCATTAATAAACATGAAACGACGGGACACCTGTAAATTTACGGCAGTCATAACTGGCTTTTGGTCTATCGGAGAACAAGCCGCCAAAATGGGCATTCCTCATAACACATACTGTCATAGTTGTAAACATCCGGGGGAAAAAGAAACAATCTTCCATTTCCTCTGTGAATGCCCTGCCCTATGGAAGGACAGAATGTTAACCCTGGGCAAACCGCTGTTCGAGAGTCTCGAGCAGCTGTCTGGCTTAGAAGTCAACAACCTAATAAGGTTCCTAAATCGCACAGACTGGATATAGTCCTGCTGTAAATAACTGGTAAACAATTTGGTAACGAGGATGTGGCAACAAAATGGTGCGGAAGCGCTAGTTGGATTCTGGATGAATCACCACTCTAACCAACCAACCAACCATTTTTTTGTCTTCCTTGACATTTGTTAAGGAGCCACATGTAAAATTTTACAGGATAGAACAATTTCTTATAATTATTGAAACTTTTTATGTAATTCAGAGATTGGTGAACAATTTTCAAGAAAATGATTCTGTCGAGTATAGGAAAGGGACTATCTGGCCAAAAACTTTACGCTCTATTGAGAATATTGTTACTCTACTTTCACCTCTAAAACTACAGTCAATCTGACGCGACGTTGGACGCTACTAAATTTAGAATGCGCCAGTTAAGTTAGGTCAATTGTCGAAAGAAAAGTTGAAAATCCGAACTCAGTGTTATTCAGAAAAAAGGAAATCTTTTTTCTGTAAAATAAACAAATCATTTCAATCAGATAATTAATAACAAAGAAATCGTAATCAGCTACAGCAAGTGGGAAATTCTATTTAAATTCTATTTTCCCTGTATTCTTATCTTTGGTACGGCACGCGCAACCAACATAGTTCGAGACAAGATTATTATTATTATAGGTTTTCTGTTTCTTTTTACAATTTCCGATAAAACAGCTGATAATAAGGTCACATGATTTTGCTATAGCTTTCCACTGGCTGGTACCTTACAATTATTTGCTTCTTCTGATTTAATTCATATCACCAATCTTTTTTACAAAATAAATTAAATTATAATAAAATTTTTTCGCTCTGTTTCTCTTCTTGCCATCCCTGATCTTCCTACCATTAATTTAACCTTCCGAAGTTTTTTGCTGCTGATTTCATTTTTTTGTACTTCCTGTTACTTAATTTATTATTGGCTTTAGTTACAACTACTACTATGTACTTTTGCAATATTTTAGTGTTCGTGTGTGGCGAGGACTGTAGCTTTTTTGAACTTCCTGGTGTCCCTTATACATGTGTGTAGTTGCTCCTTTTTTGTAGGAGTTTTAGTTTAACTTCTTTTTTTGCACTATTTACTATTTTGGTTTTGGTTTTTTTCCTTCCTTGCTATTGTTGGCATTCTACAATTGCGCAAAATTCCAATTTGCAGTAAATTTTGTGATTTTCCTTTAGCCTCACTCGCTGCTTGCGCTTATATGTATGTATGGACAGGTAGTAAGTAGCAAATCTTTCGAGCGCCAAATGTCTGCCAACGTGCCGTTGTGCCCACACATACATATATGGACTCACGGCATGTGCGTATGCATGTATGTACTTATGTGTTGTAAGTCCTTTCCCTACAAAATATTGTGCGACTAATCTCAAAAAAGAGTATTCTGAGTCTAGGCTCCATGGGGTACAATGGGGTCCTATTTCGACAATGTCGAATCACTCCTTCGAAGTTTGAAAGTAACAATACGGAGAAGAAAACTTTGCTAACAACCCCACACACACATGATGACAAAAGCGTAATATGAAGTCTATAGTTCTCGCTTCAGACCCATATCGAGCACGTGCATTTTTCAAATCAAATAGAAATAACAAAAAAGAAATACTAAAATTTACAAAGCATTTAGCATGAAAAAAATAACAGGTAAAATGTTTGCCCTGTGCAATTTGAACTCCGGACCTCATGTGTGGTATTACAGTATTATAACCCACCGCCTATTGCGTTACAAGTAGATAAGTGAGACATATGTAGATGTCAACTTCGAATTTAGAGCCCGACTAGTCTCACTTCGTACCCATTCGGGTACAAAAGAGAAACGTTCGGTCCATACAAAGAAATTAAAAGTAGCAGCAGTCGCATGTTCCTTTGCGCCTGATTACGGATACATTCGAACAAGTTCCATTTTTTGCAGGGTTGTGATAGTACTGTGCTTCCATTTGATATATGTATGTATATACTCGTACATTCATCTACTTATCCATATGTATGCATGTTTTTGCTAGAATATGTATTATTCTATTCAGAAATACAATTCATTTTCTTTAGCCGCATTCCCACATTTCTTAACTACTATTTTGTGAACCCTCACACTGCCTTCTACGCGTTCTTTATAATTTTTGCTGAGCTTAGTTTGTCCTTGTTATCATTTTAGTTATGTATGCGAGTAGATATTTTTCATGAGAAGCGACATTTTTGCTTACATGCATGGTCATATATTTTATTTCCTTAATTTTGCTAAGGTTGTGAAATTTTTCTTTTTCAATTCTTCAATATTTTATAGGGCAATCTAATGGTTAAGCTGTGACAGGACCAATTTCTCTTTTTTGTTTATTTTCCAGATTCGTATATTAGTAGCCTAGATTTTTTTATTTTCTTGCCATTCAAAATAAAGATAGTGTGTCGCATATAACTCTTCAAGCATCTTTATGAAAGGTGGTTGTATACAGATATCTTTCCTTGTATACATAGCTGGTTCAAAACTTGATGGTATTTATGCGAAACCCTTGGGCTTATGTTCCGATTTTTTCCTGCGCGAACCCTATAGTTCAAGAAGAAGTAGAATCTGCAGTTACTTCCAGGGATGGCAGAATATTATCGTAAAGGCCGTTTCACTGTATAGCGTGGTATAATTCTTTCTCATGATACGTTCACCACTATCAAATCTTAGGAAAAATCGAAATTGACTTTAATTGTGAATTGCCATTCATATCTCAACCCATTGTTTGGGTTTGAGACCCTTGCCGCTTGCATACGTGTAGGGCACCTAAGAAGCTGATGAGCAATCTCACTATAGCACGATCCTATCAAATACTCAAACCAATGAAACACTAAACTTGCTTTTATAAATTTGCAAATACTTATTTATGAAAAGATTATTCAAAGACGGAAAACAAATGTGACTAAGTATCTACTCAAAATCTCAATGCTTAACAACTGTGGCGCGTACTTGACGTTGCCTGATTGCCCGACATGTAGCTAGATGAGGTACTACATGAAACAAATTTAGTATAAGTTCGGTGGATATATTTCTTTGGAAAGTGTAATGATCTCTGGTATACTGGTATAAAGGTTACAAATTATCCTAGGGCATCCGGCATTAGGCCTCCTACGATATAATAAAAGGCCCGTGGTCTAAGGGGCTTTCATTATGGACCCGTGCTTCCTCAATTCCCTTTAACATTTTGATTTTCACTCAGTTTTTGAGGGCCTATAATATTTTTTTAACTGCTGAATGCCAAATAATAATTTTTTTTTTACTAAGATATTCTGACTGCGGTTGAAGTTCAGAGGCCTTAAAAAAGTGAAAAACATACTTATATTCGGGCGAGTTCTGTAATTCACTTTTGAGAGAGTTACATTGAATTTTTCTCGAGATTGCTTTATAGAACCTGCCCCTTCCTAATGCAAAGGAGGTCTTTCTGTGCTACAACATGTAGATATCATAAATTTGTAAGGTTTAAAGTTGAAGTTGGTTTCAGAATAAAGACATTTTTTACGCTCATACTCGCAATCTAATGATAAATAATTGAATTTTTTGTTTGCCGGACTGCCTATGTTTGTCTGTTTGTTTTTCCATGCACAAAATATTGCAAACTGTCGGATATAATATTTGTAGGGCTAGCATCAATATGTTGTTCCTCAATGTTGATGAATCTTCTCCGCAATATAGGTAAATAGTCATTGATTATGGAATGAAATCAGTCCTGTTATAAAATAAATAGTCGTCCAATATTATCAAGTAATCATTCTAAGTTGTTAATCGAAAGTAAAAACAAGAAAAAAATGTTCGCTAATATTGGCATCCCTAGTATCTATTGTATAAATTTATTTTCTACACCTTCCTTCTAACTTTTTACACAATTACGAATGCTTTCACGCGTGTAGTATTTACATCCATATTTATGGCTGTGTTTGCTTTTCTTAAATGTGTTTAGAAGTGCAAATGTAAATATTTGAAATTTGTAATAAATCTCTTTTCACTCTAACGAAAAATAGAAAAGCAACTTAAATATGCAAAAAAAAACATAATAATGAAAATAAAAGAGACTACTAACAACGACAATTAGTTTTTTTTTCACTAAAACTCAGCCAGTGCAAGCGTAAACCGGAAGCTTGATTTGATTAATCGCATTAAGCGAAGGTGGAAAATTTGGGTACTTGGTCAAAGTAAAGAAGAAGAAGAAGCAAACGGAAGCAAATGCGTAGGAAGAAAAAAGAATCAGTGTGAAATGAAATTAATTGTCAGTGAGATTAAATAAAAGGCGTTGCTGTAGACAGACCTGCTCTGACCTGTTATTTTTAATTTGCTATTATGCAAATTTTTCTGGTGTTTACGCAGCGTAAGAGGATTTTAGATTTCTCAAGAAAGAAAAAAAACAAAAAATTGTATCCATACATACATCAATTTGAATTGTGTATAAGTGCGTGCATCTGCTGAATAATCAAACTCTGTAAAACAACAATAAAAATGAAAATTCAAAATAGTTTCGAAAACACGCGTAATAATAATTCATTCAAATTTCAGCAGTAAATAAAAAAATTAAAAAAATATAACACAAAAATCTCTCAAAAATCCATAAATCTAATAAACGCTGCGAAAAGTATAAAATTTGATGTGCACAAGTGGCAGATTATAGAGTTTATAGTTTTTACTGCTTGCAACATCAAAAAATGCGCACACACACAAATGCATGCGATAAAAAGTATACCAAACATACATATAAAGGCTTTTTACAACTTCATTAAAAGTTGTTTATGATGCTCGAAATTGATTATTTCGCCACATTGCTGCCACATTCGCCATACCCAATCGCATTGAGGCACAATTTTTGCCCGACACACTTGCGCGCCACTTGCACCATTGGTGCACTTTCAAATGTACGTATATATGTATGTATGCACATATGCTATTGTAGCTGCTCCTGCTGTATAAGCACTCGAATGCGCGAAGACTCATCGTAAAATCGTAAAAGCATCAGTGGAAAAGAACATGAAATTGATTAATGCATTTACGGCGGCGCAGCCAACGAGACAGGCATGCAATCAAACATACCTACATATGTATATTCACCTCCTTATTTACATGTTTGTGTGTGATTGTTTGCCAGGAAGGAGTCACAGTGCACAACAGATGCCCTACCAGCGTCTTTAACGACAGTTCTGCGTGGTATGGCGTGGCGAGACGAGGCGGCACTCAGCTACTTGCCACAGCTGCAATGCAACAAAGTTGGGAGCACGGAGGGGCTTGTATCCACATTTGTATGTTTGTGTAATTTCGTACTTGATATGTAAATACTTGCGTATAATGCTTAAGTTTCTACTTCCCTCGCAAGTGGAAAAATGAACAGCAAAAAAAAAAAAACAAAAACACCAAAAAAAAAACCCAACTAAAGCTTACAATCCGCGCTTCACCATCATTACCATTACCATTTCCACTTCCATGCCTATTTCCATATCCACTTCCACTTACCAAACACTCTTACACATACGTACACAAGTACATACTTGTACTTCAACTTGAAAATTAATCTTCTGAGCGTGTTGCTTATTGTTATAATAACGATGTGCAAAAGCACTTGTAATGGGCCTGTGTAGATACGTATGTGTACGCCTGTCGGGTGCAACACATGCCATAGGAATGCTGCAGCATCCAAACATGCCACCTATACGCACATATACATACACATTTTTACTAAGAATGTACACTTATGCAATGAATACATAATTTATAGATTTGCCGAGTTTATTTTGAAGTAAACTCTGATTTCTAGACGATTAAAGTGGTTTTTAGTGTATTGATAGTGGAATCGAACAATGATGTCTTTATTTCGATTGGCGATTTTCGTAAAGGAATGGTTGTGAATATATTGCTCGAATAGCAAATGATGTAGGATCAGTGATAAAGAGGGGCCAGTAGTGAGGAGTACTAAAAAATTAATAACTACGTCCTTCTTACCTCTACTTTTTGTACGAACGACAGTCTCCGTGTTTAACAGACTTCACACTAACTGGTGGAACTTTCACAAAGACGTAGTAAGCAAAATTTCCAGTTCTGGTCTTGGATAGAGAATAATAATTGCGGACTCAATTACTCGAATGGAAGAAAAAGGCTTAGCCGTAAGAAAATATAATCTCAAAGGTTACCGATTGGCTTCCATTACTCTGTAGTTCGTCTCCCGCGTTGCACCAGTAACGATTTTACTGACTCTCAGGAGTGAGTACTAAGCTCAAGCCTTGACAGCACACATTCGTTTGCCTGACGAATTCAGTATGAAAAATTTATTGCATCGTACCGAGCGATATGAGTTTCATTACCTTGCTGTAGCAATTTAGCTAGTGCGAAAGCGATTTGTTGTTTCTCTAGCGAAACTTAGCTAGAGATTTCATTTATTTTGCCAGCGATTGTCGCATTATTCGTCACTAGCGAATTTCGAACGAACGGTAATGCATCAGATCGTTGACCAGCAGAACTATGTAGTACACATTTCATTAAACGAGCATTTCCAGTTGAATTATTTAGCAATTATTATTATTTTTTCCGATAGGGAGGGCGAATGACGCAATATTTTTTATTTTTCGCTTGTCATTTGTAAACTTCATTAGTATACATTTCATCATGGAACGCTACTCACTTGAGCAACGATTGCAAATCGTGCAAATTTTTTATGAAAATAATCGTTCTGTTGCTGCTACTTTAAGAGCAATACGGCCATTTTACGGTCCATTTAACAAGCCGTCCCGTTTTGGGGTTATGTGAAGTCATTGGTCTACAGTAACAAGCCGGCGACGATTTGTGAGCTCAGAGCCAATATTGAACGCTAAATTGCTGGAATTTCGGCCGATTTATGCAAAAGAGTGGTCGAAAATTGGGTTCAACGATTGGACTTCGTAAAACGTGCACGCGATGGTCATGCAAAAGAAATCGAATTTCATACTTAAATGTATATGTTCAAACTCGATAATAAAAAAAAAATAGTTAAAAAAGTCAAACCGGTTGTGTTTTATTCAAAAAAGTTCAAAAGTTGTAGCGCTCTTATTGAAAACCCCTTTATAAAAATAAGTTAGATTTTTACGTGGCCACAATTTATAAATTTTGCATTCGTATAAATTAATAGGAGTCGCTATGAATACTTTTTAATCAACGAGCACTTTCCTGGTATTTATTCATCCATTCTACTTATGCAAAAACCTGCAAAACTTTTGGTATCACATTTATTTATTTTTTCCAAAAACTCCAGTATGCGCACCTCATTTAATAAATGCTGCTTAAAGTAATTTCCAGGATATGCATTTTAATCTAATCAACCGTTTTAAAATGAAATTTGGGTTTTCATTCAAAATTTGCTATTTACTCGTGTCCTTTTGTTATCTGAGCAGTGCACCATAAGGTGCCACAGAACAACTCAGCTCCCTCAGCGTTCCCATGCTGTAATTCTAAGTATCCATTATATCCAAGTATATACACCGATGTCTATGTAAATATCGCTGTACAAAGTACTAACATTCACCTGGACTCTTATCACTTCTTTATCTAAGACTTATTTGACATGCCGGCCAAGAGTCAACTCAACCGGAAATTTACCTAACAACCACAGCTTAACTAACTTCCGTACTAATTGTGGCAGGATTTGCGTTGAAAATCAACCAACACACATACTTTTATATTCTCTAGCGCACATAAATAACATAATTTTTCAAGATTTCAGAAAATGTCTACTTAAACTAAGTATGTACGATGTATGCATGCGTGTGTGTGTGCGTGTATACAACATTTCCAACAGTCTAAGAAAATTTCAAGTTGTTTGCGGCAAGTAAACTACTTACTACGTATTTTACATATCAAACAGAGAAATGATAAACATTATGTTGAGAGTCGAAACAATGAGACGCATTACATGATAATATTACACATGAACAATACCGTTTTATAACACACATGCATGTGTGTGTGTATGCGTGCTTAGATGCAACTACCGCCAGAAAGTCAGTAGTTAGCAAGTGGCAGTAATTATTGGTAGATATGGATGTGTGTAATGTTTGTAGGCAGCATCTTAAGCAACGTTGATGTAAGTCTACGCATCCACAAGGAGTAAATAAATTTACACTCACACATACTCGCATAAGCAGGCTGCCTCAGACCAAAGCCAACATCTACAAAAACCTACAGGCAGCGAGTCAACAATTTACGGATAGTTAGATAAACTTGACTGAAAATTAACCAAACACTCATTTAACACCGAAATTATGCATGGACATTATTATGCGTTGCATTCGAGCATAATGACAAATATTAATTTTCTACAAACAAACGAAATGAGGTAAACACGCGGACAAACAAATTGTTTAGTCGGAGAGATTGGAAGTGTGGAGTTTGTGGAGTGATCTGTTTGAGGGGTATTGTAGATATAAGCATAGCTTGTGGTGGAGTAGTTGTAGTAGTTTGTTGGTGGGCAACATAAACTTTTCAGATTTAAATAAAAAACGAGCATCAATGATAAAATAACAATTTAAAAAGTTATTTGGAATGAAAAAATTTAAACGTGAAAGCTCTCTTTTTTCAGCGAAAGCTATCGACAACGAAAAGTGTATTAATGTTGACTACTAAAGCCGCAGAATATTCGTTTATATAATATATTAAAGCTTTCGAAACGAGAGCTCAATTTTAAAGTTGCCTTTCTTTGGAGGAATTAAAGCACTCAAATGGAAAGTTTAATTATATAACATCAAGACTTCATTGTTAAGTGAGAGCATCAGAAGGTCTACTCCAAGAATGATAGAAACAAGATTGCGTTTGAATTTACTGAATTCTAATTAAAACTATAGAGGAGTAATCGTTTCTTCCGGTCCTAAATCCTTAGTGGTACATAGGGCATCAAGAGGTGTATTCATGGTAGAAAAAGCAACAAAATACCAGAAAATACTGAAGAAACCATAACGAAATTTTTACAAAAAGAGTACCTTATTTTGTTACATAACCTCAAATATAGCAAAAAAGTCGTTCTCTTAACAAAAAACTCATAAATTAAATTGTACATAACTATAACACATTTATTGCAAAAAAAAAACGCACATTTTAAAGACAATTTATCGCGCATACAAAGTTCTTCAAGTAAGTCAATAAACATTTGGTATTTTAACTTCTTTAAAAGGGCATTTTAGTGCATTTTTATATCCAAAGCTAGGCAACACTGCAGTAGCGAGAGAGAGATTTGATTGCTGAAAGCAGAAGTACACCAAGAAGAACTGCAATCGCGGGCAATGCGACCAGATGTTAAAAAAAAGTAAAGCTAAATAAAACTAAGTGAATTATTGAACTAATTTAAATAAAATGTGTATTTTACAAAATTATAAACATTGCTTTTAATTAGAGGAGGCAAGAAAAATGTCATGAAAAAAGAAGTAAAACTTCGCGTCTAAACAGCAAAAAACAAAAAATCCTAAATCAAGTTACGAAAATGGTAATCTGGCCATACTGGCCCTAAAACGACGTAACTCATTGTCAAATTCGCTGAGAGAAAAGTAACGGTACCACGATAGGTGCCATTTTGTTATTCTTTCCATCATGGGTCTACTCTGTAACGCGTTGCGAGAAAAAATTGTATCAGAAAATCAATTTATTGCCTATATTCGAATAAAAGCTTAGCAATACACATGGATTTCCTTCAAACTATATTTCTAAGCTGTACGGCTGGCGTCAAAACAAAGTGTACGCCACATATTGACAAGTAGTGACTATTTATCAATTATTGTTTCATAAAAATATAGTTCATACAACAACAAAAGCCCCATAAAGCAAAGTTTCGAAATAATTTACCTATACAACTCGTCAAATTTTCACCTAAACTTCAAACTTTTCACTCAGAATATTTGGGGTTTTTATATAATAAAGAGCAGTTTTGGTATAATAAAGAGCAAGTCTGAAGTGGCTCAAAAATTTGCTTTGACCTTTGGCAATTTTTTCTGCTGACGGTGTTGGGTGTTTTCTTTCATATAAAAAATGTGGAGTAGGCTTTTAACGGAGAAAATTCACTAGAAAGCGACTAAAAACAAATTAAAAAAATCAGTGTGATTTTTTACCTAGTTGAAACTTGCACCTTACATACTTTTTCAAAACAAAGAAAGAGAAATATTAAAATGTGATATGATTTACGAAATGTTAAACTTCCTTTCGTATTGCAATTACATAGTATGAGTTCAATTATCTTATTCACTTAACACTTTTTTCTGGTGTTTAATGGATGGCTTGCTTTCTGGTCACTTGGCCGAGTTCCTCCTCCTCTTTGTGTGGTGTGTCTTGATTTTTTACATAAATAGAGAGACCTACGGTCTTATGTTGCCTGCAAACGGCAGCTGATCTTGTTATGAGAAGCTTTTTCATGGCAGAAATACAATCGGATACTTGCCATTGCCTGCCGATGGGCAACCGTCATTAAAAAAAACCGTTTCTATCATTTGGTGTTTCATGCGCAGACAGGGTTTTTAACTCGGACACTACCGAACGGTAATCACCCACCAACCCATGCGGCTAATGCGGCCGAATATAGGCATTTCAAAAAGAAAAAAACGAAAAAAAAAAATATTTTTGAAAGAAATTTTCGAAGAAAAATCCATTAAAGTAGCTCAGTGAAAGCTTTGAAAAATAAATATATTTAGGTAAACTCTTAGTTTTCATATGAAATTTTTAGTTATTTTCATAAAAAATTAGAAAAACTTATAAATATTAAATGAATATTGAATGAATATGAACCGCTAGAGTGCGAAAGCTAGTTGGCGTGGTGTGAAAGCTATTCATTTAATATGAAAGCTTTATGTTGGGCGCTTATTATGTATTTTATTGCGGAAACTATTTAATTTAGTATGAAAGTTCAACTTGAATCGTTATCATCCAAACACCATCTGCGTTGAAAGTAATAAAATTCAAATAACTAACGCTGCACATAATCTTTTGCGCTACTTATTTGCTACAAAAATGAATTATTCGATTTCCGCTGTGAAAATTAGGTTCATGAAAATTTAGTTCATAAATAATTTAGTACATAAATTTTTTTCCAAACTAATTTTTAGTTTCAAATTAACATTTATAATTATTTCTTTTTTTCCCTTCTAGGTGACGCCAGTAATGCCAGTATAGGCAGCGGCGAGGGCACAGGCGAAGAGGATGACGATGCGAATGGTAAAAAGAACCAAAAGAAACGTGGCATTTTTCCAAAAGTAGCAACAAATATCTTAAGAGCGTGGCTGTTTCAGCATTTAACGGTGAGTAGGCACGCATGAAATATATTTATGTATGCAAGTGTATAGGAATTTATAAAGATAAGCACGTTAATATGGTTTCATAAGACTTTTAAGATTTTCTTTTAACACAAATTTGTGTGAATCTTGCGATATTGCGATAAATCTTTAATGTCTAATTCAATGCCGTCGCAGTTATGCACGGCTGAGTTAAATTATGCATACATATATGTATATTTTATTGTTGTAAAAATGTTGCATTATTATTATTATTATTTGATTACCTATTCTTGCTGTTTGCTATGCTTTTTAAATGAACATTTTCAAATTTTCTGTTTACACAAAATATTTTAGATTTATAGTTGTACGTTTATAAATCAAAAAGATTTGTGCTATTTTATGCAACTTTTGGCTTTCGCTTGGCACAAAACAAAAAAGTGATAAAATGCCAGCGGATGTTTGAGTTAGGCTGCCAAGTGGTGAATGAAAAACAAATAAATATCAAAAGAAGGAATTCAAGGGAAGATTCAGTTTGCTTAGGAAAAGATGCATTAATGCAAATCGGTTAGAGTTTATAGTTTCAATCAAAACGAATGATATTAAAATAAATAGGTAGGCCGATAGACTTAGCTAATAGCGCTTTTCGTAATGCAATATAAATAATCATAATTATATTTCTAATAAATAAATAAATAAATAGATAAAATACATGGCAACCTGCCACTACGCTAAACTTATAAAAACTGGAAATATGCATATTTACTTTTACTATTTTTTTAAGCTTTTTGCAATATAAATATTTTATACACAAATGTATGTGCGTATGTTACCCACATTTTACAATCCGTTTTGCTAGAAAATTTTCCACGACATTTTCAAAAACACGTCAGCATGCAACTCGCATTATAAAGCTCACAACGACCTCTCAAACATGACCTGTTATTAATTACATGTTTATCTCAAATAATATTTCTAGTTGCACAACTAATTCCACAATCAGGAGCTCCTCTCTAAGGGTACTTACTAGTTTCTAACAAAAGTTGTTGCAAAACCCAAAGAATGCAGCAGCACAAAATTGTAATTACAGAATGCCATAAGCACAGCTGTGTTGCCGTATTTGGTTATCGCTCTTTTATCAAGAGAAAATATTAGCAAATGAAAAAAAAATAACAGATGAAATAAAAGTGTATACGCGCATTTATTTTTGTATGTTATAAATGTATAGTAGTATGTGTGTGTGTTACCACACTTGCTAAGCTATTTAATTTTAATATACCGTATTTGTGTTTAAAATTCTCTTAACAAAAATTTAATTCACTTAGCCCTTTTCAACTGCGAAAGCACGAATTTGCTTAGCATGAACTATTAAAAATTTAACGCAGGTGCGCAAAGACCAGCTCTAATAATAGTTTCATAAAAATCTTACATTTTTCTATGAATGTTAAGGATAATTTTTTATTTTCAAGCAAACACTGTTAAACAAAAATAAGTAGTTTTCGATTAGTAGCTTACGATTTTTATGTGCTTAGGTGGATGAAAAATAAATAATTTTAAATAAGTGCCTATGCTTTGCTGAGCGTGCAACAATTTTTATGAAATATTATAAAAATAACGCATTTTGTATGTTTTTTTCTTGAAACAAATTTTTCATTTTGAGGTTCTACGGCTGTAGAAATGCATATTTCTTAAAATACAATATGTGGAATGAATATACATTAGATATTCAATTTCACAGGATGAAGCTTATATGATACAATATTTTTTCAAATATTTATTTTTGCTGTTAAAAAAATAATTTTTAAAAACTTCGCCTCAACCTGATAAAAACCGGCGGAATATTTCTTGTTTCATTCTGCATAAAAATATTTATAGTGTTCTTTTTCACCAAACCATTACGAGATATTAGCCGAGAAAGCCATACATACATTTTTCGTAAATTTTTGTACTTTGCGTCCACACTGACTGGGATTTTCTCAATACTCTCAATATTTATTTTTTTCACATTTTATTTATTCATGCTGAAGCTAACCGAAAATGCGTGAGTGTTAAAAAAAGAATGTAAAAATTTGAAGGAAGCAAAATAAGCAAAATGGTCTCAAAACTTTTAATAAAGCTATGGGACCGCAAATGATTTTGGAAATATGCCAAGTTATTCTTTGTTTTTAAATCCTCTGTTGCTTGCCTGTTTATATTACTTTTTTTTAGTTGGCTGATGTTTTGAGAAATTATTTGTGTTGAATTCGAAGAAAATTATCGGTTGACGACATTGATCACGCATATTCTCACGAAGCCTCAGCAGTAATAGACGTACTCACCATCTATGAGAATTTTAAATGTCCTTCAAGTCTTTCCGTTTCTTTTCTTTCCTAATATGTGCTGAGATTTTTTTCCTTAAGTTGATCGGCATTTTCAATGGACGGATTTTTCGGATTGTATACTTTTCTTGTCAGGATTCCCTATAAGTTTTCTGTCGATACTCTAGTCTGAGCTTATGGCTGGTCTATTTTAAAGAAATGTAGTTAAAATAGAGGAATTTTGCTCCTGTGAAATAAAGTGTATTTCCAATGAATACTATAAAAAATCTGTATTTGTTCTGGCAAAAGTAAACAGATTTTATTAAATAGCTGGTTATATCCCCTTTCGTGTATACCCTTATTATCATCATAGAGTGAGATAAGAACTTAAAACAATTTTTTGGTTCAATTTTGCATTATAAAGTTTGAAGATGGTCATGAGAAAACGAAAACTTAGTGTGCAGCACTACAATATAAATGGTGAATGCATGTGGAAATTTTCCTGGATAATAAAAAAGTAGATTTTTGTTGCACGGTGTAACACATAAATAATTATTTATTTTTTGTTTTGTTTTATAAGAAAGAAAACTGTTTACGAAAATTTGAGAAAATAACCGCTAATACAAAAGTAAATGTATTTTGTTGTTAATTTCCTATGTTGTTGTTTTTGAAAATTTAAAAGAATGCTAAAAATTTTTTTTCTTTTTTGAGAATTAAAATATGCTATTTTTGAGGTTTTGAGCATATAATTTATTTTCTTAAATAATTACAACTTCCCTATTTTCTTATCAAACTCTCAATTTTTTTTAAAGAAAGCTTCAAATTCAAGAAACTGAACGCAAAATGTGACATCGAAGTGATAAGCAATTAACTGTGCAGCACTTTCTATAAGCAACAGTTGCCAATAGGCTACCAGAAGCCAACATTTAGTGAAGCCCAATGACTTTCCTTTACCTTGTGCTCGGAATATGGCCGCAAAATGTCAGTTAACCGCATGCAAATTGTTTTCCAGAAAGCCAAAGTCAAAAGCTACGACTATTTCCTAACCTAACTTGCACAACTTCATAAGCAGCCAAGTCTGATTTGTGGTGCTGTGCAAGTATGACTTAAGCCACAGCTATTGCTAATATTTCCGAGTCAGCCAGCGCTAGTAGAAGAGTACAACGATTTCCTTTTACTATTAAATAAAAACAGGAAAACATAGAAATTAGAAAATGCGAAACTGGCATAAGCCTTGTTTTTTTATGTACAAGTAATAATTTGGAGGGCGACTAGCGGATGGAAACTACTGTAACTAGCGCGTTTAGCAAATCGACATACTTGTCCATATACACGCATATGTATGTATGTAAATGTAAAGGGTGTTTCTTTAGAGGTGATATACTTTAAAGCACTGTTTTCTGTGACAGCTAATTTGGCACGGATAATGGTCGTTTTTCGATTAATATGACCTGGCAATTCATCATGGGTTGACTCACGCCGCAGCAACGTTGGCAAATTAGTCAAATTTATTGGGGAAAAACATGATTTAGCTTGCCACAGCAGTGCACAAGCCTTTATTGAGTACGTAATGATGACATCCAAAAAAAAAATACATCTTTTGAGCTGAGGCCATCATTGGCCAACTCGTTTGTGTGATTTTACTCGTTTATTTTATACTACTTTCTTTGTTGATATATAAAGCCATATGCCTCGGATTATAAACCAGAAATCATTTAGCATTTGCCACATTTGATTATTTTCTGCGAAATGTGTAATGTCCGTATGAAAATTAAGCCTCCAGATTATGCCATGTACGCGCCAATCGCGGCAGCCACATGACGGGAATCAAGCTCAAACACAAAGTAACATAAAATTTAATGTTATATAAAGTTAATTTCATGTACAATATGTTAAAAATATTTTCGATTTTTTTTATATACGACATTGAAACTTCTGCGCCTCTAGAAAGAACACCCTCTATATGCAAACACAGCATGTGCATATGTATTTGTACGCCTATCTTTCATGTGCTTGATAAGAATCTTTGCGCCGTTGCGTCACCTTCCCTCTTCAGGCGCCGGCAGTCGGTTACTGCAGTGCTATTTTTATTATGTAGTTAGTTATTCCTCTCATTTGTTGTTAAACGCTACTGCCATTGTTATTAAACAAGCTGATATCGGCTTTATCATTGTTGTTATTGCCATTAACGGGTTACCATACCTGTATGCCATATAAGTTTGTATGAATATCACTCACGCTATTTGCTTACTTTTCGTTTATAGTTTTTTATTATTATTTATTTTTACTATCGCGCATACAACTACACACATTTCTTGCGTATCTCAAAGACTGTTGCGTGTATCTAAATATGAGTAGCCATTGTACATATGTGGTGCAAATATGTATGTAAATATATTTACCTGGCATATATATGGTATACATATACACCTACATAGATACAGACACATATGTATGTACATACGTGCTTTTTATCTCACTTTTCGCGCTGAGACTCTCCCACTGTACTGGCATACATGCAAACAGACATACATACACACACAATCATTTTAGTTTTTCTTTGCGTTGCTCATAAATGCGATTAAAAATATTTATTCATTTATTTGTACTTTTTTTCGCTCTGCACTCAGCAAATAAACGCACGCACACACACCAACAATTAAATACCTCGTAGCCATCAGCGGCGCCCATTGGAGCTCGCTCACTCCCATCACCGCTCGGTAGGTGGAGTGATATTTTACTGTGTATGCGTTTTGTTGTTGCGTTATGCGCACACACATCCGCCGCGCTTGGTTGTTGTTGCTGTAGCTACTATTGTTGCACAGTAGCCACTATTGCTGCCATTGGTTGAAATGTGTTGTGTCGCTTTGCTATTGTTGTTGGATTTCGCTTAAGCTACTTTGACGACAGTGTAGTTGTTTTCTACAACAGTACGGTTTTGTTATTATTGTTGGGTACAGTAGTTGTTGCTACTGATGTTGTTACTATGGTTGTTATTCTTGTGTGGCTGTTGTTGTTGCTGCACGCTGACGCCACCTGACAATTTACTAGCAAGCGCAAAGCTTACGTTAGCGAGCGTAAAATTAAGTATGGCTGCCATCCGTTTCGACGTTTAGCTGCTGCTGTTAGCAAATGAACGAGCAGATTGGGCGTATTGGAGGGTTAGGCATGTTTTTATTCGAAAGATCGCTAGAAGTAGAGGTGAGGGAGAAGGTGCCCACAGTGAAGAAGGTGATAGCAACGTTTCTAATATAATTAAATATTAAATTAAAAAAAAAATTTTACAGTCATACATATATATATACCAGTGCATACGCTTGTTTAAAAAAATGTTTCGGGTCCACTTAAAAATGAAATAAATAAAACTTTATAAGTTCAAATGTATTAATGGCATTTTTAATCTGGATAATATTGTGCTATAAAATAAATTTTCAGCAAAAATTTTGATTACGATAAGCCAATTTCTACCAATTCGGTTACTAAATTTTTACGTCAAAGTCTGGAATTTTGTTCTCTAAAATTAATCTTATGCGTAAAAATATTTCATAAAAAAAAACTAATCATGTCTATAATTTTCAATAAACTGTTGTTCAACTAAAAGTCGCCTCGTGTAAATTCAGGGTAGTCAAATTTTTTTACATTGAACTTCTTATTCAACCTGTGAAAATTCAACTGTGTAAGCATGAGCAATAAGACCTTAACAATAGAAGAGGGAACCGACGTGTCCCGGATAAAAAATGTCTTATAAATTTATAGTATACATATATGTATAATATGTACATATTTATATATGTATATTTGTCGCTTACGCCCTCTGTTAGATATTTGGCTGAGCTTTTCCTAATATTCGTGATGTGAGTCTTGATGTTTTTCCACAAACGGAGGGACCGACAGTTTCATACCGCCCCCGAACGGCAGATGATTTTTCATGAGCAGCTTTTTCATGGCAGAAATACAAACAAAAAAAAAACTATCAGTTTGTGTTTCGTCACCGGGGTTTCAAGCCCATGCACTACCGAATCTATGTAGTTAAACACCAGCTCATTCGGATGCGGCGGCTGCTATGCAAAACGATTATTAAGTGGAGTTTAGAAACCTAAGTAAATTCAGGGAATTAAAGTTGTCTGAACTACACAGTTCTAATACTCCTTGATAGCTGCAGCTACGGCAGGAGATGTTTTGCTGCACTCTCAGCTGGATTGCGTGAGCATCCAATGCTCAGTGCAATGTGAATATATCAGGCTATATACAAATACTTTCTGTCCATATTGATGATGATTGAAGCTCATTTCGGGCAACAGAGTGGCCAAGGACCAACGTTTGAGCTTATCGGCTAATTAGTTTCCATGCATGTTAGAATGTTCCGATACACAAATCTAAGTAATGGTATACCGATGAGGTACGCCTGTGACATACAGCCTGCGCCGCCCTGCAAGACTAGATGCTACTATTAGCTAATGAGGTATTTTTATTGTCACATCGCTGTAATACTTTTATCAGATTATTTTACAAGCTTTCTAGAAGGCAATCACTTCCGGCTGAAAAGCGGTCGAAGAGTATGTAAAATGCGCAGGCCGAAAACTTATTTCTTAAATACTGTGATATCATTGCTTGAAAGTCAAGCGGAAATGTGCAACTAATTAACAACAATTCATTTTTTGTTTTGGAGAAGGCATTTGAAATATTTTAACTAAAAGTTAGTATTTTGAAGAGAAATCATTGCTTTCTGCAAATCATTGTAAAATCATTGCATCCCCAACACATTGACTTCAACAAGATTTTACAGCTACTTTGCGGAATTTCCACCCGCCTACTTATGTTTGGCTTCTTTTACAGTACATGAAAATTTCCAAATTTGTTAAAATGAATATTTTTCTTCACATCTAATCAAAGGCTTTCAATAGGATTTAGATCAGAACAACTTTTAAAGCAAGCCTCAAAGTATCGCCGTACTACTCTGAAGCCACTGTTATGTGTTCCGTGGAGTATATTTTGGGTAGCTAAGCTACTGGAAAATCCACGTTTCGGATAATTTGACTCTAAGGAAATATTCCTTCATAATTGAAACATTTACAAAAACAATTCTATGCGTCTATCAAAGCGAAAATTGCTGCTATATATCGATTATCGACATAAATCTTAGTCCTTTATTATAGGTTTGTATCGGTTTTTCTACAGACGATTTACAGATAAAAATTAACAGGTTACAGATATAAGTTAACAATTTACATCTATGTGTACATATAACATAATGAGCATTATAAAATAATTTTGTTATTATTGATATTTCATTGATGTTGAAACCCAGGATTTGGTGTGTGGCCCGGCCTGCGTCTTCCAGATGATATAAAATCTCTCGCTGCTTTAATAATCCTCGCTTCCAGCTCTTATCACATAACCTTTCCAAGTTCGTCATCTTGTGTTGGATACTTAGCGATGTCGTCTATACATACATACATACATACATATATATTTATTTACTTATCTATTCATCACAGCTATAATCCGCCAATGTTTTTGCAATAAAATTTAATACAATTATGGTAAAATTATTGCATAAAGGGTCACTAATGCCGGAAGGGAACTCACGAGTCGGAGCTTGTGTTATCATACAAATGGGGACACCATTAGTTTTATGTGTATGGGTTTTATGACACCAGAAGAGAGTTCATACAGCTTATTAAGGGTCTCAAATGCAGCTTCATTTATTTCATATTTTAGTTTAAAAAATTTCGAATTTCACTAGGCGACTTCGCAATGAAAGCGATCATTGTTTGAAGAATGCTAAAGAAAATTGTCTTTTATTTGATGCTAAATAGTGGAATGGGTGGCATCCCCGTATTCTTGCGCGATTGCAGATATGCTGCGAGCTGTGTAAATGCAACAGTGTCACAAAAAAAAAAGAAAATCCGAAAGAAACCCCCAAAATTGTATGGAAAAATAACATTTTCTCATTTGAAAATCACTTAAGTATAAACAATACACTATATAAACTCAATTTCTCCCATCCCGCCAACAGCTTTATACCAGCATCGACACTTCCTTGACATGGCAATAAATCAAATCGACTAAAGCAATATCAAGTAAGACCCCAAAAAATTTGCAAATCTATTCCACTACGCAGTCAGCTGTGTACGAGGGATGCCTCATTACATTTGCCGATGAATTTAATTTAAAATCTAAATGCTCGCACACAAAGAATAGTAGAGTATGGCGCTTTAACCGAATCCCCCGCAAAGCGTCACTTTAACCAATGTGAGAAGGGAAAGCAGCTCATTGAGCTATTGAATAATGAGGATGAATAGAAATGCCACAGGAAAAAAATACGAGGAAAACCGTAGCCTGTTTCATACACGTATTCGCATACTTACACACATATGTACATATCCATCTACATATAATCTACATAAATAGAAAAACGTCTGGAGGCCGATGAAAATGTGGCAATTGGAAGTTGCAAGTTCTTACAACAACAAAAGAAAAAACAATTTCCTTAATGCTACTGCAAATCGGCGTTAATAGCATTAAGGGTAATAGCTCAAAACTGGCTGTAAGTAAGTACCCAACAAAAAACAAAAAAAAAAAAAACCAATGCATTGTTATACGTATGTGTGTGGTTGAGTACTAGTGCTGCGCTGCAGAAGTAAACATGAGCGATGCGCTGATTTAAACAGCAATTCATCAATGTCGTACACATCCTCGTCGCGCTCGTCTGCTCGTCCTTCTCGAGAGCAAATTCTAAAATGCATTAGCTTACTTAGTTGAATGCTCAGAGGAGCTTTGGAAGAGTTTGTAATAGGCGTAGTACATACATATATATTTATATGTATATGCATATACACCTGTGTTCACAATAATAGCAGTATGGCATATTGTTTTTCCTATATTTTTATTTTTCTTTAAAATCTTTAATTTTTTTATAGAAATGTTTTGCTTATTACAATTGAACTCATACAGAGGAAAGTTTCCAGCTTTGTCCAAA
The DNA here is from genome assembly GCF_027943255.1 of Anastrepha obliqua. Classification (NCBI taxonomy): domain Eukaryota; kingdom Metazoa; phylum Arthropoda; class Insecta; order Diptera; family Tephritidae; genus Anastrepha; species Anastrepha obliqua. The sequence continues at coordinate 96,750,570 of NC_072892.1, read as the reverse complement.
GTTTAACAAAATTCCAAAAAAATTCATAATAATTTCATCGAAAGTTCCAACTTTTTAGTCAGAACTTTTAGGGAAATTTCGGATATGCAGTTGTGTAGTTGACCCAATTTTGGTATAAGAACCGGCCAGCTTAAAGTGGCTCGAAATTCGCATTACATATATCGTCCCCTTAGTATAACAATAGCCTATGTGCTCATAGGCTATTATTTTTTTATTGAATTTTTGGATTCTCCATCGTCGATTTTATATGTGGTCAAAATTTTGTCAAATTCTAGTTCCACAAAGTGGGTCAAAACGTCAGTCAAAAAATAATAAATATTTACAGACATAACGAGATTTGAGTGAGAGCTACTTTCGACAAAAAGTTTGAAATTCATTTTCTCAAAACATCAAAAAATTTATAGGCTATTTTAATACTAAGGGGACGATATAGTATATACATATTTCCTTTGCTTCCTAGGAGGAACAAAGGCCACTGGTTTCATTAATCTGTGAATTTTAAAATGGATAGGAGATTGGCCATCCACATCCGAGTCTGATTACGGAACTGTCGGCTTTACCTTTAGGCTGGCATGGGTGGCAAGGGCATTTTCTCCTCACAGTCCGTAAGGACTGGTGTTTAGGGGCACCGTTGATATTTGGTAATTTATATATTTTTTTTATCGGGGTTATCCATTTTCGTTGTATGCTGGAATGAAAAACAAAAAAAAAACTTTTAGAAATCAACGCATTTTTTGAGCCACTTCCAGCTTGCACTTCATTTTTCTAATGATTCTGATTTTTCTAATGATTTTTAAACTTTGCACAAGGTTTGAAATTTTAAATTACAAAGCGAAATTTTAGTGATTAAAAAGTTAGACATTTTGATGAAAAGTTTTTTTAATTTTGTACAAAGTGTGAAACATTAAATTACATGGTTTTTGCTATGTTTAAAAAAAACTATTGTAAAAAATTGAAAAAAATAGAATCAAAACTTTGCAATAAGACGCGCTGCTTTTATTTTGAACACAGGTGTATGCGTGTACCTATGAATGCTTGCTTACATTTGGGCGCAAGAGTATTTTTAGGGTTTTAACAACCTGCCTGCAGGTCAATTACTTTTGGCCGAAATAAAACTCATTTCCGTTTATTTTTTCTGTTCAATTTTTTTTTTGTTTATTTGAACTGAAGTCTGTTCTGAAGTAAGTATCTCGTTGTTATTGTATTCATCAATGGAAGTTCACATAAGTTTGCTGATATGCCAAATCTTATTTTGTATATATCCTGTACGCTACATACACACATACATCATACATGCATACATACATATGTATATCCACTGCCTTTCCTTCCTCCATCTGCTATTATGGTTTTTTGGCGCTCACGGGTCATTTTCGTTTTCCTGTTTTTCTTGCTTGTTGCCAAAACGGTAATGGCTTTTTCCAAAACAATATTACGAAATACCATTAAGATTGCTATCAATATCTCATATGGCAATGGTAGAAAAATATGCGCACAACTACACGCTCACACATACATACATGCATACGAATTTAGTTACCTTTTTCCATTCGACTAGCAGCAGTAAACTTAAAAATTAACTTAAGCCACATTTTGGTCAATTTCGTAAAGCTGCTTCCACTTTCTTTCCGCGCCAATCGCCACACTAGCTTAGTAGTGTCCTTTTTGCTGCCATTTGTGGTCAGCGCCATATCGCCAACAGGAAATCTTTGGAAAAATAAATGCATTTGCAGTCACTACCGAAATAAGATTTCTTTAGCTGTTCAAAATGGCAAGAGGAAAAAGCAAGTGAGTAAAATAAAATTTGATAGTTTTGTTTGTTGTAGCACGCAAGCCAATAACAGAATACACATATGCTTATACAAAGTTAACTAAGTATGTGTATTGGTATGCACGTGTGCAAAGCTAAATCCTTGACTGGCCAGTACATTTGACCAGCAGCTTAGAGTTCAGAGCCAAAAAATGGTAAATATTGTTGAAATCAAAACTTATCTAAATTGCCAACCACAAACGCACACGCATGCGCATATACACATACAAGCATACAAATAGTAGATTTCACATAGAAATTGAGAAAATGAGACAATTTTGTGCATAAAAAAGAAAAGTCCACAAAATTATCGAAGTTAAGCAGTTTGCGGCTTAAACTCAAAGGTGGATGTTTTGAAAAAAAAAAACAAAAAACAACAACCACTACTAGATATTCAACTATGCTAACCCTTTAGCAATGTGTAGACCATAGATGACCATAAAAATACATATTTGGTAGATAAAATGATAGCTGCACGCACATCCATACACATGCACATATCTGTCCATGCCCCCCTCCCGTCATCTTCAACGAACAGTTAACGGTCAACGGTTTGTTTCGGAAAATGCATACATTTATTTAGAATGTTTCCTCTTTGCACCGTTTTACCTACTTTGCTATGCACAAAGCTTTGCAACTTTGGTACTTTGCTCGGCACCGCTACAAAATGGGGCATAACAAATTTGTTTATATCGGAAGTGTCATTTAGAGGTCCGGCCAATATTCGTAAAAGACATTAAGCAAATACATTTCGGTAGCATTCAAAAGCGATTTGCGCACATTCAAAACTTATTTGAAGTCACTTGACCGTCGCCATCACGTGAATGTGTATTTTGATGGGTCACAAGCCCGAGCATATCTACTAAAGCGAGTGTGCTAAGGTCACTAAAAGGGTTTTATATTCCGTTTGTGGCTTTCATAGATATACTTCTTTGCGTTTAAATGGCTTTAGAGTTAATAAAAAATTGACGTTAAGCCTGTCGCTATGCTGGATAAACGATCGGCGCACGCGGTATGATAACAGGAAGTTCAGGAGATGGGAGATATTTTGTAAGGAGTAGGAAACGATTGATGATGCGGATGGGATACATTCAAATAGCTACTAACGATATTTGGTTTTTCGTCAAAGATCAGATATACTAAAACTTTGCGATAAATGCAAATACTTTAACACTTTTACATCTGTATTAAAAATATATAAAGGACCTTCAAAAGACGCTTTAGAACGAAGTCTGTAAAAATTTACACTCTTTAAGGTTTAACGATCTTTATTAAAAATACGGTCCTCAACAAGTATGTATGCATATGTGAAAAATTACAACATTTAAATGTCCACCGCGAGCGCGTTTATAGGTAAAACAGTCAACTCATAATGCCTAATTGTTGAGAACGTCGAGATATCGATGTTGAAGGTTGTTCGGTAACACTTTGCGCTACAGCAGCATTATTTTCAACAGGGCGTCCAGTTTCTGGCCTGTCAGTCCTTTTTTGTAAAGCGCTCAAAGTTCAATACTCGCCGTCACTAACGTGCAAGATCCAAAAATTGTCCACAGAATCTTCAAACACTTCAAGGAACGCCTTATCTGATGTTGCCATCGTCCAAGCTTCTGCGCCAAACGAAAGGACGGGCATGATGAGAGCCTTATAAAGTGTTAGTGTTGTTCGTCGACAGAGCACTTGACTATTCATATATTACTATATTTGCTTGGTCCAAAGTGGCGCTTATTGGCAAGAGAAACTCCTCTCCGTGGGGTTTCAAGGCTGACATTGTCATCGGTGTTAATGGTGAATGACAGGAGGTAATTCGTTTTATCCTCGTTCACCACCAAACGCATTCTCTTCTTTATCCGATTTGAAAAATGCAGAACTAATAGTGCGGTTGTTAAGGCCGATGATATCAATGGCTCGGTTATGTCATCCAAATGGATGCAAACGCTCCGGCTCTAAAAAAAATTGCGATGCGGCACCAGTTGGTGATAGCATAGGAAGAGTAAGGCGCTTTCTACGTTGGAAAGATCAGGTGGAGCAGGACTTGGCTTCACTTGATGTTTCCAACTGGCGTCGATTAGCACGAGAAAGAAACGATTGGCACGCTTTGTTAAACTCGGTCATAATCCCTTAAGCTGTTATCAAGCCAATCAACAAGAAGAGAAGTCCTTTTTCTATCCTCGACACAACCAGTTTCTTAAAATTTTCTCATAAACCTTTGAATTGTCGACTCATTTGGACGATTATTTCCACCAAAAAAAATTCTGAAATTTTGCAATGTGTTGTTCTAAAAAATCGACGAATTTTATAATACGTTTCAATGATTTTAAAACCTTATTCTATCGTCTAAAATTGTATATCCGTCTACATGACAAATGTCGAAGATAACATAAAAACATGTATCGTCCAGGAATATTCACTACTGACATCTAGGCGTCACATTTCAAAGATCCTTTATATACTTGTGAGCGATTCCATATCGAGTAATCCAAGTATTTTCGACATTGTCGTTCTCTGAAAATTGGTTTATTTGTAGGCTTGTGTATATTAGAAATAAATTGAAAAAAAAATAAAACAGTTTTAATTAAAAAATTTTAATTTTTAGATTTATTCAAATTTATTTTTTTATAAATAATTTATTTTTTATTTAAACTGTTTATTGAAATAATTTAACATATTTTTTATTTTTTAAAGTGGAATATTTTCCTTTTCAACATTTTTAAATTTTGTACCATTTAAAAAAGAAGTATATTTAAAAAAATATTTTTTTAAGGAAATTTTAAAATAAAATTTTAATAAATGTTTAGACATTTTTTAATAAATAATATTTAATATATATTATATTTTTTTTTAATTTTGAAACAAAATTAAAAAGAGTTAACGGTTTTTTAATAAAATGTAATTTTTTGTTCAACATTTTTAGGGAAAACATCTTTTTTCGCCCTTTTTGAAAGAAGAAAAAACCCCTTAATTTGTTTTTATTTTTTTATTAGTAGCTGTGTCTCTGCTCGATAATCCCTTATTTTACTTATATTTGTATACTCTAGTAATAAGTAATTTTGGAACAAAACTCTCTTGCACATATTTTCTTTTCATTCAAATATAAATTAAGTTTGCTTTCTAGGATTTGCTAAAAGGTGCTTCCACGCCCGTTGGTGCTCTATATGACGGTACAGGTATCCGTTAAAGCGAGAGTTCAATTTATTTATTATTTACATTATTGATTTTTTTAATGAATGGTGTATAAACACACACTTGGAATCTAAAATGGAACTCATTCCAAGTGGGCATAAATCAATCCTGGGCATGTACTCGATAAAGTACGTGAAATTATTTTTGTAAGAAACGCTTTTCTAATATCTAAGATTTACCATTGGCTTATAAAAATTTGCCTAAGTAAGCTTAAGTGTGCTTACACATACGCAAGTATTTTTATTACTATTATCTGTACCCAATTGCCATTTCCAACGTCGACTGCCAGCCGACCATTTTGTATCCGCAATGCGACACCTCGAAGCCTAAAACTAGCACCCAAATGGCTAAACCAAGCACAATTCATACATAGAAACAGCATAGTGGCGCGCCAGACAGACACAGGGAGGCTATATTAAGTGTCGATAATTAACAGTTTAGTTGCCAATTAAAATGTGAAAAAAACATGTAGAAATACTGAGGTGTGAATTGTGTATGGCAGCAACAGAAACCGAGACGGCGACTGCGACGTTCAACGTCAAAAAGTTGACGAAAATGTCAAGCAAGCAACCAAGTAGTCCATCAACCAACCAAAGCGTCGTCTAGATCACGAAGCACGAAATAGTCAAGTCACTCTGCCATTCAGCCATTCAGACAGTAAAGCATTGCAGCCAGCCAACCACGTACGCGGCCAACGCAGAATGTGAGAAAACATCAAAACTGACATGCGTCGTCTCCGTCTTCGGCAGGCGGCCAAATGTGGCTGCCTCGATAGTTGACGGCAGTGCAAATGGCAACACAAAAACATCAGCAAACACAACAAATACAGCGAACACAGCGAATTACAAACGCGCATTCGTCATGAAGTAAACCAGTCTGCAACACCATGTTGCAAACGAGCTGTGGACGAGGAGCAGCGTAAAAGCATGAGGAGGTACTTATGTGGTAGGTGAGAGAGGCGCAGTGGCGACGGCACACACTCCTGACGCGGCGCTAATGAGTGCTTATGACGAATGTGGAAATATGCATGCGTGCTCGAGAGGGTTAAGATAGCGGCAACAAAAGTAAAACACAAAAAAAGAAGAAATGGAAAACAAGAAAAAAAAGCCAGTAGTGCAAAAAATGAGTGCGGGCCAGCCAACCAAATGGATTGACTCAGGTCCGGTTGCTGATGGCTGATGGCGGCCAAGCGCGGTTGGCTTGCGAGTGAAATGAAATGGTACGAAAAACACCAACAACAGCGTCAAAGTGGAAGTGCTGGCTGCCATAATTATGGTAGTAGCTGTGTCGCGGACGAAGCGCTAGCTATGCTAATATGTTGTTGTGCACTTTGTTTGGTCTTGTAAAAGCTGTGCATGTTTTCTTTTTGCTGCATATGCATGCGCTTTATTTACATTTGCGGCACAAGCTGTTTTGCATCGTGGCGCGGTTCGATTACGTCTTTTTTGTGTAATTGCAATTGCAGTTATTGTTATGGTAGTCGATGTTTTGGTATTGTTATTGTTTTACTTTGCCGCTGCTGCCGCGACATGTCATTTACGTGCTGCTAAATTGAACGTCTTGCCGCGTTGCATGCAAGGCATTGCATTTTCTCCACCTCCACCGTAGCACTTGGTACAATTTGCTTTCGCCACCGCCACCGCCACGTAGCCATGCTTCATACCTCATGCGCTTATCCATTCTTCAACTTCGCCGCTTGGCCGCTCGCTGTCCGTTACTTGAACTTGTTTGAAATTAAACATTTTGTTGGTGTAGACAACCATATCGCAAGCATTTGTTCGCTATTGTGTAGGCGCTGCAAGCAACCCTCAACGTTGTGGCTGAACTTGCCTATGTACTTATATGTGGGTAGTATGGTGCTTGGCAGAGTCCGCCAGACGCGACATATTTAACCGGCGCGCATACGGCATATGTGCTGCATATTTCCTGCATGTTTAAGAAATACCCAACAGACGTGTGAGCAACAACAAATTCAGCGACTTGAGTGCACCGCCCCAAATGTATGAAAAACAAAATCGAAATAGCACTACATACACATACAAATAGGAGTATTATATGTGGATGTGTGTGGAGTTGAATTAAATCAACAAAAGTATATTATTGCATGAATAAATATGTATGTTGATATGGACGTGGCGCGTCGACACCACTCATTTGCCGACTTTGTTTAAACTTGGCGGCTGCTGCTGAAAAAGAGCGCGCTCGCGTCCAGACATTAAGCGCTGGGGGCGGCCGTGTTGAAGGCAGTCCGACAGAAATGAAAACCTATTTTGTAATGGCTGCCTTGTGCTGCTTTAGAGGCCGTTTCGAATGCAAATTGCACTTGCATGATAGCAACAACAAAAACAATTGTAATATCAAATGCAAAAATGTAGTGCGCGAATAGCAGAAGCGCATGCGAGGAGCAGCGACATACAGCAGACAGCAAGAAAAATACTTAGAGGTAAAGTTGAAGGGGCGGCAGAAAACAGTTAAATTAAGGAGCCAATAGTTGAAAAGCTTGATTAGAATGGGCGAATGTAGAGCTAAATTTAGAACAACAAGAAAGCGAATGCATGTCAAGTCACATACGTAAGTCAAGCACGTGCAGTAAACAGCAAGAAAGAGTATCTGTAGTGTTGTTCTAAACGCTGGCTGCCTAATTCGCTAATGACCCTATACACGCCTGAGGAATGGCCTTTCATCGAGTAGCGTTGACAAGTTCCCACAGAACACCGCGTAACCACTCAAGCGCCAGGGTGACACTTTTACATAACCAGCGCTCAATCCATGGCATGTAAAGCGCCAAACTCCAGTTGTCTTATGCATTTCTCACATAGAAAAAAATAGTTTTTGAAAAGTCAAAGCGCGAGTGGCGGCGTCATAATGAAGCTGATTGTACCGCATACCTTTCGCACTGTCTCGAAGGCAGAAATTTGTATTTGATTGCTATGTTACTACATAATACTGGCTTGTGTGTCGCTTACTGCAATTGCAGTAAAGACCAGCCAGGAGGCCTTCTCTCACCCATTCGAAACCTTTCACACGCCTTACTTACCGCTGCTGCGCCTGCTCTTAGTTCATAGCCTTTCCCTCTATTGCTTTCAGTTCCTTTTCGTTGCACTTTCTCAACACCCCTTGCAGCCCTTTGGCTCTGGGGCGTGACAGTAATTAATTATTTTGTATATGGCAAATTAATATTCTGAATGGACTTTGCATTTTCTACTTTATGAACTTAACGCGATCGCGCCTCTGTCGCGCGACGTTTGTCTTTCAGCAGCGCACGCACACATTTGCTTACGCCAACATAAACTCCTTCGCATGCAGTCGAGTGGCAGCCAAGTAAATGTATGTGTGGATGTATGCAATAAGGGTGTATAGCAAATATTTCGCGTGTATGTGTGCATAGTTGCATGCCACATCGCGTAATTAGTGTCAGCGTTGCAATTTGTAAGGCAAGCGGCGCGGTGCGGCGCAACTCTTCGGCCGCCTCGTAACAAAAACGCAAATTGAATTGTGCACCGCCCTGCATCTTAGGCGCAGTCATTGCTCGTACCCTCTTGCTGGTTGTGCTGTTAATGGAATTATTTGACAGGTGAAAAGATAATGGGTGCATGGGCGCTCGCGGTGGCGGTGGTGGCGGACAAATCGGCGACGGCAGCAGTGGTTTCTCCGTTTGCTTGTGAGTTATTGATGACTTACAAATTAGTTGGAATTGTAGTGCTAATTAAAATGTGCTGGAGGTGTGTTGTCCATGTTGTCTTTAAAGGGTTGGAGAGTGCAAGACTGATGAATAGACTGAGCAGTTTTTAGGTTAGTTTTGAAAAATTGTGGATTGGCCGGAATTTTTGGTTGAATTAAGGCACATGGGAGAGGTAGTAGTAGTAGAGCGAAAGCAATAAGAGAAATTCATTTTCTTTTTGCTTTTAGTCTTTAGTATAAAAAAATCTATAAACAAAGACAGCAGTGAAAAGTAATTTAAACAAAGTTTCATAATTTAGAGGCCAAACGAATATTTAAAAATCAAATCAGCTGCTCATTGCAAAGGAATTCTCTCTGAGAGGAAAGGGTTAAGCTTTTTTTCAAACAAATTGGCTTCTCTGATTTCAAAGTAAATTGCAAGCTGACAAACCACCTTTAAACTAATAGGATGAGAGGTCAAAAAGTTCGGGGAATGTAAAACAACAATCGAGTTTCGGAGTATGATATTTTAGGATCCGACTGTAAATGCCGACGCTTTAACCAAAAATTTAAAAAACAACTCTTCATTCGACAAAACATTTTTTTAATAACTTTACTGAGGCAATGTATTTATTTCATAGCAAAAGTTGATTGATTTTTCGCGAGATTTAATTTTCTGACAGTAGGGTAAAGCGTTAAGGCGGTAGCAAATGGGATCTGGTGGGTAAATTCTGGAACGGATGTGCTTTTTTTCCACAGTAAAACTACTCGCATTCACAAAGTTACGTTGCCGCTCTTTCTATAGTGCAATTTTATACTATTCTTATTAGTTGTTATTTATTTTAAAAAGTAAAAAGACGGTTTCAAAGAAAAAAAATTACTGATTTCACAATTATGAGAAGTTTAAATTTTATTAAGGACTTGAGAAGTTTATTAAAGAAAAAAATAAAATTTAGTTTCAAACGCGTTCCTCTTCATTCTACGATCCTTACTGACGCTTTTGGTGAAGGTAAAAAGTAATATAAAAAAAGTTGATTACAAATTTCTCTAATATTAAATAAAATTGAAAGCTCAAATATTATTTTTTATTACAAAATTTTCAACTGCTGTCTAGAAAACCAAAATCATACACATGCATAAGTATCGAATATTGAAAATAAGTAAATTTTAGTGCAAGAAAAAATTTCAATCCACTGCCCGGCTTTAATCACCTTAGAGCTCGTTGCTTAGCTATTGGAAATGAAAGCATAAAATGCATACACGCACAGTTACACAAATGCAGAATAGAAAGTGGAAATGTGTATATAAATTTTAGCCAAAAATGTTGCTCGAAAGCCAAAAATTCATTTCCGCTGCAAAATGGCCGTTCTTCCGCAAAGCAGTCGTGCAGACGAGGACACATATACTTATGTACATATGCCGTACAAGCACATATGAATTTCTACTGAAAAAAAAAAAAATTAAATAGACCGAGTCAACTACTATTTCATTTTGTTTATTTTGGAACTGCTGCCTTTCACTGTTTGCAAGCAGTGGTTGTTATTGCTATATTCATGGCTATATAGCTATATGGCTATGTAGCTACAGTGGCAACTGGTGTTATTTTCGCATGAATTTCATGAATTATATGCATTCACACGTACGCATTAAATGCGCTCGACGAAAATCCCTCAACCATAAGTCGCCCAAAAGTCCAAAGCCGGCGGACAGTCCAATAACATATATATATATAAATGTATATATATCATACATAGGTATATAAATACATATGCAGCATAGATAGTAAGCAACGGGTGTTTTTTCTGCACACCGTTCAAACTAGCCGCCCAACTAAATAAAAGTTCTTGATATTTTTTATTATTATTTTTAGTACTATATTTTCTATAGTGAAATAAATGTAATATATTTTGAACAGTTTTGAGTACTTTTCCTTTCTTTTTAGAATTACGTAAGCATCAAAAAAAAAATATATATATAATATATATTAATTGGCTCTCACACCCCTTTTTGGGTGTTTAGCCGAGCTTCTCCGAACGGCAGATATTTTTTATGAGGAGCTTTTCTATAGAAATACACTCGGAGGTTTGCCATTGCCTGCCTGGGGGCACTGCTATTAGAAAAACTTTTTCTTCACTTTGGTGTTTCACGGTGATTCGAACCTAGGCATTCCTAATTCCGATTGGTAGTCACGCTCCAACACATTCGGCTACAGCAGCCACCGTCCATAGAAAAAATATAGCTTATTCCATAAGAAAAACCATTTAAGTTAAAGCTTGAAACTGTCTTCAAGACTTATGAAAATTTTTAAAAAACAAATTCAAACTTGCACATTTTTATATTAGAACTTAACCAGCTTTAAGTCTGCGCACCCAGTTTTTAAAAAGTCTCGAATTTGGAATAAATTGTATCCAATTTTTATGAATTTTGTGAAAAGTTTGAAACTTCAGCTAGTGAGTTATATTTTTATAAAAAAAAAATCTGAAAACCCAAAGGAAAAGTGGTCAAAACTGGTGCAAATATCGCGATTCTATAAGTGTATGTAGTAGGTGTATGTAAATTGGTGGAATCAATCATTAAAACCGATTCAAACAACCAGTATGCAACCTTGCATTAACTTACATTCTTCATTACATTGTAATTCATTTAGCTTGGTGAAATAAGAAAATAAAGTTTTAAGCTCTCGCACATCCTCGATACCAACAAGTTATACTGGTTATTCCTTCATGACTGTATCCAGTCTGTGCCATTCAAAAATTTTATAAGATTGCTTACGTCTATAGCCAGCTCTTCGAGAGTGTCAAAACGTGGTTTGCCAAGGGTTAATACTCTCGCCTGCCATAGGCCAGGACACTCACGGAAAAAGTAGAAGATAGCTTACTTTTTCTCCGGTTAATTACAACTATGACAAAGGGATACCCAGTTTGGATGCCTGCTGGGCCTATGGGCCAGAAGCCAGTTATCACTGCCGTGAGTCGCAGGCATCCTTTCGTTTCACATTTATCAATGTTGACGTTTGCTTATGGTTGTAGGTGGACCGTCCATATGCAATCCTCTTAGTAAATATGTACTTGTCAAAACATAAATTGACAGTGTAATGCTGCATCCGAAAGGCAGATGGTTCTGCACGAGAAGCAGGGATACTCGTACACTCGAAGATTCTCTCTTACCTGATACAGTAGGTTTCGAGGTCGGATAAAATGGTAGCATACCGTACCAAATTGTCTTGCCAAGGCTCAGATACATCGTACCAATGAGTTTAAATTGAAGATCTTTTATTTCGTCAATAACGATTAACCCGAAATGTTTTCAAGAATATCCACGATACATAAAACTTCTTTCACTGCATAGCGCTAATCTGTACTGAAACCGACTAAAGCAGATTTTTGGGTGATTGAAATCCCACTAGGTTTCCAGTATCTACAAGATAAGAAAGTGGCTACTAAAAGCAGGTAGGCTAATCAGGACACTTACTGCGTTTCGTGTCCGCTTTTGTCAACACTCGTTGATCGAATAATATGGAATTCACTTATTATTTCAAGTATGAATAGGCTGCTAGCCTAGCCAGATAGTCGTCATGTACGGGGTGTCAAATAACGATTTTTGTAGGAGCTATGGAAATGAGTAGGTGCTATATTCCACTCAGTGCTCTCTGTGCGATTGCCCAGCACTTCGATTGCATTCCAGAGATCTGAGAAACCACTTCCTTCAAAAGCTAGGCAGTTTGGGTACAGTTTAGAAGGGTTGATTGGAGCTGACAAAATTTTGGGATATATAATATTAAGGACACGTAAGCATAGAGCTAGGGGAATGTTTTCATCGCAATCAACCTATCCGGCCACATAATGAATTCTGAATGCTTGCAGTCAGATCATCATTTTATTATAACCAAGTTTTTGTAAACGAATCATTTGCCGCCAAGACCATGTGGTTGCACGCTTTTGACCAACTTTTTTGAGGAATGTCGATTTCTCTTTTATTATTTATAAATCAACCATTCTTAGCGAGCGTTGGGAAGTTATGCATAGAAAAAGTGTAAAAGTATACCGACTCGATGGTCTTCATAAAATATTAGGCATTTCATTAATTTCTTTAAAGAAAAGAAAAAAAAACGGAAACACCTATTATATATGTCCATATAGAATTTAACATATACAAACCAACGCGTAAGTATTTATTCGAAACCTGTCGCATATCTCGCCTCAGCTGGCTACCACAAAATAGGGGTAAAAGTAACCTTTGAACGCCAACGCCACTTTGAGCTGGGTGGTACGTTTGAACTTGCTTGCAGGCTGATTGGTTTTTGCACGAAATTTTGTTTGACTGTTGGTCGTTGCTGATAATAAAATAAAATATGCCAGCACACATTACACCAATACACATGCACTATGAAATGCATGCAAACACACGCTGGTGGGTGAGTAAGAAATCTTTCGCAACGGATATGAAAGCTACTAAATTGAGCAGGTTGCAGTCCACCGCACCGCATCGAAATCTATGAAATGGTTGTGCAAGTGTTGGTGTTTATTTGCATATGGATTGGTGTGTGGGTAATTGATGCGCATGGAGTAGGTTTAGTTGATACTATTGCGTTGCTATAACCCATATTGGTCTATATAGGTGTATATGGGTACTTGGTGTGCCTGTATGCATGTACGAGTAGTTGTTGCAGATCAATCCTTTGCTCATGCATATAAAACGTGCACAATGAATCATTGATTACGCAGTTGGCAAATTAATGATATCGGAATGGATGAAGCGACAATTTTTTTTAACTATACCCATGGACTAGAAAACAGGGGCAGGTGCTCATTCGCGTCACAGAAAGTGAACAAAATAAATATATAATATACATTTTATAAAGATAAGTTAAGCAAAAACTACAACATCAAAAATAGGTGTGACAGAAATTATTTAGGCGCCTAAAATAGTACTAAAATCAATGACACAAGTAAAAAAATGGCTTGAAGGGCCTAAGAAAGAGCGGGTAATTTTGTATAATACTAAATGATTTACTTATTAATTTTTTCCAAAACTAAAGCGAATGAAAATCAGATATTTTTAGTGAAGTGCTTCACTTCGAACTACAATCCAAAGTTTTTTTCTATTTTAAATAAATCTAATATCTACTGCAGGGCGGCTCTTCTTTGTCACCCTTGTTTAATACCTGGTAGTAAAAAGTTGCGTTGCTATATAGAGACTTCTCTCGTAGTGTACCTACATATATGCCTTTTTTCTAGTGCAGAACGGGAAGACTGTATTTGTTGATTGGCATTTTGAAAAAAAAAAATAATAAAATATATAAAAAAAAATGTTTGGAAACGAACCGTTTTTCTATGCTATTTTGGTGATTTTAAAATGCATTTAACTGTATATTTATGGCGATCTCGTTTCTCCGAAAAAATTTTACCTTTTTATTGCCCTCTACTTTTTTCGTGTTCGATTCTAAAATACGTGTAATCTCGCGAAAAAATTTCGTGTTCGATTACAATCAATGATGGCCAAGGAGACAAATTTTCTACCCTGCGAAAAATATAGGAGATAAAGGTACATATACTTAAATCTAACTTCCAACCTTTGCGGAAATTAAAAAACAAAAGTTGAAAAATTTACATAAAGATTTCAACCTTTTTCTAGAATCCTTTGAAGAATTTCGATTATGCGGGGTTAAAGGTCATTGCATTTTTGTATAATAAACTGCCAATAATAAAGTTTGACGAGGCTCAAAAAGTTGTTGTTTTTGAGGAATTGTACAATAGAATAATTTTATATTGTATAAACACGCTATGATGGTGGCTATTGTTTTTTTATGTATTTAAATTTTGACAACAAAAAGCATTAAGGCTAAATATTCTAAAATATGCTCTAAGAAATATATTTTTTAGAATATGTTTACTTCATGCAAAAACATATTTGGGCTACCCCGGTAATCAAAATAATATCAGAACTTTCAGGAAGTCAAAGTTTATACAATAAATTGAGTATTCTCACCGAAATTGTTTTACAGAATTATAATTTAAACATTTATTAATTATTTTAGTTCATTATTTTAATGAAACAAATTTTTATTTATTTATTTTGTTTTTGTTATTTTATTCAAGTAACCTTCCAATTTCTAGTGTGGTGCGATGATGCCCTGATTTCTTTTTATAAGTGACCCTACAGTTTTGTGGCGCTCACATACGCGGAGAAGCTTAATATGTGTGTCGAAAAATCACTTTGACATGAAAGCATAATTTTGAACATTTTAAATACTAAATGGATTTGCTTGTGCACATTTCAAAATATTTCACACATTTTCGAGATGAATTTTTTTTTTTGTAATTTTTTAAGTTTTAACAATTTTCTATTTCAAAATTATGATGTTTCAGTCAGTTGAACTACACAATATATACATATACTTATATTATGTATATAGATATATTATACAATATGCTCTATACTCATATATATACAACAATTTGTGGTGTGCGTTTTGATGTTTCCTAGAAATTCATGGAATATAAATCATCACAGGGGTAGGTGCTTTCAATAGGGACGTATGCTAGCAATATTAAATTAGTTAAACACCACATTAATTAGATATGTATTAAATAAAACATGCAATAGAAAATATCTTGAAACAAATTTAACCTCTATACCAGGCACATCCCCTCTGGACGGTTATTATGACCGAAGATTAGTGTAAGCGAACAGTGACTCAGAATTTTTTTATTTACTATTATTCATTTTTATTAATTAATTTAAATCTTGAATGATATTTTAATATTAAAAAAAAAATCGCATGCCAACCCATTCATCTAAGGCTAAACTACGTAATATTACTAGGTCAAAAAAAACATTAAATGTGCATTTGTATGGAAATACAAAATTTTTCGTTCTTTTTAAAGATTTGTTTCGTAATAGTAATAGTTTTTGTAATACGTATTTTCCAATTTTCGAATTTGATTAAAAAAAGTGAATTTTTAAAATATTTTTATTTTGTTTTTGACCATCAATTTGTATATTTTATTTTTAATAAGTTGAGCTTAAGGACGCAAAGTTAAATAAAACACATAGTATTATACGGTTTTATTTATTTCTCATTTTATATATTCTGTACTTCAGACTGAAGCCAAAATATGGGCCGATCAAATAAATGAAATAATGTAAAATTCTGTGTTTTATTGAAATTTTCGGCATCAAGCTCAACTCATTGAAAGTAATATTTAATTTGATTTCACAACTTGAACTGAAGTTGTTTCAATTGGCTGGCAATACATTTAAACAAACATCATCGCAATCTAATTGAAGCTAAAAGAAAGTGCAAGCTGATTAAAGCAGTTGCCATTATATTTATGAATATATGAAGGTAGATAAAACAAATGAGAGTTTCTGATACACGAACAACGCAGACAGTGCGACTACTTACGACCTAGTGTATGTGGTAAGGTATTGAAAGCAGTGATGGTGGTCAGAGAATAGACGACGATGGTGGTTAAGCAATTTGCCAGCGCCAAATTTTCCTGCATCTTGTACAACTTAGAGCTACATATAAAATATAAACTCACATACGATTGTCTTCAATAATACCGCAAGCTGCCAATATACACGTAAGAACTCTAACTCCCATACACTCAAGCATTTCAGTTGCTGCCAATAATTCAGTTTCATATTGACCTCCATATCCCCAACGAACCAACCAACCGACCAGCCAGGGCACGCCCGAAATGCCAATACAAAATAATACACGTTGCATTTCTTAACCAACAAGACAGTGCCGTCGCACTAAGGCTTACAGAGGCGTGCCACAGGACAACTGAGGACATATTTGCTAGAATATATTTATAGCATTTAATATACTTAGAAACATTTGTATGTATAATCGATTGTGTAGGTATGTACGTGTGGTCATATAAGATGCTCATGCATGTGCAATGCCGTGTCATGCTAATACATTACTTAGTTGCTTACCACAACTGCCAAACTTGTGTATTGCCTGCAGTTGCATATAGCAGTTAGCTGAACATTGCATATGCAAAGGCGCACCTATCTAATAACTACCTGTCGCACACTACGATATGTTGCCATACTACCGTGCGCTGACTGCCAATAATCGAATACGCTCAGGTTGTTATTGTGCACTCGTAGGACATGTCATAGCGAAGCGTAAAATGCAATTTTCTATTGGCAGTTGTCTTGTAAGGATAACACAACTGTATGCAGAGCAGAACGAAGGAGTTGTGCTTGCTGAACTTTGACTAGCAGCAATACGATGACAATGCGGCCAAACCCACTTTTGATTGCCATAACATGCGCACATTTATTGCATTTTGCTAAGTGGAGAAATGTCGAGATATAAATGCATATTTCTGTATGTATGTGAATGTGTGAATATGTGCAAGTTCATGTGTGCATATGTGCTAAGGACTAATATACATACATAGATACCTATTTGTGTGTCTACATAGTTGTATTTTTTTACTGTTTATGTGCCATTTGCTGTTTAGTATCTGTCGTACATGTCGAAATTGGCATTTGTTGCATGAAATTTACTGTTTTCTTATGCAAGAAATACGCCTTTACTACGAAACAACTGCAACGCGGGGAGAGTGTGCAAATATGCGGGCAAGAGTGGTTTAACAAAACAATAATACAGCACAAGAAACTAAGCAAGCATTGAAAGCAAGTCGTAGACATTCCAAATATTCTCATATAAATTTGGTTGCGACCATTATTGGTATTGTTGTTCTTTTTGTTATGCTTGCTGCTCATACCTACAACACACAGACTACACAATGCAATGATATTACAATTTATGCAAAATACGTTCAAATTGAAATTTTAGACTACACATACACACATATGTATATATGTGTGTGTATATCTATGTATGCATAAGCGAGTAGAGCGAGCAGACAGCAGGTGAATAAACGAGACATTTTACTTCAAACCAACACCCGGCCAAGTTGCACAATTCGATTGCATCTAAACAGCTTTATATGTATGCATTGGTGTGCATAGCTTGTAGTCCTTAAAACATATCTTGTATGCTGTAGCTGCAGCTCAACGCTCTCTTGAATTCCAAAGAAGTTCCTAAGTGAAAATATAATTTAGTTACCTGACAAATACACAGGACCGAACACCAAGTTGCCTTTATTTAAAGCAAAGTATCTGTCTCAAGGGACGCACACATGCATACGGGCTCACATACAAGCACAAAATGCAACCATGTGAGGTTTTCCTACACACATACACATACTCAGTTGGTTTGAGCTAAATGCATTTTCTTTGTTTGCTTGTTAATAAATTTGGTCTTGTGATTGGGCGCCAATATAACGGGCGGTTTTTACAAATGCACGCACACACATACAAGCTCGTACTTACACATGCATGTCAAAGTGTTAACTTTATATGCAATAAATATATTTGTATATATATGTATATGTGCATATGAACAACACATACATACGCGCAGCACACACATACAAATTTGCAGCCATTTGCATCTATGCATGCATTTCTACCAATTTCTACATACAAATATGTACAATTTTACATCTGTATGAAAGGAAAATTTTACCCACACTCGCTATATTAATTTTCTTCTTCATACTCATGCATTCTATGGTGCCGTTGTTGTTTGCCGTTTGCTGTAATTATTCGTTTATTGGCAGAGTATGACCAGAAAATAGTCAACAGGCATAAATTACCTAGCGGGAGTATATTAAAATGAAATTTATATTATTCGCAATGAGCACACATGCACATGCATTCCCTTCTGCGCCTTTGGTTTTCCCCCATACATACATAAGTACGCTTTGCATGGCTTGGCGCTGAGTTGAAAAGTTCAACATAGTCAGCAGTTAGAGATCAATGGCTATTTTGTGCATACGAGTATCTACGTGTGTGCATGAATACTTTGACATTTTAAGAACTTTTTATTATGTTCATTTCAATTTGTTTTCAAAGCAATTAAAATGCTTGTGTTACTTGGAAAAAAATATATATTTGGAAAATTTATTTAATTTTGTAGGGTAAAGCTGGAAGCAGAAAAATATTGCATTGCCAGCAATTAAGACAAGCTTTAAGGATAATTTATGGCAATACTAAAGAGTGTAATAAAATAAAGTCAAAAATAGGCAATTGAAATTTTAAAAGGGATATGCCAAATAGCGCAGAATCAAATTAGAAATTTGCTAAAATGAAAATTACTCCAAAATTTATTGAACTATTTAGTTATATAAACCCTGTTTCTTATAACTTTTATTATTAAATTGTTTAATAAATTAATTTCCAAATATTTTTAACCTATTTATTATTATTATTATTATTATTGAGACTTAAAATAACTATTAAATAGTTAAATAAAATTAAAATAACTTTAGCTAAAACTAAATCTAAAAAACGAGCACTAACAGCAACGTCTGTCCGTTTGTCGCAAGAACTAGCCAAAAATGTATACTACAATAATAATATCTGGATACATTTATGGAAAGCATATTTCTTATAGTAATCGACAACCAAACATTATTCAAATCCTTTATGTACTGTTGCGTTGTCCTGGCTGCATTTTTTTGCCATTACTTACATTTATATTAAATTAAGAATATTGGTAACAATATTCTTCTGTTGTTCTTTTGTGTTTTTTTTTTTTGAAGTGGTACATATCGTGAATATTTTTCTTCAAGCAATGTTTTTATAATTTTTTATAAAATTCAAGAAATATTTTTAAGCTAATTTTGTAATTTTTATAATTTCGTTTTTCTGTAATAGACATATTTCCACTCCGCACTATAGCATATCATCACTTAGATTTGTTTAACTCTGTTTTTTCTCAATATTCATTATTTTTTGTATTCAAGTGTGGTTCATTTTTAACAAAAGACATATAATGCACTTTCAAATTTTTAGTAACAATGAAAAAAAAATCAAAATTTTATTGGGATTAAAATCCCAGTTGCATGATTAGAATTTAAATTTCTAGAATGATTTTTTTATACACCTTTATAGCTTGTACATAGAATAAAGTGCAAGTTTGAAGTCGCTGAAAATCAGTTTGAGTTTTGGTAATTTTTTGCCTTGATGGTGTTCGCCATTTATCATAAGCGCGAGCTGTTTTTGGTATAGAGAAAGTGCGTAACGCCGCGGAGTTGTGATGAACGGGTTGTAGAATTTTTTGTATTTCTTGCATTATTTTAATTTATTTGTATTTATTATACTTGAAACTTGGGTTTATGTGGATTTTATCAAATAATGAGCTATACTTTTATATCATACTAAAACAAAAAGTAAAAATGATTATGATCATCTTAAGGTTATTAATGCCGCCAATGTTAATATTCTATCGCAATTCGCATCCCTATGTAAAATAAGCATATAATTTAATATCCTCACATCAGCTATAAATATACACATTTATACATCTTTCTGTACTAAATATTATCACCTAAGTATGTTAAAAAAAAACAAAAAAAAAAAAAATTTTTTCTAGCTGCCCTGGCAGCCAGTGCTTTAGATTTAAGTGGAGCAATTATTTATAATTGTTTCTCTTTAAATAAATAAATAAATAAATAAATAAATAAATAAATAAATAAAAATGCAAAAAAAAATATTCAAAATTATTTATTTATTTAAATTTACTTATTTATTTATAAAGTACATGGATACCAAATTCTTACAGAGTACTAAGACAAATTAAAAAAGATTATATATATTACAAGATTTCAGAAGGTTAACAAACAAAGAAAAATCATGCTCTGGTATCCAAGTAATTTACTACTTATTTATTTTTAACATTTAACTAAGTTTATGAAACCATAATTTCTAGCCGACCATTTTACCAATAATTCTTAACCTACGGCATAGAGTTTGGAGTACTACTACTGGAATTTTAAAATCTTCTTACTTATAAAAGGCTCGACAAAAGAGTACTCATTGATTCACTCTAATTCAATCAGTCAAGTCTACCTTACTGTTATAGGCAGTTCTGATATGGATACTATGATTTTTCACCCAATTTTTGCTTCATTTTCGTTTCAATTTAATTTTGTTTGCTAATAAGTTTTTTTAATGAATTCAAAAAATATTAAAATTAAGTAGTTTTTATATACTTTTTGATATTCACTCTTTTATAGTCATTCCCCATGTGTTTGACAGAGCATCTCTTCCTTTGCATGCATTTTAAGTAGATGTTCTTCTACAAATTATTCGTTCTGCAGTTCTATGTTGCTTCGCAATGGCACATAGTTTTTATAAGTGTCAGTTTCACGATCGAAATAATTTTTTTACAAATTAGACTTGGGTTATTACTATTTATGAAAGGTTTTTTATTTTATATTAAAAAGTGTTTACTAATAATCAACGGTATTCTACTAAAGAGCTCTCTTGAGTAGATCTACAACTAGCACGATTCATTTCATTATAAAAAGTATAGTAAATGCATAATTTGAAAGTGATCTATGTATGCTTTTGTCATACTAGCTCTTTTCCCTACAAACCCATAAAAGTAGTGCTCTTACATACCTATGGTTGCCCAGTTGCAGTTCTTTTCCCTTACATTCAAATTTTGCGTATTAAAAAACGCGAAATAATGGTGGGCAGCATCCGCAAAACACCAAACAAAACGCCCACATCTGCCGGAAGTTGAAAGTTAAGAGAACCCTTTTCATATTGCTGAGCCTGAGTTGGCTTTTGTTTGGCGCGTGCTCAGACAAGCCTTTCATTATAGTTGTATTTAAATTCTTTTTTTTTTAATTTAATATAATAATAATAATAATATCAAATAGCAGCACAAATACAAGTAGAATTGTATGTATGTACATGCATATGTATGCGTATAGGATGCATGCATTTAAGAACAATGGCAGCCAGGACAGCGCAATAGGGCAGAAAGGATTTGAATAATGTCTGGTTGTTGGTTGGCATAAGAAAGAGGATTGCCATGGAAATCGCCAAACAAAGCGGTGGTGCCAAAAGGAGGGCGATTAATAAAATACGAAATAAATACCTACATTCATACATATAAACGAGTACATGTATACATAGAGTGCAGCGAAAGGTGTAGCCAGCAGTCAGCAAGGGAGTGATGAATCAACAAAGTGAAGGTGAAAATCGAACGAAAATAAGGCATTCAATGTACGAGTTCCACTTTAAGCGTAGGAATGATAAAAATTGGTGCAACAATCAAAAGGAAAGGTGCAGTTGCTGGTTTAATGAGTGCTGTTTTCTTATTTGAGAGTTTTTTTTTTTCTTATGTTTTCGAATATGAAATAAAAACTACAAAGGCTTCCGGTTGAAGCGCAATTGTGGTGGCAAACAATGAATTCAAATAGAAGTGCTTATATGCATACCAACATAAACGCATACATATTTGTATATGTATAAAAGTATATATATATGCATACCTATATTCACTTTTTTATTGGCGCAAGTTGAGTCAATTCAGCAGCTGTTGAGCTACAAATCTGCCGAAATTCAAGTAGACTACTACGTGCGCAACAACATGAGCTTGAGTTCGATCCCCACGAGGTGCTTAAGGCAACCAAATTATAAAAGCATTTTTCTAATAGCCCTAATGCTTCTACAGGTAATCTGAAATCTGTTTTCGTCAAGCCTTTTCTTCTACAAGTGGCGTGCACTTTGATGGTATCCTATCCGAATACAACAATACTTCCAGGTGATTAATTTGTTTTAGCTGTCTGAATCGCAAAGCTAGGGGAACAACGGCTTGGAGAACCTGGCAGCATATATCTGCCATAAATTGCAGTCTAAAGAAAAAAACACGTAATAATCCATTTCAACCATTCATTCATCCATTTAAATATCACTCCAGCTAAAATTAATGACCCGATTCAGTTGTTTCTACATGAACCTTAGGTAAGCATAAATGAACTGAAAATATAGATATTTTCACTAAAAATCCCAAATTAAGGATAAATAAAGTAAATCATAAGAGTTATTAAAAGTTAAACATTTAAAGTCATTAAAGGATTATATAATATAAATAAATCCCTACAAAACAAAAGATAATTTCAAGCTTGCAAACGTTTAGGTTGATACCCTCAACCTTAAATCCAAAATAACGTGGAATACATCGGCCATAAGCTGCACTCTCGAACTCCCAATGTCAGGGAGTAAGATATATGTGAGGTGTAGGAATTTTGATGGGTTAACCATCTCATCACAGGTGGTTTATCAAAACCCAATTCAGCAATAATGAGAGCCTACTACGAATTGCAACTCCAAACAACGCACATAACTACATTATCCTGACTTAAAGGTTTTTCATGAGATAGATTTTTATGACTAAAAAACACGCTGAGGTTAGTCGTTATTTTCGAGCTTCAGCTACTCTTAGTAAAAATTTGTCGATGCTTCAAAAGGCCTCGGGCTTGTTTTATTTTTACGAGGAGGAAGCATTGAAAGTCTTTACCCCTGCAGTGTTGGACTTTAACTTGAACTAAACCTGCTATCTATCCTCCCGATACTACCGTTAAGTATATCGTCAGGGCGCAGACCTTGGGCTTTGAACGGCCCATCAGTAAGTCACACAAATATTTCCTAGGCTGGGGTGTATAGCGTGCGCCTTGATTTTTTTCAAACATGACATTTACACAATAAAAAAGAACAAGTAATAATAGCGCAAGATTTATTTTATTTTGCAACACTTTCTCTCACAAAAATTTCGAGCCACTATTTTTCAAAAAAAAAATGTCATTCCTTCCTTAAATCAACTTGCGCAGTCGTAAAACTACCATCCACCTCTCATTCCACAAAAATAGGGAACTTGACGCTGAAGTAGTTAGGCGCATGCAACAGGTTTTGTGGCGCCATTGATTCTGCTGCACTCAAGCAAGGCAGCCAAGCCTAAGCAACCAAAGGCAGCCACAGCATTGTCATAAATATGTCATCATTATCAGTCTCAAATGACAATATTAATTATTTGTTTACTTCTAAACATAATCATCAAATTGGACGCTAAAACATACACTCACACACACATGCACAAGTGCTAATGCGCATATGTATGTATGGCGCATGCTAGAATAAAGATAAGCAATACGGGGCACATTTAGTGCTTAGACACTTCATAATCATAAGTCGATATGAATTGAAATGCCTAGAAGTAGTCGGGTACTATTGAGTATGCATGTATCCGTGTACATATGTATGTGTGCGCATAGTTAATTTTTTAGTGATAAATCGTATATTTTTCATTTATTTATCAGCTAAATTGTCATAAGATCAAAGTAAATATTTAGTTTGCTATGCAACCGAAAGTACATAGAAATTTATCAAAAATAACGTTAAATTATTGTAATAAACAGTTAAAGCGCCAGCTACTGACTTTTAGTCGAGTGGCCCTGCAGTAAATTGACGAAGTTTGCTACTAGGCTTAATTTTTTACTGCACAGTAGTAGCGTGTTTTGTGCGGTTTCATGGAGCGAAATACACACAGACGTACATACATACAAACATATGGAAGTGTAACACTCAGGCGCACTACTTTGTTTAACGCAAACATTTTTCGTATAATATTTTCGAGGGGCCATTTTTGATAACAGTGCAGCAATTGTGTGGCATGCCACATGATTGCATACTCAGACCTTTCCAACACGCACACACACACACACAACGTACATACCAGCATATGCACACAAGTGTTTGCTATCAATTTTCCGAGTTTTTTCACTTTCATTTTGATTTCGTTTGATTTCATTTTCCACATTTTTCTAGTACAAACAAAAAAATTGTTTGCATTTCTTTACGTATACTATTTTTTTTACCATTGCTTTTATTTGGCTCTTACCTAAAACTTTTTTTATATAATATAAATATTTTTTTTTGTTTTTTTTTTGATTTTTTCTTGCACTTTGTTTACACACTGACGCCACTGTGGCGGCTACTGGTCGTCAAGATTTATGAGGGCGTACATTGGGCCGACCGGGCGCTGATGATGGAGACCTTAAAAAAATTCAAATAAAACACAGAAATGAAGTGGCAGTGGCATAGCCTGCATTTTCAACTGCACCCGTTTATTTAGGACATTTTGAAGTGGCTGCTCTAACAGCAAACTTGAATTGAAATGAAAGCCCATAGATTTACTTGGCGTTTAGTTTACACCTACTACTTCCAGCAACAATAAAATGCATTCAAGTGCTTGCTCTGCTAGCTTGATGGCTGGCTGGCTGGCTTTGTGGTTAACTGAACTTTATTGTTTCGTTTATTATTAGAAATACGAATTTGTGTTTGTGTGCGTGTAAAATAATTTAGCCTAAAAGCACAAAAATGCTTCTCAATGTTTACTTAAACAGCTGAATGCCGCCGCACTGTTTGGTGTGTGCATGTGTGCGTGAGTTTTAGTGCGCTTATTAAAATGTCAGTTGCGTATAAAGGTGCTGACAGTTGGACATGCCGTACGCATGATTGATCTGTTTTGCTGCCAATGACTTTTTATTGCACATAAATGCACATACATACACATATAAATACAAACATATGTACATATGTACATATGTTGTGTGTTAAGATTTTGTGGCAGCAAAGCTAAGTGTGGCGCTGTATTGACGGTGTTTAGATAAGCTGAAAGCTGTCAAATAAGTGCTTAGTTCAGATTATTATTTTAGTTTATTTAAGCGCGAAAAAAGTAAGGGGTTAGCAATGCATGCTCACACAAACACATCTTTAAGCAAGCACATTTCTTCACAATTATTTTGTTAATGGGAATTCAGAGAATTTCCTTACATCGAAATATATTTTTCATTTACTTATCAGTTGTTGTGGAAAACGACATAACAGTTCACTACTTTCCATTAATTTAGCTGTAAAATTCGGAGAACTGCCAATTTTCCTTAAAAAACGGGCGGTTTGATTGATTCTTAGATTGTACGTCTTTTTGTTGAGAAAAATTGTTTAATACTCCGCCAAGCATTTAAAAGCATCCACTTCACTTAAATTTGGTATTTATCGCCCTTGAAGATGAATACAGAAAAATATTGCTTTAAGAAAAATATCATTTTATAATAAGCTGCTACACGCTGGTTTAATACATAATAATAAATATATAAAAATATTTATAAAATATACATAAAAATATAATGAAATGTATGTATACAGGGTTGGCCATAAAAAAGCTCAAAATTAAAAAAAAAGTTACAAAAATAAAAAACAAAAATATTGATCGAGATTTTTTAAATTTTTGGACTAAAACATATTTGGTAACAAAAGAATTAATTGTTTCGTCGAAAGAATATTCTAATTTATTACATAGGCCTGCGAGAATCATCAAGAACAATCGTTTTGTAGTTAAATTTCTAACACTAAAGGGTCGACTAAGGCATACTCAGACGTTTCAGCGCTCTCAAAACAAAGCCATGTACAGTCAGAGGACAGACCTAACTTGACCAGACAGACGAGACCAAGGTAACCTGTAAGTAACCCAGTGTCACTTCTTAATCGCATTGTCCTTCGGAGTAAATGAACAATCAAATATCTTCACTAATCGTCGTACGATTTAGTCGTTTGTTAATTTTACTCTTGCCAGCTCTTCGGCGTCTCATGGCCTCTGATCTCACTTTGGTGGTTTGAGTGTAAAAATTTCAAGCAAAATATAAACAAACAAGCGAAACAACAACAAAAAACGAGATTAATATGGCAATGAGACTAGACAAAAAAAAAGAAAAATCAGCTATTGATATCACCTTGCATGGATGCGCCTGGGAGTTATTTGTGTATCCAGCAGTTTGACGTTTAACTGGAATTTCTCAAATACTTCTCAGTGACCCATATAGGTATAATATTCTCTCGTTTTTACTTTCACTATACTATCAATCAGGTCGCATACAGTTATGCGCTTTCAACTCAAATCGGTCATATCAACTCAAGTAGGATAATTTTGAGTTGTTGCTTTGCACGTAATTCGCTAAATTTCTTAGTTTTCTTTTGAGGGTCGGATGCAAAAGAATACATCTAATATTAAAAAAATTACTTTGATTCAATTGTAATTTCTATACTTCATATTTTTCTTACTTAAAAAATTGCATTGCACGTAAAAATTTATTGGAGTAATTTTTTGAAACTTGCTATTTATTTCAGCATCCCTACCCCTCCGAGGATCAGAAAAAACAGTTGGCGCAAGATACCGGCCTAACGATACTGCAAGTGAACAATTGGTAAGTGAACTTTTTTTGATATTCTTTAAATCGGCATGACCGGTGCAGCCAACTGAGTTCAAAATATGAAGTAAATACGCAAATTTTAAATCGGAATTAAAAAGTGATAGAAAACTAATTAACAAACACATCAATAATTTTGCGTTTGAAATTACGATGACATATATGGTGAGTTGAGTCTGAAAAAACATGTCAAAACATACAAAATTTGTCTAAAACACATACAAGGAATAGTTAGTAGCGTCTTAAAAAATAAATATTGAAAAAATCATTTGTAGGGAGATTTAAGTTTTTTCTTTCATATGAAAGTAAATAAAAATAAAACTTGTAACAAAAAATTGAACGCAGAGTGGTCAATCTAGTATTTGCAATTAAATTTGGTTTGGCTATAAATAAAAGGCCCTATGTTCCACCTAGGAATCATGGAAATATATATATATATATATATATATATATATGCAATCAAAATACGTATAAATAGTTAAAACAAACAATTTCTTTATTTTATTCCAAATATAAATTTTGTTATTAAACCCACAACACAATTTAATTTAAATGAATTCCACGCTTGGCTTTTAAGTAGCTCATTTATATGTTTTGCGGGTCTTGAAACTTATCTCAAGAAAGTAAACTTCAATTTAATGCTTCATGATTTCATGCTTTTTCTGAATCGTCTCTGGAAGATTGGCGCAACATTCATCCTTACGGACGCTTTACAAAAAGTTAAAATGTAGTTAAAGTTTAATCGCAACTTCCAGGTGAGCCATTGATTTTACCGTTTTCATTGATTACTCGATTTTCGAATGTTTTTAACATTTCCGAACTTTGTGAAAGCGAGAAATTATTCGCTCCAAACTATATTTCTGACATAACACGAACGTTATTTTTCCTGTCAATGTCAATGCCAACCCATAGTTCCAATTCCAAATGATAATATTTGGATATGTACCACGCTGCTGGTATTTTGCTATACAAGAGTACCTACAATCTGTAAAAATCTGGGCAAGCTTCTCCAAGCTTCTCTAAGATACGAATGTTGCATTCAGCCCCAACTACCCTCTTGAAATTCTTATTTGAAAAAAAAACAACGCATTTTCTTTTCCTTTATGCTATTTACTAAATTAAAAATGTAAATGTGGAATTTTCTTCTAAATTCCTTATCACACGAAAAATGCCAACTAAAGTAACGAAAATTCATTTACGCTACTATTACAACCAATCAGTGAAAAAGTTTTGCACTTCTTCTTCAAAAGTTCTTTGTTTTCTATTTCCCTTCTTCAAGTATTTGCTAAATTTGTTTTTTTGTACTACAAAATAAAGAAATTAAGAAAATGCGTTCAGCAAATGAAAAAATAAAGCAAACATTTCAGGCAAATTAAAAAGAGATGGAAATTCTAGTGAGTAACGCAAAAGTAGGAGAAAAATACCTTTGAGCAAACTTTTTCGATTATAATTCTTGGGACCTGCTCATACAAACACACGCAGACGCCTGCCTTTACGCCACTGATGGCCACAAATCGCCAATTTTCGCTTTTCAAAAGTATTTCGAGCGTTTATTGCCATTGCTTGGCTTTATCCGCCACATTTTTTTTTTTTCTATTTTGCTTAGAAAGAGGCGAGTAAATTGTATAAGAAAATTCCACAAAAGTTTCAGCTGATGGACGCAGAATACAAAAAAAAAGCGAATACTATACTTTTACTTACGCTTGCGTAGGCAGACAGGCGAAGGACATTAGTGGCAGCAGACAGCCAAAGCAAAGTAGCAAACTTGCCGTTCTTAGTACACTTTCCGTGTCACAATCTCAGTGTGAGCGGAGGTATGGGGAGTTTATCGGGTAAAGTTGGAAGCTAGAGTAGGCTTTCAAGCAGCATCACCACCTCCGGTTGGTGGTTTAAGCCGTCTAATATTGGGTGCTAATGGCTGTTAGTTGGTCATTTAAATGGCTGCCCTGCCCCTTCCCAAGTGCCGCATCCAGTACTCATACTCCTCCCGCTTATTTTTATACACACCCACTCCTCCTTATTTACCTTCTTACAGCCATTTAGACTTTTATGTGTTTTTAGTTAATTCCATGCCATTCCACGTTGGCCTCGATCATCCCACGCCGCTGCACTTTGCCCGTTGCCACTGTCTGTTGTTGTTGTATGGTTTTTCGAGCGAATAAATTTAACTAAAATAAGTAGAAAAAGTAAAAGGCAGCCATCACCACCGCCACTCACTTGGCGCTTCAGCGAAGCGGCAAAGCGTCAAACCCACTTTTTAGCCTATAAATATGCTACGTTTATGCCGCCTGCGATATTCCCACTGGATTTCAGCATCCGCCGGTTGATTTTGGGTGTTATTTTCACATTTTTTCTGCCTTCTATTTTTTCTCTGATATACCTTTTGTTGTTATTGTTGTTTTTGCTTTCTTTATTTCGACTTGCGACAAGCAAATCGCTAAGGTGTCAGGCAATAAATTACCAAAAGTGTCTACATTCTGTTTTATATTTCAGTTTTTTCTTCTCTATGCACTTCATTTGAAGCATGCAAGGGCGTTTTCCACTTGCTCACTACGCTTGCTTTGTTATGAGGTGTTGGTGGGAAAAGCGTAAGCCGAATTTCTTTACGCTTTCGTGCATATTTTCTACTAAGTGTGGCGTAGATTTGTTGGCGTTCAAAGAGTGGAGTGTTGCAATTTCCAACTACAAGAAAGAAATATCAGAAAATATATAAATACTTTCTGCTTTTTTTAATTTTTGGTTGGCTGCTTTGTTGGTTTTAATGTATTTTATATATTCCGGGCTTGTTTCCGATATTTGGTTATATTAGTGTGCTCGAGTGAGCGCAAAATTTAATTTAATTGATGCTGTACATGGACTTTCGGGAGGGGCGCTGGGTAGTTGGTTAGCTTTGGGTGACGCTTGTGCGAGATTTCGTTCTTTGTTTTGTTACTTGCTGTTTCGAAAAGTTTGATGCAAATATTTTAATTGAATTCGAATGTGGAATTTGGTGCATATGAAGAACATGCGTGCTTATATACACGTACATACTTATATATGTATATCAAAGAGACCTGTTATCTCTTTGCCGATAGTCGGCTATTCAAAGATAAGTGAAGTAAAATTTGTTTAAGTCGGAAAAATTCTTATAATATATTAAGTGATAATTAAAAAAATAGTTCCTTAGTTCGCCTTAAGCAAAAATGAAGATGAGGTTTTAGTAACTAATCAGTGCACACAAAAATTTCCGACTCTCGGCTAGCGTTCGCAAATTCAGCACACTTAGATTGTTCAACGCCCTTACTCACTCTTAAAAATGTCTTCTCTGCATGAATACTTTCAGGGGCACATAGGAAAATTATTTAGACTTCGAATTGTCAACTCTACAGTCGCGATTAGTCGGTTCGAAATGAGATAAAAAAGTAAGACCACCGCAAGGGTTTTCAAGCTAAGCTTCAAGCGATTATACTAAGAATCAACTGCGCACCGCTTCCTCTCTTATTCTGCAATCTGATAACAATTTTTTACAAATTGAGGCTTTCTTAATTTAAAAGCGTCCTCCGTTTTGTCAGATTGGCTCCAGTTCTCCAATCAAGGGCATTTGAAAATTTTCCTTGGGGCCTAACTCATTTAGAAATAACCTTGCGTTAAAAATTTTGATATGTAGAAGCATTTAAGTTTTAAGGTATAAACATGGCGCAAACTTAATCATCCTATGGGAAGATTTATAACTTTTGCAAATGACGTTGTACGTCAATCATATTTGACACTTGTGAACTAGACAGTTGTAGTGTATAAACAGATAATTAATGTAGCGCGCTGACGATAAAATAAAGATTTCTATCAATCAAAATTTTTTTTATTTAGTAAAAAAGTTATTCAAAGAGAAAATTGGATGAATAAATTTGCGCCACCTTGTATAATATACTTATAAAGTACTATGCAAAAAACAAAAAAACAATTTGTAATATGTTTTTTTTTGTTTTTAGAAAATTTTCTTAAATTTTAACTATTTTGTAAACAACTCCTTCACTAAAGCTATTCACTTAAATTTTGCATATACATATCTATACGATAAGGCTGTTCCTAAATAAGCTCTAAGCTGCTCAAACGACGTTTTCAAATACCATTTACTTGAAAACTGGATTCAATCTGACAAACCAGAGGATGCCATATGATTTACATGGTGTCAATCAAGTTAAATTAACTTTCAAAACTTTTAATCAGCTGTGATCGAACGCCGACAGGCTCTGAATGAGTTGGCCAACTATACAGATGATTTGGGTGCCAGGTAATTTCGCAGCAGACTAATTGGTGAGGAAAGGATCCTATTTGTCCACCCGACATCAACATCCCTCTTACTTACTAGACCAAGGTTGCATGGAAGTCAATACCCTTTACTAAACTCATCATAAATTTATAAAAATTAAGTATTAACTTCAAGCTAGCTACTTTTTCATTTTCAGCAAAGATTCAGATTATTTCATACCGCGAAGCACACTACTGCACCATGATCGCACCACACATTTTCTGGTCACCATATGGTTGTCGTAGTTTTTTCAGAAAGCAAAAAAAAATCTCAAATAACAACCTTCAAGACATTTCCACTAACGCGCTTACTAAAAATATCACTTCGAATGTTTTATGTGTATATATATTTGTATTACATCAAATAATCATTTCAATGATGATTGAAAGCGTATCCTTCAAGGCGAAATGGCTGTGATGCTTATTCATATTTGCATGACGATATGAACCTTTTGGAAGACAGGGTTGATTGGCCGCATTGATTACTTCGTGTGGTAAAAAGAAATTCTTCTGGACAATTGTGATTACCATAATAAGGGAAACACAGAGGTCTCTGGGTTAGCTGGGTGCACACTGCGTTAAATAACTTTAGCACTAGAACTTATTAACAATTTTTGACAACTTATTTGTTTTGTTTTTGCTTTTTTTTTTAATATGCATTTTCTCCATAAAGTGAATACTCGAAATTGTTTCGTATATGGAAGAAAACACCCAACACCGCCAGCAAAAACAAAAATGTGAAAAAACAATACGATTTTTGAGCCACTTCAAACTTATTCCTGATATAAAGCGACAAGTGGCTATAAACCTGCGCGCTTAAAATTTGTGTGCAGATTTTGATAAAAAAATGTGAAATGAAAAATTTTAATGAAAGTTAAAAAAAAATAAAAATTTTTTTTTTAATTTTGGAAATAGCTTGAAACTTGAACTATATTTTAACAAAAAACCTTAAATTAAATGAAAAACAGTTGA
Organism: Anastrepha obliqua; assembly: GCF_027943255.1. Taxonomy (NCBI): domain Eukaryota; kingdom Metazoa; phylum Arthropoda; class Insecta; order Diptera; family Tephritidae; genus Anastrepha; species Anastrepha obliqua. The sequence goes on along the minus strand of NC_072892.1, from coordinate 96,718,509 downwards.
ATTGTCTGAACTTGTCAAGAAGATTGCTGTGCTATAGTTATTACCCTAAATTGAAATAAAATATTAAAAAAATTGCAAAAATTTTTTCAAAAATATGTTTTTTTTGGAAAATAGCCCTAATATTCATAAAAATGCGCGCTGGGATTTTTTTCACTGATTTCAAATACTAAATAAGTGTTATTTAAAACAAAGTTTATTAATCAGCGCAAAATAATTGCAAATCTAAAACTCATTCGAAAAGAAACAATTTTCTACTATAAATATTATAATTGAAGCCGCTTACCCATCTTAGAAAATTCTTCCTTTTTCCACATAGGCACTTGCATGTAGTACCAAACTAACAACCCGATCTCCTCACTGTCCACCTCCCTTTTATTCGTGTTCCTGTGCAATTCTCATAAAGCTTTCGTGTTGTAAACATTTCATGTGATTTTATACGCCTGACATTGTCGCAAATGTTGTTTTACCTTTTTTGTATTTTTTTTTCCTACCACCAGCAAGAAATTTTTCTCCACACTTATGTATGTGTTGTAGTGCCTCTCGTTGCTGTCTAATAAAAAATTCAGTACCTGAACTATGTATATATATTAAGTTTATCCCCTCAAAAGAAACGGTAATGCACAAGGTCCGCGCATCGACTGCATGTGGCATGCACTCGTAGTGTAGCAAGCTGCATGTTGCAGTACCCGTAATATGATGCCTGCCTTGGCAGTAGAGCACACGGATATCCACTGACAGGCAACCGAAGAAAACAAACAAGGCAGGCAGGCAAGCCTGCTAGAGAGCTAGAAAATTTTTGCTTGTGACTGTCAAAATGTTGCGACTGTCGCATAATATTCAAATTTGATGATGAAGTTGTTAGCTGGTCCACGCGTTCAACAAAACATCGGTTTGGCATGCTCAGATGACTAGAGGAGACTCCCATCTAACATTCTGCGCGAATGGAGGACAGACTAGTAGAGTGGAAAAGCGTGGTAAATTGAGTAGGAAATAAGTGTCTAGTGAAAAGTGTAGAAAAAATTGTGTATGCAATAAATTTGTCACATGCGATAGTTTAAAGTTTTAGGTGCCTTTTTTTGTTTTGCTGTGCTGCTGTTGCTTGGTTGACATGAAAAGTTGCTACACTGAAATAATTGTTAGAGAAAGCTTGTTGAGCGCTGCCTGCTAACATTAAAATGAATTTAAATAAGTACAAGCAAATGTGTACATTTGCTCTTGTATTCAAATACCCGTAAATTAATTTTGCATATGAATATATGCACACATACATATACACATATATAGTACATATACTTAGTTGATAGTAGGCATAGTTGCTGAAAAAATCATTTGCGGCCTACTTCAATTTGCTTGCAAATTTTTTTGGCAACAACATTTCTTAACTTTCCCGCCTGCTAGCCATTGAGGCCCCACCCATAGAAACGCCTCTGCCTTGTCTTTATCGCCACCTATTTAACCCACCCAAATACTAATTTAAACACTCATAAATCGCAGTTGCGCTCTACGCGCACAAATCATTCATTCATCCATTCACTCACTCAATCGCTCACTCGATTGCTTAATACCGATTGCCATTCGCCTCGTGGCCATCAACAACAAACACGTATCTATTGCCAAAAGGCATGCTGACCTAGGTGGTAGCCAGGCAGATATGGCATCATTGGTCCACAATAGCGCCACACATACCCGTACACAGCGCCAGCAGAAGAATTCATCAAACAAATCACAAGCAACTGGGCAAGTTTTCTTTGAAAAAAGAATGAAAAGAACAAAAACACAAACATGATATGCGGATGTGTAAATAAAAAAGGAGCAAATTTCGTTGCTACTTTTTTGAGGGTGTTTCCAGTGGGTGGTTGGGCTTGAGGCGCCGCGCCATAGTCTTTTCAATGCATTTGATTTGTGTACATGTGGATTTCTAGTGAAACAAGTGTGTGTGTGTATGTATGCCAGTCCAGTTAAGCTGTTTTGCCATGCAATTTGTTGCTGTTGAAATGCTCGTAAAATGGCGTTTTTGAAGGGTGTTTACGACTTTATATTCTATGGAGCGCAGGCCAAAAAAAAACAATTGCTGTAAATGTATGTGTGTATGTATGTACGAGTATATATGCACAGGTTGTTCGGTTATATGCGCGTGTGCTGCTGTTGTTGTATAACTGCGATATATTTAGTTGTTGTTGATGCTATGTTTTTTTCGTGAAGATTCTTTGTTTTTGTTGTACGCCTACAATTAAGGGTTGCTTGCACATTCGACATGCTAATTTAGATGATTTATGCTTTGTTGTAATGGTGCGGAAAGCAATTTCGGAGCGCGTCGGTAGAAATTTGGGTGACTCAAAGGAATGCCAATATTTGGATGCTCGTTACATGTAATAAAATGATAATAATGGAAATGCTTTTTAAACGAAATGAGATAAATTATTATTCTTAAAGTTAAATTAAATATCTTAATTGAAGTTTAAATACCAAAATTGATGCGGGGAGATGTATGAAAGGGGTTTTTAAATTTAATAAGAAGATAGCGAAGGCTAAGACGGCTTTATACAACTAGTATTGTAGAAAAAATTATAATTTATCAGGCTCACATTTTGCTTTTTCGTTTAATTTAAGAAAAATTAATAAATTGATTTTAGTTTTTATTTTCAACATTTTTTTATTTTGTTTTCGAAGTGGTATAGAATTTTTTTTCGGATGACGTGCACAAGTACATTAGGCCTAGTCGGTCGCCATACAAAAAAAAACCTTGGAAAGTTCACCACTACACTGAAAATTTACGTTAAAGGGATTTCAGCACCATAAAAAAAACTGTTTCTGGACCCTTCTAAAAACCACCGAAATGGTTTTTTTATAGTAACTTGAATTTTTGTTATACGATTTTTAAAAGAGGTAGGGCATTATTTCAAGCTTGAAGAGTTCTATATGTCGTTGTTTTGCCTTTTTGAGTTCCGAAGTCGTTTTTACACAGTTGGGTTACCGAGCGCTGTACGCCCCGAGTATATAATTTTTTTCATCAATCTCAAGCACCATAAAATGCATTAAAACTTTTGTATAAACTGTTTTGTTAAAATCATAAAGAAAATGTTATAACACTTCAAGCGTCTATAATCTCATACGGAACAATTAATCCTTAAGTGCGGGATTTTTCTTTTTCTTTATTTTTTTTTTTTAAATGTATATATTTTTTATTTAAGCATTTTTTTTTAACATATACTAAAAGTGGGGATTTCAACTTCCTTTAAAAACAAATTCAGCACTGCTATGCAAACTGTCCATATATGAGCATAAATAAATTTTAGAAGACTGAAATATTTTTAATATTATTTAAATATCTTTGGCATTCTTAATAATCGTGAATCATTTATAATAGGTGCCGAGGCACCTAACTTCTTCAAAATAGTACACATTCATTCGTTTTCCAAAAGAAATCTAAACTCACAATCGAAATCAAAGCAAACACAATTTAAACGCTGCGCACATACATAAAAATTGAGATTTCGTTTGATTTGCCTGGTTGAATAGCTGCTTTAGTGGATATTTTTCTTCGATCTAACGATCTCTAAGCGAAAAAGCCAATTTTAACTGGAGTATGAATTAGGCGTCCGCCGTAGCCGAATGGGTTGGTGCGTGATTACCATTCGGAATTCACAGAGAGAACGTTGGTTTTAATCTCCGCGAAAGCAAAATTAATAAAAACATTTTTCTAATAGCGGTCGCCCCTCGGCAGGCAATGGCATACCTCCGAGTGTATTTCTGCCATGAAAAAGCTCCTCATAAAAATATCTGCCGTTCGGAGTCGGCTTGAAACTGTAGGTCCCTCCATTTGTGGAACAACATCAAGACGCACACCACAAGTAGGAGGAGGAGCTCGGCCAAACACCCAGAAAGGGTGTACGCGCCAATTATATATATATATATATATATATGAATTAGATAAAGTACATTTTTAAGCAAAATATGCTCTAACTTACTTAGAGTCTGGTTGAATATGATTATAAGCGCCAATGCTGCGCCAACCATCCAGAGGCGGTTCAAGAATTGAAACCTGAAATCGAAAACTTCCTTAGTGAAATAAATGTCAAAACCCGCAAAAATGTACCAAAAAATGGAATTACAGAGTAATCTGATTGTAAGGCTAGTCATGGAGGTCATTTGATTGAAATTGTGTTTCTGGGTTATTGACGAAAGTAAACACAATTAAATCACAAACTCTAGATGGACCACGTTATTATTTTTTCCCTTATTCAACTTAAATTTAGGGAAATAAAAAAAAAATTATAGAGAATATTGGTTTGGTTGGTTTTTTAGATGGATAACTATTTGACTTAGAATTCAAAGAAGAATTAAAATTTAGAGCCCCTATACTCGTATCTAGGCAACCATTCAATATTTCATACCCTCTTTTACATAATTGAAGCTAATCTATCTTCAGCGATGAAGTATTTAGGTGATACAAATTTAGTAGCGAATAATAAACAAACGTACGACACCATTTGCATAGGGTGATTTATTTTGCACCACCTTGTATGTAGAAAGATTAAATATCCTACACTTAATCCACTTTGTTTCATACAATTTGGTAAATGCGCGAGAAAAAAGTTTTTCGAAAATATCCATAAAAAATTAACATTTCAAGATACGATAAATGTTCACTTTTTTCATTTATACAAAATAAATCTCTTCTACCATTTGAATTTTACAATCGCACTAAAGCAAGCGCCTAGCCGTCGAAGGGATTTAAAAAATTGTTTTTTGCTTTTTAAAAAATTCTTTCTATATATATACATACGTATATATGCATGCACGATATGCGTGTAACTGCATTTGCTTTTACTTTTGCTGCGCTTACATTATTTCCAAATTCCAAGTGTAGTGTGCACTCAAATTCTCTTTAGTTCTGATAAACGATTCATAGGCGTTGCATCAAATTCACTTTTAAGCTAAAACATCGTAAAAAACGAGTTTAAAAACTACGAGCAGTTAATCCCGAAGCGGTTTTTGGCAACGCGTCGCTTTATGTAGCAAGCAAAAAAATGAAAATCTCCATTAGAAAACACAACACATTTAAAAGGGCATTTTCGCTGCGCTGTAGAAGCGCCCTGCCGCAAAAGTGAGCGCATCAAAATCGCATAAGTGCATTAACCTCGATTTGTTGGCTGCCAAAAAATGTCAAAATTTCACAAGGGAGAAAAAAATAAAATAAAATAAAAACAAAATTGCTAAGCAAGTCCACTGCAATTGTCCATTGCTTGTCTGGCAGGCAGCTCTGGAGCGTAGTTATTCTAGATGTTTTTTGAGTAGCAACATTTGCAAAGCCGCTGGAGTAATTTTTTTTCAGATTTCGGTAGCTTTTACTATTTTTATTTTATTTTTTTTTTATTTTTTGTTAAGTTTTTCCCCCATTTTTCTGCAGTCGTTTTGGGTGTCCCGGAATAATGCGAAAAAGCCTGTGGTTGCCAAGAAATCAGTATTTGTGGTCGATAAATAACAGTTATGCACCAGCCGTGTGAGACAGTGCATCAGTCGGTCTGTCAGTCAGCCATTTCAACATGCCAAAGTTGACCATACACTCAATCTAGTGGTCAACTTAGTTTGCTTTTTGTTTGCGTTTTTTCAGCAAGTATCCTGAGCAGATAGTTTTTTGTATGCATCTGCTTGGGTCTACAGCCTTTTGGGGAAACCACAACCAAAACATATACGATTGCATAAAAAGCCTTCTACTTCTATGGGTGTACTCTGTTGCATGTGTGTGTGTGTGCCAAATGTGTGTCTCTCCAAGCCTTACTCACACTTTTTTTTTCAGATTTGTGCATTCGCTGGGTTGTAAGTCAGTTAGTGTTCTTGCAACCTGTCGGCTTGTGTGTGTTTGTTGGTCGGCCAGTCGGGCCTTTGGCGAGTGTCCCCAGCAAATAATCAGAATTGGCGGCATTTTCGCTTTTATCATGATTTTACGTATAATCTGCTGGTTGTTGTTTTTTCTTTACCGGCATTCACATCATCATTGGAGGAATATATTTGCTTTGTTCTTGCTGTTGTTGTTGTTTAATAATAAGCAATGCTCGTTTTGCCATACTTATAGCGTACCTTATTATTTCTTCCTGTATTTATTACCAATAATCATAACAAACGTTTTTTTCCTCTGCTGCTGCCGCCGCTCCTCTGCTTCAGCGGCGTTGATGGCTACGGCTACCTACAAAAAAATGTCACATATACAAGCAAACACGTATTAATGTGTATAACTCTATTGTTGCTAAAGGAAAAACGAAGGAATATGAAAAGGAAAAAATAAAACTGTAGCGGATTTCTCTACGTTGCTTTACGAGCGCTCTTAACCCATTCCCAGCCTTTAAGCCAAAGCCTAAACCAACGCAGCGGTAACAACAACTGATCAGCTTTGCAATCATTCCGCTGATTTGGCTTGTGAATTGCGTGGATTGTGCGGATTTCATAAATAATTTATAAAATAATGCGTGGCGACTGTTTTGTACATACAAAGCTGCGTTTTTCTATATGCATTTGTATTTGTGCTTGTTGGGATTTTCAAGCTGCCGCACTTTTTAATTTTAATAAATTCTCACAATGCAATATTTCATCAAAGTCGGCTTTATTTGTACTTTGGCTGTGTTTTTGTTATCGCTTTGGTTGTTGTTGTTTTTTCGTGCAAACGATTGCCAATTTAGTTGTAAAACACCGCCATAACTTTAAAGTAATTATTTTTGTTTTTATAATTTGTTGCGTCAATTCACCAACTCTGTAGTTGTGGTGGTAGCAGTTTACAGTTCGTGGCCGGGCAGGGTAGGCGGACCGGCAAGCTAACAGACAGGAAGAAGGCTGAATTATTACGTTAGGCTTTGAATTTTTTCGCTAATTTAGAAAAACTGAATTGCATTTGTGGTGCGCTATTTTCAAAAGCAAGCGTATGAGTGGGTGGTGCAAAAACGGCGTTAGTATGCACATATGTATGTATATGTATACAGGAAGCAAAGTCAATAAGTGAAACATATGTACCTAAGTGATCCAAGTGTCACAAAAACATATTTCAATATGTAAGAAAAACTAAAAAACATTTACAAATATATATAGAAATAAATAAAATAAATCAATAAATAAGAGGATAGTATTTACATAATGCTTTTTAAGTTAATGTCTTCGTTTTATAAGCATTGCTAGCAAAAATAAAAAAGAGTGCTGTATTTTTTCCACTAAAAATAACACTGTAAAATACCAAAAATATCAAGGTTCCGCCAACAGGTTCTGGTAAAAGAGATTAACAAAACTCGTGTATCAGCAATTTGAACGTTCAGTGGGTACGTCTAATTTTTTGAAAGGCTCAACGTTTTCACTCTTTTGCACAATTCTTATAATCACAAATCACAATTTACCATAAATTGGCATAGAAAATTATATGAACCTTGCATTTTAGATAACATGAAGCGTTAAGCAGCTCTATGGAAAAAAACAACGACGAAAATTGTCTCTTCTTTCCGAGAAAGTGTCAAAGACACTGGCATCAGAGAATATTTCCCTTGTTAAAATTTACCAAAAAAATTTCTGTCATCAAATTCTGCTATAGGTCCTTAATACACCAAAGCAAAAAAACAAAAAACCAAAAAAAATCATTCCTCAACCGCAAGAACTTACCGCAAGTCCTCAACCATCTGTGCGATCCTTCTGCCAGAAAAATGTTAAACACAGATGGCTCTCCTAGCAGTAAGAAGGCGTTGTTCCTAAGCAACGACAGGTCGCAATCCCACTACTTAGGACTGGTAGCGGCAGGCTAATCACCTACCCTGTTAGAAATCAAAATAGAGTAAGAAAACTAACGCAAGACTGAGTTTTGTCGAGGCCCTATATTGCCGAGAGGAGTGAACAAGGAAAACAAAAATAAAAAACTCCCTAGCTCAGTATTCAATTAAAAAAAAGTTAAAACGGAAAATATGTGACTGAAATTTCCCTCTTAACAAATTTTCCAATAGAAACCCTCTAATGATATGTTTCCGCCCAGAATTTGCAGATTTTTGGCTTGCGAGAATTGTGTTTCCACTGTGTGTTTGATGGACATTGTGTTTAAGCTGTTATTATTATATTGCAGTTTGTTTCATTCTTGGATATGTAATATCTAAATTTTATATGTCGGCAGCCATTGAAACATTATCGATATTGACAAGCTGCAAAGCTTCATTGCCATGTTTCGATAAAACTTTGCTGTTCGGGAATCATTAGGCCTAAAATCAGGGCTATTAGGCGGATAACCCATTAATTTGATTTTTTAAGTACTCAAAAACTCTCTTGTTCGAGCCGATATATGAGAGTTCGCATTGTCTTGCTGAAGAGAGATTCGTCTTCGGACTACGTAGTACTAGCCAAAATTCATCTGGCAGACATCCTCTTTCATATTTACTAGCATTTGCTTGAGTTCGGTAACCACTGTTGGAAAAGGTTATTATTTCTGAGCAAAATAACAACGTAGAAATTACTCAGTCCGAATGATTGAAAAAATTTCTTCTATAAAATAATTGAATATTAAAATATTTATAAATTAGATGGAATTAAAATGTTTCTATATAAATATAAAAAACGTAGTAAATTTATTTTATTAATAAGCATCCATTAAAAAAATTTAAAATAAGTTTTTTACAAAAATTGTTATGCGAATGAGCTCTTGCTTAGAGAATTTCGTTGAAAAAATTATACGTCGGGCGTTTTTATAAAAGTTTGAGAACTTAAAGTGATAATACAAAGAAATGATTTTTTTAAATTATATTCGGGTAAATAATTTCATTTATTTTTTGAGCATATGTCAGTCCAAATGCTGACGCCTTTTTCCCATAAATCTGAATAATAAACCTAAATGAGCCCAATCAGCAAAAATGCGACGCAAACGATGGTCAGTTGGCTTCAATTTTTGCACGAGCTGTATTTTATAGGCCCGTAAGCCAACATCGTTACGTAAAACTCTCCACATAGTCGAAGGTAAAAGGCCAACAAGTTAGAATGACGACGAATCAACAGTTGGACGTATTCTTCAACACTTCGTACTGTAAACAGATTTTTGGTCTTTTAAAGTAAATTCCCACAATTTGGAAGTGTTGTTCTGCGTTGAGCACTTCATGATGATTTGCTAAACGTTACAGAACAGAATTATTAACACAATCTGCCATTCTCAGCTGACAAGCCATAGTTATCAATAACGATAGTTCTCATGCAGCTAAAAACACACGATATTATAAATATATCGTCATTCTTTTACTTTTTTACTTCTGACGATTCTCTTTTTACCGAAAATCTTAGGCGTACATAAAAATTTTTAAAACTTTTTAAGTTATATTATTTATTAATTTTCTTTCATCCTCAATTGCAGGTTTATCAATGCGAGGCGAAGAATTGTGCAGCCAATGATCGACCAATCGAATCGTGCAGGTAAGTAAAACCGGTTTATTGACAAAAACACTTTACAAAAATTTCTTTAAAAAACTTCGTGTTATGTGAACCTAAGAATAGCAGAAGCATTTATTAAAGTTTTTTAAAATATATGAAAATAGACCACAAAACACTAAACAGTTGCGAAATTCCGTAAATAAAATATTTATTATGTTATTAAATTAAATGCCTGCGAAAATGACGAAGTTCAATTCGAAAATCACTTGATTTCATACTAATTTTAAAAATTTTTAATTCAATTCTTTTTTTAATTTATAAAGTTTTATTTTGAAAAATTAATTTAATTAGAAATTTTTTTATTCTCATTTGATAGCTCCATAAATTTTTCGCGAACTAATTATGGCTCTAATTAAGAAATTTTTACCAAAACAAAATCTTCTAGGAAACGCGAAGTTTTTTAAGAAAATTAAAATAAATCAGAATTGTAAACTCCTCCTTGATTCTCTCTCTACTTGCATCATTTGAAGCAAGACTGACGTACAACGTGTAACTGATTGTTGCAACTACTGTCACTTAATAGCCAAAACTGCTGTCTTACCACTTGTTTTATTCCTTTCACTTCCTCGCATACGGCTTTATGCCGACATAAATTAACTGAGTTGCTTGCCAGTTTCGAAAGTGGAAAAGGCGCTCACTTTCACATTTATATTACAACATTTGAGTACTTGATTAATGACAGTGCGCCGAGCTGAAAGCTAAGGAAATGTATAAATAAGGAAGCGAAATGAGAAACGCCTTAGTTACATACTCGTGCAAACTCATACGTGCACACATTTTCCATGCGATAGTGCATTGTTTTGTCGAGTGGCAAAACACTTACTTGGAAAATACGAGTATCAAACGTGAAATGGCGCAGATGCAGTGTTTGCAAAAAAACATTCTGTAAATCAGGCAAAAGAAAAAAGCAGACACGCGAAAAGCATGCTGGACTTTTATGTCTCGAAATTACATTAGATTTGGGTTACATCCTTAGCAGCCGTGGGTAAGCGCATCCTTAGTGACTAGCCTTCACATACGCTGTAGCTATAAAGCATATATTTTATGATGCTGAAGCTGCATTCTGCTGGCAATCACTTTATTCTGCATTGCAAGACGTGCCCCAATGCAGTGCCTGTGGTAACTGCAGTCGGAGCTGACTCATTGATTGTAAAAACAGTGGCACGCTTCCTTATTGCCACCAGAAATGAGAATTTATAAGCTCCTGCTTGATGGTCATCCACTGTGACAGTATGTTGACCTAAATACGAGTAGTTGCTGCAATGTTACGCCGCATGTTGAGGTTGGTATTAGATCAGTGATGTTCAAGGACTTCTTAGTTTAAACGCTGTTTTAATTAATTGTATGATTTATTTAGAAAATGAGTTTAATAATTTAATTAAAATTTCTTTATTTTTTTTATTCACTAATTCCAGTCTACACCCCACACCCGGGTCCATCGCCGTACGGCCATGACGCCATGGGTTATATGATGGACAGTCAAGCGCATATGATGCATCGTCCACCGGGTGATCCCGGTTTCCATCAAGGCTATCCCCACTACCCTCCCGCCGAGTATTATGGCCAGCATTTGTAATTAACCGATGCAGTTGAGAGTCAGGACTATAGTCAAAGTCATGGGCAATCAACATTAGAGGTGGCGACAGCAACAGCAGCTATGGCAGCAGCAGCAGTGGCAGCAGCAGCAGTGGTGTCTACACCAAACCTATCAACATAGCAAAACAACAATTATATAAATTAAAAAAAAAAAAAATAAAACAAATAAATAAAGCAGCAAGCAGATAAAATGCACACAACAGCACCAAAATAATATCTGAAAAAAAAAGAAACATAGAAGAAAATTTCAAAACTGTATTAAAAAAACCAGCACTCAAATACCCTAATGAAAGGAGATAACGTCAGAAAAACGGGTGCTGAAAGAGATCACCTAAAAACTCTCAAGGCATGGACAGCTGTAAGCAACATCACCGTGTGCGGAACTATCTTTTATTGCTGCATTAGTGCTGACAAAACCACCATAACCCCCTCGTCCCGAAAAAGAACAACAGATTCACTCATCTTACAGAACTTCGGCTGCTATTTCAAATTCGACTTATTCTACAGAATCATCACTCTTCATAACGTATTTCTGCGGCAAGCATTTACACACACACATACATATACATAAATAAATATGTATTGTATATCAGCCCTACCAACACTTGAAACTATATTTTTGCTTTACTAACGCCTAACGCCTCATATACGTAATTGGATTTTAAGCGTACCAAAAATAATTTAGTTGAAAAGATGTATTCATGTAAAAACTACCAAAACTTCTGAAAAAAAATAAGTCATCGAACTAAATGAGACATTTGACAACTTTGCACACTCCAGTGTTTTGGTTTTGAACATAATGCTGTAAATGTGAGTATTTAAGGGGTTTTTTCAATATATACCTACTTACTAGGGATGCCAATACTAGCGGAAAATTGGATTCTCTGGATTACGGGATATTGTTTAAGTAATCCCGAGATTTTTCAATTTCAAATTGAATGAAGTAAAAACTTGTTTATTACAAAATTTTATTGCAATAGAAGCTTTTAAATTTTAAATTATAAAAATATATTAATAAGAAATTAATTTGCATTGAAATATCCACTTTTAATATTTACAATTTTTAACAATTAATATTTACAATTACATCTACTCATAGAGTCGAACTGAGTAAGCTTCTGCAATTACAAAGAGATTGAAAACTTGAGTGTTTTTGTGATAAAATTTAATTGGATGACTCATGACGTCACTAATGTAAACGAAACAGCAAATTTTAAGGAAAAGTTGTATATTGTCCATGTCCATGTCCGATATTCTATAATCCAAATTCTAAAATCTACATTCTATAATCCATATTATATATTCTATAATCCAGATTCTGTATGCGATATTATATGTTCAATATTCAATTTTCCATATTCGATATTCTATATTCGAAATTCTGTATAACCCATATTCAGTGTTCTCTAATCCATATCCTATATTTTGTATTCCATGTCCGATATTCTATAATCCATTTTGGAAATTCTGTATTCGATATTCGATATTCTCTATTCCATATCCAATATTCTATAATCCGTACTCTCTATTCAATGCTCTATATTTCGTACTCCATATTCGATATTCCATATTCAATAGATATTCTATATTCGATATTTTGTATTCGATTTTCCAGTTTCTATGTATTCTATTATCCATTAATATTCGATAATTTATTCAAAAAATATCAACCGTCACTTATAAATTTATTTTGATCTCTTCTTATCATTTTAGAATGCGATCTACATTTACGATAACGAAAAAGCGCTAAGCACCCATAGAGTCAAAAGACGTAAATTTCAGCATGGAAACCAGTGATCGATCAAAACAATATTCAAAATTAAAATCTAAAAAGTTAAACAAAAACTTTTGGCTACATGTAAAACTTTGTGAAAAAAGTGAATGTAAGAAAAATTATTTGATAAATGTAAATGTAAAAAAACCTGCAACCAGAAATGAATTTAAATTGTTATGTTAAAAAAAATTGTAAACTATACCCAGTACATACATATAAATGTATATAATTTGTGATCAAATATGTTTTAATAGATTAGACAAAGTAACTTACAGCAGAAAAAGGAAATAAAATTACGTTTGCTATTTTGTAACATATTAACATACATATTTACCTTGCGCTTTGTTGTAAATGAAAAAAGGGTTGTTTCATATTATGTTATTTCCGCTTTGTTTACTATAAAAATTTCTAAACTAAACATTTTAAATTTATTAAATAACTCAAATACCCAAATATTGTAAATTTAGCAGAATGAGAATAGTTTTTTTTTCAATCCTATTTTTTATCTGTCCAAAATGTATCTTTAAGCTTCTTCTGTGTGAAAAGCTATTTTTCAAAAACCAAAACCATGCACACTCATACATGGAGCCACCCCCATCTACCCATAGGCAGATCCGTCGAAGTTCAAATTTGAGCGTATTTCGCAGAAAGTTGTTGATCTCCTTACTCAATGCGACTTAAAAGCAAGTACACGGCAAAATAGAAATAAAGAACAAAAACAGAAAACAAAAAAAAACTGAATAAAAAAACGCACTTGAACGCAAACAAGTAGAGTAAATCAATGGAAATATTTAACAAATTGTGGCAATATCAGTAAGTTTAAATAGTAAAAATATACATACATAATGAGTACATAAATAAATAAATGAATGACTAAAAGTAAAAATAATACACACACTTACATAGCATATGTATAAATAGTAGCTACTAATTCTAAAGTACATACATAAATACATAAATGCATACACTAATGAAACGATGATATTATTTCAAAGCTTAAACTGCGGTAGCAAAAAAAGGCAAATAAAGTTAAAACACACAGCAAGCAAAAAAAAGAAGCAGCGTGTCGAAAATTAAAAGAAAATTGCAGAATAAAATTTGCAAAACTTTGCAAACATTGTAAAAATTCAGAAGTAAAAAGTAAATAATTATGTTTTTCAAAAACAAAATCACTTGCGCATACTAACTTTATACACATATTTGAAATCACATACATACATACATACATATGTAAAATACTAAATTTAAAAACGCAGTTAATTGTGAATGCAAAGAGGAAGCAACACGTAGCACGCCGTGCGCCGTGCAACTACAAAAAAGGCAACAAACACACATAAATTTATAAAATTAGATAAATGCACACACCCTCACCAGCTTCAGCGACCGTCAATAAAAATACTTATAAAAACAAAAAACAAAACAGGAAAAAACATATTTTGAAAACCATTATTTTTACTTTCGCGTAAACCCAGATCTTAAGATCTGCATATGTATTTGCGAATGCGCAGAAAGAAAAACAGCTCACACACACACACACACACATATTTCAAATATGACAGCGCAAAATACGTAGAATGAGATCTAATGAAAAACAAATAAGGCGAGAAAGTAAATAAATGAATGTATAGTTATGTATAAAAAGTGTATTTGTATGTAGAATAAATAATTGTGCGGAAAAATAGGTGCGACTGACCTACAAGATTAATTTAAATTAAATGAAAACTAAAATTAAAATTTAATAAAAATTAGTTAAGTTCCAAAACGTGTATTAGAAGCGAGGGCGATAGAGCAGAACAAAGTAAATAAATAGGTAAACGAAAAAGGAAGTGAGCAAGTACGTTAACTAAAAAAGCATAGCAAAAAAAATTCAGTAAGAAATGCCTTGTAAAGACACGCGTACATGCATATGCGCGCTGCTGCATTAAAAATAAAAATGTAATAATTATTGAAAAAAATTCTGAATAGAGGAAATATTTGTAGAGGCGCAATTTTTTAAATTATTTTTTATTACAGTGTTGTTTTTTTGTTACAAATTTCCCAAATATAAGTTGGCAGCAGTGGCAAGTACGCGATTCCGGCAAAGAATTTTTTTTTAACTTTATTTGCAAAAGTTGAGAGACCTTAAAAAGGCTTTAATGCAATGCGTCAACCTCCTTTTTAGCTAAGCCATAAATCACGAGTGTGTCCAACAGATGCAACCTCGACGGGATTTTAACTTCCAGCCCAGTTGCGCAAATTTCAGGCTTTTGTCTACTAAGGTTTAGAAGAAAACACGAGAATGATGCACACCTTATTGAAGTCACCTTTTACTTAAAAAATTGTTTTTTGTTTTTCTTAACCAAAATCTCAGTTTTTGTTTACTTATCAGGCTTCTTTTTTGTTGAAGCTGCTTGCATATTTATTTTAAGGCCATTCACATTGGGGTAAAGCGCGTTAAAACTTTGAAAATCTAATTACTAAAAGAGTTATGTACTATAAAAAGATTAAATTTTAAAGGCAACAAACGAAATTTTAGTTTTATTTAATTTTAATTAACATTACAATTTAATATTAGTTTTAGTTGAATTCCGTTATAATTTTATTAGCAATAAAAAAAGAAAACAAAAACAGAAAACGATAAATAAACACAGAATTGGTATTTGTGCATCCACTTGAGAGAGAAAATATGAGCGAAAGAGAACCCACAATCTTGCTTTATAAACTTAAATACTACTTATGTAAAATAAATTTTAGTTCTAGCGCGATAAGTTTGTTTCAATAATTGTATAAGATACCGCTTACCAATCTCCTCCCTCCCTCCTTCTCTACGTCCTTCCTTCTTCCTGCCACTCAAATTTCATTTGGGAAACAACATT
Source organism: Anastrepha obliqua (assembly GCF_027943255.1). Lineage (NCBI taxonomy): Eukaryota > Metazoa > Arthropoda > Insecta > Diptera > Tephritidae > Anastrepha > Anastrepha obliqua. The sequence continues at coordinate 96,702,849 of NC_072892.1, read as the reverse complement.
TGTGTTTTTGTTGAGAGTCAACTACTTATGCCACCACAAGGCATGATTATGTAAAAAAACGAATTATTTGTATAAAAAAAAATTATTTTATTTTGCAACCTAATTGTTTTATTTAATCTCTTGTATAAGATTTCTTTGAAAACACACACAAATAAAAAAGAAAAATTATTAACTAAAGAATGCTTGCTTAAATTCTTTGTGTGTATGTGTAAAATTTGAGTTGTGTTAAGCGCTAAATTCTCTTTTACTTGTAGAACTTATTGTTTATATATGTATACACACACACACATGCAGACACACAAAAAGATTATATGTTTGTGTATTTGAGTAATGATTTGCAATTATTTTAATTGCACAGCTACATTATGATTATTTTAATTACTACTATTATTATTATGATTAAATAACTGCTATCCCTTCTCTTTGTATGTAGTATTGTATGTTTTTCCCCACAGAAATAAAAGAAAAATCATTAAGAAATTTAAAGAAACAAGTATGCAAAACAACTATGTAGATGTATAATTTTAATTAATTTACTTATAATTACACTATTATTAATTATTATTATTATATTATTAAAACAATTATTGAAATAAAGAAATGAAGGATTTAAAAGAAAATTGAATGAAACACAAAAACTTTTGAGTTATGTTTTTATTTATTTCATTGCTTCGCTACTTTATTTAGTCTTTTTAATATTTCGCTTGGTTTGATGCATTGATTTGATTCTTTCATGGATTTCCCAGAGGCTTTGTTCAAATTTCGAATTTTTTTTAATTTTTTAATATTTCAAATTGACACTTATTTGGCTTAATTGGTTTGGCTAAATGATTACTATGTGAAGGTCGGTTGAAAAGCTCATGCAAAGTTGGAGAGATGCCACTGCTGACTCTTGGAAGAACACACACACCAAGTTTCAGCCAGATCAGTATATTTCTTTGATTTTGAATCGGTAAAGTGGAGTGATTTTCCTTTTCCATCACAGCTCACGCCACAGCACTAGTTAGAGTTCAAATTGTGCCCGCTGAAGCGTTAAGTGAACCTGTAACTATTGGATGTAACGTAAATTTAGATGCCATAGGAATGTGATACGAATTCGGTTAGGTAGAATTGTACTGTTAAACTAAGAATATAATATAATAACAGGTATTATTGGTGAATGGATTGCGCTATCGAGAGATGATTAACGATTTTTTATGGCCAGAATTGGATGGTATTGATCCGGACAACGTTTATTTTCAACAATACGGCTCTACCTGCCACGAAGCCATTGATCTTTTACGGGAAAAGTTTTCGGACTGTGTTATCTCTCGAAGAGGTGATCACAATTGGCCAACGAGATCTTGTGATTTAACACCTTGTGACTTTTTTCTTTGGGGCTACGTGAAAGAGAAGGTCTACGACAACAGCTCAGGGTCGATTCCAGACCTCAAAAATGGAATTTGTGAGGCTATTGAGGACATAGTGGTCATTTGCCTGATGTTATTTTCCACTATTAACGGCATACCTTCCTCTTTATAATGAAATAAACATCCGATCATTTATATTAAAAAATATCATTTTTCTTTGAATATCAAGATAACACCTATGTTTGGAAAACCCTATAGTATCATAACCCAAACCTATTTCAAACCCATCTAGTCGTGCACAAGAATGAAACAAAGTAATTAAATACATTTAAAACACAAAGACACAGTGGAAATCGCTCACAACTCTCTCAAACAAAAAACCTGCAAACCCACAATGGCAACATATTATCAGATCGAACGATTATTTCCACTTCGACACTTTGAAATGAAAAATATTTGAACGGATTAGTAACAACGAGCATTTGGGCTGGTTCTGTAATTCATTTCCGGGTGAGTTTGAATGCAGTTGCTGGAAAATTTCGATGAAATTCACTTGTAAATTAATTATAGAGCTTCCCGGATTATCTCTATCCATTTTTAGCATAGTTTTCCGAAAAGAAATGTTAGATTATGCTTAAGTGCTACCAGAAGGCATTCACGAACCTTGAAGATATTCTTGCAAGTACATATGTAAATTTATGATGTTAAAGAGCATTGGTGTTCTCTCGGCAAACTAAAGTAGCAGTTTTAGAATTATATTTTTTCAATAATCGACGCTAAACCTTTTATCTCAATTCCTGGAAACTTTTTGGGGATTTGACGTGGCCAAAAAAATGGCCTGGTTTATACTGAAATTAATCGCAATCCTTAAGAAAAATATTTGGTAGAAACGCGAATAGTTATCACCGGTATCAACACTGACGGGAGCCACTAAAAAAAAGGAAAGGTATAAATACAGATTTTCGTTACTCAAAATGTTGTTTTTTTTATTTAGTAAAAGAGTCATACAAAAATAAAATTGTATGATTACCTTCTATTGAATTACCTTCAATAACAGTATGGCGTCATCAGCAATAAGGTCCCTGTTACTGGCGAATGTTATAGGACCATGATGAATGACTTCTTACTGTTGGAATTGCTTGACCGGGCTTAGTGCATATGTGGTTTTAATAAGACGTGGTTTTAACACACAGCACGGACCACAATGGATATTGTGGAGGATTTGGCGATTTGGCATGGCCGGCAAGGTCGCCCGTTTTAACCATACCCAATTTCTTGCTTTGGTGCTACTTAAAATTGAGGGATTATGCCAACAAGCCTCATACAATCGCAGCATTTAAGGAGAATATTCGACAAGAATGCCAACAATTATTACCGGAAATCTTTTGCGCAAAGTCATGGAAAATGCGATAAAATAATCACAAATGTGTATCAACACTGGCAGCAGCCACTTGACGGATGTCAACTTTTCCACTTAACATAATAAATTGTAAGGGCCCATATACAGATTTTGATCACTCAAAACGATTTTTTTTAATCGGCAAAAAAGTTAGTTAAAAACAAAATTGGATAATTATCTTTGATTGAATTATGTTTGATAACAGGGTGTCGTATAATAGACGGATAGATTTATCTATCAAACAGTTGCTTAACTTACTTTACGAAATTCTCTACCAATCTCGATTTCATTTCTGTGAGAATTTTTGATTAATTAATATGGCGAATGATGAAATTTTGATATTGAATATTATCCAAGAATTTGTATTATTTATTATTACCGATGCCATATTCAACGTATTTTTACTTGCAAACGAACCAACAAAGAAACATGCAAAAGTCAAGGCGAGATGTGAGCTGATCAAAGGTGAGGTGAACAAATTGCTTACATACGGGTCTACTTACGGTAACTAACTTCGGATGAGTGATAAATAAATCTAGCTTATGCCGAACTTCTTCCATCTTCAGGTGTGTGCCTATTAACTGATTCTTACGTGTAGAACTATTTATCGTTTCTGGATTGTAAAATTTTTGTTTTATTGAATTTGTTGTAATTTGTTTGAATTATTTAATTTGTTTTAAGAAAATCTGGATCACCTTGGTTTTTTATCATTATCTAACTTTTTCGCGCAGCAGATCGCCTACAAAATTTTCATTTACTTGCAGCATATTATATTTGAGAAGTCGAGAAGTTTCTACTATAATCTCTGTCCCTTGCCATGTAAAATATTTCCATTACTGTTCTCGAATGTCAACTCTTTAGACTAAAAAGAATTAGTTACCTAAAGAATCACAATAAATTGCATTTCGCTAGCTTAGAGTGAAAAGTTGCTAAGTACAGTTTTTCAAGTTTTACAGAAAATAATAAAAATCTTTCAAAGTAGTTTTCTTCAAGCACTTACTTTGCTACATCTTTAATACAAGATTTCGGGTATTGCAAGCTAAAAGAACTTCAAGATATTCGATTTCCACAACGTGGATGTTTGCATTCTTTGGGACTTATCAAAGTTGCGTATTACTGGTTGAAAATGGTTACAAATAAAATAGGTCCATAGCCTCTGCTCGTAGTTGCCTTATTGTGATATTTAAGCATTAAGAATCATATTTCATGCAAAAAATTAACAAAAACAGACAATTGATATTCTGTAAGTAACATTTATAAAACATTTTTTTTATTTTTCTTGCTCCTTGCATTAAAATGGTTGTTTTTAGAAAAAGTGAGTTCAGCAGCTTTTCACTTTAAATTAGAAACATTTTTAAAGAAATATTATTAAAAAAAGAATCGTAGGTTAAAGGCTATCAGTTAAAAAGTATGATTAGATTACTGCCAGCTGAAAATAACTCTCAGACACGCCCAGTTGCAATCAGCACTCAAATCTGGTTCTCTTTAGGCCTCTTTTCTTAAGCATAGTACTATGTTCGTGTTTCATGTGAAATGGCTGTCAAACTCCGTAAAAAATTGACTGCTTGACTGTCAATGTACATACATACATACATATATATGTATTTATTTCGTAGTTGCTCGCTGTCTTTGCGAATGCGTATTCTGCAGATTTTCCTACAGCAAAGATTTCTGTTTGAAAGAGTATAAATAAATCTTCTTTACATTTTTTTTATGTGTGTTAGTTTGTTTAGAATCAATTTTAATACAAAAATTTTGCCAATTGCTTCTGGGGCATTGCTCATAATTTGGGCGTTTCTTCTCATTTGACAATCAATGTTCATAGCAACATTTCACGTCAAGCCAAATGCATATTGCTGGCAAAATTGCACGGTCGTGAAGTTAGTTCTAGCCTTTATTGTTCAATCATCTGGAATAAATATAATAATATAAGTGGCGCAAAATTAATCATTCAATTCGGTTTTTGAATAACTTTTTTAAATAAAAGAAATTATTGTGAGTGATGGAAATCTTAATTTGGACCCCCATTGCTTGTCTGTTTGTATACTGCAGCTGCCTCGTTCACAAGTGACAAATATGATTGACGTAACGCGTGTTTTTAGTTGCATGGGAAGGATCGATATCGATAACTGTGGTTTGTCATCTGAGAATGGCAAGCTGTGTTGATATTTCTGTTCAGTAAGGTTTGGTGCGGCCGCCGTAGCCGAATGGGTTGGTGCGTGACTACCATTCGGAATTCACAAAGCGAACATAAGTTCGAATCTCGGTGAAACACCAAAATTAAGAAAAACATTTTTTCCAATAGCGATCGCCCCTCGGCAGGCAATGACAAACCTCCGAGTGTATTTCTGTCATGAAAAAGCTCCTCTTAGAAATATTTGCCGTTCGGAGTCGGCTTGAAACTGTAGGCCCCTCCATTTGTGTGACAACAACAAGACGCACACCACAAATGGGAGGAGGAGCTCAGCCAAACACCCACCCAAAAAGGGTGTATGCGCCAATTATATATATATAAGGTTTGGCGAATCATATTGAATCAAGAGCGACACTTTCAAATTGTGGACGTTTACTTTGATTCAAATAAATCTATTCATGAAGTTCATAGAGTACTTTGTCTATTTTACGGTCAATATAATAGGCATAGTGAGCAACCAATTTGTGCATTTATTGCTCGAGTTCGCACTAATTTTACTCTTCTCGATTCAAAACTATTAGCAAGAGAAAAAAATCTACGCGTCGAAGAGAATATTGCTGGTGCATAGCGAATTGTGGGCTTGTGTTCTTCGACTACGTGAAGAATTTTACGTAAGGATCTTGGCTTGCATGCCAAAAAAATACAGCTCGTGCAAAAATTGGAGCCAAATGACCATCGTTTGCGTCGCATTTTTGCTGATGGGCTCATTTAGGTTTAGTATTCAAATTTATTGAAAAAAGTAATCAAAAATTGGGCCAATCGTATGGACCATGTAACTCGTAGCTGCGGACCTATGGCGGATATCATATTGAAAAAATAAATGCCATGAAATTATATAACAGATTATAATAAAAAAAAAACATTTCAACAATATTTTTATTTATGCTTTTTATTATCATTTTCAGTTCTCAAGCTCTTAAAAAACACTCGATACAACGCCATTTGCAAAAATTATAACTCTTACGATTGGGTGATTAATTTTACACCATCTTGTATGGAATTTATATATGTACAAATGTGTATTTTGCATGATTATTGAATTTAATTACTCGAAGTGCCCACTGTTTGAGGTTAGGATTTGTGCCGGAATCGATTCTATGTATGTACATGGCTAAGGATTGTTGGTTGCAAAAATGTTCACTTCCTAATATTGCACTACCAAAGACTACGCAGTTCACTCAAGCATTTTTTATTATTATTGAATTTGTTTCTTTTGACTTTAGTATTAGCATTTCATTGAAAGCTTTCCAAGCAGCTCGAACTGAATTCTATGTATGTAAGTTTAAAGGTGGAAGTGCATTAAAAGTACTGCAATTAATACTGAAACTGAATGAAAACGATATACGTAAATTGAATGAAATTATAGCTATTTAAAAAGTAATTAACTAAATAAGTAAATACACAGATGTTTTTTCTAAGCTTGAATCGTGTGTACCTTTTTACATATACATATACATACATGCTTACATTTAAATCGTAATTAGAAGAGAAAGTAAAATTTATTTCATTATGCAACAATGATATTTCGCACTTGTAGGTATTGTACTATACTTATAAATACATATACATGCATACATACCTACATATATGCTATAGAACACAGAGCTTTCACATACTCTTACATACGTGTGTAATATTTATTGTAAATGTATTGCAAATATTATATTAAAGTCATTTATTTATACTCTGTGTGTGAATTGTTTTATGGATTTTTCAAAAGCAGCTTTGGAAATATTTTTGCTAAACTCCAAGCAAATGAAGTGAGAATTTCGAATTTTAGACTTCAGTGAGAAGTGCTATTTTTGTTGAATTTACAATCTGAGAATTTTTTGGTAAGAATTAAAATAAAAATGGCATACAATCAAGCAAATGTATACGACTTTCTATGGAAACAAAAACACTTAAGTAAATATACGATAATTTAATTTATTTATATAATAAGTACCAAGTATGTAAATTGCACGCAAAGAAAATTGAAAACAAAAACAAACAAAAAATAGTATATTATTAAAATAATTTTGAATAAATATTTAAAATTCTACATCACTCCAATACGATTTACCCAATATTTAGTGTAATAATGTGGCAGCACCACAGCTGGCGCGTGAATCGGAGCAACAACTAAGTTGTAAGTGTAATTTAGACGTATAGATATATATACATATAAATATACTATAAAATGTTAGTAAAGCAAACAAAAAAAAAATAATTTAAATAAATAAAGTGAAATAATTCAAATAAAAAATCGCCTTAAAATTATGTATACGAAATGATTAAGGGAAAGGTTTATAAAAAAATATTAATTAAAAACTTAGATGTATACGAAAGCGAAGAAGACCAAAATAATTTTCTTAAACCCATAAAAGTGACGTTATGTGCGAAATAAAGAATCAATTTTTAATTTTCTTTCGAGAGTCGTTTTCTACGCCTAATATACTGTTGCGTTTACACTTAGCGCATCTTGGAAGAATTTCAAAAAGCAACCAAATAGTTTTAAAGGGAAAAGTAATGCGGAACAGGATTTTAAATTTCGTTTTCTTGTAAACTAAACTTCAGGACATTTTATAGGAGAAAGAAATGTATAAATATTTCAAAATTAAAGTTTCTTACACATTAACTTCTGAAAACCGATTTTAAAATAGCAATACGAGAACACTTCTAAAGAATTTGCTGAGATATTGCGCACTTAATTTTAATGGGCGGCGAGCAAGTGTTTGAGTACCTGGCACAAATTTTGCTCAATATGATAATGCCGCATTTGCACTCAGAGAATCTTCAAAGAAATTCAAAAGTTTGACCAAAGGATTTAGAAGAATTCCAAATAGAATTCTAAATTTAAATGAATTTGAAATAACATTTTTTTAAAATAGAAAGAAGCTTCAAAAACTCTGTATGAAAATATTGAAGCAATAACAAAATAAGTGTACTGTATTTCGAAAACATACGTACGTTAGGGGTTCTTGCGCTGGTCCATTAATTATGATTGTTTCTTTTTTATTATAATACAAATAAAACTTTCCAAAAGTGAGAGGTAACCCTCTTCATTATTTAATCGCGTGAAATAAATGCGGAGTCTATAGGTGAAACACCAAAGTAGTGCGCGCTAATTAACAACTATAGGTAATAGTGCCCACTCTCACCGACGTGTACGTAGGCCGTGGCTGTTTGACGTGGGATACACAAAATTGAGCAAAACTTATGCCCATACAAAACAGCTGCTTTCGTTTGGTAACATATTTACATAATACATCGGCTTGTGTTTGCTTATATCGGCACAATGCTGCCAAGAATATGTTTGCATACAAACTGTTACAGATATCCGCGTTATCAATTAAAATTTTTCATTGTAAAATAAACCAGAGCCAAAAACCAACAAATGCAAATAATTCATTGATCTATAAAAAACATTATGAAATATGGCTTTTTAATTATTTTAATTGAAATTCTAATTTTTATAAGTTTATTTTGATAATGATTTTAAAATGTACTGTTTGATAACACTGTGTGGGGAAAGAGCACTCAGCTAACACGGCTTAACGGACAAAAGCAAAATTTCTAAGAGTACTCACGTACACGTCATGCATAACCGTCGCAGGTACACGACGTTGAGTTTTCATTTACAAGGCGCTCTCATAAGTACGATCGTATCAGCTGACATGAAAAAAACGCTTACGTCTGTGAGTAGGGGCACTTTCTGACAGAAATAAAAACTTCTGGAAATTGAGACTAAGTTAACTAAAAATAATCGTGCAAGGGATCACATGTCCGCCTACATATAAAAAATCGCCCTAAAGCTTAACACTCTTCAAATTATAACGAACATTTTTTACGACATTTTTTTACTCCTGTTGCTAAGTGTGAGCCTAGCTTTATATATGTAGGGAAAATACTTTTCTGTGAAATTTAGACAAATTTAAAAATTACGCCTAAAGTTAATGATTGGCATAAAATTGAGGATGAAAGCAAATAATTTGACAGTTTTTTGATTCGCCCTTTTCTTTTTTTGTTAAAAATTATTTCGTTTTCTAAATCCAAGTTCTAACTTCCAATTTACATGCAAGTATACGCACGTTTAAATAAATAAATATGTATAAAATACACTAAAAAAATTTGAAATGTTTCTTTTTTTAACATTTTAGCATACTTTTAGGCGAGCAGTGAAAAGTTGTTTTGCGAAAGAGTAAATGCAATAAATATAATACAATAATAAAATTGATTCTTATTAAAATTTAGTAAGTATAATTATTTGTTTGGTTCTAAATGTAAATATTAAAAATTAAAATCTTTTAAAAACCACAATTTCAGTTTACGTTTGATCCTGTATAATATGAAGAAATGTAAAATAACAGTTGATTTAGAAGAAGATGCATAGAAAATTAAGTTAATGTAAAGCCTAATGCATAGAATATACCAGCACGCAATAGCAAAACATAGTTTCGAAAACTATTTTAATAAAAAAAAAAGTATACCAATAAAGCACAAAAAAATACAATTCGGAGTATACTCGTATTGGTGCGCAGTAGAGGCAAAATTTGACTGAATTCTAGCTAAGCGATCTCATGAAATGAAGAGTACGAACGTAAAAAATTTGAGCTCGGCAGAAAGAAATGGTTTAAATTACAGAAGTGGTGAAATACTGGTTCAAAGATCAACAACCTTGTATCACTGCATACTTATAGGAGCCTGCCCAAGCTAAACAGAGTGTAAATAAAATGAGATTCGCATTGCTTTAAAAAGACACAGCAAGAGAACAGCAAATTATGAATGAGATTATAATCAGATGTAAAATAAATGAAATAAAAAAGTGAAATAAAATCAACAACTAACAAAAACAAAATTCTCTTCAATAGTGACACTCAATAAAAGAACAAAAAATCAATGTTTATAAAAAATAAATTGTATGCAAATAAAACATAGTGAAAGCTCTTTAAAGAGCTTTCGACTACTTAACCTATTGTGTGTGTATTGTAAATTTGCAAAAGTTATTTTATAAATATGATTATTATATGTTTAAAGCTAAGTAAACCTAAATACATTGCAATGATTAAATAGAAAACTAAAAACAGAAAAAAAAACAAAGCAGAAAAACTAATGCTTGTATGTAAAAAAGGAAAGTATGGCAAATTAAAATGCATGTGAAGAAAAATGCATCAATAAATGCAAGAAAATATTATAATAAATTATTAATAAAATACCGAAAATTTTCAATTGTATTAAGTAATGGATTATAAAAAAAAATTATAATTAAAAATTAAAACAAAAAATAAATGCAAGAAAATTAAAAGTAATGAAAATTTAAAACTTAGTCTTTGTTTTTACTTTTACTTGGAGTAAAATTCATTCTTACTTAAATTATTTTCCGCTTCAACCTAACGCTTCCCTCAGTTGGTTACGCGTCACGTCAAACGCCATACAAACCCCCCAAAATGAAGGATTTCCTCCATTGCTCTCATATCTTCATGGAGTACTGAATTTCTATTTTTGTTTTGTTTTTGTTTTTTAGTTTTCCCCTCTTTGCATTCTCCAACTGCTTTCTCACTCGGTTGTTTCTTAATAGGCGAGTGTACTGTTGTCTACTATTCCTTCGTGCCTGCCCTTCGTCGTTTCAATTTGTTTGACAATCATTAATCACTCGATGTGCGACAACTTCTGCACGGTTGAATGATATCAGCAGACGACGCGTCGTTCACTAACGCCTCTACCCTTTGCGACCCGGTTTCGTTTCGTGTGCTTTGGAGGAAGGGGTTTTGTTATTTACAAGTCCTCTTCTGCTCTGGAATGACATTTGTGTTGTTTGAATTTAGTGGTACTCCTTTTTGTAAACTTCCATTTAAGCTCTGTAATGATAAAATTAGACAATATTGAAAAACTACATAGTAAAATTATATTATATTATTCCACGACTTATAATTAGTACATACAAACATTCTGTGTGATGTACTTCGAAAGCTGCTGGTTAGGTATGTAAGTATGTACGTGGAGTTAATTTCTAATCATACCGGATACTCCCGAAATATTAATAGAGTTTTGTTACAACTTCCATTCCAGCTGTGGCTTTGAATATGGAAACTTGGTACAGAGGGTAAAACTTGGATAAAATGTTGGTCATTGAAAATAGACAATGCAGGATCTAGTAGCGGTAACGAATGTGATGACAGAGAGCCACAAATATATTGGTCAAAACCCAAATCAGCCTGTTTCGTCAAATAAAAACAAATAAATAATTTAACTCAAGCATTTAATGCTAAGATTTTTAAGACTTGTGAAGAATTCTAAAAAGGGCAAAACAACTTGAACTTATTTTCATATTTTTCTCGAAGTTTGTTGAACTTTATGTATTAAAAATACCTTTAACGGACCAAAATTTGTATACCCATTAGGGCGGCCTAATTTGCTCTTAAAAAACAGACTTTGTTTTGGCAATAAATTGCATCGAAACATAGTCCCAAAGTAGATTTCGATCCTCCTTATTTTAAATATTAGTTATTGATCGCCAATCAGTTTAATTGTTATATATTATTAAATTTTGTTGGAAGAAAATATATGTAGGTATGTGGTTTTGGGGCATCCAATTCGGGTCTTCGCCTTAATGTTACAAAATATCTTCGAATGCATCTTGACTGCAAGCTCACATGGCAAAACGCAAGGCACTAGTAATCAAACTTCTCGAAGTCTTTATTGGCTGTTAAATAGCTAGTTCCATGTATCCCTCGAAAATAAGCTCTCACTGTACTCTTCTTCTTCTTCTTAATTGGCGCAATAACCGCTTACGCGATTTTGGCCGAGTTTAATAAAGCGCGCCAGTCGTTTCTTTCTCGTGCTAACCGACGCCAATTGGACACACCAAGTGGAGCCAAGTCCTTCTCCACTTGATTTTTCCAACGCACCTCTGCTACCACCAGCTGGTACCGTATCGAATACTTTCAAAGCCGGAGCGTTTGTATCCATTTGGATGACATGACCCAGCCAATGTAGCCGCTTGATCTTTATTCGCTGCGCTATGTCTATGTCGTCGTAAAGCTCATACAGCTCATCGTTCCATCGTTTGCGATATTCGCCGTTGCCAACGTGCAAAGGTCCAAAAATCTTCCACAGAATCTTTCTCTCGAACATTGCAAGCGTCGCTTCATCGGATGTTGTCATCGTCCAAGCTTCTGCGCCATACGTTAGGACGGGCATGATGAGAGTCTTGTAGAGTGTTACTTTTGTTCGTCGAGAGAGGACTTTGTTCCGATTTCTTCTTCGGCGGCGGTACGTAGGGAACGAGAAATGTTGCTCCATCGCTCGTGCATGCCGATTTGTTGGGCAGTGCTCTCTGAGAGCAGGAGTGAGAGTCGAGTGGCGAATCTTCTGGCTGTCTGTTGTGATTGCAGCTTTTCAATGTCGAACATTCTTTGCGTAGGTAGACGTTTTTTGCTGCACAGAGGCGTGTGCGCAGTTTAGCTGCAACAAGGTATTGATCCGAGTAGATGTTGGGTCCTCAGATCGTACGTACATCTAATACACTAGAAGCGTGTCTTCCACCTATCACAACATGATCGATCTGGTTTCGTGTTTTGCGATCAGGAGACAGCCAGGTGGCTTGGTGAATCTTCTTATGCTGGAGTCTGGTGCTGCAGACTACCATGTTTGGGGCCCCAGCGAAGTCAATCAGCCTCTGTCCGTTACCGGGTGTTTCGTTGTGCAGGCTGAATTTTCCGACTATGGGACCAAAAATTCCCTCCTTGCCCACCCTGGCATTGAAGTCGCCAAGCACGATTTTTATGTCGTGGCGGGGGCAGCGCTCATAGGAACGTTCCAAGCGCTCATAGAAGGAATCTTTGGTCGCATCGTCCTTCTCACCCGTCGGGGCGTGGGCGCAAGTTAGCGAGATGTTAAAAGATCGCGCTTTGATGCGGATTATTTCGAAAGGGACCGGACATTCCAGGTGCATGCCCTCAAATCGTATTCCTTATTTCGTTTGCAGGGGTCGTCATCAGTGAAGGTAGTTCTCATCCGAGGCTTTGCTGCTGTTTTCATAGGGGGCTTTTTAGGACAGAAAACAAACTATGTGACATATCACGCTGAAATTTGCCATGTAAGCTTATAACAGTCCTACCATCCAACAAAAAATTTATTTTTGCCATATGTCATCCGCGGACCGTTTTATTGATAAAGTCTCGTTCATATTTGAGCAGAAGTATTTTTATACTAAAACTATGATAATTATATCCAATCACTTTTATATGCATTAATTTCGGTCACAGCTGCCTAAGAGTTCGATCAAAGTAAATAAGCCTTCCTAAATTACACAGCTTATGAAAAACTTGCCATATTTTAAAATTTCATTCTTCATATATTTCCAGTCACCCCACGGTTCAACGCGTAAAACATGGAAACAAATACAACATTCACCAGCAAATACAATAAAAAAAATAAAAGTCAAAACTAAAAAACGAACAATAAAATTAAAAAAAAAAATCAAATGAAAAAAGGAAGATTGAGTCACATTCAAAGCATTTGACACCCCATATTATGGGATTTTGATGCGTTTCACACGCCTCTCCTGAGCCAACGCTGCGCGCATGAATGTGGCGGATTTGCGTATAAGCCGGTGCTGCATGTTGCACATATGCGTTAGATTAAACTATTATAAAATTGTAATATTTTTGAAAGCGCGTAGCTTTACTTTCACCAAACCGCCAAATGGGTGCTGCACAAACACATGCACATACAACAACAATGGAAAACACGTACACGCGATTATTACAAAAGTGGTATAAAGTGTTGCATGGACAGGACCAAAGGGTGTAGGTACAATAAAATAACACCAACAATAGTAGGCGGCAGGTGGCTGCTGCGAAACTACACATTGGAAAAATAAATGGCACCGTTTACCCGACTTAATGACATTGTGGAAAGTTTGTGCAGATGTTTGCTAGAGTGCAGTAAATGCTTGTTTGTAGTTGTGTTTAAAAATTTTCCAAAATTTCATATTCATATGTATGTACAGTAGTGATAATGCATAGATAGCACCAATCATAAACACAACAACAGTAACGTACTCGTACTCGTGGCGGAGTAAACCAACAAAACTAAGTTTACACACGTGAGTTAATACAGTAGCGGCCATCACATACATACATACATAGTTTATCCCTGTAGAAAAAGGAGCAACATTGGCGCTATGTTTAACAACAATGACGAGCGTATTATGAGCTTCAAAATGGGTAATGAAAATAAATTAAAATTTCTTTTTTATATGTTCCTACAAACTTACATACTTCTATAAGCCGGTTTAGCGCGCCAGCTTTCTCCCTATCTATTTCTCTTTCACTCTGCAACAACCCTCGTAAATTTCGCGGCCAGAACAATGGACCAAACAATTCCACAGACGCCTGCCTGCCCTCTCATCAAGTTCTACTTTATGCTAAGCATTGTAGGTGAATGCAGAACTCTGCGTGGGGGGTTGAAACTCTCACTTTTTCATTTACACAAATATTACATACACTCGCACATATAATAATACATACATATGTATTCATGAGTTTGGTATAACGAAAAGCGTAGCAAAACCTTCAGCGCCGAGATGTTAATGGGGATTAGTAGCCATTGTGTGGTTTCTTACTGCCTCCTGTCACCCACCCCTGATAGATTGGCCTATGGCGTTTGTTTGTTGTGTTTTTTGAATGCTTTTTGTTGAAATTTCGGAAATTTGCATAAATTGACAGCTGAAAAGTGGACTGAAATGGTGCATAATGGCTTGTAATGCGGTAAACAGATCGTAAACGTAATTGTTATTGGGTAGTAAAACTTTGGAAGTCGAGTGTTGGAGGCGGCGAGGAGGAAATGCTCACAACTTGGCGACACTTCGCATATAAACTTTGAGATTTTAGTATTAACAACAACAACAAAAAAAGAATACAAAAAAATAATTGATATTAACAAAATGATTAAACTATAAAAAGTAAAAATTGATACTACATAGTAACTAAGGAGATTGCAGGAAGATTGAGCAAGAAACGTTCTGACGCAGGTGACTCCGGCTTTGTAGTCGGTTGATTCAATGAAAGGGAAAAAATCCTATTCAATAGTTGTAATAAAACAAAATTTTATTAGTTTATTTCAACTTATAAAATTTGTACGGTGTAGAATTACATGAATTGAATTTACGTTTGTTCAGCAGGAATTGAAGGGCAATCGGTGTGTCTACCGCTCCTTATCCATAAGAAATGGACTAGAGCATTTTTCTTTTTCTTTTTTGCCATCGAATTACTCTTTCCATAATTTAAAAGCTTTATAATGAAACACAACAGTTTACTAGGCGGCCAAACAGATATCAGCCGGTGTATATGCTCGGACTAACTAAAGGGTGACTTGACTTGGGAGCGCTCCTTCTGCATTCCAATATTCTTTTGGGTTAAAATTTCCTAAAAAGACGTTAATCAAATTCTAAACAGCCTAAACTTCTTTGGATCATAATTCCGTATGTTCAAAATTTTTTAAAAATAATATAATAATGTAAAATTAATATTCTCGATAATAAAATTCTGTGTACAAATTAATTTGTTTGTAATTTTTTTATTATTTATTTATTATTCACAGTTCTATATTTTTTAAAGAAAGAAAATAAATAACTAAAGTAATAAATTTATGTTGAATTTTCAATGAAAAATGTAGTATTTATTAAAAACTCAAAAAGAAGTGCAAGCAATTGGCCACTATAAAGTAAGATATCTATGTTAAACTATAATATAATAAAGGGTGTTTCAAAAGTGTCGCCTAGCTGTCAGTGATGAATAATTTCTATATGATACATCGGTTTAGCCATCGTTGACATTTGGCAAATAGACGAATGTGCAATTTTACTCAATACAACAACACGCTAAGATTACTGAAATTATCATGAAAATGATCGATCTTTGGTGAAAATAATCGTTCGAATGGCTCGACCATTCAAAGGTTACTGAAAAAATATCTGTGGTGGTTGAGAACAAAAAAAGGCTAGAAAAAGGTTCTGTCGATGTTAGAAAAAGAGCTGATGACCAGCCAATATGTGAACAAGCCAAGAACAATTCCAGAGCTGAAACACAACATTTGGACTGATATTTCTGAATTCCATCCGAAAATGTGTGAGCGAGCCCTTGAAAATTTTAAATCTCGTCTGACAGCATGTAGATGTGCTCAAGGTGAACATTTAAGTGATGTAATTTGTCAAATATTATTGTTAAGAACCGTATTTTAAATAAATACAGTGAAACCTGAAAAAATACAATTTTTACATATCTTCTTTTAAAACAACATCTAGGCGCGTCTTTTAATACACCTTTTACACATAAAATGGAACTTATAAAATCGCAATAATTTGATTATTTTTATTTTTTATTCTGTATTAACTCTGTTTTTGGTTTTCATTAATTTTATGTAAAATATAGCTCCACTCTTATATATCTTGTAAATTAAAGTTTCATGCTGCGTACAAGATTTATTGTATAAAATTTTCTTAACTTGCATCAAAATTTCAAACTGTTAAATCAGAATTAAAAAAAACAAAAAAAATTTGGGTACTCCATTTTACAGTCCACCAAATTTTAGTGCAATTTAAGTCACGTTTAGAGTAGCTCAAAACTCTCGCATTATATTGGGTAGTCGAAAAACTCTTTTCGTATTTTGTCAATAGATGTCGTTGGAGTCATCTATCTCCAGTGCTACCAATCACATTGTGTCATATCATATGGTGTTAGAGAGGTAAAATGTCATTCTTCAGTTAACCAAAAAAACATTAAATTCGGAGAAGTTGAAAAAAAGTTATAGCTGTTCAAAAATCAGTGAAAATAATGAAGAAATTCGCTATATTTTGAAATTTTTGTATAAAAAAGGGAAGAATGCCACGCAAGCCACCAATGAAATTTGTTAAGTTTACAGAGACGAAGCTGTATCAGTTCGTGTAGCACAACAATAGTTCGCTCGCTTCCGTTCTGGAAATTTCGATGTGAAAGATACACATCGCTTCGGTCGACCTATCGTTGAAAAGTCGATGACATTATGGAAAAGAGGACCATCACATAAGCTGCCATGACATCGCCAAGGCACTAAACATTCATCATCAAACGGTTTTGAACCATTTAAAAAAGGCTGGTTACAAAAAGAAGCTCGTTGCTTGGGTACCACATGAATTGTCTGTGAAAATTTAATGGACCGAATTAACATCTGCGATTCTTTGCTGAAACGAAATGAAACCGAACCATTTCTGAAGCGAATGGTAACAGGAGGCGAAAAGTGGATCAAATACGACAATAATGTGCGAAAAAGATCATGGTGCAAGGGTGGTGAAGCTCAACAAATGGTCGCAAAGCCAGGATTGACGCCTCGAAATGTTATGCTGTGTGTTTGGTGGGATTTGAAAGGAATCATCCACTATGAGCTGCTCCAGCCTGCTCGAACGATTGATTCTACACTTTACTGTCAACAACTGATTAGATTGAAGCAAGCAATCGAAAAAAAACGGCCAGAACTGGTTAGCAGAAAGGGCGTCGTCTTCCATCAGGACAACGCTAGGCCACACACTTCTTTGATGACTCGGGAAAAACTGGGAGAGCTTGGCTAGGAAGTTTTGATGCATCCACCATATAGCCCTGACCTTGCACCATCGGACTACCATTTGTTTCGGTCAATGCAGAACTCCCTTAATGGAGTAAAGTTGGCTTCACGAGAAGCCTGTGAAAACTAATATACTTGTCGCAGTTTTTCGCCGAGAAAGCACAAAAGTTTTACAATGATGTAATAATGTCTCTAGAAGAAAAATGGCAAAAGGTGGGCGACCAAAATGGTACATATATGGTTTAATAAAATTCATTATATAAAAAAAATGAGTTGAAGTTTGATTAAAAATATGAAAAGACTTTTTCGACTAACCAATATATATACATATATGCCAACCCGTAGCCGAATGGGTTGGTGCTTGACTACCATTCGGAATTCACAGAGAGAACGTAGGTTTGAATCTCAGTGACACACCAAAATTAAGAAAAAGTTTTTTCTAATTGCGGTCGCCCCTCGGCATTTGTGGAACAACATCAAGACGCACGCCACAAATAGGAGCAGGAGCTCGGCCAAACACCCAAAACAGGGTATACGCGCCAATTATAAATAATAGGTGTCAGTGGTGAGTAATTCCTAGAAGTTACCTTTTTGTGTGCTAAAATTATTGACATTTATTATGAAAATGATCGGCCTTTAAAAACAACATATTGCAATATTCGCGATTTTTGTAATGGAAATACGAGTAATCATCTGAATGAGTCGACAATTCAAAGATTGGTGAGAAAATTTTATGAAACAGGCTCTGTGGATGACATAAAAAGGATTAGTTGACTGAAGACTGGACGTTATGTCGATAATATTGCTGGTGTTGCACAAAATTTTCCTGAACAACCTTCTGATTTTTTCTGTTAAAAAAAAAAAAAACAAATATTATTATTATAAAATAGCTATTTGTGCACTGTGACCTAAAAAGATATATTGTGCAGCCATGTAGCCTACACAAACATTTTGAGGCTATTAATAAATCCTAGAACTACTGTAGGCTTAACTTCTACCAGGAAGTTTGGATCTATTATATAGCCCCGCTTCCCAGGTAATTAACTCTGCTTCTTGCCACTGCTGGGCAGTCGCATGTTGCCTTGTGCCTTGTGGCTCTTTACAGTGCCTACAAGAACCATTTTCTGCCACATCAGTTTTTTCATGTGGTAATTGAGTTTACAATGAACTGTTAGTAGATCAGTGTAGAGTTTTATGTCTGCCTCTACCTTTGTACGCTCTGGATCAATGAGTCTTTGCGATTGTCGCATGCCCATTTGGGTTCACTAGTACTCGATTAAGCGTCGTTATTCCCGCTCGCGTAAAAAAACACTTTTGAAACTGTCGTTTACCCCACAGAAAGATTCAGGACCAATGAAGGGAGTGTTTGCAATGTTTTTCGCTAAGGGGTCCGAAATTTCATTCTCTTCGTGCCCCTCATGACACGGTACCCACATCAGAGTAACAAAATTTCGAGAATTTTAGCGATTTTAGACCTCCTTGACTGTCAAAAAGAATGTTGATATTGGGCATATATCAATTATGTCCTTCTACGAGGACATCCCCTGGCACATAGCTTTAAGGCGCGGACCTCCGCTTGAAAAATTGAAGCCGTTTCTCCTATTCTAGCTGCCTTCTTGAAGTGTAGTGCGACTACTCCGGCCCCGACACTTCCGTATTCCATATCGGACCCGTCAGTAAAACACACCTTTCTTTCTCCATGCTGAGTGATGACTGATAATCACAGACCATCAGACACGGAGAGTTCAGGATAGAACCCAGATTGCCTTCTTTAGGATGAAATAGATTAGGAAGCCTTAGGGCTGCATTAGCTGCCGACTGCTTGGTTACAGGGTGGTGCGGAATGAGTCCTATGACCATTCCTAAAATTTTGAAAAATACTGCACCGTATGAGAGGTGTGTTTGTTGCTCGATTTCTCTAATTTTTAATGCCGTGGGTATTTCTCATAAAAGCAACTTCTATACCGAGTTTCGTTGGGATGTTTTCTTTTTTGACGCTTACATCTAGGCTATAAAGGTGAATGTCTGTACGTTGTCCCCGCATCACTACGAAACGACAACACCAAATGACGTAAAAAATTTTATACATTCATATTTTAACCCAATGAAGGTTATAGGCATGTTTTTATAATGGAATTCCCTTCCCACAGCACCCAGGCCGCGCCACCACTCTCATTCGTCACTAATAATCGAATATTTGCTTAAATTTAATTTAAAAAATCTTAGTTTTCTTATTTCCCACTATTTGTAGCACATTCTAGACTTCATAATCCGCATAAGCTGTTCAACTATGACCCAAATGCAAAGTTCAAAAACGGTTTGAGATAGAAAATGAATAAAAATAATTTTGCTTGATATTTTTCTGATTGGTTGTTTTGATTTTATTCAACGAGGCATAGCAACGGATGAGTATTGTAATATTATGGTTATTAATAAAAAATTATTTTCTATGAAATTATTGTTTGTAATCCCTCAAAACTACTCCTACGCGAGCGGGGTCGCGCGTTAAAGCTAGTTATAAATAAATTATAAATTATTATCATAAAATCATACCACTGTGCATGAAACGAAATGCCAAAAGTATCGTAGTTTCAGTTTAAAATGAGCAAAAATAGTAAATTCCATGTTATTCACAGGAATCTTAGATCTTTGCTTACGGCCCTGCAAGACTAAATTTACTCAAGAAGCAAAGCTGCTTCATTTGAGCCATCGACTCTTCTCCTATGGTTATCTGCCAGAGTTATGTGATTAATTTATTGAAAAATAATAAATATCAGCAAAGTGAATTCCGTCAAACAGCTCATTAACCATAAAACAAGTGTTGACTGCGGTGTCTCTTTCCATCTGCGCTAGTATCTGCAAAGTATTTAAAATCTAATTAAATACGTTAATATGTATATATAATTGTTGTATGAATTGTATTGTTTTTTTAAGAAATATGTGACCCCTCGTATATATAGCATTTTATTGTATTTAGATTTTAGAACTAGTGTACGGTGAGGAAATCAGAATAATCAATTCACATAAAATTACAAATAAATACCAATAATTCAGCTGCAATAAAAAAAAACATTACAAGATTAGTACATACATACATACATACATACAGAGGTAGGTGGGCATATTTGAATCCGTCGAACAATTAGAGAATGATTAAAAAACCATTTGTTGGTCGACACCTTTGCTAGTTGTAGTTAATCAGTATAGTGTCAGCCGAAGTTATTGCTGTAATTCACTATAGAACACTCTGCTGGATCCCTTATAGGTATGTATGTATATAAGTACGTGCAACATGCGGCGAGCCACGCATGCCACATGTCATCAGTGAGTTTCCTCATGTGAATTTTTCTCGAGTCTTACAGCTGTTGGCGGCACTCGTGAGAGCGAGCTGTTAAAGTGTTGAAAATTAGTTTTCGTGTAAAAAAGACATGCACTTTCACACCACCAACAATCTGAAAAGAGCACTCGTACCACAAGTATGCATACTTATGTATGTGTGCGTAATTTTGTGAGCGGTATTCTACTGACCACACGGAAACGGAAATGCCATTCGCACGCTGTCGCGCTGACCATTGCTGAGCACAAAGGCGCATATAAAAGTTAACATGCATACATGTATCTATGTATGCATGCATGTAATTGAGTTGATCTCAAATTCACATCGTAAATTCCTCAATTATGCTGCCATAATTATTTTCGATCCTGCACGCTATACCTACTCACTTAAATTTATATTATAAGAATGTTCATTAAACCGCCTGTCATTTCGTACAAATTTCAGCCCTTTGCCCTACACAGCAATTATCCTTTCGTGACCTTTGGCTATTGGTTTACCCGGTATACTCTTTTATAATTCAAGCAATTGCGGTCATCTTCACGCTTCGGTCTTTAATTTGCTTTTATTTTAATGCTCACTGAGTGTTCATTAAACGCCAGCTGGTCACGTCCACTCATGTGGTAAATACATGAGAAGAAATTCATATGTTGCGGCTTCCTTTGTTTCGTTTAAAATGTGTATTGTTCAGCTTAAATTAACACTTTTATGTTTCTATTTTTTTTGTTTTTTTGCTGTGCTCACTCAGATAACAGTCAGATCGATAAAACGATTGATTCGACATACACATCTGTGAGTTTTGCCCAAAACCATATTTCGACTTTGCACTCTCTGCTGGCGATAAGAATAAAACTCCCATGATTTATTGTTTAAATTCACATGATTTTGTTTTTATTTTGTGATCTTTGACCTCGCTTTATAGATTTACTCGTAATAAAACCAGTTTTAACAGATAGTTCCACTTATTCTTATCAGGCGCGTGCTAACAGTTCCATATAACAAAAATAATTAAAATTACATATAATTAAAATACGAGCTAAAATGAATTACTGCCTCCTTGCTGAGATTACATAAATTGCTTTGCTTTAAACTTCTAAAACCAATTAGAATATTTGCATTTAAGTCCAAATGAAAACATTTTATGCATCTACACAGAGATGCACCTAGCCGAGATTTAAAAGATCGAGTCTGATGACTATATCAGTTTACAGCAAAAAAAAATCCAAAATTCAAACCCTCAAATTTCTATGCAAAATCGGTCGCTTAGTCCGAAAATCTACATATTACATCTGTTACCTATCTTTCGAGATATCGTCAAATAATTTGGATTAAAGAGAAAAGGGTAGATCATAAAAATTTGTAATTTCTGGAATTTGTAATTTGATGGTACCTCATCCAAACCCAGTTCCATTATTAAACTCAAGATAGAGCTGGGTTGAACTGAGCGTAGCATATATGCCTTTTTTTCTTGGCTGCAATCGGCCGAGATGTCTCAACCGCTTTCAAGGAGTAGATGTATTGGAGTATAGTATACTGGAATTGGTCGCAGAAACGACCTTATGCTTAACCCTTCATTAAAATCAAACTTTTCAAAAGTTAAAAAAATATTTTCTCTTTATATTATGATAAATATAAAAGTACGATTACCGACAATTCATTTTTTACCTATTTCTTAACACATGCGCTGAAAAGTTCCTGGCCTAACAAAGAAAACACGTTTTTTTCGAACGTAGTTTTATTAATCAACGAGCTTTCCATCAAGAACAACACAATGATACCAGCGCCGCCCTAAAATTTCAGTAACACTTTTGTGGAATGATTTATCTTTTGCCTTAAAATAAACAAACGACTCACCTTCAGCGCAAACCTCTTCATTCGAGCGAAATTTCTTACCGGCGAGCATTTTTTTAGGTCTGCGAACAGCCAGTAGTCGCGGGGAGTTAAATCTTGCGAAAACGGTTGATGAGGGAGCAATTCGAAGCTCGTATTCGAAGCATTGTATTGATTGACTTGTGACTCCCGTCGTCTTGATGACACAAAACAGTGAGCAAACGCGGCACCCACTTTGCACACAGCTTTCTCATAGTCGAATGCTCATGCAAAATAAAGCCGAATCGTTCTTTTGATATACCTATCTACGATGCCAGCTAACTCACGCAAATTCACTTTTCGATAATTCAAAACGATTTTGCGGGTTTTTTGATGTTTTCTGGTGATACCGCCTCATTTGGACATCCACTGCGTTGTGCATCATCGGTGTCTCTACGACCACGTTTGAAGTCCGTAAACCATCTTTTAATTGTTGTTTCTGATAGAGCGGGGATTCCATAATACTTTCCAAGTCATTGCTTTGCTTGAACGATATTTTTCCATCAAGAAGCAGTGTAAAATTAAAGCATGCAATTTTTTTTATCCATTGTTTTGAAAATAGCAAAAGTAGCGTCACTCTTAGCTCAATGACTCCTGAACTAATGAATAGAATATCATGAAATTTTAACAGCTGTCTTTTTAAGGTTAGCACTAACTGGAAAATAGGTGAATGCAACAAAACTAGTACCATCTATGTGTTAGGCCCGGTACTTTTCAGCCTATTTGTTAGATAAAGTTTTGAATTTACGACTTTCCACTAAGTCTCCCTGTATTACGAGTCGCTAGGTCTCTCCTACTTCACATCTTTAAAAAATTGCAAGGGAAACTATTCTGCAAATTATTTTAAAAACAAATATAAATATATGTCTGGTTTTTCAAAAACAACATCCAAATGACAGTTGGGCAGTTTCAACAAATTTTTAGCTCAATATGATTAAATAAATATTCCATTTGGCATTTACATGATTGAACAATTTTTTGTGAACTAAATGTAGATCCAATTACCATATAAGACAAAATACAGCTGCAATGAAATCTTACTTCGCGTATGCACAACTGATGAAGTCGAGACTACTTTCAAGAGAGCTGAAGCTTCGAATATATGATACTGTTATAAGACCTATACTCACATACGATAGCCAAATCTGTGTACTGAAATCAAATGAAATCGATCAAATAATTTGTCTCGAAAGAAAGATTCTCAGAAAGAAATATGACCCTATAAGACTTGAAGATGATACCTACCGCATTCGGTACAACTGGGAAGAGATCTTCGAAACAAGTCAACAAGCCGAGAGAAGAAGAAAAAAATGGAGAGATGGCATAGAAGAAGACATACGAACTATTGTATAAGCATATCTGATGATGAAGACTGAGTGACGTGGAGGCGAATTGTAACGAAAGCAATTGTAATTGAGGTTCGCCCCAAACTGTGTTACTATGATGATGATATGCACTAATCAAAAAACGAGTTTATAAAAGTCGTTTATCCTTTTAAGCAAAAACGCACAAAAATAGTTTGCCTTTCCTCTTTCACTTCAATAATTTCCTTGTAATATTGAATAATAAATTGTGGACTCTGTATTCTTTTCTGCCTACACGATACTTACTTCGTTGTGTTTTGTTTATAATTTGATCTTCACCAAACGCCACATTTTCTGTTTGTATGGTCAGATCGCTGCGTAAGCGGTAGTACCAAAACAAAGAAATTTTTCTTTTTGCAGTGCAAAAAGTGAAAATTTGGAAACTGTATAACTTTTTGTCGATAAGTTAAACACAGGTACGGTGTTTGACGTTTCAAAAAATTCGTATGTCTTCTAAATTTTTTTATTCAATTGCAAAAGATTCCATTCTGAAAAAATACAACTTCTTCTCAACATTTCATATTTTCTGCTCGCTAAAGCGTTCCGCTGAGCGGTAAGGAAACAATTTTTTGCAATTTAGCAATGGTCAAGGTACTTTGTTTATGGACGCTTAGCTCACAGATGATATACTTAGACCAGCGCTTTCAAGTATAAGCAGGGATATTTTTTCATAATATTTTGCGTACTTTAAGCGAAATGCTCTGAAAAGCAATGGAAACAGCTTAAGCGACATGAGGTGATGCATAGAACGCTTGTTCTACAAGTGGTAAAACCATTTTGCATACTTTCAAGAGGGATCTTTCGAAGGTCATTGCTATTGCATAACAGATTATATATATATTAGGGCGGGTCGATTTAAAAATCGCTCATTGCTCTGTGAAAATCGTATTCTAGGGATCAAAATAAGAAACTTTGCCGAAGGAACCATACCTCTAAAACGAATTCTGATGTCCCCTAATTTGGGTCGAACGAAAAATCCCACTTCCAATCGAGTCCAAATGTATGACCGACCCCCACTAACTTTGGACGGCCGATTCACCCATGCCAGTGGCACACCCCCTGGAACTCCCCTGGGGGGGGGTCACCATACAATCATTTCAAAATATCACCATTTTTGACCATGAGAAAAGAAACTAAAAAGTTCGACCCAAATTGGGGGACATCAGAATTCGTTTTAGAGGTATGGTTCCTTCGGCAAAGTTTCTTATTTTGGTCCCTAGAATATGATTTTCATAGAGCAATGGGCGATTTTTTTGCCTCCCCACAAATCGGCCCGCCCTAATATATATATAGGTATATATGTAATTGGAGCGTACACCCTTTTTGGGTGTTTGGCCGAGCTCCTCCCCCTATTTATGGTGTGCGTCTTGATGTTGTTCCACAAATGGAGGGACCTACAGTTTCAAGCCAACTCCGAACGGCAGATATTTTTTGTGAGGAGCTTTTTCATGGCAAAAAATACACTCGGAGGTTTGCCATTGCCTGCCGAGGGGCTATTAGAAACACTTTTTTCTTAATTTTGATCTTTCACCGAGATTCGACCGCCTAACAGCTTAACAGATTGTCAAAAAACAATGTTATACTGCCAAATTGTATGCCACATTGGATTCAAAGTAACTTTTTGCTTTATTTACTACTCGTTAAGTGGTTAGTGGATCGAGAGCAGATTATATTATATAAAAATTCTCCTTATGGGTTTGAATTTCCAAATATGTATACAAGAAATCCAAAAATGATAGATTACCAGGTATGGCTATTCGAAGCAACATTGTGAGAGTAACTTCGGCTGCGACGTCACCGGGATTCGGCAACTCAATTCTACCCGCTCATTTCACATATATTCACACCCACGTCCAATCAGTCGTTGTTCAAACGGCAAAGAAGTAATATAAGCGGAGACTGTGTTGATCTTTTCGTATATCGCCAAAACAATCTCAATTTTTTCGTGAATAAGCCGCTGTCATGTCCACTCTTACGTCAGCCAATCGCTGGTTCTTTCAAATTCGTGAGAGCCGATTAACGGTCTAAGCTTGACCACGCCTCTGAAACCTTTATACAAAAAATCATTAACATTAAACGAACTCAAATGCAGACACCGAGATGGTTTTTTATTATAACATAAACACTGCCAAACATCGGAAGGTGGTGTTGCTCCGACTGAACTATTCAAATAGCGCTGTAAGGAGATACACAGAGGTATAGCGAAAAGCCTACTGTATTGAAATTAGGACAGAGCAATTGGGAGGAATTATTAATTAATGACCAAAAGTGCGCTCGATTTTCACTACAACTCAATCCCAATCTGGTTCCACTAAATATCTTGCTTCAACGTGTCTCATTAGATCTGTTGCTTTGCGAATATTTTAAATTTAATTATTTAAGCAACTGAAAGGATTACGCATATGCATGCACATGGAGCATATATTTATATATGCACATACATATGTTATTAAAGCAAACAAACTAAAGCGGCACATTCCACAAATTGCCAGCATAACCAATTGAAACGACAAATAGACGAGGAAATTGGCAGGAAAGCAGACCGTCTGCTATGTGTCTGTTGATATTTGCGCACTTCAGCGGGGTATAGCGTTGGCGATGGTGGTGTAGGCGACGGACCAGTGTTACTTTCAATTGAGCTTAATTAAATTTGTAAGTGAATCGTCGCAAAGTGAGTCTCGATTTGCTTGTGGATGCAACGAAAGCGCGGTTGGAGTTGGTACATCCTCCACTCCGCTAATGAACTAAATGCTGTTACATCGTGATTACCTACATATACATATATGTACATACATATGTATGTGCATATTATAGCATACAGCTGTTGCAGCATTGAACAGCGTTCTTTTATGCCCAATGTTTTGCTATTTTTCAACATTGCCAAGCTGTGAATTTGAAATGTGAATTGATTTCGTTATGTTTTATTTAGATGTATGTATGTGTGTATGCATGTACGGGGCAAGTATTTGCAAGAACAATGACAACAAGCAGCAGTAGCAACAAAAAGGTCTACAACAAACAATGCCAAGCGATAGTGGAAAAATGTAGATATGTACGTATGTATGTGCGAAGCAGAAAAAAGGACGGCTGTGTTCATATGTAGAGCAACTCGCCACAAATTCACGGCCTTCACTCGCAATTGTTGTCAGCAGAACAATATTGTGATCTGTTGTGTTGCAGCAATGGAATTTTGTTGTTGCTTTTAACGTAGCTGCTGATACGCCCGCACTTTATTTTCAACGTCATTGGTGTCACTTTGTCATTATTCTTGCTTAGATTCGTTGCTTTTGTTATTGTCGCTGCTGCGCAACTAATCAAAATTTTTTTGTTTTCATTTTTTTCATCGCACCGCTACTTATTCATTGTTGCTGCTTTTATTGTCGTCTGCATTGACAATTTACATAATTTAAGGCTTTCTTTCGTTGTGTGTGTGCGTGTGTTTTTTATTTTGCTGGTAATTCTATTCCAATTTCAATTGCAACTCAGACTTCACTTAGCAAGAATGTGAGCTCGTAGAGTTGCCACCCAGTCTGGCTGCCCACCATATTTCAACCAGTATTGCATCACAAATTCTTAAATTACTTGCTCTACATTACTTACATAAATATATTTACATTGGTTGAGTGACTTACTTCGTTTCATTTTCGTCATTGTTTGTTAATAATGCCGCCTCAGTCTCCGACACCGACACCGCCGCCGCCTCCGCCTCTGCTAATGCTGCAGCTGCTGTTAAGCTTCGTGTGGCGGCAATATGATTATCGCCAATTATGCAAAATGCAATTTCACCGTCTATTCGTCTAATTTAATGTATTTTGCGTTAAGTTATTCGGTTTCATTTGAGTATCGCATTTCATTGCCAAACAGAGTACTTAATGAGATTGTTAGGTCTAAACTAGTTGGGGAAGGTATGCACCAAATAGAATTGTAATAAAATTGAAAGTTGTTAAGCTTAAGGAGAATAGGAGGCGACATTAAAAAAAAGAAGTGAGAGGGGTTTTTTTTGTCTATACAGAGGCAGGTGTTTATTATAAAACATTTTCTTTTGGCTGCACTTGTGCTTATTTAGTAAGCGTTGCTGCTATAAATTTATAGCATCTAGTCGTTGACCCTGGGCGGTCAGTGCGGGATTTACCAGCAAGCTGGAGCGTAGAGCGGCAGATTTTAGGAGTGGCAAATTAGGGTCAGAAAATATTTCTATATTTTACAGAAATTAAAACAAGCGAGAGACTGAGTCCATGTCAAGCGATCGAATAATTTGGATATTGTCCTAAACTTCTCTGAAAACTGGTTTAATTTTAATTTCAATTTATTTGTTTTGTTTTGTACATAGTAAGTCAAAGTCTGGTGGACTTGTATTACCACCTTCTAGAAAACAAAGTTGGTATACATAAAAATTCATTCTGAAATTTAAACTTTTAAATTTGTAGACTACAACTTAGTATTATGAATATGATGTTTTATCAGTTTTGTTATAGAGTTCTATATTTTCATGGCACTAATAAATAGCGGCCGCCGTAGCCGAATGGGTTGGTGCGTGACTACCATTCGGAATTTACAGAGAGAACGTCGGTTAAAATCTCGGTGAAACACCAGAATTAAAAACAAAAAGAAGAACATTTTTCTAATAGCGGTCGCCCCTCGGCAGGCAATGGCAAACCTCCGAGTTTATTTCTGCCATGAAAAAGCTCCTCATAAAAATATCTGCCGTTCGGAGTTGGCTTGAAACTGTAGGCCCTTCCATTTGTGGAACAACATCAAGAGGCACACCACAAGTAGGGGGAGGAGCTCGGCCAAACACCCAGAAATGGTGTACGCGCCAATTATATATATATATATAATACAGAACATTCCCTTTGAGTCCAATTGTGAACATTCGGAGCAATGAGACAAAGGTTGAATGTTCGGATGCACTGGTATAGTTTGAGGGGTTCCAGTGGTCTAAATTTGGTCAAATTTTTGGAAGGATATTCCCAGTATTTTCGATTCTACAGCCGTTTTAGTAGGTAGAGTCAGATTCGCCACGCGGGGGCATCGGTGGTCGCATTATCCACTCTCAAAACTTTTAACTCAATTATCTCAAAACTACTGTTTTCGACATGGTGTTGGGAAAAAACAAAAAAATATTCAACCGAATCGTCTGAAATTTTAATATGTTGTTCACAACATCAATGGCTATCGCCCGTACTAGAATCTTATTATTATCTCATTTATTTCGTATTTTTTTTATTAGATTTTTAGAGTGTCAAATTCAAAACCATTTATAAAATTATTGAAATTAAAAAACAAAAATTGTATATTAAAAGAAGTTATTAGGTGCGCAACTAAGTTCTCCCTGTTTTTTTTTATGAAAATATGGTTAATCATTGAAAGTATTGCCCATCGCTGGCTACTACTTTTCCCATCTTTCTGGTAGATATCGTATACCGTCACGGTAAAACTGTTCATCTTTTGTGGCTATCCACGGATCAAACCATTTTTTGATGTCTTCATATGAATGAAACTGCTGGTCAGCTAGACCATGTGCCATCGATCAGAACAGGTGATAATCGGACGACGCGGGTGGGGTATAATTTCCCATTTCAGTGTTTCCAGGTAGGTTTTAACGGGATTGGCAACGTGAGGCGAGCGTTGTCATGCCGTAGAATCACTTTTTCATGCCTCTCCGTGTATTGCGACCACTTCTCGCGCAGTGCTCGGCTCGATCGCATCAATTGAAGTCGATATCGATCGCCAGTGATGGTTTCGCTTCGTTTTAACAGTTCATAATAAATAACAGCAACTTGGTCCCACCAAAGACATGACATAACATTCGCAGCGTGAATTTTCGGCCGAGGCGTCGACGTAGAAGCATGACCGGGCAGTCCCCATGACTTTCTTTTCTTTGGATTGCTGAAATGAAACCATTTTTCATCACCCGCCACGATGTAATTGAGAAAGCCCTTCCTTTTTTGCCGCTGGAGCAGTTGTTCACAGGCGAAAAAACGACGATCAACATCCCTTGGTTTTAACTCATAAGGAATCCAAGTCCCCTGTTTCTGAATCATTCCCAAAGCATGCAATCGTTTGGAAATGGATTGGCGAATAACTCCTAATACTGAAGAAAGCTATTCTTACGTTTGACACGGATCCTCATTAAGCAATGCCTCCAATTCAGCGTCTTCGAAAGTTTTTGGCCTTCCTTCACGCAGACGGTCGTCAGCATTAAAATCACCGTCCTTGAAGCGACGGAACCAATCTCGGCCCGTTTTTTCACTTGAAGCAGCATCTCCTTAAACTTTTTGTAGCTCTTGATGCGCTTCAGCCGCCGTTTTCTTCGAATGAAAGAGGAAAGTCAACACTTCCCGCAAATGACGATTATTCGGCACAAAATCAGACATTTTCACAAAACCAAAAGTATATGATGCCAAAACAAAATCACTTATGTGTCGAAACAGTTCGTTTACCATATGCCTAAGATTGGATTATGACGTTTAGGTTATGTTAGAATCGACTAGCACACACGGCATCTATTGACAAACAGCGGAAACTTAGTTGCATACCTAATAAATAAAAAGCCTAATTTAAATATCATGCTTCATTTTTTTTATTGTAAAAAAACTCCTGAAAATACCCTAAATTTTTTAGCTCTAGACCACCGTGCCCCTTATTGGTTTTATACAGGTAGAATGGCTTTTGTTTAGCTACATACGATACATGCGGGACTAACTTATTGTCCAAAATTCAATGTATTGTAGATTATTAGCAATGTAATATAGTTTTCTAGCCGGCCCACGGTGGGACGGAATCGGGCTCATTGTGTCAAAAATGTATATCTCTGCTAACTTACATGATAATAACTTGAAAACTTGTACGTATGTTTTTGAATATACTGACTTTGTATTGAAATAAACCTAAAATTCTAAACAGGGAATGCAGAACATTTCAATAAGTGGTCGAAGGAGAATTCTTCCTGGAATGCTGTAATCTGTATCGTTATTATACTGAAAATCGATGACTATGGTTTCGCTGTAATGAAGTAATTTATATACCTTGAAGTATACGTTAATCATGGCAACAAAATTTTCCCAGCAATCGGCCACAGAATCCTTATGGCCAACCTCTGCTATTTTTCGCTGTGTCAACACCTTAAGGGTCGCCTCCTAGACAGAAAAACAAAGATTTCACTATATCGCTCAATTATAATTTCCATCTTGCTAGACGGTAGTGAAACGCAGACATTTAGAGATGCAGATAAACTGAAGCTGCTGATTTTCGAGAGGAGAGTCCCGCGAAAAATTTTTGACGACATATACGCCGAGTGACGGAAATACGACAATCATGAGCTTGGAAAACCATATGCGCATCCATCTGTGATAACCACAACCATGATCAACCGATTGAAATGCGCAGGTCACATATTGCGGGCTAACACGGACTACCCACCTCAACAAATACTCTTCGGTAAATGCCACAGACAGAGAAGAAGGGGCCGCGCACCGCTTAGATGGATTGGCGGTGTAGAAGAAGGCTTATTGGAATTTCAGGCATGGAGGACACATGTACGAAACCGAGATAATTGGAGGCATATGCTACAGCAGGCGAATACCCGACCAGAGTTGTCCAGCCAACAATGATGATGATAATCGTTTATAATTCTTATTTCATGCTTCTTGCGCAACTTCAGACAATTAGTCTATTAGGTAAAATTTCGAAATGTCTTTACTAATCTATACTAAGCCTAGTTTGCACATATTCTTTCTTGCTTATTTTATTTTCTGAAGTGGAAAGGCCATATTGGAAGGCTTCTCCGTTTTCAGGTTTAGAACAAATTTCAGATCAATTATCTCTATAGGTATAGCTCCAGGTATATTATACTCAGAGCTTGGTGATGCAGGCATTAGTTAGTACTTACGCAATTTTCCCATCAAACATGGTAATAAATAGTTTATTTGATTCTCCTTACAAAGTTTGATCTGTTCTGGTTGTTTTTACTTGATTTCTCTCTTCCGTAAATTTATGCTCCCTCTCCTATTTGTGGCGTGCGTCTTGATGTTGTTTTACAAATGGAAGGACCTACAGTTTTAAGTCGACTCCTAAGGGCATTGTGAGGAGTTTTTTGTGGCAGAAATACACTCGAAGGTTTGCCTTCGCCTGCCGAGGGGCGACCAATTTTAGAAAAAAAAAACTTTTTTTCTACACATATGGTCATTAAAATAGGTACGATGCCTTTATTAATCCATTTATTGGTCCCGCATGGAATCATTTAAAGCTATTATTAGAATTTCGTTTTTTGTTTTTCACAAATGACATCACTATTTCGTTGAGAATTTAAAAGACCCGCTATATTACATTGCGTTATTGGTTTCACAGAGCCAGTTATTTTCATAAATTCTACTGTAAAACTGTGTGACCATTAAAATGGGTTTTAACTAATTATTTGAAAAATACTGAATATATCTTAAGTAGCAAATTAGATAGTTAATTTAATAACTAATTGCACAGCTCCTCGAAAGCAAAATCGTAGAAATCTATCGCTGAGTCACTTGGACGGTCCAACAATTTTGTTATAAATACCCTTAAGCCCAAAAAATCTACATGCTTAGAGAAATAATGCTACCATTTTCTGACGAGAATATGCCACTGTGGTGGCTTTTATGCAAGATAATGAGCCAAACCACTCCTCAATATTAGTATGTGAACGGCTTTTACAAAATAATGTTAAAGTTATGGATTAGTTAAGTCAGTCACCCGACCTAAACCCCATTGAAAACCTTTGTGGAGATTTAAAGAAGCGAATCTGGAAGTAGGCATGCAAATATAAGAAGGATTTACGGCCAGAAATCAAAGAACTATGGTATTTCACTTCCACATAAACCTGCCGTAAGATTATCAATTCCATGCCACATCAAATACAAAAAGTCATTGACAATCATGATAGATACAGTGGTTATTGATTAAAATCGATAATTTAAATATTTTTAATAAAATCTCTACGTCCTTTTGTATCTACTTCCATTTGATACCTATTTTAATGACAAAATGAAGATATCCTTTTTGTTCCTACTGACACTAGTTTAAGTTTTAAAATTTCCTTAAATTATTATTTATATTTGTTATATACAGGGTTGGCTGATGAAAGCCGCTACCAAAAAAAAATTGAATAACTTTTTTTCTTTTTAAGTTATCTGTTCCATTTTTGTTTTAATTTGCAGATTGATCTTTAAAATTTATTAAAATGGATAACTGGGACACGCAAACAAGAATTTGGATAGTCCGCCGCTATCACGCACTGGAGTCCGTAGTTTTGGTACAGAGAGAGTACAGGCGGATGTTTGGCGGCGATCCCCCGAGCAGATGGACCATAATGAGACTGGTGAATCCTCTTCGCGTGACAGTGTGGTGTGCGGTTTCTTCACGCTGTAATGTCGGGCCTTATTTTTTTGAAGAAAATGGTCACACCGTTACGGTTACTGGAGACCGTTATTTGAAAATGCTCAAAGAGTTTTTCTATCCAGAACTACGCCGAAACAGAATTCCTTTCAACTCTGTGTGGTTTCAACAAGATGGGGCAACGTCTCACATAGCCCAGACTGTTATGACAGAGTTGCGACGAAAATTTCCCAATAAACTGATTTCAAGAAACTCCGAATTTCGTTGGCCCCCCAGGTCGCCTGACCTTACTGCACCTGACTTTTTCTTGTGGGGTTTATGTAAACAAGAAGTTTATAAAACAAAGCTAACAAATTTGGATGAACTAAAACAATCCATTCGGGCAACAATTGCGGCTATTCCTGTCGCAACTCTCAAAGCAGCAATGAACAACTTTTTACTAAGTTGCCGAACTTGTGCCAACGAGCATGGGGGGCATTTAAATTCAATTATTTTTAAAACTATTATAGTTAAGCTACATTTAATAAAATTTAATGACCTTCAACTTGAAAAAAAAAATGAATTCCATACACTAAAAAAAAAGTTATTTGAGTTTTTTAATGTAGCAAAATTCATCAGCCACCCTGTATATAGGTATATCTATGAAATAAAAGCCATTGAAATTGAATATCTGTTATTGTTATTATAATTGAAAAAGCTTGAAAATTAGGTAGTACTTATTTTAATAATCATATTTTAAATAAAAGTTATAAACTCTGTACACAATTTTTTAAAATTGGGCGAGAAGGCCAATAGCGTATTCATGACTTGTAAATAGATTATAGGGAAAAGCTGCGGATGTACACCAATTACTGCGATAAATTTTCCCGGCTATAATATATAATTGAAACTTATGATTACTCATGAAGAGTAAACGCACAAAAGGTTACGAAGGCTTGGAGTTATGGCAACATGTTCCACGGCAGTATTCAGGCTCTTCTAGAGCTTACATCACTTCACATTCATTTCCAAATCACGAGCGAAGATGTTTATCCTAAGAGCAACCAAGGCAACTATTGACTTATGCGCTCATAAAAACCGCAGGGAGTTTGATACTCTTGATGAACTAATCCCTGAGTCATTGGACATGATGCGATTTTCACCTTTGCTAAAGAATAAAAAAAGTTGGGAAAGGTTATTGAAACCCTACAAGATAAACCATATCATAATAATATGGCACACGGTTGGATTGCCCACTGAAAAAAGTGCAAAGATACTTGGCAGCGCTAGGCAAGAATTCAAGTATATTTCAAGCGGAAGTCTTCGCAATAGAAAGATGCGTTTACTTTAACCTTGGACGCAACTATTACAACAGCATAATATTTTTTATTTGTTGCTATCTGAAAATAAAGGACTTAAGATGTGTTGAGTATAAATTTAAAAATATTCCCTTGACAGAAATTAAAATAAAACTTAAATTACTGTGCCTCTTTGTTGTCGCAAACTTTTTAAAGGGCACTGACAGCCTTGGAAAACGGGTAAGACACAGAGTGTGGGGGACGTAAATGGTTGGTGATAGGCATTTTTAAACGAATGTTCTTTCTATGCCACAGAATAGTTCGCTATGTTGAAGGTAGAGTTCCCTGAGACTCAGTGTTTGCTCACCGAGGCCGAACTTACGACAAAAAAACTGACCCTGGTGGTCATAATCTGGGGTATAGGTGCAACGAAAAGAGAACGCGCTTTGAGCAGATCGAAATAGAAAACCAAAAAAGCTGTGTGTGAGAACAAACGAAATTCTTCTTTTACTTGAGGTATTTATGTATCGAAATATGTATGGAGACACAATTTTTGATGATCTGCTACATGGATCCGGCTGAATTTGAGCAATAGTCTGACAATGTCCATTTTGTGATCATCAGTGAATTGCCTCGTTTTGCAAAATACTTCAAGAATCCCTGCAAACAAGTTTACTAGTATAAAATAGCACATCGATCTTGGGGTTAAATAATAAAAAAATTGCTTGCAGCAGATTGCATATTTATACTGCAGCAAATTATGGGAAAGTCCATTGACTGATTATCCATATTTTATGTGTTTTGTCGACCATAAAAAGTTTTTGATCAAGTCTGGCTGGTAGCTTTATTAGAAATATTAAAATAATGAAAAGCTTTCGGGCAGATTGTTCAAATTATTAATGAGCTCGAAAACGTTTGTACAACAAAAGTCAGGGTGAATGGCAAATTTACTAAAAGCATAGATTGTGCAATAGGAATACGGCAGGGGGACTCTCTAAGAACATAACTATTTAAGCTCATTTCGTAGATATGCTCCATCACTTCCACGTAGGTGTGCTCCATCACTTCCCTCGAATATCAATATTTTACGCTCTGAGTACCCTATACTTTACCTCATTGATCACATTTATTCTGGCAGTCCCATTAAACTGCTTATGGAACATAGTCTATGCCAGCTAAGAAATTTCCGAAAATACTGCATCTGAAGATCTTTTTCACACCTGTTTGTAAGACCAGTTCCCTTGAGTAATAATATTAAATGTTCTAAAATTGAAGCAATGACATAAGTGAAAAATTACCTGCTTAAAAAAAGCATCAAACGATTTTGAGAATATCAATTATAATATTTAGCTGTCAAATTACGGTTACTTTTTAAACAAAAGGTAGGTATGCAAGTCACACTAACAACATAACCACTTTATTTAGTCTGTGCGGCTGGCTGCCACATCGGCAACAACCATGCATTGATTCATTCATTCACTTCACAATTGACGCATTCCAGCCTCAGCTCCAGCGCGAAGTGATGATGATTCGAGGTGATTGCTGTTGCCTGGTGTAATGTCCGTCGCGCGACGATTGCTCTTGTGTCGTTGTGTGATCATTGATGAGACTCTTATTTGTGCAAATCTAGCAGTAATGTTGTTACAATTGTTGTTGCCGTTGTTACTTTTGTTGTTGTCGCTGCCACCACAGTCGATGTTACATGTTTATGGATTTACATAATTGAATTTGTTATATTCACATTTCAAATGCAGATTTGTTCGCTTTAACATTCCATAAGTTGCACAGTAGTTGTTATTGTTGTTCCCTGAAACAATTGATAGATCCGGTCGAATGTGATATTTTTGCTGCGAGCGCACACCGCCAGAAGTATTGAGGCATTCGCGGCGTCTGTTCATACCGTTCACAGCATCCGCAGCTCCACTTCCCGCACTCCCACACTCCTACACTTCCATTAGTGGTTGCGTCTGTTGAGACTTCGTTTAGCTATAATTTAGTTGTTGCACTTATACAGTTGTTCAAATGCGCACAGTTGCATACCCCATGGCCTGGTGCCCCACTGCGCCGTTCACTGCCACAATCGACGGTGGCAATTTGTCAATAAAATCGTGGAAGTGAAGTGAAGTGGAAATTTGTGCTGCACTGATTTGATGGACATTGATTGAAGTATTATTGGAATAACTGAAATAAGCAGCTCTACAAACGAGTACACATTTGGAAGTGCTTTATTGTGGTTGTTTTTGTGTTGGTGTGCTTATTGTCAAGTGCAACACTTATCCAATATACATAAACTTAGTTGTCTACTTAGGTATGCCTGCATATATTTTTGTTACTGTATAAATAAGTGCATATAAGCGCAACTGATTGCATTTCATTATTCATTATTTGTGGTCGAGCGTAAATTTGGTTTGTGGGTAGACAGGGGATGGAAAGATGTTTTAAATTACATTAAATTCAGATATCACTAGTTTACAGTAAAGAAAAAGAAGATACCATTGAATTCCGAATAGAAATTTAACCCTGAGTACGAAAATCGAAATTCTAGAAAATCTATAATAAATATTCTTTTGTGCAAAAATATGAACGTTTTCAATTTACACACGTAACGCGGACTTCTATCACTCAAAATCATTTTTTTATTAATAAAAAAATTATTCAAAAACATAACTGGTGATTAATTTTTTGCCACCTTATATAAGAAAATATTTTACGATATATTAGAAATTTTGCTTGTAATTTTTTTTTTTTTGTAATTATTAATCCATAGGTAAGAACCAGAGCACAAATCCTTCTGAAAGGGAGATCATATGAGATTCATTCCAAAAATTGCCAAACATTGCCAACAATGAAGCAGTTGAATTTTTATAAAGGATTACCATAGGATGACCAAAATACCTACTTAATTGCGGCCTATCGGTTAATCATTTCAAGCCGGAGTTCGTGTTATTTTCGTAGACAGGAGGCTAATGTGGAAACTTAACATTAGGCAGGCGATTAGAAAGATAACTGTCGGCTTGTATGGATGCAGGGGCGCTATTGGCAAAATATGCAGGCTCTCGCATAGAGTTGTATTTCAGCTTTATAATACCATTATAAAGTCAATTCCATTGTATGTAATCCTTCTCTGTTCAAACTCATTGAAGAGGGTGACATCGTTCAAAAAGCTGAAGAGACTCGAAAAGTCTCCAAATCCCAGGCAAAACTGCCGCTGCACGCTGCACGTGCCGTAAGCGGACTGAGAGGCTCGTACTACATGCTTAGCCTCACTTAAGTATCCTCAGCAGCTTTTGATTCATCTCCTTGACGACTGATCAACATAGAATGGGCGGCGTGCTGCATTGGGATACAGGGCTTGGTGGGCCTGTTCATAGATAGATCAAAGATGGATGGTAAGATTGGCCGAGGAGTATTATGAAAACTCAAATTCAGGTTGTACTTGTAAGGTCGCAAAATCATTCTGGCCCCGTGCGGATCGGATGCGCTCGAGGAATCTTTTAAAGATAACAAAATATCAGCTCTCGAATTTCGTGGGTGCCCTTACAGAACGCTATCAGCGAAACATGCATGCTGTAAGACTCAACATTACTTTGAGTTCTTTGTACATCAACATAATCTCAGCACTTTCTTCTTAGCTGCCTTGCTCTCGCGGGGCTAAGATTTCAGCATCTTGGCTCTCATTTCTTTGGCACGTCTGCTGATAAAGCAGGCCCTGGTATTAAGCACCTGATGAACTTCATCAGTGGCATGAAGCGGCTTATACAGCCTACATGGCTGCGAAATACATTGTTCTGCTTTTAAGAGTGTATTGGTCCTGCTAAAATAAAAAAAAAATCATAGCAATAAATGCATAAATTTTTATTTTAATTTTTCTACTTTTTCCCTCATTGTTTTTTTTTTTAAATTTGCGTTTATGTCTGATTTACCGTTATTCTCTGACCTGTCTTATTTATTAAGGCCGATTCTGCTAGACTTTTACAAACAAATGTGAACAAAGTTATAAATTATACCCCACTGACCTACTGCACATAGGATAAAAATAAACTCCTGTTTTTGAAGTTTTAAATATTTTATTTCAAATCTGCAATTCAAAAAGATACGTGAAAATTAAATTTTACGCATTTAATGAAGTCATAGGACTTTTTTTATTTATATGCATATTTTCTCATCTAACTCGCGCGCGCACTGAAGGGTACTTCAATGTGCAACTGGCTGCCGTTGACTTGGCGTGGCGATACTTGTGGGTCGTTGCCAGCTGCAGAAGTATTAGCATGAAAACAAAGAA
Source organism: Anastrepha obliqua (assembly GCF_027943255.1). NCBI lineage: Eukaryota > Metazoa > Arthropoda > Insecta > Diptera > Tephritidae > Anastrepha > Anastrepha obliqua. Next base: position 96,663,833 of record NC_072892.1, on the reverse strand, counting down.
TAACTGAAAAAATCAGCTTAATATAATAAGAATACATTAGCGAATTTCCATCAGTGAGCTTGGGAAAGAAGGCGTATTTGTGGAATGGAGAAAAATTAATGCAAATAGTTGCAAAGAAATGTGATGCAAATTCAGTTAAAAAGAGTTTTAATGAAGAATGAAATATGAAACTTTTACCAAAGTTGAAAACAATCCCAGGGCGGAGGAAACACCCACAACCCTATCACAATTCCTCGCGCTACTCAAATCTGTATAAGAATTAATCGAATTGTATTTGTGGCAGAAAATTGTGCATAAAGAAATGCGTCGCAATACACAAGTCGATAATTAAAATATTGAATTATTTAATACAGTCGATGCCAGACTTTGCGAACATCATTTGCAGACAGCAATTTTTGCCAAAATACTTAGGCACATGCTCGTAAAAGCCCATATAGTACACAGAGCGGTTGAATGAAAGCACTGAGTTGAGAGATGGTGCGCATGAAAAGTTGAAGAACTGAAGAACTGCAATGCCATTTGTTGCGCACGGCGGGTGGTAATGGTTGGCAGCATCGACAGTATTTTGTTGCCGACAATTGTGTAGCATCATTTTATTTTAAAATTTATGAGCTATAAATTTAAATGCTTTTTACTGCATTCAAATTTCAATTGCTTTTTATACGGTCATATAAGAAATTGTCTGTATAACCCATTGTCTGTCTATGTACGGCAAATAAACATAGGAATTCAAAAACAAAAATTTTATATGTGAACTTAATTTTCTAGACAACAACATTTTAGTTGCACACATGCATGGCAATTAGTAGAATTGAGTTTGTAAATGATGTGCTCAAGAAATGTTGCATATCCTTGAAATCGCACACACAAATATCTTCATAAGAACAAACTTACATATATATATGAATATTAAGTTTGTGCATGCATGGGTTTCTTTCATTTTATATTTGTGTGCCACACACCCAAGGCATTTCTAAAGAATATTCTCATGCGTACTAAAGTTAAAAATAAGTTTACGCAAAGACTGTCATGCTTTTTACAAAAGCAAAGCTTTTGAAACTATTCGTGTACTCACTCCCACACATATGCACATACGCAGTTCTAAACGAAAACAAAAATAAATAAGTAGCGCGACAAACAAATGTCAGTTACACAAAAGCGCTGCTGAATAGAAATGCTGTGCGATTGTTTTATAGTTTTGTGCATTTGACTATTAGGGAGGTTCAGCTTTTTCGAAATTAAACTCGCAATGTAGACTTTACAAATACTTCTGATCAAATATGAACGAGACTTTATCAATAAAACGATCCGCGGATGACATATGGCAAAATTAAATTTTTTGTTTTTTGGTAGGACTGTTATAAGCTTACATGGCAAATTTCAGCGTGATATGTAACATAGTTTGTTTTCTGTGCTACTGTAAACAAGTCAAGCTCGAGTGTGTTCTTCGAATTTAACGATGGAAATTCAAGTTGAACAAAGAATTTGTTTGAAATTTTGTTATTCCAACAAAATTTCGGCTTCAGACGCCTTAAAAATGTTGCAGACAACCTATGGGGACTCTGCTCTATCGCGTGCACGTGTTTTCCAGTGGTACAAACCGTTCAAAGAGGGCCGTACATCAACCCAAAAAATCACGTCAAAGTCGCTCAAAAATTGAGGTTATGCTGACTGTTTTTTCGATTACGAAGGTGTGGTGCACTCGGAGTTCCTTCCGCAAGGCCGATCGGTTAACACTGAATATTATTTAGACGTTTTAAAGCGTTTGCGCGAGAGCATTCGTCTTAAAAGGAAAGAATTGTGGGACAACAAGTCATGGTTCTTGCATCACGATAATGCACCAGCTCACACATCACGTCTTGTTCGCGATTATTTGAACAAAAATAATGTTAATATCGTTCCGCAAGCACCGTATTCGCCTGATATGGCTCCATGTGACTTTTTCCTGTTTCCCAAGCTCAAGTTGCCGCTCCGTGGAAAACATTTTGAGACAATTGAAGTCATAAAAGAGAATTCGAAGAAGGAACTGAAATCCATACCGAAATCGGCCTTCCAGAAATGCTATGATGATTGGAGAAAACGTTGGCATATGTGTATCGCCTCCAATGGTGATTACTTTGAACGAGATAAAATAAAAATTGAACAATAATTAACCGTTTGTGTTTTATTAAATCAGTCTCGTTCATATTTGAGCTTATTCAAGCAACACTTCGATTTTAAGAGCGCTGTACAGCAAGTTGCGCCGTCTTGTTGCAATCAAATGCCGTCGATGTGTAGCTGGAAAGAAAAATTCAGTCGGCATAACTCTATACGCCTATTGACCGTAACATCAGCTCTTTACTCATTACGAAAGAAATAAGGACTGAGAATACCGACAGTGCTCTATGAACTTCACGAACATATTTTTTTCTATTTTTTGAAAGCATTGTTCTGTCGTTAAATAACACTGTGGAACAAATTCAGGTTAGCAAAAGTTAGGTCCATTCTGAGAGTGGCGGGTGAAAATAGAGGCGAAATTAGAAGACCCGTATCGCGGCGTTTGTTTATGTTAGTTCGAATTTTTTTTTAATCGGCCTTCGAAGTTTGCAGTCAAATGCCGATTTTCAGTATATTGTTTATATGGTTTTTTGGCTATAACTCGTCGACTAATTGATATTTTTTCAATCTGTAAAAGCCAAATTATTGCTAGAGACCTGTGCAATAATTACAATTTTTGAAAAAATTGATTTCGAAAATTTTTATGGTACTTATGAGGCAAAATGTTGGAAAAATTATTTTTTTTTTCATGTTTTTTGAAAATATTTTCAACAAAACTAAGTCTTTTTTACATTTTGTGTGGTCTATAATATGCTTTTCAGTTTCTTCAATAAATGTAATTTGAAAAGAGAATTACGGGATTAAATACTTTGGCAGCTACTTTGACGAAAGTCACAAAATGTTCGAAAAATTAACGTTTTCCTTATTATTTCTTAATATCTGGCAAGCAACTCATTTTTTTCGCTTTTTTTCTTATCTAAAATATAGTTTTCAATCCATGACATAAATATCATGGAAAAAAATATAGTATCAGTCGAAAATTTGTGCGATATACACACATTCATTACATAAAACTAATGTAAAAAAACCCAAAATTCCTAGTAAACACATAGTAATTAAAAATCCCCAAAACCATTAAATAAATATCGATTTCGGTAGAAGTAATTAAAAAGAGAAGTTTCAAGAATTAGGAACATTCCAAAAACAATTAAAGAAAAGGATATGCTAAGTATGGATTAAAAAAGGGATTTTCCGAGAAGAAAGCATGCTCCAAAAATAATTAAGGAAAAGGAAATTCCCAGAATACAATTAAGAAAGAGAATTTCCAGGAACAATCAATAGCTATTAAAATAATATTTGTAAACATTTGTGTTGCATGCGAACTAATTTTAAAAATAAAGATTCAGTTAAAACTCGAAACTCAGCCGAAGCTGATGTCTTTTAATTTTCGCTCGGTCGTGATAAAATTTGCTATTCATTCTTTTGGAACCTATTTCATTTATTGAGTGATTTAAGTTAAGTGTATCAGTTTCATAAAATTAACAAAAAAAAACATTCTATAATATATATTGTATTAAAAATGTCGGAACCAACATGTAAAATGAACCATTTTTGTAATATTTGTGGACGTTTCATAGTAAGCGATGAAAAATGCGGCAATGTGACTGATTCTTTTTTGGAAATCTATAGACAATATTTCTCGCAAGAGTTTATCAATGACGTAAACTATGCCCCTAAAAAAGTTTGCTTTAATTGCTATTCAATTCTTATGCAATGGAAAAGTGAAAAGAAGAAGGCTATGCCTTTTGGTGTACCAATGATTTGGTCAGATAATAGCCCACATCAAGAAGAAAATTGCTATGGATGTACCAACTACAATAAAACTTTGAATAGAAGGAAAACAAAGAATAAAACTTATGTAGCAGTGTCAAGTGTCCAATTACCATTACCGCACTCAGAATTCGTTCCAGTACCAACATACCGAAGTACTGATCTTCAAACAGGTATCAGTACTACAACCACCCCTGCCACACCCATGGATTTCTCCTCAGAATTCAACCCTGGTGAAGGTACATCAAATAAAACATCAAAGGACCCAATCCTAATAACACAAAACCAATTGGATGGAATTGTTGCAAATTTGTGTTTGACTCAGAAAAAATCAGAACGACTGGCGTCATTTTTGAAAGGAAATAATTTGCTGACGAAAGGTACAAAAGTAACAGCATATCGAAAACGCCAAAAAGAGTTACAAAAGTTCTTCAATGTCAATGATGCAAAAAATTTCGCTTATTGCAACGATATTGAAAAGTTAATGGAGGCGATAGGGTTAACCTATAAAAAAGATGATTGGCGTCTCTTTATCGATAGTTCACTAATCAGCTTAAAAGTTGTGCTTTTGCACAAGACAAATAGAATGCCTTCTGTTCCGATTGCGTATAGCACTGACACTAGTGAAACTTTCGATAAATTGAAAGACATTCTGGAAGTAGTCGAATATAACGAACACCAATGGCGCATTTGCTGCGACCTCAAAGTAGTTTCCTTGATTACAGGCTTAACAGCATCTGGCCGTCCAAAATATCCGTGTTTTTTGTGCGATTGGGATTCACGATACGGAGAAGGTATTAAAGGAAGAAACCAGTACAAACAACATAACTGGAGTAGTCGAATTGGGCGAAAATGGCCTAATGACAATAGGCTACACGAAAGTCTTGTTCCTGAAATGAAAATTTTGTTGCCGTTGCTCCACATTAAACTTGGCATTGCTAAAAATTTTTTGAAATGTATCGCAAAAAGACCAGCAGTATTCAACCGCTTGAAAGATATTTTCCCAAGACTAAGTAAGGCCAAAATTCAGGAAGGGGTTGTTAATGGTCCTGACATACGGAAACTAATGAGTCGTCAAGATTTTGAGCAAGTTCTGACAGACCGAGAATTAAATGGATGGCTCGCATTGAAAGCAGTCATCAAAGGACTTTTGGGGAAAGAACGTGAAGAAAACTACAGGCAATCTGTTGCAAACATGTTGGCAGCTTTCGCTGAAATTGGGGTTAATATGTCATACAAAATTCATCTCTTGCATCAGCATCTTGAAAAACTCGCTCAACAGTTGCCAACTGAATCTGATGAGCAAGGCGAACGTCATCACCAAACTGCGCTTCCATTTGAAATAAGGTAACTATAGAGTGTGCATATTTTGAATTCCTAGATTTTTCTAATATCTTGGTCAGAGTGCACAATTTAAACATGTTAACGATTGAAAACTATTTTCGTTTCAGGTACAGAGGAAAGAAATCTCCAGATGCGATACTCGCTGAAATTTGTTGGTGGTATAAAAACACCTTTGAAGAAGAGGAAGACGAGGAAACAGAGGAAGAAGGGGAAGACACAGATGAAAATCCAGAATATCTGTTGGACGAAATAATCGATCTCTCTGATGATGATGACGATGACCAAGACATTAGAGAGAGCAGTGATGTTGATCCACAGCCGCCTGCTAAACGGCAGCTGGCCAAATTATTAATTTAATTTATTTTATTTTTCTACTTAAAACTTTTCATTATTAACATTTCAAAATTATATTTTTTTCCATATTTTTATATTTTCTTTTTCTATGTTTCTTCAAAACCAACACTGAACAAACTTGGTAAATAAAAAATGAGAAATAAGTTAATATTAAGCTCACAAAACGCAAGCTTTGTATTATGACTGTATGCCTAAAGCGCAAATTATCGACTAAGACAATTTTTTTTCAAATTACATTTATTTAAGAAACTGAGAAGCATATTATAGACCACACAAAATGTAAAAAAGACTTAGTTTTGTTGAAAATATTTTCAAAAAACATGAAAAAAAATAATTTTTCCAACATTTTGCCTCATAAGTACCATAAAAATTTTCGAAATCAATTTTTTCAAAAATTGTAATTATTGCACAGGTCTTTAGCAATAATTTGGCTTTTACAGATTGAAAAAATATCAATTAGTCGACGAGTTATAGCCAAAAAACCATATAAACAATATACTGAAAATCGGCATTTGACTGCAAACTTCGAAGGCCGATTAAAAAAAAATTCGAACTAACATAAACAAACGCCGCGATACGGGTCTTCTAATTTCGCCTCTATTTTCACCCGCCACTCTCAGAATGGACCTAACTTTTGCTAACCTGAATTTGTTCCACAGTGTAATTCATGACGACTTGCCAAACCTTAATGGAATGACAGATATTTTTTATGGGGTCTTTTACATGCCAGAAATACATTCGGAGGCTTGCCATTGCCTGCCTAGGGGCGACCGCTATTAGAAAAAAACTTTTTCTGTCATTTTGCTGTTTCATGCACGGAGATTCGAACCTATGCATTTATGAATGATAGTCGCGCACCAACCTATTCGGCTACGGACGCCACCTTTCCATACTTTGTACAAAATTCACAAAATATTATATTAACAAATTTCGAAAAAAAAATCCTTCAAAGCTTCACAATTTTTATGCAGCTTGAAGTCACACAAAAGGCGCATTGATGTTTGGCAATTTTTTTTTTTTCTTTTTGCAAACGAAATTGAGCATATTGCTCTCCTTCAAGGTGAGATATTGAGTATGCTTTATTCAATTACCAGCAATTACCCGGTTGCGGTGCTCTGCCCCTAAGACAAAGTACGGTATGGTAAAAAGATTTCAGGGGCCAGGCCAAGATTGCTGATAGGCTGAGATAACCGGGGCCATGATGCGGTTTGTTCACGAAAAAACTGAGATTGTGTTGGTGATATACGAAAAAAATCAATCACAAAAAATAATTTCGTTGCCGTCTGAGGAAGGACTGATGGGACGAGTGTGTGGATACGTGAAAAATGAACGAGCGCAATTCTGCTGTCTGGTACAAGGTGACGTGGAAATCAAAGTTACGCGCTCAATTTTGGTAACCTTTCATCTTTAGATTAGATTAAATTTGCGGGGGGTTGGACAAGTCTAAGCATTCAGTCAAGAATACCATTGTACTACACCCAGATAGCTTATAGTGGATAAATAGAGAAACAGGATAGATACAGTATGGATGGTAAGACGGAGAAATTCGTTGGAGGTCATATTTCCGCGAATCTTGTGCATACATTGATGAGTCTTGAGAGATCCGGAAGAGGAAGAGTATGCACTTTATGCATGCTCAGAATATCGCTCCCTAAGTCTGATTCTAGAAACTACCGGACGCTATAGAGAAAATGCTCTACAGTATCCTCATTCTCATGACAAGATAAGCATATTGGATCATCAATGATTTCCATGGTAGCCATATGTTGACCACAGACGTTATGCCCTGTTATTACACCCACCAGTTTATCAGCAAACTCGTTCCCTGCAATACTACAATGTCCAGGCACCCAAATAAGACAAACTTTTGTTGTGTTTTGCAATACTGTTCAGTTTTGTCTTACATTCACCGACTAATTTCGAAGAGCAACGTGGGTTAGAAAGGGCTTTTAGTATAGCTTGACTAAGAGCTTGGTTAGTCACTTTAATAACTATACATCTGGGGACGAATTATCACATCCATGCTGAATGGCATAAAGACAAACGAATGCTATCGGATCGTAATTTATTTTCAATTCACGATAGCCCTCTAGATCCAAAATGCTTTGGATCGTATTTTTACGTCACAAATCCCATGGAACTGTCAAAATAGTTGAAACATTTAATAGATATAAATAAAATATTACTATAATTCGGACTTTGTTTTTATACATATATGAGTTCTAGTGATAGTTATGGGGATGAAAAAATAGCGCGAAGGCAGCTAAGAGAAAGCAGCAATTACAAATTTTTTTTGCAGATTTCGGAAACCGTTCCGCCTGACCAAAGAGACTTTGAGGTTGTTGTACAGGAAATAGAATTAACGAAATCAGACGCCAAAGCGGTAACTCCAGTGCTACAATTGGTAGCCACACTTTTACTTTTGGCTAGCAGTGGGTGCCAGTGCAGTACCGGCAGTGACTATTGGATCGGTATGTGCCAGAGCACTGTTTCTAAGTTGACATCCCACATCCTAGAAGAAATGGAAACGAAGTTATGCCCACAGTTAATACGGTTTGAACCGAAAGATTCGCTTAGCTCTGAGCACCTTAAGATGAATAAGAATTACGCAAATTGTAGTATTCCTAATTATAATTAATTTTAGTTGTAAAGTGCGTTGATGGCACTCACATCGCATTTCAATAAGAAAGGTTTATCATAGCATCAACGCAATGGCAATAATTTGCTATACAATGCGAAGGTCGTTCGAAAAGTTTGTGTAAAAATAGAAACTATTTAATTATTTGGGGTAAACCTTTTTAATTTTTTTACATAGTCTCATTTAGTCTTATAAACTTTGACCAACGCTATTTTTTGATCCCTTCCGTTTCTGAAATCACCTCTTCGTTTGAATAAAATCTTTGTTCCGCCAACCATTTCTTCATACTGGGAGTTACGAAACGAGCTGGAATCCTATTTTACTTATGATAATCACTCGACTTCCTCGATTCAAATGAATGCCAAACTCAAAGAAATAAGCCGATCTGGCTGAAACTTGGAGTGTGTTCTTCCAAAAGATGTGACTAACAAAATATAACTTCGATACGCGCCAGTAGTGCCATCTCTCTGACTTTGCAAGGACTTTTTAAACGGGCTTTCAAAATCAGAGAAGAGTTTTGGAAGAACAATTTCAGCGCAGTAGGCAGGATAACTTAAAATCTTCGTGCATTCCATTGATTTATTTTTACATTCTAAATGGGATTCTGGCTACCAACTTGAACCATGGTACACAATCCCTTATAGGAACGCTTCGGATGGTTCAGCTTAAGCAATTATCAATGATATTCACTCCAAGCCAAGATACATCATTGAAAGAAGTATTGGAGAACTATAAGATATTGCTAGAGATACCATCCTACAAAAGTAGAGAGATTTGCTAATGCATGTGCGACATTACACAACGTCTGCATTAAATTTAAAATTAGCTATGATCCTCAGAATATGACTATGACCATGCACTTGAAATCGACACCGGTAAAGCAAATCATTTCACTGCAATAGGCTAAACGATAAGAGGTCAAATAAGGTATGATCCTCAGAATATGACTATGACCATGCACTTGAAATCGACACCGGTAAAGCAAATCATTTCACTGCAATAGGCTAAACGATAAGAGGTGAATTTTTCTCAAAGTTGAAAATACAAATAAGTATACACATATATTTGCAATTGAGATTTAAAAAAAATTTTTAAGCGAAATGAGAAACCTTTGCACCATATTTAAGGTGAAATGAAAAGATGATACTCATGCAAATTCATTTTCATTTTTTGCTTTCATCACATAATTGTATAATGGTCACTTGTTGCATTTATTACATAAAAATGTTCCGTCAGCAACAGTATTTTGTGTATCCAGATTGTAGACCACATAGCATTCCAACGACTTTTAGATCGGCACATATTTTCCAATCATGTTCTTCGTATTTAATTAATTTAAGCAATTCTTGCATTGTCTCATATGCTTCCTTCGTATTTACTGCATGCGCGATCGGGATAGATGGCTTTTGGTTGCCAATATGCAATAATACGGCCTTTAAACTTAATTTATTGCCGTCTATGAACAATCGCCACTCTTTTGAATCATATGGTTCACCAAACTGTTTAAATAGACCAGCAATGTTTTTGCAATAACAAACACTGTCCTTCTTCGTATAGTACTGGGAGAATTGTTCGTGACGAGTCCTATATAATGTTACCTTAGCATCGGATGAAACAAATTTAAATTGTTGCATACGAGAGGCGTGTAGTTCGGCCTTTTCTTTTGACAATTCTAAATCCCTTATCCAATCATTGAGTTGTGCTTGTGACAAAGGGTTTCTTTCGTTTTCCGTTTGCAATTCAGTACAACATGATGCCGTGTAATCAGATACTGCTGTTGACAATGAAACTGGAGCCGGAACTAAGGTAAATTTGATTCTGGCAATGTAGCTTCCGTTGAATTTAGTTCTGGTAATGACACTGTAGATACGATCGCATAGGTTACTTTTCTTGACTTTCCAACCCCAAATACTTTTGTAGTACAAATATAGCAGTCCATTGAATAGCAAGTTGGTTCCCTCCACTTCATTGGTGTAATAAATTTCATATGTCGCCTAAATAGATAGTTTAAGAAATTAGTAATAAATTTCATATGTCGCCTAAATAGATAGTTTAAGAAATTAGTCAGATATGTATTAAAAGAGAGCAAACTCCTAATTTTTACGATGTACCTTTTGGTTCCGGTTTCCAAAAATATCAATTCGACTCGACGTGTGGTGCACACAGTGTTCGGTGTCCATGGTTTTTCATTGTTTCTAGGCTCAATTCCATAACACTTATGGTATGCAAACTTCAAAGGATTTGAAAACACACGTCGCATCCTTTTAACGATAAATTCCCCCAGATGAAACAGAACATATCTCGATCATTTTTACACTCAAACTCTCGCGCCCATTTATTCATATTATATTTACAAGTAAATGACGGATTATAAACTGCAATTATAAAGTGAACAGTATCCGGCGATCCTTGCAGAAATTATGAAGGATCGAGGCATATGTATATAATAAAACAGAGCTTAGAGTGAAAACAAAAAACACACGAAAAACTAAAAAGTTTTCGAGATCCTTTCTCTCAAAGTACAAATTTTTTTAAATTTTTACAAAAAAAATTTAAAAAATCCGTTATGATAGTTCGTTATCTTTGAATCTGCAGGGCCCAGCAAAAACTGTTTTACACAGAGTTTATAGCAAATTTATTATTACCTTTTAAAAGCTTTAAACGGTTTAAGTGGGCCCAATTTTTTTTTTTTTTGAAATAACGGTAATTCGTAAATATCTCAAAAACGTTACCATAGAATAAACAATAACCTTTATTTTCGGAATCAGACGGTGATTTTACATAGGAATTTCATAACGGCGTCTCTGGTGCAGAAAAAAAGTTGAAATTTGTGATCCAGTGTTATCAATGATATTCACTCCAAGCCAAGATACATCATTGAAAGAAGTATTTCATAACCTTTTATTCCAGAATGACTTGGAATCAATCAAAGCACAGTTTTATTTATTTCATTAAAATGGTTTAGCTTGTTAAATCGTTCGTACACTATGTAGTTTCGATTCCACAAAATATGAAGCTAGTGCTTTTAATTCTGCTTGGCTGTCCCAGTATAAATCATGGGCAAAACATACCTGTCGTTTCAACAAAGCACAAATTGATTGAGTCAAAAAATTCAGCACCGGATTATTAAGAAAGGATTTAACCAGCACATAAATAATTTGAGTATACATTAATTTCTATTTAATTCTGAAGATATTTGTTTCAATATGCATTAAGTTTTATAATCTTTTATTACTCCAACTTACTTTTAACCAATTTTTATTTTTTTTTGTAAAGAGAGCTTCAATTCAATTATTTCTAGAAATTTTAATAATCCTCTTTCTTCGGTGCATCTATTGTATTTAAGATCTAGTAAGTATAGTAAAGGGTTGGACACCTTTTCCCAAAAATGAATACCTCCAAGTTACTTATTTGATCGCCCTACATTGTCGTATTTATCTAGAATTTTATTCCGACATATTCTTCATTAGGTCTGACTTAGCTTAGTTTGAGTAGTGAATATCATTGATCGTGACCTAAATTTATTATTTCTGTCTGGGCTGTGATTAAAAGTATTGCCGCATCATTAATTTTCGCCTTTTGGCTAAATAAATATATGTTTGTATAATGATCTACCTCAGCTTTATTTAGAGAACTTAAATAATTTGGTTTGGACCTTCTCAAAACCCATTATTTTTCCTAAATATTGATTTTTGATATTCCGTACATTTTTTTAGAGATTTGCACCACCAGAAAGTTTCCTTCGGCGATTGAGACTGCATTCCTTAACTGATCGCGTGTTGCTGTCTTTTTAATGGTTTCTATGAATTCATATCTTAGGAAACAATTAGAAGTGGCAGGTCGCAAATTCAACAAATAAGGTGCAGTGTTTTACATTTGTCTGGTCTTTGCAGACAAAATGCGTAATCAGCCGGTGTATTGCCCTTCCAAACTGAATTCAGCAAGAATGTGAAGATGATAATGTTGACTAATAGTTTACCAACTGCTTTACTTTCAGTAACGGTTCTTCCAAGTTTCAAACCAATTCGTTGCTTTAATGTTACACTACAAATGTTTGTGGGGGGAAAAAATCAAGATCAAGACGGGCGAATCTTATCGTTACAAACTCGTTTGCAGAAATTTGAGCTACTGCATTTAAAAGTGAACTCTTCACGTTGAAAGTTTGGAGCTGACTGCCGTTTAGCGCATGTATACTTTTTATATATGTAAAGTATTAACGCCAGGCTCTTTATGAACTTAAATATTGCATTCCAGTCACAAGGCAAGTTGTATTAAAATTGTTCTAATAAACTCGCCCACATTCCATAGAACGATGATTTTCCAAGTGGAAATTTGTGATGACTTACTAGTGAAACAAATTTCAATTGACTTGCATGATCGATTTCAATAAAAAATACTCGTTTCACAAATATGGTTGTAAGTTGGACGAAAGAGGGGAAAAATAAAGTTTTGAATATAGCAAATCTAATTTTAGGGGGTTCGAATTCATTTAAAACTTAACCTTTACCTATGCACTTGAGTATGTAACGATTTTAATTTTCAAACAGCTATAACTTTTTGTGGTTTTGGTCCAATCTAAAAACTATTTCAGGTCGGTGACCAAAAATTTGTTTTTCTTCGGTTATCAGGGGAAAAATTTAAATTATAGTTCTTTTTGCTGTTTTTTGTGAAATTTTTTGTAGAATATTGCAATATTTTAGAAAAATTTAAGACTAAGTTTAACTTCTTTTTATCACAAACAAATAAATAACGAGTAACCATACGCACAGTTTTTATTTTCTGAGCAATTACTTTAATATATAGCTGTGAGATTTGAAGAAAGATGGCAACTACTTGCCAAAAGGCGACGAAATTGCGTAGAACGACGATGTAAGAAGGAAGTGTGAAGAAACAACGAGGGAGTTAAGACAAAGACGGTGGTAAAGACGTTTCGCTTGCAAAGTTTTCTAGCACTGCTAGTAGAGTTTTCTTCTTGATATTTCCTTCCAGATTCGTAGGAATAGCACATGAATCAAAATCATCAAATTTTTAACTTCCCATGATCGACTTCTATTTCCTATTTGTTCGTATTTAGTGCGTAAATAATTTTCCCGTTCAACCGTTTTATGTGAGGATTACCCTTTATAATTTGCACCTTTGTAGCACTACGTGTGATTCCATATGTTTACCGCAAAATTTAATATCTTTTAGCCTAACTTACATAAAACATTTTCACTTGCGCACTGTATTTGTTCGTGATTTAGTGAGTCGCTCAGAAACTCGTGAACATTTTTTTTTTTTTTGATTTTTGATTTATTACAATTTTACACGTAGTTTATCGGGACAGGAGTGCATTGATAAACTTACTTCGACTTTTGGCGCCGAAGCAACACACTTAGCCACTGTGAAGCGCTAGTATAACGAATATCTTGAAGGCTGTCCAAAAACAGTTGATAAAACCATCGATGCTTAACATAACTGTTCGCCTAAATATTGTAAAAATAGGTAAATCTGTACTTTAACCTTCGATAGACACACTGGGGTGTGAGTTTTCCACAAAATGTTTGATGGGTTGTAGTTTTTATACTTCTAACATCTGGAAATATAAGGTTAGCTGTATTTCAGCAAGGACGATTTTACTCTTCGAATTCCTGTAATAAGTCTTCAGTTTTTTTTGTAGGAACAACTAGCAAGTATAGCACCCAGACAACATTATGGTGAGTCTATTTTACTGGACCCGGGATCCCTTTTTAATTTTAGCCTGTCATCAGTCCAACCAGCTGCTTACAGTCCCTTCTGCTTATTGACAGGAGGATCTGCGATAGTTGTTCGGACATGACAGGTAACATCAGTTTTGTCCATCTGTAGCCTCTCTGAGCCTGCCAACAACATCTCTTTTCAGGAGATGGCATGAAGTCAAGGGGCATGGAGAGAATCGTTGGATCAAAGTTGTCCAATGCTGGACAGGGGCCGTAAAAACTCCCATTGTGTTTCAGCCTGTAGATAAAAACATCAACTGGGGGTAGGCAAATGAGAGCGTAGAGTGCTGGGCCCTCAGTAATTGGTACGCACCGAATTTATGCCGATCTAGAGATTGTATCAAATTGAATGCAGCACCCGCCACTGGGAATGGTTTGGGCCACAGTAACCGAAGATAGGCACTCTCCAATCATTTTCATCGATCCTGGCGTCAAGGTAAATGCGAAATATTATCGGAAAAATATTCTGGAGGTTACTGGGAAGCTTCATAACGTCCACAAAATTGCTCCCAAATTCACCAGACGCGAATCTGATGGATTATTCTCTTTCGGTCATTTTGGAGAGACAGGTCCAAACTAAAAGATTCACTAGTCTCGAGGCGCTGAAAAAGTCATTGTCCGCGAGTGGGCCAAAATACCTGCAAGTCACATTCGGACAGCTTGCGATTCGTTTCTAGACCATCTCAAGGCCATGGTCAAGGCAAAAGGTGGTCATCTCGAGCAAAAGTAAATTGATTCTTAGTTTTGTATTATTTTCAGATATTTTTTACTGTGAATTGAATAAAAGCAATTTTCCAAACTAAATGTGTGGTTTTAATTGGTTACAATTCGAGTGCCGGACCGTGTAAATTAAATTAAACCATTCATTTCACATATTCGCGCTCCACGCCATCGACTGTTTCTCAATTGTGGATCTTACGATTTGGTTCGCCTTAATGTAAATACTATAGTATATACTTATGCACTCGTATACTTGTGCAATACTGTGTGTACTGTGAATGCTTACAATATTGTTGCTTTTGTGCAAGAAGAATATTCCTTAAGATTTCTTTGCTGTCATTTTACTCGTATAGAGGTTTTGTTGTTATTGCTATTTCTTTATTACCCTTGTTTCCTTCAATTGCACTTATAACTGTGTACTTATACATGCATATGGATGTGATCCTATATATGTTCATATGTGTATATTTCCTCGGTTGTTTCCGAAGGCAACCAAAAAATATGTACAAGTATGTATGTTTCACAAAAGAATTTTCATTTTCTTACTTAATTTTGCTTTACTGAAAGTAATTGTAACACGAGGAGAGTTCGATAAGTTTGATCACAGTAACATACAGCGCAATAAAAAACAATATAATACTTCCGACTAAATTTAAAAAGTTTCCAAGAACAAACAACATTTAGACTCCCATTTTTTGCATGCAGTTCCAAACTTCTTCCAATACGTTTCCCATCATTGAAATGAGGTTAATTAATTCATAGGAACCAAAGCTGAGCGCTAAGAAATAAATGTCCATTTGGATGCGGTGAGATTTATTGAGATAAATAGTTATGAGATAAATAAGTAAGAAACACTGTAATCGTCCACCGAATGAATATTATATGGAAACATTTTAAATTACAATTATAGTATTTAATAGTAATTTTACAGCCTTCGCTGAACGATTACAATTGGGGGACTCGCAAGGTCTTATAACAGGTTATGGCGAATCATAATGTAATATTTTCTTATAGTTCAAAATTGTTTTCTTGATCAAGAAAGCGCATTAAAATATATATAACTCTAAATGCTGTAAGTTCTAGGCGTTACGACTGCTGATTCCTTTGTTTTTTCAAATGTGCATATGTATATACCTGTAAATATGCAAATAAATAAATAAATCAATAACGGAATCCAAACGTTTATTGTTGAGGTATACTTTTAGGAGCTGATTTATCACAACTTGTGATCCCGCTTAAAAGTTTTGTGACTTACAACTTTATGAGACTACGTAAATAATTTAAGAATTATTATAATATTTTCTTAATTGCAATTTTTTCAAAACGACGGTTGCTTTTTATAGTTCCGGCCTTAGGCGCATATAGTATTATCACGCGTCATCTGACATTTTCATTGGAAAGTTTTACATATTTCACCATAAATGCATTCAGACTGTTTTGATGTGTGTTTTAAAAATCATCTTACCAAACATGTAGCATTAAAGCGTGAACAATTTTGTGAGTTTACTCTTCAAAATTTTCCATGTGGATTAACAAGACAAGAATGTATCCACGAACTACAATCAAGCAAGCACAATCCTTTAGCACCGTAAACAACTGATGCAATGACTTTTCTCGTGATCACTGATCGCTCACCGGGAATTCCAAGAAGGTCATCCAAAACCAGTTGTTGTGCCAGAGGCATTCGTGGGCATTAGTAAAACGAGCATCAATAAGATTTTGCATCGTTGAACCCCACAAACAATTTAAAAAATGCGCTGGAAATGCGACTGAACCAAAGTGTATTGATCATCATCGAGAATAAATCTGTTTTCGTTAGGGTAGAAATCAAAATAGCAACCCTCGTAATCGGAAAGTCGGTAACTTATGAAATGTAAAAAAGAAAAATTGAATAAAGAGCAGTACGAATATAAGAATTATATTCCTGGGAAAGCTTGCCGTAAAATTTTCCTATTATTTTTGAAACGAAGATTTACATTTCCCACTACAGATTAGCATTAATTATCCGAATCTAATTTCAATCTTTGAGTGCCAATCCTGAATTTTGAAAAAAGTAATATAATATATATTGCCAAAAACTAATAAAAGACCCATCGTCTTCAAAAAACGCACAGCTGATCAATTTCGCGCAAACAGCGTCCCAAGCTATGACCCTTAAGAGGCTGTTGAGGGTCCATTTTGACTATTTCCATCTCCACACAACGAGATCTTTGCCTTTTGTTAGTTCTTGTAATTGATAAGTTATTGTGAATGTACAGCTGAACAATATCAATGCGTACTTTGGGAATTCCAAGGTATACATGGTGAACGATGTGATGTGTTACCTATTCAAAACACCATAACTTTTTTGTGTTAAATTAGTTTTTATTGATTTTAAAGACAAAATTGTTCAAAAATGATTACAATTTTAACATATATTCACTTTAACTCGACATGACCACCTTTTGCCTTGACTATAGCCTTCAAACGGTCAAAAAATGAGTTGCATGCTGCACGAATGTGATCTTGAAGCATTTTGGCCCATTCTCATATAATCGCTTTTTACAGCGCATCCATACTGGCATATTTTTTAGTCCTCACCTTGCTCTCCAAAATGGATCAGATGGAATAGTCCATCGGATTTGCGTCTGGCGAATTCGTAAGCCATTGTGTGGACGAAAAGAAGTGTGGAACATGATTTTTTAACCATTCTTGGTTCACACGAGCTTTTTGAGACGGTTTCGAGTACTGTTAGAACGTCCATTGTCTACGACCGAAATGCTTGCGTGTTCACAGCTCTAAACCAGCTTCTAAAACATTTTCCTGATAATAAGTCGCATTCACTTTGACACCAGGCTCGATAAAAACGATTTTTCCGTTTTTAAAAAACATTTTTCTTCCACTTCGACATAGATTTCGCTCAAGTCGAGCCTTCACTTTCCGAACCATTTCTGGCGTTGTTGCGGTTTTTTTTGGTCCACCTCCATAGCGTTTTGCAATGCTACATTGTAACGTTTTATAGTCCTATACACAAACATTTTATTCACTTTGAGGTGACTGAGCTCAGGAATAATGGCTGGTTGTGATTTTCCAGCTAAATACAATATAACGCAATCAAACCATTACGTTTGAATTCCATCACAGAAGAAAAAAATTCAACAAAACGGAGACGCAAATGCTTTTGTTGGCTTATAAACAATATATTGGACTCTCATTAGAACAATTTTGACGTTGATGTCATGAGCTGTTTTACAGATACAATCAGTGTGAAGTTGGTAACACTTCATATTGTTCAGCCTGTACATCTTCTTCAATCGACGCCTCCAACGCGGTATAATATTAGCCGATCTAACAGGGCTGTTCAAAGTTATAGCGCTGTGCACTCTCCATTTTGAACGGTCAACCCTGTTTTAGTTTTTGGAAGCCAATAAGTGAAGTTCTTTCAGAATTTAAAAAAAATGTGGACTAATGGGTTTAGAACTTTTCAGTCGCTTTTTCACTTTTTACTTAAAAACGCGAGCAGTTTGAGAGAAGCAATCGAAGAAAAACATAAGGGAATCCGAGCCAAATACAATTGAATTATATTCTAGCAAAACAACGCTTGGCCATGCGTTTTTGGTTGTATATGGTGTCAACTCTCGTTCGTAAACACTGAAATGAGTGTTCGAGCCACATTCGACGTAGTCGCAAGACATTGAAACTTCCTTTTCTTATTAGTTCCCTTAAATTTTGTGGGAGGATTTAGCTAGTCACCGCTTCCGCTGTTTCGAAGCTTTTTTATTTAATTGGCCGACTACACGATTTACCGAAAAACTCGCTAATTTTTGGAGAACGAATTTAGTTTCGTATATTCGTGTTAAAAGATAGTTAAAATTAATACAAAATTGAGGCAGATACATCGTATCGGTGGCGAAAAAAATTGTTGCGATTTTTAATTGAGTTATTACAGGGTCCGGCATTCGAAGTGTAACCAATTAAAAAGGTCATAAATTTAGCTTGGAAAACTATTTTTATTCAATTCAAAGTAAAACATGTGTGAAATAATACAAAATTGCTCAATATGACCACCTTCTGCCACTCGCGGGCAATGATTTTGGGAGAACTTGATAGTCATTGTGTTGTCGTTATGAAGTTCGAACGTTGTTTTTTAGCCATTCTTGGTTCACTGGAGCTTTGTGAGACGGTGCCGAGTCCTGTTGAAACGTCGACGGTCTGCCGCCAAAATGTTTGTCTGCCCACGACTTCAAAGCAACCTCCAGAATACTTTTCCGATAATATTTCGCATTTAACTTGATGAAGCTACCATCTGCGTTTACAGCGGCCCAAACCATTATCTGTGGCGGGTGTTGTCCCCTAGTGGCCAATCGATGACTCAAATTCTCGTATGAACGGTCAGTCAAATAAACCCTATCGTTTTGGGAGTTTACGAATTGCTCAATTTGAAAAGTTTTCTCGTGAGAAAACACAATGTTCGGAAATTGACCGCTTTTGGCCAAGCAAGGGACTCCTTCGCTCTCTCAAGTCTGACTTGTTGCTGCTGACACTGTGAAGGCTAGACTTAACATATTTAACTACAGGGCGCAAGTCCATAATTACTTTAAAAGTGATTGGTTGCATTGAATAAGGCACTCATTTCTCTCTATATTCTCCAATTACTACTTTTGTTTTTTTCTTTTTTAAACCCATCTTTTCTTGTTCTACTACCAAAGCCTTATCTTCTTATTATTATAAATAGTTAAGGTAAATATATTGGATTGATTTGTTGAACTGGTGTAAAAATTTATATTAAAAAACTTTGATGTTAAATTCATTCTAGTTGTACGAGAATATACTAATGTTGAAGAACTATTAAAAGTCCTTAGTCTTACTCTGTTACTATTGATATAAATAAATAAAAAAAATATAAAAAAAAATATTTTAAGAAGCGCTAAATGATGAAGAACTAATTATTAAAGTTAATGGGATATATATAAATAACTTCGCTACGCAGACGACTCAACGCTAGTAACAAACAATTTCCAGGATCTCCAAACTATTATAAACAATGTGGAAAAACGCAGCAAAGACTTCGGGCTAAATATAAATATTGATAAAACTAAATTTATTATAGTAAATAAAAGCAGCAGAGACTATTCCTATGCGAGGCTAACCATAGGGGGCAAAGCAATCGAGAGAGTAAAAAACTTGAAATATCTAGGAGTATGGCTGAATGACTAATGGGTCCATGATCATGGAATAAAAGGCGGAATAGAAATGGCTAGAGCGGCCTTCATGAAGATTAAAAAGATACTGACCCGCCGGGACATACCAATTAAATTAAAGACAAGATTTGTAAAATGTAATGTATGGTGAACACTCTTATATGGATGTGAGGCCTAGACCTTGAAAACCATAAGCATACACCGACTAGAACCCTTCGAAATGTGGTGCTATGGAAAAATGATGAGAATAAGCTGGAATGACAAAATATACAATGACGTAGTGCTAACTAGAATACAAACCTCTGGGAACATGTTAACGGACGTAAAAAAAAGAAAATTCGCTTACTTCGGACACATAATAAGAGGTGACAAATACGATCTTTTAAAATTGGTGGTATAGGGAAAAATTGAAGGATAAAGAGGAATTGGTAGGAAGAAAATGACGTGGCTGGAAAACATCAAGGAGTGGGCAGGTCTCAAAATAATTGGCGAACTAACAGCGGCAGCAAGAAACATGACCTGACTATCGCACGACTATGATCAAAATAACGTTTGTATATAATCGCGAACATCCAGCATGGACACGCCGATTAAGAAGAAGTAATACGATTAGGAATCGTCGAACTGCATCCGAGTCCGTCATAAAAAGAATAAATGGTGCAGATCTAACTTATCAAAACAAATCGTTTGTGTAAAATGGCAAACTCTTCAACTTCTTATATGCCTCAAGCATTTTCCATATTGTATTAGAGTGAGCATCGTTTTAAGAATCTGCTGAGTGCTTCTGTTCTATACTTATTTTCAAAGGACTTGTTGAGTGGCCTCTGTATTACAGTTATTCTTGGCACTTGTTATTTGGCTTGTATCGCCATTGACAATGACATCATCAGCAGCATCAGCGCCAAAACCATATCATATAGGGTCATACAAAAAAACGTTCACTCTCCCACACATCCGTATACTTCTACATATTTGTAGTATTATCCTTTCATGCATGCCCTTATTAGCAACAGAGTCAAGCTTCTTCGAGTTATGCTTTCAAATCACTTTTGTACGCATCTTTGTGTGTTTTCTTATTGCTAAAATAAATGAAGTAAAGTAAGTGCAATAAACCGCATTAGTGTCTCAATAGTGTTTTTGATAGCAAAATAGTTGCACAGGGATGAACAAATTACGTTCTCGAGTAGTCTTTAATGCCATACTGGGGATGTGTAACATTCGCAAATATTTCCTCTGCATTTCTTACGTAGTGAGAGAGAGTATAGAAAATATGAAGATAATTCAACATTTTTCTTATTTTTACTCAATTAAGTTTTCAAAGCCAACTCTGTAGGATAACAGCAACTTTTCTCATTTCCGAGGATTTTAAAAACTCGTGATTACGCTATGTAGAATGTTAATCCTGTCCTTTCCTGCTTAAAACTATGACGAAAAGTAATAAAGAAAGTTGTGTTCTGCATTTCGTTTATTTTTCTAATGAAATCCATTAAATTAAGGCATGTTAAAATATCTTGACCATCGATTAGTGACAGCTGAGGGTTAAACTTAGTGATTCTTAGCTTACGGTCAATCGCCAAACACCTTCACTTCTAACTATCATCATAACTCTCGCTTTGTTTAGCTGTTTCCGACAAATTATATTTTCATTCTCCTGGCAAAAACGGGACCGTGAATGAGAAAACGAGCTTCAGAAAAAACACATAAGCGCCTAGCATAGCTTTTTTCTATTAATGCAGAAAACCAGTCACAGGTTAAGGTTAATAACTAAAAATTTTGTCAGTGAGAAAATCACATTACTGGATTGTATGTTTTAATTAAATTTCAAGGCTTTAGGCTTTTTAGAGAGGTACTAGAATTCGACACTGGACATAGCAGAGGCGGGGGCAGATTCCACCCCACTCAACACAATAAAAGCATCCATTATTTCACACTATCATGCTTTAGCCGAAAGAAGGCCGTCGTACAAAATTCAAAGGACGAATATCCTGTTAGGATGCTCTCGGACCAAACATTTCACGCATCACTACACCCCTTACAGGTCATTGGAAGGTAGAGCATTACGCAGCCAGGCTCAATCTCCCCTTCAATCCTATATGCAGAAACTGTCAAGCGGAAGGGGTGAAGGAAAGTCTCTTCCACTACTTATGTGAATGTCCAGGGCTAGCTATGACACGACTTGGCTCTTTCAGTAAGCCTTTCTTACAGCAAATTAATGAGATCTCAGACATCGAGATAAAGAATTTGCTGCTATTTTTGGATCTGACTTCCAAAAAAAAAAAATCATCATCACTCATCACACGAGAACGGAGGTGGTAAAACGGTGCTGGTCGCTAATTAGAATTATTTTAGTGGAAATACTCAACCACTCCAACAACAACAACAACAAGCTAACCTTAAATTTTCTCACTTGACACCTGGTTTGTAATATTTGATGGAACTGAAAACTCTTAAAAAAGTAGCCTCTTTTTCAGTTAATTTCGCCTACGCGAAAAAGATTTCTATGCAAAAAATCTACAAATTTACAAAAACCCTTCTAATCGACGGGACCTGCGCCCGAATATCGCTTAACTGTTATATCCAATTTTATTTTTTCTTCCTTATATGTATCACATTTACTAATGCAAGCTTTTAAGTATTAAACATTAAAAATACGCAATTTCAAAGAGAACTTCAAAAATTTAACAATGAGTCTCAGTGAAAACGGTAAATTTATAATTTTATTTATAAATATATCTCATAGTTATAGATTTCTTTACAGATTGTGAACTTCCTTCAACTAGCAAAAAAATTGTAACGCGAACCAATACTGGTCAAATATTTTCATCTCATCTTATCGCTTTTGAAATTGAGTCCATGTGGAACTTAGCAAAAATAAAAAAAAAAAATTCGACACAACGGAAAAATGTGTAAAATTTGCTGAGGAATATTGACTTGTGCTACGTTCCAAGCTATGTTCTTTCCATAGGACTCAAATGAACTTACAGATGAGAGGCAATAACTCTTTAGGCATCTTTGCGTACAGTGAAGGGAAATGCAGGCAAAAATAAGGAATGCCCAAAATTACTGGAACTTGGTTTGAATAAGCGAAGGTATCGGCGCAAATCATCATGTAGTTGATGTATACTTAAGCCCATCGACGGTCGCAGGAAACTGTGCGATTTGAGAATTATTTAGTATGGCCCTGCTTATCGCCTTTATCAATTTCGTATTGGTATAATTACTGCCGTGAAGCGTTGACTTTATACCAAATTGACAAACCGGAGCTGGTAACAGCGGCCAGGAAAAATTGTTCAGATTATATATATATAATTGGCGCGTACACCCTTTTTGGGTGTTTGGCCGAGCTCCTCCTCCTATTTGTGGTGTGCGTCTTGATGTTGTTCCAGATTGATCAAAGTAAATTTGGCAAGACGAAATACAATAATGGTAATAAGAAAATACAATCAAAGTAATAATTTAGAAAGAAGAGTGGAGGTCCACTGGGTCCGTGATATTGAGGACGGTAGCTAGGATCTCCGCTTAGAAGTGTATCCGGAAAACAAACGCTCAGCGGATGTGCTTATACCTTTAATTAGAAAGCACGTTAAGGAAGGTTCTACGATACATAGGGACTTCTGGGTAACGTATGACTGCTTGGCTGATTATGGGTATGACCGCAAGAAGGTAAACCACAACGATCCCGACAACCCCTTTGTAGAGGAGTATGTCACCCATACTCAAATAATCGAGTCCCGATGGCGGGTAGTAAAAATATGCAATTATAAGGACCACTACAACCCACCAATGTGATAACAGAATTTTTGTGGAGAGATTCTATACCTAAAAAGTATGAGGACCCCTTTGAAAAATGTATGGACGCAATAAAATGTACTTATAAACCTTAATTTTTGATAATTACTTAATTATTTTTTGTGATATTTTTAATATTATTGTTCTCAAATTTGAGTTACATACATATATGCATATGTACATATAAAATATAGTCGAAACAGTCGCACGGTTTATTCTTCCTGCTACGCTTTTTTTAAGTGTTATATTTTCAAAAATGTTTCTGTAAAAATTTCTGCAGATTCACAAACAACCTTCCAATTAACGTGTCCATATACTTCTTCAAACACCTGAAGTAACTCCAATTTTTCGCCAAATTACATAACAATAAATTAAATAAAAATGCGATTTTCAGGTCTAAAATGGGAATACACTCCCTTTATAACCTTGTTTTCAAAACGTGTTGCATTACACTAATATTTCCCAAAACTTTAATTGTTACAAGCAAATGGAAGTGAATCGTTTGATTTCATATTCATTGCCTATGGGTCAAAGCAATACTTTCGTAATGCCGACATATTATGAGGAAATATATTTTTTCGAAAAAAGGAGACACTGGAATTTTTTGCATTCAAATCTAATTTGTTATAAAAAAAATGGCCGGTGTTTAATGCTTTAAAATCGGAGCGGGCACCGGGGATTGACATTAGCGACAGAACTGTTCGGTGACAAAGGGTGTTGCATATGCACGGGCGCTCATATAAGCAATTAAAAAATGAGAAAAAATATTAATAATCCAGTTACTCAGTAACGGAATAGAAAAAACATCATTCAGGCATTAGTTACAATAAGAATTCGTTCAAGCTACTTACACCAGAGCAATTAATTTTCCGACTTTTCGTCTTTATTGGCAGAGTGACCTGCTTCTTTGTTGTATTGACATTAAGAACCACTTTTACGGAAACAAAATGCATGTAAATGTTATTGTTGCTCAAGCAGTTTCGCCTTAATTACATTACATTGCATTTTTTTATTCCTAAACTGATTGGACTGGTTGAAGCCGTTTTAAATATGTATGTAGATATTTTAATACTTTGAAGGTATACTAATTAAAATTTCACTTCACGATAAAATTACAATATCGATGAAATATTTTAATTTAAAAGTATTCTTAACACATCCTAAAAGGTGGGTAAAATTAATCATCCTATCGCAAGATTTATAATTTGTCCAAATGACGTCGTTCGTCAATTGTGAAAGATTTCCATCACTCAAAATCATATTTTTTATTTAGTAAAAGAGTTATTCAAACACAAAATTGGATGATCAGTTTTACACCACTTTGTATATTAATGTTAAAGCCAGTGGCTAAATAAAGCATATTTAATTTTAAATATTCTACTTCACTTTAGCGCAAAGCCATATAAATTGGAAAGGCCCAAGAGTATGCAATATCTATGACTGGTATTCAGATAAACTGAAGCTCCGCCAACATGGACAAAAAGCCCTCACGGACACTAAAACTCATCTCCCAGCATAGGTGATTTTTCGTAGGTACTACTTTAACCTATTTGCCCAGATTGACGTTTACTGTTCCATACTAAATAAAAGGCGCAAAATATAAAAAACAAAAGAAAAATATATATCAACTTGGGAGTCAATATTGTAAACAGATATAAATTATTTACTGTGTTCCCAAACTAGAATTGGTAAATTTAGTATAAATACACTAAATTTTCGTGCATTAGTTTAGTTCTAATATGCATTTGGAGGGCTTAGTGCACGAGTTAATTTGCGCTAAAGCCGATAATGGAAATCAATGCCTCCGGGTGGATTCTATGAACGATCACGGACTCGTTTACAGAAGTATTCGAAAGAGAATATTTTACGCTCAACAGCTATTGCTAACTGGAGGTGACTGGCGTTTGATGCATGCGCACTTCTTCTATAGTAACGTTAGTCCCGATATGCATATATAATAGCACTACTTCGCTTATACAGCTAAATTCAAAGCCTTGATAAGTTCGTATGATTTACCGTTGGAAAGTGCTACGTGTTGGCATTAATAGGTCCCGGACGTGTGACCTCTTATGACCTCCAGTCTATTCGACTAATAATTAACATTCGCGTAATTTTTAGAGCATGAAAGCTTCCAGCTTAAAAAGTTGCATGATAGTTCCAGCAAAGTTCGGCCGCCGTAGCCGAATGGTTTGGTGCATGATTACCATTCGGAATTCACAGAGAGGTCGTTGGTTCGAATCTCGGTGAAAGCAAAATTAATAAAAACATTTTTCTAATAGCGGTCGCCGCTCGGCAGGCAATGGCAAACCTCCGAGTGTATTTCTGCCATGAAAAAGCTCCTCATAAAAATATCTGCCGTTCGGAGTCGGCTTGAAACTGTAGGTCCCTCCATTTGTGGAACAACATCAAGACGCACACCACAAATAGGAGGAGGAGCTCGGCCAAACACCTAACAGAAGTGTAGGCGCCAATTATTTATTTTTTTTTTATACATATTTCAATGAAACTCAGTCGAAATCGGTCGGTAATCGTGGCCACTTGATATGTCTGGTATAAACGAAAGAAAATTATTAAAACTTTGTAGAAGTGATACATCCAGAGACAAATTTTGAAAAATTGACGGTGCCACACCCATTGTTTGGTATTAAGTGTATCTTGTTAGCGACTTAATAAAATTAGCCCGAACTCGGTAAACCTTTCGCCTTCCGCCCCCCTATATAGACAATAATTACACAGGTATACGAGGTAGACAACTTCTCCCCAAAATCAATACTACGCGTCACTTATTTGATCACACTACAATGTCGTATTTAGCAAAAATTTTGTGCGGTATCTAGCTTTTCCCCAAAATCAATACTCCGAGTTACTTATTTGATCGCCCTACATTGGATAATAGAAAACTATTCCTCAAAATTAAAACCTCCAAGTTATTTATTTGATCGCCCTACATTGGCGTATTCAGCCAAATTGTTGTGCAGCCTTAAAGTGGTAGACGACTTCTCCCCAAAATCAATACTACGAGTCACTTATTTAATCACACTACAATGTCGTATTCAGCTAAAATGTTGTGCAGCCTTAATGCATACTTAGTCTGACCTTATTTAATTTTAGTAGCGAATAGCAATCACCACGATCTAAATCTTATTCATATCTGCGCTGGTTGAATGCTTTGTAAATGAATTAAGAAAGTTTTGCTTATGTATACCGATAATATTGACTTCATCGGTATTAGCAACCGTGCTTTTAGTTTTGCCTTTTCTAAGCTGGATAAAGAAGCAGAGCAAATGGCTGAGATGGAAATCGAAAATCTTCCGCTTTCAAACAAATAGTCAGCATACTCGCGCATCAGTACTCAAGTCACTGTTGGCACTGTTCGCCTCTCGACGAACAAAACCAATACTTTATAAGTCTCTCATAATGCCTGGTTTATTGTATGGCGAAGAACTTGGGACAATGACAACATCCGATGAGGCGTTCCTTGGAGTGTTTGAGAGAAATATATTTCTATCCCGATAAATAATTCTTAAAACTCACCGCAGCTTAGTGCGAGTGTTGCGCTTTACTTTATTTAGATCCAATTTAAAGATCAAATATATGTATATTTGATATAGAGATCAAATAAAACCACGTCCATTTTGTATACGCTAAGAATAAATTTCCGTCCGTATCTCTGATGTTACTAGCGGTAACTCGAGAAAACTTTTAGATGGTTTTGTGAAATTCAGCAGGGAAACTAACTTTGATATAAGTTATGTTTATGCGTAAAATATGTGAAATCGGCCAATAACCATGCCTACAGAAATCTCTATCTTGTAATATATCATTCCTGAAAGCTGTGTGTCTGGCGCAGGTTTTTCTTTACTTAATAACTGTTTTACTACATGAAAAGCAAAACACACGCTCTTTTTTCCTCGCACACTTTCAGTAACTTAAGAAAGTAATATAATAATAAATAAATAAAATATGTTCTCAACTATAAATTTATATTGCGTTTTTAATCAATTTAAAAATATTTGTAAGCTGTACGCAGACTTTAGGGGCTATGTGTATGTATGTACATAATTGAATGGAAGGGGTCTCATCGGCAATCTTCTCAATATTTTTAACATATGTATCCATATTTGTATATATATTTGTATGTAAGTAACCTCTTCAACAAAATAGTCTTCGGAAGCGCTAGAAAGCAATTATTAAACAGAATAGTAGATTAGTTGAACTGAGTGATCATATAACTTTTCGTTTGCTTACTTGGTTATACTGGCTAAAATTATTCTGCAAGCCTCGCACGTCCTCAATGAAAATCGCACAGGTAAAATAACGAAAAAACGTCTGCTGGTAACGTGATGCATACCTATTCAAAACACCATGAATTTTTTGTGTGAAATTAGTTTTTATTGATTTCAAAGACAAAATTGTTCAAAACTGATTACAATTTCAACATATATTCACTTTAGCTCGACATGACCACCTTTTACCTTGACTATAGCCTTCAAACGGTCAAAACATGAGTTGCATGCTGCACGAATGTGATCTTGAAGTATTTTGGCCCATTCTCTTATAATCGCTTTTTTCAGCGCATCCATACTGGCATATATTTTAGTCCTCACCTTGCTCTCCTAAATGGATCAGATGGAATAGTTCACCGGATTTGCGTCTGGCGAATTCGAAAGCCATTGTGTGGACGAAATGAAGTGTGGAACATGATTTTTTAACCATTCTTGGTTCACACGAGCTTTATGAGACGGTGCCGAGTACTGTTAGAACGTCCATGGTCTGCGACCGAAATGTTTGCGTGTCCACGGCTCTAAAGCAGCTTCTTAAACATTTTCCCGATAATAAGTTGCATTCACTTTGACACCAGGCTTGATAAAAACGATTGGAGAGCGTCCATCAGCGATCAGTGCGGCCCTAACCATTACTTGCGATGGGAAATTGCTTCGAGTGGCCATACGTAGGCTCAAATTCTCGAACTTGAACTTGTAAGCCTTGACCTTGAGCTCATTTTTCAATATGCGTCGAGTGCTGTCTTGCGATGTTTTCAGTTCTTTGGCCATTTTTCTTCCACTTCGACGTAGATTTCGCTCAAGTCGAGCTTTAACTTTTCGAACCATTTCTGGCGTTGTTGCGGTTTTTTTTGGTCCACCTCCATAGCGTTTTGCGATGCTACCAGTATCATTGTAACGTTTTATAGTGCGATACACAAACATTTTATTCACTTTGATGTGACTGAGCTCACGAATAATGGCTGGTTGTGATTTTCCAGCTAAATACAAAATAACGCAATCACACCATTACGTTTGAATTCCATCACAGAAAAAAACAATTCAACAAAACTGAAACGGAAATGCTTTTGCTGGCTTATAAACAATATATTGAACTGTTATTAGAACAATTTTGACATTGATGTCATGATTACTTTTGACCGCCGTAGCCGAATGGTTTGATGCGTGAGTACCATTCGGTATTGCTCGGGTTTGAAATCTCGGATGTGAAATACCAAATGATAAAAAAGGTGTTTCTAATAGCGGTCGCTCCTCGACAGACAATAGCAAACCTCGGAGGTTATTACTGTTCGGAGTCCACTTAAAACTGCAGATCCCTCCATCTGTGGAACAACATCAAACGCACTCCACAAACAGGAGGAGAAGGTCGGCCAAAGAACCAGTAAATAGTGTAAGCACCAATGAGTTGCTATTTCGTTTGAATGTTAGAGGCCCGTGTCTTGTCACCAGTAATAAAGCGCATGATTGCATTTGAACTCAGCGAAGACATGTTTTTGCGACCTCAAAGCAATACTGTTTTTTGCATAAAATTTAGCACTCTCGGCACAAGCCGTGCTTTAACTCGTCTCATCTTCAATAAGTCATACTTAACGCTCTGCACCTATCCCAATATTGGCTTGCTATATCTATGGAGCTCGCACCGGACGGTACATCCGTCAGTCATAGAGGTGAGTGACGGACCGAAACGAGGCAAAGGCTGTTTATGCCGAAATGTAAGTAAGAGCAGTCCCATTCTATTTTAGAACGATCAGGTAGTAAAACACTTTACTTTTCTCTTTGTCTTTCTGTTCCGTCATTTAGCTCCCATTCAACCAACAGTAGACTACAGAGATTGAAATTAGAAAACAACAAACAAGCAATGATGCAGAAAGTAAATGCTTGCGTCACAAACTGGGCATCCACTGGCCTGAAATAATTGAGAATTGAATGCATTTCGCAATTGAATGCAGCTGACTTTCGGAGAGATCACAAAATTTTGGGGGCATTTATTGAGTTAAAAAAAATTAAATAGATAAATAAAAATCAAGACACATAAATATAATATAATGAGTAACAGGATAAAACACATCAAATCTATATGTAAAATATCTTTTAATGTATTTTACATTTTACTTGCCTATAGCCTGCGTCCAAAAAAATAAAGCCCCTTGCTTTTTGTAATAATCTTTAATTGGGTTGTTAATGCAATCTGTTTTTTAAGCAAGTTTCTCCCCCAATATGTGACGTGTGTACGTGATGCTACCCTACAAATGGAGAGACCTATAGTTATATGACGTCTCCGAAAGGCAGATGGTTTCTTATGATAAGCTTTTTCATATCAAAAATGTGCTCAGAGGATTGTCATTGTCTGTAGAATTGTGAGCGCTATTCTTCTTCTTCTTAATTGGTGCGATAACCGCTTACGCGATTTTAGCAAAGCGCGCTAGTCGCTTCTTTCTCGTGCTATCCGGCGCCAGTTGGACACACCAAGTGAAGCCAAGTCCTTCTCGACCTGATCTTTCTAACGCAGAGGAGGCTTTCCTCTTCCTCTACTACCACCAGCTGGTACCGCATCGAATACTTTCAGAGCCGGAGCGTGTGTATCCATTCGGACGACATCACCCAGCCAGCGTAGCCGCTGGGTCTTAATTCGCTGCGCTAAGTCTATGTCGTCGTAAAGATCATACAGCTTATCGTTCCATCGCCTGCGATATTCTCCGTTGCCAACGAGCAAAGGTCCAAAAATCTTACGCAGAATCTTTCTCTCAAACATTCCTATCGTCGCTTCATCGGATGTTGTCATCGTCCACGCTTAGGACGGGCATGATGAGAGTATTGTAGAGTATTAGTTTTGTTCGTCGAGAGAGGACTTTACTACTCAATTGCCTACTTAGTCCAAAGTAGCACTTGTTGGCAAGAGAAATTCTACGTTGGATTTCAAGGCTGACATTGTTATCGGTGTTAATGCTAGTTCCTAAGTATACGAAATCCTTTACAACCTCGTAATTTATCTCCCACTCAACCAACTCGATATCATAACTGTCAACAGTGACGTGGGTGCCGATACGCGAGAGCGTCGACTGTTTGTTTGAAGACAGGAGGTACTTTGTTTTGTCCTCATTCACCACCAGCCCATTCGCTTTGCCTCCTTAGCAGAACTAACAGCGCGGTTGTTAAGGCCGATGATGTCAATATCATCGGCATACGCCAGCAATTGCACGCTCTTATAAAATATTGTGCCTGAGCGATTAAGTTCTGCGGCTTATACGATGCTCTCCAACATCAGGTTAAAGAAGTCACACGACAGCGAGCCACCCTGTCTGAAACCTCGTATGGTATCAAACGGCTCGGAGAAGTCCTTCCCAATTCTGACGGCACTGATGGTGTTGAGCAACGTCTTCTTGCATAGCCGTATTAGTTTTGCAGGGATTCCAAATTCAGACATCGCGGCATACAGGGAACTCCTTTTCGTACTGTCGAATGCAGCTTTGGTGGTGTGTCGACTCTCCTTTTATGGGTCTTTTCCAAGGTTTGGCGTATTGTGAATATTTGGTCAATGGAACACTTTGCAGGTCTGAAGCCACACTGATAAGGTCCAATCAGTTGGTTGACGGTGGGCTTGTGCCTTTCACACAATACGCTCGCTAGAAACTTATAGGTCATATTTAGAAGACTAGTCCCGCGGTAGTTGGCACAGGTTGCAGGATCACTCTTCTTATGGATTGGGCAGAACCCACTTAAATTCCAATCGGCAGGCATGCTTTCATCCGACCATATTTTGCATAGAAGCTGATCCATGCACCTTACCAGCTCCTTGCCGCCATGTTTGAATAACTCAGCTAGTAGTCCGTCGGCGCCCGCGGCTTTATTGTTTTTTAGCCGCGTTATCGCTATTCTCACCTCATCATGGTCGGTTACCGGAACGACAATTCCGACGTCAACGATTGGGGTATCGGGATCTTCACATTCTCTGTGACATGCGCAGCTATCACTAATTAAGCCCTATTAGAAAAGCTTTAATGGTTATCCAAAGTTGGTTTCAAACCTAGACTCACCAAATTGTACTCAGGCACAACTTATCCTACCATTGCGATTGCCGTTTTTATACATTTCACAATAAAACCTAAAAAAAAATTGTAACTTTACATTCATATGTAGAAAAGTACAAGAACGGCGACACGCCTGCACACACATAGCCGCGCTTAGAACATAACTTGCGCTTGTTATGACTTAATAGCATTTTATTTATACACTCATCAACATTTACATATAAATTTTTAAAATCAAGGAAAAACCTCAGTGTGAGTCTGAATACATAGAGCAAAGGGCTGACAGTAAAAGCGTAAAAAGGAGCGAAATGGGTCAGGTGGCATTTCGACTTGCGATTGCAGTGACATTTACAAATATGTATTTATTAAGTTGTGTGCACACACCCACTCACTCATGCGTTTTGTATGTACGTTGGTGTGACAATCTAATTGCGGAATGCGGTCGATACGAAAGTGCAAAATCATGTCAACAGCAATTTTCCATTGGCAGCCACAAATACGAAATACGTGAAGATGTATGTTTGTATGCGCAGATGTATGCATGTATGTATGTTCTCAAAATGAACGAGTGTGAGCTTGTTGCATTAATGCAGTGCAATGAAATATGGCTATATGCAGAAGAATATATGCAGTTTGGTGCAATGTCATGCGCCCACTTAGCCGTAAATGGATAACTACCGCCACTCACCTCAGTTCGGTCATTTTATTGTGCTACAAATTTTTTGTCATTCGGAGTGTGACATAAAAGGTCGTGACAGTGAAGAAAAAAATAATTTATATAATTGTATATACATTTTAAATTTTATGTATTATAAAATAAAAATTATGCTTAGTTTCATATTTTAGATCTGAAGCGAAATTTTTTCATTAACTCCCATGGAGTGGAAATGTTTACCCAAATGAGCTTGGCTCAATGGAACCTGCGAAAGCAATTGAGATGCAGGTAACCCCTGCAAACCCTTTAGCTGATCCTGGGGAGGCTGCGCTAACTCATTTACGTCTCAGTGCTCTGACGCTTTCCTCTGCGGACGGAAGTAATGTGGTTAATTTGGATGCAAATCCGAAAAGTACCACTGCATTAACGGCTACAAAGAAAGCGTCTGATTCGGGAGGCACTTTGGAGGACGCAGACGTGGTTATGATGCATGTAACCCCTGCCTATCACCACGACTGAGAAAACCAAATTGGTTCCTGTTCTGGTATCAGTTTTGGCGACTGTTGGGGGTATGGTTAATCAGAGTTCACGCTCAGAAAGTACCAGCGCACCAATGGCCACGGAACAGATGCTAGCTTCAGAAAAAAATCTGTCTAATAGACAGAAGAAGCGGCAAAGGCAGATGAACGCGAAGAAGGCGAGGTGCCAACAGCCACCCGAGCCGGAGTTGCGGCTCATCTGTCTACGTCCACTCCTGTAGTTGAATTTGATGCTGACCCATCTGATCTGGCCACCTTTACAGATGAAGCGACGGTGAGCGCACCAGTTGGTACGAGGAAGAAGAAAAGGTGGAAGGGCAATAAACCGGAATTCGCAGTAAGCATCCTTAGACAACAGGTTGTAGTGACTGCAGGAGGAGCCTCTTGTAGCAATGAAGTACCTGGTAGTAGTACCAACGAACCCAGTGGAACGAGTGCCGTGGGGGCTAAGAGCGAAGTAGCGCTCGCGAAACAGGGTCCGCCTAGTGATCCACTATTGTCCGTTGGAGGTAACTATGCTGCGGTAGCAGCCAGCGGAATGATGGTGGAGATCTGTGGCAATGGACATAACCAATTGTCCCAAAAAAAATTGGATTTTGTCGACAGTCAAGTGTGGGAGGCGATAGGGAAGTCGAAAGATGTACCTAGATTCGAGCGAATGAGAGTTGAGCAAGATATCTTGAAGGTGCAATGCTCAAACACTCATCGCTCGAATGGCTGACCAAAACCGTGGCTGCGATGCCAGCGTTTGAAGAATGTAAGTTTGTCATTCGTCGTTAGCTTCGGTAGGAAGTATGATGTTTTGATTCCAGATTCAATGGTTAAGGCCAGAGAACCCATTAACGGGATACCAGCACACTTTCTACATCGACGGATCCAAAACCAGCGATGGAAGCGGATCTCCTATGCCACAGGACCGATGGCCATCTTTATGCCATCTTGAATGTGGCATACTGGCTAATTGAGAAAAAGTGGCGGGGCAACAGTATTGGAATTTGTAGTAACAGTCAAGCTGCACTGAAAGCCGCTGCTCTTCGAAGTTAGTCGGTGAATGTAAGGCAAAACTGAACAGTGTTGCAAAACCAAACAAAGTTAGTCTTATTCGGGTGTCTGGGCATTGTGGTATTGCAGGGAACGAGTTAGTTGAAAAATTGGTAAATGAAGGATCTGCAAGTATGCCGCTAGGCCCTGAACCCTTTCTAGGTGTCAATTTCGCATCGATTCAACTATAGATTGACGACTTCATGCGGTCTACCCACAGAGGTCGTTGGTCTAAGTTGAATTTCTGCAGAGTAGCCAAGTGCTTTGTGAAAGAAACAAACACAAAAACAGCGACCTTTCTCCTAAAACTCAGCAGGAAGGACCTGAGAGTACTGGTGGGTATAATCACAGGCCACAACATCTGTGGTCATCATGTGGCTACCATGGGGGTCGTAGACAGCCCGATATGCCTATCCTGTCTTGAGAATGGCGACACTGCAGAGCATTTTCTCTGTAGCTGTTCTGCATTTTCCAGAATCAGGCTTAGGATATTGGGTTACGATACACTGAGTAAGGACAAAGTTCATACTCTTCCGGATATCTTAAAATTCATCAATGAATCCAAGAGGTATGTGGAAGAGTGACCTCAAACTAATTTATCCGGTTTTACCATCCACCTTTTATCTTTCCTATCTCTATTCTTTCTACTAATATCTATCCGGGTGAAGTACAATGGTCTACTGACTGAGTGCTTGGACTTCTTCTTAATGCTGTTGTTGACTTTAGGCTAAAAACTAACAATTGCAAGGTATTTGAAAACGAAAGTTTTCGCAAAGTTGAAGCAACAAAGTTTGCTCTGATGAACGCGGTCGAATGAAACTTATCTAATATCAGAAAAGAGATTTGGCAACTTTGAAAATAGTAACATAAATTGTACTAGTTCCTTGAGGTATGAGCATGATTGTTAGCGGCTCTATAACTTTGTTGTTTCACACTCAAAATTTTCGTAAGGCCAGCAGAACCCAAATTTAGCGAGCATAGAACTGGCGATTCGAAGGCGCCAAAAACAAGCTGAACTTTGCGACGCTATAAAGGACAGTTGTACCAGCATTCCAGCAAAAAAAATTAGACATATTTGTAACGCGCGTTTTTTAAATGAACAATTTCCGTTATTGTTTGAGGGAACGTATATGGAGAGTGTACATCCAAAAAAGTTTTAAGGAATGTAACCTTGTTTAGGGGACTTCGCTAAAGCTGCTGATTTATTTTACTTTTTGTTTGAATTTGTTGGTATTGAAGTTCTGAGAAGCAATCTACTTAATTATAGAAACGAGATATATATTTTTGTCGCTCTAGCGAAGTCATTTTCTATGAATTCGCCTTGTCCGACCTGTATAGTTATCTCACAAGTGGTCTCCGTGGCCCGTCTATTGTTGGCTTGTACGATATAGACTTGATTCAGAACGTGGTCGTAATTTCCATCAAGAACAATACAATCATTCCATCGCCGCTCTAACATTTTAATACCACTTTTGTAGAACGATTTATCTTTCGCCTCAAAATAGGCATTGGTTTCAGCGATAACGTCGAGCGAAATTCCTTATCGGCGAACAGCCACCTGGGAGCCAAACATTGTGAATACAGTGGATGTGGGAGCAATTCGAAGTTCAATTCATGTATGTAGTATTTTGCCATTATTTTGATTGATATGTGACACGTTGTTTTTGGTCAACTTGAAGCAAACGCGCCACCCACTTTGAACAGAGCTTTCTCATAGTTATGCAATATAAAGCCAACACATTCTTTTGATATATTTACGATGTCAGCTAACTCGCGCAACTTCCCTTTTGACTTCACCATTCAAACGATGTTGTGAATATTTTTTATGTTTTCTGGTGTCACCGTCTCATTTGGACATTCACTGTGTTGTGCATCATCGGAGTCTCTACGACCACGTTTGAAGTCAGTAAACCATCGTTTTATTGTTGCTTCTGATGGGGCGGACCCGCATAACATTTTTTAAGTCGTTGCTAAGCTTTAACGATATTTTTCCCCATCTAGAAGCAGCGTCAAAATTAAAACACGTAATTCTTTTTGATCCATTGTTTTGAAAATAACAAAAGTGGCGTCACTCTTAGGACAGTAACTCACGAACTATTAAGCTTAGTACTAAGTGAGGGGAATACAATAAAACAAGTGTCATCTATGTGTTAGGCTCGGGACTTTTCGGCCCATGTGTTAGAATAGCTCTACTTTCAGTTCCTACGTTCTTTTAGATCTAATAGATCAGCTTGAAATATTTAAAGTGTAATGGTGAAGTAGACATTGGCTTGAGTTCGGATGCTGGACTTCTGAGTAAATCTAACCGATCCAACCCAATTCTCTACTAATACTAGTACATGTGCTTTATAGTCGACGTGAGGCCACCTGATTTCTTACAACCAGATTTTTGTATAAGTAGACCGTAATTAGTGTTGTTTACAGCAAGAAGAAATCATCAAAATCAGAAATCTTTAAACGAGTGCCCCCATTAATAGAAATCTATTGATATTTTCTACTAACAAGTACAGTCACTTTGAAATTAGAAAATTTTATAAATCGAAACAACAGTACACTTTAAATGCTTAATAAACACAAATGAATCATCTTCTTGTAGATTTAGCATTTTTTTACTATTTCTATCAAATATAATAATGACGAATTTAAATCAAAAAACGCTCGCAAGAACTGTCAGCAACAGTTGAGTCTGCATTTGATGGACGCATTGTGCGTCAGCCGCCCGCCTAGTGAGTCGAAGCAAAGCCATCGACGGACAACACAATTGACAATGCGAGAGCGCAACAGGACATTCAGCGTGCGAGCTGAAGATGAGAGGCGGCAGCACGGTAACGCTTGTGGTTGCGCCTTTGTTCAACAACAAACAAAAACAAATACTTTAAATAAATATTAAAAGCAAGATGAAAAACGGCACACAGAAAATGAGTGCGTAGAAGGGGCGTAAGTAAAGCGTTGAAGGGCGGTGAGAGCTAATGCTGAGAAATAACAACAAACACTGCGAATCGAATCTGCGGATGTGCCATAATTATTTTTAATAAAATGCTTTAGAGATACATATACATATGTATGTAGCAGTAATAGAGCCAATACTAAAGCGCGTGTTGAGTGTGAAATTGTACTTGTGGATGGGAGCGCTTTTGTTGGGCGAAATAAATAGCTATCGAAAAGTGCTTGAACAGGCTCATTTACGGAGCGTCAACACGATTGAAATGAAATAGACGAAATTTCTAATTATAATTATAATTTTTATAAATGGGTGTGGGTGTCTATATGTGTGCTGGAGAGTTGTGCTAAAATGTGGTACACACAGGCACACAGGATGTGCGCACATGCTTGTATGTGTCCTTGGGGCGTCATTTAATTGCTTTCATCAACAATTGGCTCATTTCAAAAAGCTATTAAACCATTTTTGTTCGACAATTTTCTATATACAAATATAAACATACAAACACATACAAACAAAGATGTATTGATAAAATGTAGGCATACAAAAGTGGCACTTAAATGGGGTGGTTGAAAGTGGAATGCAAATTTGTTTCGATTTTCACGATCTCGTGATTTTCGGGATATCATTATTGCAACTACGGGATCCCGAGATTAGTCCAGGGATTTACGTATTATTTAATTAGCAGGCAGTTTAACTCGAAAAAATGAATCAATATTATTTGAGGAGTTCTGGTGTTTTAAATACATCTTTTTATTTTAAGTGAAAATTATTTCACTAGAAACAAAGCAAAAGAAAATAATTAAATTTAAATACGTTTAATATTATTGTACTTTACTATGTATGAATGTATCTGATAAAGTAACTTAAAGTATGTCGAAAAAAGATCGATGTTGGTGGGTGATGAAGAACTGTAGGTATTTCATCCTTTCTACATATTCTACCCTTCTAAACATAAAAACTCTGAGACGCTATATTTTGATTTTGTTAAAACTCTTGAAGGCCGTTTTTCCGCAAACGGAGATTTTAATGCAAAGAATACCTTATGGGAATCCAAAATAAAGAACACAAAAAGAATAAAAATCGTTATGATGCAATAATGGAAAATAAAAGACTTTTTTTAAGCTCTAGAGAACCAAATTGTTAGCCGACTGATAGGCTAAAGCAACCCGATTTGATTGACTTTATTATCGCGAAAGATAGCAAACGAAAGCAGCTGGAAATAACCTCAAGTATTGTTGTCTCATCTGACCGTCCTCCAATATTATTGAGCTATGAAATCAGTCCCGTCTTAAGCCACAATAAATATAAATTTTACCATAATTATACGAATTGGGACTATTTTCGTGAAATTATGGCACAAAGCCTTAGCAACTCCGCAACCGCATACTTAAATGGCCTCCACTCCTATAATCATGACGAAGGGTGTTTTTTTAAGGTCTTGAAAACTTAAAGTAATGATAAATACTAGAAATATTGTTCGAAGGAATTTTTTTATTATACAGGGTTTGATTGGAAAGTAATGAGCCTTATTTTTTTTAAGCAGTTTTATTAAACCTTTTGGCTTATACAACTAATATTCTTCAAAATAGGACCCGTGAGTGTCAATACACCGCTGGTAGCGGTTTTTCAACAGCAGGAAACATTTTGTAAACTCATCCGCCGGAATCGCGTTCAATTCGGCTGTCACAGTTTTTTGGATCGCCTCGATGGAGTCGAAACGCCTCCCCTGCAGCTTTCTTTTCAGGCAGAAGGGGACAGGTCTGGGCTGTAGGGAGGGTAGGGAAGCACCGGAACCTCCATCTTGGCCAATGCAGAGGTGCAGAGGAAGGCGGTGTGCGCAGGCGCATTGTCGTGATGAAGGGTCCAATTGTTGACGAGGTCGGGCCGAACCGGGGCGACGCAGTTTTTCAGCCGAAGGAGCACTTCTTTGTAAAATGCCGCGTTTACAGTGCTTCCTGGAGGTACAAACTCCTTGTGGACGATGTCTCGAGAGTCGAAAAAGATGATCAGCATGGTTTTGACCTTGGATTTCGAAATGCACGCCTTCTTGAGTCGTGGCAACTGGCTCGTGTGCCACTCCGCACTTTCTCTCTTGCCCTCAGGATCGTACTCAAAGCACCAGGTTTCATCTCCTGTGATACAATTGTCTAAAGTATTAACCTGTTCGTCACTTTCCAATACTTCACGACTCTTTTCCACACGCAATCGGTTTTTTTATCAGTCAAAACCTTTGGAACCAATTTGGCACACACTTTGCGCATTTCAAGTTTTCCGGTCAAGATTTCCTGCACATTGTAATAAGTTAAATTTAACTCTTCACTGATCTCACGTAGACTAGC
Organism: Anastrepha obliqua; assembly: GCF_027943255.1. Classification (NCBI taxonomy): domain Eukaryota; kingdom Metazoa; phylum Arthropoda; class Insecta; order Diptera; family Tephritidae; genus Anastrepha; species Anastrepha obliqua. The sequence continues at coordinate 96,624,374 of NC_072892.1, read as the reverse complement.
ACGACGGTCAATGTTAAAAAATTCACGAGCCCGGTTCACATCTTCGTCTATTTGCGTCGCCGAAGGCCTTCCAGATCGCTGTTCGTCTTCGACGTCCTTCCGGCCTTCCTTGAACGACTTGTGCCACCATTTTACCTGGGCACTGGACAGAGATTGGTCCCCGTAAGTCTTGAGTAGCCCAATGGTTTCGGTACTCGTTTTGTTTAGCTTTACGCAAAATTTGATCGAGTAACGTTGCTCCAACGATCGCTGCATTTTTGCCAATGCAAATTCCTAACACACTTTTAAAACAGCTTTCACGCGCGGAGCGATGTTGATTGCACCGTTGTTGCCAGCGAACTGGGACCGGTTTCTAGTGGAAGGCGAAGGTCCAACGATCATTTTCCCCCATCAGCCGATTCGGTTGATCGCTTGGCAAACGCTCCGCGCGGGAAGGCTCATTACATTTGAATCAAACCCTGTATATACATATACAGAGGGTGGTCAAATTATTATACTTATATATATATATATATTATACAAAAAAATCGCCCATTGCTCTGTGAAAATCATATTCTAGGCATCAAAATAAGAAACTTTGCCGAAGGAACCATATCTCTAAAACGAATTCTGAGGTCCCCCAATTTGGGTCCAACTTTTAGTATCTTTTGTGGGGAGACAAAAAAGCTCCCATTGCTCTGTGAAAATCATATTCTAGGGATCAAAATAAGAAACTTTGCCGAAGGAACCATACCTCTAAAACGAATTCTGAGGTCCCCCAATTTGGGTCGAACTTTTAGTGTCTTTTGTGGGGAGACAAAAAAGCTCCCATTGCTCTGTGAAAATCATATTCTAGGGATCAAAATAAGAAACTTTGCCGAAGGAACCATACCTCTAAAACGAATTCTGAGGTCGCCCAATTTGGGTCGAACTTTTAGTGTCTTTTGTGGGGAGGCAAAAAAACCTCCCATTGCTCTGTGAAAATCATATTCTAGGGATCAAAATAAGAAACTTTGCCGAAGGAACCATACCTCTAAAACGAATTTTGATGTCCCCCAATTTGGGTCGAACTTTTTAGTTTCTTTTCTCATGTAAAGGCCAAAAATTGTGATATTTTGAAATGATTGTATGGGGAACTCCCCAGGGGAGTTCCAGGGGGTGTGCCGCTGGCATGGGTGGATCGGCCGTCCAAAGTTAGTGGGGGTCGGTCATACATTTGGACTCGATTGGAGCACTCTAAATGGGTCAAAGTGGGATTTTTCGTTCGACACAAATTGGGGGACATCAGAATTCGTTTTAGAGGTATGGTTCCTTCGGCAAAGTTTCTTATTTTGATCCCTAGAATACGATTTTCACAGAGCAATGAGCGATTTTTAAATCGACCCGCCCTAATATATATGTTATAGGGTAGTATATAGTTATAATATTTTTGGTTTCGAATCATTACGTACAACACATCTGACAACACTGTACGTGATCTGGAATTACTTATGTTTTTGTGTTTTCTATTGTTTCATATTTGACAGACGTGTTTGTTCAAATTTCCAAGTGCAAGCTTCTGTTTGCGGGTGTGGTTTTTAAGAAAAAGTAAATCTACAATACTAAGTAAGTGCTAATGTTTTTTTATTCTTGGGTTATTATTGTGTTAAATAATCATATTTTTTTGATGATTTCTAGTTTTCATATTTATTAATTGGGTTTTTATGAAATAAATTGAAAATTTTGCCTTGTAGAGATAAGGAAGTGTGCTGACCTCACACCAAATAAAAAAGCAAAAATTTCCACAACGTTGGAACATTGTGAATATACCCAGCGTCAAATAGCTGAGTTACTAAATGTTTCGCAGTCCAGCGTTCGAAATATTAAGAAAAAATTGGACGCTAAAAAACCGAATAAAAGTACAGAAAATTTTGTTTGAGTATAATAATTTGGCTACTCCCTGTATATAATTGGCGCGTACCCTTTTTGGGTGCTTGGCCGAGCTCCTCCTCCTATTTGTGGTATGCGTCTTGATGTTGTTCCACAAATGGAATTTTTTTATTATAATCTCATAAATAATTGCTACGAGTTACGTGGTTCATTTGCGCAGTCTAATTTTTGACTGTATTGCAAGTTGCGCTCTGTTGTTGGAACCAAATGTCGTCGATGTTTAGCTGATTATTTTTTAGAAACAAAATTTCAGTCAGCATGGCTCGATAGCACCCGCTTTTCACTGTAACGGCAACAAAGTGGTCTATGAATTTTGCGAACACATTTATTCATTTTCTATTTTCACAATTTGAAGGCGTTGTTTTGGCGTTAAACTATTCAGGATGGCTTGCTAAACATTACTGAACAGAAATGTCAACACCGTTTGGTTTTTTATTAAAAGGCGAACAAAAACAAAAAGGGTTAAAAATATTTATGCATATTTTCTTAAAAGTTAAATCAATTTTGTTTTTCTTTCTATAAATTTCGCTACTTCCATTTCATATGCTTCGTCAGAAATTACAATCCCGAAAGCTTTCGGGACTTAAATCCTATGATCCCGTTATCCGGGATTGCCATCCCTAGTAGCTAGCCATCCTTGTAAGCTGCACAAAGTGAAAGCGCAGAAAAGTACTAATGTTTGTTAGTGTATATGTATATATGTATGTATGTGCTGCTTTTGCCAGACCAGACATTGTGGCTCTGAGGCCAATGCTAATTGCTGTGCGTGCAAATGACGCTCTTCAATTAATTGAAATTCGTTTACTTCATTTGAGCCGAACCAATAAGTTGTATCAACTCTAACATGCCATATGTCCGTATGTACATACTTCACTCATTCACTGTTCTTGGAAGTACCACTATACACACATACATATGCATATTATTCATGGCAGGAGCCCAGACTAGCATGCATTTTTAATTGAGTTCTACCAACAAAGTTGTTTTATGGCGTTTCTAAGAGAGCAACAGCAACAAAAGTATTAGCAACAGTAAGAACATCGACACTAACAAAAAATTGCTGTTTTAATTTCATCTCAGCCCACTAAAAACCCCTTTGCAGCCGTCATTTATGCAACAGTTTTTACGATCGATGCCGGAAATGTGCAGCTGCAGCCCCAAAGACACAGCTGTAGCTGGAAGATGAAGTTGCACGCTAAAGTTGAAGTTTTAAAGTTGCAGCTTCAAAATAAAAAATAATTACAATTGGAAACTTCAGAACTCACACCTATTAAATCTTCCAGGTTGCGCGTTTAAATCTTAATAAATCTTGGGACAGCCTCCAACACCAATACCACCACCACCACCACCAGCGCTTAGAGGGTGATGCTGCAGCTTGTCCTTTCCTGGCGAGCGAACTTCAAATAAAATAAGGTAATATACGTACATACATACACACATAGAGTAGTTGTGACTAATAAAAAGTTTGCAATGAGGAATGCAAATACTCGTAAGCCAATGGAACGCTTTAGCTTTTGCCGCCTTAAACACAGTCGTCGCTGGCTTATATTCGTATTCCGTCTCAGCTACTCTCCACTGTTATTGCAGCGGTAAACTTCAGTTTACCTCAACCAGTTTCAAACCATCAATTCCATTCATTGTGCGCCGCTTTTGTTTGTGGGGGACGTGCCCAAGTTAATTGAGTGCCTGAGTCTTTGGACCAAATGGCATTGTCTGCCTTGAAACGTTTCGTCTGTCCGCCTCTTAACTTAAGTCTCATATATATACTCGATTGTTGTTGCATGTCAATGGACACCTTTAGTGCTCGCAACGCGCTGCCTGGTGATGTACGTTCGTCGACCAAACCATAGATGAAATGTACAAATTTTATGGTAAATTTTATGACCACTGGACTTTAGCTATTTGGTCAATGAAGCCCCGTCTGCTGTGCTACAAACTGTATATAGATGCTAGTAAACGGAATATAAAAACACAAATGGTTATAGTAAAGCTAATGCAAAAACACTAAAAATTGTAGGTACGATTATGAAAACGGTTAGGTGACTGGGCCAGTTGAGGATGGCTTATGAATGAATGTATATTGAAAAAGATTCAAATATTAAATACTTCAGGAATTTCTATATAGGTACTTGTATATGTACTATTGGAAAAATAACTACTTTTAGTGACTTTTGAAGCTGTATATATTTCAATTAAAAAAAGGTTTCCTTGCAACAACAGCTAGAGAAATTGAAGTTGCGGTGTTTGTCCAGTTTTGAGTATGTTTTCTTGTATAAAATTGCCAATCGATAAAAAAAACCACATAAATCCAATTTTCAAATGGTACGATATTTTTCTATGTGGAGGACACCATCAACAAATTATCAAAAAGCAAAGGAGAGCTTTTAGCACTTGCACTTTATTACTCTAAAATTTCATAATACCACTTTGATCAAAAAGTTTCTGGAACAACCTTCAGCTGACTTTTTTTTGGTTATGTTACCACATCTGTGATTAATATTTCTACCAAAATTTCATTGTAATTTCTTTACATTTCTATTATAAAAGTTACACCGTTTTGAGTAAATCTACCTGAGCACGTGTTTTCGATTTTTTGTAGTTTTGAAAATGGATTTGAATTTGCAACAACGAGTTTGTATTAAATTTTGCATTAAAAATGGACTCCAATGCGCGAAAACCTTAGAAGTGTTGAGAAATTGTTTCGGTAATGATACTCTAGAAAAATCTACCATTTACGAGTTGCATGAACGCTTCAGAAGAGAGTGTGAGTCCATCGAAAACTGATGAAAATATCAATAAAGTGAAATAAAAATTGGGCAATAACCGCAAATTGACCATCAGACTGGCAAAGGAACTGGATCATTGCTGATGGAACCGTTCAGCACATTGAGGTTAATGATTTGGATTTGTGCCGTGTTGTTGAAAAGTTGGTCCCAAAGGACCTGAATTTCAATCAAAAAAGGGGCTGCGTTGATATCGCCAAAGACATAATTTTCAAGGCTGAATTCGAACCAACGATCATCAAACGAATCAATACTGGGTTTATAAATACGACACGCAATCTAGGCACCATGCGAGTGAGTGGGAAGCTCAGAATGAACCAAGATCTTCTTCTTTTTCTTAATTGGCGCGATAACCGCTTACGCAATTTTGGCCGAGTTTAACACAGCGCGCCAGTCATTTCTTTCTCGTGCTAACCGGCGCCAGTTGGACACACCAAGTGAAGCCAAGTCCTTCTCCACTTGATATTTCCAACGCAGAGGAGGCTCTCCTCTTCCTCTGCTACCACCAGCTGGTACCGGATCGAATACTTTCAAGCCGGAGCATTTGTATCCATTCGGACGACATAACCCAGCCAACGTAGCCGCTGGATCTTTATTCGCTGCGCTAAGTCTATGTCGTCGTAAAGCTCATACAGCTCATCGTTCCATCGTCTGCGATATTCGCCGTTGCCAACATGCAAAGGTCCAGAAATCTTACGCAGAATCTTTTTCTCGAACACTCCAAGCGTCGCTTCATCGGATGTTGTCATCGTCCCATCTTCTGCGCCATACGTTAGGACGGGCATGATGAGAGTCTTGAGAGTGTTAGTTTTGTTCGTCGAGAGAGGACTTTACTGCTCAGTTGCCTTGGCAAGAGATATTCTACGTTGGATTTCAAGGCTGACATTGCTATCGGTGTTAATGCTGGTTCTTAAATATACAAAGTCTATTACAACCTCGAAATCATAACGCGAGTGCGCCGACTATTTGTTTGAAAACTGGAGGAACTTTGTTTTGTCCTCGTTCCCCACCAGACCCATTCGCTTTGCCTCTTTATCCAGTTTGGAGAATGTAGAACTGACAGCGCGGTTGTTAAAGCCGATGATGTTAATATCATCCATGAACCAAGATAAAAAAAGCAACAAACCGCGTCATTTTCAGTCAAAATAGAAAGCAATGCTCCCAATTTTCATGGATTATAACGGTATTGTACACCAAGAAGGTTTGTCAGAAGGTCAGGACAGTTAAAAAACTATTAGTTGGGCATTATGGGACCTTTACATGAAGTAATTCGCCAAAAAAGAATTCTGAAAAACCACTCGAGGATGTTTGGCCATGATAACGCATTGGCGCACAGTGCCATTATAATGAATTTTTGACAACCATGATTAAGAGAGTACATGACATCAATTAGTGTAGTTGTGCAGTGTTCCCCCAAGTCTTTGCTCTTCGCAATAAATTTAGTGCTTTATACCCAAAATGTGAATGCGTTTGAGTTTAAAGCTACCGACATTGTAAATTAATAAGAAAACAGTGCATCAGTTATTAAAAAAAACGCTAGAAAGGCATTTAAAGCTTATGCTGAGATATCAGTGCTATTAAAAATTTGTTGATTCTTATAAAATTTGATGTTTTGAAAGTGCTTTACGAGCAGGCGCAGCCTTTGGGAATGGTAACGAATGAAAATGTTTGGATATTTAGAGTTGTGTATTATATTGTTGAATATATCAGCAACGTATGATATTTCTAAGTTGTGATAGTAAGTAGATATGTACTTGAAAGAAACGACTGGCGCGCTTTGTGGAACTTGGTTAAAATCGTAAAGGCGATCAGGAAGAAAAAAAAGAGAAGGCAAATTTTGCATACCAGCCAGAAAATTGCAAGTGGAACTTGAGGCTATAAAATTATTTATAAATTATATAAATATATTTTTTTAACAAACTTAAAATGATAATTCCCTTACATATTTAAATTGCTTAGTATGTACTTGTGTATAATTGAATTTTAAACTTTTCCTGCTAAATGTCACGATTTTCATACATACACATACAAATGAGCATTTTTCACTTTCCCGGTAGCTTAATGAATTTTTCTCGACTGAGGTTGACTCGCAATTAATTGCGACCGCAGACGAGTTATTAATTAACACAACTGTATGTCAAGAAAGGTAAAAGCTAAACCAGAAATATGCCGAGCAGAAAAATCATGGCAAAGAAAATCGAAAAAAAATAGCTCAACAAAAGAATGGCGTACATTTCGCTGTTATTCATTAAATTTTCAATTTTTGCCTTTTCCACCGCAATAATTGCAAATGTTTTTTTTTTATTTTTTTTGCTGCCGCTCGTGCATAGTGGTGCTATTATTCGCTTGTCAAGAAATTTTTGCTACATTTTATTGTTTTACTGCTAATGCGAGTTGCTGTTTCTTCTCATGTTTTTGTGTGCATTGTTGTTGCCGTGTCGTAATGTCGCATGCAATTGTGGCTAATTGCGCATTTTGCCAAAACCATTTGCCATTTAGTTATTAATAGAATTTTGCAAACAATTAACAACCCAAGTTCTTGGAGGTAGCGGGACGGCGTGAGTCCGTGAAAGAAGCATACGCACCACTACATGCTCGCACATGAGTTAAATTTATTTTTGAAAATAAAATAAATTTGTTAAAGTTTTATTTTTATTAGTTTTATTTTTATTAAAATGGAACAAGTTTGATTACACTTCAAAATAATTTGTTCTTTACTCTTCAAGGTGACTTTGAAGACTACTTTTAACATTAAAAACTATACTTATTCAATTTATTTTAACAGTTAGATTTATACTTAAAATGAAGAGAGAAAGAGTTCCCCATTTACTATTACAACAATTACAACAATTAAATATATAACTTACATAGCTATAATAATTATTCCAGTTAGATAATGAAGAGAGCGAGAGCGAAAGGGGAAAGTTACTTATAATATATAACTCGCCTCTCCTTAAAGAATTCGAGTCTCGTCGAATCTTTTACAAATATAATATACAATCCGAAAATTTAATAGTTTCTTATAGTGATACAGATTTAAATCACACTTAACTAATAACTTGAAATATATTTAAGTTGTTTAGCGGTTTTTTTTCCAAGATAAATATTAAACTATATTAGCCATAAATATTCATTTCTTATTCTATAGTTTACATTTTAAAAAAATAAATATAGTGTGATTTAATATAAAAAAAATATTAACGAATAGTTTTCCATGTTTTGCTCTACAAATCCATTTCATTTTTTTTTATTATTATTATTATTTTTTATTTATTTTTATTTTATTTTATAGACTTTAATGGGCGTCTAAATTGTGCAGTGTCTACTTTATTAGGGTTGCTGTGGTGGTATCTGTTAAATCTTTTAGCAGTTTTTTGTCTAATTGCAGTAGGATTTTTAATATATAAATTAGATTTTTGTAAATTAAGTGTAATATTTTCTCTTTTAATATTTTCTCTATCAATGGTTTTCTTTTTAATTGCTTCAGATCTTACCTTAACCTCTTTTAAATTTATGTGTAACTTATTTATAAAATCAATTGGTTTTAATTTAGTCGTGCTGTGAATTGTATTATTATAGAAATTAACTGCTTTTAGTACTAATTCTTCAGAGTCATTAATATTTTCAGCGTTTTTTAATATTCTTATATGCTCTAAGAGAGTCGAATGCACTCTTTCTACATCTGAATTTCCTGTGTGCGAATTCGGTGTTGTAAAATGAGTTTCTATATTATTTTCTTGACAGAACAGCTTTATAAGTGCATTATTAAATTCATTATCCATAATAATTTTATCAGGTTTTCCTAAAAATGCGATTCGCTCTTCGATTTTAGTTTTAATTGTTACCATATTTTTGTCATTTAGTTTATGTGCCGTTCCTAATTTCGTAAATTTGTCTATTGTTGTCAAAAAACTAGTCTTTTGTATCTGAAAAATATCTATATGTACTATTTCATTTGGTTTTTCTGGTGTTGGAGTATGTTGAAATATTTTATTTATTGGTTTTCTGTCATATTTGTTTTCATTACATATTCTGCAGTTATTACAATATCTATTTATAAATTTTAATAATTTAGGATTATAATAATTATCTTTTAATTCTTCGAAATTCTCCTGGATTCCTCTATGGTTACCTTTAATATGAATATCATCAATGATATTCAATAAAGATTCCTCGGATTCAATATCACTAGCAACTTTTGTACAATTTATGAAATTTATTTTATTGTTACTAGAAAATAATTCAATTAATTTGTTCTGTATTATATTATATTTATTATTGTCAAGCTCCGAGTATACCCCAATTTTTCCTCTTTTTATTTCACGTCTAAATAAATCATTCAAATAATGAGTATTATTTAAGTCATTCTCAGACACATATATTATTTTATATTTTTTAAAAAGTATTTCGGTTTCTTTATTTTTATTTTTAACTATTCTTATTTGCGTCCTATATTTATTAACAATTTTATTTATTCTAAAGAAATTAATATTTACATTTTCTTCCGTATTTAAGTTTGTAGGCATTAAATCTTTGAATTTATCCAGCTCAAATTTTTCTATATAATTAATTTCCTCATAAGAAATGTTAAATTTATAGTCAATTAGTTTTATTTCATTATTATTTACTTTAAGAGTATTATTTTGAAAATCTATTATAGCTCCAAAGGGCTGTAAAATATTTATTCCTATTATGCAATCGAATTTTTTATCAATAAAATTAATTAATTTAACAGACATGGTGCTATTTTTTTCTTTAAATTCATCCGGCACATTTACTATCACTTCATCTTTAATAATGTTATTACCGACCAGGGTATTTAATAAAATTGGTTTTATTAAACTTTTCTTTATTCTTATATTGGAAAAAAAATTATAATCTCCGAGGGTAGTAGCAGCACCACTATCAATTAGGCATCTTGTTTTTGTATTATTTATAGTTAATATTACTATGGGTAATGATAATTTCGAGGCTGCACAGGAAAATTTTCTGAAATTTCTGTTACAATTATTAAAACCACCACTATTATTTCTGTTATTACGGCTACTATAATTAGGAAAGGTGCTTGAATTTTGAAATCTTTGAAAACCATTCCTATTTAATGAATTATTTGCATTTTGAAAGTTATTATTTGGAAAGGTATTGTTATTTCGAAAATCATTATTGTTTTGAAAACTTTTATACGCAAAACTATTCGCTTGTTTATTATTTACTAGTTTTATATCTTTTAATAAATTATTTTCTAAATAAAATGTATAAGCTATGTTAATAGATCTAATATTATTTTGTAGCAAAAGAGATTTAATACTAATAGGTAAGTAGTTTACATAAATATCAAAAATTAATTTTTCATTATTTTCAGGTGTATACAAAATGTCAGGTTCTAAGCTATACTTTGTGTTCATTAAACTTAAAATTTTACTTAATTTATAATGTAATTCCTCAATGTTTCTAGCTTCTTCGTTTAGAGCGTCACTTCTTAAATTAAAAAAACTTCTTTTTACTCCAAATTCCTCCTTAAGCTTAACTATTATACCCTCCCATGTAGGGTTAAATAAGGTTTCAACCGCCTTTAACGCCTTACCTTGCAGTCTGTTGCTTAATACTGTTTTTATTGTCTGTACATGTTCTGCTGGCGTTAGCTGCAACACAGTTGCGACGTCCCTCAGGTAGTTGCTGAGCGTATATTCACTGCTCCCGTTAAATGCAGGCAAGCTCCTCGCTTCACGCAAGCTCTCAGCTAGCGTCAAAGCCATTGTGGGTGTTGTTGTTTGTTCTAAGCAAACGCTGCTCTGCTTCTTTCTCTAATGATAGCTGGCTTGCTTTCTCTTTCGTCTTTCACGCCGTTAGCACTGGAATGCACACCGTACACTTTCTTCTCTTTTTCCGTTAACTTTTAACTTCTAGTAATTTCTTTTCCTTTTTTTTTTTGTTTTTTTACGAAGCCAATCTTTTTTCTTGTTTGTCAAAGATTTTGTCCGCTTTAAATATATATATGTACAGTAGTCATATCAATTTGGGCAGTAAAATTGCTCACAAATTATGCACAAATTTGCCGTTTTGCACTCAACTGCGCTAAGTTCAAATTATTTTCAACGATCATAAATTTGTTAGAACTATTCTTTCGGATTAGTTATTACACGAAATATTTTTTTTTAGTTTAGTTTTTAGTTTTTAAGTTTACAAAAATTTCGCTTTTTGCCACACTTTAGTAATGTCCACTTGAATTATTTGCGGTTCACATCGGTTTCTTGAAAATTTTAAACTTTTCTTTTGCCGATTATCACTGGATATGTTTTAACTAACATATCCCATCCTCGTCGCCAGTTAAATTTATTTTTGAAAATAAAATAAATTTGTTAAAGTTTTATTTTTATTAGTTTTATTTTTATTAAAATGGAACAAGTTTGATTACACTTCAAAATAATTTGTTCTTTACTCTTCAAGGTGACTTTGAAGACTACTTTTAACATTAAAAACTATACTTATTCAATTTATTTTAACAGTTAGATTTATACTTAAAATGAAGAGAGAAAGAGTTCCCCATTTACTATTACAACAATTACAACAATTAAATATATAACTTACATAGCTATAATAATTATTCCAGTTAGATAATGAAGAGAGCGAGAGCGAAAGGGGAAAGTTACTTATAATATATAACTCATGTGCGAGGCAAGTAAGAAAATTTAAGATTAACACATGGTAAATATGTAGTAGGAGCATTTGCGTACATATGCAAGTGTGCATGTCTATGAATGAGAACATCGCTTTGCACTTTGTCTTAAAATTGTACTAAATACTGAAGGGAAGATTACAATGAAAATATTTCCACACCGTTATTGCAACAAGGCATTTTTCAACTGTCACTTTGGGAAGAAAAAATAATAACATCAAGCATAATTACAAGTGATGCAATGACTGCTGCTGCTGTTGAGGAAATGATCCCGTACAAATTAATTGTGAATTTCTTTGAGAAGAAAATTGCAAATCCTATATTTAGTTGGAACAATTTAAAGATAAGTAAAATTTGAACATATCCCTCAACACTTGCAATTCTTCGCCAACGATTTCACATTAAATTAATAAGGGGGCTTGCTGTCACATGCAATTCCCTTACTAGATGAAGTATATAAAAAGTTTCGAATTTTTCTGCTAGATTGCTTTGATGAGCCTTATCTCATTACCTATATACACTTGGATCAGGTCATAATAAACGGGGAGTTTAACGTATTTTCTTAGATTATACAGTTCAATATTATCCAGCTCATTTTCAAGTGAGTTGCTAGCACAGATATTACACTTCTGACGTTGTAGTAAAAATTATTATAGTCTTTGAAAATACCTATGAAAGGAGAATCACACACATCATATTTTCTCCGATTTTAAATCCAACGAAAAGGAAAGAAAGAAAGTAGTCTATATACTCCGATGTCGTAATTTGGCATCCCCGCAAAACGAATGCGATGGTACAATATAACGCTGAGCAAAACCTGCAGCGCATCGGAATGGGGAAATACATAACCGATCATTTGATACTAAGCAATGCTTTAACAACAACAAATAATAGTGTGTTGTTTTCTAATAGCGGTCTCTCCTCGACAGTCAAGCCTCCGAGGTTGTTTTTTAACCAAACTTTTTGTTTTTGCCGGAAAACATTAAATTGTACGTGTACCGCCTCTCCTTTCTTCACGACATTGAAAATTTTTGTCTATAACGATATTTTGTCCATGATTTTTGAAAATTGTGATAATTGTTACTTCGGGTATCTGATTTGTAAAAAAAAAAATTGGCGAGAATTGGCAACGCGTAGAACAATCTTCACTTGAATATTGTACGACGTCTAACTTTATTTCCAAAAGAGTCGTCTGTTATTTGCAGATAAATTCTCGCTTATGCTCAACTGTTTATCCCGTGCTAGGAGTAATCAAAGATTAAGGAATACGCTCGCCTGCGGTCGGTCTGCATACGATTCTCCAAAGACTCCTTTGCTATCGATTTGGTTAGCTGGGCAGTATTATTAAGTGGTAAAAGTTTAGTTCAGTAACTCTTACAAAAAAAGACATGTGCGGGTTTAACCTAGCGAATAATATTTTCTTTTAGTGCCGAATAACTTTAATGTCAGGTACCCCACAGAAAATATTTCATAGAAACAGCTTATCAATTTGTTGGGGAAGAAATCACACAGTGTCCCCATGGTATCTCTGGTCGTGTGCGGCGTGGCGCCATCTTACTGAATCCATGGGTGTGTAGAGAAAGAGGTATGTTCTCTCATTATGGGCAAAATGTAATCGCTTGGCATGTGCTGATAAAAGACCCTGTCCACAGAAATTGCTTGCCCTCGAAGATTTCCAATAAATTGTGGTCCAATTATTCCACTGCCTGACAATACCCAACAAATCGTTAATTTAAGACTTCAGTGGCTGTTGATGTTTTAATAGTGGGATGTGTTTTTTAGGTGGCCAGTAACGGCAGTTTTGCTTATTTACACTTCCATTTAAACGAAAATGGGCTTCATAACTCCAAAAGATAGTGTTTATCATAAGAAATCGCTCCAATGTTGTCTCGCTGTACGCAAATTGTTATCATTATGCTTAAGTCTTTACAAGATTTGAATTTTAATCTAAGAACCTTCCTGAATATTTCATTTAGAATAGGTTTTGGAAGTTCCAGGATAGTTGCTTTCGTGAACACGGACTGACGCGGATTATTGTGCAAACTTGTAGCGACGAGTACACAATTTTAATTATTTTTCTTTTTTTCAATATTTTATGCTCTCAAAATCTACGACGAGCATGCCCAGTTAATAGTGTAAAATGATGCAAATTGATTTGTGATACAAGCTAAGGTCACGAGCTGCCTCTGTCAAACTTAAATGCTGCTTTTCCAGCCTCATTTCTTTGACTTTGTCGACGTTTTCATACTTTGAAGACGTTGATGGGCGACCAGATCGGGGCAAATCTTCCACGACTTCTCGGCCCTCTTCAAAAGCCTTATACCGCTCGTAGGCTTTCTGAAATATTTTCAACGATTCGGAATCCTATTCAAAACATAAAATTTAAGTCAAATTCTTTGTTTGATATTTTCATCTATAGGGGAAATTACAGAGCACACCTGCGGTTGACTGATATAATTAAATGCCAAAAACAAACTAAGCTCTGCAACGCTAAAGAGGACAGTTGTACCAACATTCCAGCAAAACAAATTTAAATGAACAATTCCCGATAATTCTTTAACAGTGAGTACATCAGTTAATGCCTACTGATCGTCAGTCGCGTAGAATTACTGTCAAGCCATCCTCAATCATAACAACAAAGCGGCTGATTTTGGGTCGAAATCATCATTAACGATGAGGTAATTTTCTTTAGAAGCGGTTACGTCGATAAGCAAAATCTTCATTTTTTTGGCTTTGACAAGACGGTATACAGCAAATCCAGCAAATCCGATAAAATGGGCATAAATGTGTACCAACACTGGCGGCAGCCAATTGACGGATATCACATTTTTCACTTAGCAGACAAAATTGTAAAGTTCCAATTAAAGAGTTTCAGCACTGCTTTTATTTAGTAAAAAAGTTAATGGATGATTAATTTTACGCCACCTTGTCTGTATGTATATAGAGATGTATACGAGTACAATATATTTGTTGGCATAAATCTTAGACCTAAAAGAGAATACAGAAAAATTTGTATTTTGGGAGGCCCTTAAATAACATTTTGTAATAAATATCGATATGCTTCTAACAATGATTTAAAAGATTACAGTTACAGCTTATGTTGGATTGGGGCATGTATTTCCATATATATTTGAGTATTTTTTGTATTTATAGTGCACGCACAATTTTTGATTTTTTTTTTGGTGGAAATGATGAATTGTGCTGCCGATAAGATACCAATAGAAAAATTCACAAATTATCAAAAATTTTTGTTCTAATAAATTACAGCACATATACATACATATATTTACACACACATACCCTTATAAACATCAGATTAATGCAGCTCAACTACATCAACTCAACTTATAAGATTTTTGCTGTGGATTTACTGCGCTCGAATACTTCATCTTTCAGCAATACGGATAAAAATTGAAATATTTGCATAAGTAAAATTTATTGTCAGCGATTTTGTGTGCGTTCAATTAGATTAGGACGGATAATACAACCGCAGCGTGGTGGTGTCCGCTCGCCGCAAATATCCGTTTGAAATGGCGAACGTGACAATTGCGAAAATTACAATTCCGCTGACACGAATATTTCCCATTTGCCCTTTTATTGAATAGTGCATGGGAATTCGAGGGTATTGAGCAAAGGAGAACGTTGAATGAATGGAGTAGCAAATTAAGGCGATGAGATTATATATTTTAAATTATATAACGAAAAGTATTTACAAACACCACCAAGCAGAATGGTGGAAATTTTGCTGAGGCGCCAAGCTTTTATTTATTGAAATTAAAAATATGCACCAACAATACCAACATAAAAACAAAAATGTTGCATATAAACCAATATTTGCCTTTGCTACCCCACTTTCCGATTCAAGCCCGGTATATGTACATGTGTATGTGTGGGCACGAGTTCATATA
This sequence comes from Anastrepha obliqua, assembly GCF_027943255.1. NCBI lineage: Eukaryota > Metazoa > Arthropoda > Insecta > Diptera > Tephritidae > Anastrepha > Anastrepha obliqua. The sequence goes on along the minus strand of NC_072892.1, from coordinate 96,609,099 downwards.
TATGTGTGCGAGTACGTCGCCGTTGTTTGTTGATACGTCTACAGTTTATAAAATCCATTAAAATTTCGTTTTCCTCAACGCAAAATCTCTTCGTTACTTTCTTTATTTGCCACACGCCCGTTCTACGTTGGAATCCACATCACTAACCCTAAGTTTTGTAACAAAAACAACACGAACAATAAGAAAAGCGCCAAATAATAAGGAAAAGCGACGAAATTCAAACAATAGCTGAAGCAGTAGCTCGAATAACAACAACAACAACATTCTTATGAATAGCAAACACAACAACGATATTGAAAATAAAATCGCAAATTCACATCTTCTCGCTGAAATAGAATAGAAGAATAAAGTATAAAAATTGTATAAATTGAAGTCCTTTCGGACCATATATCACTTTGCTTGACAGAGCAATTCCCTTATCGTTGTTGAGAAATCCTTTCGACCGTAGTTGCCTCACTCCGCAGATAAAAAAAATCAACAAAAATTGAGAAAAAACATCAGAAATGCGGGAAAGTTGCTTTCATCGTTGATGTTGCTAAAGAGGCGGAATTCTAAAACCCAAACCGGCAGTTGGCCAACCAAGTAATGAAATAAAACGAATGAATGAGGTAGCACAACCTAAGTAGTGGGGGGCGGAGAGGGAGGGACGGATCATGGGCAACTGTGGAAGGATAAAATGGAAACTGCAAGGATAATAAGCAAGATACTCAATTTCATGCCATTATAAATTCTTGACTGCCTTCGTCTAAAATCTTTCCATTCTATTTGTTTATTTATTTCACTTGCTAACTATTTTTCTCAGCTTCAGAAAATTCACTAGTAGTCACAAGATGTCCAAAATTTTGTTTGAATCGGCAAGCCTTTTAAACAAAAATGCAGGAAAATCGGGGTATTAAAAAATCTCTTTAAGAAATTATTCAAAATCATTAAAAACAATGTTTTTGGAAGTTTTTGTGTTAAAAGGAGGACTTACTGCATCTTAGAAGAATTCTTGCCTTTAGGGGCTAAAACCCCACTTGGTAGACTTAGGCATTGATTTGCGATAAAAGAAATGGATTTTTAAGTACAAGCTGCTTTCGCTGGTATGCCAGTGAATCGAAAATTATGTAATAGCTTTGGATCCATTATTACAATCCTCCTCTTTCTTATTGGTGCATTGCCGCCTAAGCATTATCTATTTATTTAACCGTAGATGGCTCCAAAAAAAAAGCTAACAATTTCGTTCTGAAGCAGATTTACAACCTGTTTCAATAAATTCACGCATCCTGAATTCGAATTTTGCATACTGTGTAAGTTTTTAACAAAAATGTGAAATTGAACGCACCATAGGATGGGATTATGAAGTTTTGAAATCATAACCAAACATTGCAAAGAATTTAGCTAAAACATGGAAAATTTTGTATATGAATATAAATAGTATATATATTAGGGCGGGTCGATTTAAAAATCGCTCATTGCTCTGTGAAAATCATATTCTAGGGATCAAAATAAGAAACTTTGCCGAAGGAACCATACCTCTAAAACGGACCTTTGACCCATTTAGAGTGCTCCAATCGAGTCCAAATGTATGACCGGCCCCCACTAACTTTGGACGGATGATCCACCCGTGCCAGTGGCACACCCCCTGGAACTCCCCTGGGGGGTTCCCCATACAATCATTTCAAAATATCACCATTTTTGGCCTTGACATGAGAAAAGAAACTAAAAAGTTCGACCCAAATTGGGGGACATCAAAATTCGTTTTAGAGGAATGGTTCCTTCGGCAAAGTTTCTTATTTTGATCCCTAGAGTACGATTTTCACAGAGCAATGAGCGATTTTTAAATCGACCCGCCCTAATATATATAATTGGCACGTACGCCCTTTTTTGGGTGTTTGGCCGAGCTCCTCCTCCTATTTGTGGTGTGCGTCTTGATGTTGTTCCACAAATGGAGGGACCTACAGTTTCAAGCCGACTCCGAACGACAGATATTTTTATGAGGAGCTTTTTCTTAATTTTGGTGTTTCTCCGAGACTCGAACCAAAGTTCTCTCTGTGAATTCCGAATGGTAGCCACGCACCAACCCATTCGGCTACAGCGTCCGCCAGACGATAACTGCTGATTATTATTCCCATCAGCTATCAAACCTGAATGAGGCACTTAAAAAAAATTGACCGTCTTTAGTGAAAAGACGCAAAGTTTTGTTTCACCATGACATCGCAAGGCAAACATTGGGCAAGCTGAACGAGCTCAGATGGGAGCTAATGCCGCATCTACCATACTCTCCGGATTTTGCACCTTGTGATAATCAACTTTTCCGTTCAATCTTCAATCTTCAAAACTTCAATCCCATATGAGTAACAAGAACTACTCCTCAAAAGAAGCTATAAAAAGGGATATCGAAGCGTATTTTGGGTCCAAGGACAAACAATTTTTTGAGCAGGGAATTAAAAATGTGCCTAAACGTTGGAAAGACATTGTAAATAATGAAGGAAAATATATTATTGATTAATAAATACTTGAAACATCTTTTTTATTAATTTTAAAACCACCTTTAAAAAACGCACGAACTTATGGACTGACCTGATAATAAAATAATAATAAAAAAAATTAATATTTCTGTTTTGAATTATAATTTTAAGTTCGAATATATATAGTATGCAACTTCTAAATAATTAGAGGGCAAGTTCAATTCTTTTGAGCTCTTAGTAACGTTTTCGTGGCAGCTGAAGCGTACCTTGCACACTTCTTTTACCAACACCAGTGGTATCAAATCGCATATGGGACAGTGGAGGCGCTGAATATTAATTCGCTTCGTAAAATTCGTTTTTAAAACTGTTTCGGCCATAAACATTTGGGGAAAAATTCCGACAATTTCAGTTATACTGTCATTTCATTCTATGCCTGAAATCGGGTGGTTAGGTTTAGTAAATGAGGAGGTTCGCCACTATAAAATTTGAAGAACGGCTGAACAGGTGCGGTCACAAAATGTATGTTCGGTTTCGGTGCAGCCTGGCAAAAAAAAAAAGCTGAATTTTGGCCAAACATTTGTTTAAATTTATATTGTACAAGACTTGGATTAACTTTTGGTTCTTGTAAAACTTTTTAAATCCCTGCGGTCAAGCCCACATATTTTGTTGCAAAAAAATGCTTTAAAATATCTAAACCTGTGTTCATAATAATTGCAGCGCGACATGTTGCAAAATGTTCACCTTTTGTTTTTATAACATTTTTTTTTAATATTTGTTTTTTTTTTATAAAAAAATAGTTCATACTACAACTATATAACACAAAATTTCAAACTTTGTGCAGCATTAAAAAAAGTTCGAAAGTTTTATAGCCTATTGAATTTTTATATAATATTGGGCTATTAAAGTGGCTTAAAACCAGGATTGCTTTTTGATTATTTTTTTTTTTGTTGGGGGGTTTTTCTGCCTTATAACAAATGCTAATTTTTTTTTTTTGTGGAAAAATGCTCAAAACTACCACTAAAAAAATTGCCAAAAATCACAGTGGTTGTTAGGTCATTCTTAACTTTCCCAAATTCTGTGCACTAGTAAATAGCGTACTTAGAATTTTTCTGAAAATTTAAGAGTTTAAAAATTTGATACAAATTATTATTATTTTTTTTAAATTTTGTATATTGCCTGTCATAATTGTAATCAACCGAATAAAAAGGAAACTATCTTTCACTCTGTGTATGCCCTAGCCTATGGAAGGCAAGGATGTTAATCCTTGGTAAACCGCGTTTAGAAAGTAATAATCGTGAAGAACTAGCCCGTATAGCTTGCTGGTAGCGAGGATCTTACAACAAAATGGTGCGGAAGCGCTTGTTGCATTTTTGGAGAATCACTACTTCAACTAACTAACTAAAATATTTTTATAAAAAAAAAAATATTATAAATAGCAATAAAAGTCAGAGGTTTGCAATATGTTGCGCTGCTATTATGTGAGCTCAGGTGTATTTTCCACTCCATCGAGTGTGACTAGGGAGCAGGCCAGCTTTATACCGATAGGCGGTAGCTTGCAAGGGGTAAATGCCATTCAGGTATGGTTTTATTTCTTTTAATTGAACAATGAATATTATATAATTACATACCTATATATCTTGAAAACTAGTTTTTTTTGTCATAAACATAAGAATATTTGACTAAAATTTATATACATACCCTTTTTTGTTTCTTATTCACAAAAATACAATATTTAAAAAAAATCGTTACTTATTTCAACATTTTCGGTTCGTTTCGGCTCTGTCTTAAAAAAAGCAAGATCGTTGATTATCTACTAAAAAATTATCAGGGCTATATAAAATCCGATTTTGATAAGGCATTGGGAAGTTAAGTCGACTGCAGATAACAGGAGGAAAATTGATGGGATCTCGCACCTCTTAGATTTGCTGATATTACAGGATTTAATCAGAAAATCATTCCCGTACTTTTTAGAGCTACTCTGTTTTTGCCCAAAATAACTGAAACAAACTTACTACCCCATTACTATTATAACATAAAGTTAATTTTTTTAGATATTTAACTTCAGCTTTGACGATAAGTGCCGCTGCTAGAAGGTTGCCTGTAATCTACAAAAATCAAAGAGGTCGGAAACAAAGTGGACTTATCAAATAAAGGTGAAAGGAGATGTACATACTACATAGTATATATTTCTTACTCTGAGTATTTTCTTTCAATATTAATAACTGATTTACAACAACACGTTATCGAAATTTCCTTTAATTCTTTTAAAGGGTTACACCATTGTAAAAGTCGAAAACAAAGAAAATTTAGAAAATTTTTTCAAAGAAGCTTTTAGTATTATCCTTGGGGATAGAAGATTACAATCGTAAGATCTATTGTGCCCCCTTCAAGACCTTAACGAGTGTCTTTTTATCTTATTTATTAGTGAAACTTGAGTGTTTGTGGGAATCTCCTTGTGATTCATTCTGCTGCTCGCTATTAGATTGCCATAAGGTATTTTTTGGGGTTTGTGGGTCAGTATCTATTCTTCAGGATCTGTAGACTGCATAAAAATTCAAAGATACTTAATAACATATAAAAATGCGGTAAAAAGTCGTTTTTTATAAGAGTATTGAGTAATAACTGCAAAGTGCAGCAGCGTTGACGAAAATCAAATTACAGAAAATTTACAGATAGACATTAAACGACATCTATCTGTAGTCTCTTGCCATCTTTAAAAACTGATCGAAGTCCAACCACCACGCTACCTCGTCCGGCTCGCATAACATTGACTCAATTACTATACGTTCTGAATATTGTATCAGGTTAAACTCCTACCTACCTATCCAGAATCGACACCGATATAATAAAAAATGTTGGCTTGTAAGAGTACCCCGCAGATAATGACTGCCCATTTACATGCGCTTTTAAGCCTATTCAACTAACACCCTTCTCCCTCTGGATCCAACCCGTCGAAACGGCATATTTCCTGGACTTACGGTTGCATGAGGCATACAACGACGATCAAGTGACTACATCGTACTGGCAGGGCTTGATGAACTGTTACAACAACAGCAAGAGAAGCATTTGAGCATTTTAATAGCAATTTATTTTTGCCATAGTTGCCCGGCCGAACCATTAAGTAAAACGATTTTGACGATAAAATAAATAATAAAAAAACGAACTTTGTAGAATTCTCTAAATAATGTCAGCAAAGCTGCATGTTTCGAAAATTTTTAATTAAAATAGAGTAATGCAATATAAAAAAGCTTACTTGGTATCGAGACGAAAGTAAGGGGTGATCAGATTGCAGGTAATTTTTTCAATATATTATTTTTGACAGATCACGCGTCACTACTGTCAAAATAAATACATACGAGTAATTTTCTTGAGTATTCATTAATATTTTATCATGGAAAGACTTACGTCTGAATAACGTTTACTAAACGTACAATTTTATTACGAAAATCGACGTTCTGTGAAAAGCGTTCATTGCACCAATTGTTCATCAGGCCAACTTATGTTATGCATAACTGTCATACGTGTTTGGCTTAATGGCTACGTCAATATGAAAATTATTATATTTGGGCTAAAGAACAGCTCGAAGCCATTCAAGAACAGCCCTTACATTTATTGAAAACAACCGTGTGGTGGGGTCTAGGAATCATGTTGAAAGACGAGGCTGGTGCCAATGTAACAGTGAATGGCAAATACTATCGCGCCATAATAAACGACTTTTTGATACCGCAATTGAAGCTCGTGATCTCCAGAACATTTGGTTCAAACAAGACGACGCTACTTGCAATACTGCTCGTGAAACAAGGGATCTACTGTGTCGTCGTTTCGGTGAGCAATTTATCTCTCGTCTCGGACCCTTGGATTGGCCACGAAGATCGTGTGATATCACACCTTTGGGTTTTTGTTTGTGGGGGCATGTAAAGTCTAAATGCTTTGTGGGTAAACAAGCTTCGATTGAAGAATTGGACGCTAACATTACTAAAGTTATTCACGAGATACCGACTGAAGTCCTAGAGCGAGTCATTCAAAATTGGTGTTTACGGATGGGCGAATTAGGGCACAGTTGCGGCCAACATTTGAAAGGGATTATCTTTAAAAAATAAATGTCATAAATGGTTCTACACACAAATAATAAAGATTACTGAATCAATTTGAATTGTCGTTGTTTTATTTCGATTTAAAATCCGATACAACTAAATTGATCACCCTTCTGTTTTGCAAAACTTCTAAATACATTCAAATAAATACAAAAAATTTAATGATTTATCAGGTTGTTCAACTCAAATTTTCTTATTTTGAGAAAAATGCATTTGAAGTTTTAAGTACTCAGCGCACATCAATGAAAGGGCGTTTCCGCGGCCGTCCGTTCTATAACCCCATTTCTGCGACATTCCGCAAAAACTTGTGAGATATATTATAGGGTGTTATAAAATACGTACATTTACAAATTTTTAGCATGCGACTTTGAATAAGAAACGATTTTTGAAAAATTCCTTGAAATCAAGTTCCTTTATGGCATAACGCGGATATCCAACTATTGTGAGGAAAAGAAGGAAGAAGGAAACAGAATGGCCTGAAAAAGCAGCCGTATAACTAAAGCTTCTTTTGAATGTGGTCGCTTATAGGTGTACAGTAATCTTCCTTAAAAATATGTAGTCCTTTCAGGAAATTCATATCCTTTCGCTAGTTGATTGAATCATCACACAAATCAAAAATATTTTACATAACAGAATTAAGTTATTATATGAAAATTTCGAATTCAAATTTATACACTTATTCAGCTTCTCCACGATATACTTTTTCCAACTTTCCAGAAGACATTGAATTATAAAAATTTTCCATTAGCAATTCATGTTTTTATGTATTTTTATGCAAATAAAATTGAGAAGTAAAAGACACCAGTAAGAAATGGTTGAAAAAGACGAAGAGAGGGAGTAAGAAAATCTGTTATTCACTTGTAAAACAATAAACGAGCTTGTTAGACAAATCAAATCTATAATGCGGCAGGAATTCGATTTTCTGCACCTTCCTTGCCAAAAAACCATTCTGCAATCAACTGTGGGAGGAGAAGCGGCAAGTCAATGTCTCAAAGTGAATGGGAAAACACCTTTTGACAAGCAACGCATTGATACCCGCCTTTTTGGTTGAGCTAAAGCTTGCTCGGATTCTGACTGCGAGATGGGTTCACATACATACACACTCTGTATGTATTTATTTTGGTATAGGTGCGTATGTGAGTGAGTGTGACTAGAAACCTTAACGACCATAAAGTGACTGTGGTTTCACCTTTGTGTGGGCGTATGGCAGCGTATGTTAGTGGGTGTGGCTGGCAGCTTGTCAAAGTCACAAGAAAGCACTTCGATCTTTGCGTTTTTTTATTTTAATAATGAAGGCGTTTTTTCTGCTGATTTCTGCAATGTTTTAATGTGCGAGGATGTGAAAGAAAGAATGTAAAAGAGCAGCAAAAAACCGCCGAAGTCTGATGTCAATGCCGTGTATTTAAATGGAGCATTTTCCAAGTGAAATTTCGTATTTTTCTCCATCTCTAATCTAAAAATTTTCTTATTTTATATATAGAACATACTTAATCTCTTGGCTTGATTTTCATTTTGAAAATCTCATCAACATGAAATTCAGATTACAAACCTGCATTTTTCTCCACTCTAGCTCCAAGTCACATTATTCTACCATTTGCCATGAGACGCATAATATCATTCATATCGCCAACAATTCTGTAATATCTTATCAGCCATACAGCCATGTAGTCAGAGTTAGACAGTCCGCGCGCGCTTTCTTGTTGCACCTTAATGGCATATTGCCTTCTATCTGCGGCCAAGAATGGATATTTTTTTAATGGGAAAAGTGCTTGGATTGTAGCAAATGTCACTACTGGGAGTAGTTAGCATTTGACTTGCAAAGGTTTTTGCCTCCATCGTCAGCCAGTCAGCCTGCCAGCCAACCCCTTTCGGCGCGGCTGCGGCATTATGCGGCTCTTCTTTTGACTATTACTGCCAGTTTTCTCATTACCATTGGTTTGGATGACTTTATAAGGATTTGTAGTTACTGTTTGTGTTTCTGTTGGGACACTGCTGCACTCCTGCAAGCAGCTTGTGGAGTTTATTAAAAATCTGGCGAGTTACCGAAAATGTCCATTTGAAAGGGTTGATTTTGGCTCAATAATAACAAATGACGATTTGCTGTTGTTTTAATTTAGCTGTGATTATTTACATGCAAAGATTTACGGGTTTGCGCAAAAGAACTTTAAGAAATTATTTGCTTCACAAAGCTTTGGAGTTTTGTTTAAATTGAAGAAATATTTTGTACAAGAAAAATACCTTTCATACAAAATAGAAGTTAATTTTAGTTTTGGATTTTATTCTAAGTCGAAGTATAAGCCATGCAGGTATAGCTGAAATACCAGATATGCCAAACAGATGTTTCGGTTTTTCACACAGGTGCATCTTTGAAGCAGGCACACTGAAAAGAACTTGAAATGGCACCAGCTGTGGTTACGAGATATACCTGAAAACAAAAGTGTTCTATACGTAAAACTCTCTCTTGAGCTCAAAAGTTCGAAATTCTATGAGCAGCTTCCTATATATAAGGTGGCGCAAAATTAGTCATTTACTTCACAAGTGCCAAGTATCCTATGATCAAAACGTACCGGGAATGATTAATTTAAAAAAACCGCGCATGTGGAAAGCGGTTCATATTTTTTCTTATGTTGGTAGGATTATAAGACACACGTCTGTCACTTTTTAACGCCATCGGATCATTTAAGAGATACTGTACGTCGCAAACGGGCGGAAATGTGAGCCAACAATTCTTGGAGCACCGAGCCCAAATTGTGCTGGATTATTTGACCAAACACCAAGTAAACACCATCGTGCAAGCACCGTTACCACTTCGTGGAAGGAGATTTCAGTCGATAGACGAGATCAAAGAGAATGCGACGAAGAGGCTGAAGGCCATCCCTTCGTTGGTTTATCAGGGGTGCATGTTTAAACGTTGGCCCATGTGTGTTGCTTCAGAATTGTCATATTTTGAAGGAGATGAAATAAATTTCTTGAAATTTAACTCTGTTTTTTTTTATTTAAACATTCCCGGTGCTTTCTGGTTATAGGGTATGATTGATTTGCAACAATTTTAAATCTTCCTTAATCTTAATTTTGTGCCCCCTCGTAGTATTCGTTCAATTAGTATGCTTGCTTTATTTTCTTTTCGATTGTGCCACTCAATACCGAAAACTCACATGAAACTTACTTTTCTAAAACTTTTCACTCCTTTACAGTGTACGTTTTTTCTTAGCAAACGACTTTTTGGTGGACCAATGTGCTACTAACCCCATATCTCTTACCTGGCTTTGGACGAGCAAGATATTTTTTCCACATACGCCTTTGCGCACAATAATATCAGTGCGGCATGTGCAAAAGCTTTGATTATTTATTAATTAAAATTTTTTATAAGAATATAGTTAATAAAGCAACAAAAACCACATAGCTCAAAGCTTCAAACTTTGTACACAGTTTTTAAGAATTCAGCATATTTTCATAAAATTTTGGCTCGTCTCCCTATTCACAGCAGCGTATTTCAGGCTCTAAAATTTTAGTCATTAAGGAGGTGCGGCCTGGGTAGGCGAAAAGCAGGTAAAGTGATAATACAATGAATCGGCAACGGTCTAAGTGAGTGGGTTTAAAGACCGATTGCGGCTTCTACCTTCATACTTTCATCAAAATTTTAGAGGATGGTCGTGCTGCCACCTGCCTTCTGCACGAGCTGTCTAGATGAGGAAGAGGAAGAGAGGATTTAGCACCTTCTTTTCAATGTGCAGCTTGAAAATCTCAGCTCATTAGATTCGAAAATTTCTGAACGATCAACGTTGGTTTTAGGAGAGATAAGTTCACCACGCGGCATTACAGTCGGCTGTGAGTTTGAAGGCCTCTTCTATTCGCCACTTCTCTGCTCGGTATCTCTCCGCTCATCTAAATAGAAATATTTGTATATAAACAATTAGATTAAATAAGCAATATTTATATTAAATTTTTTTTAAGTCGTTCGGTGTGCAAAAATACTTAGTCTGTAATGACGGCGTTATTTCATCCCTCTTTCTTCACTATTGGTTTGCTCTCATTGTTTTATTTATTGTATTAAACTTGTTTTTCAGCTGAATTCAATTCAATCATTACACAATTTGATAGTTCATTAAATGTATTCTCATTCAAACCGCTTCTTAAAACTCTAACTTGTTCACAAAAAAGCTCTTTATGTATATCTAAATCAGCTTTGAGATAATTTTTAGACCGCCTTGATATTTTTCATTTCATTATCACATTAATAAATATTGCTAAACAATTAAGTTAAATTTCGTATCTGAAACATTACCGATTTGAATTTTAAGTTGAGTGCTTCCATGTCAAGTGATCTAAGTTGCTTGGAAATTGCTTTATTTGATGACTGGAGTATGGTAAAAAATAGACTGAAAAAAATTTGAAAAAAATTATAATTTTGATATTTATTCCTTGTTCAAATTTTGAAATATCTTCGGGTCTTTTTAACATTTTATCTTTTTTTTAATATTTTTAAGGACAAACTAAGGTTTAAAAAAAAATTTGACAATACAAAAACAATTTGTATACATATTTGTTAAAAATTTTTGAAGAAAACAAATTTATATTTTTGTTAAAAATGTTTGGAAAAAAATTTATTTTGGCATTTTGCAAAAAACCCCATACATATTTTTTATTTTTTCTGAAAGTTTCATAGTGCGTGGTTACGTCCTTTTGTAAAAAATATGCTCACGCAAATTTTTGTTTTCGCTATGTGCATTCGCATTCGCATGCACTCACTTTGCGTGAAAGGCCGTGGATGCAACCGCACTCGCGGCCAATACCAACGCATCATTAACAATGTTTTTGCTATATATTCACTACAGTTCTACTCCCGTCGCTAACAGTTTCGTCGCTCTAATTTTTCTCATCTAATTGAAGTAACAGTAAATTCAACAGTAGGATCACGCCCCCTTTTTTCTTTTTGCTTACGCGAGACAACGGCCGCAGAAGGTCATTCGGAATTTTTGTCAGTACCTTCAAGTACATACATACATACACATACTTTTTGTGCTAGTTGTAAAAAAACGCTAAAGAAAAAGCTGAACTGCCAATCCTAGTATTTTTTTTCTGTGCCTCAATTTGGCACCATCGTTGAAATTTTTAGAAAAGGCTCTATAAATCACCAGCGAGATTCCCATAACTTTTCGAAGGCAGATACAATATGACCCGCTTTAGACTCTTTATTCCACTTTTATTATTCTCATTCTCAAATGGTCGAAATTGAGATTGTTAATGCCCTAGCACATGTCACTTTGAGAAAAAAAAATCGCGCAAATTGCAATTAAAACAATAATGACATATTTACAGGTGTAGCTACTTTGAAAAATAAATAAATTTTAACGATAACTTCATCACGGTACCTACGTTTAAATAAGCAATTCCAGGTACATTGCGGCAACAGAACTTGCCTATGGTGGCAAATTAGTGCAATATTTCCTTTCAATAAAAAGAACTTCATAAAAAAAATACTTAAAACTTTGAGGCTGAACGACAAGAAGTTCCATTCAAAGAAGACCAAACAGGGCTGAGCATGCAGGCATCGTAAAAATCAAACTAACTAGCAGTTGAAGAACCAGCTCTGCAACGCTGCCAAATTCGAGGTGCATATCTTTCACGTGTATATCTAAATGCCATACTAAATATTTAATAAGAAAATAATTAATTGCTCAACGCAGCGGCAACTTAGCTCGCCGAAGATGTTGCGATCGACCTAGGTGTTGTTGTTGACATTCTAGCGTGTACTTAATGCTGCAACAAAACCCAAATAAAATTACGTGGGCAATAAATATAATTTATGATGCGTCCGAGTTTTAGCAGTGTAGCTGATTTTGTTTTCTGTCGTAGGCTTACCGCGTGCTTCGAAGCACTCTTTCGGGCGCATTGACTTAATTTTATTTCTCTTCTCATCTCTTAATAATTCTCTGTATGAGCACATTTTTAGTGTCATTATTTTCATTTAAGATTTTACGCAAGTGTTTGTTAAAATATTTCATTTGACATAATTGGAATTTATTATGCGCGTGCGAACATTATCTACGAGCGTGGTGGCAGCGGTTAGAGATGGGCTAAATTGTGGTGAAATGTTCGTGCTAATTTAAGTCATTTCAAATGTCAAATTAATTATGTACTTTTTCATAGCGATTTCTTTCACTACATTTTTGTCTGGGTTTATTGCCTGCGTCACGAAACAATGGATTTTCTAAGGTTTATTTAAGCTGTTTCTGCAGTAAATCTATTTTGCTTTTGTTTTGTCTAATTATGGTAAATTAATGTACTAAAATTATATTTAATTTTTCATTGCCCGGAAACTTAAAAGTGAGTTTTTCGATAATAGGAAAATTGTATGGGTTGGGTCTATTTTGAAAATTTCTGCGTCGACGGTTTTTTTTTCAATTAAATTCGGTATTTATCAACCACTACTCGACCTCAATATCTATTAATTTTAATATTTAAATCATTAGCAAGTATATTAGTAAAAAATGTTTCTCTGTAAAAAATAACAATTTTTATTACTTTCATTTTTTTTTTATCAAATTGTCTACTTTCATTAGATTCTCGATTTGAAGTTGTTTTTACTGTACTCTTTACTTTAAGAAGGAAATCATGTAGACATTTGAGTGATTTACTTTTCAGAACCATTATCTCATCCAACCAACTAAATGACTAAAGGTCCCTCTTTAATAACGTGGTTGTGATACTAACGAATCATTAAACTATTTCTTGTTTTAAAGTGCCCTTTAACCTTGCGTTTTCTTAACGGCCAGGCATAGATACATTTGGTGAAGCCACAGGAAGGCATCCTGTGCATTTGGTTCAACTATTTTCGCACCGTAGTCGAGTGAGCTTTCGCATGATTACCATTCCATTAAGACGGAAGAGAAACCCACTGGCGGTAAGAAATATCAATTTATAGAAAAAGTATTTTCTAAAAGCGGTCGAAACTCTGCTGGCCATTGCAAGTTTCTGAGTGTATTTCAGTGCGAATCCGGCATACAACTTTAGGTCACTATAATAGGTCGCTCTATTTTGAAGACAACATCAAGACGCCTGCCGCAAGAACGCAAGATCGTAATACGCCAAACATCTAACAAAAACATAAACGCGCCACTTATTTCTTTATTTTCAAGGCTGGGTAATGCAGTGGAACAAAACTGGCTCCTCTTTTTTATACAACTTAATTAGTTTAACTTCACTTTACTTCGCCATAGAACTTCAGAGCATATCAACAAAGATTTAACCCTTTACTGCATGAATTAATAAAGCGTTGACGAAAAAACTTTTCCCCGGTGGATATGTATTTATTTAATTTTCGATAAGACATACTAAAAAAAACAATGAAAAAGTAAATTTTTTTTTTATGGAACCTTATATAAAAACTAGTTGTAAAGTATAGCAACCAGTTGAAAAGCGAAAAAATTATTATCTGACGAGAAGGATTGGTATATTGACTCCATGAAAATAGTTTTTTTCATCAAAAAGTATTTACGTTTTATTCTGTTTGTGTTTTTTGAAAAAGAATCACTCGCACTTTAATTCTGCTTTTTCACGCACTTGCAAATGCTCGAAATGTCATAAAACCACAGATAATGTTTTTGTGTTTTATTATTCCAAAATATATAATATTATAGTATATATTTGATGGATTATAGCAGTCTGAATTATTTTACAATACATATGTAACTTGGAAATAAAGTTCAATCAAAACTGCACTAACATATGCGGCAAAAGGTAAAATATACTGGGCCAAGAGTTTCACGAGTTTTTAAGAGAACGCCCGTATAATTGTCAGCACTGTGAGGACCATAGCGTTGAAAGCAAGAAAGAGTATATAAAATCAAAGTTTGAACGAAATTTTTACAAAGAATCGGGTACATGAATTTTCCTAATTCTCGGCGAAAAACTTGGCAAATATTAATAGGTCTATGGATAAGTTCGTGCGGTTTTACAACAGATGGCGTAACTTGATTATTATTCCATCGATCCACATTTCCAAACATTCATTGGAGAGCTACTGTCGTAAGGCACAAACGTCAGTATAAGTTTTTTATTTGAAGCGTAAACAACACTTGAAAATGTCGAATTTCGTGCCAAATAATGTGTTTTTGCGGGGAATTTTTTAATATGAAGAAAAAAGCAGCCGAAAGTCATCGTATCTTGGTGGAAGTTTATGGTGAGCATGCTCTAGCTGAGCGAACGTGCCAGAAGTGGTTTGCACGCTTTAAAAGTGGTGATTTTGGCTTGGAAGACGAAGAACGCGAGGGTGCGCCGCCAAAGTTCATGGATACCGAATTGGAGGAATTGCTCGATCAAGATCCGGCTCAAACGAAAGAAGAGGTTGCAAAAACTTTGGGAGTTGATCAATCAACCATTTCCAAACGTTTAAAAGCCATGGGAATGATCCGAAATTCAAATTTCGAAAAAAAACCGCACGAACTTATTCATAGACCTATTATATGTGATATTAATAGTGCGATTCCATCCAAGTGATACAAGAATTTTGGGCAATATCGTAAATTTTTCTAAAAACTAGTTTATTTGGTTTATTTGGTGATAAGAAGTAAACTGAAAAATATCTAAAATATATCTAATATAAAAGGTGGTTAAGTTTTAAGGGCCGGTGTTGATTTTGAATAAAATACAATTTTTTGTAAGAAAATATTATCATTTCTCCTTATTATGATAATATTCGTATGGCTCAATTACGTATAGAAGAAAATATTGGCCAAATAGTTGCCGCGATCTCAGCGGCACACCTCCATCCGTTGATCCAAATTTTCGATGTCGCTGAGGCATAATTGAGGTTTTATGCCGTTAATGTGCCGAATTATCTCATCCTTCAGCTCTTGAATTGTTGCTGGCGACGTACACCTTTTCTTCCAAATAACCCCAAAGAAAGAAGTACAACGGTGTCAAATCACATGATCTTTGCGGCTAATTGACATGGCCGTGACGTGAGATTATTCGGCCATCAAATTTTTCGCGCAAAAGAGCCATTGTTTCGTTAGCTGTGTGACAAGTGGCAATATCCTGTTGAAACCACATATCGTTCACATCCATATCTTCCAATTTGGGCCATAAAAAGTTCGTTATCATCTCACGATAGCGAACACTATTCACAGTAACTGCCTGACCGGCCTCATTTTGAAAAAAATACGGCCCAATGATGCCGCCGGCCCATAAACCGAACCAAACATTCACTCTTTGTGGGTGCATTGGCTTTTTGGCAATAACTCTTGAATTATCATTCGCCCAAATGCGGTAATTCTGCTTATTGACGAATCCACTGAGGTGAAAATGTGCCTCATCACTGAAGATGATTTTCTTCGAAATTCGTACACCCGTTTTCATAATAAGCCTGAATAACTTTAACGCGTTGGTCGATTGTGTATCTTTCCATGGTTCAAATTGAGTTGGTCTGAAATTGAAGAATGTCAAATGAAATGCAGAAAAAAACTTGACGTTTAGGTGTGGTTTACATTCAACATCGGCGCTTGAAATTAACCACCCTTTAGAACAGATTCATTGGAAACTTTGTTATTGCGTGCTATATGTAATGCATTGTGTCCATAAGGAGTGCAATTTTTTTTGGACGCCTGCAAATAAGTACCTATTCCACTTATCTGAGTCTCATCAACAAATTTTAAATGGAGGTACTTTGTTGTAATCCTGATGAAAAAAGCTCTGTAACAGCCAGAAACTAGAACAAAGGTAAGGTTGCTGAGCAGCCCAACTATGATAACTTAAAAACATAGAACCTTATTATGGGACAACACCAATTTTGTGAACAAACGGTTAGCTATAACTTTGGAAAAGGTAACTTTGATATTTGTACAACAGCCAGACTATTTTGAAACATAAAAACGAAAAAACCCTAAAAATTGTAATATTAACTTTAAACAACATATTTAATTTTTAATTTTTTAATAGCGTATTTTCATTACACCCTTTAGAAGCCAACACAATAATATTTATATGCATGTACAATAGATGTGTAAGAAATCAACTGACGATATTTGTAAATGAACACCCATATTTG
Source organism: Anastrepha obliqua (assembly GCF_027943255.1). NCBI lineage: Eukaryota > Metazoa > Arthropoda > Insecta > Diptera > Tephritidae > Anastrepha > Anastrepha obliqua. Next base: position 96,592,507 of record NC_072892.1, on the reverse strand, counting down.
GTATGCTCATAATTACTTTTATATTTGTACTCCAACACACATAAACACATACATGTAAACTCATTCGAAAAATAATAGCAACGCGTTCAATTACCAAGTTTTATGAAAGTTCAGTGTATTTTCTTACGCAACCCACATCAGTCCCTTGTGCAAGATTCGCGAAAATTTAACAAATTAAACAAAATTAAACAAAATTAAAAAAATACATCAGAGTTTCCAAATTCTTATTCGTTAATTTTGAATTTTTTTTTCCATATAAAATACTTCCGAAGAACAGAAAGTTTTGGTAGAAAATTTTCATCACCGCATCCTAAAAAAAGGAAAAAATGGTGCAAATTCAACGCCACTTTACAGCGATTTGAAACTTAAATTTTAATTAATTTGAATTGGCTATACAAATGCATATCCAAAAATTTTCGTATCATTCTGATTAAAAAATGAAAAATTGTATGATTTTATTTTTTAAATCTGTTAATTTTAAATACAAAACAAAAAACACAAAGTTGTCAAAGTTCAACGCGATTTTTGAGGGACTTCAAAAATACATATTATTGGTTAAAAAGTTAAATTTTTTTCAAATCCGTTATAGTTTTGTAAAGTTTGTACAAAGTTCGGAGCTTTGAGTTTTGTTTTTGTTGTAGAATGCACCATAATTTTATAAAAACATAAAAAACTGAAATGCAAAAAAAAAAAGTTAAAACTTATTAAACGTTGCGCTTCTATTATTTTGAACACAGGTGTACATATTAATACGATTAAACACTCACGTGTGTACATGACCATTCCCCCACATTGACACACGCAGTGAACCGTCCAAAGGAACGTGTTATCCTGCCAGCCAAATTAAACCTAAATCCTGTTAAACGGCGGCAAGCTTTCGGCATCAGCTGGTTGCTCTGAGACCCACATGCTTCTCGTCTGTCCACACTGACGTTTGCATCTTATCAGTAGTCGAAGATCTTTTAATGTGGCGTTGTTTTGAGCGACGCCTGCAGGCCTCCGGAGATCGAAAACGAGAAGACAGAAGTTCAAGGGTGAGAAACAGCCAGCAACGTGGCGATTGGTGTGCACCGGTGTAAGCTATAGAATGCTTTGCATTTGTTAGCTGCGACAATTTAATCCCTCAAACTGCTTACTTAGTTTCCGCTCGGTATTGCTAGCGACCTACGTCTGGCCCCCAAATCGCCTGCGAATTGCATAATTTTACAATTTTCCATTTGATGCTCGTTTTGTGCCCTCTTCCATGGCTTTGTTGTTGCTGCTTTGCCATTTCTTTGTTATTTTTGAATGTTACGCTTGTAGCTACTATCTATCGCTGTTATTGTTGTTGCTGTTGCTGCTGCTCTTGCTCCTGTTTATACTGCTTTGTGTCTATTGTGTGGCTGCCGCTCGCTTGCGAGATTCTTGTCTAATCAACTGTCATTTGTTTGACGTTCCCTAGAGGCTTGCAGTGTTGCCACTTTGTTAATGTTGTATACATATGAAAGTGTTATTATTGTTGTTCTTGTTATTGCTGTTTGACAGCACTAGTTGGTTTTGTTGGATATCTTTGTTGCCATCAAACAGTAGACTGGTCTGTTCCTGCTGGTGGGTGGGCGCTTGGTTAGCTGTTGTTTGTTTATTTTTTACTCTTCTTTTGCCTGTCTAAATGGGAGGAGTGCTCACTTTTTATGCGCTGAGGGATAAAAGTTAAACAATATAAGCACCAACAGCAATAACAACAGGATGCAAAAGTAAAAACGCCTTCACTGAAATGTTGTTTTCAGTGAATTTGATGACTTTTATGTGTGTTTTGATGTGCCATAGACGAGATCAACATTTAAGATGACAGCTTAAATGACAACCAACAACCAACGGTACTTGACTATTGTAGCAGTTGTTTGTTAACCGTTTTATGTTTGAATTGTTGTTGTGCTCATGCAGAATACTTGAATGTAAATTGGGTGGGGACGGCAGTTCATTCAACTGTGGAATTGTTTCTAATTAGGGGCATCAAATTGTTATGGAAATTGTTATGATACTCTTCAAATCCGCTGATAAGGCGTGTTTACGTGCTTTATGTGATACATTGTTTTTGTTTTTCTGTTAAGACGAGTACCTGCAGTGCTTTAAAAGTGGCAAATATTCAGAAATAACCTGTCTATTTTTCAATTTCAAACATGAGCTTTTTTACCACATAGGTTTTAGTAAAATCGTTCATGAATCCAAAGCTTAACTTTCAATTAACAACAAATCGAAGTCTTCGAGTTAAAGTTCAACATATACATACATATAAGAGGGCGCTTCAATAAGTACCCGTAATTGATGACAGAGGGCGTTCCTGAGGGAAGTTGAGGCTGCCATTTATCGACCGACGGCAAAACAAATTTAAGACTGATTGATAGGTTAATTTTGGATTTAGCAAACGCGTTTCGTGATTTTCGCTAAGATAGAAAAATATACTGCTCTTTTTGGTAATTCGCTTAGCAATGCGCTTTTTTTATAATTCTGTAATTCTGTTTTTGGATGGGAAAAATTGCGAGGAGATAAAAGCAAAATGGATGCTGTCTATGGGGACGCTTCGCTATCTATGACCAGATATTAATTCAACGAATTTAAAATTGGGCGAAAATCCGTTTTAGATGAGGAGCGACCAGGACGCCCGGCAAACGTGGTTATCGTGTAAATCATTCAAAAAGTCCCCGACATGATTCTCGCTGATCGACGAACGAAAATACGCGACGTAACAGAGGTCATAGGTGTGTCGACCGGAACGGCAATTCATATTTTACATGATAAGCTGGCGAAGAAAAAATTGTGGGTTCGATGGGCGCGATAGCTCACGGTGGACAACAAGCTGATGTGGCTGTTAACTTCGAAGTAGTGTTTGGAACACTTTAGGCGAGATCCGAAGGAATTTTTGCATAGAGTTGTCATCGTTGATGAAACCTGGATTCACCATTACACACCAACAACTAAGCAACCGTATTCACTCGATCTGACTCCCTGCAACTTTTTCTTGTTCCCTAACATGAAGAAATGGCTCGCGGGGAAAAAATTTAGTTTAAACGAGGCAGCCATCGCCAAGACAGAGGCGTATTTTGGGGAGTTCAACAAATCCTAGTTTTTGGATGGGTTAAAAAAATGGCCGGAGTGTTGGAAAAGCGTGTCTTTCTAAAAGGTTGCAAAATAAAATTGGAAAAAATGATGTATTTATTTCTAACACGGGTACTTATTGAACCCCCCCCGTATGTATATATAAATATATATGTTTTTCGAATAATATCATAAGGCGGCGCAAAATTCATCGCCCTATCGGAAGATCTATAATTTTTGCAAAACCCATCGTACGTGAATCATATTCGACACTTGTGAACTGGACAGCTGCAGTATGCAAACAGATAAGCAATGGAGCGCGTAAATGTCAAAATAAAGATGCTCTTGTCTCAAATTTTTGACCATTTTTGTGGCCATAACCTCGCAAATGTAGTCAACATATCAAATTTTAGACCTCATTTTCAGAGGAAAAATAATTTTGGAAAAGAGTCATGATATCATAACGCCAACTCAAAAGGATTATCATCCAAGTGCATTGTGACAGACAGTTTATCACCTGGTGTTGATATAAATATCCCAGAAAGAGTTTGTTGGAAGTTGCCACATCATAAAATAAGAGCGCCGCCAAAGTGGCTGTGCATTTGATCGCAAATCGAGCGATTTCGTTTGAGTCACAAAATTACTTTGCAAATTTTTAGAAACTTGACCTCCAAGATGTGCCAATCCAATAGGCATTTGAGATCTAAATGTGCAGTTTTTCCACCATCTAATAGTGCAGCTGCTTTACCATATTATTTTGAGATCGAATGTGAGTCAATATCAAATTGATAAGGAATGTTTTCCCAGTGGCACCAGGCACATCAAGGAAGAACCGTCTCTGCTACTTGACACTGCATTTTTATTTGTATGGCAGGCTAATTTTTGTTCAAAAAGCAACAACTTTTCGTTTTCCTCTGCAACTGTATGCAAGTAATTAGCATTGCAAAGTTGAAAGAGCTTCAGTTCCTTATTCTTCTTCAGCTCGTCTTTCATTTGCAAAAATTAAAAATCTTGTGATAGGGCGATTAATTTGTCGCCATATTAGATGTCATATACTTATTGTGTATATTGGACACGGGAGTATGTTAAAAAGCTCCCGGAAAGAGAAAGAAAGGTTGTGAAACTAAATAAAATACTAGTTTGCCTTTTTCATATAATTTCATTCAAATGCATTGTGAAAACCTTTATAAGAATAACCAGCATAGTTAACTTCGGTTCATTCTCAGTAAATTTTTTTCTTCGTTCTCAGTAAATTTTTTTCCTTTTGAAAATAAAATATCCTCTGAAAATGCCATATATGATAGTATGTTTCGGTTTTTTACTTATGTAGGGCAGCTGGATCTTCTGAACGGGTGCATTGTCAGCCAAAAGAAACACAAAACGAGGCCATTTCACTCTATTTCTTTCTTTTCTTTATCCCTTTATATCCTTTAGTAATTTAAAGCTGTTTGTTTTAAGTGTAACTTTATATTAATACACTTGTATTTATCGACTACCAAAATAACTTGAACAGCCACAAAAACAGTAGCCATAACCATTTTGCCAATTATAAAACTTGAAACTTCTTTGGTGGTGCTACACCGTTCTTGTGTTTCTGCTTCGATTCAAGTTCATGATGATGGACTAAAGTTTTATCTCGAGTAACAACGAGATTCATAAATGCATCACTGTTCTAGCTAAACAATTTCAAAAACTGACTTGAGCGCAAAACGTGCTGTTGCATCTGAAATGAGGATTTTGTTTTCTAAAAACTATGTTCTTTAGATATTGGCCTTCACGACGAATACACGCTTAGAAACTGGCCTTTGTAAACGAACCCACTCGATGCAAAAATGATTTCGGGATGCCATTAACCTCACCAACGATATTTTCTTGTAGTGCTGAGAGAGTCGCCGGCTTTATTTCATATACTTTTCTACTGAGGTACTCCCACAGAAAAAAGTCCATAGTGGTAAGATCGGGTGATCTGCATATATCACCGAAGTCGCGTATCAATTTGGTGTGTGTGTGTGGCATGGCGCCATCTTGCTGAAACTATGTATGTGTACTGAAGGAGGGATACTCTCTCATTGTTGGCAGAAAGTAATAGCTCAGCATATGCCGATAAAAGATACCATCCACAGGGCAAGCGCTCGACGAATTTAAAAAAGAAATTGTGCAATTACTGCTCGACAATGCACACAAAACCGTCACTTAGAGACTGTGAAGTAACTGTTGATGTTTTATTAGTGGGTTCTGAACAGTAATGGCATTTTTGCTTATATAAACTTCTATTTGGCTTCATCACTCCGAATGATATTGTTTACCATATCCCGTAAAATGGCTCCAATATAGCCTCGCAGAAATTTTTGTGGAATTTTTGTAGTTTTAGACCTAAGCGTTTATACGATCTGAGTTTTTAAGGAATGCAGTCTAGATACTCCCTCAGTATTTCGTTCGCAATAGTTTTTGGAAATCCCAGAGTAGCCGCTCTCTTGCGCTCGGACTAACACAGATTAGCGGACAAACTAGTCGCTTCGAGCTCAAAATTTCGATTTGTTCTCTACTTTAGGCACCGACCATGGGCTGTTTGCCATCGAACTGGTTGCTTGGAACCTTCGCAGGCTTGAACGAATCAAATATTGTAACGTGGAAAAAATCTACGCCGAACAGTAGCACCCCAATCATTAGCCTTGAAATACGTTTCGTTTGCTAACGCACATTGCTCACCCGTCCACTGCGACATTATGACTATATAACCCGCACAAGCTAACCGTTCATACTTCTTACGGTTAGAGAGAAACTTAAAATTTAAAACCTTATTCTGCCACCGGACATCCTTTAGATGCTACTGTAGTGCGCACCAATTTACTGAAAGTTTGGTTTTTTTAAAACTCTAAACGAAGCCTCAACTGAATGAGTTTTTTTGTGAACCAGTAAAAGCCAAAATAGGCGTTCAGGCCGCATTGTCTATTTTTTCGAAAATCAATCTATTCTCGACCTTTGCTAGCTGGCATCTAACTCTTATCTCGTGAATATATGTACATCTTTACATATGCAGAATTTTGGTAGCAACAATTGCACGAACTCTTTTCATGCAACATCTTAATTCGATGCCACATTCAACCGTTTGATTTACGAGCGCCGATGTTAATAATAGAAAGCGACACCTTCAACGCGGCTACAGCTACAAAAAAAAAAAAAAAAACAAAAAACGCAAACACAGCTGCACGAGACTGGCGACGAGACAGCGGATTAGCACGTCCTTTCGCTGCAGTGAACAATGCACGACAGACAGATGTCGTCTACGACACGCAGAAATGCAGCGTGTGGGTGTGTTGATGATGATGGGCATGGCAGCAGTGGGTGGCTGTCTTAAATGCCGGAAAAACCTAATACAGCTAGAATGCTGCAGTGCCAGCAGCAAATGATTATAAGGTGAAATAGCTTGAAGTTCTTTTTAATATAATAGGACATCTAACAAGTTGGCGGCAATCAGAAAATGGAAGAATGATGTGGCCGCCGCCACCACCACTGCTGCTGACATGACATTTTCGCGTTTATGTTAATCACCTGCGTGAAAGCAAGAGATGAGAAATGTTGACAATGACAAATACACAAGCGCACGTACTCGCAATTTCAGCCAAAAATGCAAAAGAATTGCAAGCAGGCAAACAAGCGAATGGACAGACAAATGGATGGGCAGACAATCGCAGCTACTTTGTAGGTGCATTATAAGCGCAATAAACGGCAATAGGAAGAACAACAACAAAATTTGAATATCGGCTGCTAAATATTTGTTGTTTGTTTGTTTGTAGTCGATGGTAATGGCGTTGGTGAATTCAGCGAAAATGTGCAAAATGCGAAATGCCTAAATTTAGCGCACGCACATCGTCGGCGCAAATAAGGCCAGCACGCAAAGGAAAGCTGCTGCTGCCCTGCGAATGTAACTTGCGTACTCATGTACTCATGTACCAGACATACATACATCCACACATGCATATGCATGTATGCACTCGCACATGAGCACTTGTGTCCATAATGCCACTATCGCGCGCAGGCATGGAAAACTCATTACCGTTCGCTTGCAATTGATGATAAATTTCCATTTCTTACGCGACGCAAGCAAATTTTCGCATTCGTGCCGGGAGTGCTGCACACATTAATCTTACCACATGCAAGCACCCATCGCCCAGCGATAGAGGCGTTGGTGGGGGTGGACGCGTAAAGTAAGATTATTGAAAGTGCGAAAAGTTAAAAGTGTCCCTCGGTATTTTGCTGCTCGGTGCACATTCACATGCACCATATCAGTGACTTTATTTGGCTTTGTGCTGTGTTGTGGCTTTTTGCACTTCTTTTTTGCTTGGTGGCAAGAATGAAAGGGAATTGGTGCACAGAAATGCATCGCATTAATTACAGACGACGAAATGTTGTTAGTAAGAGGCTAAAAGCCACACACACGCACACATACGCCCCTAGATACGTTTGAACAAATCAAATATACAGTCCCCTCTGCTCATTTGTATGTGTGTGATTATGCATAGCCGCACATTCATTATCGCACTCACACTCATACGCCATGTAGGCCTAAAGTCTAAAGCCCACAGGAGTGTATATCATTTACTGAGTGAGTGCAGGCAATGTGGTGCGTGGAATTTTCGCATTTAGTGCATTTCATTAAGAAGCTGAAGGAAAGTAGAAGAAGTAGAATTGGCGTGATATGAGAATTTTGCTATGTAAATGAGGGAGTGATAAAATGCTGCTATACTCGCGTAGGTATAGTGTGAGAATGCACAGTGGGTTAAATGTCTAAAATTAGCTGTGAAATTTTCCAAGTTTCATTTATGGTTTTTAGTAAATCTAGAAAGACATGCTTTCTTACAGACTACAACAAAAATATTTAACGGCAATAGTTCAGACCTATCTACATATATAATGTGGGAAAAAATGGCGGTTGGAGCACAGAATAATGCATTAGCTCTACACAGCGTTAGTTAGGACCATGAGAAGAGTGTGCACATTAAATGAGTTACAAAGTTGAAAGACTCGCATTTGTTTTCGCAACCAGTACAAAGTCAACCGCCTCATCGAAAGATTGTATGCGACATTAAACCTCCTTCCAGTGGATTTGGAGGAGATATTTCGCTAGCTGTGCGAAATAAAGTTGAACACCTGAAGTAAGTGGTCAAACATGGACTGCGACCGTAGTAAGATTTTAATAGGTATTTCGGAGGTTTCCCGACAGGTGGACTACGCACTCCCGCCTACAATTGCCAATACATCATTGACGACCCTCTTATGTTCAAAGAAAGAGTGGCAAACAGCGCGAGTACACTTCGTTATGTCCAAGCTGCAACAATGCAATAGAGAGCGCGGAGCATGTTTTCTTCTACTGCAATCGCCCATGACTGTTGGAATGCAGTTAAAAGTTTTGCAGAGAGGATAATGCTGCACCTGTAACGCGCGGAGTGGCAGCGCAAAACGCAGGGAAAAACAAATCAGCCCTCGATAGGAGGTTCACTATCTACGAACTGACGACAAATAACAGACGTTCAAGTCACGCGCTCAGGACGGCATAAGACGGTATAACATTACCGCAACATCTTCTTTGCTACAGATGCAAAATAAACCTCGACAGCGTATAACATCCATTCGCCCATGTGAGAGGAACCTGAGAGCATGACACACATACCACTGGTATGACGGCACTGAGACATTAGAAGATGGGCCTATAGCATAAAGCTGGCTACAAATATGTTGGACCCAGACATGGGTGAATAGTATTGGTACATTTAATGGACACCGTTCTGGACCTTTCTCATTACTTCGGGAGTGGTGGTGGTTCCGGGAAGGGAGTCTCCCCAGAAGAGGAGAAGGGATTGTTTTAGTGGCTACACCATTTGACGCAATTGACGACGGTCGCTGTAAGTGCAAAGGCATTGTAAACCCTCCTCACCCACCACAAAAAAAAACAAAAGACAGCGCGAATCCATCCATATATACACAGCTGGTTCAAAGCTCGGGGATATGACGGATGGAAGAGTTTTCGGCTTGATTTGGAAGATATCAGTACTGTGGAAATCAGGAATCTAAAATTTGTGAAAAGTGTGCACTGTTTTTAAAAGAGATTAGTACAAGTCCCTCCGACAACATCACAATAGTTGCCTATAATGCAAATTTTATCACACCATGCAGCGGCGTTATGCAGATCTGGCTGGAGATTACATGAGTCGGAAATACTTAAAATTGACTTAAAAAATTCTGCACATCATCTGCAAATAAGAGACATTTCGAAAATTTAAAATACCCAAATATATCATTAACAAAAATGATGAAAAATAATCGCTCCAGCATACCGGCTTGAGGGTCACAAGAAGAGGCAACGAAAGAATGAGAAGAAACATTTACCAATAAAAAAAAAGGAGTTACGCCGAAAACTAAACAATTAAGAGCTTAAAATATAGTGATTGGCCTTGTCAAAAGTCCATATAGACTTTATCGGCTTGGAGCCTGTCAATGTGTAAATGTACAAAATTCTGCGAACACAGCAAAATTAGTGATGGCTAGCCTCCTTGCCATGAAACCACGCAGTTCATGGAATATGTAACGCTTTATAACGGAAATATGTTACGAGGGGTGCCTTTTATATGTCGGGATTAGAGAACAAAGACAAATTTTAATCATCGAAAATCACTTTATTGTTTTTCAAAATATTCTCCATGAAGATCTATACACTTTTGCATGCGTTTGAACCAATTGTCGAAGCACTTTTGCCACTCTGAATGAGGTACCCCCAAAACATGCATTCTGAATGCCGCAACCGCTTCTTCAGGTGTCGAAAAACGTTGACATCTCAGTTTGTTTTTTACGTACGGGATTAAAAAGAAGTCATTCGGTGCCAAGTCAGGACTATACGGCGGATGACCCATTAATTCGATGTTTTGGGTGCTCAAAAATGCTTGTTGAGCCGATGTGTGAGAGCTCGCATTGTCTTGGTGAAGAGTGATCCGTCTTTGGCGATTGGTTTTCCTAATTTCATGGAAGACAACTGGCAAACAAATGGTTGTGTACCACTCAGAATTTACTGTTCTATGTTGTTCTAGTGGTACGGTTGCGACATGTCCAGTTTTTCCGAAAAAACAGGCGACCATTTGCTTGGAAGTGCTTCGTGCGCGAACAACTTTTGTTGGATTTGGCTCATCTGTGTGGGTGCACAGTCGACTGCTGTTTACTTTCGGGCTCATACGCGTAAATCCATGATTCATCACCTGTCACGATGTCATAGACGTGTTTCGAAGCCCCGCGATCGTATTTTTTGAGCATTTCCTTCGACCAATCGACACGAGCCTTTTTTTGAGCGATTGACAAATTGTGTGGGATCCAACGCGAACAAATTTTTTTGACAGTCAAATGTTTATGCAATATTGAATGTATGCTGGTCCCACTAATGCCTATGATTGTCTCAATCTCACGATAGGTCACATGACGATCTTGCAATATCAGTTCACGCACAGCATCAATGGTTTTCGGAACAACAACTGATTTTGGACGACCTTCACGAAATTCGTCTTGGAGTGAACTACGACCACGATTGAATTCACCATACCATCGATAAACACTGGTCCTTGATGGAGTTTCATCTCCAAAAAAAGAATTAAGTTCATCCATGCAATGTTGCTGAGTTAATCCACGTCGAAAGTTGTAAAAAATAATCGCACGAAAATGTTCACAATTTAATTCCATTTTTGGACCGAGATGAATCTTTTAAGTTACTGTAAACAACACAAATAGCGCTGTATTTCAAAACATTCTGAGTACGTCAGAGCCGAAAAATGTCAAACTTTGCGATACAGCTGTCAGTTGCCAGATTGCAACACCAGAGTTGCCAAATCCCGAAATATAAAAGGCCCCCCTCGTAAATATACAAGCAACTTTGATGTCGTAGATAGTTTGGTTTTCGTTGCTGTGTGATTTTCCATTCATCTATAAAATCCCCAAGTTTAACGATTATTGAAAATTAATAAAAATGGGTATGCAAGGGCTGGACATTTCTTGAAAAAATAATATGAAAATCAATCATTATTTGCAAGCGAAGAGCTTCTAATACTCTGAAATCCAATTCAAACATAAGCGATAAGCCGTTAGTGGAATTAGCTTTTTAATTCAATTACCAATTAGAGCTTCCGACGATCGGTCAAAATTAGAACCAAAAAGTCCGCGAAGATATGGAGGAAGTGCCTTAATAAGCTTTAAGTTTGTACAAAATAAAAATAGTACTCTCACTCTGCTTTCTTTTTGATATCATCACTGGAGTAATCGACTGTTCATTTCTTTCAGAGCGCATTGTTTTTTACATTCTACAAAAACCTGCCTCGTATTGATTTGTTCTTATTTTTTGACTTTTGATTTTTCGTCTTCTAAGCAAAATTTTAAATTATCACTGATAGAGTGAACTATTATTAATAATCATCTTTGTGGTAGGTTATGAGAAACCATATATTTCAAGATTTACTAAAAATAAAGGTATAAATAAAAAAAAGCTATTGCATAAACCAATTTTAAGATACTCATTAAACAAGAACAAAATTGGGTGATTAATTTTGCGGCACCTTGTACATACATTCTGACAAAAGAAATTTGGGAAATGTTCATTTAAAAAACGAGCGTTACATATATGTTGGAATGGAATGTTGGTACAACTCTCCCCTATAGTATCGCAGAGTTTAAGCGTGTTCTGTCAATTAGTCAGCCAACCGCAGGTGTTCTCTGCGATTTTTACTATGGATAAAAATATCGAACAAAGAATTTGTCTTAATTTTGTCTCTTGAATGGGATTTCGTATGGCGAATCATTGAAAATGTTGGAGAAAGCCTATGGCGAGTGTACTTCATTCAAAACACGGGTCTACGAGTGGTATGAGGCTTTTGCAGAGGACCGAGAACTCGTGGAAGATTTGCCCCGATCTGGTCGCCCATCAACGTCTTCAATGGATGAAAACGGCGGCAAAGGAAATGGTGCTGGAAAACCATTATCTAAGTTTGAGGGAGGTAGCTCGTGACCTTAGCGTATCTTACGAATCATTTCGCAACATTTTACACCATCAATTGGGCATGAGACGCGTGGCTGCTTCATCGGAAAAAGGTAGCTGAAGACATGCCATTCCGCGGACGTCGCTTTAAGTCGATAGAGGTCATTAAGGAGAATTCGCAGAAGAAGCTGAAGAAGATCTCTTCAAACGCGTTTAAAGGGTACTTTGATGACTGAACTAATCCTTGGCATAGATGCATTGCTTCGAATTGGGCTTATTTTGAAGGTGAATAAATAAATTTTGATGATTAAACAATTATTTTACGTTTTATTGAACAATTCCTGGTACTTTTTTGACAGAAAGTACTCTTTAAGTGGAGTTATAGCAAAATTTCGGGTATGTTGTTTTACAGACCATTGAATTTTGGTACAATAAAGTTTCAAGTGATTTCATCGCGTTGATTTTTGACAATTTTTCCTATTGACGGTGCTGGGTACGTTCTTTCATATAAAAAAATTTACAGTAGGCGTTAAATGGAGAAAATGCACGAGACCGCGTACGAAAAAAACTCTGAAAAATCAATGTGATTTTTGGTGTACTTGAAATTTGCACTGTTTTATACCGAAATTCAACGATCTATAAAACTGAATACCTGAAATTTTCCTAAAAATTTCTATAAAAAAGTGGAAAGGTAAATGGTTCTTGTTGTAGTATGAACTATATTTTCAAAATAATTAATATTACACAATAAATAAATAAATACTCACAACTTATCAATATGTGGGGTATACTTTATTTTGGCACTGACTGTATACATATAATATATAATTACATAATTTTTTTTTCTTTTCTGAATGTTATTTTTGTTTTTTTGGCTTTATAAAAAATGTGTTAGAGTAATATTTTAAATATTAGTTGGTCGACAAAGTCAAAAGTCTATGGGGCCTTCGTTGCACAAAATATGTAATCAAAAATTTAAATTTTATTACGAGTCGATGCAACTGATCACAGCGTTAAATAAAATCCAAGTTACCCAGAATTTGATTTTTGAATTTACCAAAATTCGTAAAATGAAAACACTGTCTCACAGAAATTTTGATACCAATATTAGAATGCTCGCCTTTGTCTTGTTCATATATTTTTTTGTTTGTTTGCAATTTTGAAGCTCAACAGCCAACAGTTACAACCAATCGGTTCTGCAAATACTACGTAGGCTGGTTGGGATGCATTTGAGCTGCAGGTTCTGTTGTTGGTGTTTCTTTTTAGTTGGTGAAAGATGACTGCCGCTACTTGGCTGCAAACGCTCGACATGGCTGCCGCGGCCGGTTGGATGGAAAGCCTCATAGCTGTTGTGCTTGAATGCATGAATTTGTGTTGGCACTCATGCAACACACCCCGTAATTAGACGAAATGTCATTTTGGCGCACACGCACCACAACCAGACGCACTACCAGCCATGGCGCTATCAACGCGACATTCATCGTGGCATGCAACAAAAAGTAAAATATGTACATATGTACAAACCAAAAAGGCAAGACTGCATCAGCAGCAACAGCAGCAGCTGCAGAAGAAGAAGAGGCGAAAGAGTAGCGCGATATGTCTACAGGAATGGCATTAACATTTAAATGCAACTTTGCCAACATGTAGCAACAAGAACAACACGCTTAATGATTATATGCAAAGTGTAGTGTGCAACGCAGTAGAGCTGAACGGAACGGGAGGTGCGTAAAAGGGGAGTGTTTCAAAGGCACTTTCTGAGCAGAGTGGAACATGCGATAGCAGGGCAGCGTGGATAATCGCAGACGGTGTGCATTAAGCCTCCACGCTGACGGCAATGGCGTGTATTGTGTGTGAGGGCATTTTACACGTGTGTGTTTTCATTTCGGAGTGTTTGCGCATTTAACACGCCATATTTGTTTATCGTTTCAACTCGAAAATAGTAAAAAAAACAGGATCAAATTTTTAAATTTCTGAATGCCTTCGAATTCGCACTGTTTGAAGCGCGTTTCGACCTCTTCGAATTGCCTTCTTGCTTGCCTCTGGCGGTTTTGCTAAAATGCACTCATTTGATTTTTCTGTTGTTGCATTTTATAGTACAACTTTCTGAGTGACAGCTTGAAATTTTGCGTTTTGTTATGACGCGTTGCCATTTCATTTCGGAATTGGCGTGTTTAATTTCAACAAAACACTAAAGTTGCCTATACATAGTGGCTGGTACGGGTAGTAGTGAGCAATATTTATCTGAATGAATAATGATGCCGCAGCGTTTCATTTAATTTTCAATTCATTCAACAAATAGTAATCTTCTGAATGATTGCAAATATATACGAGTATGTGTATGTATGTACGTATGGGGCTGTCGTAGCCGAATGGGTTGGTACGTGACTACCACTCGGAATTCGGAGAGAACGTAGGTTCGAATCTCCGTGAAACACCTAAATGAAGAAAAAGTTTTTTCTTATAGCAGTTGCCTCTCGACAGGTAATGGCAAACCTCTCAGTGTATTTCTGCCATGAAAAAGCTCCTCATAAAAAATTTGCCGTTCGGAGTCGATTTAAAACTGTAGGTCCCTGCATTTGTGGAACAACATCAAGACGCACACCACAAATAGGAGTAGGAGTTTTCATCGTATCTATAATACTAAAGGGTGATTTTTTAAGAGCTATAGGAAAGTTTTTCAAAAAAACACACGTAAAATTCAGAAAAATGAATGACATTTTTATTTAAATCGATAGTACAGTCCATATAATTTAATGTTTGAAGATTATTTCATGCAAATGTTGACCGCGACTGCGCTTCAAATGGTCCATCCGCTTAGTCCAATTTTGGCATACTCTTTCCAATGTTTCGGCCGGTATCTCACATATAAATGCTTTAATGTTGTCTTCCAATGCGTTAATTGAAGCAGGCTTGTCTGAATAGACATGAGCTTTAACATAGCCCCACCAAAAAATAATCTAAGGTCGTTATATCGCACGATCTGGGTGGCCAATTGACAGGTCCTGAACGTGAAATTAAATGTTCACCGAACTCGCCTCTCAACAAGTCCATTGTTACGCGTGCTGTGTGGCATGTGGCACCGTCTTGGTGAAACCACATGTCATGCAAGTCAAGCTCTTGCATTTTGGGCAAAAAAAAGTTGGATATCATTTCACAGTAGCGCTCACCATTCACAGTTACGTTACGATTCGCAGCATCGTTGAAGAAATACGGTCCAATGATACCTCCAACCCATAAACCGCACCAAACTGTGACCTTTTCTGGATACATTGGTAGCTCTTGCAATTCGTCTGGCTGATCTTCACTCCAAAATCGACAATTCTGCTTATTTACGTACCCATTGATCCAAAAATGAGCTTCGTCGCTGAACACAATTTTTCGATAAAAAAGTGGATATTCGGCCAACCTTCCAAGAGCCCATTCACCAAAAATTCTGCGTTACGGTAGGTCGTTCGGCTTCAATTCTTGCACCAGCTGTATTTTGAAAGGCTTCACACCTAAATCCTTTCGCAAAATTTTCCACGTTGTTGAGTAACAGAGGCCCAATTGCTGAAAACGGCGATGCATCGGTAATTGATGGTCATTATTAACACTGGCCGATGCAGCTGCGATATTTTCCTCAGTTCGCACTCTACGTAAGCGTGATGGTGGTTGGATGTCCAATAATGTAAATTTGGTTCTAAATTTAGTCACAATAGCTCGAATAGCCGCTTCAGTGGGTCGATTAAACTGACCATAAAATGGAAGAAGCGCGCGATAAACTTTCTTAAAAGAACACGCATTTTTATAATAAAATTCAATGATTTGTAAGCGTTGTTCGTTTGTAAGACAATTCATGGTTAAATTATAGACCAAACTGAAGATGTTTGACAGTGAAACAAAACACGAAACGTGCGTCAGCTGTTTAAACCCACTGTTTAAAAATATAATAGCTAAAAAATCACCCGTTATTTAAAAACGAAAAGTTGCTAATTTGAGAAGTAAATAGATCGTTTTGTTGATTGATGTGATAAACGCTTACGCGATTACGCAGAGTTTAACAAAGCGCGCCGGTTGTTTCTTTCCCGTGCTAACCGGCGACAGTTGGACATACCAAGTGCAGCCAAGTCCTTCTCCACCTGATCTTTCTAACGCAGAGGAGGTCTTACTCTTTCTCTGCTACCACCGGCCGGTATCGCATCGAATACTTTCAGAGCCGGAACTTCTGCATCCATTTGGAGGACATGATTCAGCCAACGGAGCCGCTGGTTCTTTATTCGCTGCTGTAGAAAGGCTACTTTTGCTCATATATTTAGCGCCAGTTCAACGAGAGCATATCCTGCTTCAAACACTTGTCCAAATATTTAATGCGGAAGTGCGTTCTGCATTTAAAGAGAAGCTTCTTCAAATCTTCATCTAGTACAATATTAATAGTTTCTACATGCGAAAATAGTTTTCTCGTAATAGATGTACCGATGTGTATTTCATTTCCATTCATTTTTAGCAAACGCTACTTTTAAAACTTTAAATATTTTTTAAAAAGCCCCTTATCGACCCAGGTAAACGAAGGCTCATTGGCCACATATTCTCTTAATTTGAGCTTTCCAAACAATGGGCTAAACCTTTACAGGGTGCTTTGCTGCTCAGAGGAACATACTCGTACATTATTTTAAGTAAGCTTGGTGCGACTCCGATATCTGTACAGTTGCTTCGTAAGGCTTGGAATGAGTCTTTAAGCTTGAGTTAATCATTTCAAAAACAATGCGTATTGGGACTGCTTTATCTTCAGATTGTCGAGTAACTCTTGTAACATGATTTTCAAAACGAATGAAAGGTGAAAGTTGTTAGGCATAGTCGCTCGATAAAGAGACATTTTCCATGCAAGGTTTAGCTTTTTTTGGTATGATTTTTGGGTGCCCCTCACAGATAAAATTGCTACGAATGTTAATGAACTCATTGTCAGTAATTGAAATCTAGCAGGATTTTTGTTGGGACTATTAGCGATCCATTGGCAATAAAAATCTTCGGCTTTCTTGTTGGAAAACGTACAAATTTGGTCTCTTTGGTCTTGGTGTCAAGTAGCGATACATTGTTTTTGTAATTTTGTGAGGCTCCATTACGGATAAGCACGATTCACATTATATCCTCATTGACGAGCAAAAGTATTAGTTTTTTATACCATTTAGTTATATCTTTGCTTCTGAAAAAAATGTTATTCACAGCGGCAACTCTTTCATTATCAGTGCCGTCTCTTTCGAGTTTACTTTTACTATTCAGTTCTATATTATTGTTTTCCTTTCCTTTTTGTCTCTTGAGACAAATATTCTTCAGCGCTGTGCTGTTCTTCCAAGTCGACTTCAGATCTACTTTTGTCGGAATTATATTCGGCCAATATATTTCGAAAGTACTCTTCTTTTTCCTCATAAGAAAGTATATTTTAAGAGAGCACTAATTGCAAAATGTATGCTACAGACGTTGAGCTAAAACATACCTGGAACTGCTTTTGTTTATTCACTTCCAAGTTTTTCTACCCCATACAGTTATTGCGTCTTCTTGTTATGAAATCTTTAATGGGGAGGTGCCAATTTCGTGTTCAACTAAGCGATTTAGTGATATGAATATTTCGATATCTCTGATTGTTTATGAATAATTCGATATTTTTGCTAGGGGATCGATAATTTTGTTGCTCCGCTAATAATTTTTGCTCGTGCATATGAATACTCAACCCAATTGAAAGGAAAAAGTTATTATCTACGTAGATAGAGACTAAGAGATCATGTACAAAAAAATATTCATAAAATAGAACGTTAAACATATTATGACGTTTTGTGGTACCATACAGCCAGACAATTTGTGCAACAAAGCAAAAAAACAAATAGGAAAACCCAAAAATAAATTATTTCCCTTTTTAGTTAAGCATTAAACAAAGCTTTAGTTTATTCTTCTAGAAATTATCAAATCTTTCTATAAACCCCTTCAATGTACTCCTGCTTAAATTTATTTCATATTCTTTTCAACAAAGAAAATTGAACTCGGATGTCCTTTGCCACTTCCGGTTTTTCTTATTCACTGATTTTTACGCGCTGTTTGAGGATACGCAAATGACCCATTTGGGGGTTGTTATTACACTACCGCAGCAGCATTGAGTCCGCTCTCCTGTCAGTCACCACAACATACTTACCATCCTTATGTACGTACATATGTGAGGCACAAGTTGCATCCCGGTGGTAAAAATTAAGAACAATCTCAAAAGGAGTCTTGTTTAACATCAGTATTCACATCCGGATTTTTTCAAACTATAAGCAGTGAAAAAGGTATTCGGAGTGAAACTGTTGCTACTCAATTTGGTGACAGTAGTGACTCTATCTGTACGAAATGTGTTATGTCACCTGTCTCCAAGCTGTTTGAAGAGTAAAGGCAGAAGAAGTAGCTTTGCAGGTTGGCCGTTGCTTTTGATTCAGAAATGTCATGAACTGGTTTACCTCCATATTAGTCTCCATATGGTTCGAGTTACTGCAGGGTTATTGGAATGTATGTACTATGTATGTTTGCACTGGGTTGTGAAGCGTCGCCCTGTGCATTGGCACATGTCAAATGGCCACATAAAAAGGATAAAGAAATTATTTTCGCATTGCAAAAGCAGTAAATACAAGTGAGCGAACCTGCAGCGCATGAAAAAAAGCACCTATATAAAATAACAATAACAAGTGCTACGCAACGCAACTCAAGGGCAACGCATGATAAGGATTTTTATGATATCACTAACTTAAATCCTTTCACTCGTGCCAATACATACATACATGCATATTTACATAAAGTTTTCGTAAATATGTGCGTTGTGGTGTTGGTGTCCGGGATTGTTTTGTATACGCGTTATCCTGCGGCATTGCCATTGGCCTTTGTTTTTGAAATTGCGTTTAAATGGGCGTGTGGGGAATTAGTGTTTTTGTTTTAGGTGTAAACGATTCCATTGTTGTTGCATACTTTGCCCTACTGCGGTTCGGTGGTAGCCGCAAAGCGCCTTTGGCTGCTCAGTTGTTATTGCTCGTTTTGCAGAGTTTGAATGAATTTGAATCACAGTTGGATGCGCCATAAAGATATGAATTAAATTGTGTTACAAGGATAATGAATTTCGTTTAGAAAAAAGGTAATTTGAAAATTATGCATATAATTGTATTGTCAGAATTAATGATTTGTAACGAACCTTTTGGTGGAGTGCAAAGAGACACAGAGCCAGAAAAGTTTAAAAAAAAAATATATTTATTAAGGATTAGTAGAGCTTCTTGTAGAATGCAAAGAAGTAGCGCTATGATTTTAATAAGCTGATTTATACGAATGCTAACCATTTTTTTTTATATATATAAAATTGGGCAACATAGTCAACAAAAATAATTGTCAAAAATCAACGCGAATTTCAAACCACTTTTAAAATCACTTTTTATAGTAAAATTGAATGGGCCACGGAAATGAAAAGTTTGAAATTATGTTGAAAAGTTTGGTGAATTTATCAAATTTTAATGAATATTAGAAACTTCTCGTTACATTACTTTTCTAGTAGAAGGCACTTTATTTTATAAATGTATGATAAATAAATAAAAATAGTCAAAACTTAGATGTATGTTCTGTTGAAATTATTTCTACCACCATTGTTTTTATGGGTGCCGTGACTAGATTGAACTGACAAACTAAGTCCATTGTCTCATAGCGCAATTTGCTAATCGCTGAAGTTCTACCAGTCGCATAACATTTCAGACTGTGAGTGCTCATTCTTTTGTTCCCCGAGTGGGAATTCATACAATACTGGATGGATGGTCCAGCATAGTAGCAGGCAAAACAAATTATCCTTACTTCTATTCATATAAAATGCATATAACTGGGGCTTACACCACTTATTGGGTGTTTGGGTGTTGTGTGTGGTTCCGCAAAATAGAGGAACCCACAATTTTAAGCCGCCTCCAAGCAGCAGATAGGTTTTTCTGAGGAGCTTTTTCATGGGAGAAATTCTCTCGGAGGTTTTGCCTGCCGAGGAGCGACCGCTATTAGAAAAAATGTTTTCTATCATTTGGTGTTTCATTCCCGAACACTCGAACTTGTGCACTTTCCTCATGGTAGTCACACACTATCACATTTGGCTACGGTGGCCGCATCCTTCCTTCTATAGCAGCGTCATATAAGCTCTTAAATCTGGATAGAGAAGCTTTACTAACTCCTCGGATACTATACGGCTCATTGCAGTTTCCCTTTCATTTCAGGATACTAGAATTAATATAACCAAGCGTCTGTAGTTTTTGCGAACTGGCTGATGAAACACCAGAGCACATCCTCTGTGAATGTGCAGCTTTGGCCAGACAAAGATTCACTCACGTAGGTGGTGTGCCTCCGGATCCCTTGCTAATACATATGTAATGAAAAGTGAAAGTGATCAAAATCATTAAAAGCATTCAATTGTATTATGGTGGTCAAGCACAATATACCACATAAGAGGTCGCAGTGCACTGTGGCCTAATAAAACTAAACTATAGCCCACTGCAAGCTACACAGACCTGAATGTTCGATACCACATTCTCCTTCTGTACTAACTGAGACTTCTCTCTTTTATCCAATACCATTAAACGGATTTGTACGAAACTATTTTTCGTTTACTTCTGGGTTCAATACACAATGGATAACAACAAATAATAAACGTTTTTTTTATAATTGCTCTCACTTCTTTAAAAAGAATGGTGAACAGTGAAAAAGTTTAAGAACCAACCATAGGAAGCAAAAACAATTGGATCCATCAATTGTAGATAACTTCAAGATTCTCACCAGAGGTTGGTGTTGGTGAGTTTTATTTAGGAATTCAGTAATCGAACTCAGAGGAATTATAGAGAAACGTTTTATTTGGAGAAAACAGTAACAAAATATATATTTTATATAATTTTGTAGAAGTAAAGTTTTCTGTTCTTTTTCTAATTAATTTCGATGGTAAAATAAAGATGGTTTTGATTATGGGTTTTTTTCATAACTTGAGTACACTTTGATATTAAACAAAGCAATTTTACAAGCTCATTATGACAAGACTCTCTTAAGGTCAGTTTGGCGACACCAAATTTTAAAAATGCTTGACAAGTTGAGCTGCTGGGTAAGGACTATACGGCGGATGTGATAAATCTCCTCTTCTAAGCACTTGCAGTTTCTGATTCATCATTTTGATGGATGAGCCTGGCGTTGTCATCACGGAATGTCACACGCCTTGTATTCATCGATTCGGACTGTTTCCGGTTATGACAATTTAGGTCGACGACAGTGCGTTCGTTTCGAAAAGCATAATGCAACCTTTACGCCGCCTAATAGTATGATCCGATGCAATGTATAAATCTAGAAATACGGTTCGCTAAAGACGTTGCCATGCCCACTTGTAGGTTTAAACTTGCCCATACATGATACATGTATTGTATGATCGTCGTAGCCGAATGAGTTGGTGCGTGACTACCATTCGCAATTTGAAGAGAGAACGTCGGCTCGAGTCTCGGTGAAACACCAAAATTAATAAAAACATTTTTCTAATAGCGGTCGCCCCTCAGCAGGCAATGGCAAACCTCCGAGTGTATTTCTGCCATGAAAAAGCCCCTCATAAAAATATTTGCCGTTCGGAGTCGGCTTGAAACTGTAGGTCCCTCCATTTGTGGAACAACATCAAGACGCACATCACAAATAGGAGGAGGAACTCGGCCAAACACCCAAAAAGGGTGTACGCGCCAATTATATATAATATATAGATATATTGTATTGTCGAGTCACAATTAGAGAAAGATGTCGGCATATCGGTTGGCTCATGGGGTGCAAATTTTTCGGAAATTTTGGGCATGAAGCGTGGGGCAGCGAAGTCCGTTCTAAAATTGCTGAATTTTGACCAAAAATAACGTCGCATGAGCATCGCTTAGGAATTGTTGTATAACGTTAACGGTGATCCAGATTTGCTTAAGAAGGGTCATAACTGGTGATGAATCATGGGTATATGGATATGAAATCGAAACCAAAGCCCAATCGTCCCGATGGAAGAGTCCAGGAGAGCCAAGAGTCTATAGCAGAAAATCGCCGGAAACGTAAAACACTGGTCTTATTTATGCCTCTCACAAACAAATTAAACATACTATTTTGCTGAAACCGTATACATCATTTAGATTTGACATAAATAAATATTATTCAAGTTTAATAAGAATCACATCCACTTTTCGTATGTTAAGACTACATTTCCGCCCGTCCCTCTGATATTACAAGCTTTGACGCTCATTGTGTAAGATTTTTTTTATTCCAAAGATTAACCGCTAGCCTAAAATAAATTTTACTAAAAAGTGCGCAGGTATATAAAATTCGGACCGGACCGATTTTAGCCTCTTTATTGTTTTAATTATTTATTTATTTATTTATTGTCTTTGAATGGATACATTCTTACAGACTATATTGAGCTAATGTACAATAGTTTAGTAGTTACTAAGAAAAGAACGATTTAAGATGATTGACTAAGATGCCATACGGCCATGTAAAATCAGCACCAGAAGAATTGAAAAACATTTTTGAATCTGCACATGCCCTAAGAATCACCCCATAGTTGGTCCTCGAGAAGCCAATTTTAAAGGTTTCATACTGTCGGAGGCTCATATTGGCTATATTAAATTGAATTTTACTTAAAAGGGAAGAACAATCAATAGATCCAGAAATGATACGAATAATAAATGAGCACGATAGAATAGATCGTCTGCTATCAAGTGGTTTTAAGTCAATCAATAAAGATCGAGAGCGGTACGATGGTACAGCTTCAGCAAAGTTTAAAGATCGGAGCGCAAACGAAGAAAAACTTTCTGAACTCTTTCAATCCGATTAGACAGACCTATTTGATACGGTCTTCATATAACACCGCCATACTCTAATCTTGATCTAACAAAAGCACAATACAATGTTTTGAGAGTATGTGGGTTGGTAAATGCAGAACAATTTCGGCGTACGAATGCTAGCATCGCATATGATCGTCTTATGACGTGGTTAGCATGGCTAGTGAAATTCAGCTTAGAGTCGAAAATAGCGCCTAAGTCTTTAATTTCCTCAACGGATTGCAAAGGTAAGCCAGCAATACTATACGAAGTATGCAAAGTATGTTGATTGATTTAGCATATTTTACGTGAAAGCATTTGCTTATATTTAGTGACAAACGGTTTAAATAGCACCAGTTCCGGACATTGTGCAAGTCGGTTTGCAACTTTTCAGAGTCACTAACACTGTTAAACACCGCTTGTTTGCTTTTGGCTAACTCTCTCACGCTTTGTTCCTCCACACCTTAAAAGAGCACGTGTTTGGCTGTGAACACTTCTAGAGTTACACGACAACTAATAATTTGCTGGTTAAATATAGTTATTACAACTCATTGGTATGTAAACGCACACGCCCGCCTCTCTCCAGTCCGACACTTCAATCCAATTACTATTTTGACATTCAAAAATTACTTACCTACAACACCCCGAGCTTCGCTTACCTCTCATCGCCGATAGCACTTTGCATCTCCTTAATCGTAATGTTAGCACGAAATATTTTCATGAAATTCATCAGATGAAAAGTGAAATCACACGCGTCAATAATTAAGGTCCTTCAATCAATTGCAGTAGCACCGGCAGCATGAAGATGAAATCCTATTGTTGCTCGTCCATCTTTTGGTTTCCTTCGCGAAGGTTCAATGCTGACCCTCGTTGGTTTTTAGCAACCCTTTTGCACCAAAAAACAACAAAGAAAAGAAGCGGCTCGTGTACACGCAGCTGAAATGCATTGATGCCATTCTCTGTCATTCTGTGGACTCTCTATTGTTTGTTTCTTCTGCACTACCTTGATGCTTCAAGCGCCGCGTGCGCGACACAATCAAAATCTGAAAATTTCATGCGAATACTGCGTAGCATTACCCTTTCGCAAGGATCAAATTGCATTCCTGTTTTCTGCAGTTGGTGTCCTTTTGTTCGACATCCTTTGTTATTGCTGCCAAGACTGCTGCCGTTGAGGCTGCTTTGTTGTTAGTTGCTATCGTGATTGTTGTTGCTTTTGTGGCATTCATACATACTATTTTCGCCTTGTGGCACTTTCCTTTGTTTGTTGTTATTGTGTGTCATTGTTGTGGTTGTTGCTGTTAGTTGCAGCAAAGCTATTGTTAAGTGTGTATGCCAATGTTGTTGCAATTGTTGTTTATGTGGCTTTCATTGTATTCAATTTTGTTGTTGATGCTTTTGGTGTTGGTATTATTGTTGTTTTTCTTGCATCTAGTATTGCATTCATGTTGCGTGGGTGCTTATGCTTTTGCAGTTGTTGCTGCTAGCTCCTGCTGTTTCTTCCAGCTTATTCACATTCACATGCAACACTCTCTCCTTTGTTCAATTAACAATCAAACCAACAAAATACACTAATGGACGTGAAGGATATGCATACTACAAATGCTTCAAGGATAATGCATAGAATTCATTTGGCTGGTGCAGCAGTTATTACGTGTAAGATCTCTCTTTGCCTGTTTGATGTGCCTTGAAGGATTTCCATTTTGTTGCAACAACAACGACGAAAGCGAAGAAAAACAATACGAACACGAAATGTCCTTAGCATCATCATTTCATAGTGAAGTCACTATTTCCCCTATAAATATTGGGTATGCTCAAGTAGTTGGTGTAGTTATTTAATTATTCAAAAGAAAGTGTGAAGTACACTCGGATGATCCACCAAATTCAGACATTCATGTACTTCATTTAACGAAACCCTCTACAGAGAAGATTTTCCTATATGTGCTATATAATTGACGGTCTTATTACGACGATGAACTTAAGAAATATAGTCAGGTTGAGTTAGATAAGGACCCACTAAAAAATTTCGTCATTCGTGATACCAATGCGAGGATAAATAGGAACAAGGACAGGAAAAAAGGATATGTTTAAGGGAAAAGGCCGAAGGATGACAACTTACGGTTGTGTTAAGAGCTCCATACCACTTATAAAATTTAACAGGTGTGTGATATTTATCCCTGCTATATGCGCAGGAGTAGCAAAAAAGTTAGAGCCAAGATGTCTGAATCTTACCCGGCGAGTGCAGAACAGCTGATAAACAGGTGTTGAGATGATCTCACCTAAATTTCCAGGCAGGTGCTGCCGAAAGGACCTAGAATCAATACTAAGTTTCACCGCGTGAAGAGACCCGCGAAATTCAGGAGCTGCCGCTTTGTTGCTTTGCATTCCCAAAATACCCGTTGCCAGAAATATCTCACAACGTCGTCCACAGGAGCAGGCCACAGATATTTTAGGGAACCTCAATTTTCTCATTTGTGGAACAACATCAAGACAAATGCAACAAAAAAGAGTAGGAGCTCGGCCAAACTCCCAAAAAAGGGTGTATATATATATAATCTTCTCATTTTGCGGAGAACCAGCGTAATATCCAAGTATTCGAACAGTGAGTACTAACTAACTAACGGGCCAAATTTCCGCTGGGTAAATGGATACTACCCTGACAGCAGCGAATCAGCCGCTTCTTTGATTGGGGCCACCTCTGCTTGGAAAACACTGCAGTGGTCTGATAGCCTGAGTTTTAGCGTCACGGGAAGCTTCTTGCAAAATACCACTCCACCAACCTTTCCGTCCAACTTCGAGCCGTCCGTGAATAGGTATACCATGCCCTCGCGCGAAGTTGTTTACTCTTTGAGGGAAAATGGATGGAAAATGTCCGGTTTGGAACCATCGAGGGTTGGCATTGATCAATCACCATGGGAAAAGCTCAAATTATCCTTAAGCAAATGGTTTAGAACAGTTTGTCGGTTAATCTTCAGTTACTGAGCTTTGGAATAAATAGTGTACTAGGAGGTGATATTGAATAGTGTAAAGCTACCTTCTCCAAATACAAAACTGTCAAAGAACTGGAACGAAGAATCTTCATCTTGAAATAATAAAAGAAGTTTTCCAAGGAAGAAACAACAGACTGAAACGAGTGCAGAGAAGTGCGAGAAAAAGCTTGTCAGCTTAGAAAAGGTTTCAGGTCCCATATGCATTGGTCTAAGATATGGAATTTTCTTAAAATATGACAGTCTTTTAGATTTAAATGCAATCCACGGACAGATGAAAATGAACGGGAGTCCATGGATGACGTCATCGTCATATAGATATCAGCCATAGCTAAGACACCAACGGCCGTCCAGGTCGATTCGGAGAGCTGAACCTAAATGTAAAATTAATGGATATCTGGTTTCTGTTTGCTCGCATTTGTACTATAAGAGCACCCACATATGTGAGCTGAAAAGTATTGAATATAACGTGTATCAGTTGCAAGAACCTGCTCCAGCCGGAATCTGAATTCATTTTTGTGCATTGTAATTATCGCCCTCATGTCGTAGTAGTACCCAGTTCGTAGTACTCTGAAGCCTTCCGTTAACATTTGGCTCAATTATGCCCAAAACGTAACAATCAGGAAGATTACAATCCGGGCTTAATTGTGGCCACAAATTCGGCTTCCAGTGGTAGCGAAAGTTTCTTTGAAGCCTAATCTAAATCTACCTTACCTTCCGAGTCCTGCTGAAAAACGTATTCCCCAAAAAGCTATGGCACTATCATAAACCTGGTATATAGAGTCCTCCAGACCTCCTTAAATGATTTTTAGAGTTATCTCAACGACTCTGTATATAACCAGGAAAATTGTCATTGAGTTTATCTGTACACTCTTACACCAAAGGTCAGATTGATTGGAGCTGAAAGACAGTGAGTGAGTCAAGATATTTAGAAAGACGCTTTTATGGTCCGATTTGGGTAATATTCATATTTATTAAAAAAGTATTTAAAATACATCAATAAAGTGAAAGAAAAGTTGATCAATAACCGTAAATTAACTATAAGAGAAATGACAGAGGACTTGAATTTTGCCTATTGATCCGTTCAGGGCTTTGTAGTTAATGATTTGTGTTTGGTCATTGGTCCCAAAAGAACCTAGATGCTTTCCATTTCAATTCCACCGGGCTATTCGGGTCATATACTTCGATTTCGATGTAACTAAAATATGTTGCTCTCTGGTCAAATTAATGAGACACGTATTTTTTTGTTCGCCCGAAAAAAAATTTTTTCAAGAGTTATCGTCAATTTTGTTTTTCGGCTCGTTCTCGATTTTTTTTTAATTATAACGGGTGATCAATTAAGAGGAGTTTTTTTCATTTGCGTTTTTTTTACAGATCGCGCGCGAGTTGTGGCAAACTGTCATCGTGGATTTGTTGAACAGCGTTTGGCATTTCATCATGGAAAGACTCACACCGCAACAACGTCTACAAATTGTTCAACTGTATTATGAAAATCAGCGTTCTGTGACAAATGTTTTTCGTGCGCTTAGACCGCATTATGGTCAACATAATCGGCCTGCCTTAAACACTATTCGACATACCATCAACAAATTTGAATCCGAATATTCATTGGTGGATAATTCTCGACCGAATAGACCACGTCCAGCAAGAAGCATTGAGAATATAGCCGCAGTAGCAGAGAGTGTACGTGAAAACCGCGATGAATCGATTCGGCACCGTTCTCAGCAACTTGGACTGTCGTATGGAACAACTTGGTCAATTTTACGGAAGGATCTTCATTTAAAAGCATACAAAATACAGCTCGTACAAGAACTAAAGCCAAATGACCTTCCTGCACGTCACCGTTTTGCTGATTGGGCTCTTGAAAAGATTGAAGAAGATCCGCTGTTTTCGAGCAAAATTTTGTTCAGCGATGAGGCGCATTTCTGGCTCAATGGTTACGTCAATAAGCAAAATTGCCGTGTTTGGGATGAAGAGCAACCATAACAGGTTCAAGAGCTACCTTTACACCCAGAGAAAACAACGGTCTGGTGTGGTTTATGGGCTGGTGGAATTATCGGTCCATATTTTTTCAAAAATGATGATGGCCGCAACGTAACTGTGAATGGTGCTCGCTACCGTACCATGATATCGGACTTTTTGCTACCTGAAATTGAATCTAATGATCTCTACGACATTTGGTTTCAACAAGACGGAGCCACTTGCCATACAGCTCGTGAAACAATGACTTTATTGAGAAGTCATTTCGGAGAGCAGCTGATTTCACGTTTAGGACCTGTGAGTTGGCCACCAAGATCTTGTGATATCACACCTTTGGACTTTTTTCTTTGGGGATTCGTGAAGTCCAAGGTCTATGCTGATAAACCTGCTACGATTGAAGCTCTGGAAGCCAACATTACGCGTGTTATTCACGACATACCAGTCGAAATGCTCGAACGAGTGATTGAAAATTGGACCTTCAGAATGGACCACCTTAAGCGTAGTTGCGGCCAACATTTGAATGAAGTCATATTCAAAAAGTAAATGTCAAAGAATGTCCTTTCAAATGATAAATAAAGGTTTTGAACATAATTTACATTTTTCTTTTTTTTTTAACTATTGAAAAAAGCACCTCATGATTGATCACCCATTATAAGAAACTTTTTTTTTTAAATGCCCATAACTTAGTCAAAAATGAACCGATTTTAATAACTCTGGGTTCAAAATGATCGTCATTACTTACAGGAGCGACTTAATGTAGAAACAATTGCAACAAAGTAATTGAAAATTTTTTATTTAGCAAAAAAGAAAAAAAGTGTTTATTATTACTTTTTTTTTTAACTTTTTCCAAATCAAAAGGACATCTCAAACTTTAATTAAGCTGAAAGCCTAGTAGCTAAAATGAGTTGTTTTTGAGTAATGAATTTTTGAGTAAAAAACCTGTTCCGCACTTTTTGTTTATTGCAAAATAAAAAAATTTTCAACTACTTTTTTGCGACTGTTTCTACATGGAATCGCTCATGTAAATGTTAAAAAAGGCTGAACATTCATCAAACGCATCATCACTGGAGACGAGACGTCGCTTTATGAGTACGGTATGCAATCCAGACATCAGGCGAGTAAGTGGAGAACTCCGAATGAACTAAAACCAAAAAAAAATCGTTTTCAGTAAAAAAGACACCGAAGCTCACGGTTTTCATGAATTTCAACGGTATTGCACACCAGAAATTTTAATAGAAGGCCAGCCAGTTAATAAGGACTATGGATTCCTCCTATGTTGGAGGAATATTCCGTTCTATTATTATATTATGGACTAATAAGTCTGCTTCTTTTTTTATCGAAAGCCTTCGAAAAACTCTTATTAACTTGGTTCAACCCTATAATTGCACATAGAAATTTTATCCCTACGCACCAATTTAGATTCATGAAATATCATTCCACCACCGAACAGATCAACTCTGTATATCATTTCGGCAGAGAAGAGTTCGAAAATAGAGAATACTGTGTGGCCGTGTTCCTGGACATCACACAAGCGCTTGCCAAGATATATCACAAGGGCCTCGTATACAAACTAAAAATAAATCTTCCTCATGATTTCATTATGCTACTAAAATCATACTTACAAAGCAGACATTTTCGAGTTAAAATAAATGAAGAAGTTACCAATCTCTTTGAAATTAAAGCAGGTGTGCCGCAGGGAAGCGCCCTGGAATCAGTACTTCATATGCTTTTCACTGCCGACCTACCTTTAACAGTAAGCACATAAACAGCTATATATGCAGATGACCATCTGGTAATAATGGCTAGAAATAGTCATGCTTCTACTGCTTCTAATCAACCTGGCGGCCTTAGCACAAGGCTAAACAAATGGCGTATAAAAGTCAATGAAACAAAATTAGGACGAATAACTTTTACGCCCTGCAAGGATACTTGTCCCCCCGTACATCTTAACAACTATCAGATATCCGAAGCGGACCACTTAGGCTTTCATTTGGAATGACGCCTTACGTGGCTATATCATATGTATATTTTCTAAGAGGAAGTAGCTTGAAATAAAACTTCGTTTTCTTTATTAGCTACTTGACCAAAAGTCAGAGATTTAGCTGGACATTCTGGACAATTTGGAGATATGAAGTGAAATTTGGGGCTCAGCTTCAAAATCAAATTTTGACATCATATAGAAGCCCCAGACAACAATGCTGCGCATGTGGGCCGACACCACAAGGTTTGCCTTATATAATGGTATAATTCATCGTGATCTTAGAGTGCTATCGGTAAATGAAGAAATTGGTGTTTCAGCCGGCAGAGATTCCTAAAACTCAGTAGGAACTTGGAAGGATGCGCGTACACTTATGAATATAAAAATTGACTAACAATAATAGTATTTTTTCGCAAATAAACCATAAAAAAATTTGGAATTTGGAGTCATAAGGCAATTTTCCTCCATAACACTTCTCCCTTTGGCCGCTGGGAATTTTTTATAGTTAACCTTGTGTCTAGATAATTTTCTTTCTGTTCAATCTTCTGTTTACGCCTAGTCCATTGAATGTTTTTTTAGTCTAATTCTAGATCTGGGATGCTTAAATAAATAACTTAGAGCAACAAAAATTACCAACGCTTTACACAATTAAACTCGTGAGCGATAACATTTAATTCCATTTCATGGATTATGTAAACCGACAAAGGCACCAACCAGCATTAAAAGCCCACACCACTCTGCAAGCTTAAGTCAACCACAAGCGTTGAGCACATAAATCACGACAACTGCCAAAGTCAACCCAGCCTCCCGACACACCTCTTTTGCGAATGCCACAACCCCGTGGTAGAAAAAAGAAAACGAGTATGTAGAATTTCTAAATGTGTGGGTATGTACGTTTTATTGTGTGTTCGTACCCGTATATCCGCTTTGAAATCCCTTTTTGCATGCTTATCAATTGCAAATAGAAATTTTCCTATTGCTTTCGCATTTCATTTTTTTGGTTTTGTACGCGATTTGAAATCCTTTTAATGTATGCTGTAACATATCCTGTACACAAATTGTGCTTATGCACCCCACTGTGCGGCAGCGAAGCTCCCCACAAACACTTTTTATACCATCGGAAAGCGTAAACGCTCGCTGGCAAATTTTTGTTTGTCCAGTCAATCATAGCCACGTCGATTGTACGCGCAGTCGTTGGGGTTGTGGGTATGGAATCACATTATAATTCAAATTTATCCGGACATGCGAAGAAGGAGTAAAGGATCCATTTTCTTGTTTTTATTGTTATTAGTGGTGGTGTTTTACGTATCCTGTTTCGCTTGTTTGTTTTCCTTGTGGGTTGCCCCCTTCAACGGCCAACCATTTCGGGCCGATTGCCGTTTGCATTTCAGTTCTGTATATTTCTATACTACTTATGTAGGTTAAGGTAACAGAGACGTAAAAAGATGCATTAAATCTGCTTTTGCATTCAATATTGCACGTAAACTCCATCTCTTACGGTAAGCTAGCGAATACCTTTTCTGTGACAACATATCTCTTTAGCAACAGCTGTATTTTGACGCGCAGAACTGCAGTTATTAATACAATTCTAAAAACTAACACGCAAACCACGCCAAATTAAATTTATGCCAAAAACTGCATCTACCAAATCAACATCATTCCCGGTTCGCATAAGAGGTGACAGAGTTGAACTTGAACGGAAATCGAGTGATAGTAGGGCATTAAGTGAATGAGAATAAAGTGACTATCATCGCAGTAGGCGAATATAAAAACCTGAAGCATTTATTAATTATTAACATAATTTCAAGCTCATTTACTTTAATGTTTTCGTTGTAATTATTGCATTGACTGTTTACCGAAGTTTCAAAATATACACAAATATTTTATTTTTGAATCACAAATCAAACACGGATATATCACCTTGATCAAAAAGTTCCCGGAATAGATTCAGCAAATGCAAAATACAAGTTTATTCCTCAAAAGTGATATTACCGCCTTGAAAGTACTCCCCATAAAGTGCAGCGCAATTCAACCAGTGCTTGACTCAGATTTCGAAACACTTCTGGAACTCTATTTTCGGTATAGTCATAAGAGCCGTCTTTTCATTGCTTTCTTTCAGCTGTTAAAACGCGTTCCCTGTAGTAGCGAATTTGATGGCTGTTAGATGGTATTTGATTCGTTCTTGGTCAAAATTTTGCGGGTTGTGATGACAGCGTGCGACGATGCGTTATCATGGTGCAAAATCCACGAGTTATTTTCTCCCAAATCCTTTCTTTTTTGACGAATTTAATTCACGTAAACATCTCAGAACGTCCAAATAATAGGTAGAAAAAATTATATTATTCATCGATATATAAGAAATACTGATTAGGTTAGGTTAAATGGCTACTCTTGCAAGAGCCCACTTGAACGAAAAACCAAATTCGTCCGTTGTGATATAAAATACAGAGGAAAACGGAGGGTATAGAAACAGAACAGGGAAAAAAGTAGGGGGCTTTGGGTGAGAGGAGGATGCTGGCCGAATGATTACTAGTTATATTTGCTTTAATTGCTTTAAGCTACTGCTTAAACTTATCAGATAAGTGATATCTAAACCTGCTATATCAGCAGGTGTAGCATTGAGGTGAGCGCCAAGATGTCTGAATTTCAGCGCAACAGCTGAAGAAAAGGTCCTTATATGATTCACCTCAACCTCAAAGCAGCAGCTGCAGAAAGGACTCGATAATTTGCGGAAAGCATGCCTACTAAATTCGTGAGTTACAGTGTTAAAAGTTCTCTCAAGCGTTTTCAATCTACTGATAACCAGACAAATTTTATGACTTTGAGCGTTTGCGCACTTAGTCGTCGCTGGGTGAGTTGACCACAGGTTGTCAAGGGAACCAGTTTCTTTCCAATGCTGAAATGAGAGATAATATCTAGGAATGAGTATCCAAATGGTTCATTTAAGCTGTCGTTGTATATGCCACTTGCAGAATATTCCTTAGATTTCTCTTCCAAATGGTTTCCTACGACCTCTTTCCTCTCTCCGCCGTGCGAAAGTCCTACCATAACTTCCTTTGGATTTAAGCCACTGACAGCGAGGTCTGAACTGTAAGGAGGGTGTCCAATTTCTGTGAATCCCTAGTTTTTAAGGGCGCCGTCGCAACCCCTCCATACCGGGCGTGTTATTTTACAAGCAAACGCCTTCTGCCCGCTAACTCTCTAGGTTTGGTTTGTACGATTACCTCACATAACTGCAAAAATAGCCAAATAATAAATTTTCCTTGCTTCAACAAATTTTCTACTTTAGAATTCTAGAATGGCCTTTCCTCATTTTTATCCACTGCATCAATTTTTGCTTTGACTTTTGCTTCAATCGTTTTGCTACTTGTTTAGCGGTGTGAGGAGTTGCGATACCCAATAAGTACTAATTTTTTTCAAAAATCTCCCTCAAATAAAATCACCTCAAGTCGTCGTGGATGGTCAAGAGGAGGTCATCTGCATAGATCTCTTTTGCTTGTTGCAATGGATTGCATTGGATCGGATATGTTTTTGATATTATATAATATAAGTGTATGAAGGTGCCAATTATATTTCTTGATAGATTATATTTTTTGGTATATTTTCATTTTAATAAGGAATTTATTTATATCGCAGTGCTTCAAATTGTTAGAATTCTCAGACGCCATTCACATGGTTGTTGTTCCAGAGATATCTATTACTGAACCACATAAAAAAGAAATGTTATTTATACGAACAACGAGCCACGACACAAGTATCAGTTAGGACATGATGATCCACTATTAAGCACCTTAGGTTGAAAACTTTTCAACCGCCTATCGTACTACCGTTTAATGTTATATATATCGGGTGTATATAACTGTGTTGATATTTGTCTTCAGTAGGGTTTGGCAAGTCACAATTATCTACCAGATTATAATAAAAAAATTATTTCACCATTATTTCTGTTTTATATTATCATTTTAAGCTCTTAAAAATCACCCGATATTAGGGCTATTCACAGGTTATTGGTAGTTTATTGTGAATGGCCCAACACATGAACATGCCCTAGAGCGCTGAACCAAGGCTCGCTATTAGAAATTTACTTGCGGATCGGTTTTACCGCAGCTGGAAATTTTATTCAGATAAAACAGTGCAAATTTGGTTTCTGAAAGATACTTCAATAGGTAAAATTCTTAATGAACACATCATCGGCGAAATAAGAAAATGGTAGAGAATTCAACACGAAGTTCTGAGCAGTCTGTGTTATAGTGGGTGAAGAGGATTAGCCTTCTGAAGTCAAAGTAAGCTTGTAGGAGAACCAAACAGTGGGTTTCCTCTAAACTCATAACAACTTATTTCACTTCAAGCCCAACCTGATTTGACACGAATTGCTTTTCACAATTACAGCACAAGAAGTTATTGACGAAGTTTTGGCTATTTATTTATTTTTTATTTAGCTTTAATAAATTTTTGATGAAAATGTAGTTCAATCTACGGCGAAAATCATATAAATCCACCTTTCAAACTTTGTGGAATATTGGTTATCTATATATATAAAAATGAAATGATGTTCGTTTGTACGCATTTTTTTGGGCCGATACGAGGCCAATTTTATTCGTTCTTTTTTCATATTATAGGGCTCCACTAGGGGAAGGTTTTTAGCAAAAAAAATTTTTTTTTAAATATTTTCTTCATATAAAAAAAAGAAAAAATCAAAATATTGTACCAATTGTGTTTTTAGTGAAATTTTATTTGCACAACTTTTTTTGAATAAATATACGAATTTTTCGTTATTGTGAAACGAGTTAAGTTACAAATTTTTTTCGACGGAGAGTAACTATAAACACAGAGGTTTGTACGCTCTGTACTGTCAGGCGGTCGCACAGCACATTCTGCATTAAAGTTGCCTTTAAATATGCAGGTAAATGAAACACCAACGTGTAATATTTCGAAAACATCTGGAATGGCAAAAGTTCTTAAAGTATGTAAGCTCATCGTATGGGACGAGTGCACACAAGAAACCATTGGAAGCACTTGATAGAACTTTGAAAGATCTACGAGGAAGCCAAACAGTCTTTGGAGGTGCCATGATTTTATTGGCTGGAGATTTCAGGCAAACCTTACCTGTGATCCGAAAATCTACGGCTGCAGATGAAATCAATGCATGCTTAAAATCATCGAATTTATGGAGACATGTAAACACGCTTACACTTGCTACAAACGTACGTGTTCAACTACAGAACGATCCGTCAGCAGCTGAATTTTCACACCAATTACTGAAAATTGGAAATGGCCAAATGTCTGTCGATCCAACAGGAATGATTACATTGCCTAACAATTTCTGCACTTTTGCACAGTCTAAAGAGGCATTGATACAGAGTGTATTTCCAAACATAGTTCAACATTACAAAAACCATGATCGGCTCAGCGAAAGAGCAATTTTAGCTGGGGAAAATAAGGACGTCAATGATATAAATGTAGCTATTTTGGATCAAATACCTGGTGACAAAGTTGCATATAAGTAAGTACTGATCAAGATGATGTCGTAAATTATCCAACTGAATTCTTAAACTCACTCGATTTGCCAGGCCTACCACCTCATAATTTACGATTAAAAATTGGAGCACCGATTATTATGCTGCGCAATAGTAATGTGCCCCGACTTTGCAACGGTGCCAGACTCGCTGTGAAGAAGCTAATGGGTAACGTTATCGAAGCAATAATTTTGAAAGGGAAGTACAAAGGAGAAGACGTTTTGATACCCAGAATTCCACTGATTCCGACGGATTTACCATTCGATTTCAAACGTTTGCAGTTCCCTATTCGCCTTGCCTTCGCTATGACAAATAATAAGGCGCAAGGACAGTCTCTACAAATGTGCGGTATTCATTTAGAATACCCAATTTTTTCTTATGGACGATTGTAAATATGTATGTAGCTTGTTCACGAGTAGGCAAACCATCGTCATTATTCATTTACGCGAAAGATGGAAAAACCAAAAACGTTGTCTGCCAAAAAGTGTGACAATAAAGTTCGAATTAAATTGTATCAAAGAATTTGCTTTGTTTCGTATTAATTTTATTTTCTTTCAGCAAATCGTTGAATTTATCGCCTAGCGAAGCGGGCGAGGGTACGCTAGTATGATATAAAAATAATGAACCCATAAAGGAAATTACGGCGGAAGCAGAATTTTCACCCAAAAAACATTTTTGCAACTCGAAAAGGACTTAAAAAAACTATCGCAAACGTAGTACACGTATTGCCGCGCCCCACGTCATTTAAATCCGAAGTAAATATAATATATTTGAGAGCGGGCAAAAACCATCTCTACTCTTTATTTCTTAAGACTAAATTTCGCTCCGTCCGTCTGATGGTACAAGTTTTAACTATCATTGTCTATGGGTTTGTTTGATTGTCAAAATCAAGCACTTAGCACTTCAT
The DNA here is from genome assembly GCF_027943255.1 of Anastrepha obliqua. NCBI lineage: Eukaryota > Metazoa > Arthropoda > Insecta > Diptera > Tephritidae > Anastrepha > Anastrepha obliqua. Next base: position 96,556,228 of record NC_072892.1, on the reverse strand, counting down.
TACTTATTTGTGAATAGTTTTATACAAACATTTGCGACAAGGATACTGAAAAATTGACTTTTTTCCATGAGATAATTTACGCGAAATTTTAAAATGCAAATATTTCAGTTAGCAAATTTCAGCTTGAGTTTTACGCAAGCACAAATGCATCTGAATATATACCAAAAACGGTAACACGAACTAAAAACTGAACTACAAAACAGAGTTCAGGCAGATTTTCCAGCTGCGCCATAATCCAATCCAGTTGATTTGGCAACTACCTAGGCGGCTTTGGCAAGCGGCTGTACGTTTCAGATCCATCTTTGCCTCCATTCGCGCCCTCCAAAGACTACAACCACTACACATTTAACTTTTTATTGTTTGTTGTACTATTCCGGATGGAATAAAAATAATAATAACAGCGCATGCGATGCTGGGTCGCTAGTGGTTGTGGTTTGGTTAGTAGTTTTTTTCGTTCTTCTTTTTCCATGCGTGGCTGCCCTTTTGGCCTTTCCACACCCGCACTGCTAGGGGTTTTCCTTTTTGGCCAACACGGCAAGCATTTCTGCCAACTTTGCCAAATATCGACACTTGAAGAAAATTTATTGCTTTTTACCCTTTTCTTGCTAGCGAAAAAATTTCAATTGGTTTTTGGCAACTTGTTTTTTAAACGAACTTTTCTTTTTTTGTAATTTTTTTTAATTTTTTCTGCATTACGAGGGTAGAACGCCATTCGAGCGTTGAAAATGTTAAAACCCGCAAATCGCCAAAGACATCAAGTTTCTTACCATACCATTGGCTCTCAACCGCAACTCTTTATTTTCGGCAAGTAAAACTATTCAAAAAGTTTTTGCTCTGCACTTCCGATTCGTTTCGCATTTCAATTTAAAGGAGTTCCGGCAAGTTTGTGCGCAATTTTAAAGTTAAACTTCCGTTTCATTTAAGTGAAATGTCAGAAATATTCAAATTTTTTTTATTTGGATGGTTAGGTGAAAGAGGGTAAAGGTCGTGTAGAGGTAAGATACTTTCGAAAATATTTAAATAAATAAATGTGCAAATATACGTACTTATATATGTACTTAGATGTGTATTCATATTACACTGACAAACCTATTTCTCATTTCAGACAACGCCAAAGTTTAATCATCAAAGTATTAATGAAAAACGTCTAATACCCGTATCTTCCATGCTGTAGTTAAAGCAGGGGTAGTTAAAGCAGAAACTTCCCAACATCATTGCTAATGTCTTCATTATTAACAACAGATTTCGGGCAAAGGTCAGCGCTTTAATCACCAACTCAACTCTCAACTAAACCTCTACAAGCCCACTTACCTGTCACCACGCCTTCGATGTGAACATAATCAAAAACTCATCAGCAGCCACATAATCAGCGCCGCCACAACTAGCGCTGCAAATGTCAACGTTCGCACACGATTCAATACCTTTCTTCGACCCGCAACTGGCAGCAATAAATGGCTGACCCGCGTACTTGGGAGTGGCAATCAATGTGGAAACTATGTAACTTACTACATATACTATACATATCAACTCGCTTGCCTGCCCGCCTGCCGTTTAGTCAACTCTTCACAAATCGATCATCGATGAATTCACTCAACAGCGGCACTCAGAAGGCGATCTCTATCAGCGACGGCGCATCGGTTCGTTGTATTTGCAGTGTGCATGCAGCCGTCGGAAATGGCATAGCGGTGTGGTTCCGCTTTGCATATTTTTCACATTTCATTTGCAAATTTTGCAAAGGACAGATGTGAGCAAGTCGCTATTGAATGGTATAGATTCTGTAGGAAATTAGTATATGAAAATTGCTTGACTCTCATGGCAGTCAGTTTGTCTCTTTAATGTCTGCGTTGACAATTATCGTAAGCTGTTAATAGAAACCTCAATCAAATTATTCTACTAAGTGTTTGAATAAAATTGTTTAGCTTACTAGGGAATAATTAATACCCGGCACACGTTGCTATGGATGGTAGTGGCAGTAGAAGGAATTCAGGAAGTATAGCTCAGCATCCTCCCAAAGCATTAATCACTACACTTATGAACGCCACGTTCTTATTCTTTTATCAGGCCTATAGCCTCAGATGCTTGTTGCCTACTACTGTAATGTATTTATTTATTTCATTACATTAAACATAACATAACAGCAAAATAAAATAATACAATTATTCTTATATGATGCACAAAATTTCCATAGCAGCATCCTACACTCACAAACCTTCTTAGAGATTGAGTTATGTTAGGGCACTGCTAGGACTGCTAGTATTAAGAAAGTAGGCACACTTATGTAAGCATAGAGCGATGTCATTCCGGCCCAGTGGCGTATCGCTATCCTTACAGTAAAACTTGTTTGGCCGTTTAATAAAGGAAAAAGTTTATAAATGTTCGAAGAGCTTAGATCCGCTAGACAATTCAAGGAAATTTTTTGTTTACAATATTTAAAAAAATAGAGAATTATGACCCAAAATGAAAATTTGCATTCAGGATTTTAATACCCAGAATATTAATTTCACGTTAAATATTTTGTCATTACAAAAATTTCAAAATATAGGGTTATGACCCAAAGGAATTTAGGGTCACAAAATCGAAATTTTTTTTCTTCACTCATCTTATAGTAAATCATTTCAAAAATGTTGTGTCAAAATTTTAAGTGGATCGGAGCAGAACTCTCAAAGTTATAGCCTTTGTAGGCACTCTACCTCGAATGCAGAGCATCGATAATTTCTCAGTCATTTTTTCAAACGCGTTTTTCCCGAAACGACTTCTTAAAAGTCGGTGCCAATCACAACTCCGAAACTATTCAACCGATTCTTTTCAAATTTGGCACACGTTTTCTAAATCAAAAATACCTCCCCCCTACACTGTTTTTTTTCATTTTTTTTTTTTAAGGTTGTGTTTCACTTACAAATATGGCGAAATTTTTCGCCAAAAATGCTCGTTTTACGTTTTTTTGCCACCAAAACTACAAAAATGAAAAAAAAAAAAATTTTATTAATGTAGGGGGGAGCATTACGTCATACTTTAACTGAAAAATTCGACTTTTTTAGTTTCAGATGATTCTACGACGAATGCCGATTGGCACCGCAGAACACCTCTCGAAAAACATATCTCCAAAAAAACTCTGTCATGGGCTTATTTGTCAATATTTTATTATTAATATTTTTTCAAAACTTATTGAAAAGATGTACAATAACATGCAACTGATTTTATTAAAGTATCTTAAGCCATATTTCTGTAAAAAATTCAAAAAAAAAGTGTTTTTTTTTAGCGACAGTTGGAATAGTAGATCTTGTAATCTTTAAGATTATTAAATTCTATGGTTTAGCTGCATTGCGATTTTTCGCAGCTATATGAGCAATGGGAAATATTAATGAACCAGTCGTCCATCAGCCGTTGCCCACAACGCAATAAACCGTTGCAAGTTTTGCGCAAAAATTAAAGTTTCGTATGACCCAAGTGGCAAGTCGCAAAAGAAATTTTTGATTGAGTTACTTCTTTTATAAACTGCCGATTTAAATACAAATGAAAAAAAAGTTATTTTATTTCACTTACTTTGCGCAAATATAATTGAAGAAAACACTCTCAGTTGAGAGGCTAATAAGAGTCTCTTGGCTAGTAAGCGTCTCTGATATTCGTCTTTGCGTTCTTCGCCCATTTTGATACTCATGGGGAAAAATTTCTAAAGGTGAGCTCTTTAACAGACGATATTCGGGTCTGAGCGAATTTGACAGAATCAGCTGATGGGCTGACATCACAGGGGTGTGTTTACAAAAAAACTGAGATTGTGTTGGTAATATATGAAAAAAAATCTACCAGTGACACTTTGTTGCCGTTGAAGATCGACTTATCGGACGAGTGTATGAATAAGTGTGAAATTACCGTACAAATAGCATGCATTAGCATGTGAGCCATTGGAAAGTTCTTGGAGAATTGCAGCTGAATGTCAAATCTGTCTGTATTCATCAGATAAAACCAAGGGGCTTCCGCATAAGATGGTTTGATGGATTGATTTAGAGTGTTCTTTTACAAATTGGATTAAAAAGACTACAGTTATATTTATTTTATTTTTATATTTTTGTTAAATGGGCTTGCATCTCTAAGATTCAGTATTTTATAGCACATCACAAAATGAAAGATCAATGCATATAACGCAATGAACTTAATTTTTTGATGTATGTTCAAAACTTATGTATGTACAATACATTGTTTCAAGAAGAACACTAGGTTGTATTGGGCAGTTCTTTTCATTCCCCTGGAGCCCGCTATAATTGGTATTGTACTGTGTTTTGGTTTTGGTGAAATTTGGCAATCTGGTTATCCGGGCCTTTTAGCAATCAATTCCGGTTTATTTTTTGAGGGTAAATATGTTATTTGTAAAGGTTAAGCAAATTTATCTATAGTAGTGATTACAAGCCACTCAGACAAATGATTATGCGTATCTTAATATAGGCGAATGACTTTGCAAATTTGGTGCACATGACTTGAATTTTAGAAATAAATATTCGCAATTAGGGTGCATTGACTAAAATGATAATTTTCGAGCTAAAGAGAAAAATGCAGCTAGATGGCTGGCAGCTGAAGCTTAATTTAATGATGCAAGAGTGACCGTATAAACTTGGTTTAAATTAGGTACAGATAAAGTTCATTATTATGTCAAAGGCAGTTTAAATTTTATTTTAACGGCGAATAGAGTAATGAATTTCCGCAAACTGTGCTAAATACTGTCCGACAGCTTTTTGTTGAACTGTTATAAGTTGAATTGTCGTATGCCATTCTTGATTAAAAATATGGAGTTGCTAGTGTTGTTGCACTTTTCGGACTACCACTACGTGACTCATCTTCAGCGCTTGCACGACCACGTTTAAAGTCTAGAACTCAGCGATATATATATGAATTATGTGTATGTATATATTACATATATAGGGCGCTTAAACCCTTCATTCGTTGTTTTGCGGAGCTCTTTCTCCTATTTGTGGTGTGGAGCTTTATGTTGTTCCACAAATGGAGGGACCTGCAGTTTTAAGCCGACTCCGAACGCTTTTCATGGCAGAAATACACTCAGAGGTTTACCATTGCCTGCTGAGGAGCGGCCGCTATTAGAACAAAAACTTTGTCCATCATTTGGCTGTTTCATGCACCGAGTTTCGAACCTGTGCACTTTCGAATGGTAGTCACGCACCAGCCCATTCGGCTACCGATGCACAGCTGGAAATAAAGAAGCAGGTTCCTTTAACATTGTCACCATTTTTCATGACTTTCACAGAACACTGACAAACCTTAAGCTTAGAAATTTTTTAATGCACCACACACTGCTTAATATAATTGCATCTCAGGTACTTATTGACAAGTTTTGGATTTTACAGAACAGACAACTATCCCAAGTACCGAAGCCGGAGGTGTGAAGAGTGGAAACAGCAAAATGGGATTGAAATGTTGAATTGGCACTGTTGACTGATGGCAACTCTATTAGAAATGTTTGAAAACAGTTAAGCAAAAACTGAAAGGAAAACAAATATGAACGACCAAAAAGGTATGAAGGCAAATTCGACTAATTTGGAGCTGATTACCTCCACAACTAGCGCAGAAATAAGCAAAAAAATATGACTCAAAGATGTGAAACCATTATCGGTTATGGTGACGATATATTTTATACAACATATTCCATATAATAAATATTACACGCCCATACAATGCAGTTTGCCACGCTTCCATTTGACAGACTGTATATGTAAGCTTCAAGCTTTGTGCAAGTTAAAAAAAAAGTTTATTTAAAAACCATGTTAATTTTTGACAAGTTTTTTTGCGGGTAGGCTCGTTTTTTTCTCCATACAACATGACGACATTCTTTGTATGTGAAGAGAACATCCAAGACCATCAACAAAAAAAAAATGTGAAAAGTAAGTACGACTTTTAATCTATAAGAAAAATGATAGGTGTTTTAACTGGTCATTGTTTAATAGGCAGCCACGCTAGAAGGTTAGGACTGCCTTACTTCGATTTCTGTAGAAGCTGTCTTAATACAGAAGAAGAGGAAACAGTCAGACACCTTTTATGTGAGTGTGAAAGCCTAGCTATGAGAAGGGTGCGCACTCTTGATACAGCATTTCTAACCGATGTAGCGGATATAGCCCATCTAAAACTAACGAAGCTCTGCTCGTTTATTAAAGCAACCGGATGGTTTGAAAAGGAACACGTAGAGTAAGGATAAGCTCCAGTGGTATCACAATGGACCTGCCGAAGGTCTAAGTGTGTCTTACGACAACCACCCTACCTACCTACCTACCTACCTACCTAAGTACGACTTTTGAGTCATTTGATACTTGCGCTTTATTATACCAAAACTGTATGATCTACAAAACTGTAAACTTACATTTTTTATTAAATTCTAATTGATTAAAAAGTGTGAAATTTTGTGAACTTTTATTTTGATTTGCACGAGAGATGCAGTTTAAGCGTATATGGTTCTTTTAGGAGAGTGAAAAAAATGAAACATTTTTTTAAAGCAAAGATGCACCTCGATGTTGTTTTAAAATAAAACCATGTAACAATTAAAATTCTCTCAGATTTTACTATTCTTATTCAAAATACAGCTTCTAGCAATTATATGTGAAAAATTACATAACTTAATAGATAAAATCCGGCAAGCCGTTGATTCATGAAGGCCTAACAGTTGAGAACGACGAGATATAGATTCTGAAGGTTGTTCAGCAACACCTTGCGCTACAGCATCAATATTCTCAAGAGTTTTTGGTGCTTTTGTTACCAGTCCATTTTCTATCGTCGACAGAAACAGTTTTCTGAAATTTTTTCACACCTTTGAATATCCGACTAATGCGGATGATTTTTTTTTCACCTAAAAATTGACGAATTTTGCGGTATGTTGTTTATAAAGATCGAATATTTTCATAATAAGTTTCAATATCTTAACGCGTTGTTCTATCGTGCGAAATTATACATCTGTCTACTTAACAAATATCAAAGATGGCATAAAAAAGATACCCTCTAGTAATTATTCACTACTGACATCGAGCCGTTACTTTTGAGAGACCCTTTAGATAAGAAACAAACAGATTGTCTATACTTGTCAATAAGTCGTAGTCTGTTATTTTCATAGTAAAAATTACGCTGAATGAATTGATAGATCGAAATTAGTTTCTTTGTGAGTTCAAATGAATGATGTAAACACATTTTGATTCCTCTACTGGTAAATAGGTGTTGCTTTCAATACTTTTCAATAAAACTGTAACGACTTAAATATTAAATAGTTTTGTAACTAAAATGTCTCAAAGCCATAAACCACGACATCGTTAAGAGAGTTAAAGCAAAACTTTTCTGTGGGTTAGTATTTTTAATTTCTTTTTATATACATACATACACACGTATACTTATATATATCATTAAGAACTTAAAATATTCTTAGTATGTTATTACAATTTCCAACAAATCCAATATATTTGTACCGTTAGCTAAGCGGAGGGAATCGCATTTCATAAAATTTATTGAGCAAACTAATCGAAGAACAGGTTCGTAAGAGACCTCAAATAAACCAACTGAAGCTGCTGATTACAATCGTACATAGCATATCTGCATGCATGAATATTTAAATACACGTAGCGGACACCCCGTGCGGGAGAGATGTAGCGAGAAGTCGAGTGGTCAGCTCACAGGCAATGTAATTACATTAAATTACTGCTACAACTTTTCCGCACCTGTCTTCATAATGTAATAAAAATAATAATAAGCAACACACCCAGTCCCAACACAACACACCACTCAACGGGGGCCAGAGTACGTATTCGTTCGCATTGTAGATTTGTAGCGCTGAGCATACTCTAGGAGCAGTAGCGGGATATGAGGTGAACTTGTGTATAGGTGTATGTGGATATTTGCTACTACAGCGACGACGCAGTGTCATCAACTACAATTAAGAGCCTATGGGAAAGTTTCTAATTAAATGATTGTCATCTCTTCCACCTGACCAGCTGGTCTGTTCAGCCGAATAGTTAGTCGAATGGTCGAACGGTCGAGGTATGACCAACTCTGGTCAGTAATCAGTCGGCATAACCAGGCCAACAACAGTAAATACAATTATACATTTTTGCAAAGTTCTTGTATGTTGTTATACAATTTGTTGTTTTTGTTGTTTGCTAGTAAAGTCCAACTTTAAAAATGAGAAACTTTTGTCATTATGCTAAAACAAAAAGTAAGTGTGTATGCATTTGGGGAGCTGTCGGATGGAGCTACTTAGTGTTCATTTTTACATTCTCAGTTGTAGACGAATTGGCGTTGGCACTGCACAGCAAGCAGCGGAATGGCATGGTGGCTGAAAAATTAGCATCTTTTTTTACAAAAGTTATGCATATTAACATTAATGTTGTAAATAAATGGAGGAACACACAGTAATCAGCATATATGCCAAATAGTTGTTGCAACCAAAACTAAAAAAAAAGTAGTATTAAAAAAATAAAAAAATGCCCGTTTCGCCACAAAAAACTATTCAAATAGCCACGAGCGGCTTATGCAAAAACCACCGTATAACAGTAACCACAAGTTGGCTACAAAACAATTCAATTAATTTGGCTAACAGGAGAAGAATATGAACATCAATATTAACAAAATTATGGCCACTACGCTTAGACAAGGTAGTAAAATTGTTGAATAAAAAAATAAAATAAATCTAAAAAAAATTAAAAATAAAAAGAAAAATTAAAAAAAAATAATAAAAAAATTAAAAACAAGAAACTACAAAACAGTCAGCAACAAGCGCCGCTCATTTTCGCAATACACATACATACGGAACCTGCCTACAAATCGACCTGTCTAAACCGCAAATCTAAATATAATGCAGAACTTTATGAAGCGTACCTAATACCATCAGTGTCCTCCAGGCGGAAGTACTAGCAATTGGGGAAGCTTGTAGGCTACTAATCGCATATTTCTCTTTTAAAGGCAATATCGCTTTTGTTTCAGATAACAAAGCTGCAATCCAGGCACTGTATTCGGCTAGAAAAACCTCTAAAGTTGTGGAACAAAGTAGGAATAGCTTTACAACCTTGAGTGAAAACCATAAAATTACCTTAATCTGGGTCCCGGAACATCATAACAATGAAACGAAAAAGCAGATGAACTGAAAAGAGGGGTGCAGTCATTAATATAATTTCCCTAAAATACCTCGAAATTGCGGATTGTAGATGGATAGACCAGACGAAATGCAAAATTAGCAGAACGTTATGGCTCACCTACAACCTCAAGCAATCGTCGACATTGATAAACAAGAAACGTCGGGACGCCTGGAGACTAAGGGCAATCATAACTGACTTTTGGTCTATCGGATAACAAGCAGCCAAAATGGGCATCACTGACAGCACATACTGTCACAGTTGTAAGCAACCGGAGAAAAAGGAAACAATTTTTAATTTTCTCTGTGAATGTCCAGCGCTATGGACGGACAGAATGTTAACCCTGGGCAAACCCCTGTTCGAGCGTCTCGAGCAACTGTCAGGCTTAGATGCCACCTAGTAAGGTTCTTAAATTGTACAACTGGATATATTCATGCTGTTAATAACTATCAAAGAAGTTGGCAACGAGGATCTGGCAACAATATGATGCGGAAGCTCTAGTTGGATTCTGGATGAATCACCACTTTAAGCAACCAACCAATGAAGCATACAATTGGAAGCAACAAGAGTTCGATGTTTTGCACAAATATCTATATCAGAAATACATTTCTAAGTGAAAATAGTAATTCTTTTTGGTAGTTCATAAACGGTGAAAAGAAAACCACCAGAATAAAACCTCCAAATAAAATGCTTTATTTGCGGGGATCATGGTCGGACATACAAAAAATTAGTAACCTTTTGCTTATTTTTTTCGTCCAGTTTATGTTTGGCAATCTGATACCGGTATAGAAAACACTACTTGTAACAGCTCAGGAATATTCAAAGGTTTCCAGCTCTCATTTAATGATGTACTAGGCGGCCTTTGGACCTTGACAAATGACAAAGCTTCGGTAGAAGATGGCTTTCTCTTTAAAGGGTGGTTAAGTTCCAAGGGCCGGTTTTAATTTTGAATAAAACACAATTTTTTTAAGAAAATATTGCCATTTCTCTTTATTATGATAATATTGATATGGCTCAATTACGCAGAAAACAAAACATTGGCCAAATGACCGCCGCGGCCTCGGCGGCACACCTCAATCCGATGGTCCAAATTTTCGATGACGCTGAGTCATAATTGAGGTTTTATGCCGTTAATGTGCCGAATCATCTCATCCTTTAGCTCTTGAATTGTTGCTGGCGACGTACACCTTTTCTTCTAAATAACCCCAAAGAAATCCAACGGTGTCGTTGACGTTTAGGTGTGGTTCACATTCAACATCGGCCCTTGAAATTTGACCTCCCTTTATTATTAAAAATGTGCTACATCGTTCGACCAACCGTTAATAATTATCTTTAATAAATTGGTGGCTTGTGCTGAATTTTTATTGTACATAATTGGAAAAAAAATGTATCGTACCGAAGCAAGTGCGGTGTCCAAAATTAAGGCTCTATCTGCACTGGCATACCTAAACTCTTTGAAAAACTGGTTTATGATTTGATTCTCTTCCAAATTTCAGATCTCATTTCGCCTTAGGGGTAGATCTACTGTTATGAATTTAAGTTTGTTCATACATTTTGTGGTAAAACCATTTGAAACAGGTCAACAATGCATTGTCATATTCACCGACTTTTCGAAAGCGTTCGATAGATTTATTCATAGTATTCTGTTTAAGAGTTGGGTTCAATTGGTCTTCCCCCTAGCTTACTGAAGTGGTTTGCATCGCATCTCACAGATAGAACTCAATTCGTTCGTATATTCGAGCAATATAAAATCAGATGTCATCACAGTTACCTCAGATGGACATCAAAGTATCCATCTTGGGTCACTATTGTTCTTAATCCTTGTTAATGATATCGCCTTGTCTGATATATGCAGATCACGTGAAGATTTATAGTCATATAGAGACAACTGCATACGACTTAAAGAAGACTTAACTAAATTAAAGGCTTGGTATGATGATAACTTCTTTCCTTTTAATACCAGCATTTGCACTTCAGTAGACGCAAAGTTGCAATTGATTTCGATTATAACTTGGGCACTACCACCTTAACAAAAATGTATGAAAAGAAAGACTTGGGGGAAACGGCTCGAAAATGTTGTTTTCTAATCATAGGTATATATAATTTATGATTGCCACGTCTAGATCTATGCTCGGCTTGGTAATAAAGAATTGAAAGGAGTTCCAGGATCTTTTTACGCTGAAGAATTTGTATTGTTAGATCAAACCTCGAATATTGCAGCATTATCTGGGATGCAATCTATATGTGTTTATCTTTAAGAAGATTAAGAAGGTTGAGAAACATTTCACTATATTTACAATACATTCCATTCGTTCCCTATAAAAGTAGTTGCCTTTTGTTAGCATTGCCAGCATTAGAAATATGAAGAAAAATTGCATCTGTATAGCCATAGAGATATAACCACGAATCACATCAAATGCCACTTCTTACTGGAGCTAATACTTTTTAATTGTCCTATTCGTAACCTCAGGCTCAGCAATATGTTCCATTTACCTAATTCCAAGATGAATTTTAGTCGTAATGAGCCACTTACATGTCGTACTACTGTGGGCAAAAAGTAAGGTGAATTTATTTGTCAAAGTTCGCGGGCTTAAATTTCGCTCAAGTTATTTTTTTCATGAGTTGGCAGCACTGTTAGTACCATCTGGGCCAACTTTCATGTGAATGTCATTATCAGTAATATATTTACGCTTGTGTTTACCAAACGACCAAGAGTGCATTTTTCGATTTTTACAATGTCTGATTTGATTGAGCAGAGAAGTGCCATCAAATTTTGTTTGCGGAATGAAATTTCGGCTGCGGAAACGTTTAGCATGTTGCAGAAGGAATTTGGTGATTCGACCATATCGCAGAAAAATGTTTATAAGTGGTGCAAAGACTTCAAAGAGGGTCGAGAACGTGTTGATGACTTGGAGCGCTCCGGACGACCATCGACGTCAACAGATGACCAACACGTCAATAAAGTGAAGGAGTTAGTGCTCAAAAATCGTCGGTTGACTGTTAAAGACCTTACTGATATGATCGGAATATCAGAAGGATCTGTGAAAACCATTTTGAAAGACCATTTGGGCCTACGAAAAGTCAAATCTCGTTTGGTACCGAAAACACTCAATTTAATGGAAAAAAGTCGTCGCGTTGATGTGTGTGAAACAATGCTTTCAGACTATCAGGACAAGCTCAAGTGCATCATTACGGGAGATGAGACTTGGATTTATGCTTACGACCCTGAAACAACCAACCAACGACCAATCAAGCGAATATCGTGCTAAAGGCGAGGTCAGACCGAAAAGAGCACGTCAAAGTCGTTCAAAAATAAAAGTCATGATGACAGTTTTTTTCGATTTTCGTGGTGTGGTGCACTATGAATTCCTTCCACCTGGCCAAACTGTAAATAAGGAATATTATTTGAGCGTTATGCGTCGTTTACGTGAAGCAATTCGTCTAAAAAGACCATGGGCCAACAACTCTTGGTTTTTGCGTCACGATAATGCACCGTCTCACACTGCACTCGTTCTTCGTGACCATTTCGCCAAAAATTCCACGCATATCGTTCCGCAACCACCGTATTCGCCTGATTTGGCTCCGTGTGACTTCTGGCTATTCCCAAAACTCAAGAGACCACTCCGGGGAACGCGTTTCGAGTCGATTGAGGAGATAAAAGCTGAATCGAAGAAGGTGCTGATGGCTATACCGGAAATGGACTATTTGGCATGTTTCGGGGATTGGAAAAATCGTTGGCATAAGTGTATTTCATCGAGAGGGGATTATTTTGAAGAAGATGAAATTGATTTACAAGAATAAATTAAGATTTTTCATTCTACAACCAAATTCACCTTACTTTTTGCCCACAGTATTATAAGGGAGTCTAACCAATTTTGTAAAAATTTGGATAAATTCTCTAGCTCACGAGAGACTTTCAAGTCAAAACTTAATCTGGAGATACACTTTTTGAATTGTGATTAATGTATCTCACCGTATTGTTTACTATATATTATGTGTATTTAAGCTTTAGTATTAGTAATATATTTGAGTTGTACTTGAATTGATGAAAGAATAAATAAATAAATAAATAAATAATGGGGCGAATATAACTTTGATTTGATTTTGGTTCTATATACTTAATAAACCTTTAGTAAGCTTTACCTTTACCGTTCACTCAAATATCGTGGTAATAGTTATTTTGATTTCTTTAAATGCTGGTAGCCTACGTAGCCATATTTTTGTGCCTAATGAATACTGCATTACCGGAAAAGTTGTTCAATATACATAAGGACATTATTACCTAGATAACTTCTGGCTAATTTCCTCATAGGGCACGATGTTCAAAATTTAACCATTTTTGAGATGTTCGAGTTGTTTTAAAGTTAATTGTAATAACTGTCCTTTTTTGTTTGTATGTTCCTTTATTTAAAAATTAGCATCCTTTAGCGTTGTTTTCTGCATTTAGTTAAAGGTATGTTAATGAATAGGTATGTTTCATAATAATAAATAAAAGTCATCTATACAATTTGAACCAAACCATCACAGTTAGAAATGGCGGTTTGATAAAGTTATGAATTAACGGTTTTTCCCTAAGTGTTTCGATTTTACGTCAGTAAGAAAATTTTTGTATGGATCCTTTCTACAAATTATTGGAAAAGCTAGTAACTTTTTTAGCTATCCAAAAAGGTATAGTACCTACTTAAATTAAAAATGTAACCCGTAGGTCGTAATTTTTGGCTAAAACAAAAAACTTAACAATTGAAACTTTTTATTTACTATAATTAATTTTCGTTATGACTGCTCCTGTTCCTGTTACAAATTCTACTTCTTTTCTTTCATCTCTCATATGTTTCCTATTCAAAACGTTTGTTCTTTGATTTAGCTATCATACCCTTTAGCCAGACCAGAAAAAAATCTAGACCTCGAACTAAAATTTAAAAACAAAGTGGGCGTACAAGTAAAAAATAAGTATTGTCTTTTTAATATCTATAAAAAGGAATATCTCAAATTGGTTAAGTTTTCGACTCATGTCAGATGACCAAATTAATCAGAATTTACCTACGTAATAACTCCCTTAAGTATATAGAACAACTTTACCGGCAACCTCTGCATAACGGCAGTAGATTATTAAACAGTTGACTTCAAAGGTGGGATTTTGACAATCCGAAACCGATGCCTTTCAAACATAGATTATGGAAATACTTACTAGATTGACTTACAAATAAATAAGTTACCACCAAGAGTTCATTTAATATAGTAATATATATGTAAGTAATCACAGCCCGGAACACTCGGGGTAACTTGTAAGCCAACAAAGCCGAGTGGCTTCACCTAAGTGACACATCAGTGAAGAATTTAAAAAATCTGATAATGATGATGAGGTGCCAGTATGTATAACGTATCAATTAATTAAAAATGTAAACAAATCAATTCGAAGTAATAAAGGGTGATTTTTTAGCTATTATCTTTTTAAACAGTTGGTTTAAACAACTGACGCACGTTTCGTGTTTTGTTTCACTGTCAAACATCTTCCGTTTGGTCTATAATTTAACCATGAATCGTCTTACAAACGAACAACGCTTGCAAATCATTGCATTTTATTATAAAATTGCGTGTTCTGTTAAGAAAGTTTAAAGTCGAAAAATAGTGTTCAACTCATTTTTGGATCAATGGGTACGTAAATAAGCAGAATTGTCGATTTTGGAGAAGAATTGCAAGAGCTAAAAATGTATCCAGAAAAGGTCACAGTTTGGTGCGGTTTATAGGCTGGAGGTATCATTGGACCGTACTTCTTCGAAGATGCTGCGAATCGTAACGTAACTTTGAATGGTGAGCGCTACCGTGGAATAATACCCAACTTTTTTTTTGCCGAAAATACAAGAGCTTGACTTGCATGACATGTGGTTTCAGCAAGACGGTGCCACATGCCACACAGCACGCGTAACAATGAACTTGTTGATTAGATTATTTTTTGTGGGGCTATGTTAAAACTCATGTCTATTCAGACAAGCCTGCTTCAATTAACGCATTAGAAGACAACATTAAATCATTTATATGTGAGATACCGGCCGAAAGATTGGAAAGAGTGTACCAAAATTGGACTAAGCGGATAGACCATTTGAAGCGCAGTCGCGGTCAACATTTGCATGAAATAAATCTTCAAACATAAATTTTATGGACTGTACTATCGGTTTAAATAAATAATTCATGCATTTTTCTGAATTTTACGTGTGTGTTTTTGAAAAAATTTCCTATAGCTCTTCAAAAATCATCCTTTTGAAGAATTTTTAAAAAGTCCTTTAAATATAATAATAATTTATTTAAAGAAGTAGAACTAATTTGTGGTGTAATAAAAATCGTGACTTTGGGGACAAAACTCCAAACCTACCTTCTTCTATAAAATAATTTATTATGACCCCTATTTTGCTTAGGTGACCTGATAGTTTCATACTGCTAAAACTTCGTAACTTTGAGATCTATTTTAAATTTAAAAATTAATTCCGAAAATATAGTTATTAGAATAGTTTAAACCGTTATTTACCGACTATTTATTGACGTTTTCAACGATTAAACTGCCAGGGAATGCCTCATTAGAGGCGTTTAATTACCAGAACAGACACGTCAGAAACATGGCTTTATTATTATAGGTATGGGGTTCATAAATAGCCAAACAAATTTTTTATCTTCACTCCGACTTTTCAATTTCGTCGTAGTGCTACTGCTTAATTGAGCTTTCACGTTTTTTACCTCAATTTTAGGAGACTATAACACACAATTGGCTTTAATAAACACAAAAATGTCGAAGAACTTTTTTTGAAACATTATGCCTTCCTTAATTTGCCCTACAATCCTTTGCCCTTTAATCTGATGCAAAGTATCCATCTCAGTATATGACTCATTAAAGACATATAGCGCAAAATGATCAGAACTTTTTTCCTCACTTAATATTAGGTGATTAGTATAGAAATCTTTATATATAATAAAGACTATAGTATACTCTGATAAAGGGAAGACATTGAACTGCTCGGAAGTCAACATTCGCAGGGTTATTATCGGTATAATAAAATTTGTCGTAAATTGTCCTTTGTATCCGTTCCACTATAAAACATCGATCATAGAAATACCAACATAAAAAAGAAAATAATTTTATAGATAATATAACAAAAAAATCTTCAACTTTCCGATGTAGTACTATAATTTTTTTCACAGAACTCGTAAACACACAATCAAAAGTCCCGACCCGCGCACACACAATGGGGTTATCGCGTCTAGAACGAAAAGATCGCCCGCGTTAATAAACCCATATATTTATAAAAAAAAGGAGGGCATCTACAAATTGGCGTTTTATTGAAATCATCGCTGAATAGATTCGTGGTTGTTGTTGTAGTAGCGCAAACATTCCCTATACATGTACGAGGAATGCTGCGGGAGTGACAGTCCTTGGCCGAATATAAATCCGGTACATTTCCGATAACGTGGAACCGACTGTTGTAGGAATGAAAGATTCGTCGAAGCTTTTGCTTGCGATAAGATTCAATTTCAATTCATTTGAAATTATCATTTTGTTACAAGTTCTTTAAAAAACATGTGCAATGATTTTTGTTTATTTGTGGAATACGCGCTCGTTCACATTCGTTATGTATTAAACGTAAAACAGGTAATGGAAGTTTTTTATATGAGGTTGATTTCCCATGTGCTTTTGAGCACTGCACACGATTTTTTGTCCAAAGGTATCTATCACGTTTTATAGATTATTGGAGGCAAAAAGTCAACTTATTTCAAAAAGGGCGGCCGCCGTAGTCGAATGGCTTGGGGCGTGACTACCATTTGAATGTGCATAGGTTCCAATTTCTGTGCGGTCGCCCCTCAGCAGGCAATGGCGAACCTCCTGGTTTATGTGTGCCATGAAAAAACTCCTCATAAAAAATCATATGCCGTTCGAAGTCGGCTTAAAACTGTAGGTCCCTCCATTGGTGGATCACCATTAATGGCCGAACTTCATTCCAATTTTTGCGCTGCCCGTCTTGATGTTTTTTGAGGAGAAACAGAGAAGCATGGCAGAACTTCATTCGGATTGCTATTTCCATTGCTTACCTCATGTTTCATAACTATTGTAAGTTTCGAACTCGTACCTTTATCATGAGGCCAAAAAACAGTACTGATTGCATGCTACCGCATCGTTCTCTGTTTGTTGTAATGATTTTTAAACTTCATTTTGGATGGGCCAATATTACCATCACGCGGTGTTTTTTGAGATCCGAATAATTATGATAATTTGTTAATGTGGCCACCGAGATCAAATATGTCCTATCTGAAAAGATGATTTTTTGAGCAAAACCGCCACCATTTTCCAACTGCTCGAAGTCTCACAACGAAGCAATACCTAAGTGGATGGTTATTTACTTTCAATACCTTAGTTAGTTGGAACTTATAAGTGGACAAAACGAGGTTGAATTATCCTTAGGCAATTGCTGAGATTATGTTGAGCTCCCGAGATCTGCGATGAGTTAATGCCCACTGGCTTATTCGCAATGACAAAAATATACTCAGTTGAGCTGGCCGGCCGAACTGAAGGAAACTTGTATTGCCAACTTTCTTACCGATTTCTTAACCTTTCTTCACAAATTTATGTTTACAAGGTAAAGCTGATTGAATATCCAAACGAAATTTGTCATTCAAATGTGCAGCATTTCCGTAACATGGCATCCGCTGCAGACATAGTTTTTTTCAGCGCGAAATTGCTGTAAATGACAAAATAAATTGGCGTTAAAAATGTGCCTATCCCCTGGTCCAGCTTTCATTAGGCAGAAGTTTAAGTATTAAATTCAAATCTCTATAACATAGTCCAATAGTGTTTATTCATCCGTTTTACAAATAGCAAATGGCACTGTTTGATGGAATAGCCTCACCCATAACAGAGCACTACAAATGACATGATTCGACAAAAATACTGTAATAAATCTCGTGCTTGTAAGCAAGAATCTCCAACAATCAGCCGATCACCATGACTAACTACGACAATAGCAATGAGATTGGCAACACCTTAAAAATTCCAACTGCTGGTTGATTGTTTGCCTTGCTGATGACGCAAACACAGGGAAAACCATACAACAACAACACCAACAATAATGTATGCTTTAGCGATGGAGCGGCGAAGATAAACTCAAATTGCGCGCAAATTTAGACGTAACCCAGGAACCAACCACACACCGTTAAGCAATGGTGGAAAGAAAGTACACGACGTCTGTTGGCGAAGTGGTGAGTGGGTGTATGGTTGGTTACTGTGCGGTCTTGTATGTAATACATGCTGATGATCACATGCCATAAATCGCGCAAACGACATTCAATGCTTCAATAACAGTGCGCTGGGGTGTTGGAATGAGACTATAAGAAGTAAAAGAGTGACAGCCATATAGCTGTGGAAACTGCAGTGCTTATGAATTGCAGCATGAGTGTGCACTCACTGCAACAAGATCACTATTGCAACCATAGCCCGCCGATAGAGCTCTTTGTTTCATGACGCGCTTCATGCGTCCATGACCGTTTGCATATTTGTGTTGTTTGTGGGCCACTTCAATAGCTGGGCAAACGGTAGCTGATTAAATCGCGATCATCAGTCAAATGAAAAGCGTCACCGGTCGCATACCTAGACAAATGAGACGCCAAACAGCCAACTAGCCAGCTAACCAGCCATCCAGTCAGTTACCCCAAATGGGAATGGGCATAGGTTGTGGAACGCAGCGATTGTCGCCACAGATAATGCCACTGCCATGACAATTCAAGCAAAAATGACAGTGAAACATACTGCAATGTTCTGTCTCACATACACATACACATGTGTGCATACTTATGCATGACAATCACCTAGGTATGTATGTATGTATGCAGTATGTAGTACATACAATGAATTGTTGGCAGGCTAGTGATCGCTGCAGCCATCAAGACATCGTCGCCGCAAACGATCCGTGGTCGCCGCCACAGCCACAACCACAGCCACAGCTGCGCCATGGGTATCAATGTGCTGATACTTTAGCTGGACAGGAGAGGCATTTTGGTTGCACGTGTGACTGTCACCGTGGTTGGCACTCGTAATTTGCAAATTGCGCGCCCGTCTGCCGCGTAACAGTCTGCTGCTACGTGGTAGTGGCAACAACTGTCGATATTTAATTGTTTCTCCGCTAATCGTTTGACTTAATCAGAATTTCAATTTTTCCAATGCATTTATCTGGCTGCGACTGCCGATCACCTTACCTTTGTCTCCAAACGGTGCGTGTGCAAAATTTTACTAATAGCTATAATTTATTTTATTTGAATTGAGTGATGATCGAGTGGTTAATGAGGATTGAATTACGGAATAGACTAAATTGAACTTTGATTTGACTAAAAAGTAGTGTAAAGCTTAACTCGTTTACTCGAATTATTATGAATAAAAACGTTTGGTGATAGGACAGGAATATCAATCTGCTCCATAAATGAACTATTTTTCGAGTCGATTTTTATATGAAATAAATATATTATAATTTCGGAAAACTAAGAGTTATCCCAAAATGCCATGACCTGACTCATATACTGATTATTAAGTATTTGTCACTTCAGGGCTATGGCGAGTTGAATTTTTATCCCAGCCGCGGATGTAAGTAATTTGGGCTAGCGAAAATTAGTTGTTTCTCGTTTAAATATCCTCAGTGAATCTTAAGAGGCGTGGCGCACAAAAACCCTGCATTTGCACTGTATACAGGGTTCGAACGCTATTTGAGGACAAAGTAACTAGCTTGAGATTAAAAGTAACTAGCTTTTATTTTGAACAACATTAAATGACATTTTACGATTTTTTTTATATCTATCAAGCCATTCAATAAAATTTCCATTAGCTGCAATAATTTTCTCGATCCCGGTGGTGCTTATTGTCTTCACTCTCAACTACGCCCCATACGTAGACTCCCAGGGGACTAAGGTCTATGGAGTTAAACGGCCATAAGTTCGGTGTTATGTGGTCATGGAAATTTTCATCTTGTGTTGCCATCGCTTTGGTTGAAGTAGCAGAGTCTTGCCGAAAGATATATGGGCCACCATCGCGTACACTATCAATCCAGGATTTACTGCTGGCTCTAGAATTTCGATATATGGAGAAGTGCGGTGGCATGACAAGTCCTTTGTTGCTCCCAACATCCAAAACCATTACAGTGGCTGGAAGCTTCGGGGAAGCTTTTTAGGATGGAAAATAACCGGCTATCGTTCTGGTCATTTCTGTGGTTGGTCTTTTGGTATTGGTCAACATGAATAGGTAGGAGTCACAGAGAGCCATACCAGGCAAATACGGCGAGTAATTGATGGCTAAAATGCGATTTCAAGTCAAAAAATCAGTCCCAAGAATGGATCGATGAGATGGTGCATTATCATGCAATAAGCTCCAGGGCGAATTCGACGAATGCGATGCAACAAACGCTTTAAAATGCCAAGATAGAAAATTGCATGGACGATTTGGCCCATTGGCATGAACTCCTTAGATAAAATTCTCTTGGAATCGTAGAAACAAATGAGCATCGACTTGATTTTTGACTTCTATAAACGAGATTTTTTGGGTGGTGGCTCGCCTGGGGCCTTTTGACGCTTATTTTCAGGTTCATGTTGGAAAAACTACGTTTCATCGCCAGTTACAATGTTGTAAAAGAAGTTCGCGTGTTTCCCCGGCTCTTTAATGAGGTCTTTCGAATGTTGAATTCTGAGCAATTTTTGGTCCTCAGTTAACTTGTGCGGAATGAAAAGTGCGCAGACCTTTCAATGATGATTTCGATTCGTTTTTGATAAATTGACGAACAATTTCGATGGAGTTTTCGGTGATTACAGATTTTGGGCGGCCCATATGTTCATTGTCACTTATGTCCTCACAACCATCTTTGAAACGTGTAAGCCACTCATGAACTCTGACACGAGATAGGCAATCATCACCATAAACTGTTTTCATCAATTCAAATGTTTCGGGAAGCGTTTTACCGATTTTAAAACAAAATTTGTTCGAAACTCATTTTTGTACCGATGCACAGTGCGGCCGATTCCCGAAAAGCTGGCCAAAACTCAAAAAATTAAGTAATTGATTCAAAATTTCTTACTCGGGGGTTGTCGGGGTCGCTGATTACGAATTTTATCTTAAAATTTTGAAAATCCACCCCCTTCCACCCCTATTGGCCACCCCCTCACGTGAAATAGCGTATATTCAAGAACATAATCAAGATGCATGTAAATTTATATGTTTTCGGGGTCGCAAGGTAGCAAGTGGTAGCAGCTGAATCTTGTTTTATTCAGTAACCATTACTTTTTTGAGTAACCTTTAATAGGTTTCAAAGCAGCTTATGACGGCGTTGTATTACTATACAGTTTGAAAACTCAAATTTTATAAAAAAATTGCAAAAAATGTATCTACGTATTGCTGCAGCTAAAATATTTGTGTCGAGGTATTGATATGTATAAAACTAAAGATTTCTCGTATTTTACTAACCTTCCGAAGATGATTCCATTTGGTTTTGTTCAATTTACTCCATTACAAAATCTTTCAAATGTGTACAACTTTCACTATTCATCGACAGTAATACGATGCTCAAACGAAGGCCACGTTGCAACTGAAAATACAGAGGATACTTAGGGTACAGGACGTTGCTATGAACGGTTTTCACTACTCAAGGCATTACTGTAGCCAACCCAAAGACAAAAAAACTCTACCTAGAAACTTTTTTTTTCGACTTTTGGCCAGCTTTTTGGGAATCGGCCGCACTGTGCGATGACACAAACATACTGACGCTGAACCGAATGTCACAAAACTTAGGGGATTTCTGTCTCAGTCAGACAGAAAAAAAGAGCTGGTGGGGGTAAATTCGATGGCTGTTTGATGGTATTCACTTCGTGCTTGGTCAAAAATTCTCGGGTAGTGATGGCCCCGTTCGACGGTGCGTTATCATGTTGCAAAATCCTTGAATAGCTTTTCCACAACTCCTTTCTTTTTTGGCGAATTGCTTCACGCCCAAATAATAGTCCTTATTAACTGTATGCCCTTCTGGCGAAAATTCATGGCGTGCTATACCGTTGTTTTTTGGGTTCATTCGGAGCTCTGCACTCACTCGCTTGTTATCTGGATTGCGTGTCGTACTCATAAGCTCACGTATCGTTTGATGCGTTTGGTGAGTTTGAGTTAGTTGAAAACATGTCTTTGGCGACATTAAAGCGTTCAGGTCCTTTAGGACCAACTTTGCAGTAACGCGGCGTAAACCCAAATCAATGTCCTGAACGGATCCATAAGCAATGATCAAGTCCTCTGTCAGTTCTCTGATGGTTAATTTGCGGCTATCGATCAACTTTTTTTTCACTTTATTGATGTTTTCATCAGTTTTCAATGCCGACAGTCTACCACTACGTTTATCATCATTATCTGCCGTTAATACTCCTGATTAAGATCTACTACCGGAAATAGTCACGGGAAATTCCATACCCATTTTTTTACCTTATGACCTAGAAATCACTAGCTTCATTATAACTTCAAAAATATGGTAACGTTCTGTGAAAAAAAAAAACTAAAATTATTAAATTGAAGCTCTAGTTCCGCTCGTATATGAATTTTCTCATGTGTGATTTGGGTTGGTTATATTGTAAATCACGTTTTTTGACGCCCATAATTGATATCTAGTTATATCCTTTATTTATAAATTTCATATTTGAGAATAACACAAAAATATAATGCATAAAGGAGCATAAAAATAAATTTTCCTTTGAATACAAAAAATAACTTTGTTCTAACAGTATGCCAAGACAGGTAGGCAAGCGAAACGTATTTCAAAAATGTTTATTATGATCACCTGAATGGATTTAGGAAGAAATTAAAAGATTACAGAATCTGACGAACCTATAAAATTTAAGTCACTTTAGGAAAAAAAAATAATTAGAGGTGAGTTAATTATATATTGGGGAAATTTGATTAAATGAATATCTTCCACTAGTGAAACAAAAATAATCTGGGCCATGCAATTCCCATTCAGCTAGGTTGCACTGCATACAACTTCTGACATCTACTTACCAAAGCACCATTGCATGCAAACTCAAATTCGCGCTCTTCCTCACATTACAAGCAAATCGCACACACACATACGCATTGAAATATAAAGCATGTTCACACAAGTTGATGTTTCGCAATTATTGCGTTGATTTATTTACTTCGCATTTGTCAGCTCATCTGTGACAAACCGCCTCCAACCAAACGCCTCATTGTAGTGTCGTCAAAGGGTTTCGCGCCACCCGATCTTAATATCAGCAATGTGAATTAAGGCTGAAAAACAACCACACAAACACTAGCCAAACAAAGGTAGCATCCGTTCGACAGCGCAAAGGACGAACCAGAGAATTGTGGCAATAAACGCTGGAGCCACACATGGCCATTGTGACATTAAAAACTTCATTCGACAGAGCGACACAAATTACGCGCAGCATATGGTGCCAATGACGTTGCCCTTTTGGTTGATGCTGCTAGCAGCTTACAATAAACAGCCATACCATCTTCCATGCACACTTTCCACCATTTCACCCACTCAACTTTGCACTTTGCAAGCCTTAACTGGGTAACAATAAACTACGCACATTCGCCGGGAAGCGTCGGTCGGTTATCCTTTGCTTTCACATATGAAAGTAGGAAAATATTTGCGTTAATATACAATACAATATATGTATGTATGTATGCGCTCTTATGTATATAGTTTGCATGTGTATGTGTTCATGAAGAAAATGTGCGCATTTGTGTGAGTACAAGTGAGTGCTACATACAACCCTTTGCAGCAGTTGGCTTTTGGCTTTCTTCGCCGCTTTTCCGCTTGCTTTGTTGTTATTGTTAGCAACCACATGGATTGATGAAGGAAAAGGGTTTTTCTGCTTTTCTGCTCACACACATACATACTCTCCTCCACACATGTATGTGTGATGTTCTTTTGTATAATTTACCTTTCGCTGGATTGAAGTGGAACGAAAAGTTTGCGAGAAAATTGGTTGTATGAGCTTTACTTTTTAATCTCAGGTGACGCCGCCTGGGAGTCGTAAATCAAGTTTTTGTATATTTTTAAGCGCTTTGCGCTTTTTGGGTGCCCAATGACACACAAGTAGGGAAGGGGAAATGTAGGACTGGAGTTCCCTTACGCAAATAAGTTGCGCTACCTTGTAAAGCAATCACGGATATGAGAAATTGATATGCTGATTGGGATGATTATCAGAAAGCCATTTCAACACCACTGATACCTGCGACGAAATTGGATTTTGATATTTGATATGTGTTTGAAAGTATGCTTTTGTTTCTTTGAATAATTGCACGAAAACCGAAAAAATTTTAAAGGTGTTCTGAGGGCTAAACTGAACTTTAATTCTGTGTGAATTCTGTTTCCTTCGGTATCCATATCATCCATATATCCAGGTCACAGTCTTTATTTGCAAAGAGAATTCAAAAGGTATGACCAACTTCAGACCTTTAACCGGCTGTCAGCCATTTTGAAGGAATCAGCTAATTTGCTGACATAACAGTGGGTGTGACAGCGGTATTTTTATACCAATTTTTAGATAATTTTTAAATTTATACTAGATCTTAACCCTCTAACTCCTACTTAAATGGGCGTTTTGGACCCATTGTTAAAACAGCTATACTGAGAGGTCATAACGGGCCGCCTTCGACGAATGGGAAGTGCGCAGGTTCAAATCTCCGGGCATGAAACATCAAAATTTAGCTATGTTTTTACATTAAAAAAAAAACTGAAAACAAGAAAAAAACAAGAAGCAAACAAAATTATTTGGAATTTTTACAATATAATAATGAAAATGTACGGTCAGTCCGACCTTTTCGTAATCTGAAAGTGCTGGCCTAACTCTTGTGCCGCATAAGAAGGTATAATAGCTTTGAATTGTTTTTTTAAACAGTGCTAGACGGTTTTCTCCTTATCGATTCATCCGCTTTTAATACGCCATTGATGCCTTTCTGATCGGATTCAGTCTCTGAATCGGAGCGGAATTCAAAAAGAGCGCGATATGAATGCTATTACTACTACTACTCGTATTCCGACAAAAAAATTTAGTTTGTATTTAATTTGTAGTTTTCATCTGTATGTTGCCCGCATCAGAAGGCATCGTCAACTTTATGATGTCTCGAGTGGCAGGAAGTTTTTATATGAAGAGTTTTCAAGGCAACGATGTACTTGGATTTTTACCACTGCCTGCCAGGGGTCAGTTGAACAAACTGTTTACTGACGCTTTGATACTCACAGTGGACCTCAGACTGAGGACTAACTGCACAAGCACACTCTGCTGCAGCGGCTGCATCGCATCTTTGGAATTTCAAAGATCTTATGAGAATCCATGATTATTTTAAGCTTTGTTGACTGCAGACTCTATTCAAGGCATCATTCAGTTATAAAAACCAAGTGTCGCATCTAAAAATAGATGCCAGTTGGTTTGATGCATGCGTGGCTGAAAAAAGTGTCAATCCCACTGGAACAACGGAGTCTCTCGGGTGTCACATAGGTGTAGAATACGCAAACAAATAGAAACTGGCGATCTAAGCAACATTGAAGAGCTGACATCAAATGGAGTTGATAGTGTCCGCAGAGGCAGTATCGGGAGCGGCGGCCCCAATGACATACGATGGCATACAAATCAGGCGTAGAGGTTGAACAAACTGCTAATATTATAACTTTTACATTTCTTATTTGCCGCTTAAGGCGCGACATCACATAGCGCCTTGAAAAACGTGCTCGTCCTTCACGGCGCTTAAACCGATAGCGTAGTGACTCAAGCCAAGAAGTGTTGCAATCAGTGCTTTTCTGCTTGTTTGCGTGGTTTTTAATGTTGTGGTTGTTGTCACAGTTTCTCTTTTCTGTCTACATGCAACGACAACAACTGTGTGAACAACGAATAACCAAACAGCAGCGTAGCAACGGTCGAACTCCACTGGGCGCGCTTCAAATGATAAGAATTGAATGCTGAGAGTTGCACTGAGCTCTGCCATAGTGCGGCACGGCCAAGCGATGGAAAGAGCGACCAACAAATGGCGATGCGGTTTGCAGGCGACGATCATTAAGCGAACGTTTTGTATAAATTATGCTAATGATCATTCAATTGATTTGTAATAAAAATCCGCAAAACGCAAAAGAAGATAAATATCCATGAAGCACGCACTCTGCACATCCAAAAAACAAAGTAAAACCCTGCAAAAGCAAAAAAAAAAAAAATAAATACAAATAACAAATAATAATGTCAGGTTGAAAAAGCGCAATCAACCAAAACAACCTGTCGCACTGCCGCCAAAACACTTCACCGGCAGATTGCACGCTCCTGCCACTTGCGCGTCTCGCTTGGCTAGCTGTGGCCGATTGTTAGCGGCACGTTGGCGCTGACTGTTGATTACATTTGCTATTGTAGTTGTTGTAGAAATTGTTGCTGGCTGGTGTTTTTGCCTTGTTGGTGTTGCATCACGTTGTTTTTGCCGCTTCCATAGTTTGTAGTCAATGCGTCCGCAACGCTGTTTGCTGTCTTCGCAGACATCGGTGCCGGCGTATTTCCCACTCAGCCCGCCGTACGCGCTTTATTTTTTGCAACTTTTTGGGTGCCTTAGATTTTTTTTATTTTTCATTTCTTAGGCTTATTGCAAGTCGCCATCAGCGCCGCCGTGTATGCATTTGTTGTTGTTGTTTAGCATTCGGCGTATTTACAAGCGCGATATTGCATGCTTATTCAAATTAACCAGCAGCCAAACCAGTGTCACCAAACAAGATGAGGAAGAAGAGGTGGACGGTGCATGAAAAAATGAGCAACACAACGCTGTTAAAGCCGTAGGCAATTTCGCGATCTGCGGTCTCGCTGATTGCCGCATTTGCATAGCTGCAGTGATGGCGATAATGAAAAGCAATCGTCTCTAGCAGAATCAAGTGTATGGGTATGTGAATGCGTGCAATGTAGATATGTTTGTTAGCGCACTCAAAGGATACTCGCAAACACGCATTGGAATGCGAGAAATGTAAAAATAAGCACTTCAAAGAAGTTCAAGTGCCTGTGGCGAAGGAAGCAATTGCGGTGCTTCCAAAATGGATGTTCTTCACTCAATTTCAAAGTTGTGATTACGAAAATAAATAAAAAATAACGTTGTTAGCTCTCAACAAATTCTTTTCTTTAATGTTATAATGAGTGATTTTTTCTTTTGCATGTAAGAACTACATATTTTAATGATTAGTTATCACCTGCTTATGAATATGAACTAAGTTAGACCCAATAAAGGTATTTTCAGATATAATTTCACAGTTGACTATGTTCAAGTTAATCTTTTTCCGACCTTCCCCTATCAAATTGAAATAATAATATACCAAATTATTCCTTCAAATTTTTACTTTAACTACGATATGCGCTTTTTTTTGCACATTTTAATTTTAATATAAAAAATGCTTTTTTGGTCGAAAACAAATTCTAGTCACATAAAAGCTGTCACCTTAAGATGAGAGATAAAAAGCTGAAATTTTACATAAACCTTTATTTTCAAAAAAAAAAAACAAAAGACACAGTCTAACAGACCTCATAAAATCGTGTTTCCGCGACATAAACTATTAAAGGTCAAAGGTAATGAAAAGCAGCTTTTGCAAATATCTTGCTGCCTTTTTATATCTTTTATGACTTTTTTGATATGCTTATCCAGTATAAAAAATTTAGAGCGTCAAATTCTCTACTCAAACCATTGTATGTGGAAAGCTTATTTGTATCGTTAGAATGATATGAAAAGGTTAATTGCTTATTTAATTCTTTCGTTGTGCTTTTTTCAATGGGTTGTGTTTCGAAAACGATAATTTTTTATTTAGTATTGAAGTGGTCCGAAATAGCTTTTGCTCTTTTATATTTATATTAGAAAAGCTACATAAAAGCATAAATCAAATTGATACAGAGAACTTTCACTATATACACTCAAAGAAAAGGAAATTGAAATTTGTCCAGAAATGAAATTGAAAATTGTTAATCTGAATTTAGAAAAATCTTCAACGTCAAGTTTCACACCTATTTGAATGATTTCTAAAATATTATTCACCATAAACCTTTTTGGATCCAAACCTATTTGAATTTTGAAAATTTAACTTCAAATTCGTATCCAGTGACCTCGAAAACCACCGAGTAACGAGTTTGAAGTTTGCTGGCCCATAGCGCAATCCACTAAGTGACAAGCCGATATCTTTGATCTTATTCAGTTCACTTAGATTTCTAGTATTCCAGGCGAGTAATGCTCAGCTAATATTCAGCGACATGCTCGCTATTTTGGGAATAAACAAATCACAATTATCAATGCTTTTGACTCGCTCACACATTATCACATTGAGCTCAGAAATCTCAGTCCGAATGTTGTATATCAACTCTGGAAACGTTCTTGCCTTGTTCACATAGACTTTAATTTTCAAAAAAAACTCACCAAAAGTAGTGCAGTGAAGTTAGATCGCATTATCTAAGTGGCCAGTTCATGTCACCATTATGTGAAATTATTCGACCGAGAAATTTAGATAGCAATAATGCAATATTTTCCCATGTTAAGGATCGTCTATGCCTATATTTTCAGACTCAAGCGACATAAAATCATGAATCAGTTGTCTGCAGTTCTATTCATTGAGAGTAACAGTTCTTTTATTTTCATTTTTGAAGAAAAACGCTCAACTTTTCTCTGATTGGCTTAAAATTTCGACACGTAATTTCAGAAACGTCAGCCTTTCCAAATATGCAAAAAGCAGAAATATCGGCTCTCAAACAACAAAACTGTGAAATCTCCACGGAAAAGGGACACACCACCTTCCAGAAAAAGTGCTATAACTCCTTCAGCTTTACTCGGATTGGACATTTCAGACCATCTTTGCAGTAAAGTTTCGCAAGCCCAAATCATTAGCTATAATATCCTAAACGTGTCCATAAGCAGTGTTCAAGTCCATTACCAGTTCTCTGATGCTGATACTTGTCAGAGGAAGGGAACCGGTTTTTCTTGTAACTTCAAGATATATTTCGTTCTGCTGTTTGCTGCATAATAGCCCCATACAAGGGCTACGACACCAGTGCTAACTCAGGTTATTGTTGTTCGAAACTTTTCCGTAAACGCAACCAAACAAACTGAGTGAGAAATACGTGAAGCGTTTCGAAGCGGTATTTTTATGCACGCATCCTACGCCGCGGCTGCAAAAGTGATTAAAAAATTAGAAAAGGTTTTTGTGATGTAGAATCAGCGGTATAAAGTGTACAAAAATGTTGATGATTTTTTCGAGCGCGGTTTGAAGCGAGTGACGACAAAAAAGCAGGATAAAGTGCAACTATTTAAACGGGACCCTTCTTTGTGACTACGCCATGCTCGATCAGTTCCGGCTAAAAAGGGAATAGATGTGAGTATCAACACCATCGAACGTTGACTCAAGGAGGTGAACATATCCTGCCGTCCCACGTCATCAAAACCAGTGCTCTCAGAAAAACACATTGAGAAACAACAAAACAAGAAAATGGCGTCACAGTAATGGACTGGCCTTCCAAGTCCCCAGACGCCAACCCCATTGAAAATCTGTGGGTCAGAATCTAGTCCTGTTTATCGACAAGCTGCGCAGAAAAGCTGGTTCAAAGCATGCCGAGAAAATGCAGGCTATAATCGACAACGTAGTAATTGCGACTCGTAGTTTTGTACATACTTTCATGTAAAAAAATATTTAGTATATATACTTCATAAATAATCGCAGCTCCTTTTTTCGGACACATACTGTAAATTTCTGTTATTGATTAACATTTCGTTCAATTTTTTCATGTTTTCGTTAGTTCTTAATAGCGAGGACCTGCCGCTCGTCATCCTAGATGGACTCACGATCTCTTTTGAAGTTCTTATGCCACTCGTAAGCTGATGTGTCAGAATCAGTATCAGAACCGAAACCATTTCCCAGCATTTCAAAGGTTTTCGCACCTTCAAATCCATTTTTAAAAAATTAATTAAAATTAATACAAACTCGTTGTTGCCAATTCAAAGCCATTTAATTCGAATACGGCGTAACTTTTGCTAATGTCAAGCAGTGTCGGTTAAAGTTTGGTGGAGATGTTAACCCTCGAGAGCACGCGCTATGAGCATTTTGCTCAAGCAATTTTTCATTTCGCGGAATTTTTATGTTCTATGTAATTCTGGCACTTATTGTGGTGAGTACCTTCGCTAGTAGTTGTTTTTCGTACTTTGACGAGCATTTCTTTCGATTAGTGCACGATCGGATGTGTAGGTAGACGGTTGATTTTTAAGAGCGGCATTTTGCTCATTGCGCGAGAAACAATGTAAGTATTTCTTGATTTATCTTTTTTGTTGAAAACCTCGGTTTTAATTCCAAGATTACTTTCTTTCACAACACTTATATTCGTATTTCCTAGTGTTGGTGAAATGGAACGCAAACGTCTTCGTTGTGCAAAAGATATTTCACAACTTGCTTCCTGGTTGGAAGAAGTTTTAGATGATGATAGCTTAGATTATGCTGAAAATGAATTATTTCCAGATAGTGATGCTGAAACTATACATAGTGACCACAACCCTGACTCTGAACAATCCACTGAGGAGGAGGAGGAGGAAGAGGAGGAGGGCAGCGTTTGTGAGTATACTGAGACATCACGAGGTAGACGCAGTGTATATTGGGGAAAAGATAAGTGCACCAAATGTGCACTGGGTCAACCCCTTCGCAATGTTCGTACGAGGCAGTGTTATATAATAACACACTTGCCAGGAGTTTAGCAAAAAATGCTCGAACTCCATCAGAATGTCTGGCCTTGTTTTTGTCAAATACTTTGATAGAAAAAATTGTGACATATACAAATGTATACATATATTGAAAAAATAAGAGGCACTCATGCACGTGATAGGGATTGCAAATCGACAGATGCGGTTGAGTTAAATGCATTTATAGGCATTCTTTACATGGCTGGACTAAACAAAATGAATCATTTGAATTTAAAAGAGATGTGGCTTCAAGACGGAACTGCTCCTGATATTTTCAGAGCCGCAATGTCCATAAATCGTTTTTTGTTTTTGCTCCGTGTTGTTCGATTTGATGACATTGACTCTCGCTTACAGAAGATCGAAACTGATAACTTAGCAGCTTTCCGTGAAGTTTTTGAAATATTTAATAAGTTTTGCAGTGACTCCTATGTTCCTGGAGAGTATTGTACTATTGATGAAATGCTTGAATCCTTTAGAGATCGCTGTAAATTCAGAGTAAACATCCCTAGCAAACCGGCCAAATATGGTTTAAAAATTAACGCTTTAGTTGGCTCAAGAATATTTTATACCTGCAAAATGGAAGTTTATTGTGGTAAAAAGCCAAGCGGTCCTTATGCGCTCGATAATTCAGCTGCGAGTATAGTGAAAAGGGTTGCTGCCCCAATTTTGAATAGTGCCAGAAACATTACCATGGATAATTACATATTTTAATTCAATACCTTTGGCAGATGAACTATACAAATAATATAGAACAACCACTGTGGGTACAATAAGAAAAAATAAAAAGGAAATTCCACCTCAATTTATTTCAGCAAAAGGAAGGCCGCAACCACATACAATGACTGCATTTGCGAAAACAAGGTTCTTGTCTCTTACGTTCCAGTGAAAAAAAACGAAAAAAGTTGTACTTATGCTATCATCACTTCATGCCGATGGCCAAGCTAATGATGAAACATCTGAGAACGAACCCGAAGTAATAACCTTTTACAACCAGACGAAAGACACTGTTGATCAAATGAAAGGCACATATTCAGTTTCCAGGATAACCTGCAGGTGGCCAATGCGGCTCTTTTTCACGCGTATTGAAATTACTGGCATAAACGCACAAATTATTTACAAATCAAATACAGGCAATTTAACCCAGAGGAAGACGTTTCTAAAGGAAATTTCCCTGGAGCTAATAAAGCCACATATTTCTAATCGGCAGGCCATAAAAACTTTACCTCGTGATTTAAGAAATACTATGGATCGCAGTGTACCAGCAAAAGAACCTGAAAACCAACACCTACAACCTGGCTTCTGCGAGCTTTGCCACAGGGGTAAAAACAGACGTTCGAAAAAAGGCTGCACTTTATGTGGAAAATTACTTTGCACGGAATACGTTAAGTATAAATATGTGCCCATCTTGCTTCGAAAGCAACGTAAATGGCAATCTTACCGAAAACTGATTTTTGTCTTTTATTTATTTATTTTTTTACAAGGGTTACAAGGAGTTTTTTTGTTAATATACTAAAGTATGAATGTAAAATTTTTGGTTATGTCTTGATTGAATGACTTTATATAATTTTACATTTGAATTTATATATAAAAATACAATTTGAATTTCTTAAATAAACACATAATTGCAAAAAAATGACTTGTTATTATAACTATGTTAAGAAGGAAATGTTTAAAAATCGTAATCCATTAAAAAGTTACATTCTTACGTGAAGTGAGCAAAATGCTCATGCGCGAGAATCCGTGCTAGGCGCGTGTTCTCGAGGGTTAATCACAGATGTGGAACCTAACAAAAGAAAAAAGGTTCGAATCAGTTGACTTTGAGTGTCACCTGGCTGTTGTTCCCGAAACTTTTTAATCAAGTTGGTAGTTGGTATATAATACAGAGCTGGAAGCCTTAGACCTATCGCAATGTTAATTGGGCTAAGTTTTTTCCACAAACAGATTTGGATTTTCTTTGCAGACTCTAGGCTACACGCGATTTTTGCAGGTACTTTGCACTCATACATATTAACATATGTATACTATGCGTCCACACATACATACATGCACATCTACAGTAGACACTTTTCTAAGCTTGGGCATAGGAGATATACCTTTGATTGAGATCACATGTTAAGTAAGTTTGAATTCATATCCATACGTATATGAATGAGTGTGCGTGTGCGGTTGTGTAACTGTGGGCGCATGCAAAAATGAAAACGTGCCTAATTTGGCGTAATTGCAATTTGATTTATTACAATCTAAGAAATTTTACTGCTGGCGCAGGCTGTGCCACATATGCTGCTACTGCTTCGGTTGCCGCCTCAACAAACCTACTGCTGCCGAACTGCTCTACCTACTCGATCACCCTTTCACCAAACTTAGTTCATTCAATGCAACACAGTAGCAACCAGCACTTTGAAGTTTGTTTGGTGTTGTTGCTATTTCATATGGTATGTTGTAACTATTGTTGTTTTAGGAAATCAGCTACAACTTCGAAGCTAAATTTGTAGCTGCCAAAATCAATGGTGCTGAGTGGTAAATGCAAGGGGGGCGCGACCAACGAGCAAATGGTGTAAATTAGAGAAAGAGCGAAAATTGAGTTGCGGCTGCGGCGACTATGGCTATGGTGAATACCGCCTTTGCGGAGTTGTAGCATATATTTGTATATACACGCATGCGGTGGGTGGGGTATGCAGCGCTTATTATTACTTACAATTTGCTTGCGACAACATGTGGGAGTATTTGGAGACTTGTACGTATGAATTGCAGCTATGGTGCAGCATATGGAAAAAGGAAATTGCAACACTTACAACAACAAGAACTAAAAGCCAAAACAGCCACAGCTGCAACGTTACATACGGGCAGCCAGCGGCAGCGGAAGCAGTGATAGGAACCAAAACAGCTGGCCGACTGGCTGGCTGCAAATGTCTTAATGAGTAATTTGTCAGTTGCACGCGGTTGCAGGAATAACGGCGCGCACAGAAATGCGAGGTACGGTGCACCCCCACTGGTATACAGTTCCATTTTCTGCGCTTACATTTTTGGATTTTGAATTTATGATGTGTGCAGCAGCATACAGTTTATAATATGCTGCATACATCCAAGTTGGAACTTAGCTGCATACCTGCAAGCGTCTCTATACCCTGCGTGTCAATTACACGAGAGACAATTTCTCTCGAAAGTGATCCCTTTTTGCTTTCTTTGTTCTCTACTTAAGTAGTTGCTCGTACACCTACACTGCCAACTGCCTGGTCATAGCCTAGCATTTGTTGCTACTTCTTATTTTTGGTTGCTGTTGTTGTAATTTCTGCTATACAAGACAGTGTTGACAATTTTGACATTAACAGATTGATGATACTTAGGTTGCCTGATACTCAAATGACTAGCACATTTTTGTTGCTACTTCTGTACTTCGCTGTTTGCTTCTGCTTTTTCTGCTGCAATTACGAGTGATAATGCGATATGTATGCTTCTGGTTGCAGAGTGGCAATAAATTAGTGCAACCAGTGCAGTCAAAGCAACACTCAGTGAAACAACTGATGTTGTTGGTGTCGTGCTAGGTTGGCAATTATGACACCAAGGCGTCATTAGCACCAAGACGAATATCTACAGAGCAAAATTAACACTTCGCACATTTGCGTTGGCAACCCTTTGAGTATCATCGGCAACATGTACGGCGAATCAGTGAAATTTGAAATTTGAAAATGTCGAGCCAAGAAGCACCAGTAGATTTGGTGGCTCCTAAAACACTCAGGCTAAAAAGCCCATTGTATTTTAAACTCTGGAAAGGGGGTAAATAGTCAAGGAGGGAAGGAGAAAAGTATCAGACAAAGAGATAGAAAAGAATATAGATAGAGATAGAGATAGTTAGTCCTGTGAGAATTTTCCGGATTCTTTGACAAATCTGTAAATATTCTCCAGTTTTAGAGAACGAATATTACTCATTCTCATGACATCGGAACCCAAAACTCGTAGCCGTCCTTTAGCAAAGGCAGGACACTCACAGATAAAGTGCTCACTGATATCCGCCTCCTCCAAGCACGATAGGCACATCGGGTCTTCAATGATTCCAATGGTGGTCATATCGACAAATCAGCACTATTTTTGAATCTAATTTTCAGCTTAGTTTTAAGCAAATTGGAAATGTATCGGATCGGAAATAAAGTTTCATTCAGGATTGAGTTAGTTGACTTTACTGTTAAACAAAAAACCCATGCACGACACTCTCCAATTTCCATGTAAAATGGGTCCGTAAGTAAGAAAATATATATAATTTCTTTTGTAAAGTAGATAATGCTAAGCAACGGTTCATTGATCAAAATAAATGATGTATCAGAAATGATTAAATTTTCCATCCATTGTCCCTACTTCGCTTTTCATTGAAATTAAAGGTTATCGAATTATTTCGAAAGTCTATTTATTATGTATATATATATATATAGTTGGCGCGGTGTTTGGCCGAGCTCCTCCTCGTATTTGTGGTGTGCGTCTTGATGTTGTTCCATAAATGAGGGGCCTACAGTTTCAAGCCGACTCCGAACGGCAGATATTTTTATGAGGAGTTTTTTCATGGCAGAAATACACTCAGAGGTTTGCCATTGCCTGCCGAGGGGCGACCGCTATTCGAAAAATGTTTTTCTTAATTTTTGGTGTTTCACTGAGATTCGAACCGTTTATTTATTAGCGTTATGAAAATAAACCCTAAATCTGCGCAATAAAAAAATAAGATATATAATTAAAAAAATTGTAAAGGGTGTTTTTTTTAGAAGTTAGGTTTTCAAGATGAAATAAAACGTATATAATTTAATGTTATGGCCAAGAATTTAGCTTTATTATAAAGATAAGGGTTTGCCATTATGTTTTAAAAATGATTTCGGGCAAGTGGCCGCCGCGGCTGGCTCGAATAAATTCCAGCCGAGAGGCCCAATTTTCGACCACTTTTTGCAGTAATTGGGGCCGTATGTCAGCAATAACGCGCCGAATATTCTCTTCCAAGACGTCAATCGTCTCGGGCTTATCTGCGTAGACAAGCGACTTCACATAGCCCCACAAGAAATAGTCCAGCGGTGTTATATCGCACGATCTTGGAGGCCACGCCACAGGTCCACGGCGCGAGATAATGCGCTCACCAAAAGTTTCCTTCAATAAATCGATTGTTGCGTTGGCTGTATGGCATGTAGCGCCGTCTTGTTGGAACCAAAGGTCGTCCACATCAACATCGTCCAATTCAGGCACGAAAAAGGCATTAATCATGGCTCTATAGCGCTCTCCATTGACTGTAACATTATGGCCGGCTTCATTTTTAAAGAAATATGGACCAATGATTCCCTCTGCCCATTGAGCACACCAAACAGTGACTTTTTGAGGATGTAACGGCGTCTCAGCAATGGCTTGTGGATTATGTTCACTCCAAATGCGACAATTTTGCTTATTGACATACCCATTCAACCAAAAGTGAGCTTCATCGCTGAACAAAATTTTCTTGTGATGCGTCGCGCGAACCGAACCATTATTTTCGTAATAAATTTGCACGATTTGCAAACGTTGTTCAGGTGTAAGTCTATTCATTATGAAATGGCAAACCAAACTGAGCATAAATCAAGTGACAGCTGTCAAAAAGACCATCTACGAAAAAAGTAGTGCCAACTTGAAAACCTAACCTCTAAAAAAACACCCTTTATCAACACAAACTCAGCAGCACAACAGCAAACCTTTTTTTAATACATAAAAACCGATTTCATTATACAAGACATCTGTCAAAAATCACATCATTATAAAGAAATCCCCACAATATGATTTATAGATTCGCCTCCCCAGAGAGTAATATAATTGGCACAACACTACAGTATGAACGCAAATACTTGCCAACAGTTGTATATGTTGTGTGGCACTGTTATTCCTGTGAGTTTTTGTGTATGAGTGAACAGTGTGCAACAATCAAAACCAGCCTGAACTTTGTGAATATTTACTGGAAGTATACCTAGCCACTTATAAAATACCCGATGGATTTGTAAGAGTTAGTTAGTGTATTTTAATCCATATTATTTGATTATTGTTTGAACATAATTTTGGTCCACTAGCCGATTTCTCAAATAATGCCGTAAGGTTTTTTCTATAAGTTTTCGCGGGATCTGTGAATTATTTTTGAACTCTTTATGAAAAAAACATGCATAGCCTGTTGTGATGTGAAATGGCCACAAATTTAACAATAATTATTTTTTATTGATAGGCATCAATTTATTATAGACCATCGCCCTAATTTCACTTTGAGTTGCACTTTCTGCATTTGGGCTGGAAGCGATTAGAGTTAGCCTCTCATATTTCCCAAAATTTCTGTGCCAAAAGAAATGAAAACAATGTAAAATTGAGTTCGGCGTTCTTGGTGTAAATTTTTGCTTTCCCATTGACTTTTACGTTGGTGATATGAAGTTAAAGATAGTTCAATTTTCTGAAGCATAGTTTTGCAGAACGCTTTAATTTTAACAACTTTCCAATTTTTTTTATTTAAGGGTTTCTTGAAGTCCGGTAATTTTGTACCTATTAGGTGGGAACTCTAGCGTCAAAATATTCTACGAAAATATTTTTCTTGGAATGTGTATGTCTTAACATCTCATTTCGCTCAGATACATATTTCCAACAAATTTTGCACATTTTGAAAACAACTTAAGATGGAGCGTGAAAACTTTACTATGCCGTAGAAAAATGCGAGTTTACTTTTTTGAAAACCACTTGGGCCGAAACATGAATACTTTAGTGCGCTAGAAAGCAAAATTCAAGCTAACTTTTGTGCATCCATCGAATGTTTTGTTATTGGATAGGTAAACTTTGAGATAATATTAAAAAAGCCTGCGCTGGGTTGAGTTGCCATGAAATTGTGGCACAGTGTAATTCATATGGGCTAGAGAAAAAACTGATATTTGCAATTAAATGGACGTTACAAAAGCAATGCATTCTTTCTAGCACATACACACAAAGACGTTTTGATTTGCTTACCAACACATGCAACGACGTAATTACAAGCGAATATAATATTTAGAAATCCCAGGTTTCCGGCAAAGGGTGAAGCCAAAGTACACAGCGGCTAACGACCCAATGGGATTAATTGTCAAATGAAAGGGTCAAGATCTGCCGCTAAGAAGGAGAGGTGAAGAATCCAGTCCATATGTATGTAGACATGTATGTATGTTAAAGCTCAGCCCCAGATGTTTCGCTAGCTGAAAGCAGAAGATAGACGTGTCTATGGACGTGCCATAATTATTGGAAAAAGTCAAAGACAAAATCAAGGGAAGGAAAAAACAAAAATAAGAAAACAATAATTTCATTGCAGAAGCTATGAAGGGTTGCTTGTTGCTTTAAATGAGTTGTCAGCGCTGCTGGCGGCTATCGTGAATGAGCGGCTTGCAGCAAGCTGAGGGGTGGTAAGTACAGAGTGTGACTTTTACAACTGTTTATGTTGTTTCAGCTTCCGTTTGACTGCCAACACTTGCTTGTTTGCTTTTTATGCGCTACGCTATTGTTGGAATCTTTGTTAGCACCCCTGGCGTGTGATGGGCGCTTAGCGGCCTTTCAACCTTTCGCAATAACAAGCCTGCTTCCATTGTACTCTACTAACATAATACTAAGGAATTATGAATTTTTCTTTAAACATAGCAAAATTACAATTTCGTTGAAAGACAACAAAAGGGGTTACCGATGTATCCTCTACTTCTTTATTTCCCCATCTCATTCTCATTTTTATTACATTCTTACTAGTGTTAAAATTGTAATGGCATTAGCCGAAACATTCGTTTCGCTGCATGTGCGCATCTTTCAGCTCTTTAATTTGCACTCTCTTCTTACCGCCGTCTATTGTTGGTTCGGAAGAGCGACACTAATCAGCGCAAAATTAAAATTACGTTTAAGTGCTTTTATGTTGCAGTAATAAGAACAATAAATAGCGTTTTTGTTTTATAAAAGGAGTAGTTCCGCTTGCGTTCTGATGTACTTCTGCTAAATTTTCTGTTAGAACATTTCGACATTTTACAGAGCGGCAGTTCCGCGCTAACATTGGACAGATATTTGTAGAGTACCTAAGTGCTAAAGATGTCAAGAAATTTCTATATTGAAACATGCCAGACAAAATTTCATCATAAGGATAATATTTGGATTACATGACAGCAGAGTGAGGACTGAAACAAGAAGTAAATGCCCGGCGCGAAAATCTTTGAATTCGATTGCCGTACAATGGACTTAATTTAATACCGACAAAAAAAAAACGTCGTTAGACGGCTGTATTTATCAACATTTCATAACTTATCGATTAAACAATTTAAAGTTGATGCTCGTTGTCAAGGTGACATTTCACACTAAAAAAATGTGTTTCCTGTTTTGTGTTTGTTTCATTCAATTGTGAATTACAGAATGTTAACAATGGATGTCAACAAAAAGAACTTTCAGTACATTTTACAGCTTTTCTTTGACAAGCCAGGCCACTGAAATTGTGAATGGTGTATATGGTGGCGATACTGTAACAGATAAATACGTGCAATTTTGGTTTCGTCGATTTCAATCGCAGAAAAAATCGAAATTGATCAGGAGCTAAAGATAGACCACAAAAAAATTATAAACCAATTGCGACAAAATTTTACGCAAAAATAATGAATTTCAATTTCCTCAAACTAGTATTTTTTCACAAATATCAGTTCATATAAAGCACAAAAGATGTTAAAGTTGAAGAGGAAATTTTGTTTTAACTCTCATTTATGTATGTACGTTAAATAGTTGAAGGTTTAAAGAAAAGAAAAATTATTATAGCTCTTTACCTTATAATAACATTTAACTGAGCACGAATCTGATGCAAGTAGATCTTATTTCGCAGCGTGCAGACTTAATTATAGAGCTTAACCACATTGCGCATCTTATTATGATAATAGAAAGGAACTTCCCAAAACGCGTATGAAAATTGAAGCTGAACTTCAGTGTTGGGTGTTATTATTATAAATGTTAGTAAAGATATTTAGTATGCTTTAATAATACAGAGTGAACGATATGAAGTGTTAGCAACTTCACACTGCTTGTTTCTGTAAAACAGCTCCTGACATCAACGTCAAAATTGTTCCAATGACAGTTCAACATATTGTTTATAAGCCATCAAAAGCATTTGCGTCTCAGTTTTGATGCATTTTTTTTTTTCTGTGATGGAATTCAAACGTAATAGTGTGATTGCGTTATATTTGGCTAGAAAATCACAACCAGCCATTGCTCGTGAGCTCAGTCACCTCAAACTGAATAAAATGTTTGTGTATCGCACTATAAAACTTTACAATGATACTGGTAGCATTGCAAAACGCTATGGAGGTGGACCAAAAAAAACGCAACAACGTCAGAAATGGTTCGGCAAGTAAAGGCTCCACTTGAACGAAATCCACGTCGAAGTGGAAGGAAAATGGCCAAACTGAAAATATCGCAAGACAGCATTCGGCGCATATTGAAAAATGAGCTCAAGGTCAAGGCTTACAAGTTCCAAAAAGCACACGATCTTTCACCCCAGCAAAAAAAAGTTCGGTGCGAAAGAGCAAAGGAGTTGTTACGCTTGCACGAAAGTGGAGAATTTCCTAACATTGTGTTGTGTGATGAAAAAATTTCACAACTGAGCAGTTCATGAACACTCAAAACGATCGTGTTTACTTGACCGAACGTTCATACGAGAATTTGAGCCCACGTATGGCCACTCGAAGCAATTTCCCATCGCAAGTATTGGTTTGGGCCACGGTGACCGCTGATGGACGCTCTCCAATCGTTTTTATCAAGCCTGGTGTCAAAGTGAATGCGACTTATTATCGGGAAAATGTTTTAGAAGCTGCTTTAGAGCCGTGGACACGAAAACATTTCGGTCGTAGACCATGGACGTTTCAACAGGACTCGGCACCGTATCATGAAGCTCGTGTGAAGCAAGAATGGTTAAAAAATTCATTTCGTCCACACAATGGCTTTCGAATTCGCCAGACACAAATCCGATGGACTATTCCATCTGGTCCATTTTGGAGAGCAAGGTGAGGACTAACAAATATGCCAGTACGGATGCGCTGAAAAAAAAACGATTATACGAGGATGGGCCAAAATACGTCAAGATCACATTCCTGCAGCATGCAACTCATGTTTTGACCGTTTGAAAGCTATAGTCAAGGCAAAAGGTGGTCATATCGAGCTAAAGTGAATATATGTCAAAATTGTAATCATTTTTGAACAATTTTGTCTTTGAAATCAATAAAAACCAATTTCACACAAAAAAGTTATGGTGTTTTGAATAGTTTGAACACTTCATATCGTTCACCCTGTATATTAACAAAACATGCGGTCCTCAATAGTTTGGTGTTTAATATCTACGATAAATCTCAATGTGGACACTGTTACATCATTTTAAGTAGAAAAATATGTTGACAGAGGAATGCTTCCTAGGGCAAAAAAGAATATTCTTCAGAAAAATCGTTCGTTTTTTTTTGGTATTTCGAATTATTCGTATATTTTCGTAAGGTAATTTTTAATAACGGAATCGCCCCTATCTTTTACTCTTTTGTTTTCATTTTGCACTTAATAGAATAATATTGCTGAAGGAGCAGACAAAAGGTTTTCCACCAATTTGGTGGAATCTGCTTGCGGGAAAGCGTAATGAGCAAAACTAAGCGTTCCACACTTAGTCCAGTCAAAAGAGCATTTAACTTCATAATTTTAGGAGGATGCGAGTTTATGGTTTTATTATGTAAAGCCCATCACTGTGAACTTAAATTTGAGTTTTCGGGGTCGGGGGTTGTGTCCCGCGGCCGCCATCTTGGAAATAAGGGTGCAACTAGTTTTTGCGATTATCTCGTGAATTTCGAAAGTTACGAAAATTTTGTAAAACACTTTTTTGTAGATAATAATATTATCTACAACTTTCATTCAAAACTTTTTTTTATAAAATTAATAATAAAAAAGTTATAAACAAAATTACGCGAAAAATTAAGGGATCAATTGTTTTAAAGCGTAATAACTTCTTTTTTATAGATTTTATGGAAAATATACTTTAGAGCTTTTTTATAGAGCATTCTTTTGTGAACATTTTTGTCTATAAGTTTTTTCCGCTATCTTTATTTAGTCGTATGATTTTGAGCTGCTAAGCGGAGCAACCAACACATTAGCGAAGCGCGTACATGATTACACAGGCCGACAAAATTTAACCAACATTCAGACCCAGAAACCAGACTATATATTTCCAAAGGTTTATGATGCGCTGAATCCAAATCTGGCCTCAGAATTGCTCTATCTGCTCTGGTTTTCGAGATATCCTAACCTAAAAGTGCAAAAAACTCCATTTTTGCCCATATTTGAGGTTATGTACCCTTGCAGATGTTTTCTTTTACCAAAATTAAAGGATGGCATCTTTAAATACAAGTCTTCTTTTTTCAAATGGCGTTTTGTTTGCTCAAATATCACTTTTTTTCGCAGAGATATCGCATTTTGAAATTTTCATGTTTCGAAATTTTCCTACACCTGAAAATCGATTGAGATAACATAGACATGATATAGTCGATTACTAATTTTCTTGGGCTTGAGGGCCTGATATATATGGATTAATAGTATGTAAATTTGGAGTTTGTGGGTAAGCCTGCTTGCGGTTAAGTGGGTTAGCCTGCCCGCGGTATGATAGGGGTGGTTTCTAGGGGTTAGGGCTGTGTGTGACACACTTATGGTGTGAGACAAAATTTTAAGAAAAATAAGACTCAATTCAAGAAAATTAGTAATCGACTATATCATGTCTATGTTATCTTAATCGATTTTCAGGTGTAGGAAAATTTCGAAACATGAAAATTTCAAAATGCGATATCTCTGCGAAAAAAAAATGATATTTGAGCAAACAAAACGCCATTTGAAAAAAGAAGGCTTGTATTTAAAGATGCCATCCTTTAATTTTGGTAAAAGAAAACATCTGCAAGGGTACATAACCTCAAATATGGGCAAAAATGGAGTTTTTTGCACTTTTAGGTTAGGATATCTCGAAAACCAGAGCAGATAGAGCAATTCTGAGGCCAGATTTGGATTCAGCGCATCATAAACCTTTGGAAATATATAGTCTGGTTTCTGGGTCTGAATGTTGGTTAAATTTTGTCGGCCTGTGTAATCATGTACGCGCTTCGCTAATGTGTTGGTTGCTCCGCTTAGCAGCTCAAAATCATACGACTAAATAAAGATAGCGGAAAAAACTTATAGACCAAAATGTTCACAAAAGAATGCTCTATAAAAAAGCTCTAAAGTATATTTTCCATAAAATCTATAAAAAAGAAGTTATTACGCTTTAAAACAATTGATCCCTTAATTTTTCGCGTAATTTTGTTTATAACTTTTTTATTATTAATTTTACAAAAAAAAGTTTTGAATGAAAGTTGTAGATAATATTATTATCTACAAAAAAGTGTTTTACAAAATTTTCGTAACTTTCGAAATTCACGAGATAATCGCAAAAACTAGTTGCACCCTTATTTCCAAGATGGCGGCCGCGGGACACAACCCCCGACCCCGAAAACTCAAATTTAAGTTCACAGTGATGGGCTTTACATAATAAAACCATAAACTCGCATCCTCCTAAAATTATGAAGTTGGCTATTTTTTTCGTCTCTTTTGACTGGACTAACTGCAAGAACGTGGAACTAAATACACCTGTGTTTACAGTAGCAGCGCAGCATATTTCAAATTATTGACTATTTAATTATCATAATTTTTTTGTTTATATTTTTTTTATAAAAACATGGTTCAACAACAAAGTAATACAATTACCCAAAAACAATAGTACTACAACAAAAATATGGATAGCAGTTTTAAAACACATACAAAAACACAAGAAAATTTAGCGAATTCTCAGCAACATGGCACCATTTTTATTCAGAAAATTCTGGTTATGCAATTTTATAGCTCGTTTAATTATAATGCCCGCTTAAAGTGGCGCAGAATTTGCATAGCATTTTTTTGTTGTTGTTATTATGTATTTTTTTCCAAATAACGATTGCTGCAGGTTATATAGTTTTTGTTGTAGTATAAGAAACATTAAAAAAAAGCATAAAAAAAATTAAAAAAAAACAAATAGTGACAAATCTTTGATTATTATATACTGAATGTATCCGAAATTTGCAAATAATCACCACTGATTCCATCATATACAGGGTTGCCAATATTCGACGGACCCATCTGGCAACCCTGTATCTTTTGACGGAGACGTCAAATCGCTTAATGACATACCGCGTTGAAAGCGTCAGTCCAAGCAGATTTTTACCATGGACCAGTACATGCCACGCGGGTGCTCCCAAATTGTTGAAATTTACATTCAACAAAAGATGTCAATTGTGAAAACTCAACGTGCCTATAAAAAATTAAATAATGTGAAACGTGCGCCTTCTATGAACACCATTAAACGTTTGTATAAAAGATTTTCGACTGGTGATGCTCTTTCTAATCCAAAGAGGCCAAATCAAAACCGACCAAGGCGTCGCCAAGGACATCCCAAAATCGCCGTTCTCAGCAGTTGGGCATTGCTTGGACCACTTTACAACGAATTATCCGCATTGATTTGCATTTACTCCCGTATAAGATTCAATTGACGCAAAGATTGTTGCCTGCGGACAAGCCTCGTCAATTAGAATGGGCCCAAAAGACACATCGAAATCCGTCGGGTCCGTCGAATATACAGGGCAACCCTGTTTGTAGTAACCTTCAAAGCGTAATATTTCGTAGCTCT
Organism: Anastrepha obliqua; assembly: GCF_027943255.1. Lineage (NCBI taxonomy): Eukaryota > Metazoa > Arthropoda > Insecta > Diptera > Tephritidae > Anastrepha > Anastrepha obliqua. The sequence continues at coordinate 96,511,653 of NC_072892.1, read as the reverse complement.
TTAATTGACCAGATATATCAAACAACTATGATATAATCCAGGTTTTTGAAATACCTTTAGTAAAAGGTGGCACAAAATTAATCATCCAATTTTATTTTTAAACTACTTTTATACGAGAAATTACTTCGAGTGATGAAAATCTTTATTTTGACCTTTACGCATTCCATTGCTTGTCTATTTGTATACTACAGCTGTATAGTTCAAGTGTTCAAGGAAAATTTACAAAAAATCTTAATACAAAACTGAAATATTGTTGAAATGAATTTTCCATTGCTATAATCTGATAGAAAATTTCAATGCATAAATTTTGTGAATATGAAATACGACATATGTCCGCCGCGCCTAAAAGTTCATGGTCCATTCATTCAGTTCAACTTTTGACTACGTTTTCCAATAAATCTGGCTGTATGACGTCAATGATGATTTGAATATTGCAATAAAAAAATTTTTAAGCGCGGTATGACAAGTTACGCCAACAGTCAACACAGTTTGCCATTCTCAGTTGCCAAATCATAGTTATTTGAATCGATATTTCTCAAGCAGCTAAAAAACCCTCCGCCAAAACCATATGTCAATAGCGCTGAAATAATAGTGTTCAAATTTTTTAAGATGACTTAAAATTAATTGTTCTAAATTTCCTACTGGGCACAAATTCTGCGAGGACTTCTTTAAGTGCGAGGGATGTAGTGTAGCAATAATCGTGCAGAGTTGTGCTGATAAAATTACTTTCTAATTTTAAACGAAAGTTTTAATTAAAATTTAAAATTCTCGAAGACCTTCAACCTCCAACAAGAACATTGCCAGATTATCAACAAACAATCACACAAATGCCCATTTTACAACAATACAAAACCAACAAAACATCAGTGTTCTGGTAATATTATGTTAGTAGAAGTATAAATTGTATTATTCGACCCTTTAACTCGCACTGCAACATAACGGTGGTTGAAATGTTAAGACAAGAAAAGGGTGAACACTGACGACGTTGAGTGCGGCTAATTTTTAATCAGTTCAAAATACATAATTTTATGTGAAGTTATGGCAAATAAAATGGCTTACTTTAATGCATAAGCCGGTGAGAATGGCTAAAAATGTAATTTAGCAAATTGGATAAATTACAGTAGAGCCGAGCGGGGAGAGGGATTAAGTGAGTAAGCAACTAAAATGAGTAAACAATTACTGCCCAAAACCACGTAATATAAAGTACCAACTGTACATACACTTACACAACTATAAATGCACAAGTAATAGTGTATAGTAAAGGGAATATAGGAACAGCGGTTTGGAGTGTAAAATTTTCATTAAATAAACGTTAATTGACATTTGGAAAATGGCAAACAGGCCAACTGAAATATTTAAAAGCAAATAAAACTGACAAACGAAATTTTCAATTGCATCACTTTTTGCTGCGGAGTCGCACCAACCAACTTACGAATATTAAAACAATTACAAAAAGGCCATTACCAAATGACGAGCGTCTCGCGTATTGCATTCCCTGCTGTATTTCAGTATTTCAGTGGTTGCTGTGGCGTATACGTAACCCCATTGTATAATCGTACTACCGCTGTCAACTCCGTCTCTCTCTCTCTCTCACATACAGCTACATACACTATATTACTCATTCGATTGCCAAGCGTCATTGTATGTGTAATAAAAGTTAAAAATGTCCGCTTATCAAATTACAAATTTAAAACTCACTGCTAATTAGGCACAAAACAAATTCCATACATTATTGCTGTCGGTTTTTGTACGCCATGAAGAGTGACGCGCTGACGCTGATGCAGGCAAGGCACAAGAGGGTTGTGAAAGCAGCAGGAGCGATTGTTAATGTGACGGCCTTTTATTATTCACCGCAATGTGAGCACAACTATTGTGCTTTATTTTTTGTATGTATTAATTTTTGCTATTTCTGTTGTTTTGCGAAATCATTACTACGGAATAAAATTGTTGCTGTTGACTTTGTTTTGGTATTGGTGTTCGCTTTTTTCTTTGTTTTTTCGTAGCAGCGGCAGCGAACGGTGGCTCTCGTTCGAATGTCAATTTGGCAGCCATGACAATTTTGTTGAATTATGCATTTAGTGCAATGCATTTGGCATCGCCTCCAACAGCATCATCGCAGTCCCCGTCAACGGTTAAGCGCTCCAACATTATTAATATAATATTATAGGTAGGCCTGGATGGTTTTAAGCTTTGCGGCATTGATGGTGGCATGGTGAAAGCGTTCATTAAACATGTTTGCCTATTTTGTGGTTTTAATACACTATTCTGGGAATACTGACAGGCATAAACAAATTTACAACACTGCATTTTGGAAGTACCTCAATTAATAATTCAATTTAAATTTGACGAGTTTAAGTGATTTTAAGATGGAATATGAAATTCGGCTCGGGTATTATTGCAAGTTTTCTTGCAGATGGATGGACGGAAGTTTAGTTTTAATATCTAAAAAGTGGTCATAACAACTTTGTCAATATCTGTCAAAAGGTGACTGCTATTAAAAAAAAGGTGTTTCTATCAATTGTTGTTTCTTGCCCTATGTTTCAAACTCGGATACTACCGAATGGTAGTCATTTTGCTAACCCATTTGGCTACAGCGGGCGCCAACTCATGCAATATACCCTTTTTGTAACAATTTGTGTTTTGTATAAATTGGTTACGAATTTTCAGTGGTAGTTAAAAGGTCGGTATTGAGAAAAGAAAAATACAGCTCCTGGGTATATGTGACATAGTAAGATTTGAAAACTCCTGTCAGAGGCAGATATGTGAATATAAAACCCGGCTTTAGGGCAAGTATAAGTACAGTTCAAAATAGAATCGTTGCCTAGAACTCGTTAGTCTGCAAACAAAGTGGATTTAAACCTGTAAAAAGAAGAACAGCGTTGACATACTATGTGTGATAATAATTCGTCAAATATTTGAAGATGCTGATTGAACCACAGCATGGCTTCCTTGAAAACGAAAATTTATCGAAAAATTTTCCATTAGACCAGGAGTTGCATTTTGAAGTGGTTTATGTGAAAGGTCCAATTTACAATTTTCCTGCCCGTCGGTACGTCGCAGATGCAAAGACGATGCGGATAGCGACGAGTGTGTTCGATTGGTGGGTCAGTTTTGGCGATTATTTTTCTCTATTATGGTGTTGGGTGTGTTGACCTTTATAGATTAAATTTTAATTGCTTTATGTTCGAGGGTTACTTAAGAAAAGTTTACTCCCATCGACTGAAGGCCACCACTCACAGGCAAATTAATTGATTTCTTAAGGTGATTCTGAGTCCGGTTATCGTATCAATTTAATTTGAATTTCACTAATAAATGCATTTTTGCGGGTAAAATACTCTGTTACAGAAATACTACATGTATGTATGTCGACAATAGACTGTGCTAGCAATAGTTTTGTGTGGAATACTATAGAAATGATTTGACAAATGCTTACAATAGCAACACAGTGCATCTAAAACCTTAGTGGGATTCGATCGGATACTTGTTTTCTTTGGCATACATATATATCTTTTAACAGGTAAAATATGCAGATTTATAATTTTTGCAAACGTTGTCATATTTTTGGCAGAAAACAAAAAAAGGTTAAAATAAATGTGATATTTAAATTATATTTCTATTTAGTAAACAAAAATATTCGAGAACAAAATTGGATAACTAATTCTGCGCCACCTTGTAAAATACATTTTGAAGGCACAGGTAATAGATAGAGGTCCTTACCTTACCTGATGTCCTGGAGTCCTGAGTTCGTCATATTTATACAAGCTTGTTTCTGCCAACTTTAGTGAAGTTAGGTATATGAAATTGTAAAATAAAACCAATGTAAGATACGAGTATATTCTTAAAAAGTGCATTCTTTAGTTTCTTTAACAAGCTTTATGTGTTACAACATTGGTACAAAATTATCAGTTTATTAATTCATGGTCGCAACATACTGAATTTGTTATGTTTTATTTCAAGACCATTATTCGTAATTTAGTTAAAGTCTTGTGCCTCTTCGGACTTCTCATCTGATCAATGGAATTTGCAGTGTTGTAAATAATTTTCAATAGAAAAAAAAGAGTGTGATAATTTGGGATATTGAAAGATAACAGAAAGACTCTGGTACAGGAACTTGCGAAAAGCATTTTTTTTAATGGAAGGTTCTAAATTTTCCTTAAGAATTTGCTGGTACCTACCTTTACTGTCGATCTTTCCATCTATTACAGATATGTACCCAAGGTGACGGTAAGATAATCAGCAATAGGGCCATACTCTCATTCGAAACATACTTATACTTATCGTGTCTTAATGTGTTCGCACGAAATAACGTCGCTACAGAAAATATTGAAGTTTAGTTCGTCCAAGAGAAGGAATTAGTGCTAGTCAAGTGAAGTTCTATCGCCCAAAAAATTATACGAATGGAAATAATGAGGTTATACACCTGCCGCCCTTCCAGATTCTCACTTCACGGATGGAATGGATTGGAATCTCGTTGGCACAAGAGTATTGATGTCCATGGAGACTATGCTGAGCAATATTTGTAAAATAATATTTACGCATTTCAAATCATAAAATTGCGTTTTTCTTATCGAAGCGGAAAACTTATTGAATAACCTAGGAGAAGGACCTCTCCGAGCCATTTGATACCAAATGAGGTTTCAGACAGGGTGACTCGCTGTCATGTGACTTCATTAACCTGATGTTGGAGAGCATCGTAAGAGTCGCAGAACTTAATCGCTCAGGTACAATATTTTATAAGAGCGTACAATTGTTGGCGTATGCCGATGATATTGACATCATCGGCCTTAACAACCGCGCTGTTAGTTCTGCCTTCTCCACACTGGATAAGGAGGCAAAGCGAGTGGGTCTGGTGGTGAACGAGGACAAAACGAAGTATCTCCTGTCTTCAAACAAACAGTCGGCGCACTCGCATATCGGCACCCACGTCACCGTTGACAGTTATAATTTTGAGGTTGTAAAAAACTTCGTTTATTTAGGAACCAGCATTAACACCGATAACAATGTCAGCCTTGAAATCCAACGTAGAATCTCTCTTGCCAACAAGTGCTACTTTAGACTAAGTAGGCAACTGAGCAGTAAAGTCCTCTCTCGACGAACAAAACTAACACTCTACAAGACTCTCATTATGCCCGTCCTAACGTATGGCGCAGAAGCTCGGACGATGACAACATCCGATGAAGCGACGCTTGGAGTGTTTGAGAGAAAAATTCTACGTAAGATTTTTGGACCTTTGCACGTTGGCAACGGCGAATATCGCAGACGATGGAATGATGAGCTGTATGAGCTTTACGACGACATAGACATAGCGCAGCGAATAAAGATCCAGCGGCTTCGTTGGCTGGGTTATGTCGTCCGAATGGATACAAACGCTCCGGCTTTAAAACAGTGATGGTAAATGTAGGGAAAATTCCCTACATGTAGGGATTTTTGTCGAAAAATGTGGGTGTAGGGAAAAGAAGGACAGATTTTGTTAAATTCTGTAAATGTAAGGAATTTTCAAGAAGGACAGAAAAAAATTCAAATAGCGGGAAAAATTAGAAAAGTTAATTTAAAATAAAAATCCGCAGTAAGGTTTCATGCCAGACTTTTTTTCTTTATGGCAGAATACTTTTAAAAGCGTTAATACGGCAACATTGCCGTTTTTTTTCTTCGTTAACGCTAACGCGATTTTTTCTTCGCGCGAAAATTGTTAGTTTTCTGGTGCGATTTGCTTTGCAAATTATATTTAAAATTCATATATCCTTATATGTGAGTTCCCCCTCTTCGACTGACTCTTCGGAGGAACACCAGAAAAAACAATGCAAGTATCGGAAACAAAAGTTCAATAACAAGTGGCTTGACGACGACAATTTTAGTGGCTGGTTGGAAGCTGTGGCTAACGATCCATTCAAATGAAAATGCGCTGCGCGCGACAAAGTTTTGAACTGCGGCAAGTCTGATTTTCAGAAGCACGCCGAATCAGAAATGCACCAAAAAAATATGAACGCAATAAAAAGGACACCTAAAATAAACAGATTTTTTTAAGAAAAAATCGAATAAACCAAATGGTTCCAGAAATTTCGAATTAAGACTTAGCATGTTCTTCGCTGAGCATAATGCCGCGCTGCAAGTGGTGAACCATTTAATCCCACTCTTAAAAGAAACCGTGCCGGATTCTGAAAAAATAAAAACTCTGCCTTGCTTTAAACGGAACTGAATGTAATGAAAAAGTCTGGTTTTTAGTCTTTTTGCTGATTTTTTTTTACATTTGTGTTTATAATATAGTAATGTGTACTTATATATATTTCATATAAAATTTTTTTTTATTATAAAGTGTCAAAATAGTACCAAGTCCAAAACTTAAGCAAATAATTCAATTTTGATGTTGCAAGTGCCTCATTATAGTGTAGACACAGGAGAAAAAATGTAGGGAATTGTATGGGGAAAATTTTTTGTAAGCGTAGGGAAAAGTAGAGAATGTCTTTGGGCTGCGTAGGGATTTTTCAAAAAATCATTTACCATCACTGCTTTGAAAGCATTCGATGCGGTACCAGTTGGTGGTAGCAGAGGAAGAGGAAGGCCTCCTCTGCGTTGGAAAGATCAGGTGGAGAAGGACTTGGCTTCACTTGGTGTGTCCAACTGGCGCCGGTTAGTACGAGAAAGAAACGACTGGCGCGCTTTGTTAAACTCGGCCAAAATCGCGTAAGCGGTAATCGCGCCAATTAAGAAGAAGAAGATTATTCTTACTTTCTTATTTTATTTAATATTTACGCACGCCAATGCATTGAAAATTACCCTTAAATTCTCATCGAAAAATATACTTTTTCGTCAATTGGGTATGAAACAGTTACCGTTCAATATTATCCTAAAAAGGAAATTAATTGTTTTTCATAACCATTATATAAATACCCACAAATTACAACAAAAAAAAATTTTCAGATTAAAAACCAAGAATATTTATAGCGCTTTTTTATTTTTGGTAGCATTATTTGAAGATAAGGAAATATATTTTAAAAGAGGATTACTTATATAAATAATGGCGATTTGTAAACAGTATAGTATATATTCAACTACGTCTATAGAATCTGATAATAGCTAATGAGATAGATCGATTAGATGTACAGAGAAAACAAATTATACACGAATAAAGCATGAGAACACTGATGAGTTATTATAAACCATATTATAATAAACTAATTTCAATTTTATTTTTGATTATTATTTATCCTTATCACCAATCAATGATTCATCATATCCAAAACTGCGACTTAGGCGTATACTGCGTCATAAATTTACAAACACAAGCAAAGTTATATCGGACTGCAACAAAAGTTCGAACCCCCTAAATCAGAGGGTCTGCGCACGGGCCTGTAAAGTAATTTCTAAGATTCCTAATAACAATTTTAAATCGTTTAACTCCAAAGTTGTAGTAGAAACATCATCCTGATTATATAAGTTTAAATAAAAAAGATCCTAAATGTTTATTGAGATTTTTAAAAATATTCCTTGCTATTCTACTGGTAGTGAAAATTTTCAACTGCAATTGTGTTTGTGGGTTTGCCACATAATATTTAACATTGCAGCAAGCAATCGACCAAGTAACTTCATCAGCAACTGCATTCGTTTTAAGCATCAGCCAATAGACCCACGCAGCGGAAACGGATGGGAAAGCGGCGACGGACACAAGTTTTGGCTGTCGTTCTACATTTTATGCGCAAATAAATATAAGTACACACATATCTGCACATGGTAGTTTTCGCTAAGTATTATCATAATGAGCGTAGTTAAATTCACAATTTCATTAAAAACGGGTACACATTCAACAAACCCCTTCCTGAATTTAATAAATATACGCGAATATGATTTTTGTAAGTGATATAGGAAAGTTGCATTTAAAAATAGCGATGGCGGGTTCCGAGTATTTTTGCGAATGTAAAAAACAATAATTCTTATTGGCTTCGTTACACAAAGTAAAATTTTTTGAATGTTTTGGAAATTTTTGTATGTAGTTCTACCAAAGGCAGATGAACAAACTGAACCAGTTGTTGTCTGATAACTCTTTAAAATTCATTTAGACTACTTATCTTTATAAAATATCTAATTATATAATGTTCTCATGAGCCTTTGTATGCCAGTCAATACTTACAACTGTAGCAAACATAAAAAATTTCTTCGCGATTTTCTACCTTATAGAGCAGGTTTCCATATAAGGAAGTTAATTCATTAATTCTTTAGCAACTTAAGTTTCCCGCCGAAGTGTCGTCTTCTTGGCACTTCTATATTCTTTTTTTATGTTTCTATACTCTCAAAGAAATGTTTTTATTAATATAATTTTCGCATCGAAATTCGAAAAAAAATTGAAATTGTTTTGTTCTTCAGTTATGATAGTTTAGGTTACGGTTGTACGGTTGTACTAATCGTTTCAGTTACTGATGAAATTCATCAGGTAGTAATTATGTAGGCCTACTAAAGAGAAAATGGTTAAATGTTCATCCTCACGAAAGCTGCCGCAAAAAGGAATCGCAGTAATTCGAGTCCTACAGCGTACAAACCTTGCGGACAATATCTAGTAAAGGCAATGAAAAATTCGTTAACCTTAGACTAATTCGAGTTGCTGTAATCCTCACGTGGGCGAAAGGATCTCGCGGCTTTGCAAGTTTGTGTATTTGCCCAGCTTTCGCTGACTTGATGCGAAATCTACAAGGTGGCGCAAAAGTAACCTTGCGATGTTTTTTGCCTGTAATTAAAAAAAAAAATTAAAAACTTTGATTCTTCTTGTGGTTTATTTTTATTTGGTCTTTTAATTTTTTTTACATCAAGTCAAGAATATGATGTCATGTAAACGGCCGCCGCCACAGTTAATTGCCATTTGAGCCCTTTTTATGGCATTTTCCATCACTTTGGCCAAAACTTCCGGCGATAGGTCCGACAAAAAGAAGTCTGGAGCGGTCAAATCAGGCAATCTTGCTGGCCAGTGCAAATCGCCAAAACGGGAGATTAGGCGCCCGGGAAATGTATCCTTCAGCATATCGGTTGTGGTACGTGCAGTGTGTGCCATTGCACCGTCCTGTTGGAACCACATGTTTTCCAATCCCAATTCATCAAGTTCCGGCAAAAAGAACTCGTTGATCATTGCTCTATAGCGCTCACCATTCACAGTAACCGTTTGGCCCGCGACGTCTTCGAAGAAAAAAGGTCCGATGACTCCTCCAGCGAAAACGGCACACCATACAGTGACTTTGAGTGGGTGTAATGGCTCTTCGAGGGTTACATGCGGATTTTCAGTGCCCCAGAAGCGTAAGTTTTGCTTATTTACGTACCCGCTAAGATGGAAATGGGTCTCCTCACTCATGATTATTTTTGATGAAAAATCATCTTCCTCTTGGTGGTGATTAAGGATGGCTTGAGCGTATGTTACACGCGATTGGCGGTCAGCAGCTAACAGCTGGTGCCCAGTCTGGACTTTGTACGGAAATATCTTCAAATCTTGTACCAAAATTCGCTGTAAAGACCTTCGACTGATACCCATTTGCATGGCACGTCGTCTTGTCGATGTCGACGGCGCTTCCATGACATCCTCGGCTACAGCAGAGCAGAGATAGTCAAGGCGATCCCAATCATTAATTAATTAAGTATTCTTGTAAAAATGAAGATGAAAAGCTTTAACGTGATTGGTCAATCTTCGAACCAAGGTAAAGCCGAGTATAGCTAAAGCCAAAAAAAAAAGATTTGCGCTTTGTAAGCCTCTACTTGTGGGCATAAATATGTACTTGTAGAATTAGGTAATGCTAGGAATTTGGTTGAACATGAACTATTAGATGGAAGGAAAAGTTGTTCTTAATAGCTGCCCCATTCGGCAGGCCCCCGATTGAGTTTTTGCATAAAAAAGTTTCTCCTAAAAACTAGCTGGCATTTGGAGGTGGAGTAAGATGGAGCTGTTTATGTTACACTTACATGTATATACTTCATCCTGCCATAAGTTCTGTTACAAATTAAGTCTGTTATAGATATTAAATTATAATATTTTTTTTGTGAAGTTAGTTTTATTTAATCATGCAAATTTTAGAAAAAAAAATGTTAATTTTGATTCCAAATGGTCACCATTTGCTTTCACACAAGCCTTCAAACGATTATGCCATTCAGTCGAGTCTAATTTTCTTCAAGTGCGTTGTCAAAAGAGGAGCAGTTGATTGATGAAAGGCTTTCAAGTGGAAATCATCTCTAACTAGTCTTTATGTGGATCTGGTCGATGCATTAATTTCCCTGAATATGATTTTCTGCTTTCTAGGGGCATTTCTTCGAATTCTTTCTCGAACGGCTTTTATGGCTGCACTGGTTCGAACCACGCGAAAACGACCACTTCTTTTTATGTCTGTCACTTGAAACGTTTCGGAAAAACGATTGATCGTGCGATGAACAAATAATCTCGAAATAGTGAGTTTTTTCAGCAATCCGCAAATCTCACTTACACTCTTAGCACACTTTGCACTGAAATGCGATTTTCCTTAGCTCCCACTCCATTGATAACAAGCAAAATTCACCACGAAGCTGAGTATAATTTATAAGTAGACAATGCATACGAACAAAGGCAAATAAAACGGAACTTTTTTCTGCGAATTTGTTCTCGCCATATGCATTGTAAAATTTCTCACAGAATTTATGGCAAGACTAAGTACCTATGAATTTGGCAATGGCAAACCTCTGAGTTTGAAAAAGCTCCTGACAAAACTACCTGGTCTTCTGAGCCGGCATAAAACTGTAGGTCCCTCCATTTCTTGGGCAAAATCAAGACGCATACCATAAAAAAGGAGAAGGCGCTCGGGCAAACACCCTTTAAAGGATGTAAGCGCCGATTATAATATACGAGTATAAGTGCGGCCGCCGTAGCCGAATGGGTTAGTGCGTGATTACCATTCGGAATTCACAGAGAGGTCGTTGGTTCGAATCTCGGTGAAAGCAAAATTAAGAAAAACATTTTTCTAATAGCGGTCGCCTCTCGGCAGGCAATGGCAAACCTCCGAGTGTATTTCTGCCATGAAAAAGCTCCTCGGCCTTTCGGCTTGAAACTGTAGGTCCCTCCATTTGTGGAACAACATCAAGACGCACACCGCAAATAGGAGAAGGAGCTTGGCCAAACACCTAACAGAAGTGTACGCGCCAATTATTTATTTTTTTTATTTTATAAGTAAATTATATATATAGTTAGTTACTGCTAATTACATATATTCAATGGGTGCTTATAACTAGTAGAACGTGCGACTATAACATTGAAATCCTGTCAGTCGGAATAATTTAAAATAATTATATGATGGCACATTTTTCCTCATTTTTAATTCAAAGGATTCAGGTTCAAAATTTGTATTCTAAAATGCAAAAAATAACTAAAACTTCAGTACACAAAATACCTTGTCAAAACTCAGGAGTGAAAATTCATTTAAAATCATTTCTCTATACTTGAGACAGCAGGATAAATATTTACACAAAGCTCTATAATCACAGCCACATTTTCACCAAAATGCTCTAAACTAAAATTTTTATAAATTGGGTAGATGCCTATGACTTGTTTGATGTTTTCGGTTCACCCAAGTTACAAACTGTGTAGGCGGTAGAAAGTACATTCTTAAAACGTCTCGCATTTAGGTTAAGAAGAGTTCCTCTTGCACGAAAAATTAAGCTAATAGCGTAGGCAGAAAAATCATCACTGATATTTTTAATATCTCTAAGTACTAAGTTAGCATACATAAATGGTGCGATCCTGATTTAACAGCAGAGTTCAAAACAGTCCAAAGCTTCTTAAGATTGACTAAAAACAAAGGCATGAACACCTACAAGGACTCAGTAGTAAAAACTTTCAAAGGCTTCATAGCGAGAAACCCTTCGGCTTTTTTACTCAATAAGTGCCGAGGCGTACAGTTTCCTCAGCAAGGATGCGTGGAAGCATGTGAATTCCTCAACTGAGTCGTATTCATCGTGACCCCAAATTTATATTTGCATGTAAATAAGAACCCGACTAGATAAGACCCTCTCAACGTCTAAAAATCTTATCATCGAGCCAAATCGATCCACTTAGCGTCGACGGGAGCAAATGAGTTCAACAAGACCGAATCAATGCTCTAAGATCATTTCTCCAAATGCTATTTATGAACTAATAGGGCTCCTTATTTTATTCCTATTCCCTCGCTTTTCATTTCATTATTATTATGGTTTTTGGATACATGAGAATGAGGAATATGATTGTTTAGTAATTCTTTATTGTAGTTACAGCTTATTTCTAAAATTCAGCGCTCAATCCTGCATTAAAGGCAATACCCAAAATGACTAAAATTTTTTCCAAGTTAACCTCCCTTGTGGCATTTATTGGCATTGGTAATGATGGCGGCGATAAAGTGACAAGTGAATTTACCCGATTATTTGCAATAACTCACGCAGCTGCAAGAGCACGCGCTCGCTCACTCTTATACGAGTACATAAATAATATAGGTACGTGTGTTCGTGCGCTACAAAAATGTGCATTTTGTTTTAATTTAATTCCCCAACTCTCTTGTCGTCAGTTGAGTGACATCAAAATTTTACCAACATAGAGACGGTAAATGGAGAGTGTTGGGACACTTCCCCACTGACTGGCGGATATGAGCTTCCATTTAAATGGCTTCGTTTCCGTTTGTCATTATTTGCTGCAGCCGGCTTATTGTTATTTTTTTTCTCTTACTCTGCTATGTTGCTGTTTTTAGTGATGCTGCTGACTGTCATAAATTGCGCTGATGTATTATTATTTTATTTTAATATGCGACTATATTATTATTGTTATTATTATTATTTTTTCATTTGCCTGCGGCATTTGTTTTTGCCAGTGTCTGCATTTTATTATATATTTAATAATTTGTTTTGAGTAAAAATGCATTTTCAGCCAAATTAGTCGTCAGCCATTCGAATCAGTCGCAGGGGTTGTCGCTGATTCCATGTGCCCTCGGGTATTCGTGAGTTGATGGAAGTTAAAAATATACACTGAACACTTGCTAAATGAATTATATATGTGTGGGTATGTAAGCAATTGCGTATAATAAGATCTGAGCGTGATAGAAACATACATATATACATACGTTTACACATAATATTAATTTGTATTAAATGAATTGGCTGGTGGTCAAACGAAATTCGATGAATTTCCGATAAAGTCTAAAAAATATGTAGAAATCATAATTTTGAATTATTAAATGGCTGTATGCTGATTGGGAAAAAATGTACATACATATATGTATATACATACATAGTAAATTTAATTTTATTCTCAAATACTATTTCGTTTTATGGCAATAAATTATGAACATTTAAAAAGAAGAAAATAAGTTCCATAAATCAAAATGTCACTCACGTGAGACTTTTTTTGAGTTAAGTTCTGCATTTTTAGTAAAAAATGTTATATAATAAAATTGTTTCAGCAGAACTTCAAACATTTGTTCAATTAAAAACATTTTTTTAACTCATATTTGTTGGGATTGAGAGAACTGACAATCAAAAACTAAACTTTTATTCGCAGATAGTATTGACCACTCTGCAGCTCTAACATAGAAATAGTCACGAACCTCTTACCAAATTTTCTAGGAATTGTCGTCTTATTATATCTATTGACCCACTTGCTCTCTTAAATAACGATGAAATGAGACATCATATGGTATGGGAATTCGTTTCCGTCCCTTCTTAGCCAAAGCTACGAATTATTTAAACAATTAAAAATACATTATATTATGTGAAGTATGTGACATCGGAAGCTATATACAACTTTACTCCATCTTCATCTTTCCGGCGTCATACGGATTCCTCTGACGAAACATTATTTTTACTTGATCAATTCATTGAGACAGTTTGCGATGCTTTCATAAGAAGTGAGCCCCTCTCTGCATTGATCGGAACAGATGGTAGTCCGAAGATACAATGTCTGGGTAATACGGCGGGTGGATCCACTTTTCATCAATGCGATGCAGAAAACCTTTTATTTTCTGCCGTTATCTGCCGTTCAAGAAGCATTTCACAAGTCCCCAAACGTCCCTCGATATCCCTCTCCCTAAAATGATGTGGCACTCAGTTACCTGCTTTCTGGACCATTCTCAGCGCGTGCAAACGTTTTCTGACGGTTGATCTGTCAACATCCAACTCTTGAGACATATCATCAAGGGTTCGTCATACGTCTTCTTACAATAATTTTTGTAGTTGAGTATCTACGAATTTTTTCGGTGCCCCTTCGCGATCTTTATCACTCATGTCGAAATTGCCACTTTGGAAGCGTCGTTGTATTTGGTAGAACATGTTTAATATTGACAAATATACGACACGCTTCAGCTGAACTTTTCTTTAACAGGTAATAATGAAGCATGACTTCCCGCAAATGCTGTGTTTTCGGGACAAACGTAAACATATTTGACGTCAGATAAAAATGATCTTTACGCTTCAAACAAATGTCAACTACTGCACCTTCAAATCACAAGTATATTACTAGAGCGAACACAAAAATAGTATCAACAGTGACATCTCTTTTACGAGGGCGGAAGGTTATTCCCATATAGGTATGTATCAAAATACTGGAAAGATGAAAGGAGTCGATTTCGCCATGTAAACTTCTGTCCGCCAATTAAACTTGGAATACATCTTTATCTTTATCCAAGATAGTATTTTAAACTGGCGAAATCGGCTAGTCCACATGCCAATGATAGTTTTCAAAAAAACATAAAATGTGATTTCTCTGTTATAAATAAAGCAAAATTACTAAAACTTGGTACAAATATTGAACCCAAGAAAATCACAGCGCAGGTGAAATTTTGAAAAATCTGTGGTGCCACGTCCACTTTTGAATAATATAAAATATTGTGTCTCGATAACGATTAAATTAAATTCGCCCAAATACGGAACACATATTGCTCCCCACCATATGTTAAAAAAACCATGCCCACCATTTACATCTAAGGCATCGTTTAATTTCGATTTATTGGACCTCAGAAAATTCCACAAGAAGAAATCTAGCGGCGTCAAATCGCATCGATCCAAAGAACCTTTGTTCTTATTTAAAATTTTGAATATTAGTCAATTATCCACTGGCACATCTCTAAAGAAATAAAGACATACAGGTATAGGCGAATACCTGAGCTGCCCGTAAAACTCAAACAGGAGAATATAAAATTGATTGATAATTATTTAGTTGATGTAATATTTTTGACTATCTGAAAAGATATTGCAAATTGAGGGACCATCTTAACAAGACAGATCTTCTTCTTGGCGAGTCTAGCGATATTCCGTTGTTCGAATTTTAAAAAGCACTTCCAAGCGAAATTTAAAAATTGGCACTGCAAAATATTTAATTTCTCAAGTAGAGGTAACATGTATGAACATATTAAGAGATAGTTGAAATATATTACTTTATGCATCACTATATATTTCGTCTCCTTCAATGTTTTGTCCTCAGGTAATAATAATAATTAATTATAATAAACTTGAAAAGGCGATTTTTCCATTGCTGGAATTACTTCTGATATGCGTTTTTTATATGGCCTTGAAATCTTCTAGCGTTGTGGTCTTAACCTCCTCAATCGTGGCAACTCTTCCTCCTTTCGCGGGAAAAAGTTGCAGAATGTCAAATCCGTTGACTACGGATCATGGCGGGGCATGACTGAAGTGCTGTTTTTGATACGAAACATTTCACACAAGCAAAAACTTGTTAACAAACGCGTTTTTATGAGGCGATTCCCTGTCAAGTGCTTTAAGTATTTTAGATATGGTCTTCAATTTTTTCCTAAAATTGGTTTTTGTTTCTAAAAAGTAAACTGAACATTTGTGTACAAAATTTTAGAATTTTGGAATATATGCAAGTTGAAAATTTTGGTATGGAGCTCTTGAAGAGTTTTTCAATTATCTTTACCAAAAAAATTTTAAATTTTTTTATTTTACGATAAAATATGCTTTAAAATTTTCGGGGAGAAAACTATTTTTAGCGATTAGAATTAAATATTTATTTTAATTAATTAAAATATAATACTTGGAAAAATTAGTTCTTAGTCATTTGGGAATATAAATTAAACATAAAAAAAAAATTCAAACAAATTAATTTTTTTGTTCAAAATTTTTGAAAAAATTAAAATCCATTTGTGGAAAATACCCACCCAAAATTTTAATTTTTAAACTTAAAACTTAACTTTTTGTTAAAATTTGTTGGAAGAATAATTTTGTAGCCATTTGTGTAAAACACTCACTTGGAAATTTTTTTTATATTTTTGCAAAAACAACTTTTTTAGTATTTTGTGAAAGACACCCACCCAAAATTTTTTTTAAAAGTACACTTTATCCTAAAAAATAAAAATTATATAAAGATGTCAAAACGAACCAAATATATTATATATATATATATTATATAATATATATATAAGTGGCGCGTACACCCGTTTTGGGTGTTTGGCCGAGCTCCTCCTCCTATTTGTGGAGTGCTTCTTGATGTTGTTCCACAAATGGAGAGACCTACAGTTAATTACCGCTATTAGAAAAAACTTTTTCTTAATATTGGTGTTTCACCGAGATTCGAACCTACGTTCTCTCCGAATTGGCAAGGCACCAACCCATTCGGCTACGGCGAACTAAATATATTTCTCTTTAAAAAACTCTATACAAAAACTTTCGATTTTCAATAAATCACAAAGTAAATAGTTTTTTTTTTAATTTTTCCAGCTTACTTTTTATACTAAAGTCTACAAATAACCCAAACTTCAAAATAATTTCAGCCCATGTCCAAAATGACATGGAATCGCTCAATAGCCACGGTTGGTTCACAAAGCGGTACATAACTTAAAGATAATAAATATGCCTAATGTTCGTACGACTGACTACCTGCCAAGAACTGGCAATGCATCACACCTCTATAATCGAACAACAGAGAGAGCAAAATTTTCGAAGTTGCCCAAATTTAGTGTTATTCGGTCTTTTACAGACGGATGAGCTATGTTTATAAATACGCGGCTTTTCCTAGATTTATCAATTCAATATACCCAAAGAGATATGTAGATAGGTTTCTCATAAATATTTTTTTGCCAAATTCTCATTAAAAATGTTTTTGAATGTACTGTAACTTTAAAAGGTAAGGTAATGCATACAAATAATTTCTTGAAGGGGATTGCGGTTCACCAACCCCATACGATTTTTGTTTTCGATTTGATAAGTTTTTTTTCAGGCTGAATTTTTTACATTGGATTAAATTTTGTACACAAAGCTTAACTTCACAAATGCTTACATTGAGCAATAAGCAATATCCTGATTATCTAAATGTAATGCAATTGTATGTATATATGGACATATATTTTAGTATGTAAGTGTGAAATGTATTTGTACTGGTTCACCATCTGCAGTCATAGCAACTATTGCAGAAGCGAATTGATGTCGAAAAAATGTAGCAACTGCCACAAACCCTTTTTTTTGCATGCTATAATGTAGTTTCATTTTTGCTTTTACTCAAATACATAGAAATACTTTAATGCAATTCAAACAATTTCCATTTGTCCAGAAGTCATTAATCATTCGCACGCCGCTACACAAGAGTGCAAAGCATAGGAGCATGCACAAAAGGACAAAGGACATTACACTCGAACAAGGGGGTTAAGGGAGAATCAAAGGTACAGGGATGTGATAGGAAAGTGTTGGCAAATGTTGTTAATGAAATGAAATAAGCGAAGGGTGTTGGTGGTGTAGTGCAGCAGTGCTATTGGAAAACTATGCCATTTGCTCATTTCGTATGCTATCACCTCTGAATGTTTTATCTAAACTTTTTGCTAGTAAGAAAAATTAAAAGTTTAAAACCTATTGAATATGCATTGGATAATAAAGTTACTTTATTTAAAGTTTAAAGTAGAAAGTTTTAGCTACAGTAGTGCAATGCGTACACTAAGCGAGCCAAGCGTTAAATAGTGACGACTATCACATTAGCTCGAACAACTTCTGATTCTTAATATCGAAAGATAAGTAGTTAGCATTATCCATGAAAATCCATTGTAGAAAAAGGAATAATTAAGACATACCTATTTGTTCAGCAAGCAAAATTAAAAATTTTATCTAAACAGCTCATCCATCTATTCATACTCTGTATTTTCTGCATGAAAGCTGATTAAAAACCAATCACACTTAAACACATACACATTTACTTACCTACGAGCAGACATTAAGCATTTTATGCGGACTTAACTCGTACTTAGGACAGA
The DNA here is from genome assembly GCF_027943255.1 of Anastrepha obliqua. Taxonomy (NCBI): domain Eukaryota; kingdom Metazoa; phylum Arthropoda; class Insecta; order Diptera; family Tephritidae; genus Anastrepha; species Anastrepha obliqua. The sequence continues at coordinate 96,493,447 of NC_072892.1, read as the reverse complement.
CTTGCCACAGCAACCTTTCGCTTCTCTCATTAGATGCATTCAAGCGTTCAAAGGAAATTAGTTCACCTCGTCGCTTGACTGCCTCCAAATGGCCACGAACTGAATAATATCGCTCTATTGCTCACTTGTGCAGTGAACAGAAAGATGCGTAAATGTCGGCGTTGATTTTAATTTTGTAAAAACTGATTCCAAGCGGAAATGAACAAAAACAAAGGTCCCTGGGAGTTGGCGTTAAAGGATCAAATTGTGTGTTATAAGTAAAAAGCTTTTGGCTTTTGTGGTTGCTATTTTCATACTTATTTTTTGATGGTAGTTACTGTGTTTACCGTGTTTGTTGTTTGCTCATTGGCAATTTTGAGCGACGTGAAGCTCCGTTTGACTCGTTGGAAGTACAGAATTTTTTTTTAACATTACACGTAAATAGAACCTGAGTAGGTGATTAGGAATGGTATGGAGTTTCAATAATTCCAAAAATTCCACTATTTATAAAATAAAGCCCCAAAATATGTGCATATGTAAGCTAATAACTATGCACATAATGCTCCGACATGCACAATTGTTTCTATATTTTGGAACTAATCTCTCCCACTAAGTTTTTTACGGCATTAATTGCATGCATTTTTAAAAAGGCCATGTCGAAGATCCAAAATTTGTCAAAAATTCATAAAATTAGTTTTCTAACAGCAACTATTTAAAAATGGCTGAAACAATTGGTAGGGTTCTCTTTGCTACGAAACTTCGAAAAATTTTCTATCACCCTACAATAATAAAATTCATAGATTTTTTCCATTAGTTAATATAAAAATTTGTAAAACAAAATTTGTTAAAAAAAAATTGTTTCTTTTTATGTTCGCTGAGTGCCAAACTCCACTAAAAATATGAGAAATGTATGCTCTTTGATATGAATATCTGTGGTCCTCAGAACTATATCTTATATCCATACTTTGTATTAACAGTACCCCAGAATTACCGAACTTGGCATGAGCTGTTTAGAATCGTGCGTCGTGCTGAAATCAAAGATCATCCAAATTAATATCTTCAATTTCCGGTCATAAAAATCATTTATCATGCCCACGTAGTGGTCACTATTGATGTAAATTCTGTTTTCAGCAGCATTTTCAGAAAAAAATGGGCCAATGATGTCATCGCTGATATGGTTAATAAAACCATTATATGGAACACCCTATACCTATATCAGCAAGAATATGGTAAAAATATTCTAGAAACTAAAACCTTGCATATGAACAAATTTTAAAAAAATTAGGAATCTTTAAATAAGCTAAAATAACAAGTTACATATCTTATGAAAGTAAAAAATATTGTAATATAATTTTTATTAAGCTTAGCCTCTTTTCATTCAATATTTTCCCAGTTTTTTGATGTTCTTCAAATAATAATAACTGTGTACTATTCACTAAGAATCTCTGAGGGAAGGATCCTCTTAACTTTGAGTTTCTTCTGTAACACACGTTTCGATAATCAACTGGCGACTTCGGTATTTTTCCTCACACAATTTAACTATATATATGTAATTGGCACGTACACCCTTTTTGGGTGTTTGGCCGAGCTCCTCCTCGTATTTGTGGTGTGCGTCTTGATGTTGTTCCACAAATGGAGGGACCTACAGTTTCAAGCCGACTCCGAACGGCAGATATTTTTATGAGGAGCTTTTTCATGGCAGAAATACACTCGGAGGTTTGTCATTGCCTGCCGAGGGGCGACCGCTATTAGAAAAATGTTTTTCTTAATTTTGGTGTTTTCACCGAGATTCGAACCGACGTTCTCTCTGTGAATTCCGAATGGTAGTCGCGCACCAACCCATTCGGCTACGGCTGACACAATTTAACTACACTTTTCAAAAAAGCCAGCCAGGATATCAGCCGTCTACTGAATCTTATCTAGCTCGAATCAATTACCACAACCTTATTTATTTTATTTTTATTTATTTTTTTATTGAAGTCTATGAATTACAATCTTTACAGACTATGATTAGTCATCGTTGCCTTTGCATATCCCTTTTTTCAGCTTTACAACCTCTTACATTTTGGGGCAACACTATAATCTACCACAACATACTCGTATATACTTTCCCAATCAGCATTAATTCGTAACCCTCCGATTTTTTCTCAAATACAACCCACTGCAAAATAAGCCCATTGAATTTTAATATAACAAAATTCTAATTTCAAATGACTACCAAATACTGGTGTATTTTAAAGTACATTAAAAAATTCGAGGTAGTGATTTGAATAAACTAAAATGCGAAAAAATATCAAAAATCAGTTGTATTTTGTAGTCACTTCAAGCATACATTTTGTTATAACGGGTGATTTTTTAGCTATTATCTTTTTAAATAGTTGTTTTAAACAGGTGACGCACGTTTTGTGTTTTGTTTCACTGTCAAACATCTTCAGTTTGGTCTATAATTTAACCATGAATCGTCTTACAAACGAACAACGCTTGCAAATCATTGAATTTTATTATAAAAATGCCTGTTATGCCTGTTAAGAAAGTTTATCGCGCGCTTCTTCCATTTTATGGTCAGTTTTATCGACCCACTGAAGCGGCTATTCGAGCTATTGTGACTAAATTTAGAACCAAATTTACATTATTGGACATCAAACCACCAACACGCTTACGTAGTGTGCGAACTGAAGAAAATATCGCAGCTGCATCGGCTAGTGTTAATGATGACCATCGATTATCGATTCGTCGCCGTTCGCAGCAATGTGGAAAGTTTTGAGAAAGGATTTAGGGTGAAGCCTTTCAAAATATAGCTGGTGCAAGAATTGAAGCCGAACGACCTACCGCAACGCAGAATTTTTGGTGAATGGGCTCTTGGAAAGTTGGCCGAAGATCCACTTTTTATCGAAAAATTGTGTTCAGCGACGAAGCTCATTTTTGGATCAATGGGTAATGGTATGCGTAAATAAGCAGAATTGTCGATTTTGGAGTTAAGATCAGTCAGAAGAATTGCAAGAACTACCAATGTATCCAGAAAAGGTCACTGTTTGGTGCGGTTTATGGGCTGGAGGTATCATTGGACCGTACTTCTTCAAAGATGCTGCGAATCGTAACGTACTCGTAACTGTGAATGGTGAGCGCTATCGTGAAATGATATCCAACTTTTTTTTTCCCAAAATGCAAGAGCTTGACTTGCAAGCTCTTGACAGCAAGACGGTGCCACATACCACACAGCACACGTAACAATGGACTTGTTGAGAGGTAAGTTCGGTGAACATTTTATTTCACGTTCGGGACCTGTCAATTGGCCACCCAGATCGTGCGATATAACGCCTTTAGATTTTTTTTTGGGGGGTATGTTAAAGCTCATGTCTATTCAGACAAGCCTGCTTCAATTAACGCATTGAAAGATAACATTAAAGCACTCATATGTGAGATACCGGCCGAAATATTGGAAAGAGTATGCCAAAATTGGACTAAGCGGATAGGCCATTTGAAGCGCAGTCGCGGTCAACATTTGCATGAAATAATCTTCAAACATTAAATTATATGGACTGTACTATCGATTTAAATAAAAATTTCATGTATTTTTCTGAATTTTACGTGTGTGTTTTTGAAAAACTTTCTTATAGCTCTTAAAAAATTACCCTTTATAATACTATGTTGGATGAGATTTAAAAAAAATTAACAATTTTGTAAATACAAAGTTTGAAAATTTGTGTTGTGTGTAATATTTTTGTAATATCGACTATATTACTAACGGCGGCCGCCGTAGCCGAATAGGTTATTGCGTGGCTACTATTCGGAAAACGTAGGACAAGTCTCCGTGAAACACCAAAAAGAAGAAAAAGTTTTTTTTTTATTTTTATAAGAGCTTAGTGGTGAATTATTTTTCCACGGTATGTATATGTATGAGAGGACCATTAATATAAATCAAAAATGCAGGATATCACAACATAAAAATAATAAAAACTAATATATTTTCCATCCAATGTTATACTTAAACAGCAGCCGCCGTAGCCGAATGGATTGGTTCGTGACTACCATTCGGAATTCACAGAGAGAACGTAGGTTCGAGTCTCGGTGAAAACACCAAAATTAAGAAAAACATTTTCTAATAGCGGTCGCCCCTCGGCAAGCAAGCCTCCGAGTGTATTTCTGCCATGAAAAAGATCCTCATAAAAATATCTGCCGTTCGGAGTCGGCTTGAAACTGTAGGTCCCTCCATTTGTGGAACAACCTTAACCTAACTTGCTTAACCTTTTTTCCTTTTTTTATGAAAAAATAAAAGAAATCGTATCAAAACTTATATAAATCCAAACTTCAAGTTTTTATAAAAATTAAAAGAGAATCAACAAGACTTTAAAAATTATTCAAAATCAATGACAACTTCAAACTTTTTCTTTCGATGATCAATCGCTGTGTAACACATACGAAAATGGCAATGCAACAATCATACGTTCAATGGGAATGGTAGTTTTTATTGATACCCAGACAAGGTGACACAAAATTAATCAGCCCATCGGAAGCCTTATAATTTTAGCAAATGGAGTCATACGGGAATCATATATATTTGACACTTGTCAACTAGACAGCTGCAGTATAGAAACAGGCAAGCAATGCAGCGCATAAAGGTCAAAATAAAGATTTTTTTTTATTTGGTAAAAAAGTTATTCAAAGACAAAACTGGATGATTATTTTGCGCTATTAAAGAGCTGTATCCATATATTTTAAAATATGGAATAAAATGCGGGACAAAGTGCACCTTGAAAATTTTATTTGTTCCACTATATTGAAATGCTTAGAAGACGAAATGGGTGTAGCAACTAATCTTTGAAGACTTTCTTGTCCAGCGAACCTTTTTACTGTTCCATCAACTTCATCGCAAGCATTTCACCTCTAAGACACGGCGAAGAAATGCCCATCTTCTTCTATTCCGAAACTTTCCTAGTGGTGGTCTAAGTTAATGCTTTTATGCAGCACCATCAGAAAAGCAATTTTCTTAGTTTTGGTTTTGCACCAAAAATTATTTTAATATAGTAATTGATCCGACTTTATTATCCAACTTCTAAAGCATTTTTCAATTTAGTGGAAAAAAAATTTAATGAGTTGAGTTTTGTTCCTATAATGAACATATGTAGTAAAGCATAGTAAACAAAAAAATTTTAGCAAAAGGCGTAAAACAATGCATAGCAGCCATTACTTTCTTTCTTCTGAAATTACAATAATAAAGTTAAATAATCGTTTTTTTCTTTTGACGATAGCTTCAGATAATTGAGTTATTATATTACTTTTTGTTTTGTTTACGACACGTGAACTAGGCTAACTGCGAACATTGTCGAAAAATGAAGTGCATCGCACCTTCTACTCAAATATGAACGAGACGGTATCAATAAAACGGTCCGCGGATGACATATGGCAAAAATAAATTTTTTGTTTTTTGGTAGGACTGTTATAAGCTTACATGGCAAATTTCAGCGTGATATGTAACATAGTTGGTTTTCTGTGCTACTGTAAACAAGTCAAGCTCGAGTGTGTTCTTCGAATTTAACGATGGAAATTCAAGTTGAACAAAGAATTTGTTTGAAATTTTTTTATTCCAACAAAATTTCGACTTCAGACGCCTTAAAAATGTTGCAGACAACCTATGGGGACTCGGCTCTATCACGTGCACGTGTTTTCCAGTGATACAAATCGTTCAAAGAGGGCCGTACATCGGTTGAAAACTTGCCTCATGAACGTCGTCCAGCAACATGAACGTCGACGAAAACATCGGAAAAGTAAAGGAAATTGTGCTTGAAAATCGCACAAATCGCAAAATCGGTTAACCCTGAATATTATTTAGACGTTTTAAAGCGTTTGCGCGAGAACATTCGTCTTAAAAGGAAGGAATTGTGGGACAACAAGTCATGGTTCTTGCATCACGATAATGCACCAGCTCATACATCACGTCTTGTTCGCGATTATTTGAACAACAAAATTTCAAACAAATTCTTTGTTCAACTTGAATTTCCATCGTTAAATTCGAAGAACACACTCGAGCTTGACTTGTTTACAGTATCACAGAAAACAAAAATAATGTTAATATCGTTCCGCAAGCACCGTATTCGGCTGATATGGCTCCATGTGACTTTTTCCTGTTTCCCAAGCTCAAGTTCCCGCTCCGTGGAAAACATTTTGAGACAATTGAAGTCATAAAAGAGAATTCGAAGAACACACTCGAGCTTGACTTGTTTACAGTAGCACAGAAAACAAACTATGTGACATATAACGCTGAAATTTTCCATGTAAGCTTATAACAGTCCTACCAAAAAACAAAAAATTTATTTTTGCCATATGTCATCCGCGGACCGTTTTATTGATACCGTCTCGTTCATATTTGAGTAGAAGGTATAGTTCCTGTGGTTCCTAGGAGGAACAAGGCGCCTCATGTCTTTTATGTCTTACCTCCTAGATATTTCACAAATGTGTAATAAAATGTATTGAAAAACATTTGTTCTATTTTAATTTTTACCTTAATATCATCTGGGAATTAGTTTGTTGCGTGCTGGTAGTATTTTGGAAAGTAGTTTCAATAGCTTGCCACTAGTAGTCAAAAATTTAAAAATTATTTTCTTAATAAAACTGTAAAAACAAATTTTTTATTTTCGTAGGGACACTCCCAACTTTCATGTTTTCATAATTTGCATTCATAACATTTGATTATTCCCGTGAGTTAAAAACGTAGCAACAAAAATATCATATACATTTTGTTTTTTAATTACTTTAGTATTGTAATTTTTTTAAATATGTCATTAATTAATATTATTATTTATTTATTGAACTAAAATTAAAATTATAAATTAATATATTTACAGCGGCAGGTTAATCACCCTCCCTGTCTGAAATATAATAGATTAACGAAACCAACGCAAGACAAGTCTTGTCGAGGCCCTATGCGCCCGAGAGGAGTGAACAAGAAAAAAAATTGTTTACAGCACTAGCTACGAGAGCTATCGGAAACAACAATATAGTTTATCATTAAAATTAGGTTATTCTCTATAATTTCTGTTTTTTAGGATTAATAGATTTGAAGATGAAAGTCCGTGAAAAAAGGTAAAATGATATAAATTTGGCAAAACCGACTAGTACGCTTCAAATGCAACGAAATTACCAAGCCCCAACAAAAACAGTAATTCTCGGACGTATGGTACGCCCATACAGCATTTAAAGTTATAATCATTTTTAAATTTCGTAGGTCGCGCTTGTAAATATTGATTATAATTATAGCTATAAAGTAAAAAATAAAAATCATAAAATTGTTAAATTCTTTCCTAGGTTTATTGCACATGAAAGGTTGACGAAAAATTGAATTGCTATAAAAGTGGTAATAGCGTTTCTAAGGTATTGTTAGAAGTAAACCAATTAGAGAACAAAATAAACTTAACTCGTTTAAAATACAACAATTGAAATTATATTGTTTCACAAAATAAATTTAATACTAATTCCAATAAAGCATACGCGCAGACACATACTCGTACATTCACATAATTGCATTTATTTGTCTGTATACTCCTGTAAGTGACACCCTTAATCAACGATTGGTTGAACAAAAACAATACCAATTTCGAAGTGAATAAGTGGCTATCGATGGAGTGAGGCGTGTGCCAGCCACTGAGGCATTCCAAACGAAATCAGTGAGGCATTCAAGTGCGAACGGAAGTTGTACGCAAATTGTGGAACAAAGAAAACTTTTCGTTTCATACACCTCCAAACACATGCAAACATACATACACACTCATACAATTATACTTATTCATTTTGGTCATTTGGCTGCTTCCCAGCTATTCAAGTAAAGATTTGCGGCCACAAGAACTGTGCTTAAACTTTTCCAGCAAGAAGAAGTGTAGGAAAATAAATAGAACCAAGAGTAATAAGACGATACGGTGTGATATGCGTGAAAAGTTCGCCGATCCTGAACCAACAGAGCTGCCAGAGCTACGAGTATCACACCGAAGAAACAGACAAGTGACAGGAAATCAGCGATTAAGGATAAGAATTTTGCTACTTGTCTTTGCTTGTGTTGTGCGCGTGAATGGACACACATACTATTCGAATATTTGCTAAGCTACCATTTAGTTTATGGGCGCTCGATTTTGTGGGGCGGACAATCGGGCGACTGACTGCGGACACGCGGATGATAGTGTAATTTGAGAATTAATTGCTTTTCAAAACAAAAAGCACTCGGCAAGAATCCGAAAAGAAAAAAGAAACCATACTTACACAGTTTCCATTCGAGTAATTGTTATTGTTATTATTATATGTTGCTTAGCCTTTCTTTTTTTAATATTTCTTTTCCAATGAATTAACACAATGATTAAAGGTTGAATGCTTCAACCGAAAATTGTAGTAATTCGCGAGGCGGATTTTTATTTATTTACTTTTTTTGTCGTTTCCATGCGAAACTGCAATAGTTTACCAATATGCTGCTGTTCATGGCAGTAATTGCCATTTGGCGGAACGATCGAAATAATATGATTGTGTAGAAAATAAATAAAATCACATATTGAAGTAGGCGCCCATAGCCACAGAATAGCTTCGATCTCCAACAGAAAGTTTGCATCGGAACAGAAATGATGTTGCTGCTAGCATTTTAGGTGTTTGTTTTTTGTTTTGGTTAATCTTGGTTGCATTTCCTGCAGCAATTATGTTCAACAACATTTTTATTTTCATGCTTCTTATGCCGCCTTGCCCGCTGATTGCTGCCAAACTACGATTCCCCATTCCCGTACAGTGGTTATTTTTCGTTGCATATGAGTTGGTTATATAGTAGATATGGGTATGGATATGGAAATATGTGGTTCGGGATATCGATAAGAATGAGGTATTGAAAGAAAATGGGTGCACTGGTGAAATGAAAATTAATATTATTTAAGGAATATGAATATGGAAATGGTTACGCATATAGATGTTTATGGGTATGAATATATCGCACCCTAAATACAAAAGGGTCACAACTCAAAATGTACTTCTGCTCAAATATGTATGAGACGTTATCAATAAAACGGTCCGCGGATGACATATGGCAAAAATATATTTTTTGTTTTTTGGTAGGACTGTTATAAGCTTACATAGCAAATTTCAGCGTGATATGTCACATAGTTTGTTTTCTGTGCTACTGTAAACAAGTCAAGCTCGAGTGTGGAAAATTTTGAGTTGTGCCCCTTTTGTATTTAGGGTGCGATATGTATGTAGATATGGATTTGGACAAGGATTATTGTTACGGGTATGGATATAGATATCGATTTTGATGAGGATAAGGAGATGGATAATGGAATGGAGATGGGTATTGAATTAAACATTCTTTAAGGATACGGTCATTATCATAGCAACGGATATGGATAAATACATGGATATGAAAGTTATTTAACAAGTATGAATATGGATATGGATATGATTCTGGATATGGATGCATGTAGATATGGATATCTTATGGATATGGACTTGGATGTTGATGTTGGTGAGGATATGGACATGGATACGTATGCGGATAAGGATATAGATATAGATAGATATATTCATATAGACATGGATATGGATAATATGGGTAATAATATTAGTTAATAATATGAATATGGTTACCGATATGGGTAGGGATGGGGATATTGACATGGATAGTTTAAGGATATGATTCGGGATATGAATATTATTTGAGGGGCATGGAAATCGATATTGATATGGTTTCGGATATGGATATATGCATAAGTAAATATGGATATAAATATTATTTAAGGATATAAGGGTGATTTTTTAAGAGCTATAAGAAAGTTTTAAAAAAAAAAAACACGTGGAATTCAGAAAAATGCATGAAATTTTTATTTCAATCGATAGTGCAGTCCATTTAATTTAATGGTTGAAGATTATTTCATGTAAATGTGGACCGCGACTGCGCTTAAAATGGTCCATCCGCTTAGTCTAATTTTGACATACTCTTTCCAATGTTTCGGTCGGTATCTCACATATAAATGCCTTAATTTTGCCTTCTAATGCGTTAATTGAAGCAGGCTTGTCTGAATAGACATGAGCTCTAACATAGTCCCACAAAAAATAATCTAAAGGCGTTATATCGCACGATCTGGGTTGCCAATTGACAGGTTCCGAACGTGAAATAAAATGTTCACCGAACTCGCCTCTCAACAAGTCCATTGATACGCGTGCGGTGTTGCATGTGGCACCTTCTTGCTGAAACCACATGTGATGCAAGTCAAGCTCTTGCATTTTGGCAATCATTTCACTGTAGCGCTCACCATTCACAGTTACGTTACGATTCGCAGCATCTTTGAAGATGTACGGTCCAATGATACCTCCAGCCCATAAACTGCACCAAACTGTGACCTTTCCTGGATACGTTGGTAGTTCTTGCAATTCTTCTGACTTATCTTCACTCCAACATCGACAATTCTGCTTATTTACGTACCCATTGATCCAAAAATTAGCTTCGTCGCTGAACACAATTTTTCGATAAAAAAGTGGATATTCGGTCAACTTTCCAAGAGCCCATTCACCAAAAATTCTGCGTTGCGGGAGGTCGTTCATAAACTTTCTTAACAGAACACGCATTTTTATAATAAAATTCAATGATTTGCAAGCGTTGTTCGTTCGTAAGACGATTCATGGTTAAATTATAGACCAAACTGAGGATATTTGACAGTGCAACAAAACACAAAACGTGCGTCAGCTGTTTAAACCTACTGTTTAAAAAGATAAAAAATCACTCGTTCGATATGGCTATGGAAACGAATTACGAATATTGATGTGGATATGTTTACTGATATGGATAAAAGTAGATATGGGTATGGATGTATATATGGAAATGGATAATGGATATGGATATAGATATGGCTGAATATTGATATAGATTAAGACACACATACGTAAAGTTAATACGAATATCTATGGAAAAAGTGGATATTGAAGTGGATGTGGATATAGATTTAGGTATGAATATAAAAAAGTGTAAATTGTACTTGTATGAACTGTATTTTTTATGTTTGTCAGATGTGTATCACTTCAATATAGGCAGCAGTATTTATATGACAGAAGATATTGCATGTTATACTAAAAAAGCTTCTTGCAAGGAAAACCATTTCAATATACCTATAACGATTAATATGCAATTACTCTTATTTCCATAAATATTTATACTCTGAGAAGATTCTGCTCTCAATACTTCATGCTGAAGATCAGTTTACCGTTTGCTACATCCTACTTGCGAGAGACTAGCTTGTCTATAAGTGCAGTAATTAAATCCAAATAAAAATCACTAATCAATTTATTGAGGTACAGTCGCTACCCTTTCAAAAACTTAATCTCGCTATGGAAAATAGTGTAGAGAAAGATTAGCTTATCTATCTTTTTTTTAGTATTGTTATATTTTCTAATTAATAAGAATATGATATAAATATTTTAAAAAACCTTAGTAATGTATCAGTTATATAGCAATTATATCTGTATGATGAATAAGGAAATATTACTGTGTACTGTGGCAATAGTCATGTATGTTTCTTTCGAAGAGCGTGGAAAAAATCAATTCTGTAAAATGAAGTGCATTTCAAAAAAAAACCAAAAACCAAAAAAATAAAACAGGATGGCGAACCTGTGAATAAGTTTCTATTTATGTTTTAAGAGAAATCTTTCTTCTTATAATATTTTTTCACTCCACTTCCGTGTCGTCCAAATCTTAGTTTTACTAATCCATGTTTTTTTTTTAATTCTTATGCGTAATACCGCAGAAAGTTACTCTTGTCCCACAATATTATTACTTGCAATCGCAGTATAGCATCCACGTATCACAAATGCAGCAATGAGAAAATCCCGAGCAGTAATAATACTAATATAGAAGCAATAAGTACAACAACGACAACAAATAATTGTAAGGAAATGCGCCAACGGCAAGCCCCAATGAAAATTACAACAAGAGGAACAACAATAATAACAAGTTGCATTACAAAAATATGTTCAGCTTGGCGTAGTTATGCGCAAATATCATGCACCAAAGGCCATTTGGCAGCATCGCGAACGCAATTGCGCATGCGTCGCATAGTACCCAATCGTTTACAATGTACTCGTACATGTGTGCACCTCCATTGCAGGCTGCCAACCACCATCACTGCATCATTCGTGCAACTGCCAATTTTGTTGCGTCCACATCAAATGTATTTAATTTCAGCTTTGCTGCAGCTCTACTGGTTGTTGGTAGGCCAGTTGATATTTGTTGCTTTAGCGATGATCCTTCCACCCGTTCAACTCAATTTTGGCTGCTGCATGGCCGACTACAGTATCTGCAACCTGTGATCAACTCATCGCTGATCCATTTCAGCTGCTATGCAACAGTAATGTTGTTGTACAATAATTGTTGCTGTTCTGATATTACTGGGCTTATAAGAGTATACGCATACATGCATATATGCATGCCTGTGCGTGAATGTGTGTGCATATGCGCTGGTGAGTGTGAATATGTGCACTATGTTATGGCCGCAACATTGATTGTGGTATGGCGCGTTGATGTTGATGATGATTTCTTGCCACGCCTCAAATGATTTGAAACTCATTTTTCACATGAATTGCATTTTAAATTGAAAATATTTTCCGTTTCCATTTCGTTCACGTTTCTCATATCTTGCCATTTTGACCTCGCACACCTCGAACATAAGCGCAATGGTGTACATAAATACATATATATATAAGTATAAGTATATATGAATATATAGTGCCGTATGTACTTATGTTCATACAAATATAAATAATATATTTATCAAGCACACACATTTGCTTGTGTGCCAGGTGTAAGCTACCAAATTGGTTGGAATGAGACATGCATGATAAGCCAGTGCAAGATATGGTAACAAAACCGTTTCTTAATCAATCAGGGAAAATTTTTATGAAATAAATCAGTATTGATAATATATGCTAATGGTACGATTTTTGCCCGCTGGGGATCAATTGGAATAAGGGATCATTTCAACGAAAACTTTTTTCATGGTAAAAATTGTGCTCGAAAGTTTCGTTTTGACAGTGCGAAGGCTCTTGTAAAAAACTTCTAGACGGCTTAGTTGCTTTATTGCACAGGTCTATAAAAATCGCACAGTTTCTTTTTTTATGAGACTGGTCTCCGATGTAATTTTGTGCACTAAACACGACTCCACCTCGGGTAGTAATTTTTATACGCATTGCTTGATGTTATGCAATAATTTGAATTTAAAATTCGATCGTAATCACTGGGCCTTAAAAACTGGTAGTTGGAGTGGAATATTCAACATTTAATTTGAGTATAAGTTAAAGTCTCCTGCACGTCAAATTTTGGAAAAAGTGGATGAAGGAAACCAAAAAACACGTTTTTATCTGGTTTTGCTCTGCAGTTTTTTCAAAACCTACTCGTGATGTGTATTCTTGAGTGCCTGTTCATAAATTTCACTTCTTATATGAAAACGAAAAACCCGCAAGAGCCGTTACCAAAAACCAATCTTTCAGATATCAATGCCTGCTTTTACCGGTTAAAACTTGTACTTTATTGTATCAAAATTTCAGTGAACTATAAAACTTAATGCATGAAATTTTTCTAAAACTTCTGATTAAAAGGTTCAAAACTCAGATCATTTTTTTTAATCAGTTATAAAATATTATATCTTGTTTCTTATTTATCAAACTTTTTTATTCAATATGATCATAGCCACTGCCGATTTTGCAAAGACACTATTTTTATTCACGTTTCACTGTTTTTATTCAAAATACGGTTCTTAAAAAATATATGTAAAAAATTACTTAATTAAATATCCACGATGAGCATAAACGCCTAATTGCTGAGCACGTCAAAATATCCAAGATGAAAGATGTTCAGCAACACATTTCGCTATAGCAGCAAATTCTCAACAAAGGTCCAAGTTTTGGTCTGCCAGTCCTTTTCCCTCGATGAAACAAATTTCTTGAAATTTTCTCATCAAACTTTAAATTGTCTATCGTGTACAATTGTACGCACATCTATTTAAATATTAAGGTACCGTCGAAATAAGTCACTACTGATATCTATATGCACGCATAGTGATCATCTAGCTATAGTTATTGAATTAGGCAGGGAGACGCAGCAGTTTGTGAAATCAAAGTAATAGCAAAAATGGAAACGAACGGCATTCGACCCCATAGCGTTTAAATCAGTTTGGGAGAAAGCCACCCTTTCCTGCGTGAGTGCAGAAAGTATGGCGGAACAAATGGCCGCACAAATAGAACTCGCGTGTGATGCGTCGATGCCGAGGTGTCGATACAACAACAAAAGGAAACCTGCTTACTGGTGGACTACCGAAATAGCCGACCTTCGAAAAGCCTGCAACAAAGCACGAAGAAAGGCACAAAGAGAGCGCCATCGACCAAACTATAACGAGCGGCACGCAGAATATCGTACACGAAAATTTCACCTTAAGAAGGCAATTCGGAAAAGCAAAAACAATTGCTTTAAGGAAATGCGAGACAATGCAGACGACGATCCCTGGGGCATGGCATATAAAACTGTGATGCGAAACGTCAGAGGGCCAATACCACCACAGCCAACGTGTCCGATTCTTTTAGAGCAAATAGTAGTGGAACTATTTCCCCCACAAAGTAGTGATCAGACGTTATTTTGCAAACACTGAAACACATAAAATAGTAGTGGAACTATTTCCCCCACAAAGTAGTGATCAGACGTTATTTTGCAAACACTGAAACACATAAAAGACTGCAAGGCTCCTGGTCCCGACGGCGTCCCAAATAATGCACTAAAGGTAGCTATACGGGCAAACCCGCAAATATTTGCGGACTTATATACCACTTATATACCTAGAAGAAGGAACCTTTCTAACCAGATGGAAGCTACAACGCTTAGTTTTGCTACTTAAGCCAGGAAAACAACCTGATCACCCAGCCGCATACAGACCTTTATGCATGTTGGACACAACAGGGAAAATATTAGAACGTATCATATGTGATCCGCTCCAGGAATACTTAGAAAGCCCTGGTGGTCTCTCCGATAACCAATTTGGTGTCCGGCGTGCAAGATCAACATTAGATGCGATCCGAATCGTAACAAACATAGCCCGGGAAGCTATTAGCGGAGGACACACTGCTATGAAGCTCTACGCAGTCATAACGCTGGATATAAAAAACGCGTTCAACTCGGCAAATTGGTCCAACATACTGCTGTCTCTGGAAAATTTGAAGGCACCAAGCTACCTACTGAGCATTATCCGAAGCTATTTCAGCAAACGAATTTTACGGTATGACACTGATGATAGCCCAAAAACATATGAATTCACAGGGGGAGTTCCACAAGGATCGGTTTTGAGGCCAACTCTTTGGAATATTATGTATGACGGGGTTCTGAAATTCAAACTTCCAGCAAAAACAACAATCGTAGCTTATGCGAACGACATTGCGCTAGTTGTAGTTGACAAGCGACTGGATCATCTAGAAGCAAAATGCAATGATGCGGCAACGAGACTACAGCGTTGGCTCAGCAATGCAGGTCTAGAGCTGGCAGCCAAAAAACAGAGGCAGTGCTGATAAGTGCTCGGAAGAAAAAGGCGACCATGAAACTCTCAGTTGGTGGACACGACATACTCTCAAAGGAGGCAATAAAATACCTAGGAGTAATGATCGACACGAGATTGAGCTTTAAGCAACATCTAGCAGCAGTTAATAACAAAGCAGCGGCGATAATGGGCGCTCTCACAAAAATACTACCGAATATAGGTGGTCCACAAGGGGAAAAAAGGAAATTAGTATCAACAGTCGCGGACTCAATCATACTCTACGCGGCACCGGTATGGGCAGAAGCAAAGAACATTCACATGCGTGAAGTGGTGCGTACACACAGGCAGAGTGCATTACGGGTTTCATGTGCATATAGAACGGTATCAGATGATGCAATAATTGTTGTAGCCGGAAAATTGCCAGTTGATATTCATGCAAGAGAGCTTCGCCGCCTCTATAGCGAGCAAGGAGCTAAACCAACGGCAACAGAAAAAGCCATCGAACGAGAGTGATCTATGTATGAGTGGCAAAGAAGATGGGAAGAGTCACTTAAAGGGCGCTGGACATACAAGTTAATATCACATCTCGAGCAGTGGATAAAAAGAAAACATGGTGAAACTGATTATTACCTTACGCAGATACTCACCGGTCATGGCTGCTTTATGGAATATCTCCACCGCTTTCAGCTGGCAGAAAGTCCATTTTGCCCAAGCTGTCCTAATGCAATCGAAAGCGCGGAACACGTGGCTTTTCATTGTGATCGCTTCGCACGAGAACGTGCAATACTTGAAAGGGTTTTGGGACACTCAGCTAGTCCTAATGACATCGTACAGGATATGTGTTCATCCAGTGCTAAATGGGTGGCGGTTCGAGCGTTTGCTGGAAATATTATGCTACGACTCCAATTCATCGAATGGGAGCGCAAGACCCAGCAACAGCAGCTACAGTTGCAATTACGAAATAGAGATGAACTGTTTCCAGACAGAATGACGACAAACACAGACAATTGAGTCAATCACTCACAATAATATCAGACAGAAGACAAGACGACTGTTCGTAAATACTGCGCTATCGCAAATTTTCCGATGTTCCATTTCCTCCAGAACCACGTATGAAAATAGTGGGCGGAGTGGATACCATCGCTGACGTAAGATCTCCATACGTCCCAAAAGAAAAGGACCTGGACCCAGGTACCTGGTTGTGTCAATAGACATAAACGCGGCTCCACCTTGATGAAATGTTTACAGCGGTCTCAGGGTGGAAATCAGCCGAGAAGCAGGAATGTTATAGTCTTAGTGGGAGCATGCCCCACATACCACTGGTGCGACGGTGCCTTTGATGATGTTTCTGACATTTTGATTTTAACCTCCTACCCAAAAAAAAAAAACAAATGATATCTAGGTCTCATTTTTGAAAGACCCTTTACTTAACTTTATTATATATAATAATAAATTGCGTTATTATTAGATAGTATCGATAGTCTATACATCTACTATTGAAGTCCACTCATGGTTTCAACGACTGAAAATGCAGTTAAAATTAAATATTTTTTAGTTGAATAATTTTTAAATTAATTTCCCAAGCAAAGTTGTAAAAATGTTGATATTTCTATGTATAAAGTAGTATTAATACCTACATATATTTTTTATATTGTTTTTATTATTTTTGCTTTTTAATTCCAGCCTTAAGCTGGAATTAGCGGTGACGTACCCTAGCCATAGCAATCAGCTGTTCTGATCAAAAATCACTCTAACCTATTATTAATACCGCGCCATAACTCCTTAAAAATAACGGTAGCCGTATGTACTACTGTGGGCAAAAAGTAAGGTGAATTTGGTTGTAAAATGAAAAATCTTTATTTATTCTTGTAAATCAATTTCATCCCCTTCAAAATAATCCCCTCTCGATGAAATACACTTATGCCAACGATTTTTCCAATCCCCGAAACATGCCAAATAGTCCATTTCCGGTATAGCCATCAGCACCTTCTTCGATTCAGCTTTTATCTCCTCAATCGACTCGAAACGCGTTCCCCGGAGTGGTCTCTTGAGTTTTGGGAATAGCCAGAAGTCACACGGAGCCAAATCAGGCGAATACGCTGGTTGCGGAACGATATGCATGGAATTTTTGACGAAATGGTCACGAAGAACGAGTGCAGTGTGAGACGGTGCATTATCGTGATGCAAAAACCAAGAGTTGTTGGCCGATAATTCTGGTCTTTTTAGACGAATTGCTTCACGTAAGCGACGCATAACGCTCAAATAATATTCCTTATTAACAGTTTGGTCAGGTGGAAGGAATTCATAGTGCACCACACCACGAAAATCGAAAAAAACTGTTATCATGACCTTTATTTTTGAACGACTTTGACGTGCTCTTTTCGGACTGGCCTCGCCTTTAGCACGATATTCGCTTGATTGGTCGGTTGTTTCAGGGTCGTAAGCATAAATCCAAGTCTCATCTCCCGTAATGATGCATTTGAGCTTGTCCTGATAGTCTGAAAGCATTGTTTCACACACATCAACGCGACGACTTTTTTCCAAGAAATTGAGAGTTTTCGGTACCAAACGAGATTTGACTTTTCGTAGGCCCCCAATGGTTTTCACAGATCCTTCTGATATTCCGATCATATCAGTAACGTCTTTAATAGTCAACCGACGATTTTTGAGCACTAACTCCTTCAATTTATTGACGTGTTGGTCATCTGTTGACGTCGATGGTCGTCCGGAGCGCTCCAAGTCATCAACACGTTCTCGACCCTCTTTGAAGTCTTTGTACCACTTATAAACATTTTTCTGCGACATGGTCGAATCACCAAATGCCTTCTGCAACATGCTAAACGTTTCCGCAGCCGAAATTTCATTCCGCAAACAAAATTCGATGGCACTTCTCTGCTCAATCAAATCATTGTAAAAATCGAAAAATGCACTCTTGGTCGTTTGGTAAACACAAGCGTAAATATATTACTGATAATGACATTCACATGAAAGTTGGCCCAGATGTTATTAACAGTGCTGCCAACTCATGAAAAAAATAACTAGAGCGAAATTTTAATCCCTCGAAGTTTGACAAATAAATTCACCTTACTTTTTGCCCACAGTAGCATCTATTGAATTTTGGTTTTTCCACGTAACCGAAAGCAGCCGTGATATATTTTACATATGTTTTGCGATAAAAAATTGAACATTAGAAATGAACGATGAAAAATTAATTGACTTAGTGGAAAATTATCCGTGTTTTTATGGCAAAATACAAATACTGTCATCAATTATACTTCAATACCAAATGCTTCAATGTTGTGGCTATGGTGTGATGACTACGGCGCCAGTAATTGCAGCTTTAGGCTAAGTATGATAAGAAGCAAATCACTTTGGATGCTGCTGTGTTCTGTATTTTGTATGAAGGCGCACAAGTTTATAAAAATTTATATATTCTTGATTATTTTTTTCTTTTTACTTGTTTATTATCCCATATGATACTGCCAGAATTCGAAAGAGATACCACGCAGTTTACCCTTAAAGGGTTATATACCTTGTGAGCCCGAAAAAATGGACGATTGTGATAATATTTTTTTTTAATATATTTTAGAACTTTTATTCAAATGAGGCATATATCATACTGAAGGATAACGCTCGAAGAATACATTTTGGTGTTTTTATTTTAAAAATTGTTATTATTTATTGTTGATATCGCCCCTCCCCCGAAACGCCGTTTTTTAGAAGAGGCTGGCGGTGATCACGGTAGCGCATGAGCAGCTCAACTGAAATCAAAAAAATTGAATGATTATGTAGAATAATGTTTTTTAGTGAATCTGAATGGCTTATTTACCCAAAAAAAAAAATTTTCTCGATATGAAAACCGCTTTGCACCAAAAAAACGATTTTTGAGGGGTTGAAAAATTAAAAAAAAAATTAATTCCAGCGAACTATGCAAATATTTATAAAAAGTGAACCGTTCAGATTCACGAGGTTGAACTTCGAATAATTAAAAAAAAGTTTATGCAAATCGGTCAAATAGTTTTTGATAAATAATGATCACCGGGACGGTAATTTTCAAAATACACGACTTCTAGATAATCACGCCTAAAGTTTTGCATGTACTTCTTTTATGGTTAAGGTCGCGCGCTTCCACGGTCTGTAACTTTCGTTCTAGTACTCCGATCTTTATGATTTTTTGAATTTATATTTTTAAGATGATGTACTTTTAGAATATGCCATAAAAAATTTTCGATTTTTAGTCCAACACAAGGTATATAACCGCTTAAGCAGTTTGACCAACAGCAAGTCTAATTAATAGAGCAGAAGAGTAAGAACCCTAGGAAAAAATATTGAACTCGAACACCGATAAATGCAAAGGTGTTAAAGATTTAAAAACAATCAAATGGCATAAACAATCATTTACTTCCAATGTTTGCGATTACGGGTTAACGTAGTTGTATTTAACACAAAACCATCAATTCATATTTTCAGATTTTTATGTAAGATATTTTCATCACAACAGAATTAAAATTTCCCCAAAGGCGCGTAAGGATAACGCGACATCAAGAAGAAAAAAAATTGTTTCTAATACTAATAACACAGAACGAAAACACAAAAAGACAAAAAAAAGCACATAACTGACATCAACATAGATTGCTTATCACCAAGATGTGTTGATATATTTGTTGCAGGATACACAAGCGCTTAACATGTACATATCGCACACATTCACATATGCAAATACACATTTCTTGGGCCACTTACCCTGCCATGCACACACTTGCCAGGGGGCCATACATGAATGAGGTACAAATATCCTGCTTGGAAAATTTAAACTGGTGAAATACATTTTTGGTTCAAAACTAATACGATTGCAACAATTGCGGACCACTTGCTCGAGAGGAAGTAGAGATATCTGTTTTAAGAGTGTGACAGTGGAACTAGAAAAATTCATCTCACCCAGAAAATATAATTGACTGGTGGACATTTTCGAAATGTCGAATTTCGTGCCTTCAAACTACGATTTGCGGACATCGTTGATTTTCTGTTATCAACTGAAGAAAAACGCTTCTCAAGCTCATCAAATGTTTATAGAAGCTAATGGTGGACATGCTCTAAGTAGAGCACAGTACTTCAGGTGGTTTGAAAAATTCCGAAGTGGTGATTTTAGCATGGAGAACGAGGACCGTGGCCGGCCACCGAAAAAGTTTGAGGACGCCGAATTGCAAGCATTGTTGGATGAAGATGATGGTCAAACGAAAGAAATGATGACAGAGCAGTTGGGAGTGCCAAAAAACCATTTCCAAACGATTGAAAGACATTGGCATGATTTTAAAGGTTGGAAGATGGGTGCCGCATGAACTGACAATGTGACAATGCACCGCCACATCGAAAAAGAGCGACCCTGGAATTGATGAACGTACAATTGGGAACCGCTGGTGCGTGCGGCTTACTCACCAGACTTGGCGTCTTCCGATTTTCATTTGTTTGCATCGATCGGCCACGCACTTTCCGAGCAGCGTACAGTGGTTCCGCCATAGGACATTGGATGAAAATAGTCATGTTAAAATTATGCAACAATATTTAGCTAAATGTTAGTTCATTAGTCATAGTAACTTAGAGTACAAAAGAAATTTCAACTGCACAAACAGTTCGCTTATAATTGTGCCTCCAAAGTAAGAGAATTTGAAAAGTGATAGTTAGCGTGGTCTCCGCTCCGTACTTACGCAGTTCCGGGAGGTGTTATTTTCCTGAGCATTACTGTGTTTATGACCTGTTGTACAATGGAAATTCAAGTTGAAGGTATGTACGACCTGTTAAACGTTTTGTTATCTTTTTTAATTATTATTTAATAGGTTTTCAGACCGTACGAAATACGTACTTTAAAATTTGCCGTTTATTTTTTTTTTATAAGAAGTTTGTAAAGTTTTAACTAAGTTCGCACGAATCTGCACAAATGAAACATACATTAAAATATTCTTACGTATGTCCTCTTTAAGGAGAAATAATTTCCTGCGATTGCGCTTGATATAGGGTCTAATCTGTACCTATGTGTAGGATTTTGAAAAATGGGATTCTACCAAGATTGCTAATAAAGATTTTTTTTTTGTTTTAGGTGTAAATTTGAAGTGTTCATTTACGCGCAAGTTATATATATTTTCTCTTTTCTTTATATATATATATAATATTACTGTTACAACATATTCTTACTCTCCCCAACTTCCACATTCCCAACCTCCCACACTCATACACCACATTCTCTCATTTTTTCCACACTTCCCCACTCCGCTTCCAACAACTCCAAACTTCTCCCCACCTAACTGAAGTGAGATAAGATTTTATATATTATATTTTCAATAAATGAGTCTTGTTCTAACACTCATTCCGTTTGTACATTTAACTGGCGCAGTCAACGGCGAACCGCAATAATAAAAAATAAAATAACGGCTATATAGTGCTTCATTTACAGAAACAGTTACACCTGGAAGAAAAGTGCTTAAAGTGATTTAAGGGACAAAATAAAATGCAATAAGTACTATACTTAATTGAAACTGAGATTTTAGTTGTACCAAGCAAAATAACGGCAATATACAAAACAGTTAAAAAAAAAAAAAGTGATAAAAAAGTAAGAGTGTAACGAATAAAACTTTGTTCGAGAGACTGAAAAAAAAATAAATTGAGAGTTTATAAAAAAAAAAAAAAACAAAAAAGGAAATTAAAAACGGCAAATTTAAAGTTATCGAGATTTGATCGAAATTAATCAAACACTAACAGCTATTTTTACAAAAAAAAAACAAAAAAAAAAAACAAAAAAAAATATGGCTATGGCACTACAGTTGTCGTTAAGTGACGTCGTTAAAGATGCACAAACAATTCACATATTTACGGGTGACAGTTCTTATGCCCTATCATCATTTATTCGGGAAGTCGAGACGGTGCAAGCATTGACTGCTGATCAACCCACATTAAAGGCCTATATTCATCAGAGGGTCATATTAAACAAACTTCAGGGGCCAGCTTTAGACGTATTACGAACTCTTGGTCCAGGTCCTACATGGGAAGAAGTAAGGAAAGTGCTTATCACCAATTTTGGAGTTAAGGAGTCATTTGACGAATTATATAAGCGAGCTCATACTGCTCTTAATTATGATATTATAAGTTATTTTAAATACTTAAGTAATTTATGTTCTAAAATTAATGAAAAATTCGAATTTGATATTGAAAAGCCCACCGAATATGAACCAAAACGAGTAGATAAATTTATTTTGCGAACATTTTTAAATAATATTGATGTAAATCGGGCTTCTGTTATTATAAATGCTAAATCAACAAATATCAGAGAAGCATATAATGTATTAGAAGAATATGGATTAATCCGTGAAAACAAAAGCCTTGAAACAAAAAAGGTTCAATATAATAATTCTAAAGTTAATAGTAACCAACGTTTTAATAATAAGCAATATCCAAGCTCAACATTTCAACCAAATAGTTCAAACTTTGCTTTTCCATCTAATAAATCCAAATCACAAAGATTTAATCAACAAAACCCTAACTTTTCTAATAATCAAAATAGATATTCGAATTCCTATAGATTTCCAAATCAAAAATTTCATAATAATAATAATGACTCTTCTCCTATGGAAGTAGATCATTTACAGGTTGATTATCAAGATAGTATTGTAGACTATAGTGAAGAGTTTGACGTAAATTTTCTTTCAATAGCCTCGGGAAATCATTACCATTGATTGAGTTAACAATTCAAAATGAGAAGCTCGTAGCTCTCATAGATACAGGCTCCACTACTTCGCTACTCCATGTTAACAAATTACCGCAATACAAAAGACTACCACTTAAGGAAAATATTTATTTTAAATCCTTAAATAACACTACTAAAGTAATATATGAGATAATTACAGATGTCCCTTTAGAGTTTAAGGAGAAAGCGACAATGTCTTGGAAGCTTGCAGATTTCCAAGGAAAATATTTCGACGCAATCATAGGTCAAAATATTCTTACACCAATGAAAAGTATTATTGACATGTATAAGCAAACCATTACATTCAACAATGTACCAATAAAGTTCTTAAAATCTAGTCCATATTCATATAACCAAATACACACTTTAGAAAAAACGAATTTTGACAAGCATATTTTAAATCGTTTATATAATGGATTAAACATACAAGAACAGAAATCATTACAAGAAATTCTTCATTCTTTCAGAGACTTAATTTATGTAGAAGGACAAACACTTACTAATACTGGCATTATACAACATGAAATAAAAACTATAACTGACAGGCCGGTGTATTCCAGGATGTATCGCTACCCCCAAATACACGAAAAAGAAATTTGTAAACAAATTGATGATATGCTGAAGCAAGGAATCATAGACGAAAGTAATTCGCCATATAATAGTCCGCTTTGGATAGTCCCGAAGAAAGTCGATAGCTCTGGAGAAAAATCTTGGAGAGTTGTAGTTGATTACAGAGCCTTAAATAACATCACAGTAGACGATAAGTTCCCCATCCCAAATATAGAGGGTATATTAGACAAATTAGGCCGGGCTCAATATTTTAGTACAATCGATTTAGCGAAAGGGTTTCACCAAATTCTTGTAAGACAAGAAGACCGGCTGAAAACTGCTTTCTCCACACCTTATGGACACTACGAATTCGTTCGCATGCCATTTGGCCTCAAAAATGCACCTGCCACGTTTCAAAGGCTTATTAATAGAATATTATGTGACCTAATTAATAGAATATGTGTTGTGTATCTGGACGACATATTGATTTTCTCAACAAGTCTGCAAGAACACGTTAACGACATAAATCAAGTTTTGACGAGGCTTAGAAAAGCAAATTTAAAGCTTCAAATAAATAAGTGCAAATTTTTCTCTAAAGAGACTCTGTATTTGGGTCATATTTTGACTCCAGATGGTGTTAAACCTAATACAGAAAAAGTTGCACAAATTTTGAAATTAAAATTGCCAAAGACAGTCAAGCAAATTAAATCTTTTCTGAGTGTAACCGGATATTATCGTAAATTTATGAAGGACTACTCGAAAGTAGCATATCCCATGATCAGGTATCTAAAAAAAGGCGTAAAGTTAGATATTAATAACTCAAATTATATTAATTCATTTGAAAAGCTGAAGAAAATTATTACTGAGTCCCCGGTCCTTAAGTATCCTAATTTCAATAGGCAATTCCAGTTGGTCACAGATGCAAGTGCTGAAGCTCTTGGTGCTGTTTTACAGCAAGATTGTCATCCAATTTGTTTTGCAAGCAGAACTCTGAACGACCACGAGAAGAATTATTCGGCCACAGAAAGAGAATTGCTTGCCATTGTATGGGCTACTAGTTATTTTCGACCATATTTATATGGTACAAAATTTGAAATTCTCTCCGATCACCAACCATTAAGATGGCTTTTTGTCAAATCCCAGGGAAAGATGAGCCCTAGATTGCACCGCTGGCTTATTAAGCTCGGCGAATTTAATATTACATTTAATTACATAAAAGGAAAAGATAACCAAGTTGCAGACTTTCTCAGTAGAATCAATGTGAATACAAACGAAATTAATATGGTTGATACTGAAGAAGGATCCTTATATAATAATGTCAGCGATGATTTAGATACTATTCACTCACAAAACGAAGATATTCACAATCATATTCCTATTTTGGATACCGTGGTAAACAGATTCAAAATGCAAATAATTTTAACAGATAACAAAACCAAAAACATTGATATAAAGCATAAAAATAAAAAAATTTTTATTAACTCTAAAGAGTTGGAAAACAGCTTAAGTACAATTTTAAAGCAACATATATGGAAAGGAAGAGTTGGTATATATACAGATCTAGCAGATACTAAATATGCTGTTTTACAAACTAAATTGATTGAGTTTTTTGGATGGGATAACAGTGTTAAATTTGTGAGGTGTTCTTATCATGCCAAAGACGTCGAATCGGAGGAGGAGGCCTTAAAATGCATTCAGAATTATCATAAAAACGAAACTGGGCATACTGGTATAAACGAGAACTATATGGGTTTGAAACGGTTGATTTATATTCCCAACTTAAAATACTTAATTTATAAATTTGTTAACAATTGTTCTATATGCAATAAGAGTAAATTTGATCGGAAAACTGTTAAAGCGAAATTCAAATTAACAGAAACTCCCACAGATATAAATCAAATAGTACATATGGACATATATACAAACTCAAAGTGTAATTTCCTAACGTTTATTGATAGGTTTTCGAAATTCGCTTCAGCCTATTACTTGGAAGACAGGAACAATCAAACGATTATTGAAAAAATTAGACAATATAAATCGCAGAAAGGAAATTTCAAAAAATTAATTTGCGACAACGAATTTAAAAGCATTAATATAAAAGATTATCTAAAAAACGAAAATATAGACTTACATTTAGTTAAACCTAACAATCACACCGGAAACTCCGATATAGAACGGTTCCATAGTACTATATGTGAAAAAATAAGAGTACTTACAATAGAAAATAAAAGTTTGAACATTAAAGATAAAGTTAATAAAGCCATAGAATATTATAATAATACTTATCATTCAACTACGAAAGAAAAACCTTTAAATGTTGAAATTGGAAATTGCAATAAGGAAAGAATTTATAAAAATATGTTGGCTTTAAAACAAACTTATATTACTAAACGGAATAAAATAAGAGAAGATTATGTTGATGAAAGAAATGAAGGATATATCAAAAATTATAAAGCCTTGAGACACAAAGAGCAACCAAAATATAAAAGGAGTAAGTTAGAAAATATCCATACCTCGAATATAAAGAGAAAATTGAAATTTGAAAATGTCATAGCATTATAGAAATAAGAAGCTTGAATTTGAGAATTCTTGTTAAAAGTAGGTAATAATAACAAAATAAGATATGTTGATTTGAATTGTAACATTTTATACTTTAAACATGTTTGTTACTCAAAAATGAAATTTCGAAATTATATTTTAAGACCTTAGTAATATATTAGAATTTAAGATGTACCTTAAATTCTAGCGGTGGAGAAGTTATATATATTTTCTCTTTTCTTTATATATATATATAATATTACTGTTACAACATATTCTTACTCTCCCCAACTTCCACATTCCCAACCTCCCACACTCATACACCACATTCTCTCATTTTTTCCACACTTCCCCACTCCGCTTCCAACAACTCCAAACTTCTCCCCACCTAACTGAAGTGAGATAAGATTTTATATATTATATTTTCAATAAATGAGTCTTGTTCTAACACTCATTCCGTTTGTACATTTAACTCGCATGCATATTCTGGACACGTGGTTATGTTACAATAGCATTAAAAATGATGTTGATAGATGTCGCCACGTACTGAAGAACATAATTCAAGCTTTACCAAACTCTGAGAATTTAACCTTAGAAGACGTTAAAAATCGTGTTTCTTGGATCTGTTCACATGGATCTGTTTCTCGATACTGTAAAAAAGTGCAAAGATCAAAAACAAGGCTGATTGCCAAGTACAGTAATTGGTTAACTGAAACCGAATTATGTGTGTTGAAAAAGCGGGAGTCGGGCGAGGTGACAAACTCTACGAATCCTTCTCCGAGCGAACACAGGCAGAGACACAGAAAAGATTTTAAGGATTGCAGTAAGAGGACAAAGCGTCGCAGGTTATCCGATCTAGCTAATGTTGATAGTTCCGCTATTCATGCAATACTAAGTAATTCAAATCAATCAAATTCAATTCTTTAGAATTCAATACGGACGAAGTTTTGTCTCTATTGGCAAAACCCTCTTGAGGCAAAACTCACCAAACATCAGTATTTGTTATTAAGAGACTTTATTCATTCAAAATTGCCTAACGCTTTACCATCTTATAAAAAAGTTCTTGACGCAAAACAACGGTGTTACCCAACAGGAACTGGCGTTGCAGAATCATCTGCCGAAATTAATTTACAATGTTTGTTGGACCACACTTGCTCTCGAATTCTCGAATCTCAAAAACCAATATTCGTAAATATATCTCAATCAAGTTGCACTGAGTATGAATTAGTAGGTAAATGGGGTTTCGATGGCAGCACTGGACAAAGCGAATACAAGCAAAGTTTTTCTGATCCGAGAACGGAAGATGGAAGTTCAATTGTTACATCTTATGTACCCTTGAAATTAATTTGTAATTTGTATATAATTATTATTATATCTTATATATATTCTTATCATATATATATTACTTTTTATATGTTTTAATGTTTTTTTAACAAATAAAAACATTTCTCAACTTAAAAACGTACTAAAAAGTCATTTATGACGCCAAAAGTTCTTATGACTGCTCTTCCTACGCGGCGGGACCACTGTGCAGCGCTTCAATTCTCACGAAGAAGCCAAAAAATGGCTCGATGATAGGCATCCCATCTCTCAGGGAAAAATGTGTCGCTAGCGATGGCTAATATTTTGAAGATTAAACTTGTAACCATTTTTTGTTAATAAAAGTTTGAAATTGAAAAAAACTATAGGTATATACATATATATATATATATAAATGTAGCGCATTTGCCACATATTCCCATACAAATGCATCTGGATACATAGGATCTGGCCAGGGTCGGATGTCAGAAAAGATGTCTTCAGAAAAGATGTCCAACGGAGGGTTAACACCGTACAAAAAAAAATCAAAATTCGCTGAATTATTATACGCAATGTATATAAAGCAGACCTCGTATAACCACTGTATCCTGCAATGTATAAGTAAATTGCGGCTGGGGTTGGGCTAGAAGAAAACTTCTTTTTTTTTGTAATACAATCAAAGAAACTTAATTGTGTCATATTTGAATTTATGTATATATATATATATATATATATAACTGGCACCTACACCATTTTTTTGGTATTTGGCCGAGCTCCTTCTCCTATTTGTGGTGGCCGTCTTAAGAGTATTCCACAAATGGTGGGACTTACAGTTTTATGCCGCTTCCGAATGGTTTCTTATGAGGAGTTTTGTATGATAAAAATACACGCGGAGGCTTGCCACTGACTGCCGAGGGGCGACACTTATTAGAAAAAACAGTTTTCTTCATTTTGGTCATTCACTGAGTTTCGAACCTACGTTCTCTATGAATTCCGAATGGTAATCACGCACCAACCCATTTAGCTACGGCGGCCGCCTTGTAACTCTTTAGTATGAGATAGTAGTCATTAAGCAGCCTCTATTTTAATTTGTGTAGCAAACCACGGTGACATACTTTATCGAAAGCTTTGGCTACGACTAGATAAACTGACATGCAAACTTGGTTTTTGTTCAAGTCATCAATAATTTTATTTACCTCTGTGTACTTGTTGGAAAGTTGAGTGGTTTCATCTAAGTCCAAATTCGTGATCCATACTAGACCCCATTTGTAGAATTTAGTAAAACATAGATCCATACTATCGAAAAAAATATGCGGCGATATCGCCATGTAAAATGTTCAGCCGAGTTCTCAATTCACTTGCGCTACTTTGATAATAACAGCATAAGATTCACTTCCACATAAACTAAAGTTTTACAAAAAAAAAAAAAATAACAAGTGGGTTCCGCTGAAAGAAGGAACATTAGACTTCGAGAACATCAAAAATCCTAGCATTTGAGCGCCAATTGTTTATATAAAATAAACACCGAGCAGTCTTAAATGCTTTGCTCACCGGTAGTTGTTTGTGTATATGATAATTTTTGCATGTGCCACTTTCCATGCCACATATGAATAATTCAGCTGAAAAAAAAGAAGTTAGTCTGCGCTCTAAGCCTCAGGAAAATAATTCACGCGTTTCGCACTAACAAACGCACACACACACTCTCGCGAAAACACATGTGATAATGTGTATGTGAGTCGTGCGTGCGTAAGTGAACTCCTGTCTGCGTACGCGTAGCCGCCTAAAAATAGGCAGTCAGTCGTCAGCGGTGTTTGAGTATTTCCCCCTTCTCTACATCTTCCCATTCTATAAGTCTTCAAAATAATTCGCACGCAGGCGAATTGCAAATTGCTTATGCGTGTTTTATCATTAAAAGGATTTGCCACCATCACTCAAATTTAGCTTTTTCCCATTATTCTTTTTTTGTTCATTTTATATTTTCATCCTTTCCATTTCGCTGACATTTTTGTGCTCCGAGTTTGTTGATTTTATCATTTCTATGCAAAGTAGCTACTAGCTAGGCAATTCTCCAGGGA
Organism: Anastrepha obliqua; assembly: GCF_027943255.1. Lineage (NCBI taxonomy): Eukaryota > Metazoa > Arthropoda > Insecta > Diptera > Tephritidae > Anastrepha > Anastrepha obliqua. The sequence goes on along the minus strand of NC_072892.1, from coordinate 96,463,748 downwards.
ATTCATACGATAAAAAGGCACTTTTCTCATTCGCCATCTCGCACTAGTCTCATTTCCTTGTTATTTATTTATTTTTTTTTTTTTTTTGGACTTTTGTTTTCTTTTTTTTTTTTTTAGTAGTTCACTCACGAAAATTTATGAAAATCTGGAGCATTCAGTTTCGCAGATGTACAGTTGTTGATTTTATTTTCTGTATTTTTTATATTTTTAATCTTATATCATTTTAGTTATTTGAAATTTGAAACCAATTTATGAGCTGCCTTTACACTGAAAGCAATTTCAGAAAAAATTCCAAAAAAAAAAGGGAACGTCGCAATGTCGGGAAATAGATCAGCGTACAGGTTTAAAACACAAAGGTTTTTCCAACATTTTTTCTACCAAAAAAATTGGACAGTATGGAAAAAATTCTATATAAAACATATATCTTATTTTCATTTAGACAGAGATTTATTTGGCTCGCAAGTCAAAGAAAAAAACTTAGGCAAGAAAAAATTAAATTTATTTTCATCCTCTCAATGATTAAGTAACAAAGTTCTTCTTATGAATAAGAGGTGCCAAATGAGATATTGGCTTGACAAAATCAAGATCTAGTTTTCTAAAGATTGTATTAATTTCATTAACCGCTTAACAAAAATAATCAGATTTAACTACTGCAACATGAAAGGGGTAAGGGACGCGTAATGTTCTGTTTGGTACATTAAAACGTATGTGCTCAAGTAATGATTAAAGAATTAATAAATAACATCGAAAGTAATCATTAAAGACTGAATGTTTCGTCTACTTGCAAGGGATTTCAGATTTACCAGCAAGCAGCGAACATTTTTAACATGTCCAAATTAAGCGAGTGAAACTACGTTGTACTTGTTCAGAGTGTGAGACATAAAATAGGTTCCAGATAATAGAGGCATATGGCATTCCAAGTTGGAGCGGACTAGAGAATGAAAGGGCAACATTTTAGAATAAGGATACTTAAAATCTCTGGAATGGCTTTTAAAAAACGTGAGATTGGAGTAAGCTTTGGGAATAACATAATTTAGAGCAGTATTTTTCACTGATTCGCTGTAGGTATTTCAATGTACCTATGTAAATATGTAATTCGAGAAATTTAGAGAAAAAAACAGTATGATAACATGCAGAGATTTCTGAGCATTGTAGCAGCAAATAACAAAAACAAAAATATATGAAAAAGAAAAATGCAGGAAGGTGTTTTTCAAAAATAACATAACAAACATTTTTCCCCCAATAAATTTGAACAGCAAGTATATTACTTTTACATTATATTAAAAACACATTACATTAAAAAAACAAAAAATTGTACAATAAATATGTTACGAAAAAACTTAAAACATATTTCAACTGAGACTAAATTTCAAAATTATAAGTTTTTTAAATTTACTTCTTATTATACTCTAGTTTGCAAACAAACCTTTTTTTAGAATAATGAACGCCAATGTTGAAAGTACTTGACTGACTTGACATGGAATTAGCTATCAGCATCTATCAGCTTCTTCCTGTTTTTACTCTTCTTGGGAGCATACAAGCTCCAATAATGTCATCCACCTAATAACAAGACCACCGCTAATAACGTCAGCCTAGAAAAGCGAGAAATGCAATGTGCAATCTAAATTGCCAGCAAGTGTTACATTGAACTAGGTAGGCAATTCAGTAGTTAAGTCCTCTCTCGATGAACAAAAATCATACAGAAAGTGACTATACTTATAGAGTCTTGAAAGTACATCATCAGTAGACCAATTTTGTAAATCAAAATTATAGTGCAGCAGGTTTCACTGTTCTTTTTTTTCTTTTTGGGGGCAGTGCACGAAAACTGGTCGAAGAAATCTTTATATAATATTACGTGGAAAAGGTGTTATAAAGTGAAGAATCACAGGAGAAACAAAGAATCAAATAATTCGAAAATAAGAAACAAAGAGACTAAGGTATAGAGAGAAAGACAAATTAACGTAAAGCTAACTTAATTTCCAGACTAACATAAACTAAGTGAAATTTAAAATACAAATTGACACAGAAAATTCTATACGTATATACATAATCACTTCTACGTACCGTTGATAAAAGCGTTAACATCAGCTGTGTTGCTCACCTTCTGATAGAGAATGCTGCCGCTAGTTATTTCATTCGCTTTAGATCTGTAGTATACGACATCATATCTAGCGATTCTTCCGACAGACTCTCATGTAGGAATATTGACGCAAAGCCTGGCAACTCAATATCAGAGCATGTGATATCTTTTAGCTTTTACGGAGGACCCAATAGATTTAAAGATCATGGGAAGGGAATAGCTTGACAACAATGACACAATTGTCGGTGCTTTTATGTCCACTATCCTTTACGCTTTTAGTCGAAAGACATCACGCAATAGCGGAGGCTTATGTTGAGTTGCTCCGCAAATCATTGCAAAGAGTTTAGACAATCAGTCACCGCCTACTTGTGACACCTGGTTCATATAAGTCCCTCTATGTGCTATGTTTTTTGCGTGTTGTATGCATGTTTTTTTATAGTTACTTGTTTATTTACTCGTATTTAATAAGAAAATTAGTTGCTCGGCAAATATAATAGTAAAAACACAAAGGAACCAGCAGTTTGAAGAAAATTTTAAAATATTTCCGCGAGAAAACACATATAACTAGAAGCACCACTAAATCACGTCTTACTCAGCTCATGTATGCACATATTTAAGTTTTTTAATTGCACTTTATTCATATTTTGAAACCCACACATATTTATATGTATTTTATACGTACCCCTGCCTCTTTTACGTATTCAAAGCACTTGGCTAAGCATAAATAAATAAAAATAAATAAAAGCATAAATTCACTACGAAATAATTTTTTCTTTTTGTCCTAATAGCACATCGAATGACGGAAGTTGAAATTTCAGCTTGAAAAACATATTTATTTCATAAATAAATAAAATTTTGCCAGTGTAAAATTGTTGATATCAAATTTGCAGTTTACGCGTACTAGGAACATTATTCTCCTGCATTATGCGAGTACAAAGCGTAAGTAAGCTGCCCGCAACACGCAAAATTCACACACTTATCATTTTTATGCACATTCTCATATGATATTCTCAAACCATTTCCGTTTCATTACATTTTGCACTTTATCATTTCAGCACACAATTTTGGAAAATAAATACAGCGAGTGTGTTGGAAAAAATTAAATGCATAACATATCCCAGGGGATACTTGTCTCTGTGTCATAGTGCGAAAACGTAGCGAAAAGCCCTCAACCGGAGCATACAGGCATACTAATCCACATATGGGTGTGAAAGGGGTGTCAAAACAGAGAGGCGGTAAATAATAGTACGAGTATGTAGCACCTTCTTTCCTACAGTATAATTATGCATTCAGTGTACACGAGTATATGCATCGAAATCTTATGTTTGTTACATACAGATACAATGCTGTGAGGTTTTGAAAAAATTCATGTACTTTAGAGTTCTCTTCAAAGTACTTTTCTATCAGCGTTCTTCTCATTTTCGTTCGAAAACCTTTGTGCACGCAACTTTCTTTAATTTGTAAAGGAGAAAAAGTGTCTGGAAGCTGTAGAGTTGGTGGCCAATTTCAATGAATTCCATCACCTATAACTCATCACTCTCAACTCGAACGGCACAAGCATCAAATTGTCGCTATTTTTCGAGCTGTGTAAACATTAACTTTTTTCGTGTACAAATGATTATGTAAAATATCCTCTATTCATTTTTTACTAATCCGTAGTTCTTCTGCTATCTGGCACAATTTAATTCTTTGATCAATTATCACTAGTAATGTTTCGATTTTTTGCACATTTTCTTCATTCACTGCCAGTGCTATGCAACCCGAGAAGAAGCCAAAATCCAATTTTGTCCAATTATTCACAATACGCCAAGTCATGGAAAACATCCAAAAAACTAAACTCAACACCCACCATGTTTTCGTAAATTTTAAAGCCGAATTCGACAGCACAAAAACGAGTTATCTATATGGCACATCGCAAAATCGCTTCACCGGAATTGGGAAAGACCTCTCTGAGCCGTTTAATACCAATCGAGGCTAAGCTGAATAAAAAAGAAAAGTACATATAATATATGGGTGTCATGGTGAATGAGGATAAAACGAAGTATCTCCTGTCATCAAACAAACAGTCGGATCACTGTTGACAGTTTTGATTTGAAAGTTTTAGTTGAAGCATTTATTAAGGAGTCTCATTTACCTAGAAGTGGTACTTTAGAACAAGTAAGCAATTGAGTAGTAAATTCCTCTCTCGACGAACAGACCTAACACCTTGTAAGTCTCTCATCATACCCGTCCTATTGTGTGGCGCAGAAGCTTGGGCGGTGTTTGAGAGAAAGATTCTGAGGAGATTTTTGGACCTGTACACGTTATCGACAGCGAGTATTGCAGAGAATGGAACAATGAGCTAAACGAGCTTTACGGATACAAACGTTTCGGCTCTGAAAGTATTTGATGACGTACCCGCGCGTGGTAAAAGAAAAAAGGTAGCCTTCCTCTGCTTTGAAAAGATCAGGTAGAGAAGGACTTGGCTTCATTTGGTATGTCCAACTGGCGCCGGTTAGCACGCATTGTTAACCTCGGTCAAAATCGCTGAAGGGATTATCGCACCAATGAAAAAGAAGAAGATTCAGATAACAGCTCCCATTATTTTATCGTTGTATAAGTGTATGAAAGCGAGTACTCTTGAACTGATGATGACTGCAAAAAAGAATCAAGGAGATCGTTATAAAGGATATTTCAAAAGTGGCGCTTAATTGTTAGTAGTGAATTCCTAGCTTACTTTTTTATGTCGTCTTTGACATTCGTCGAATAGACAGATGCACAATTTTACACGATAGAACACGCGTTAGGATTATTGAAACTTAGTATGAAATGATTTTTTGCTGGATATAATGAATCGAATGAGATGGCAACTCAAAGGCTGGTGAAAAAATTTCAGAAAACTGGTTCTGTCGAGGATAGAAAAAGAACTGGCAACAAAACGATTAAAAACTTGACGTTCTGTTGAGAATATTGATGCTGTAGCGCAAAGTGCTGCTGAAAAACCTTCAACATTGGTATATCGAGGGTTAGGCATTCATGAATCGACTGTTTGGCAGATTTTGAATGAAAATAGTGAAACCTGAAATGATCTCAATTTAAATTTTTCTGTATTTTAAGACAACATCTACTCTACTGCGGTACTTAACGGTCTGCTGGAAGAGCTGGAGAGGAGGGGCAGCAAGGTGATTGCCTGCGGCTGAAGTGGCACTTATTGTCAGAGGCAAGTTTCTGGATACTCTGATGGAACTGATGCAGGGTTATCTGAATCTAGTTATGAATTGGACCGCGAACTGCGACCTTTCGATAAATCCTCTGAAGACGGAGCTCGTCTTATTTACAAAAAAATACAAAATATCTAGAGTGTTTCTCCCCTCAATAGCGGGCGCTCCATTGGTGCTCTCTGACAAGGTGAAGTACCTGGGACTTATCCTTGACAGAGGTCTTACCAATCTTGCTATACGGAGTCCTTGTCTGGTGGAACTCGCTAGAAAGGATGGTATCAGTTAAGAAGCTGGAGAGGGTACAAAGGTCTGTCCTCATTGGAATCAGTGGCGGGCTCCGTACCACTCCTACTCTAGCGCTTAACGCTATGCTGAAATTGGCACCCGTGGACATCGTAGGGAAAACTACCGCTGCAGGCACCGCAATCAGACTAAGGTGTTCGGGCCATAAGCTAGACTTAAGTTACGGACACTCTAGCATTCTTAAAAATGTCGAGTTTATCCCCATGGTGCTGGATCACTGTACACCCACGCTAGGTCCGAGCGGACTTTTTTCTACTCATATTCCCTCAAGGGATGAGTGGGCCGGTTGCTACATTTGGCGGCTAGGTATGGCAAACATGTTCACGGATGGCTCGAAGTTGGATGGGAGGGTTGGAGTGGGAGTATTTTGTAAGGAGCTCCCCATCAAACTTAATTCCGGCTTCCGGACCACTGTAGTGTGGCAGTGGATTGGTTGCTTACCTCGGTAATTACCGTTAAAGAAGTAAATATTTACTCCGATAGGCAAGCGGCAATTAGGGCTTGGGCTCATTGTTTGTGCGCTCGAGATTGGTCGGGGAATGTCTGGCTTCTCTCTCGACGGTATCCGAATACTTCGACATCAGGCTCATTTGGGTTCCCGGCCACAGTGGCATAGAGGGTAGTTGCTGGGCTGATAAGCTGGCTAGACAAGGAACTTTGGAGACGGTTTCGTTGCGAAATGAGAGGATTGGGATTCCCTTAAGAACCTGTGGTCTGCTCCTGGAAAGATGGGCCTGGAGTCAACTCAGCGAGCACTGGGTTAGTGCGAAAACGTGTAAAGTCGCAAGATTCTTCTGGCCACGAGTAGATCGGGGATGCTCGAGGGAACTCCTATGGCTAACAAAGCCCCAGCTCTCGAATTTGGTGGGTATCCTTACCGGACATTGTCCATTTAACCTAACATAAGACAACATCTAGGCGCGTATTTTGAAAGATCCTTTATGATTTGGAGTTTCTCCAAGAGTTTCTGTTTCGTCGGACTTTTTGAGTTTGGACACTGGTCTCTGCAAAGAAGTGAACAAAAACTGCAGCCGCCTTTTAAAATGCATCCAATGACAATCTCTCAAATGTTGAATTGGGGACCATTCACCTGAAATCACTTTCCATCAATAATGTAATGCAATTATCTACTGATTAGAAAAAAATACCAATTGCGCTTTTTTCAATTTTGTAAGCCTACACATCCTAAAAACACCATTTTTTAGCACTTTTACTCTACTGATGTTCTACTGCAACTGTCACTAAGTCAACGGATGACATTTTCTTGTCAACGTCTGTCACAGTGTTTGTCTGACACTTGCCGCTTCCAGCTTTCATACAAGGCATGTGTCCATTCTTGCTGCACTATCTCCGATAGGAGTAACAATTTTTATTATTTTCTATACTTGTACATACGTGAATGTGTGTCTGTATAGGTGTGTTTGTATAAATGAAAATGACGCCTACTGAAGAAACGCCATTGGAACCATCATAGATCAACGAAATCCAAACAACCAAGCCGAACAAAGCACCATTGTAAACAACAATTACTACGTGCAACAACAAAAACAAAGCATGCACCAACAAAAATAGTCGTAGATTTGATACGAAAATGCTCGTAAAAAATGTTGCACAGTCCAAGACATGTCAAATAATTTCAATGCAATATAAACCCATTTCATGTTTATTTCGAGGCTGGTGAAAATGGCAAATGCAACAGCAATAGCAATAGCATAATGCTCCTAAGAAATACATACATACATACATGTGTATATATCTATATAGCACTTAAACATGAATGTGTTACAATTTCAGTTGAGCCAACATCGTTCATTGCATTGCACAGCCGCCCAACAATAGCGACATTATTTGCATTTGCGCCCGTACGTGCCACAATTGGTGGCAAGTTGATGGCAGCAGCGCAAATGCATGTTTCGTGGCGAGCAACAAGACGCTCAAGCACATTCGTACACACGCATTTACTCTACGGCTTGCTCATGCCTCGCCTCATTGTGACAATGTTGCATGTTCGTCCGGTGACAAATGGATACGCAGACGTCCGTATTTTGGCGCTTCCTTTCGTCATACAGCGTCACCTCCATCCTGTTTTATGTTCTTCACTTCCTTCTTCTGGGCTACGCTTACGCGTTGGCGCTCCTCTACATAGGGAGCTCCCTATCTCTCTCTCTCTCTTTCGTCTACTACTATATCGTCCTGCCATATTTGTTGCATGCAACTTTGTCGGGCTGTTGCATACTCAAATATGTATCCAGTTGAGTGCTATCGTGTCAAAATTTCGTCTACATACAAGTACATTTGTTAGGACTTGCAACAAGACGTACTCGTACAGTTGCTGCAATTTTTCGTGTTTCTTTCAGGCATCAAAATTTGCTGTTATTTAACGCTCCAACTCATAGTCGCTTTGTTGTCGCTGTGCAAATGTTGCGCTTAAGTGTGCATATGGGTATTTCATTTGACGTTTTATGCCGTCAACTTCCGTTGGCTTGTTTAAATTTCATGCCAACATCCATTGCATCAAAATCCTTGCCATAAACTATAATTATCTGACAAACAATGCAACTTCCTGGGGAAAAATGTACAAGTTCCGAATTATTCATATTGCCCTCTGGCGGAATTCTTTCCGCGTTCCCCTGCTTGTATGAAGTCATTAAATTTTTTAGTGGAGCCTAGTAGAGCCCGGTTAAAAATTACAGAATACAAGAATACGCAGATTGAAGTATAATTTCAATAGTAATTTACCGGTGACATAATATTGAGAAGCTGTGAGCGGGAACTAAGAAGAAAGTGTCGAAATAACCAACTTTTCTAGGCAATAGGTTATTGGGTATTTCTATTAAGCGATTTTGCAGGCCACTTTTCACGCGATTACTTGAAACAAAAGCGCAATGAGAAGTTGTGTGTAAAAATGTAGCTTACCGTAAATGCGAATTATTATCTCTTAGTACTCCATAGAGCAAAACTTTTCGGAGCAAAACTATTTTGAATTTTGCGTTGCTTCCGAATCGCATTGAAATGATAAGTCTTGGTGATCTAAAAAGTAACATTTCGGTCTCCCAAATTTTTTTACAAATTGGGGGAATAGAGAATGAAATAGAATTGTGTTACAATGCTAAGAAAATCCGGTAAGCACTTGAAATTTTGTCTGCAATGCTCTATTCTTTAGCTACATAGGAAGGGAACGCAATTCGATCACAAAAGAATACGAAAACAGTTGATTTGTGTCTTCCTATAACGTAAGAAAATAACATTCCCTATTACGAATAGTAGCCGAAACAATGCGGAGTAATGGCAAATTCAGGCGGAAGCAATATTGATATCGTTTTGTTACATTTGAAATGGAAGACTACTTAAAAACAAGGTAATATAAAAAAAATTTTAAGAAATATTTGTCTTATTGCAATAAATTGTTCTTCTTTCATTGTTAAAAAAACTACTACACACACTTTGAGATGCTAGTTAGAGAACGCGAGGTTAAACCAAACCTAGCGAGAGGCGCTCCTGCATTCCGAGCTGTAATACTTTTATCTAAACTGGAACAAAGTGACCAATAAATTAAATGGGCATGGATTTTCGAAAAGGATTGAGGTTGAATGGAAAAATATGAGTATGAGCCCGGAACGAGCTCGGTTACGCAATCATCATTAAATAGACTCGTATGCATAGATATACAAACGTCAAACTCCTTGTACGATTTTATCCATAGATTTGGGCTGACTTTAAAGGTCGGACTAAATTGAAAATAGCTAAGGACCAAAGAAATTTCGCAAGAAATAAGTAGGTATAAAAACAATGCAGACGAGTGCAACCAGATTTTCTAGAGTTACCTTAAAAATATAAAAACTGTATACTGTTTTCTTTTTTAATACTCATATTTGCATATTACTTATTGTAACTATGCATAAGACAAATGCTTTCGTCTCATATTTTGCAACAACGTAATTAGAGAACAACGTAAAGAATGCCAATGGGAAATCGTCTGTACTGACTAAAGGCTCTTAAAATGGATTTGTTTGCGAGCTCGTATGACAGCATCTCGCTTAAAAGAAAATTAAAACATTTTGAAAGACAATAATTACACAGGCCAACAACCAAAAAACTTTTTCGATAATTTTAACTAATTACTTTGTAATTTGGTGTCCTGATTACGAAAAAAATTATTAAAATGTTATATCACCCATCAATTTTTCACATTTTACAATTAAGTAAAAATAAAGTTTATGTACCAAAATGTATCGGATATATTTCACAGTCCTGCGAGGTACAGTTTCTAAAACGGCTATGGGTGTTTCTTGAAGGGTTTTTTATGCTGAAAACGAATATGACCTTGAAAATGCTCCAGCACGTCAGGATTTTTGGCAATTTGAGGTTAAATAGTCAAAAAATGCAGATTTTGACCATTTCTTTAATTTTTTTTTTGAGCAGGGTAAAGTTTTTTTTTTAATTTTCCACAACGGCATCGTAAAGTACTAGTCTTCAGCATTTTCAAAAATATTTTTGCGATTAATATAAAAAAGTTATACTAGGTTATACCAGGTGTCCTACTTTTGATAGCATATAACTACTACATGACCACTTATATTTTTCACGTTTATATAGCTGCCTCTAGCCTGCCTTACGCTACATTCTGGCTTGCGGTAGTATTGTATTATGTGGATTGTTTTTAGCTTCGATACTCATCTTCGACCTTACCGTCTTGGGAGGCATCACTTTCGGGGATCATTGCATTTATTGAGTCTCCTCATCCCAACAAAATGACAACCCTCGAGTAGGGTATTATAATATATCTAAAAAAAAAAATATTTGATTTTAAAAAACTTCCTACCAAAATTTTCAAAATTGATTCAAACTCAAAATTATTATATTAAATATTTTTCCAAATGAGTTTAAACAATTTCTTTTTCGGAAAAATTGAAGACTATATCGTAAATATTTGGGTGATTTGATATGAAATCCCTCCCCTATGAAAGCAACTAGGCAATTTTCTTTAATCATTGGAACGATTCGCTGTGGCAGATAGCGGCGATATGGACGCTGTACTAATTTTTTGTAATGACTTAACGACAGTGAAAGACTAGTGAGATATTAGCAAATGCTCATAAAGTTAGTTAAAAATCAGATTTTGTGCTATTCGTGCGATTGCCAATGACGATACCAGGTCATGTTCGAATGAACGGATATTATTCGGTACTTTGGCGACTTAATGCGTATCGGAAAGCAATAATGTTACAAAATCATTTTAATCACATAAAAAATTTACATGTTTATCCAAATATAAGTAAAGAAATGAATTTAAATGTTTTACTGCGGGCTTCGTGTGTACTACAGGGCCTTTCTATTAGCCCAAGTGGTTGCCACAATGTACAACCGCTAAAACCTAACATAATCGAACCATAACTAAATAAGATTGAATTGCGAGTAGATATCCTGATTGCACTCTTTTACTCACTCCACTTGAATTGTATGATGTCGTCAATTAATTGAAGGGCAATAAATAAGGGCTGGTTAACAAATGCATCTGCTTACGTTCCTATGAAAACTACAATAACAGGAATATGAAATTATCTGTTTCTTATAAATACCACGTCAAAATTTGATAGAACTTTGGGAATGCAGTTCCGAAGGATAATTGATAGATATTTCGATCACTTGTACTGAAAAAAAATTGGGCGAATACTTTCGGTCTAAATACCAACTATCTTAATAAGTGTATACACGTAGTACCCCATTTCCTAGCATTTCATAAGCAAGTGCAGCATGAAACCACTAAATGCCTTTTGTGTCTAAGACACCTACGCGGCCGCCATCACCATCACCACAACCGCTTACTTACCCGTCCCACACTTTCAAAGCCACTTCGGTTCGGATGGTTAGCAATCCATGTTTTGGTCAGCTCCTTTGTCAACTTCTAATTTTGCGTTGCTAACATGAAAGGGCGATAAGCGTCAAAGGCCACACAAATACCAGCAGCAAAAGCAAAGTGCTGGTCACCCAATCAGGATATATTGAAATGAATGCAAATGTTGGCCAAGCGCAAGTAGCGGGAATAAGTGAAAGACGTAGAAGAAGTAGTGGTGAAAAAAGAAGCTTTGTTTTTGTTCATGCAATTGTTGTTGCACACCAACGATAATGGCTCCCCATAGTGCATGTTGTAGCAACTAAATATGGCAAACGCTGACGCCTCAAGTTGTAATAACTTTGCCCCCATTTGGCATGTGTTGTTGCATGGCACTTTTTCGGCTTACTTGTACGAGTACGTGAGTACGTATGTATTTGTGCATGTAGTTGCATTTGGCTGATTGCGTTTGCATTTGCATGCGATAAGTTCGCCGCTTCCTGCTGCTAAGGCGCTCGTAATGTTCAGCTGCGTTTCGTGGCAATATGTAATAGTTGTGTGCGCATGTGCAACAACACGCATATGCGCACTTAAGATTAGGCTATGTTGCATGTGGCACAGAATTCAAATTAAACACTTTGCCATTATATATGTCCTTCCAGCTCCGTATGTACATTTGGCGCTTTTTCTGCGTTTCCTTCACTATTCGCAGTCGCTGTTACCACTATGTTGTACTATATTGTTGTTGTTGTTGCATTATGGTGTTTGCCATTTCCTACAACCGAAAATACTCCCCAGTGTAGCAGTTGCTATGGAAGGCGACACAAAATAGTTGGTAATTTAAAAGGCGTAGAAAGAGAAAGAGGTAGTGAGAATGACGTAGAAGTGCAAGTGAGAAGAAGCTAGTTATTGTAGTGGCCAAATATATAGCCAAATGCAGCCTGGTTGCACAATTCGCAATTCTCAATTGTTGCGTGCCACAAAGTCATCATGAGCCTCCTTGCTGGCGTCGTTGTTGCTGTACCTTTTTTTGTTGCATGCTTGTAAGTATGAATGTACTCGCAATCGTCAAATCGCATTTGAATGCCACCGCCATCACTCTGCAGGCCACACAGGCACAAAACGCACACTTGTTCTTATTCTTGCTATTTTTGTTTGCCGTTCTCCATTCCATACTTGCAAGTTGGATAGGTTTGGGTGTTCATGTCATGGCGACGCATAAATGGCGGCTTTGCGATGACGTTTCGCCTTTTATTTGCTTCCATGTTCATTTAGGGCGCTTCAACGTTTGTATCTACCAGTTCTGTTGTTACTAATGGTTTGGTTTTCGTGGGGCATAACTTCTGAGTACTCACTTGCCACGTTTTGATATCTAAAGATAAGGCCGTTAAGCAACGGACTATTTCCATATTCAACTTCTGATAGTTGGGAACTCATTGGCGATTTGTTTTCAAATTCAAACGAGCTGATAAAAGCTTTCAAATTTAAGAAAAGTGATTCAATTCATTTGCTTGCCATATTAGCCATTCGAAGCTAATTTTTCGTAGACTGTTTGTTTTTGGAAATACCAGCATTCTGTTCAGGAATATTCTTTAGATTTCAGTCAACCCTTTTTTAATACATAAAAAGGAAAACAGGCAAGGAAATCACATGAGAACTGTTGACTGCGCAATCGTTTTCTGTGCATCCCTTTTAGGACCTCTTTCGCAAACTGCGCAACGTGTGCCAATTTTCTGTAGGACAGCCTCGCATGCCTGGTCTAATAAATTAGTGTTTTACTCATGGTACCGGCCCTTTATTTTAATTCCTTCCGCCAAATAACTATTTAATAAAAGAGTTTCACTATCACAGAATATTGTAGCCATAATCTTTAACGCCGACTTCCCCACTTAGAATTACTTTGGCGACTTTTTCCCCTCCTCGATCCACTGCTTAAACTTATTCTTCGATCAAGGAAAATCCAATCGTTTTTTTTTTTTTATATTTTATACTCCTGTGAGCTTTGAATTCGCTGTTTCTTGTCAAGAGACGTGCGTATTTTTGGAGTTCAATTACCCAATTGTTAATGTACCAACTAAATATTTCGCAATTAGTGACCCTTCGGGCAAGTTATTAGCGTAAGGGCAAGGCTTAAACTGTTTAGGCTTAGGCTCAAAACTTCTTTACTGACATTCGCTCATCAATTTATGTTTCATTTCCACCAAAAACCAATCAAATAGTTGTAGTGTGCAAGTTGTAATGTAGACTAGAAAAAACTTGGGTTTTACCCGGTCAAGGGATATTAGTTTAGATATCTAACCCTGTTAAGGGCGAAGATGCACTACCGCAGATTTACTCCTACCACAAATCATGCTGGAACATGAAGTAGACATAGCAGTACTAAGCGAACAGTACGCCTCTCCAAGTGCTGGCTGGTTTATAGAAGACCTCTCTTCTACAGCAGCAATATGGTGCAAGGATAATTCCAAGCTCCATGTGACGAATAGCGGAGCAGGAAATGGATACGTCTGGATAGCGAGCCATCGCCTCACAATCATAAGCTGCTACCTTACGCCAAGTGATACCATTGCGGGTTTCCAAGCTAAATTGGAAAATATTGAAGATTTAGCTCGCCAAATAAGCGGAAATCTCATCATCGCCGGAGACTTTAACTCCAAGGCCATGCAATGGGGTAGTCGAACAACAAATTCGAGAGGCCAACGAATATTAGACATGGCCGCAAGACTAGGGCTCGTCGTTGCAAACGTGGGCAACAAAGCAACCTTTCGAAGACCTGGCTGTGAAGGCACAATACCGGACATAACTCTAGTGTCTGAGAGTTACGTTAGTAATATACGTGAATGGACAGTTCTTGAGGACTACAATGGCAGTGATCACCAGTACATTACTGTGTTGGAAAGACAAATACAAGCGCAACGAAATACAACAAAAGCTCACGAAAGTGGAACGCAAGAAAGCTCGATAGACCAAAGCTCATCGCCAAAATTGACGAAAACGAGTCAAACCATGAAGAGCCAAATAGCGCCAGACTAAAAATACAGATAACCCTGAGAAGGATAACGCAAGCGTGCTCAGCAGCAATGCCCAGGATAAAAGGCGCACACCCGAAGAAGTCCGTGTACTGGTGGACAGATGAAATCTGCGGGCTGAGGCAAATATGCATCAAAAAAAGGAGGAAGTACACAAGAGCACGTAGAACAGGTCTCGCCATAGAAGAGCACGCCGAATACAAAGATGCAAAACGCATCTTAAAGACGGTCATCCAGAAGAGCAAGAAAGAAAAATGGGAGGAGCTAAGACGCGATATAAACCAAAACCCCTGGGGACTAGGATATAAAATTGTGCTAAATAAGCTAGGGGCAAGGCAGCGCCCTCCTGAACTTAGCGAAGCCACTATGGAAAACATAGTGAATACACTCTTCCCTACGCACGATCTCAGAGCAGATAGGGAATACATAGAAGAAAACGACTTGCCACCGTCTTTCACGGTAGAGGAATTGAAGGCAGCAGCAGCAACCCTCAAAAATAACAAAGCGCCAGGTCCTGACGGAATCCCATTGGAGGTGCTGAAAGTCATCGCAAACGAACGTCCGCAAGTACTGCTAAACATGTATAATGCCTGCTTATGTGAAGGAATCTTCCCAAAAATCTGGAAGAGGCAAAAGCTAGTTCTCATAAGCAAAGGTAAAGGAGACACGGAAGCCCCATCAGCGTACCGCCCCTTGTGCATGCTCGACACGACAGGGAAACTGTTAGAAAGACTGCTGAAGCCACGAATAGCAGCAGCGATAAGCAAATCGGGTGGCCTCTCAGATAGGCAACACGGTTTTAGGCAACGCAGGTCGACAACCGGAGCAATTGAGGATGTAGTGAAGAGTGTAGAAAAAGCACGGAGCAGAAATCACTTCTCCCGACCGATCGTGCTCTTAGCCACGATTGACGTAAGAAACGCCTTCAACAGCGCAAGATGGGAGGATATGATTGACGCACTTGAGAAGCGTTACAAAATACCTCAATACCTGATGAAGATGATCCGGAGCTACCTCAAAGATCGTGTACTCATTTACGACACAAGTAGAGGACAACGGACAAAAGTGCTAACTGCAGGTGCGGCCCAAGGTTCAATCTTAGGCTCTGATCTCTGGAACGTCAGCTACGACGGCATCTTCAACATCGATATGCCCGACGAGTGTTATCTAGTAGGATATGCGGATGATGTTGCAGCAGTAATTACCGCACGCGATTTAGACGCGGAAAGACGGAAACTCTCACAGACGTTGATAAGAATCAAGACATGGCTCGACTCGCACGACCTTAGCTTGGCTCCGGAAAAGACGGAACTAATTCTACTTACGAGGGCGCGCATACCTCTAGAAGTAATAATGCCGGTCTACACGGAGAATATAAGGACTTCAAAAGTGGTGAAATACCTGGGCATCAGACTTGACAACAAGCTGACTTACTGGGCACAAATCCAACACGCTGCTGAAAAATCTGCCAAAATAATCACAAACTTATCACGATTAATGGCTAATATCGGAGGCCCCATGGCAAGCAGGCGAAAGCTGCTCATGGACACAACGATATCCATCTTGCTATACGGCTGTGAAGTATGGGCGGACACACTCAAATCAGAATGTCGTCGGAAGATTCTTGCCAAGGCCCAAAGAACTGATGCCCTCCGTGTTGCCTCAGCTTACCGCACGGTATCGGAAGCAGCAGTACTTATCATTAGCGGTACGATACCCATAGATCTCCTAGCGAGGGAACGAAAAGAACTATGGGACCTCAAAAAGAGCGAGACAAATGACACAGACGACCACACATGCGACCGCACAAATACCAGAAGGCAACAAGCTCGAGCACGCACACTCCAAATATGGCAAGAGCGCTGGGCGTCAGAGGCGAAAGGAAAATGGACAAAGAGACTGATACCAAACATAGATAAATGGTATGACAGGAAATTCGGTGAGGTGAACTATTACATCACCCAGATGCTATCTGGACATGGGTACTTTTATAAATACCTCAACAAAATAGGGAAAGCAGAAACTGCTGAATGCATCTACGGAGATGCACCCATTGACGATGCTGATCACACATTTTTCAAATGTGAGAGGTGGACATCAGAGCGCAAAGCAATAGAAGATAGGCTAGGCCCCTTAAAAGCAGACAACATCATCCAAAAAATGGTCGAAAGTGCAGAAAGCTGGCAATTTATTGACACGTACGTGGAGCGCATCCTACGTGCCAAGAAATTTGACATGGATAGAGACGATCAATATACATACATCCATCCTACCTGAGTAGAAGATGAGCCGATAGCGTGATGCTGGCTCCAAAATTGGCGACCCTGGACGCAGGGGGAGTAGAAAAGGCTTCTTTCTGAACAGAACGCCTACTTGGATCTCCTCTGCCTACGATGAAATACTACCGGAGTCCCGGGGCAGAGGAAACATCCGGGAAGGAATGGGGAGGGATTGTTCTACACCATTCGACGCAGTAGACGACGGTTACTGTAAGTGCGAAGGCATTTTGAACCCTACCTCACCGCCAAAAAAAAAAAAAAAAAAAAAAAAAGGGCGAAGTCTAAATTTAAAAGGATCTATTTGAGTTGTTTGCCACCCATTTTTGTTTTGTTTAAGCGAAGACTCTTGCTTTCATCGAACTGCTAACGCATGTGCCTCTTGGTGCACACATCACCGTTGACAGTTGAGACGTAAAATGAAATTTTAGCGAAAAAAGTTAACTCCTTTCTTTACTTTTTCGATAAATCCCGACTCGCGTCTCACTGCCCGCCCAATCGAGCCAAAGAATACATTTAATGGACTGACTGACCGATGTCCGCGATAGTTCGACTATTTCGTAACCTCATGCATGCACTCGAGATTTTGCTAGGGCGGTTTCTCAAACTCTATTTTATGCCGTTTCTGAAGAACAGATGACTTTTTGTGAAGATCTTTTTCATAGCAGAAATTCACTCGGAGATTTGCCATTGACTGTTGAGCTGCGACCGCTATTAGAAAAAATGTTTTTCCATTATTTGGTGTAACATGCGCGGACTTTCGAACCCATGAACTTTCGATCACGCATCGGCTACGGCGGTCGCGTATTACCCGCGTCCTGTATTCTGTAAAGGTTTTGCCACGACTAGTTGGGAGGCTCCATATCATTCACAGTGATATTAAATATACTTTAAAGGAATATACAATTAAAATGAAGGTCGATAGCTCTTATTGCAATGTGTGTTGTGTGAAATAAAAATCGTCTGTGTCTATTGCTTCAAGCTCAGGCCACAAAAACTCTTCAATCATATGTCTATAGCGATGCCCATTAGCAGTAACAGCTCTTTCATTATCATTTTCGAAGAAAAACGAGCTAATTATTCCACCAGCCCAGCAACCACACCAAACTGGACATTTTAGTGGAAGTAATGATTTTTCTGAAATTACTAAAGGGTTTTATTCTTGCCCCAGATGAGGCAATTTCGTTTCTTTCCAAATCTATCTAGTGTGAAATGAGCTTCATCACTAAAGGCGATTTAGCATGAAAAACTGGCATCATGTTCGAAGTACCAGTTCACGAAATTTCTGCATTTATAATGATGTGTTTGCTTCAACTCTGGTCTTAATTTGATTTTGTAGAAATACAAATGCAAATCCTTATGTAAAATCCACCAAACAGTTGATTCATGAATGCCCAATTGTTGAAAATGTCGAGAACAATATTCTCAACAAAAATTTGTTCACCAAACTTTGTATTGTCGACTCATTCAGATGATTATTTCAACTAAAAAATTCATGAGTTTTGCGATTTGTTGTTCTTAAAGATCGACTATTTTCACAATAAGCTTCAATAATTTTAACGCGTTGTTCTATCGTGTAAAATTTTACATCTGTCTACTTGATTAATGTCAAAGATGATGTTAAAAAAAGGTGCGCTAGAAATCTAATATAAGATTTGCTGACGATACTACTATACTGGCTGATAACATAGCTGATCATCAAATTCTAGTACAAGCTGTCAGTGAAATAAGTTTCCAATATGGCCTAGGCATTAATACTCAGTCTCCAAAAACCGTAAACAACTAAATACAATTATACGCATATATGGTAGCTGAATTCAAGGTTTCAAATACTTGGGCTGTTGGCTTAACGACAGCTGGCAAAGTGATAAAGAAACTCGCTGTCGAATTAAAGGAGCTAGAACAGCTTTTTACAATTCCAGGAACGGTCTCTGTAACAGGAACTTAAATTTAAAATTGAGGCTGCAGTACCTTAAATGCTATGTTTGGTCTATTTTGCTGTGTAGTACACTGAAAGCTACGACTATGAATAAATTGGAGGCTTTTGAAATGTGGTGCTATCGACGAATGTTGAATTTATCTAGGACAAAAGAGATTAGCAACGCAGAAGTTCTACATAAACTTAATAAGGAAAGAGAACTTTTACCTACAAAAAGCGTCGAAAAAACCGCATATTTCGCGCATATCACGAATGGATGAATTGGTGGAACTCATTGTGTAAGGCAAAATTGAGGGTGGCATAGGTTAAGGAATATAACAGAATGGACTGGACTGCGAGCAATTGGACAACTCGTACACGCAGCGCGAAACCGTGAAAATTATCGCCATTATACAGTCTGTGTCAGACGAAAAGAATCGGGGTTTTTCTTGTAACTTCAAAATGTACTTCGTTCTGCTTTTTGCTGCATAATAGTCCCATACAAGGGCTACGACACCAGTGCTAACTCAGGTTAGTGTCGTTCGAAACTTTCCCGTAAACACAACCAAAAACAAAATTAGTGAGAAGTACGCGAAGCATTTTGAGGCGGTATTTTTATGCACGCATTCGAAAGGTCCGAAATTATCTTACGCCGTGGCTGCAAAAGTAACTAAAAGCTCAAAAAAGTTTCTTGCGATGTGGAATCAGCGGTATAAGGTGTATAAAAATGTTGATGACTTGTTCGAGCGCGGTTTGAAGCGAGTGACGACAAAAAAGCAGGATAAAGTGCAACCTTTTAAGCGGGACCCTTCTTTGTGACTACGCCAAGCACGATCAGTTCCTGCTAAAAAGAAATTGATTTGAATATAAACACCATCGAATGTCGACTGAAAAAGGCGAACATATCCTACCGTCCCACATCATCAAAACCACTGCACTCAGAAAAACACATTGAGAAACAACAAAACAAGAAAATGGAGTCACAGTAATGGATTGGCCTTCCCAGTCTCCAGTCGCCAACCCCATTGAAAATGTGTGGGGAATTATGAAAACGCATCTTTTCGGAAGGCTAGTCCATGATTTAAAGCAACTCATGCCTCAAGCTTGCAAAATCTGGTCCTCTTTTCGAAGAGCTTCGCAGAAAAGCTGGTTCAAAGCATGCCGAGAAAATGTAGACTATACTCGACAACTTTGGACTCTACACTGTTTATTGACTTATTGCGACTCGTAGTTTTGTACATACTTTCATAAAAAAAAAATTTTAAATATATGTGACCTGGTCTACGAAAAGGTGCCTTACGAGAAAACAGCAGTTAAAGTTTAAACTTCTAAAAACCCTTGTAACTTTTTTAAATATTAATATTTTTCAATCCGGTTTGGCTTATTTTCTAAGTAACGAGTTTAGAAAGAATTCGATGCATTTTTTTAAATTTGTCCGCCATATTGGATCCGCCATATTGAATTTCTGAAATCTGATATCGGATTCGTAATCAGCAAAGCCAAAAACCCCCGTGTATTGAATCTTAAGAGGATCCGTTAAATTTAAAAAAACATGTCCGACATATTGGATCCGCCATTTTGATTTTAAATAATCTCACTTCATATTCATATTCAGCGACCTCGCAAACCCCCGATTAACAGTTTTTAAATATTTTAATTAACTTTTGATGTTGAAATAATGCCACAATTCGTGACAAAAATTTTGACAAATCCTTAAAAACCACCATTTATACAGTTATGAATACATTTTTTGTAATAAATTTTTTGAAAACAGACTTCAGTATCGTATTCATTACACCTTAGACTGTTCAGGAATGGTTCTGTTTTTAATTTGCACAAATTATTGTCTTCGTTATTCTAATTTGTATCATGACAAAAAAATCAGTCTTTTTCGTATTTGTACTTTTCTTTTTTTTTACTTTTAACAAACTTTTAAACAAATTATGACTTTCTGGTTTTCACCATTTTAAAGAGCCTTTCACACACTATTCGAATCAACAAAAAAGTGAAAAATCATTTTTTGACACGTAAGGTACCTTTTCATAGACCAGGTACCTTCACATATACCTTTTATACTTCATGAATAATCGCGGTTCCCTTTTTTCTGACACAAACTGTAGTATTAAGAATAAATTAAAATAAATTAATAATACTTTCAAAGTTTTAAATTAGCATAATATCTACTATACTGTTGTGATCGCTAACATGCAATAGGCAAAAAAAAAAGAAATCATTCACTCCTGACATGCAGACGTCGATTTTGAAAGACCTTTTATTACTAGGAAATAAATAAAGAAATAAAAATAAAATTGAATTTTCATTCAAGTACCGTGATCACTTTTTTATAAATTTTTACCAAAATATAAAATGGTAGGTAGGTAGTAGGGTTTCTCATTTCCCGTCACATAATGATTCCCGGGAAACGAGAATATTTCGAAAATATTCCCGGGATTCCCGGGAAAATCGAGTTTTTATATTTACTAATTAAAATAAATTTATTAATTTAAAAACAATTAAAAAATTCATTTTCACATATTTTATTCATATTCACAAAACAAAAAAATTCATATTTATTCAAATTCATAAAACAAAAAAAAAAGTTATTTATTAGAAGAGTTTTTAAAATGAGTTCTGAGACAAACTAGCGCATTAACTGAATTGTCGTTGAGTCTTGTAATAATTTTGGTGACAAAAAGGCCAGCAGTCGAAAATACTCTTTCACTTTCCACTGAAGTTGGTTTAATGCAAAGAAGAGCATCTAAGAGCATTTTCAAATTTTTGGTTAACTTTCCACTAGCTTCAAATAAATTAAATTCTTTTAATATAGTCTTATATTCTGTATCTCCAGTACTTTGTTTTTTGGCGCTCATACTATTTATAGCACTTTCAAGCTTTCTTTTCAAAACATTCGCGGGCATTTCTGCTTCTATATTGTTTTCCGTTTCGGAAATCAATACGCTTTCTCCATTTTCAAGTACAGTGGTGTCTTCAAGGATATTAACTGGAAATAGGCGGTGTAACAATTCTTTAGATAATTTAACCATTTCAGACTTCGACGACATTTCAAAAAACATATCATCTTGATTGGAGTACAATAAACTTGAATTATTTAGGTACTTTACCAATGAAATTAAAATTTTGGATCTTCGAGTTGTCATACGGAATTTAAAATTTTGTAATAATTCTCGAGATATTGAATTATCTAACGCATTTAACGTTTCTATTAGGAACGATAGTATTCCCTCACTCTTTATTAAATCCATATCACGTCGACATAATGCATCGGACGCTAATTTTACTGGACGTAAACAAGTAATTAATGTGCTTACAATTTGGAACAGCTGATCTTCCTTTTCAAGTAGATGTGTAGCATTAACTTCGCATAGACTTTTTTTAATCGGAATTCTTATTTGCTCAAATCTTTCCAACATATCTAATAAGCTATTCCACCTTGTCGTACAGTCTAATGATAGGTTTAATTCTTTACCATATTCTAATTTGACATTTTGCCGAAGAATTGTGTTACGTACTGGCGATTTTCTGAAAAATGATGTTATCTTGCGGATTTGTTTTATTGCATCCTGGATATGAGGTTTTAGATCTTTGAATTTAAGGTCACTTATATTTGTATCATGTTCATATGACATCCCTTCAAATGTTGTATTTTCGTCTTTGTCAAGACAATCATAATTATCAATGTCGCTATCATCATCTGAATCTAATAATTGGTCTACTTGGTGCTGCTGATTTTTTTGCAATAATAATTCTGTCTTAGTAGAACCAAAAAGGGTATCCAGAACAGCCAAATGAATCCCATGTGTGTAGCATTGTAAATGGAAGGCAGGAGCTAACTTTCCAAATTTCACCATAACGGCTGCTCCATCAGTTATGATTGCAATAATATCTGTAGATAAATTCAAGTTAAATTCCTTTAACCGCTCATTAACTAAATCTAATGTTTTTTCAGCTCCACAACTTCCTTCAATTCTTATTAATCCCAAATTTTCAAATATCCCACCATTGGACATAACATTGATATTCATGTATCTACGATTACGGCTGCTTGTCCACTCATCTACAGTTAAGCAAAATTTTTGATTTGCATTTAGAATAGTTGAAAATCTATATTTAAGTTTTGATTTAACTTCGGCATAATAGTTGAATATAAGATTCATTATGTGTGAAGGATTTTTGGGAAGAAAATATCCTTTCGCACAAATAGATTCACGAATGAACGTACTTTTCGAAATAACATTGATGGAAATTCCATCTACAGCTGCTAGTTTTGCAAGAATTTCTTCCAATGATTGTTTCTTTACATATTTTAAAATGGAATTTTGATTTCCTGAAATTGATTTATCAGATTTGTTCGGCGATAAAGTACTTGAAGCGTCGAATTTATTGTTCTTGGTAACCAAATCTATTCCATGTTGGATTTGCATATGACGATTTATTCCACTTGTGGAACCTCCCTTTCTCATAATCACTTGATTACATTTATTGCATTTTGCTTTGTCCTTATTAGTAGAATCAATGGTAAAATAAAATCTCCAATTTCTTTCTGACGACATTCGTATTTTTTAATAACCCTTTAATTTTAATATTTAAAATATCAGTGGAATAATAACTAATTGTTATTAAAATTCAATTAAACTTACTTTAAAATATAAAAAGTAAAGACACCCAAACGCTATGACTTTTCAAATATTTGTGTTGCACAGCTGTATAATCACGAAAACAAGAAAGTCAATGCTTGCTTAGCTTACTTTGTTTTTGAATATTTTTAAATAAAAAAAGTAATTTGAATTTTTCATTTTAAATGATAATAAATGTTAAATAATCCCGGGAATTTACGTTTTTTTTCGGGAAATCGGGAATAGATATTTTTGCGGATTACCCGGGATATCGGGAACGGGAAATCCCGGGAGAGAAACCCTAGTAGGTAGGTTAGATGGCAAGAGTACCCCAGGTACACTACAAGTAGCACTTACGTGTCGTTTTGATACCATAAAGTGGACCACTACCTGTGAAAGGATTAAGGGAGGAGATAAGACCGTCTACAGCCATCCAGTGCTGTTGATGTAGCGGAGGAGAGAAAAGGGATCTAGGCTGGAGAATTTCATCAAGTCATCCCCAAAGGGGACGCTGAGGAATCTCAAGCGCCTAGCCGCCAAAGCCGGACATCTGCAGAGAAAGTGTTCCACAGTCTCTTTCTCTGCAGGATCCCCACAGCTTCTGCAATGGGGGTTGTACGGAATTCCAAGCTTCTCCGCGTGAGTGCCGATCACCCAGTGGCCAGTGATCACCGTAATGAGTTTGGAAATTGAATGGCGGGGGGTTCCCATCACCTTAAGCGTTCTGTTAATATCGTATTGAGTCCATAGTGCTTTTGAAATGGCACACAATGAGACAGACCTCCACCTGTCTTGCGCTTTTCTTAGAAAGAAGTTGTGTAGTTTCCCTTTAACGACGGCCAAGGGGATACCGATGTCTGAGAAGAGGGCAGCTGGATTAGGTTCTGCCGCCCCCTTCCTGGCAAGCTCATCGGCAATTTCATTTCTCTCTATATTCCTGTGCCCAGGAACCCAGATGAGGGAAATGTTTCCTGCACGTTCGAGGCGTTTAAGTTCCTCCTTGCAGGAGTTCACGAGAAGAGAGCTGCAATACGGCGACGACAGTGCCTTGATTGCAGCTTGGCTATCGGAAAAAATTTTAATGTCTCCCTCCCAACAGCGATCCCGAAGCATTTTGCATGCCTGCAGGATCGCGAAGACCTCTGCTTGAAAGACGCTGCTTGTCTCCGGCAGTTTATAGGAGACCGAAATGCTGGCTGATTTGGAGTAGACCCCCGCTCCCACTCCAGACTCCATTTTGGATCCGTCAGTGAAAACAGAGGCATCTATATGCCGCAACAACTCTCCGCTCTTTCCAATCTTGCCTGCTCGGAAAGATAGCCCTAGCACAAAATATAACATACTCGTAAATGTATTATTTCCTGTACTCGATTTTAAAGTGCTTAGCCAATAGATTCTATTTGTTAAAAAAGTGTTTGGACATAATGGAAATAAGCTTGAATAGCTTCCGAACCAGTAAGGCTCAATAGATTGAGTTGCAGTTCTCTCGCTCCAAATCGATGTTAGAGCTCATTTTTATGCAATTTTGTTACATCTTTTTCTCTATTGTAACAAACCGTATGCTCCTATCTGGCACCCTAATAAATTTCCTTTTTGCTACAAAACATTTACGTAGTTGCATTGTGAGCAAAAGAGCCACCACTGCCTGAGAGTAGTTGTCAAGTTGTAGGATATCAATCTTATGAAAAAATAAATTCGTCTGATATCTGCCCATAAAATAATATTCAATGTGGTCGATAATATTTCTAAGCATCAAAACAACGATGAAATATGCGGATGTCATTAGACTAATTAAGCGAAATGCTTGGCCCATGCGCTTTGAAGCGAATGCAGCAGCTAATGGAAAAATGCACTTTTCAGAAAACCGTAAGCCAATGGATAGAAAGCTATATACAAGGTTTCGGCAGAGTAATCATCCAGTTTCGTTTTAGAATAATTATGAATAATTTGTTTGTTAAATACGCAAAATAATTAATATATACACCATCTTTTATGTCGGTAAAACAACATTGTATATTTTTGAAAAAAAAAACAATTGATTTGTATAAGTGGGATAGTTTGGTTTGGTTATTTAAAATTTATTAAAACCATTTTTTGAATACAATATCAATCAAGTGGCCACCTTCATTAGCAATCACAAACTGTGATCTTTTTTCTGCGCTTGTCATTACCTTGTCAAGCATTTCGGTTTTTATAGCCTCGATTTCGGTTGTGTCGGTGTAAAGCGATTCTTGGTTAAAATTGTACTGAATTGACGTATCGGAAACAAGTATATTGAAGTCGATCGGTTGGTAAATGACAAAGTTATTCAGCTTTTACATACCGACATAAAAGATGGCGCACCCTGTACAAAAAAAATATTTTGACCTGTACGTACTCCATTGCATGCATGTTTGCATTCTGCAGCTGTCTAGTTCACAAGTGTCAAATATGATTGACGTATGAGGACATTTTCAAAAATTATAAATCTTCCTTCACCTTATATGCAAAATGTATTGCTATGATACGAACACAGTACGGGTGCAGAGACTAGGGAGTAATAAGATTTTTTCGTCACTTTTTTGGCACACTTCTCGATTATTGAGCATAAATTCTAAAGCTTTTAATGTTGATTTAAATGTCGAGTAAAATATTTGGTATCGAAAATATGATTATGAAAGTAAAATTGATTGGATCGAACACTAGCTGTTACACTCTTGGAACGCAGAATTGTACTATGTAACTCAGGTATTTATTGCGAAAAATATTTCTTACATATACACATGTATGTATGTACGTGCTAAATATGATGCATATGTATGTCACTTGGAAGATGCAAAATAATGTGTATTTACTTGATTTTGGGCTTGTGAATTTTTTTCAAAAACTCATGACAGCTGCAAGCGTTTCCACCTAATCTCTCTTGCCACAAAGTGTTCTGCAGAAACAACAAATATGAGCTAACTGCTTGCTTTGCATAGCCATAGTTGCTGCTGGTTGTTGGTTGGTTGGTTCACTGGTTCGTTGGCTGCTGTTTGTCGACATTTTGTGCTTGAGAGGATATCACGACCACGAGAGCACGTCATGCCAAGTTGTAGATAAAAGCCGCAGCTTAACCCGCTTACATTCTACTGTCTGCAACACAAAGATGCAAATAGCCAGCAAGTGACTAACAAGCTGCAACACCCCCATCCCCCTCCTTTTGGTTAGAAAGTGCGAGCAATACAAAAGTGTTGCTACCATTTTGCTGTATTGTTTCATGCTGGTGTTTGTTGAGTAGCTTTGCACTTCCGCTTCCGCCTGCCATTGCACTAACACGCACAAGCAAATAAAGAAGATTTCTAGTGAAATGGAATATTGTTGGCAAATACCCTGCTGCTACTAAGGTTTTTCCATTGTTGTTGCATGGGTTGATTATGGTGCTGCTGGTATTTCGGTGCCGAGTATTGTTGCACTCACAAATGTCACATCTCCAGCAAACAGCCAGCAGCCAACAGTCGGCGATGAGTGTGTCTATGTGACAAAAGAAATCCGTAGGCGATGTGGTCATAAGCTCATCCTTGTTTTGCAACCGCAAAAGTACAATAGCAATAACAACAAGCTGGCTCGAAATAGCTGGAAATTGTAGTGGAAAGGAAATGTGTAAAAGGATGTGCTAACCACCAGTTTTTCTAAAACGTCGTTAGTTCTCTATGTTGCTGTTGTTATTGTTGTTTTCGTTTCCCTTGTATTGCGGCTTTGAATAGCAGCAGAAACATAACGGCAGCAGCTGCATTTGATTGCTAAGGATTTTCGCAAAATTATTTTTGTAACCACAAATAAAATGTTGAAAGAATCATTTCGGGATTTCTCATAGTGTGAATAGATTTCTTTAACCTTTGCTATTTCTGTTATTTTTACTTTTGAGACTAATAAAACATACATATCTACATACTTATATCTGCATCAATGTGTTATGCCATCAAAACTAAAAATGGGCAAATTGGATCTACTTTTTGATATATTTGGGAATATTTTAATTGATTATAAATAATTACAGGGAATCAAAAGTTGCAGAGAAGGCTATTGTATGGGTACTTAAGAGTGTGTAATGATACGAGATGACTGGTTTACGTTACCAAAAAAGAAATCAACTTTTGATAGACAAAAAACCAACATTTATCAAAGAGTAAAATCGATTATCAGTGATCATTGAAATTGATATTTATGTAGATAGCGCAGGAATTCTGGATTTAAAGCAACCGGTAAATGTTAGGAGTTACTTTCGCATTCGGCAACTCTGACTACACATCACAGCTAGCTATCGCACTTGGGCCCAAGACAAACAAGGTTTTTGGAAATATACAAGATAAATGAGGGAACTAGTAGGAAATAGTGGAGGAAATTATGAACATATCTGTCAAAAGCTACTTTCCATCGCAGTCAAAAATCAGAGAGAGTTGCATCATGAGACCCGCGCAACGCTGGTACAACTACTTCACAGAAATATATATGTATATGTACGGTACATTATTGTTTGGTATGCCAAAGTCTGTATTTGCAGTCCAATTTAACTACTCGCTTGTAAAATTTTTCTCTAGTTATTATTCTTAGTACCGTTATTACAAATTTGTATTGCGAGATTTGGGTATCATATGAAATTTATTAGATGAAGAGCGTGGTCTGATTAAAGGGCTAAGCGAAAATGGCAAAAGTATTCATGAAACTATTGTGAGAATAAATCGGCATAGGAATACCATCAGCAACTTTCTTAAAAATCCACAAACACATGGTTAACTCCATCTGGTATCGCTAGGGACCAAAAGGTCTATGCGTGGCTTATTGCCAATCAGGCTAACCTAACCTAACCTATGGTCAACTCAAACGAAGCGGCAGGCCAACTAACATCGACAGCAGATGCAAACGAGAAACTCATCGTCTGGCTGCTCAAAAAGAAATGTCTTGCAAGGAAATCAAACACCATTTAAATTCTAACGTTACCGAATAGACGAATACATCTAATTTTGGTCGAGGAGACTTAAATATTGTTTGCGGGTACCGGCACCAAGACTATTAGCACGCCACATTAAGACTCGTTTAGCATTTGCGAAAATATAAAGTTCGGACTAACGAATTTTGAAACGTTGTATTTTCGGACGAAAAAGAGTTCAGCTTAGATGGTCCAGATGGTTGCCAGAAATATTGGCGGGACCTTAGGCCACCACGGTAAACGCGCCATAAGCGGAACCACGGTGGCGGGTTTTGGATGATTTGGGCCGCTTTCGGGCATGGTGGAAAGTCTCCAATTTTATTCCAACAAGAACCAATGTTTTATTCCAACAAGAACCAACGCAGAATTCTTATTGCAGAAGATGTTCTCATTGAGTTTGTGGGAAACATATACCGAGACGACTGGGGTTTCCAGCAAGACAATGCCCCAATCCATACGGCTCGTTTAATTAAGGCCATCCTCTCGTCAAGAAAAATTTCAGTTCTGGATTGGCCAGCACTAAGTCCCGATTTAAACCCAATTGATGACCTCTGGGGAATATTGTCGGCCCATATTTATTAAAATGGTCGGCAGTTTGAGACAATTAAAGACCTGAAAGGTACTTTAGTGGAAGAGTGGGATAAGATAGGTGATTACACTATTCAAAATTTTATGTTATTTGCATTGGTGTCATAAAGAACTCTATGCCTAAACACATAAATGATGTCATTGAAAACATCTTAATTATTAGAGAATTGAAAGTTATAGAAACGTTGAAAAAAAGGTAAAGAAAGGCTAATGCACATATACTTATTTCATATGAAGTTAATTTAATTTCTTTTTAACACACTTTTATTAGCTCGGGTTGTATGTAAGTATGTATGTATGTAAAGGAATCTTTGAGCTTAATTTTCACTAGCTTCTAAAAATCTGATCGACTTGGAATTTTGCACACCTATCCAGGACCGATGACAATGCAATAATTTGATAAAAGTTTTCCATTATCCTTATTAGGATTGCCAGGATTAATATTTTCTTTTTTTACTAGATCTTCTGTAGAAGAGTAAGAAAGACAGAGCTAACGCGCGGTCTGCGCATGCCTGCACTCTCCGAGTTACTCTTACTGATTTCGAGAGTCTACGACTTACTCTTTCGAATTCGAACTTGCTCGGGCACGCGGCACTGCAGTACGAATAGAAGGCTAAAACGTTTTCATGGTAGTTGCATTGTCACTTTGTATAGTCTTTACACATGCGTAGATACTACAAGTCTCATACACGCAAGTTTACTCTATTCAATGTTCATATAAGATGAAATAATTTTCATATAAGATGTAATTTTGTTAATTATTGTACAATAAAATAATCAAAACATAAATTTTGAAATTATTTTACGGAACAAAATTTTGGCAAATAAAGAAGGAATTTATCATTACCATAATTTCATTTATAAAATTTAATCGATTAAAGTGCAAATGTTAATATTTTACTTAACTAATTTAGATCCCGAAAGAATGCGAATATCTTGCTACCCCAATCGTTGACAGCGGGACTGTCGTTCCGCTACCCAAATATGACGAAGTGAGAATAGCGATAACGCGGCTAACGAACACCAAGGCCGGGGGCGCCGACGGAATGCTGGCTGAGCAACTCAAACATGGCAGTTGGTAAGGTACATACATCAGCTTCTATGCAAAATATGGTCAGCTGAAAGCATTCCTGCCGATTAAAATTTAAGTCTGCTCTGCTCAAGCCACAAGAGGGGTGATCGTGCAATCTGTGCCAACTATCGCGTGTATGGTTCTAGCGAGCGTATTTTGTGAAAGGCTACAACTCACCATTAACCAACTTATGACCTTATCACATCTTTAAACCTGAAAAATCTACAATTGGTCAGATATTCACAATACGCAATGTATCGAAAAAGCTCCATGAAAGGAAAATTGACATACACCATCTTTTGACCACCATTCGCTTATACGCCGCAATGTCTGATTTTGGTATCCCCGCAAAAGTAATACGGCTTTGCAAAATCAGGCTGCTCAATAAGAGCAGCGCCGCCAGAATTGCAAAGGACCTCTCCGAGCCGTTTGATACCAAACAAGGTTTCAGACAGGATGACTCGCTGTCGTGTGACTTTTTTAACCTGATGCTCCTTATCCCTCAGACGCAATTTTTTAAAAGAGCATCCAATTATTGGTGTATGCCGATGATATTGGCCTCATCGGCTTTATCTCCGCACTGCTAGTTCGGGAAACAGATGAAAGTAGGGGCCAAATCTGGCGAATACGGTGGATGCTCTAACAATTCGAACTATAATTCATGAATTTTAGCCATTGTAAAAAGACTCTTGTGGCACGATGCAAACTTGGTATTTTTTCACAAATAATTTACTTCAACTGGTCTAAAATGTTACCGTAACGTTTAGAATTTATTGTTTTACCAGATAGCAAATAATCTACAAACGAAATTCCTTTCGCATCCCAACACCTTATGCTAATACCATCTTGTCCGATATCTGGACACGAACTCGTTTCGGAGCAGAAAAACTATTTTCACACCACTCTTTATCCTCTTGGTTGGATATGGGATCATGGTGATAGACCCAAGTCTCATCTATAGTGATGAATCAATGCACAAAACCCATTTTATCCTTTCGAAAATAAATATTGCTTGGAAAGTCGAATTCGAAAGAGGGTTTGGTCGATTGCTCGCGAATGCGGCACCCATTGTGCACACAGCTTCCTGAAACTCAATATTTCAGTCAAAATATTGCTTACACAGCCCAATGAGATGCCTAGAGTTTCTATTAAATATTTTTGAGTCACTCGATGATTATCCAATACGATTTTGGTGTTGTTGCTGTTTTTGGGCGTGCATGACGTGAATGCCCTTCATTTAATTTCAGACACCCGTTTATCTACTGTACTAATTGATGGCGAAAAGTCCTTAAACACTTTCAACATTCGTTCGTAGATTCCCTTTACTTTTACCTTCAAAAAATAAAAAATTCAATCACTGCACGACGTTTGACCGATTGAAATGGAACTGTAATCCGTTCATATGAAGAGCGTACCAATATATGGCTTCTTACATATTCATTGCATCGGAAACCTTAAACCTTTTAATCAGAATTTCTAAAAAAAATTGGGTGCGTAGATTCGCAGCACATTAGATTTCAGTTCAATAAAGTGTAAGTTTTAACTTGTTGCACATAAAACCTGTTTACAAAACACTACCCCGAAAATAAAATTTACAAATGGACAGGGTGTCTGGTGGCAAAATTAAGAATTAACTCTAAATGATGATCATTACGTCCGATATACTCTGGCCTCCGTACTCCATGGCACTCGCTGGAGAAATGTTGTCGCCCCAATGTACAAACGTATTTTAAAACGTTGCCTTTTTGAATTACGAAATAAGTGGCAAAGCCATACAAAAAATAATTTTTAAATAAAACGTTTTCAGTGAAAATTTGCGTGATACCCACATCTTAAGACTTAATTCATTTGTACTGTTAACTATCAGTTACTGTTTAAGAGTTTGTTGGGAACGCCGTGTTCTATGGCGCTATTCCAATCTACGGTGTGCGTCGTTATGTTGTTCCCCAATGAAGGGACCTACTGTTTTAAGCCGACTCCGAACGGCAGATATTTTTTATGAGTTTTTTCATAACAGAAATACACTCGGATGTTTGCCGTTGCCTGCCGAGAGGAGACCGCTATTAGAAAAAGCTGTTTCTGATATTTGATGTTAATGCACGGAGATTCGAAACTGCGCATTATAAAATGGTAGTCACACACCAACCCATTCGGCTGGGTGTCACATCACTTGAAGGGGAGGGATATCAAGAGACGTGCGATGATGTGTGAGATGCTTCTTGAACGGCAGAAAAGAAAAGGTTTTCTGCATCGAATCGTCACTGGCGATGAAAAATGGATCTATAGTACGAGGGGTGCCTTTTATATTTCGGGATTAGAGAACAAAAACAAATTTTAATCATCGAAAATCACTTTATTGTTTTTCAAAATATTCTCCAAGATGATCTATTCACTTTTGCATGCGTTTGAACCAATTGTCGAAGCACTTTTGCCACTCTGAATGAGGTACCTCCAAAATATGCATTCTGAATGCCGCAACCGCTTCTTCAGGTGTCGAAAAACGTTGACCTCTCAGTTTGTTTTTTACGTACGGGAATAAAAAGAAGTCATTCAGTGCCAAGTCAGGACTATACGGTTTTGCGATTGGTTTTCCTAATTTCTTGGAAGACAACTGGCAAACAAATGGTTGTGTACCACTCAGAATTTACTGTTCTGCATTGTTCTAGTGGTCCAGCTTTTCCGAAAAAACAGGCGACCATTTGCTTGGAAGTGCTTCGTGCGCCAACAACTTTTGTTGGATTTGGCTCATCTTGAAACACCCATACAGTCGACTGCTGTTTACTTTCGGGCTCATACGCGTAAATCCATGATTCATCACCTGTCACGATGTCATAGACGTGTTTCGAAGCCCCGCCATTGTATTCTTTGAGCATTTCCTTCGACCAATCGACACGAGCCTTTTTTTGAGCGATTGACAAATTGTGTGGAATCCAACGCGAACACATTCTTTCGACAGTCAAATGTTTATGCAATATTTAATGTATGCTGGTCCCACTAATGCTTAAGATTGTCTAAATCTCACGATAGGTCACATGACGATCTTGCAATATCAGTTTGCGCACAGCATCAATGGTTTTCGGAACAACAACTGATTTTGGACGACCTTCACGAAATTCGTCGTTCGTGAACTACGACCACGATTGAATTCACCATACCATCGATAAACACTGGTCCTTGATGGAGCTTCATCGCCAAAAAATGAATTAAGTTCACCCATGCAATATTGCTGAGTTAGTCCACGTCGAATGTTGTAAAAAATAATCGCACGAAAATGTTCACGATTTAATTCCATTTTTGGACCGAGATGAATGTTTTAAGTTACTGTAAACAACACAAATAGCGTTGGTATTTCAAAACGTTCTGAGTACGTAAAAGCCAAAAAATGTCAAACTTTGCGATACAGCTGACAGTTGCCAGATTGCAACACCAGGGTTGCCAAATCCCGACATATACAAAGCACCCCTCGTACTACTTAGGACTAATAGGTCTATGTGATGGCTTTCAGCTGCACAGATCAACCTAACCTAATGGCACATACTTCACATAATATCATGTATTATTGCATTGTTTAAATAATTCGTAACTTTGGCTAAGAAAGGACGGAAACTTACTCCCATACCAATACATTTACTAATTTGCAGAACAACAGAAGTTATTTTCGATTACAGCTTGTTTAAATACCTTTTAATCGATGCCCATTCTTTAGACATCAAACACAATGTGTCACAATTTGCTGTTAAAAAAAAAATGTGTGGCAGCACCAAGCACAATTTTTTTTATTGAATTTGTTTGACATTTTATATGTATATCTTCCTAATCAAAAATCCTACCACAAATACTATCTGAGATATGCAGTGTAAAAAAAATCCGGTGGAGTGGGAGGTGCCACGGTCTCCTTTTCAATATTCTACGAGTACATATATCTCCTTACCAAGTTCCAGAGGAATTACTTTCAGAAGTATGTAGATGAAAAATTAGTTTGTTTGGATGTTGCAACGCCCTTTTGTCTAGATAAACCTAAGATATGGGTACTAAGTGACATTTGTGTACAAAAAGCGTAAAAGCGTAGCAGAAGAAAAACTCACTCAATTTATATTTATAATGTTTGTAAAGATGATCTTAAATTATGAGTTTTGTACACTCTTAATAGCTTTTTAAATAGCACGGAAGTAATTTTTTTTTTTTTTTTTTTTTAATTATTGTGAACTTCTTTTTAATAGGATTTTATTTGAAAAATTTTTTCCACTTTATCTTCAATTGGAAAATTAGTCCGGGACTCGTAAACACTAACCGCAATGTTGTCGGTAGCTAAAAAATACAGAGATTTTGGTTTCCTGCATTAGCCTCCCTCATACAAACGTATAGACATAACACTCTTTATAGCGGTGAAGAGCGAATTTGTACCAACTCAGCAATTTTGTTGGAAATCTTCTGAAAGTTTCGTATGCATAATATTTTTTTGTCAGTAAAATAAATTTTTTAGTACTAAAATAAATTTCATGCCCACCAACTTCTCAGCGAGCAAACTAATATCACGAAAAGCTAAAATATTTGTAGATTAAGTTTAAGAGTGGTGGAGTATGAATAAAAATTACAAAATAGCGTTAAGCTGGCAACAAAGGTTGCAACTGGTAAATAGTTTACACGAGCCAAATGCAGAAGTAGGGGAGTAGGATCCTGGACATAGTAATGCCAGCCAGCAACACTGGCCACATACTGGCGGTACAATCCACTTAAATGCTTTAAGGTGCAATACAAAACAGCTGGGACAGCAAAATACCGTCAATAAAAGTAAGCAATTTTCATATACAGCAACGATCTCGAGTGAGCTGGTTAAACAAGCTGCAATAACTGCAAAACTAGCTGCAAGGGCTAAAACGTAAAAAAGTTTAAAACTCAAAACTCAAATTATAACACACAATATAAATGCCAGCAGCCATGGCAACAACTGAAAAATAACAACAACCACAAAACCAGAAAAGCTTAGCTGGACGAATTGGATTTTAAGTTGGACATGAAGTGCTCATTGTTGTTGCTGTTGGCAAAGGGCAAGCATGACGCGACTGATAGCAAATAATCAAGAAAATAAGGTAAGCCAGCGATTGCCCGAATATTATTGCTACTTCTTGCTGGATACAAGTGCCCGAAATGAAGGCGAGAGCGCACCTTTCAGTGGTGACTAGCCATTGCAGAGCAGACGTGTATTCGCTGGTTCGTTGGTTGGTCGCTTGTGGCTGGTAGGTATCATCATTTTGGAAAATCTACCTTGAAGGTAATTATAGTAATTACTTCACGAATCGCAATGCAGTGGAAGAGGAAAGAAGGACGCTGGCGCTATTGGATGCAAGCAGAATTAGGAGAAACAGCACTAGAAAGAGGAAATGGAGGAAATGATACTGTAAACAGTGTTATTTGCGAGAGCAACAACAATTTCAGATCAATTACATATTTCAGAAAAATAAAAAATGTAGAATATAAGAAGCAATCATTTCCAGTTGGCTGGTTGCCTGCCTGCCTGCCTATCGATGATGACGTGCGACCGCCTAAAACATCAACAGTTGGTCCAATGGAGAATATGCGGACATGGTGTTTGGCCAGGCCAAAACAGGGAGGGCAGCAAATGGAGCAGAAAGAATAAGCGAAGCCCAAGGGTCGGTGCAAGCACACTTTCTAATAACTAAGATATGTTCAGGTTAACTTAGCTGATAAAGAGTGAGCTCGCATAGGCCATTGTAGACCAAGTGTTTGTATCGGTCGTTTGTTAAAGCTACAAAACTCTGTTAGCTAAAAAATCAAAGGAGAAGAAAAAGCGTTTCAAAATTTTCAATCTACTACGCCTGCCTAAGTAAAAGTAAATAAACATTTTCATCTAAAAAATACTGTTATTGTATATTGAAATGAATTTTTTGGTTCTTCCAGTAAACGACCGATATGGAGTCATAATCTGCAGAAGCTTCATAGACTAAGCCTTTTGCGCTGTATCGTAAATTAATGACCTACAGCTCTCCAATATCTTTGAATAAAGGGAAAACGGCAGAACCAGCAGAGCTTTGGCGTGATCTGCAAAAATGCTAAGAAAGAAGACCGCAGATGTCGCAAACTAAGATGTTTCACTTGCCCCCACCCCAGCTTTACGACTTGAGTTGATGTGAGAGAGTGTTCCGTAAGTACTTCCGCAATCAACTTTTCACAGTTTCATCAAAAAATATTCAACTTCGATATCGATTATCAAGCTTCATTCTAAGGAAGCTGAAAGAAGTTTAAAGTATAGACCAACTGCCAGCTGCCCACAGGAGTATACGTTGAAGAGTGCCGAAAAATGGCGACTGGAGAATTCATAAAGTGACGCCACTAGTGGCAGTTGCATACTATGCAGACGTCTTGCGCGCTCATCCACAGGTATTTACAACAAAATTCATGTGCAACAACTGCAAAAATTAGCTCATTGCTGTTTGCAAGCCTTTAGTCTACTTTGCCCTTTCGCTGCTTGCATGTGGCGCCCCGCGTTCGTTGCCTAAGTCTTTTGTTTTGCCAGGAGCTCGACGGAGCGAAGGCTTATCTGTTAATGCGCGCAGAAATGAGTGTATGCATAGTAGTTGTTGCTGCATTTATTTTTCGCTATTTTTATTCTTTTGCATTTTGCTCATAGCACTTTACGCGATTGGGTTTGGCTTAGCACTTGATTAGTTTCCGACATACTTGTGCAGCATGCATTACTTTGCATGTGTGTGCTTGTGTGTCTGTAAGAATTTCCGCATCGTCTGCTTCAAATGCTTAGCTGCAGCGACAACACTTCTCGTTTTTACTTTTGTAGTGTTTGTTATTATTTTGAATTTTTTTTCTGATATTTTTTATTCGTTTTTTTTTTGTGTGTCTGCTCTGCAGTGAAACTAATTTTCTTGCACACGAAACAATTTAAATCGAGCGAGCAGCGACCCTCACTTGCTGCATACCTTGTTGTGCCCACATTGTACATATTATTGTCTTATGCTATAACCTACTATTTTGTTGTTACACTCTTGTTTCTTTTTTCTTTCCATCGTAGTACGAATGACCGGCACAATGTCGGCCTAGACGCCCTTCTTGGCCCATGTTGTTTCTCTGACTCCTTTCTCAACTTTTTGTTCCTACTCCAGTCACTGGGGGCGCTTGTTGGCGATTTGTTTTCATGTAACTACTACGGCAATTCTGGCAGTTGTTGTTGCGCCATACAGTGTTGCCGCACTGCACTCATCGAAGTTTTGTCCGTGGCGGTCGCATGTGGAAAATTCCTGGCGAACTTTGTGCATTTCAAATTTGCAGTTTAACATCACGATGTAATTTTTGTGATTACTTTGTTTTTGCCTATTGCTATTGTTGTTTGTGTAGTAGTATGCGCATACTGGTGTAATAGTAATAGCTGAATTTATGCTGTTTTTTTTTTGTTCTCGTTTAAATGCAGTTATTTGGTGTTAAGTGCGGCGAAAACAACTCTACATACCCTTACAACATAAGCAGAAATTTATTTAGGGTTTCATGAATATTAATTAGAGAGTATGAAAATACCACTTTGAAAATATCACATTTGGAAATAAAAATGGTTGGGAAACATTTTCATATTTATCTTAAAAAATCTCATTATTTATTCCCTAGATTTTCTAGTAATGTTTTTGTCAAACTCTATTACACAAAATGAAATCAATATCTGGCTCATGCTTATTAGACAACAAACGCATAAACATTTCACTGATTTGTTCACGTCAATCCTCTTTTTCACATATGGTGTGAACTTCATTACAATAGAGAAGCTGTAAAACTACAAGTCAGGTGGTAAATACAGTGCTCATAAAACATGGCGGAGGAGAGTTGATAAAACAGATACATGAGCTAATACTTCAAATTTGGATAGCAGAAAATATGCCTGAAGGAATAAAAGTTTAATAGTTCCAATTCACACAAAAAGGGAGGCATATCCCTTCTCAACGTGAGCTACAAAATTCTGCATGAGAAGCTAAATGTGTACGCAGAAGAGAAAGTGGGAGAATATCAATGCGGTTTTAGAAACGAACGCTTGACAAAAAATCAATGCTTTATTATATCGCAGAAATAAAAATGTTATGAGTTCAACATTAAACTACACTGTCTCTTTATGGACTTTAAACAAGCGCTTGATGAACTCAATAGAAAATATATCGATTATCACGTAAAAGTACTGGGTGTTCCTCAAAAATACATAAATTTGATCAATATGACTCTTATACACTCAAACGCTAAAGTAATTATGAATGACGAAATATCTGACGTGAGGAAAAGTGACTCACTGTGAACGCCTTTGTTTAATTTAACACTGCATTCAGCAATAAACGAAATAAATCAATATTTTAAAATCGACACAAATATGCGCATACGCTGACGGCATTGAGATTCTTGCGAGAAATAGGCAAACTCTTCAAAGCGTTTTTATACGGCTAGTGCAACCTACAAGACCAGCGCGCCTCAAGGTAAATGAAGAAAATACGAAATACATGACACGATCCTTTCATGATAGTCACATCTGAATCGGAAGCTATATTTGTGAGCTCATGCAAAACTCTAAATACTTAGGCGTAGTACTCAGGATAAATAAGGATCCGTCCTAATCTATACAAGACGTATTCATGCAGCTAACAGAGCATACTTTGGTCATATCAAACTTATGAAGTCCTCATTGATCTCAAACCAACAGAAGCTCCAGATGTACAATACTATAATAAGACCGGTTATCACTTACGGCTATGAAACATGGGTTCTTAAAGTTAATGACATGAATTTACTGATGCAATTTGAAATAAAAATTCTCAGAAATATATTCGGCCCTATACGATTAGAAGACGGCACGTATACGGTATAACCACGAACTTAGTGCTGTAATCACGGGATGAAACGCGCTTTAAAAAGTCGCAAGGAATGAGTCGGTGGAATGAGCACGCCCTAAGAATGGCCAGCGAAAGAAAAAAGTGTTTAAAGCAAATCCTGAAAGAACAGAAGAGAGAGGCCGGCCAAGGCGGCAATGGTTGCAAGATGTAGAAGACGGCATCCGCAAAATAAGCGCAACACAACATAGAGTCCAAGCGGGCTGTCGAGAAGAATGGAGACATATTGCAGAGAACCCAGTGGTCTTCCCGGACTGTAATGGCAGTATGATGATGTTGAACGCCGAAAAAATGTAATAATAGAAAAATGTCCCAATATCCCTTTGCTGATTGTGGATTTAAAATGGAATCTCATAGCGGAAATTATTCCACATTTAATAGGACTATGAATAAGTTCGTGCGGTTTTACAACAGATGGCGTAACTTGATTATTATTCCATCGATCCACATTTCCAAACATTCATTGGAGAGCTACTGTCGTAAGGCACAAACGTCAGTATAAGTTTTTTATTTGAAGCGTAAACAA
Organism: Anastrepha obliqua; assembly: GCF_027943255.1. Taxonomy (NCBI): domain Eukaryota; kingdom Metazoa; phylum Arthropoda; class Insecta; order Diptera; family Tephritidae; genus Anastrepha; species Anastrepha obliqua. The sequence goes on along the minus strand of NC_072892.1, from coordinate 96,424,450 downwards.
CAATATTTTTACCACACTTGAAAATGTCGAATTTCGTGCCAAATAATGTGTTTTTGCGGGGAATTCTTCTTCATTATTTTAATATGAAGAAAAAAGCAGCCGAAAGTCATCGTATCTTGGTGGAAGTTTATGGTGAGCATGCTCTAGCTGAGCGAACGTGCCAGAAGTGGTTTGCACGCTTTAAAAGTGGTGATTTTGGCTTGGAAGACGAAGAACGCGAGGGTGCGCCGCCAAAGTTCATGGATACCGAATTGGAGGAATTGCTCGATCAAGATCCGGCTCAAACGCAAGAAGAGGTTGCAAAAACTTTGGGAGTTGATCAATCAACCATTTCCAAACGTTTAAAAGCCATGGGAATGATCCGAAAGGTAGGCCATTGGGTGCCGTATGAATTGAAGCCAAGAGACGTTGAACGCCGTTTTATGGCATGCGAACAACTGCTTCAACGGCACAAAAGAAAGGGTTTTTTGCATCGAATTGTGACTGGCGATGAAAAGTGGGTCCATTACGACAATCCAAAACGTCGGGCAACGTATGGATACCCTGGCCATGCTTCAACATCAACGTCGGCGCAGAATATTCATGGCCTGAAGGTTATGCTGTGTATCTGGTGGGACCAGCTGGGTGTTGTGTATTATGAGCTACTGAAACCGAATGAAACGATTACGGGGGATGTCTACCGACGACAATTGATGCGTTTGAGCCGAGCACTGCGAGAAAAACGGCCGCAATACGCCGATAGACACGACAAAGTTATTTTGCAACATGACAATGCTCGGCCACATGTTGCACAAGTGGTCAAAACATACTTAGAAACGCTCAAATGGGATGTCCTACCCCACCCGCCGTATAGTCCAGACCTTGCGCCATCCGATTACTATCTCTTCCGATCGATGCAACATGGCCTGGCTGACCAGCACTTCCGTAATTACGATGAAGTCAAAAAATGGATCGATTCGTGGATTGCGGCAAAACCGACCGAATTTTTCACAAAGGGAATCCGTGAATTGCCAGAAAGATGGGAAAAAGTAGTAGTAAGCGATGGACAATACTTTGAATATTAAATTTGTAACCATTTTACGTCAATAAAGTTTCAAATTTCGAAAAAAACCGCACGAACTTATTCATAGTCCTTTATAGCATTTTAGTAGCACGCAAATTCATGTTCTGTGCAAAACGAAATAATTATAAGACCAAAAGCGTTTAATTTTAATTTAAAAGTGTACAATGTAAGCTATCGCCTCAAAATTATTATATTATAAGCGCTTTTGATCGCTTTACCTCGTTCTCATATTCATGTGGCTGTTTCGGTTTAGAAAAAAAAATATGCGGCACGGAGAACTTTGCCTGAGAGGTTTTACAATGCGACAGATTGATTCTAAATTAAAAAGAAAACAACTATGATTTTGCCTTCCTTTTGAAAGAGAAGTACATATATAATTAATTATGCTGTAAAATGCTGTATGTAAAAAATGTTACAAGCGAATTCTAGTCTAAAATACGTAAAACGTATACCTAAACCTAAGTTAACTACACGACACAAACAGGCTAGACATTTGAAAAAAAGTAAAAATTTTGGGAAATCAATCTGAACGGACCAGATGGTCGCCAAATGTTTTGGCATGATAAACGGAAGAAAAAAAGGAGAGAATCGGTCCTAATTTTTGTCATGGTTTAGGCAAACATTAGTGTCAAAAGCAAAATGCCTATGTGTTTCATATCCACAAAAATTAATACTTTCAAGTATGTATATAGAACTTCCAGACGAAGTACTTAATACTTTTTTTCAAAAATAATTTCCCAGGATGTCAACGCAGCCCTTCATGCTTCCAAAGCAAGAAAAGAGTTTTTGGCAACGAAAAAAATACCAAATTTAGTGTGACCTGCCTGCAGCCCTAACATTAACCCAATCGAAAATGTATGTGCAATACTTTCTCAGTCAGTTTTTAAAAATGGGAAACTGTTTTACAGCACTAAGCGTGGTAGAAGTGCTGTTAATGTCGAATCGTCAAATTTTGATCAAAATAAATATTATAAAAAAATAAAAATTATCATTAAATTTATCATTAAAAGTTTAAATATTAAAAACATAAATATTTGACACCCTAAACTGATAATAAAATTATAAGAAAAATTTGCTTAGTATTATAATTTTTTCGTGTGATTTTTGTATACGAAGGCGTTATGGCTTAGCGAATTAAAAAGCAACAGCGCATAATCATAAAGGATTATAAGCCAGTTTTGTATATAATATTACAGAACGAAGTACATGAAGACGCTCGTGTAAGTAATGACGATCATTTTGAACCCAGAACCATTAAAATCGGTTCATTTTTGACTAAGTTATGAGCATTAAAAAAAAAGTTTTTCTTATGTAATTAAAAAATTCGATTTTGAGTCGAAAAACAAAATTGCCGATAAATCTTGAAAGATGAATCCCGAATGGCCCGGTTGAATTTAAATGGAAAGCGTCAGAAATCATTAGAAGCCACATGTGTGTGAGCTCGCATTAAAGGATGATTCGTCTTCGGCAGTTTTCGGTTTGATTTCTTTAATTCTCCGAAAACTTTTGGCAAAAAATGGTTGTGTACCAATTAGAGTTAATTGTTTTAACCATCTACAGATGGTGCAGATGTAGCATGACTAGATTTTCCGAAAAAGCAGCCAACCATTTGCTTTGAGCTGGGAAGAACCCAAAAAAAACAAAAATCCAGGCGAAACTTCGATTTGAATAATGGAAATGATATATTGTTGGGACAAAGAACATATAATAAAAGAAGAGGTATTAAAAGCACTAAATACCGCTAAAAAAACCATATGACCAAATGAAATTCCCGCTGAATTACATAAACTTGTTGATAAAAAAAATTAGAAATTTACCATAATGGTATTTACCCAAAATAGTGACTACAGTCTACCTGCGTGACATTGCCGAAAAAATCCCAAGCTAACAAATGGGATGTTTATTGACTCATAAGTTTAATAGTTATGATTTGAAAATATTTCTTAAGATCCTTCAAAAGCACTCACATATTTACAAAATGTGAGCAAGCAATGGACCGTACATAATTCGGCTTCAAACAAGCTATGGCAACGCGTGAAGCGTTGTTCAGCCTCCAACTCTTAGTATAGGCTATAAAAAACAAACTAATAAATATTTTTTCAAACTGTTTTTTTTTTATTTTGAATATACAACATTGTCATTTATGAATGAAAAACAATATCGTTCAAATCACTGCCACGACTGGCTTTACAGTAGGCCATTCGATCAACCCAATTTCTAAGCAATTTCGATTGTTTGGGCTCCAATTTCATGAAAGGCAACTTCGATTTCATGTTTTAAAGCATCAATCGTCTCTGGTTGGTTCGCATAGCATTTGTCCTTAACGGCTCCCCACAAAAAATAGTCCAACGAGCTTAAATCACAGCTCCGAGGCGGCCAATTGATATCGGAATTTCGGCTGATTATTCGGTTTTCAAAAACGGTAGTCAAAAGTTCGAGTGTAACTTTGGCAGTGTGACAAGTTGCGCCGTCCTGTTGAAACCAAATGTCGTCCATGTCATCCTCTTCAATTTTTGGAAACAACTCGTTGAGCATGTCACGGTAACGCTCGCCATTTACTGTAACCGCGGCTCCTCGCTCATTTTCGAAAAAAAATGGCCCGATGATGCCGCCAGACCAAAAACCGCACCAAACAGTGACTCTTTGTGGATACATTTGCTTCTTTACAGTAACGTGTGGATTTTCTGAGCCCCAAATCCGACAATTTTGCTTATTGACGTAGCCACCGATGTGAAAATCAGAAAAGAAGAAGAAGACTCACCACTTTGGAAATAGGTTTTCAATAATTCCCAGTTTTGTTCAAGCGTATAGCGTCCCATTCCGTAAATGTCAAACCTTGAAGTAAATTATGAACACATTTGATATGTCATTTGTGTTACCATTCTCAAAAAAATAGGTGGAGCAAAAAGCAAACGGCCCACCCTGTACAAAACTGCAAAGACGTCCAGAAAGTTATTTTTATATACTTCATTGATTCTGAAAAAGCTTTTGATAAACACTTGACATACTGAGAAGAATAGATATTGTTGAATAAGGAATAAGGTATATTTCCAACTTTTAATGGGACTAGAAAATGTTGCGAGTGAGAGCAATTAAGAGGACCTGGTGGTCTAGATATTTCAAAATATCTATTTATTTTGTTTTTATTTTCGATAGTATCTGAAGAACATACTGTGAAATTTTCATGCGAAAATTTCCAAAAGCGGTCCGCGCGTTCCTGTACCTCAAACTTTAAGCTCATTTATCTCGAAACGACTTTTTTCGGCCTGGTGTTCTTCCCCCGTACTTGTTAGAAAATTGAAAAAAAAACCCAAAAAAAATCCAACTTTTCGAGAGGGTCTACTTTAGCGCCATTTTTAAAATTGTTAAAATTAAAAAAATATTTTTGTGTTTTTATTTTACATACAATAAAACACGTTAATAATTTAAATATCGTTTTTCATTTTTTTGATTGTAAAAAAAATCCTGAAAATACTCTAAATTTTCGAACTCCAGACCACCGGGAGCCCTTAACAAGGGAGTTCGCCAAGAATGTATATTATTTCATCTGTAATGCTCTTCAATAAATACTAGAAATATATCTTTAAAGAAGTCAACTGCGAGCTAATCAATAACATAACACCATACCAAAATATTGGCTGACAAAATTATTGACCTGTGACATGTGGTACAAGAAGGCAGCAAAAAAGTCTCCAATGCAGCCTAAGTGTTAACACCTATAAAACCAAATTGGTGGTTGCTTCAAAAAACACCCACAAACAAATCACCACGACAAGCATTTATGCATCAGACAATCAAGCCAGCGAGTATCGCATTTTAAGTACCTTGGATGTTGTCTTACCGATATCTGGATAAGCGCAAAAAAATTATAAAACTATACCTTTGGTAACTTAAATTTTATGCTTGGTCTGTTTTGCTGTACCATGTGCAGACATGGATACTTAAGGCAACGAGTATGAACAAAATAGAATCGTTTGAGACGTGGTGCTATCGGCAAATTCGAAAAAATAGAGAGCTGTTACTAACGATATAGCGCCGCAACATCGCCTATTTCAGTCATATTATGCGTGGTTCTAAATATGAGTTATTGCAACTTACTATGCAAGGCAAAATCGAAGGCAACGAGCGATTGGAACAAAGCAAGTGTCTTGGCTATGTAACACCAGAGAGTGGATTAAGGATTAAGTACTATTAGGGAGTTGGTTGAAGGAGAACAAAATAGCGATAATTATTAGCATGGGTGGATCGGCCGCCCAAAGTTAGTAGGGGTCGATCATACATTTGGACTCGATTGGAGCACTCTAAATGGGTAAAAGTGGGATTTTTCGTTCGACCCAAATTGGGCGACATCAGAATTCGTTTTAGAGGTATGGTTCCTTCGGCAAAATTTCTTATTTTGATCCCTAGAATACGATTTTCACAGAGCAATGAGCGATTTTTAAATCAACCCGCCCTAATGTACTTATAAGTACGAGCGTAGTTTCCTAAGGCAACTGTCTCCTTCGCCTTTAAAGTTAACACGGCACTACTTAAGAGTGAATCGTTATTGAGTTAAATATTGGGCGAATAGATGCAATAAATTAAAATTCTTTTTATAGCAATTGACTGAGTTATACAAAAATTAAGCTACATATATGGTACTCAAAATACTTTCGGGTACACAAACATACCTACAGCTGAATGTATGTAAGTCCAAAAACTGCATTACCCACTGCTCTATCGTATGCTATTATCGCAGTGGCTGCTGACTTGACATGAGCAACTTACTTGCAACTGACTTAAATTGTCTCATTTCAGATGCTAATACGCGCGAACAAGCAGCCACGTCAAGCCAAGCTGTCGCAGCAGCCGCCGCCTATCAGACCCTCGAACAGAGCAGACTGAGCGGTGGCTACCACCTCCGCAGCCAGACGCAGCCAAATACAAAGCACCAACGCAAAAGGACATACATATGTACACGTGTGTATATGTAAACACATTCCCACACACAAGCGCACAAACACACCCACTCACTAACTCTATTCACTCACCGTTATGCTTGTCAGGCTGCCAGTTTACATCGGCGAGCTGCTGTGCTGTGCGATAGTGATGCGCTGAATACTTCTTCCTCGCCTGTAACAAATAAAATGCAAAGATATTGAAAGCGACAAAGTTGCTATAACTGAAATGAAATAAAGTAAAGTGAATGCGTGAAGCGTTCAGAAAAATTACGAATTCGAATAAAAAAAAGGATTTTTATATATAAATGTTGGAAAGTGCACACAAAATTCAAATTTTGCAACAGATACTTATACATACATACAGCTGCATACATACAGACAGCCATACATATGCACGCATATAGGAGACTATTATTTCAACGCCATAAATTACATTCGTAGGCGTTGGCAGGTGTCGCCAGTGCTGTCTAAAATCGCGATAAATCTTCATACGAAATAAATTCGTATAGAAATTGCTTCACTGAATTTTACCAACACCGGAAGCAAGGAAGTCACAATGTGGAGATGACGAGTATGCTCGTGTAATGGATGCATGTATGTATGCACGTATGGACGTATGTGTGTACGTAAGTATGAATTGATGGAGCTGAGTGCACAAACGCAGCAAATGTTACTCGTTTGCTACTAATATGGAGAGTAGGTACTTATGAATTTCAACTTACGGACATACATACATACAGTTGCGGCCAAAATAATAGTAGTGCACATAGGTATATTAATATTTTTATTTTGTCTCGTTGTCTTCTTTGTATAGACAGTGTTCAATAAAAAAAAGTGCCATTATAACTGTATACTTTAGCACTTAGTGTCATAATTTCTCTTATTTTCAAGTGTATTGGCTAATGAGTCAGTCAAAATAATAGTAGTGCAGCCAAAAAATTCATATAAAATATTTATTTGTCTCAAGCATTTACAAAAAACTAAGTCTTACATTCTTCGATGTATTTTCATATCATATTATGCAAATCTGATTGAAACTTTTTCAACTATGGGACGAGGAAGCACTACACCGCTGAACTTAGAAAGAAGATAAAGATATTGTGGGCTGTTCACCGACAATGATTTCTAACGCATTAAAATATAAATCCAGCAACAAATGGACGGCGTTCCGCACTGACTGCCAAATCCATTAATCGTGTGTTTAGTTGTTCAAAAGTGAACTGGAGCTAGAGCCAAGTGCAGAAACTATTCGTAGAAGTTTGCGAGACCTGAACTTGGTAGCTCGAAGCCCAAGAAAAGTGAAATTGCTAAATAAAAGGCATGTGACACAAAGGTTAAAGTTTGCAAATGAGCACTTTGATTGGCCCACCGAGAAACGGAGAAATATTTTTGAGACAGATGAATCCGAATTCGTGCTGTATGGTAAAAAAAGACGTACATAAGAGGACAATACGCCAGACGATCTGCTAATTCTGAGTGCAAACCGAAATGCACAACCAAACTATTAAACATGAAGGATCAGTAGTGTGATTCGCTAACTTTTAACGATTCGACAATTGTTATTTTTGTCTACAGTATTTGCCATTTGCGCTAACGATTTTGCCTTTCACAAACTTATGTTAACTAACACTAAAAAGCTGTCTTCTTCATTTTAAGGGGTTAGGGGTAGTCAGAATTTTCAAAAAATCGATTTTTTTTTGCATTTTCTTAAAGTATCATGTTTTAAAAATACTGTGTAAAAATTTGAAGTGAATCCGACAAATACTTTTCAAGTTATTCAACAATTAACAAAGGGCGCTCGGCCGCTCCGGAGCCGATAGCAAAACTTTAAATGCGTTTTTCTCAAAACTATGTTTTTCAAACTGGTGAACACTGTAACTTAAAAACCGCTACGTAGATTTCAATAAAATTTATACAGCTTTTGAAAAACATAAAAAACTTGTGCCTGATCGAAGGATTTTTTTTTTTCAAAAATTTCGATTTTTTTTAACAATTAACTGTTGGTTTTTTTTTCTAAAATCTGGAAAAAATTTTCTGAGGCCGCCATTTTGTTCATTTTGAAAAAAAAAAGCTTCGATCAGGCACAAGATTATCTATTAATAAAACTAATTTTTCTTGTCCGATTGGTTTTAGATGAATCTGCAAGGACTTGTGATGTTCACCGCAAGGGACTTCTGGAGAAACGGGCTTCACACAAACAGCGATAACTTTTGCAATTATTAATTTTTTTTTTGAAATTTTGGTGAAGTCAAGTTAAAACATGATGTTTTTATGCTATGTTTTTATTTTTGTTAAATAAATTAATTAAGTAGCAAAACAAAATTCGTGAAAATCATCATTTTTTCGGGCCTCTGACTACCCCTAACCCCTTAATCAAACGAATAGAAAGTGGCATCTTTGTCAAACGAAATCTCAAAATGAGAGAGTAACGCGATGAAAAATAACAAAAAAAAAACAAACTAGCCAAGCTGTTAAATTAAATTTTGAATATTTTTTCGACTATATTTGCACAAAGTAAGTAAATACAATAATTGCTTATTTGAAATTAATATATACTTAATACTTTTTATATGTATATGTCCAAATATAATGCTTTAGGATATCATCAGCTTTTAAAAGGAGCCGTACCACAGCCAAGCAATTCGATCAAACATTTATTTTGCCGCTTACCGCTCCACGTGTATCAAAGTAAACCCCACCTTTGCGCAAAACATGGAGCGGTTGATTGCATCTGTGAGGCGATGTGAGCTAACGCACGACTGATCTCATAATTATTCCGAAGGTTACAAGATTTACCTGTGTTTCGCTGCAGACAAATGGAAAGAATTGTCCACATCCCAGAGCAAACGTCAATTCACTGTTTGAGAGCTCACTACCTCCTCTCGGCGCGATAAGTCATAAGCCAAATACTCGAAAGACATATTCACGTTGATTAAGATTTTCTTTCACAGTTTTATTTTAATTATTCGTTTAATTTAACCACACCAAAATTGTTGTTGCTTAGTTTGCGATAATCGACAGGTTAATCAAAAAGCTGATTTTATTTTATCAATTATCACTAAGAAATAGGATAACGAATACCAAAAAAGGATTTAGGTGTGAAGCCTTCCAAACTACAGCTGGTGAAAGAATTGAAGCCGAACGACTTACCGCAGCGCAGAATTTTTGGTGAATGGACTCTTGAAAAGTTGGCCACAGATCCACTTTTTTATCGAAAAATTGTGTTCAGCGACGAAGCTCATTTTTGGATCAATGGGTAATGGTGTGCATAAATAAGCAGAATTGCCGATTTTGGAGTGAAGATTAGCCAGAAGAATTGCAAGAGCTACCAATGTATCCAGAAAAGGTGACAGTTTGGTGCGGTTTATGGGCTGGAGGTATCATTGGACCGTACTTCTTCAAAGATGCTGCGAATCGTAACGTACTCGTAACTGTGAATGGTGAGCGCTACCATGAAATGATATTCAACTATTTTTTGCCCAAAATGCAAGAGCTTGACTTGCATGACATGTGGTTTCAGCAAGACGGTGCCACATGCCACACAGCACGCGTAACAATGGACTTGTTGAGAGACGAGTTCGGTGAACATTTTATTGCACGTTCGGGAGCTGTCAATTGGTCACCCAGATCATGCGATATAACGCCTTTAGATTATTTTTTGTGGGACTATGTTAAAGCTCATGTCTATTCAAACAGGCCTGCTTCAATTAACGCATTGGAAGACAACATTAAAGCATTTATATGTGAGATACCGGCCGAAACATTGGAAAGAGTATGTTAAAATTGGACTAAGCGGATGGACCATTTGAAGCGCAGTCGCAGTCAACATTTGCATGAAATAATCTTCAAACATTAAATTATATGGACCGTACTATCGATTTAAATAAAAATTTCATGCATTTTTCCGAATTTTACGTGTGTTTTTTGAAAAACTTTCCTATAGCTCTTAAAAAATCACCCTTTATATATAACTGGCGCGTACAGCATTTCTAGGTGTTTGGTCGAGCTCCTCCTTCTATTTGTGGCGTGCGTCTTGATGTTGTTCCACAAATGGAGGGACTTACAGTTTCAAGCCGACTCCGAACGCCATATATTTTTATGAGGAGCTTTTTCATGGCAGAAACACATTCGGAGGTTTGCCATTGCCTGCCGAGGGGCGACCGCTGTTAGAAAAATGATTTTCTTAAACGTTACGAAATACTTATTATTATTATTATAGAGTTACTCCATCTCGGTAGAGTTCGCAACTACCGGAGATAACATGTGTCCCGGGTATCGGTATCAAGGGACAATGCTCTGTTGTTTTGTGTTACGATGTAGTAATGTTGTAAGAATGTAAAATTTTAATAGATCTGGTTTAGAAAGGACCTTACTAAATTACAAGTTTTTAGTATAACAGCTTTTTGTATTTGTGCGTGTGTTTTTTCGTTTATATTTATTGATTTTAGGTTTTGAATGAAAGTGTTGTGTAGTATTCCTGTTGCTGAAATAATAATTCGTACTATTTTCACTTCATTTTGTTTCCATATGTTTTTGATTTCTTGCGCAAGCTCTATGTATTTTTCAATTTTTTCTGTATATTTTCTGTGTGTTTTTTTTTTTATTCAAGAAAACTAACTACTATTTTTTAATGAAATTTAATCTTAATAATTAATTATTCTTCTAAGTTTACGTTCATGATTGTATTGCTAACAGTCATAATTTCTTAAAATAAAAACAACAAAAATATTTAACAAGAAATCTTACTTCTTCTTCATCACTTTCCCCCCTATTTGAGCACTACTATTATTTTGGCCGCAGCTGTATGTATATGTATGTATATAAGTAAAACAATAGTGTTTTCTCCGTGGGTGATGTGCTTAATTGAGTGGTGAATTAAGTATTTGTTGGTAGTTTACTACTACAAATAAGCACACTTGAGTAGAGATTTTTTTAAATTTATTTAATGTAAGTTTAAAATTTAATTCATTTTATTTAAATATCAATAAAAAAGGTTCTCCAATAAATGTTTACTATTCTTAGTTCTCTTATTCAATAGCAGCTTTAGTTTGAATGACTTTGCCGCCCAATGGAAATGCGCTTAAATGAGTGAATGATCGCTAAACCTAACAAACCCGGGAATTAATTAAACTCTTATAGACCCATAAGCTTTCTGACAATATTCTCGAACGTTTTCCAAAGAAATCTTCTTGACATAGGACATTCAGGTATTGCTACCGTATTATAGTACTAAAGCTATTTTAAGTAGCCAGAAAAATAGACAATATTGTGGGCATCCAACCAGTTATGACTTTTATATTAAAATAATGACACTTACAAAAAAAAATATTCATCTTTATTTTTAGTTTATTTGAAAATAAAACGACTGTTAAAAATATACTTTTATTTTTTCCGGATTTGGCATCAATTCGTCTCGACTTCAAAGTTTTTAAAGATTTCAAAAATATCTAACTCTTTGGTATCATGTCTTTCTGACTCAACAAACGCTACGGCTTGATTTCCGGGAAGGTACCAAAGTAATGCCGATGGCAACAAATACCGATTCCACAGTCAAACAATTTTACAAAAAAATTACTCAACACGAATAAGCGCTAATAATCAGGAAAGATGATATCTCCAGAGTCAACTTTACCAATGACAGTAATAGTCCAGAAGGTCCGATTTTTTTCGAGGCAAAAGTTTTCAAATTTTGGGCGAAATTTCGATTAGTTATTAAAAATAATATGTTTAGGTGCAGGCGCAAAACTAATCACCCTATCGGAAGACTTATAATTTTTGCGAGTGGCGTCATATGCCAATTATATTTCACACTTGTAAACTAGACATGCAAGCAAAGGAAGACGTGAAGATTAAAAGAATATTTTTATTTAACAAAAATGTATTGCGAAACACATATAACGTGTAGGATATATGAATATAAACCTACATATAATACGTATAAAATGGTTTTAAATATAATTTCTCTCATAAGATTCTATAATGGGATTTGAAAATTAAATTTTTGTAGGATATTTGTTAAACTGAGTGCTCAAGAAACCTTTGTCCAAACTAATGCTTAGCTATTTTGTATGTGTAGATACATTATAAACCCACACAACTATAATCATTAAAGAAGGACCCATTTGTATGGAAATTAAATTTTTCACCTGATTAATCGCATAGGTTGATATAAAAGTAAATTTGAAGTAAATTTTCCGTTTTAGGTAGTCCTTTTCGAATTGAAAAAAAAAAAAAAAAAACAAATTGACATCGCCATTCTTCGGAGGAATAGGTAATTTCAGATCAGTAGCCCGTTTCTGTACCTATTTTCCATCAAGCACTCTTTTAATGTTGTCGCTTTGACAAATTGACGTCAATTGTCAACTGACGTATTCCATTCTATATATACATTTATACTTATAGAGGAGGTTTATCATTGCTTGTTGAGGAGCGCCAGCTATTAGAAAAAATGTGTTCTGTCATTTGCATGCCTGAATATTGAAACGCAGGCTCTACGGAGTGGTCATCTTGAACAAATCTCATATTTTATAAGGAAAGCCTGTAAAATGTCTTGTAATGGGAATTTTACTTGTTGTTGATTCGATTTCACACATTCTTTGTAGTTTGGCGTACCATTTCTCGCGCTGTTCTACATTTTGTCAATCAATGCTTAGAGAAACCATGTCTTTCGAACAATTGGTCAGTTTGGATCGAACCGCTGTGAGACGATATATAAATCTGAACCATAGACATTTCTATTTACGTTAGCATTTAAGATGAAACCACCGACGTCTATGAGATAAATTGGTTTTCTCGCAAGAACTTACTTCGAATATGCCTCTAATCCAACGAAACACGTACATATAGTTGCTAAATATACAAAGAACACTGCCATTCTTGCTTCTGCTTACTCTTCAGTGGAGGCACGCCAAACTGGTCAAGCATAGATAAAAACATAGACTAGATTAATAATGGGTATTTCAAAAGTGACGCCTTGAAGTCAGAGTAAATAATTCCTTGACGGTACTTTTTTCATATCACCTTTTGTATTTTTCAAGTAAGCAGATGTATAATTTTAGTCATTGATAGAAAAATACGCTTAAATTACTGACACTTATCTCGAAATGGTCGAGTTTCATTTAGGAAAAACTATCGCAAATTTAATTTTTTTTTGTGGATATATTCGTCCAAATGAGTCCACAATTCAGGTTGATGAAACTATTTCAAGAAAGGGGTTCTGTCGAGGGTAGAAAAAGGACTGGACGTTCTAAATAATGCTGCCGTAGCGCAAACTGTTACAGACATTTTTTACCTGGGTGCACATTTAACTGATGTCATATTCGACAGATAATTGTTAAGAGCCGTATTTTCAATGCAAATGAAACCTTAAAAAATGTACAGTTTTGCATGTCATGGCAGAGTCTTTTAAAAGACCTGTTATGTATTACCAGCACTTGTGCATTATAGTATAGAATTTTTGAAGCGCTTTGCGCTTCTTGTCTTACGATCGTCTGATTATACAACCTTAAAATCGAATGTCATTCTATAGTAATTTGAATTACGACTTTATAATATACAAAAATCAATAAAATTTGCATTGAGGATATAAATCTTCAAACTAAAACTTCACTCGTTAAAATATTTTCAAATATATTTCTTTTTTTCGGTACGCGGGCGCCGTTGCTTACACTACCTTATGGATCCGGCCCTATCCCTATATTGCACAAGGCGACGAGATAGAACCATCTAATAAATAGAGCTCAGTATCTGCAGCGATTCACACTCTGACTAGCTTTGAACACAAGTAATGGGTAGCGTGGAAATCAACGAATTTGAAATGACCATCGCCTCTACTAATTGTAAAATATTTTTCGCAACTTGTGTCATTTTGTTAATATGGTAACTCTATCCCGCTAAGCAATGTGCTAGAGGTTTTCTTTCTTTTTGTTATGTTCCCGTCTTCTTTATGATGGCTTCAGAATAGGTTTTACGCGCATGCTTCTGGAGGTTAAAAACTAAGAACTTAAACTTAAATTTTTGATTAACTAAATAGAGTGTTAATTAGTAAGTAATGCAATATTTAAAATAGCTGGTTACTTAATGTTTTATTCATAACTACCTTAAATGTTGGACATACTATAGGTGAATGACTTTTGAAAATTTAGTGCTCTCTCAAAAGCGCAATATCCAAACTTTTTATATGCCGGCAGACAAGCAGTTTTTAGTCCCACTTTATTATTTCCTGTTACTCTTACAAATTTGCAGTGTGCACTCTTGACCACCGGTGAATATTTTAGTTACGAATGTGCTAATAAATATATATATGATTATGCTAAGTATTTGATCATGATCAGAGTCTGCAAAATTATGCAAAAACAATTCGCTTTTAGACATATAACAAATTACTTTGCTTGGCATAAATACATTAGTTTTTTAAATTAGCGAAGCAAACACGCATACTCGTATATATGCATACATACGTACGTATTACATACGTATAAGAAGGTGGTAACGCTTAATCCAAACATGTAAATGTTTATGCAATTTTCAACGCTTATGCGCGTAAGCTACTAACTCTAATAAACATAAATTATTTTTATTAAAAAAAAAGAAAAAATTATAAATACATATATGCAGGCGCAGAAACTGAAAAAAACGCAATTGAACAATTAAAAAAATCGCCGCAACAATTAATTTGCCACTTGGCCAAAACAACAGCAGCAGTAGCAGCAACGATTTAAAAACAGAACCGTTTACAACAGGAATAAAATATAAATAAGAACAACTACCACAGCTATAATGCGTACATACAAACATACATACATACATACATAGTCCTATATATTACATATATACATACTTCTGTATATCGCATGCGTTGCCAACATTATTGAAGTGGTTTGGCCAAAAGCGGCACACCATACATACCGACCAACTGCCCAGCGGCTGGGAGTTCGCTTGGCCAACATTTATAATTGGCACTTTTGTAGCGACGGCACATTTGTTGGCAGCAACTGCGTCGCTATAATTGTTGTTGCAAGCCAGCAAGTCGACCAGCCAACCAGCTTTAAACCATTTTTAAATTCTTAAACGCAGTTTCAACTTAATTTCCATTTTCGAGCCATTCATCGCTAAATCGTTCTCTTTCATTACTTTTGCCAGCCACCGTATATACGCACACAAATATATGTATGTGTATGTATTTACATATATATGTGCATATGTATGTATGCATTGCATGTGCATTTGCAGGCATTATGGCCTCCTTAAACGCCGTTTAGCTTAATCCTTTTTCTACCTTCAATTTATTTTGGCATTCCTTACCTTTTTGTGTTTTTTATTTAATTTTTTTTTTGCCTCCAACATACCAGTAGTAAAGTAATTATGAAATTATACTTTTACTACGTTTTACTTTTGCTCTCCAATAAAACCATTAAAATCATTTTGCCATGTTCACTCTGGTTTTGTAATTATATTATATGTATGTATAGGTGTACTGCAGCGTATTGCAATTCAACCGGAAGCTAAATTGCATTTACGCTTGGAGGTACGTTGCGTCCCATATACTTTATAAGTACATTCGATTCGAAGTGTTATTGGGAGGAATTAGTCAGCGACGGTATAATCACTTCGACGATAGGCAATTAAGATTACCCGTTTTCTTTTCTCATACGAGTATTATAGCCGAAGTGATAAAATTTTATTTAATAAGTAAGATTGCGGAATACTCTTGGAAGAGAGGAAGTCACACAGATGTAAATTCTTTGCAAGTGTACCTATATGAAAAATAATTAATTAAAATATCGCGGAAATAATAACAAACGCACCGTTCAAGTGCAATTATTTGACAATAGTCGAATAAGGGGTTACTCTTGAATAAGTGAATGAGAATGTGTTGTTTCTTTTTTTTGCTGAATTGCATGGTATTTTCGAATTCTAAATATATTTCTAAGACTGTAGAAGAAACCATGATACGATAATTACGGGCCCTGTACATTTTAATATAAAAAAAATTAGTTTTTCAAAAAACTTAATTTTTATAAATGCGGAAAACCGTAAAAATATATATAATTTCCATTAGTGTCTACTATTTGTAACAAAAGGTAAAACTGGCATATGATGAAAAAGAAAAGTTTGCTTGTGAAAAGGTGAATTTATGTTTTAAAAACTCGCAGGCTAGGAATTTATTTCCAACCTATGACTTCTTCTGTACTTCACCTTATAATTGTCTCTTGAAACCGAAAATATTATATTTATAACACAAATTATCGAAAAATGTTCGTCCTTCCCATTTGAACTGTATAGTCAGTATTACCAAAAATCAATTCACAAATCTTTAGTGCGGTACTGAAGGGGAGATGAGAGTGTCAGTGCAACAGAATTATTTTCACTCATGCAAAAATTTAAATTTTGGTGGATGCAATCACTTAAATAATTTGGTACTACCACCACAACTACATATGTAAAAAATTTAATTACATAATTGTAGGCCACAGACTTATAAAATATATTTTTTCTAGCTCTTTTGAAACAGCTTGAATGCAAGATGGTACGAAGTGTGTCAATGTATTCTCAGTACCGGTGTAATTTTGTAGAGAAATGGCTAATTTAATAACATTTAATAATAATCAATTTATCAAAGATTGATAGGGTAGGCAATTCACACAACACTGGATAGAGAGTATATGACAGAGACTGGTTGAACAGCTTATCCTTCCCTCCAGAAGAGCCTCATCTTATCTACTATCACTGGAAACTATACGGAGCATTGTAGTCTTCAAAGCCAGTGATATGGAATAAAAAGTCCGAGCAGGTACTCAAATAGTTATGTTAGTTGATGACATTTCACATAATTATGGGCGTAAGTTATCTATCCTCGTTGAAAGAAGATCGTTATGACTGACGGTTCAATGTTGAAGAAAATCGAGTACCGCTCTGTGATTAAATTATTTTCAAAACAATCAAAAGGTCAAAAAAATAGTTTCCAATAAATTGTGGCTATTTACAAAAAACTATGCAGTCGCATAGGAAGGGTGTATGTCTTCCTAAATAACTTAGTCACTTATCTGCCATTAAGATCATGGCCACAGTGTTTTGAGATTCGAATGGGATATTATTGATTGTATAGCGTTTTTCAATAGGTGCGCTTCAACTTTTTTCCGATAGGGAGGACGAACGACGCAATATTTTTTATTTTTCGCTTGTCATTTGTAAACTTCATTAGTATACATTTCATCATGGAACGCTACACACTTGAGCAACGATTGCAAATCGTGCAAATTTTTTATGAAAATAATCGTTCTGTTGCTGCTACTTTAAGAGCATTACGGCCATTTTACGGTCCATTTAACAAGCCGCCCCATTTTGGGGTTATGTGAAGTCATTGGTCTACAGTAACAAGACGGCGACGATTTGTGACCTCAGAGCCAATATTGAACGCGAAATTGCTGGAATTTCGGCCGATTTATGCAAAAGAGTGGTCGAAAATTGGGTTCAACGATTGGACTTCGTAAAACGTGCACGCGGTGGTCATGCAAAAGAAATCGAATTTCATACTTAAATGTATATGTTCAAACTCGATAATAAAAAAAAAATTAGTTAAAAAAGTCAAACCGTTTGTGTTTTATTCAAAAAAGTTCAAAAGTTGAAGCGCTCTTACTGAAAAACCCTATATAATTTAATGAAAGCAATTAAAGCAGCGACGGCCGCCGTAGCC
This sequence comes from Anastrepha obliqua, assembly GCF_027943255.1. Classification (NCBI taxonomy): domain Eukaryota; kingdom Metazoa; phylum Arthropoda; class Insecta; order Diptera; family Tephritidae; genus Anastrepha; species Anastrepha obliqua. The sequence continues at coordinate 96,406,752 of NC_072892.1, read as the reverse complement.
GAATGGGTTGGTGCGTGATCACCATTCGGAATTCACTGAGAGGTCGTTGGTTCGAATCTCGGTGAAAGCAAAATTAATAAAAACATTTTTCTAATAGCGGTCGCCCCTCGGCAGGCAATGGCAAACCTCCGAGTGTATTTCTGCCATGAAAAAGCTCCTCATAAAAATATTTGCCGTTCGGAGTCGGCTTGAAACTGAAGGTCCCTCCATTTGTGGAACAACATCAAGACGCACACCACAAATAGGAGGAGGAGCTCGGTCAAACACCTAACATAAGTGTAGGCGCCAATTATTTATTTTTTTATTTTTTTTAAATTAAAACAGCGTATTTCTGCCATAAAAAAGCTCCACATAAAAACGATCTGCCGTTCGGAGGCGACATAAAACTGTAGGACCATCAATTTGTGGCAAAACATCAAAATGCGCCCCACAGATTGGAGGAGGATGCCGGTAAAAAACCCAAGTTAGGGTATCCCGCTACTATTATCGATAAATTGTGGCTTTCTGAAGTAGTCGAATCCACTGGCAACGGAATAATGAGTCACTACAAATAATGCGCGCTCATACAAGGTGAATAACCCTTAGGCGCATTTCGGAACATGTATGTATCAGATATTTCTGAAATCTGTTTTTAATCGTAGTTGAGACTACATGTGAAAATCTATAATCGATGGCAGTTACCAACACGTTCCAGTATATGTAAATGCTTGAAGAAAATACGTAAACATGATAAACTCTCGGGTGTGGTGGCTTTACTAAATGGTACGATGGGCTATGGGTTGAGACTTAATAAAAATAAATAATTAAATAATTGGCGCGTACACTTTTGTTAAGTGTTTGGCTGAGCCTCTCCTACTATTTGTGGGATGCGTCTTGTTTTTGTTCCACAAATGGAGGGACCTAGAGTTTTAAGCTGACTCTGAATGGCAAATAGTTTTTATGAGGAGCTTTTTCATGGCATAAATACACTCAGAAGTTTGCTATTGCCTGCCGAGGGCCGACCGCTATAAGAAAAAACTTGATCTATCATTTTGCTGTTTTATGGTGTTTTTCCTGGATACTAGCGCACTGCTGAATTTCATCATCAGAACAAAACGGATGTCACAACCGCAACTAGTAATCATTCTTCCTTTTGCCTTTATCTACCTTTACCTTTCTTGTTTCGCTTCTTTCCCTCCTAAGGTGACAAATTCAGAATTTAAGTCCAAGTGGGCCCTCTTACTCTTAGAGGCAACTAACTAATCTATCCTCACCCATGGTAGGCCATTTGTTCTTTATATTATTGCACAACAAATATCTATGTATGTGTAGAAAAACAGGAATATAATGCTTAGTGACATTTTGTTTACGTTCAAAGAACATTGGCAGTCAAACCGCCGGTGAAAGAAAAATCCAGTATTACTGCTTAGAGTTTGCCTGATAGGCAAGATAACAGCCTCGCGAGGTGGTACGAGGTATTTGTCGCACGCGATCAAAAGCAACTCAAAGCATCAACCTGCCTTTATTACCAAAGAATTTATTGAGACAAATGAAACATTTAATGATCACAGCAAAACGAAGCGCCGCCAACAAATGAGAAGTGCAGAAATGAAGAAAAACAAAAAAATACAAGCATAGAAAAAAAAGTAAAGTGAGTGACGCAAGGAGAAGAGATGGAGCTAATCAGGCAGATGCAGCTATGAGTTAAAATTGAAATACGAGTGACTGACTGGTTTGAGTGGTCAGAAATTGGATGACTGGAAATGAAGTTGCGGATGACAAGGAGCTCTAAATGAGCTTAAGCGCCTACAAGCGTATCAAATGTAGTAGGGAAGTTGACGTATTTCAAGTATTATATCAATTTTTATTGCCAGCATATATTTCATCTTATTGAGTCGTTTAATAAATTGCATTAAATGCATTAAAACGAGAGTTGAAATGTTGCCCGCAATATCGCCAGCAATTACAGTGTTGCTGCTATTATTGTTATTATTTTTGTTTTTTGTTTGATTTGATACAGTTTTTGCGCGCGCTGTTCGTAAATGGCGAACAAGTGTACTTGCCTTTTTTTCAAGAAATACTTATAATGAGCGTGCGCTGATCAGCTTTGGGTATTGGTAGTTACACTCGAACGCATAAATATGTACGTATGTGCGAGTAGGTTTCTTTGACTTGGAGATGAAAGGAGTTTGACCGCTCTACTACACAGGCAATCTGCGACATTTGATGGATTTGTTTCGAACTTATTACATATTTTGGTGATGCCATTTTCAATATCCGTCTTTTGAATCTCTGGCAGTGCAGCTATATATATTTTTTAATAAATAACTTCACCAATGGAACAGAATATAAATCACAGTAGTCAAAAGCTGCTTAACTTAACTTAACTTAACTTAACTTGACTTGACTTGACTTGACTTAACTTAACTTAACTTGACTTAACTAAAAATAGTGGAGACTCTGTTCTCCACGCACCCTATGCTGTGCGGGGACCGAGACCCCCAAGGTGACGAGATGCTCCCACCCTTCAAAACCGACCAAATGTGATGCTCGCCGTTTACAATGCATGCATTGCTCAAAGCATCTTCTCTAAGCGGTGGGAAATACAGAAACTGATGCTGATCAGTAAGGGTAAGGGTGATGCAGCGCAACCGTATCACCGTCCGGGAACGCTTGATGAGTGAAACGCCTTTAATAGCCTACGATGGACAGATATTATAAAGGCACTACGAGAAAGGTTTCGAATACCTGCATACCTGCCAAGGATTCTCCAGAGCGAGCGCGAACTGCTGTACGACACACCAGATGGTCAGAAAACAAAAGCGATAACGTCTGGCGCAGCTCAGGGATCTATTCTCGATCCCGATCTCTGTTATCTGAGCTACGATGAGATATTGAGCATAGAAATGCCAGAAAATACATATTTAATAGCATACGCGGACGATATAGTGGCGCTCATACCAACTAGGGACACTGAGGACGCTAGAAGGAAGCTGAGTCAAGTCATGATAAGGACGCAAATATGTCTTGAGGACCACGGCCTGGAACTCGCCAAGCATGAAACCGAATTCATCCTTATGACACGAGGTCACATGCCACTCGAGGTTAGCATGCAAATATGTGACACGTCCCAAGTGACCCAGTAAAATGCTTAGGTATTCAACTTGACTGCAGGCTTACTTTCTGGGCCCATATACGGCTTACGGCTACCCAAGCAGCAAAGGTCACGGGTATGCTAAGTAGTTAATGGCAAACATCGGTGGCCCAACACAGAGCAAAATAAAGCTAATTATGGTGGCCACAGCTCAATTCTCCTGTACGACAGCGAAGTATGGGGAAATTGTGCTAAACTGCAAGCCAAGCGCAGGGCACTGGAGGCTGTGTAACGAACAGCGGCACTCAGAGTTGCCTCAGCCTACCGCACTGTCTGAGGCGCTGCAATTTTTGTGATCAGCGTTCAGATACCCATTGATCACTAACTTCCCAGAACGGAGACGCCAAACCATGCTGCGATGGCAAAGCCGATGGGACACTGAACCGAGTGGCAGAGGGATGGCGAAACTTATCCCATTAATTGACAAATGGGTCCAAAGGAACTTCGGAGAAGTGAACCACTTCTTAACTCAGTTCTTCTAAGGCCACGGGTACTTCCGGAGTTATCTATACTGTTGCGGGGAGAATCCTGTATGCGGCTACAAATCTGTTGCGGGAAGAACAAATAATGTTGCAGGAAGGACCAATAATGTTGCAGGAAGAACCAATAATGTTGCAGGAATAATCTTGAAGGCGGCTATAAATTCGTTGCAGGGAGAATCCTTAATTCTTAATGTTGCGGTAGGACCAAGTTGATTGAAGCGATGAAATATCCGGATCGAAGGACCTCACTAATGATGAACACAAATTCCTGTTGGTTATTGTAGCGATGATATTGCGGCAAAAATTCCCAATTTAAAATATGTTGCTTCTGATTTAAAATTACAATTTTTTTTTCCTCTTTATTTTACAAAATGTTCCGTATTTATACACATTTCTTTACAAACAAAACCTACTTAATTCACAGAAAATTATAACAAATAACAAAAGTTGAAAAACATTAAAGTATTTTAACTAATATTAAATTGAACTCAACATATACCGTATGGGCAAGGTAACCGATTCCAAGTGCATATACTGCGAAACACCGAACGATGGCGCTGAACACACGTTTTTTAGTTGTAACAGATGGTTCGCAGAAATAAATGCTCTGAGTGAGCAGATTGGCGAAATCGCACCGAGCAACATAATTAGCACAATGCTCGACTGCGGGGACAGCTGGAACGCGGTAAGGAAATACATCAAGAACGTACTACGAAAAAAGAAGATTGACCTCAATACAGTGCAACAAAGCGAACCCCCACAGATATAGACTCAAGCAGACGAGCCTATAGCATGAAAGCTGGCTACAAATATGGTGGACCCAGACGTGGGTGAATAGAATTGGTCCTTTATAGATGCCGTTCTGGGCCGTCCCGAAGTAATATAGAAAGCAGTTCCGGGAAGGGCGTCTCCCCAGAAGGAGAGGAGGGATCGTTTTAGTGACCACACCACACGACGCAGTAGACGACGGTCGCTGTAAGTGCGAAGGTATTTTGAACCCTACCTCACCCACCAAAAAAAAAACAAAAACAAATTAACTTAACTTAACTTAAATTAGTTTCATTTTTTTTCACTAAATTCAACTAAACTTAACTTAATTCAACTTAACTTAACCTAACTTATTTCAGCTTAACTCAACTTAGTTTAACTGAACTTAATTCAACTTGACTTAACTTAATTTAACTTAACTCAAGAAATTAACAACGCTTACACAACAATCAACTTTGTTGACATTAAACCATTCTAACATGCAAATATATTTGTTTCGTACGATGACGATATTTTCGCAGATGGATCAAAAATGCATACTGGAGCAGGATCTAGCGAAAAATCTCGAATAGCAAAGTTTTGCGGACTCACTGATCACAGGCGGCGATCTATAGTATACAATTGTCATGACAGAAAATTTATGTCTTGTCTTTTCCAAAAGCCTCATTTGAATTCATTGTAGTGGTAATCGCAGCGAGAGCTAACGCGAAGTAACTGCTTCAATATTAATATAATCCCCATATATGTATAATATAAGGGGCTCCAAAAACTAACAGAGTTTGGAAAGTATATTACTTGACACAGAAACTTATGGAATACATACAAACAAGCAAGTCTCACTGAATCTCCGACATGCTCATGCGAAAGAAAAGATGGAAATATCAACTAACAGCGATTGTATGTAACGGGTGTTTTTTAAGGAGTTCAGAATTTAAAATGATTATATCATACAAAACAGAAATATTGTTGGAATGCATTTTCTTTATTTTAATCTGGTAGATAATTTCATGGAAGACATTTTTTGAATACCGTATCCGGCATATATCCGCCGCGGCTACGAGTTACAAGGTCCATTCGGTCAGTCCAAGTTTTGACTATTTTTTCCAATAAATCTAAATGAGCTCAATCAGCAAAAATGCGACGCAAACGATGGTCATTTCGCTTCAATTACTGCACGACCTGCATTTTATAGGCACGTAAGCGAATACCGTTACGTAAAATTTTCCACGCAATCGAAGGATAAAGGCCAACAAGTTCAGAATGAGGACAAATCGATATTTCGCAGTTTTCTTCTACACTTCGCTCTATGAACTTCGCGAACAGATTTATTTATTTTTTTGTTCAAAGTAAATTTGCACAATTTGGAAGCGTTGCTATGGGTTTAAATGATTCATGATGACTTTCCAAATCTTACTGGACAGAAATGTAAACACAGTCTGCAATTCTCAGCTGTCACAACATCGTTATCGGTATCGACAGATCACATGGAGCTTAAAAAACGCACGATACAAGTAAGGAGGACGAATCTCGTAGGAGGACGAATTTCGCATAACGAATGTCGTAGATGAGGGCATGATTCAGAGTACATTCGCACGGAAAATGGAAAATTTTTGAAGTCCTGGATAGCCTGGGTATCGTCTCGTTCGAGAGCTAGATTACTTTCACCAAATATCAGAAGGCTTCAGAATAAAGTAAAAATGCCAAACTTTTCTCTCTTTGGTAATCACAATAGGCTTTTAAGTTTTCCGAGTAACTTCCTCAAAAGTAGTGCGTCTAATCTAACCCACAGTTTATGAATTAGTAATCATCTCAAGCCTTCCATTTATTTGATTTGAATGCTTACGGTTTATTCCACCCATTGAGCGTATCATATTATACGGCAACGGTAGTAACTCCAATAACAGCAAATTCAAATGTAGTCAAATCCAAATGTAGCCGACTTCAATGTCTCAGAAAATTAAGGATCATCATTTTTGCTCATAGATAATTGCATTTAATTTGCTAGCCATGCCCTGCGGTCAGAACGTGCAAATGACTGAAGCTGCAAACTACTTGAGACTATTTTAGTGCACTAGTTGTTGTTGTTGTTTTTGCAATCGCAGTAATCATTTCGGTTTTGGTAATTTGCTAGTGTACCCATCGTCATGGCTCATCTAGCGATTTCTTCGCCTCGCCATTGCAACAATGCCGTCCGTCGGTATATATGCGAAGTGTTTTTTGTTTTTTTCTGAACAAGCGAACTTGCAAATGTGTTGCATTACACGATCAGCGACATTTTGCAGCAATTTCAACTCAACAACAGCAACAACAGCAGCAGCAGCTAGTAAACAACAAAGCGTGAATAACATTTTGATATTAGCTCCGCTCCTTCACTTAATTTTTTTTTTTTTTTGGTTTTGTTTTTTTGAGCTCTTTCTTTTGCCTCTTTTTGTCTTTGCTTTGATTGCAAATATGCTCTGCGGCTCTTTAAGGCGTGCTCCTTTTTTTCCTGCTAGTGCTGCATCTGCTGTGGTTTCCTTTTGCTACTATGTATTTGCGCTAGTGCCTTTAAAGCGTTGGCCCTCCGCCCAACCACAATCACTACAAACATCAAAACCATTACCTCTAAAACCCAAAACTCTTCTTGGCCCAACGCTCCGCCACGTCAAGCAGCACCTCTGTGCTTCTACTTGGCCAGTGGTAGAGGCATTGGCGTGGTGCAGTGGTTGTGGCGTTTCAGTAATTGAACTGACATCGCTAATGGGTGCACAGGGCATCGTCAGACAACAACGACATTTACGGCCTTTGAGGCCTTTGAGCTCCTTCTTCTCTACTCTACTGTATTTCAGTCTTTTTTACTTGCACTTGTTTTTTTTTGTTTTTGCTGCACTATACCTACTACACTGTGTTACATTGGTGGTTGCTTGATGTTGCTTTTGTTGTTATGCTTGCATCAGTTAAACGTTTTTACTAATTTGAGTTGAAATGGCAATTGACATGGTCGTGACAGTGATGTGAACGGTTATCGACAAATGTCGATGGAAATATTAGTAATTTTATTGTAATTAAATTGAAGTATTGCATTAAGAGTACTTGGCAGGTAAATTGGTACGTGATTATGCGCTGAGCCTGTTGAAAGGGGGTGAAAAAACGGTAAGCATGAAAATATGATTGAGAGTGGTCAAATTTTATAGAGAAGCAATCGAAAATTGGGATAAGATTATCTTCCGCGTTTGATGCATTTTTGAAGGAATTATCATAAAATTAAGTAATTTTTTTAAGCATGAATGTGTTGTACTCTGTACTTGCCACTTTATTTTTTTTTTTTATATTATCAATAATGAGTTTTGAAAGCCTAAGAAAGCCAAACTAAGTAGCGCGATTGAGTCTTATATTATATATTGCCGAAAGAAAAAAGTAGCTGGATATTATTGAGATGCGAAACACTTATAACAGAAGATGATAGAAATACAGCGCAGCTTAAACTCTGCAACTACTTCTAGCTAAAGTTAGTTTTATAAAAGTCAAATATTAAGCTCTGAGCATTTATTCAGGGTACATTGAAATAAGAATTTGGTAGAAGGGCAAATAACTTCGGCTTAGATCAAACAACCACCAATTTGTTAGGCTTGAAGCTTCTGATGCACCGTTAACCCTTTACTGTATGAATTAATGGAGAGGTAACTTTATTAATTATCAACAAGATCAAAGAAAAATAATGAAAAAGTTGTATTTATTGATTTACATTGTATTGAATCGTGTATAAAAACTAGTTGTAAAGTATAGAAAACTGTTGAAAAGCGGAAAATTATTATCTGACGAGAAAGATTAGTAAGTAAATATACTCCATTTTTTTTTCAGTCAGTACTTAAAGTTTACTCTGCTAGCGTTTTTAGAAATTAATAACTCGCACTTCAATTCTGCTCTTTCACAAAAACGAAATTATTTCGAAATGTCAGTAGGCAATATTTTGGCGTGTTATTATTCTTAAATGTATATGTGTTTGATGGAATAAAATAGGCTAAATTTTTTTTATTTTTCCTAATTTCGAAATAAAATTGAATCAAAACTGCAATATATGGGCTCATATTCGGTAAAGGGTTAAAAATGTGTGTGTACTGGGTTGCCTTAAGGGGTCAGTCTACTTTGGAGACTCGAAAAAAAGGCTATATTCGTGATTTTTTTTTTGAGAAAACTATAAATGATAGTAATATAAAATTTGTTTGATTTATTAAATAAAGTCTTAAAATTCAGAAATAAATTTTTTTTTATTCAATTTTATAGTATTTTTAGTAAAAAAATAGCAGTGAAGCGTAACGTCTCAAACATGGGTTGGTGAGGCAGCTCCATCAGAACTCAAGAACGGCTTGTCTGAAACAAAAAAATCAAAATGTTTCAGATTCAGTAAGATACTGGCTACAAAATGACCCTCGGATATTAGGTTTTAATGAAGACAAAAAAAATGGCTGATAAAAATGGAAAATTTTTGATAGAACGGTTTTTTTTTCGCATATTTAAAAAAAATATATAGTAAAAATTTAAAATTTCAAAACCCCCGAGCGTCAATTTGGTGCAAATTATGTCTAGAATAGGTGATCCAAATTTTATGAAAATCGGTTGATTAGTTTTTGAGATACAGTGGAGCTAGATTTTGAAAACGTTGTTTTGAGAAAAACGCGTTTAAAGTTTTTAATGCACGCTATACGCGCAGGTAGACGAAATGATGTTCAGGTAAAAAAAAAATAGTTAGAGTGCTCGGATTTTCTTAAAATTTTTACACAATATTTCTGGATATATATACTTTCAAATTATGCAAAAAAAAAAAAATTGAAAAATTTTAAAGTGACAAAGTAGACTAACCCCTTAATGGACCAGAAAACTTTTTCTATTCACTAATTCAGTTTTTTGGATGGCTCACCGAGAATTTGCTACAATTGTTCATGCCCGTTGTTCTTATTTCTGGTATTATTATTTTCATATCAGCGCACTTGGGTTAAGGGTTCATTGACGCAATAGCCGCTTGCGCGATTTTGACCGAGCTTAACAAAGCGCGACAGTCCTTTTTTTCTCGTGCTAACCGTCGTCGGTTGGAAAACCACGTGTAGGCTAGTCCTTCTCCACCTGACCTTTCCAACGCAGAGGAGGCACTCCTCTTCCTCTGCTACCACCATCTGGTACCGTATTGAATGCTTTCAAAGTCGGCGCGTTTGCATCCATTCGGACGACATGACCCAGCTAACGTAGCCGCTGCATCTTTATTCGCTGCACTATTTTTATGTCGTCGTTAAACTCATACAGCTCATCGTTCCATTGCCTGCGGTACTCGTTTCGCCAATGGACAAAGGTCCAAAAATTTTCCGCAGTATCTTTCTCTCAAACGCTCCCAGGAGAGATGCCTCTGGCCGGCTGGTTGATGTCCTCATGAGAGCAAAGTCTAACATCACTGCTATTCAAGAGATGCGATGGACGGGGCAAAGTAAGAAGAGCATTGGGCCTTGCAACGTCTACTACAACTGCCATGTAAAGGAGCGCAAATTCGTTGTTGGGTTTATAGTAAGAGAGAGACTACGTCGCCAAGTACTGTCGTTCACTCCGGTGGATGGACGTCTTGCAATAACCAGCATCAAAATGAGATTTTTCAACATCTCACTCATTTACGCCCACACCCCGATGAAAGAGAAGGACGATGCCACCAAAGATTCCTTCTATGAGTGCCTGGAACGTTCCTATGAGCACTGTCCCCGCCATGACATAAAAATCAAGCTTGGCGACTTCAACGCCAGGGTGACCAATGAGGGAATTTTTGGTCCCACAGTCGGAAAATTCTGCCTGCACAATAAAACATCCGGTAACGTACAGTGGGTGACCGACTTCGCCAGGGCTCGAAACATAATAGTCTGCAGCACCAGATTTGAAAAATACGAAACCAGATCGATCATGTTGTGATATTGGGAAGGCACGCTTCTAGTGCTTTAGATATACGTACGGACTCGGATAACTCGGTTCATTGTCTTGTTCTAGCCAAAATACATATACGCATCTGTGCAGCAAAAAACGTACATCTACCTACAGCTGCAATCATAACAAACAGCCAGAAGATTCGCCACTCGACTATCACTCATACTCTCTGAGAAGGCTACCCACCAATCCGTCATGCAGCAACAATGGAGCAGCATTTCTTGTTATTTATATATGTACCGCCGTTGAAGAAGAAACTGGATTTCGGCGAGTCCGAAAAAACAATTAGTACGATGAGAAATGTCATGCTGCCGCGGAAAAAATGATGCTACTTGGGCGTAACGCGAGCCATGTAGGATCGCCAACGGGAGCTGCAAAAGGATTCGAGACGTACTATCAGAATGAAGAAATGAGAGGACGAAATATGTTAGAGCGGAGGAGCTTGAGATGCTGGCCAACATGAAAAACGCCCCAAAACTTCTCTTGTTGACATAATGGTAATAAAAACGGCATACCAGAAATAAATATATGTATACGAAAATGTGCAGAATGATGAGAGGAGTCGCTTTAGCCATGCGTGTTCGTCCATGCGCTCGACAACACAATCAGAAATTCATTGGATCAGGCGTTTAGAAAAATCGAAGTCTGATATTCTTACTGAATTAACCGCTGAAATCTCAATGCCATGGGGCACGATGCTTTCGATACTCAGTGCTATTCAATATCTTTTATTCCTCCCAATATAGATTACTTGAAAACACAGATGAAAAATAACATTTAATTAAACGAAGGTAAGTTCTTCTAGATTTGTAAAATGTTCAAGCCGCTACTGCCCATGACCACCGTATGTTATCAGCTGTTTGACATAGACAACCATAAAAAAACAAAAATTAAGAATAGCAATAAAATATTCAAAAGAAAAATACTGTACCAAGTCGACGTCAAACTGATCGCTGCATAAATTCCGGCATCTATGCAAAAATTGCTGGCATACATTTACAACGCGAGTCAAGCGTTCAGCCAGCAGCATTGTACGAAAACTCGGTATGTGCATTTATGCCATGCAACATGCCATATACTAGTACTTAGAAAAACAAAAACCGAAACAATGTTGAATGGTATCGATCGTTTTGCGTAGCAAACTTAGCAAGCGTATTGCCAAGCTCCGTCAACTTCCTCGGTATCAACACAACGCCACTCCTTTACTCAGTCATTCAGATATTCTGGCATACAGCGATTCCAATACGCTGATCGTTCGCAACCCTTCCTCCGCCTCCTTCTTTTGAACACGCATGCAAACTTGCATTGTATTTGCGCCTTAATGTTGCACTGTGTTGTTTCCGTTTTAATGGCGCTCGTAAATCATCTAATTCCGAAACAGAAGTGATCCAATTGCAGCCTAAACATCTGTACGCATATTATTGCTACATGATCATATGCGTCCGCAGTCCTGAGCCGTGCCGTGCCGCTTATAGACAACCAGCTTGGCAATGCAGTCATCCGCTGATCTACTGATCGCGCCGCTCCAACTTGTTGTTCCTCATGTTTTTTCCGCGAAACACTACCTTTTTCCCTACCCGCACTAACCGTTGTGCGTTCGGCAGTAACATTTGTTCCTGTTACTAACATTCCGCTCTGTCTGCTAATATACTTTGCGCATATTCGCGCACTCTTCGTGGGGGCAATGTCGCATTGCGGCGAGTGATCATTTTTATGATCGATCAGTCTATTAAATTACAAGACTTCTTCAGAAAAACAGCGTACGAGTACGACAAGAAAACGTATTACGAATGGAAAAACAATTACACAGCAAACTGAAATAGGAGCAACAACGCCAACTGCACGCATTTCCTTTATGCGCTAAGCAAGATCAGTTTATATATAAGCAGATCCTAACTACGAACGACCGCCATGACTTGTTGGTGGTGGCTGCTTGTCGTTGTGATCCGTTGGAGTCATTCGTTTTGTTGCAGATTCCGATGTGATTTGTAATGACATTTATTTGGTCTACGCGTATTGGCCAAGGCGTGCTCTGGGGAGACAGCGCTGGTGGCAGCGTCAGTGATTGTTTCTGTGGTATTACAATTAACCGATGGGGGTTTACTAAATTCATTGCATGCACCAAGTTTGTTTGATGACAAACATATTGTACAAGCATATATATGCACTTATTTCATAATTTTGAGGCAGCTCAACGATTCTACAAGGCACATTTTTCTTTAAATTTCATGTTTATGGTAAATGCTTCATGAAGAAAGTATTGTTAATATTAAGTCTCCGGAATACAGATTTTAAAACATAAAAATTGAACCTTTCTTTGTCGGTCATTGACACAGGTGATTACAGCATATTGAAGAAGTTATGAATCAAACAATTACTTCTATTCATAAGCTTCGTTTTCGAATTTCCAGATGACTTAGTAAAGATTATTAGATGATACCCTTGTTTTGGTCTTCAATGGGTAATGACGTGCTTCAACTCTCCTTCTAATAATCCAAATTTCCGTCTTGCGTCATTGTCGGGTAATTGGGGAAAACTAAACCCGCTTATTTCTAATTAACGAACTAAGAACTACCGAGGCTTTGCGTAATGCTTTCTCCTGTTATATAGTAATATAATGGTAAAGCCTTTGCAAATTAATTTTCGAATATATTTTAAATTTAACCTAATCAAATCTATTTTGTTTTCGACTGGATTATGAAGTTAAGAAGTACAAAGACCCTTTTTGCTGTGAACGGCAGCCAGACTATTGAAAGTAAAGTTTTCAGAGTTCGTTAAAAAGGATAAGAAGATTAGAAGGAGTTATCAAAGTAGTTCGAAGAAAATAAAAATGAGCTTCTGAATTTGAGTGTGGCGGAAGAAGCTCCAAAGACAGATACGAGTATAAACCTTGCGCATGGCTTTGAGTTCCTGAGATGCAAATAGGAAATTCTGTAATAAATTGGCGAAAGGTTTATATAAACAACAAGGAAATATGCTGTCGAATCATGAATATTTATATTGAATGATTATAAAAAAATGTTGGACATTTAGGCATCGTTGAGCTTTTTTTACGATACCTGTGGCATCATTGAGCGTAAATATGTGTTCCGGTCGGACATACAGTTGTATGTTAGCAACAGGCGCTCATTTTCCATGTACGCACTAGGAGTATTCCAGCAGATAGGAGGGTTTCCACTACAGTAACAACAATAACAATAACAACTACTCGAACTCACCGAATACGACTGGATCTTCTGAAAGTTTTTGAGGATAGACGAATATTTCTTATTCCCCAAAATCAAGCGACACTTCAAGCAAGCGTACGGAAAAGCACGCGCTTGCCGGAACAACTTCTCGAATAGCTAGAGTGAGACTAATGTGAATTCAACAATGTCCTGTCTCAAACGGATGCACCGAAACCCATCATAAAATGGATTGTATCCATGTTGGAATCCAGACCGAAATAAAGTCTGAACAATCTAGGATTCCACACTCAAGGTTATGGTGATGACCTGGTAATATACATAGTGGGCCGGCATAAGGATACCATCTGTAACCGCATGCAATAAACCCTCAACATAATAAACAAATAGTGCACCGACAATGGGCTCTCTCTTAACCAATCTAAAGCTGCACTAGTGCCGTTCACTAGGAAAAGGAACATTAACACTAACTCCACAGAAGCAAACTGCCTTGGAATTAACCTTAACAAAACGCTCATTTGGAACTCTTATCTTGAGAAAGTTACAGCCAAAGACACAATGGCACATTTGTCTGTACAAAGCTTTTTGGAAAAACATGGGGGCTCAGCCACAGAATAACTTACTGAATATTCACTAAAGTTAAAGTCAATAGTAGTAAATAGTCACCTACTATTCCATAGCATAGTGGCTTAAAGTTAAGCAATGGAAGGCGGTAAATGATCTCAACGAATTGTACCGCCTCAGCTGTGACGTTATAACAGGAATAATGAAAACATGCCTCAAAATCGCGAAAAAAAGAAACTGTTTTGGGAAGACGCCAGCTTCACTATTCAATTCGCCTTGAATGTTTGAATACGTGTGAAATTAGCGTGCGAAATTCGGCTGCCGAGTACTCCTGTGACGTGGCAGCCGATATTACTCGCACAATATTGTTTTTCACCATAGTTCTAAGTATTCGAAGTATAATTGGCCAAATTGGCATCGGCTCAGAACTATATACAATATATACTTTAATAATTACAAAAATAATAAAACTATGACAGAAACTGGTTTCCGATAACATACTCTGTTGTCAAAATCTTGTTAAGAAAAAAAATGTTTATGTTGTACCCATGTTACAGTGTTTCCCAAATTATCACTCCAAAAAGCTAAACCTGATAAAGATGGCTTCATTATCGCTTTCCACTTTTCATTCATTCATCCAAATTATGAATTGGTTTTTTTAACTACTTAATTCATCACCACTTATATTAAGCTTCAACCATTAAATGTATATCCTTTCTGTAGATCTTTCACAAGATTTTTGCTGTCAACAACATCTTAGAAGATTTCTACACTTCAGAGTAGTCGTGCTTAATTCACTCAAGATGAAAAATTGTATTAGCAAAACAAGTGATTGTGTACGGAAATTTATGCAAATACATACAAACATATCTATATAAAGGTGTTTGTCAGTATGTCTGAGAAATATTTGGATTTACAGAGATGAGTAGGCTAGAAAATTGCTGCCACTTATGAAACCGCCTGCAAAGTTGATATGAGTTTTTCCTCGGTTACACGGATATTCATGGTACTGTATGTTCATATGTATGTATGTGCATATGTATGTAACAGAGTGCTTCCCCACCTACACAAAACTTACTTTTACCGCATTTACTTGTAGCTAACTCACAAGCTTAACAAATATGAAAGAATGCATTTGCAAACTGGAGGTAAACGGATATACATATGTACACTGCATGCACACATATGTATACGCAAGATATATGGTAATTTGATACACTGATAAAAAAGTACAAAATTAAAGTCCGAAAATTCTACCAAAAAGTTCGAGTTGGCAGGAAGAGGTAAGTAGGGGACAATGTCCTGTAAAAATAAGGACAGCAGCCCAGATACTGATGCTTCGATCATTTTTAAATTATAGAGGAAATGCTCCTAAAATAACTAGAAATAAGAAGACCCCGATTCCCGAAAGTTGATAATGGACTGGACGTTTCATCACTCGACTATACGGAAATATGAGTGACATGGTTCTAAAGAAAACATCGGCTGAACCATTCAAACGATGAGGCTAACAAACTTCTGTGCACTATATGGATAAACATATTCAACGATTGTCACGGCGAAATCAGCCTTCTTAATATTGCATATAAGGTTCCATTGAGATATTTAAGACGACAACTGCAGCGTACAATCAATGAAGTTAAAACTTGAGAATATGGCTTTAGATCATATAAATCTATTATCAGCCAGATTTTCACAATAAATTTTTAGAATGAACCCAAGCAAAAATAATCCCCCATTTAATTTTCGGTTTTAAAACAGGTTTCGACAGCCCACAAAACTCAAATGGCTATTGAGCAATACCGCCACCTCTTTTAAAAATGAGATTGACCTCAGCAAGATAAATAAAACAAATAAATAATTGGCGCGTACATTTCTGTTAAGTGTTTGGCCGTGCACCAAATAGTTTTTATGAGGAGTCTTTTTATGACAGAAATAGACTTGGAGGTTTGCCATTGCCTGTCGAGGGTCGACCGTTACTAGAAAAAACCTTTTTCTTTAATTTTGTTCTCCCATGCACTTATATTCGAACTTACGCGCTCCCGAATGGAGCGCCATTCGGCATTGGCGGCCTCCGAGATGTTCGATACAAAAAAAATTTCACACAGGGGTGGCACCCGATAAACTTTAGGAGATAGAATTAGTAGAATCGAGTAGTTTTCGTTTCTGCGAGCTGGGCGATGACACACCAGAGCACATCCCATGCGAATGTGTAGCTCTTGCAAGGCGAATACTCACTCACCTAGGTGGTGTGACTCTAAATCCATTGGTAATATGAAACAAAAACCCCGAAAAAATGTTCTAATTCATTACATTACCAAATTGAAGTCAGCTTTAACATTTTGTCAGCTAAAAGTGGGATATATTCTGCCAAACAGTTCTGGTGTGGAGAGAGTAGGCAATCGAGGAGCAAAATCTTCTATCACCGAATAGAAGCCACTTTACAGCTAGCGGGAATGATGAGCTGTAATATAGGGCGCAACAGCTTGGTCGATGACAACATTTAATGAAGCGGCCTTTGCGTAATGTTCCCGAAAACGATTCTGCGGATGATTTTTGAATCTTTGCCGATCAGTGCTAGCGAAAAACGCATGAGATGAAACAACGAGCTACACGCTTTGAAGAAGGACTAACAAATATCTAATTATGCATTACGGTGCATCACCCTCTTCTTTTTTAATAAGTATTTTTATTATCTTTTCCGATTATCTTTAAGACAGGTCCCCCGGTACTACAGTCAAGTATTTCGTCACCGTGTCCCTGTACATACCATAGAAAAGTTAGTTTCCAAATATGGCATGGTCAGATTACCTCAGCTCTGAGTAGGTTTGCTGGCTTACGTACTTACTTAGCGTTCCCGTATCCATCTTGCCTGCTCGCTGTGCCGGAGTTTTTTCGGCTGACTAATTAAGACTCATTATACTACTGTTAGAACAGCAGATGTATTTGTATGAGACATTTTTCATGGACCCCCAGCTGAACAAGAAGATTTTCATTAAAAACTGTGGCCAAAGCTTGTTTACCGGTAAGATAACCAACACAAGTTGAGGAAGCTCAGCGGAATTCAATGCACAACCTATGCAGGTATTCCATGAGCCCTGAAGTCATGTCGGTACACCCATATTAAATGTGATACAGAATCAACTAACTACAGAATCCCACTTCCACGAAGATGTAGTCAGACCTAGAGACTCAGAAGGATGATTGGTATAGTCAGAGACAATTTGGTCATGGTAGAATTATTGACAAGTTTCCTGGATTAATGAAAGGATCGTTATATATCCTGTCTTTGCTAAGTTTCCGGTAAAACTTTTAGATGTAGTTTAAGAGGAATTTGACAACAAGCAAAATATGTGAAGAGAATTCCATTAACATCTGTTTTTACGTATTAAAAACGGGCAGTGTAGTACAGGCAAAGGGGTTTTCTGGAGTTCTAAATGTATATCTCTCGTTTCAACTTCCTACCTTAGCGGAAATAGTAGGGATTGAGAGGGTGTGTAGAGCATAAAAAGAGCAAAAAACATGATTTTGTCAGATAGCCAGCAGCCTTCTTATCGCTGGCATCACCAACCACCAATTCCACAATTATCAGGGACTTCATTTAAATGTTAAGCTCAATCGCCAATTCAATTGAATTGAATAATGAATGCGAAGAGTGATATTGCGTTGTCTATTCGGAGTATATAAGAGAGGTCATTTGTAATTCACGTAATAAGAAAACTCTAAAATGGAAGATTTTTTAAGAAAATTTAGAAGAAAGATTTTCAGAGTAACTCCCACGATCAGGGGACATTGACTCCACTTAAAGTGGATCTTTCGACAAATATTCAATGGCGCAAAGAGGCCATTGTTGTTACTAGAGCATAAATACTCCTAATAGTATACATGTACGGGGAATGCTAGTGACAGTCTTTTGCCGGATATAAATAGGAGTCCTTCCGGTAACGTAGATCCGACTGTCGTGGGAATGAGAACCGTTCTTCACTATCCCTGTTTTGTCGTGCTTCAGCGCACAATAAACGTAAGGTACTAGAAAAACTCTCAAAGCAGAACCTAATGGAAATCTCCAAGTGACCACTGACTAGCATAAATAGGTCTACTGAGATGTTAAAATGGTCTGAAGATAGCAGTAATTCAAGACAAAATAAGCGTGTCAAAATGGCACTTCATGGGTTAGTTAATCAAGCGTCGCTACTATCCAACCAACCAACCAATTTTCTCGGTATGAGAATACATTTTTTCTAAGTGATGCAACTATTTTGCTCTTACTACCTCCACCCACTTATACTTGCATTTTGTGCACATTTTAGACGACGTTTGCTTGCATATGATAAAAATGTTGATTACGTTGACAATCTGGCTAAAAGAGACATTTATTTGACTTTACTTTTTGGGCGCGCCTGAGGCTCCAGCAGATGAAGTGCAGGATGAAGTTATGTTAAAAATGCACATACTACGCTTGTATTTTGAGTGCAGCTGGGTAAAGAGTACTTAAGTGTTGGAAAAAATCAGCAAATATGCAAAAGTAGAGTAAATAATGCATTTGGTCATGATAAAGTGTGACATAAAAATGGTAAAGTTTTTGTTAGACAAGACATTATTACTTATAAAGAGCTAAGTGGTTAAGTTTTGCACATGCATGTTTTAGGTTTTAGTTTTTTATTTTCGTAAATGTATAATATGCTTATAATTTTGTTTTAAACCTTTCCAACATGACTGGAATTAAATACTAGTGCCCTTTCCAGTATTCTTTCACAAACTCCATTAATTCAAACTCCATTTCGCTTACAATCACCAATTAAAATGGTTAATTTATTTATTTTTTCATCGAATACTCGTAAGTTTGCTTTCAGCAACCGGCAAGTGCATTTCGACATCGTCGTGGTTCCGGTCGTCGCCAGTGATAAATGTCCACTTAAGTAGTATTTAGTGTAATTTCAGCTTGCAACTTGGTCGGCTGCTGCTCTCTACCATACTTTGGTGCTTGTATGCACACATATACATATAATTCAGAAGCATACATATGTACATACTTATGTAGACTTAACAAAACTCCTTCTTTCTTCTCCTTCTCGTTGCATTCACACACACTTACAGCTCGAATAAACTCCCGTAATGCTCTCCTTAGTCTGTAATTTCGTTTACCTGATTGGGCCAATTGCAATCGACTTAGCGGGCAATTATTTATGACATCCAATTACAATTTAATTTTGGTAAATCTTTCATTTTGTAAATGGCTCATACAAAGCGCTACGGCGAGGCTGCGTTACACAGTGAGATGTGCGAGAAGTTTAAATTCAAAGACATACAGAAAATGTTGAATTCGCAGTAGTTCTTCTGAAATTACAATATTTCGAGTTAAACCGGAAGGAGTTATATATTTCTTATGTATATAACGAGGCAAACATAAAAAAACTTGTAATAAAGTACATTAGTTTGAAACTATGGTATTTTGAACAAGAAGTCCTAGGTTCGGATAGGGAATACTTGATGAAAAGCTACTATTGAATTCCATCCAAAGTTCGATGGCGGCATACGTGCACGCAAGGGAGACGGGGCTTGAAATCTAAATTCCTTCGAGATTTTGATACCAATAAAGGATGCCACTTTTCATCATACCAAACAAGAAAAAGAAAATAAAAAAAAGACATTACAATTATTGGTAAAAAGCTATACTGCAAATAATATAAAATAGTGACACAAAAATTTGCCTTTGAATTTTTACACACGATGTCATGCTTTCCCTTCTCAGCCGCTGTTTATTATGTCATATGTATGTGGCCGCCGTAGCCGAATTGGTTGGTGCGTGACTACCATTCGCAATTCACAGAGACAACGTCGGTTCGAATCTCGATGAAACACCAAAATTAAGAAAAACATTTTTCTAATAGCGGTCGCCCCTCGGCAGGCAATGGGAAACATCCGAGTGTATTTCTGCCATGAAAAAGCTCCTCATAAAAACATTTGCCGTTCGGAGTCGGCTTAAAACTGTAGGTCCCTCCATTTGTGGAAGAATATCAAGACGCACACTACAAATAGGAGCAGGAGCTCGGCCAAATACCGAAAAAGGGTGTACGCGCCAATTATATATACAGGGTGAACGATATGAAGTGTTACCTATTCAAAACACCACAACTTTTTTGTGTGAAACTAGTTTTTATTGATTTCGCAAACAAAATTGTTCAAAAATGATTACAATTCTAACAGATATTCACTTTAGCTCGTGCCTTGACTATAGCCTAACGAATGTGATCTTGAGATATTTTGGCCCATTCTCGTATAATCGCTTTTTTCAGCGCATCCATACCTTGCTCTCCAAAATGGACCAGATGGAATAGTCCATCGGATTTGTGTCTGGCGAATTCGAAAGCCATTGTGTGGACGAAATGAAGTGTGGAAAATGATTTTTCAACCATTCTTGGTTCACACGAGCTTTATGTGACGGTGCCGAGTCCTGTTGGAACGTGCGTGGTCTACGACCGAAATGTTTGCGTGTCCACGGCTCTAAACCAGCTTCTAAAACATTTTCCCGATAATAAGTCGCATTCATTTTGACACCAGGCTCGATAAAAACGATCGGAGAGCGTCCATTAGCGGTCACTGCGGCCCAAACCATTACTTGCGATGGGAAATTGCTTCGAGTGGCCATACGTGGGCTCAAATTCTCGTATGAGCGTTCGGTCAAGTTAACACGATCGTTTTGAGTGTTTATGAACTGCTCAATTGGGAAATTTTTTTCATCAGAAAACACAATGTTAGGAAATTCGCCACGTTCGTGCAAGCGCAACAACTCCTTTGCTCTTTCGCACCGAACTTTTTTTTGCTGGGGTGAAAGATCGTGTGCTTTTCTGAACTTGTAAGCCTTGACCTTGAGCTCATTTTCCAATATGCGTCGAATGCTGTCTTGCGATATTTTCAGTTCTTTGGCAATTTTTCTTCCACTTCGACGTGGATTTCGTTCAAGTCGAGCCTTCCCTTTCCGAACCATTTCTGGCGTTGTTGCGGTTTTTTTGGTCCACCTCCATAGCGTTTTTCAATGCTACCAGTATCATTGTAACGTTTTATAGTGCGATGCACAAACATTTTATTCACTTTGAGGTGACTGAGCTCACGAGCAATGGCTGGTTGTGATTTTCTAGCCAAATATAACGCAATCATGAGCTGTTTTACAGATACAAGCAGTGTGTATGTGAAGAGAAATTAATAAATTGTTAAAACACTTAGTTGTTAAACACTTAGTGTTGAAGCTCCTTATAGTATACCAATGTATATTTTTTATACGAATCTAAGAATAACATTTGTTCGCAATCTAAAAGATAAATGTGAAACATAAATTAGCTTTCAAATACTTCTTCCTGAAAATGCCTCTGGCCTTGACTATATCGCTATATTAAATTTAAAATTTATAAACTTAGACTTTATGGAAGTTCAGAAGGGGAAAAAACCAAAATAAATCTATTTTCCACAATACGAAGTCCAAGGAAAGGCAGGTTCTGAAGCCAAGTAAACTGTGTCGAAAAGATACACCGCCAAACACCACCTTAATCAAAATGTTCCGAAAACTGATAAAACCATCAACAAAGTGTAGGAAAAGTTGACCTTTAATCGCAAATTAACCATCAGAGAGCTGGCAGAGGCTTTGAACATTCCTTATGAATCCGTTCAAGACATTGTAGTTAATGATTTGGGTTTGCACCGCTTTACTGCAAAGTTAGTCCCAACATTATTACTGGAGACGAAATGAGGGTTTATGAATACGACACGGAAAAAAAAACGCACGCACAGCGCGTGATTTTTATGGATTACAACTATATTGTACACCATTAATTTTTGCCAAAAGTTCAGATAGCTTGCCAATTACTTGAAGGAATTCGCTATGAGATGTAGGAGCTCTACGAGAACATAGACATATCTCAGGGAATAAAGATCCATCGACTTCGTTGGCTGGGTCATGTCATCCGAATAGATACGAATGCTCCGACACTGAAAATATTCGATGCGGAGACAGCTTGTGGTAGCAGGGGAAGAGGAAGGCCTCCTTTGCGTTAGAAATATCAGGTTGACTTGGTTTCACTTGGTGTGTCCAACGGGCGCCGGTTAGCACGAGAAAGTCAGTCGTTTATTTGTTTTGTTAAACGCATTGTTAAACTCGACCAAAATCGCGTAAGTGGTTATCAAACCAATTAAGAAGAAGAGTTCGCCAAAAACTAAAGGATTTGAGGAAGAGCAAATCGTGGATTTTCCACCAAGATAACGCACAGTGTCATCATTATCCGTGAATTTTTGGCCAAGAATGAAACAAATACGACAGCCATCAAATTCGCCTGATATTGCTCCCTACGATTTTTTTCTGTTTGATTAAGTCGGGAAACGCGTTTTAACAGCCGAAAGTAAATAATGGAAAAATCGAAGGCGGCTCTGATGCCTACACGGCAAATAGAGTTCTAGAAATGTTTCGAAAGCTGGATCAAACGCTGGCATAAGTGTGTTGCAGTTGAGGGAAGCACCTTGAAAGCTCTAGTATAATTTTTGAGGAATAAACTTCTATTTCGAATTTTCTAAATATATGGCGGGAACTTTTTGATCAAGATGGTATACTGACTATTCCAGAAACTCTTCACACAACAGGTTGCTAGGATGAAATATCATTTTGGTTACATCATTGACTCAAAACATATTTAAGAAGTCACAAGAGCGGTCAAATGGGCCAGAACGTTGGTGGAAAAACTGTGCTGAAAAAGAGTTGAAATCAAATAGCAGTTTGGTCTATGCGATTATTTATTATATATTTATTTGTTTCATTGGGGCTTGGACTTAATTTGTTTTGATTAAAAATAAAGTTTTATGATACATTCTTTTAGAACATGGAAGGGACTTTTCATTCCCTTTAATGAGCAGATTTGTAATTATTTACACGATTTTATATGTCTATTTTAAAATTTATCTCATTTTTTTATAAATGAAATATTATAAAAAAGCAATAAATATTTTCTAATATTGAGTTTTTAATTAATAAAACAAAGACAGCAGTCATATCCTCGTACTATATGATAACCTAAATTTACATCAAATAAAGTGGTGAAGTGGGAAACTGGGAAAATTTTATCTCAAGCAAGAATAAATTTCAGAAGGCATGGAACACCGTTAGAACAAATATATCACGCTAAAAGGAGATATTGACATCATCGGCCTTAACAACCGCGCTGTTAGTTCTGCCTTCTCCAAACTGGATAAAGAGGCAAAGCGAATGGGTTTGGTGGTGAACGAGGACAAAACGAAGTACCTCCTGTCTTCAAACAAACAGTCGACGCACTCGCGTATCGGCACCCACGTCACTGTTGACAATTATAATTTCGAGGTTGTAAAAGACTTCGCTTATACAGGAACCAGCATTAACACCGATAACAATGTCAGCCTTGAAATCCAACGTAGAATCTCTCTTGCCAACAAGTGCTACTTTGGACTAAGTAGGCAATTGAGCAGTATAGTCCTCTCTCGACGAACAAAACTAACACTCTACAAGACTCTCATCATGCCCGTCCTAACGTATGGCGCAGAAGCGTGCACGATGACAACATCCGATGAAGCGACGCTTGGAGTGTTCGAGAGAAAGATTCTGCGTAAGATTTTTGGACCTTTGCACGTTGGCAACGGCAAATATCGTAGACGGTGGAACGATGAGCTGTATGAGCTTTACGACGACATAGACATAGCGCAGCAAATAAAGATCCAGCGGCTACGTTGGTTGGGTCATGTCGTCCGAATGGATACAAACGCTCCGGCTTTGAAAGTATTCGATGCGGTACCAACTGGTGGTAGCAGAGGAAGAGGAAGGCCTCCTCTGCGTTGGAAAGATCAGGTGGGGAAGGACTTGGCTTCACTTGGTGTGTCCAATTGGCGCCGGTTAGCACGAGAAAGAAACGACTGGCGCGCTTTGTTAATCTCGGGCAAAATCGCGTAAGCGGTTATCGCGCCAATTAAGAAGAAGAAGAAAAGGAAATTCGAAGGTAAAGTAATATTTTCCAAGAAAAACTTATCAGCCTGCCCCCTTAAGGCGGGCCTCTTATCAGTCGGCTTCAAAAATAACGTTTACTGCAATCGATAGATATATTATAGAAGGATATACCCTGAAAATTTTATAGTGGAATTCAAAGTGATTTCGGAGTTACACGCCTGCGTACCGTCCCTCGTGTGAGTATACTGACTACCTTCTGAAAACTTTGAAACCCGTTTTCTCAAAACCATGTTTTTGAAAATGGCGTGTAAGATTAAAAAAAACGACGAAAGTTATCGTTTCAAACCAATAATCTATGTAAAGATAACTGAGATGCGCAACTAATTAACTAACAAAATACAAGAAAATTTCTTTTTTTAATGTCATTTAACACCTTTTTTGAAAAAAATAGCGAAAAAAAGCACTTTTTTAATAATTAATTGATTTTTTCATGAGTAGTCTATTATATGCGGGACCTTCTGAATAAGACAATATTTTTCTTTTGTGTTTCAGGTGAAAACTACGACCGCAATCTTACACGCCGTTTTACTAGCGCGCTACGAGAAGCTGTACGAGATCCCTCATATGTCCGCCGATTTGTTTTTTATTTAAGGTAAAAAATAGTTTATTACTCTTCAATCATGCCTTCAAATAACTGCAAAAGATTATTCCTGTGTGTCGCTTTTTTCGCCTCGAAAAAAAATTGAGAAAAAACACCTTTTTTGAAGCCACTGATAAGAGGCACCCCTTAAGTGCCCAAAGTTCCTGACGTGTACCAGCTATTTACTTTTATGCCCTAATCCATTTCTTATTCACGTACTTTTTATGATATTTTTTTCTGTATCAGAAAATTTCACTAAGATTTATTTAGGAAGTTTTTACGAGAAAAGATTGAGAAGCCCCCAACTAAAATTACTCTTATATTTTCTTATTCATCTTTATTGTACAGGGTGGGCCATATAGCGTTTGCTTTTTGAAACACCTATTTTTGAGAATGGCAACACAAATGTGTTCATAATTTACTTAAAGGTTTGACATTTACGAAATGGGACGCTATACGCTTGAACAAAATTGGGAAATATTGAAAACCTATTTTCAAAGTGGTGAGTCTTCTTCTTCTTGCGCGGTTACACGAGTTTTTGTTTCGAAAAATTGAAGAGGATGACATGGACAACATTTGGTTTCAACAGGACGGTGCAACTTGTCACACTGCCAAAGTTACACTCGAACTTTTGGCTACCGTTTTTGAAAACTGAATAATCAGCCGAAATTCCAATATCAATCGGCCGGCTCGAAGCTGTGATTTAAGCCCGTTGGACTATTTTTTGTGGGGAGCCGTTAAGGACAAATGCTATGCAAACCATCTAGAGAGGATTGATGCTTTAAAACACGAAATCGAAGTTGCCATTCATGAAACTGGAACCCAAACAATCTAAAATGTGCTTAAAAATTGGGTTGATCGAATGGCCTACTGTAAAGCCAGTCGTGGCAGTCATTTGAAAGATATTATTTTTCATTCATAAATAACAATGGCCAATCTTCAAAATAAAAAAAAAGTTTGAAAAAATATTGATTAGTTTTTTTTTTATAGCCGATTCAAAAAGCAAATTTTACATGACCCGCCCTATAGAACTATGGCCTGCGTTTTCTTTTCAACGAAAAAAAAAATTACATTACTTTATTGTTTTTAAAATAAAATATAATTATTACATCATTCGGATCGGGATCCACGTGTCCAACACTCGAATCAGTGCCTTAATGGTCGTCTTGGAGGTTTTGATGTTTTAAGTTACCCATTAATCACAATCTATGCAAGCCAATTAATGTCACTCATTCTTTTCCAGTATGTAGTTCGACTATTTTTATTTCGTGCGACTCTATTTTACTACGTCAGTTACATCGCACACCTCTCGTTTCTCGTCGCTTTGTACGCTCTTATTTCAATCCACAAAATGGCACACTTAAACGCATAAGAAAGTTGTTAGCTCCGATATTCGCGGTTAAAGGCATCAATCAGAAATTGGTTCATGACTTTTTAAGACTACTTAATATTTTTGAGTTATCTTACAATTACCACGAATTGGTTTAAATTTATTAAATTATACTTATAATAGAAAAAGGTATTCCCATCGCCGTCACGCTCAAGAGCGCCACAAGTTCCTCTCAAGCTTATCTGCTTTCATATATCGCAGTTGGCGGCGGGCAGCTTTGAACTTTTTTCCGAGCGTTGATTGTTATATCCAATGGGTAAAAAGTAGTAATTAAGCTAACAGCCAGTCCCAAACAACAATCATCCATCCATCCGTACCCAATTGGTGACTCCAATAAATGCTACCACAAACTTGGCGCTTTCAACATACTTGAAAAATCTAGCGAATAGGTGAACGCTGCTTTTCTTGATCGCAATCGATATATAGTACAACAACTAATGATCTAATAAAATCACATATAACAGTAGCAAACAGAAGTTGCCACGCAAATACAAATACAAAAAAATTTATTATGTGCACAGACAGACGGCGGGAGGTCAAAAAGTACGCGAAATGCGGAAGAGAGGATGAGAAATTATTGTAAAATATGGAACTATTTTTTTTTTTTTTTCTTTTAAGCCTTCCTCTTCATAGTTTCCACCTGTTTGTTCATAAGTTTAAAGTTACTAGAGTAGATTTAGAAGACAAGTTTTATATAGATCATTTGTCTTTAATGTTTTTACTAAGATTGCTTATTGCCTGATATTCTACAGAGAATGTTTTCTTAATCGCCCAATTATGTTTGGTTAATGGAGTGATGTAATGTGATTTGTGACTATTTCAACAACTTTTTAAGATGTCGCGAAGCAAAAATGGCAATTCATCATAAGAATTGCTTTCAGTATATTGACTTTTAATTGTGACTTTTCTTTTTTCTCCGATTTGTTGACACATGAAAATATTGAAAATAAATATTTTACTGGAGTTTTAATCCCCGTCAAACACAAAATATATTCAACTAGACTGACTATCTCAGTTCAGTCACTGTTTTCGTTATGCAAACGATTAAATATTTCTGTCGATTGGAACTGAAATATAAGGTTGTCAAAAAAGTCTTGCGGTATTTTTATTGAATTTTCAATTATTCATAAAATTGGTTATAATAATGCGATTTAAGTCAAATATGCGCCGTTTTGTTCGATGACGAGTTTCGAACGAGATGCCAACTTCATAATGCCCCTCTTATAGAAGCTCGCTTCCCTATTGTCAAAAACTCGGAGAGCCAATTTTCACAGGGCTCTCTTGAGGACAACTTCCGACTACCAAGCTCGTTCGCCATGGACAGAAATAGGTGGTAATCACTTGGTACGAGATCCGGACTATACGGTGGATGCAAAAGAACCTCCCATCTGAGCTCCCGGAGCTTCTGGCGCGTCACCAAAGATGTGTGTGGCCTGGCGTTGTCCTGATGGAATACAATTCGGCCTCTGTTGATCAAAGATGGCCTCTTCTGCATGAGTGCTGCATTCAAGCGGTCCAGTTGTTGGCAGTACAGGTCCGAATTGAGCGTTTGGCCATAGGGGAGCAGCTCATAGTAGATGATTCCCTGCCAATCCCACCAAACACACAGAAGAACCTTCCTGGCCGTCAATCCAGGCTTGGCCACCTTCTGGGCAGCTTCACCGGTTTTCGACCACGATCGTTTGCGCTTCACGTTGTCGTAAGTGACCCACTTTTCATCGCCAGTCATCATCCGCTTCAAAAACGGGTCGATTTTGTTGCGATTCAGAAGCGATTCGCATGCATCCATACGGACAAAAATGTTTTTTTGCGTCAACTCGTGTGGCACCCATACATCGAGCATCTTTTTGCATCCAATCTTCTTCAAATGGTTTATAACGGTTTGATGACTCATGCCCAGCTCTTGGCCGATGCTACGGATGCTACTATGCCGGTCTCTTTCGATCAATTCAGCGATTTTATCGCAATTTTCGACGACAGGCCTTCCGGACCGTGGCGCATTTTCGATCACCTCTGCAACAGAACGAAAACGTTGAAACCATCGTTGTGCGGTGGAAATGGAAACTGTATCGGGTCCATAAACTGCACAAATTTTATTGGCAGCATGAGATGCATTTTTGCCTTTATCGTAGTAGTACTGTAAAATATGCCGTATTTTCTCTTTATTTTGCTCCATGTTTGCGACGCTATAACTCACGAACGAATAAAAGCAAACAACAATTAATCAAACACGTGTTAGCACGTGAAAAGAGCTTTCCAAAAAGCTCTAGCGTGAACCGATGCGACGAATACAACTAGAACTATGCGCTTGTAAAGACAAGCTTGCGGAAATACCGCAAGACTTTTTTGACAACCTTATATTATCCTCTCTCCAATGTTTAACTTTGATGACGCAGCAGTAATTCGCAATGCAACCAGTCTATGCGTACAATTCCGCAGCCCCCAAAAGCTATGCAGCGCTATCTATATGCCATTACACTACATAATATGCGTTGAGAATTGTGTATGAGAAAAAAATTTATGAAAGAAAAAAGTACTTATATAGCAAAAAATGGTATATTGTTCCCGGGGTAGGTTTTTGGCGAAAAAAAGAGCATCTTGCAAAAAGAAAGGATAGAGGAGATTCCCCAATAGGGAACACAGTAAAATAATACTGAAAATGATTTAATTATTTTTCAAAATATTCTCTTTAGAAGTCAATATACTTCGACATGCGCTTTAACCAATTTTCAAAACACTTTTGCCATTCAGTAGTGAATACCTCGAAGACAATCTTCAATAGGTTCTTTAGACGTTGAAAAACGTTGACCTCGCATTTTATTGTTGATGTTCGGGAACAAAATGAAATCATTAGGTGCCAAATCAGGGCAGTACGTTGGATGATCCATTAATTTAATTGTTTGAGTGCTCAAAAACTATTTTGTGTGAGCCGATATGTCAGAGCTTCCATTGCTTTGGTGAAGGATGATTCATCTACTTCGATCTTCGGTTGCTTTCCCTTAGTTCTTCGAAAGCTGCTGGCAAAAAAATGGCTGTCTACGACTCAGAATTGACCGATTCAAATTTCTCTGGGCGCACAGTTACGATATGACCAGATTTTCAAAAAAATATGCGACCATTTGCTTTGAGATGGTTATACCGCAAACAACTTTTGTTGAATAAAACTCGTCTTGGAACACTCGTACTATAGATTTTCCTTTTGTTTCCGATTTTTTTATTTTTAGGTCATTAACAATCCTAAAGTAAATAGATGTGTTTTGAACTATAGCGGCTGAACTTCTTCAACATTTCTTTACACCAATCGATACGAGTCCGTTTTTGAGCAATTTTTAAACGATGCAGTATCCAACGAGAATAAATCTTTTTGACGACCAAAGGTCCATACAGCATAATATTAAATGCTGGTCCCAAGGATACCTATATCCCGCAATATGTCACTTGATGATCTTGAGCTTTCAAATAATGTTTTCTGGCACAACAACCATTTTTGGACGATCTTAACGAAATTTATCTTTCAAAAACCGACAGTCACCTCGTTGTACCAGCGTTCAACAGTGGCTAAGTGTGGTGCTTCAACGCCAGAAATCAAATCAAGTTGATAATGTATTCTTGTATCGATAATCCACGTCAAAAATCGTATTAAAATAATAATATACATATAAAATATAAAAATAGCAAAATATTCAAGAGTTAATTCCATTTTTTGGACGGGATAAATTTTTCAAATCACTCATGAAAAATAGAAAAACTAAATTTCGTAAATAAAAATTTGATATGTATGTTTTTGCTATACAAACTTTTCAATAAAAATAAGAAGTTACGGCTCACCACTTACTTACGTATTGTTTCTCAACGGCGGATAGCCTTGCCCTAGTCTATGTCACTCTACTTCAATATTCATCTACGGTGTTTTGAGCAGCTAAAAAGACAAGACCTCGAAACTTTTTTTCGCCTGGGGAATGGGAATAATATTTTTCAAGCGGAAGTTCTTGGGTAAAGGGATGTGTGCAGGATCATCCCGAACAGCTATTGGAAGTATGAATTTTAAAGATAATCAAGCAATCATCTTAGCTCCTACAACTAATTTAAAAATCGTGTGGCAATACAAAGAAGAACTTACTGATGAACTGGGAAGACAGGGGGCATCCTATAATGAATTCGAAGCGGTAGATATAGGCTGCCCCTAACGCGTGCGCAAAAGAGAGATCTTCTCTCTATTCTAAAAACAGTCCGTTGACAGATGGACTGACACGGATACCTGCAAAATAACTAAACAAACGTGGCCCAATTTCAACTAATCCAGAAGTGACGAGTTGTTAAGAAACTCCCAAGCAGACATATTAAGAATTACGTCAATAATAACCGGCCACTGGCCTTTGGAATACCATGGAAGAGGGAATACCATGGCTGAGCAACGTTAGATGTAGAAGCTGCAATCAAGAAGAAACTAAGGAAAAAGTTTTTTTTATTACCTGTGCTTTTATTACGGAATGCTGGGGGAAT
Source organism: Anastrepha obliqua (assembly GCF_027943255.1). Lineage (NCBI taxonomy): Eukaryota > Metazoa > Arthropoda > Insecta > Diptera > Tephritidae > Anastrepha > Anastrepha obliqua. Next base: position 96,376,195 of record NC_072892.1, on the reverse strand, counting down.
TATCGATGGTTAACTTCAAAGAAATTACAGGAAAGAAAATAGACGACATAGGCATAGACTCAAATCAAGATGGTTCGTCTAATAAAAAGCAGTGGTTGTACAAGTAGGGTATCAAAATGGCATCTTTTGTTCTAATTGGGGGTTTTTAAATGATTTGCAAAATAATTTCAATACAAAAGTTTTTACTTATTAAAAATGTTATTTTAAAACTTTATTAAGCAGCAACTTTTAACTGTTAAAACATGGTTCAAAATTTATTGATGATTTTTATTATTATAACTAGCAAGCCCTTTAACGAAAACAAAAAAAAGGCGGACTCTTGAACTAATATTAAAAAGAGGGGAAGTGAAAGCAAAACAAAAAAAAAAAAACATTATCTGTGAAGTGGAATATCGCGGAAACAGTTAAGTGTTGCACATATTGTCTATTAAACAAATTAATCATAACTGACTTAAATAATAATGTCCTTAATAACCGGCCGCCGTAGCCGAATGAGTTGGTGCGTGATTACCATTCGGAATTCACAGAGAGGTCGTTAGTTCGAATCTCGGTGAAAGCAAAAATTACAATAATAAAAATTTTTCTAATAGCGGTCGCCCTTCGGCAGGCCATGGCAAACCTCCGAGTGTATTTCTGCCATGAAAAAGCTCCTCATAAAAAAATATCTGCCGTTCGGAGTCGGCTTGAAACTGTAGGTCCCTCCATTTGTGGAACAACATCAAGACGCACACCACAAATAGGAGGAGGAGCTCGGCCAAACACCTAACAGAAGTGTACGCGCCAATTATATATATATATATATATATAACCAAGAACGCCTTTCCCGGTATGTTTCACCTGAGTAGACAATACCACTTTTTTCCAGGCAAGAGTTCCCATAATCAGACTATATCTTTGGAAATGTAGCGTTTTTCCGTGCTCAGTGAGAAGCTTGAGTCTGGCATTAAATTATATTTTCGAGGCTTGAGTTCGCTGCCCGATTATCTTTTGTACTCTGTGAACTTTTTGGCCTCCCCTCCTATATGTGGATATTTATATACTTATATGTTTATATATATGTATATATATGTGCTATATATGGCTAAGTGTACCTTTGTGTAATGAAAATTCGCGAACAGTAATAAAGCAGTGGGCGTAGGAAACGAAGGCAATGAAAGTATTGGAGCCACTTCCTTTTTTCCTTGCCACAAGTTCAAAGTCGCAATCGGGAAATCTTTCGCTTTGTGCGCAAGTGGCACAAATGTGCGAGTTAACTATAAAAATGAGAAAAACAAAAGCAGCATCAAATGCACCATAAATGTAGCAAGTAAAAAAGGCCGAACTTTATTAGTTGTTGTTATTGTTGTTGTCGTTGCAGTTGTTCTTGTTGGTTACTTTTGTATATAAACGATTTATCTGCGATCTCATATCATGTACTTTCGACATTACAATTGCGGTAAATGCTTCTAGTTTTTAGTTTCAACGCGTTTGCCGCGCAGCTGCCACCGTCACCGCGGGAGCGGCAGCAGCTTGCAACACAGCTCTAAACCATGCCCATGCCGTGCCATGCTATGGGTAGTAGCAATAGCAGCATATCGGGCTCAAAGCATTATCAATAAGCAGCGATCATCGTCAGTGCAATCGCAACAACACCAACAATGACAACTCCGCACAGCTGCATCAGCAGTAGCGGCCGCAAGGAACTGGCAACCGTTTTGCGATTGCGCCGCCGAACACGCGTCTGCTGGTCTGCGATTGTTGCTGTAGAAACTTTGTTGCAATCACAATCGCGCATCCGTAGTACACAACAATAACAACAGCAACAATAACATCAGCAGTCACAGCATTGTCAGCAGCGCAAATGTCGAAAATGTTGCTACTCTTCCTGTTTGTGCTTTTGGATTGCTTGTGTTTCTTGCCTTTTTGTTGTTGTGGTAGTTGTAGCTGCCATTGTAGCAGCAATTGCTTTTGATCTGCATATTGGCAATATTTGCTGTGATTTCACTGTATCTGCTCATTTGCGTTTTTCCTCGCTGCTTCGTCTACGTATTTTTCCACTTCTTCTCCGTCTTTCACCTCGGTGTATTCCTGAGATTTGTATGCAACGATTGTGGAACTTTCAAGTTGCTCTTACTGTTGTTGTACAGCTTGAAAAGATGCGTTGAATGCAGTGAGTACGCAAATGCGATCGTTCATTTTGATTTGGTTCGCGCAACATGCAACATGCCACAGCGTCGCTGGTTGGCATTATTGCAATAGCAATCGCTTTTGTATACTCGTAGTTGCCATTTTTCCGGCGGCAGCAGCTCGTATTTTCTTCTACTTATTATTATTACTGTTGCATCGACAACAAGTGTCATTTGTAATGTGGCAATTGCGAGATGCAAAACATTCACATTCCTATGAACCACAGTTTTCCGCTGATTGGAATCCGGAATTACTCTTTACTTGCTATGGAATCAACGAATTTGTAAATTGTCTGCGTATTCGCTTGTAAGTTTGTATATTTGTATGCATATTTGGAAACATATTCTCATTTCGTCTCACTGATCGCATCAGTTTCGGGGTATCAAATAACAAATAATGCGTAAAGATATGTATTTGTAATTATGTATGCGGGTAGGTTATGAGAAACGAATTTATGACTATAAATTTAAGCTTTATTTGTAAGTTTGCAATTAAGAATGTGTGGGTAGAATGAACTTTGAACGCCGATTCGCCGCATTGGCATAGATAGGTTTAGAAAGGATAGATACTTTGCTCTTAAAAAAGGATGCATTTGTGCATACTTAATACATACATAAACCCTTGCAGTCAACTGCAATCAGCCTCTCCAGTCTAAGTCTTCGAGCCATCAAATTTTTCCCACTAAACTGCAGACCATTCCTCAAAGTTCGGGGTATTCGCGTAGAAAGTGTTGAATGAAACTCACTACCTCACTTCACACCTTCCGCAGGAAGCGTTTCTCGGATCATAAACCTGGTGTATAGATACTATTCTCATGAGAAGCCGCATATTTGATTTTGAAAGTCTTAGCAGGTTCCGCATTCTTCGTTCATCAATTGTTTGCCAAAGAGATTTTACCCTAACAGCTTGTTCTGTTTCCGGAAACCGCCACTTCAGCACCATTACCCAAATATTCTTTATTGAGGGGTCACTGCTTGCTGTTCAACGTTGGAAAATATCCAAGAGCGAACTGGAATGAGTATAAAAGACAGCATCCATTTTTATCTACTCCCGCCAAGGCTCTTGAGCCTCTATTGGACCTTCTCCCTATGGCGAATTCCGGGCTAATTGCAGCACAATTTGATTAAATGCAAGCCTACTTTGGCAGGATTTTAAATTTGGATACTCGAAAAGTATTGGCATCTCTTCCGAGCATTCATAGGTTGCTAGAATACTATGCCCCACAATTTAGTTGTGGATCTCATTTTTCCATACAAATACGAGAAAGATTTGAATGGGAAAACGTTAATGATTCTAACTCAGGGTGAGTGGCTATCTTCACCAAAAGCTTAAAGCTAAGTAATAGGGCGTGCAGCGGCATTCACTCAGAAGTGTCTTTAAAGCTGAGTTAAAAGCTATAAAAGGAGCTGCGTTGTGGATCAGAGACTCGTCCGTTGTAACGTATTACTTTTCAGTCAAGCTGCAAGAAAATATCTGCAGTGCAACAATACTTCTTCGAAAATAGTAACTAAATGTTGAGCTATTCTAACTCAAGTGGTGCACCACGAACTTTGTATGGGTCCTTGGGCATAGAAAACTTCCTGTAAATTACATCGCAGACGAACTGGCTGGGAAGTTAACTGATTTTAAATCAAAGAACTTTGCGCGGTGCGGAACATTCCTTTATCCTCAAGCTAGGCAGGCCAACAGTAGATGGACTGAACTGAATTGTGAAGCAACTGACAGGTCTAGCTTAGAGGGAGTGAACACTAAACTAGTTCCTTCTTCAATCTAGACTGGCCTTCCAGTCCTTGGTACGGAGTATCGAGTGAGGTTTCCCTCTGTCGTAGCTACAGAAACGAGGAGGAAGTGAAGAGCATTAAACACTTTTTCTGCTCTTGTCAGAACGCAACACCGTTGCCTTATTTCTTTAGATGCCTGGGAAGCTTAGAATCCACATCTATCCGAAGGACGAAGTAGTTTCAGGATATTGAGAATTAGGGGGGAAACTTGAGCTCAACTACTGACATCACAATGGACCCCTCTGCATTTTGGTGGAGAGTGGCAACCACCGAAATCTAGCATAACCTTTTATGCTGTTACAACAACAACGACAACTAGTTCCCAGATTAGTTCAACTTCTGTTGGCAATTAGTCAAATTTAATCCGCAATTTGTGAAAAAAGCCATAGGGGTTTATATGCGTAGACTATTTTCCCTCTCCTTCGCACACTCGCATGCTTCTTCATTTTTCGGAGCGATATTATGCATCGATACCTATTTATTGACTATGTACAAGGAAGGCGAGTTTTGCTGTCATGCCACATGCACAGGTCTTAGCTTATAAAGCAGGCAAAAGTTTGGAATTTGGTAAGCTTATTTCAATGAATATTGCAAATTGTGAGAAGCTACAAGCTTTTTGCAATATGTAATAATTAAGCTAATATATAAGGAGTAGAGCAAAAATCTTAGGGCATTAGAAAATTAGTTACCAAAACGACCTGAAATTATAAACCGCTAAGAGTTTCTTGTGATTCAACAACTTGTGAGTTTTTTCTTTAGGCAATTCGGTTATATTAAAAAATAGCTTTTTTTTGAATATCAAAATAACACCTCTCATTAAAAACCCCTTTAGATGGACCTCCCTGTATGATGAGGAAACTTTTCCAAAAACTTGTTTAGTAGACTCCAAATAAATAAAATTTAATTATAACTGTATAAATATTTATACATATACAAACTAGCTCGGTAACTCAAAACTTTACATAGAATTGGTTGCTTCGAAATAGTAAACACAGGTCCTTCAAACTCTCCGGCTAAAAATCAGATAAAAATTTGATATTGAATGTCCAAAAAATCATAGATGATCGGTTAATTCCGAATTTACTGATGTCCTCTGCTTAAGTTATTGCGAAAATATTATATATTTATTTTACTTTATTCCACAGCTGACGTTATTAATTGCATAATATCATAAATTATTTAAAAATTAACTTAAAACAAACCCAGTTAGTTGCTGATAACCTCATTTCATTTCGGACACCACAAGTGTTAGTTCCTAAGTTCAGCCACGTCTATTGTGGTTGGGGTGCAAATGTCATTACATTCGTTCACTTACACCAAATCTCCAGATACGGATCCTATTTCGAACTTCCTAACCAGCACTACGCATAGGCGAATTTAATTGACAACTTGAAGCTACAGCGCACAGCTACTAGGAACTGCATTCCGACACAGCCAATACTGCATTAATGCCATTGCAGGCTTTAGTAAAACGCACTGAATGGCCTGAGGATTGTGATTGGCATAACCACTCCACAGAACATATGCAAAAGGCATTGGAGTAGAGCAATATGTATGATGAAGGATGTAGTGGCTGGTAATGCAGCACACTCGCTCACCCACAATAAGACCACAATCTATGTAAGTGTCTTTAGAGCTTTGCCTGAGGCACCCGAGATGAGCAGCATAGTGCGGTTGCTTAATGAGAACCACAGGACATTGCACGTATCCAGCAGAGTGCAGTGCATGAACATGTTTGCAATTGCCTTTCCAGCAAAAAGAAAACCACAATTGTACAATAACGGTAATGACAGCCACATGTTAGATAATCGAATCAATCAAGCTGGGAAAATGAAAAAAATAATTGAAATTTCGAAGCAATTCCATGAAAAATGGATGTGAGTAACTTGGCTGAACAAATCAAGCCTTGGGAAAAGATTTGGGAAAAGCCAATTTCAGTTAAGAAATTTACCCGAAAATGAGTATGCCTATTACATAGTTCAAAGCTCATTAAGATGGGGCCAAAGATAAGAACATCTTTTTAGAAGCGACAGTAACCGCATAGGTATAGAAATATGTTAAGAGCTTAGAAAACAATTTAACTTAATTTACATTTACTTTGGATTAAAATAAGTCTACGTTAACAAATCGTTAAAATCAGCTAAATATAGTGGAAATTTTTCTATTTTAAGATAAGTATTTATCCGTTCATGGGAAGAATATTCGGATACTGAGCGATTCCATGGAAGGTATACAACTATTTTGGACATTATCATCAATTTATCTGAAAAGTGGTTTAATTGTAGGCTTGAGTGTAATAGGAAGTAAACTGGAAAAATTAAAAAAAATTTTATAATTTTGAGATTAGTTCAGTGTGGTTCTATATAAAATTTAAACATTTTTAATGTTGTAGGATAAAATATACTTTTCAAAAACGTTTTTTCGAAGAATTTTTTGTTTTTCTGTCAGTTTTGAAACTCACCTCCCCTCAAATTGGTGTTTAACAGCTGGGCTATGCTCAATAATCCCTAAAAGCTTACACAACTTTTCGAGTGTTTTCAAAAACGTTTTCCAACAAAAATATTTAAAAGATGATGTAATACTTCATCCTAAAAAATTAAAAAAAATAAATCAGGAAAATGTTAAAACGAATCGCAGATATTCACTTTAAAAAACTCTTCAAATAAACCAATTTTAAAATACCTATGTACGAAAATGTCCCAAATAGTTGGTCACTTGACATGGAAGTATACGACTGCTAAACGTACACATCCACATCACTTTTGGAAAACTATCGTTCAAGAATTCGTCAGATGGTATCAGATTAGAGGGACACGAATGCACAAAAAGAGGAAGATATCCGTTAAGGCACCATTAAACTCGAAAAAAAGTAAGGGACACAAGAGCTATTCGCAGTTAGTTGCGTAGGTGTAGTTAAGAATTGAGAGCCATAATTTCTCAGTCCAACTGAAAATAGCTGCCGTGATTATGTCACCTCATCATCCTCTCCAGGGTCTGGCAATCTGGTCATATCGTGCAAAACTAAATTGATTCTTAATTTTGTTTTATTTTCACATATTTTTTAAGTGAAATATGTGAAAATAATACAAAATTAAAAATCAATGACCACCTTTCACTTAGACTATGGCCTTGAGACAGTCCAGAAATCGCAGCTGCCCGAATGTGACTTACAGGTATATTGGCCCACTCGCGGACCTTGAACCTTGCTCTCCAAAATGGTTTAAAGAGAATGATCCAGCGGATTCGCGAATGGTGAATTTGAGAGCTATTGTGTGGACGTTATGAAGTTCGGAACGTTGTTTTTTTGCCATTCTTAGTTCACTCGAGATATTGAAACGTCCATTGTCTGCCACTGAAATGTTTGTCTGCCCACGGTTTCACAGCCGCCGGAATATTTTCCCGATAATATTTCGCATTTTCCTTGACGCCAGGCTTGATTAAAACGATTGGAGAGCGGTCATCTGCGGTTACAGTGGCCCAAACCATTACCTGTGGCGGGTGCTGTCTCCTTGTGGCCATTCGATGACTCAAATTCTCGCATGAACGGTCGGGCAAGTTTATCGGGAGTTTACGAATTGCTCAATTTGAAAAATTTTCACGTCAGAAAACACAATGTTCGGAAATTTACCGCTTCCGGCCAAGCGAAACAACTCCTTCGCTCTATCAAGTCTGACTTGTTGCTGATTTGGTGTAAGATCATGCGTCTTTGGGATCATTTTTCAGTATGCGGCGGATGCTATGGTCAGATATTTTCATTTCTTTCGCTATTTGATTCGCTTCTACACGTTTTGAACTATTTTACGTGACGTTGCAGTTTTTTGATGACCACCTCCATGACGTTTTGCGATGCTACCGGTATCATTGTAACGAGGTGCGGATGGGGCGATAAACAAAAACTTTATTTACTATAAGATTGGACGTCACAACCACTTCAAATCAAGCTAAAGTATCACACATGAAGACTGTGAATAGATTCGGAACTAAATCTCTAAGAAGAAATACTTACATATCGTCATGCAAAGAATTCAGGAGGTGTGGCCATAATAAGACTGTTAACCAGCTGTCTACAAATTAAAAGAAATCAGCTGATAAGAATAAAAGTGCAGGCAGAAAGAATAATGAGCAGGAAAGAATAATATGAGCTGGATTTCTTACGACGTGGCAGCCGAAGTTAATTTCACAATTTCGTTTCGAATGGCTAAACATTGGAATCTATCATCCATGCATCTATATTTAATGGCAGCCGGTTTGTGCTAGCCCATGGGTCATTTTACTTTCTGTGTTGAACTAGCGTTGAATTATCATCGATTCTACAAAAGATGACTAAACCTAATAGTCCAAGATCTTAGTGACATGAAAAGAAACTGCAAATTGTGATGACCAACTTGCCGTCTTTCTTTTAGATAAACTCATGTAATTGGGCCAGAGATGAACAACAGATAGGCACTCTTTAAAAAGATAAGTCATTTTACATCCATAGGAGTGCTAACAGGGAGTAAGACTTCTTTCCCAAGGTGTTGATTAATCTGCAGACACATGACTTCTGCAGAAGCTGGCAAAGTGTGGAAGAGAAAGAGACTATCTCGCACTATCTATGCTATTATCCTGCTCTATCCAAACGTAGATTTCCCTTTCTTAGACAATTTTTTTTAATGAGTTGGAAGATCTTTTTTTTGTACTATAGAAATCAGAGATCTTCTAAAATTTTTTTTTTAAGTTCACAAATGTTTTATAAGTGATAAGGACAAGTTCCCCAAGCGGCATCGCAACGAACATGAACCTGAGTGTAGGGGACAAAATCTAACCGAATCTGCAGGAGATATGAAGATGAAGAAACGATTTCTCATTTCCTTTGGAATTTTGGCCCCTGGGAGTGCCATTTATACTGATCCAAGTTAGATAGTTGATATTGTTTTAACTAAACTGATGGCATTCAGAGGGAACACTGGGTATTTCGCAAGGCGGACTAGTAAGATCAACTGTGCTTAAGTGTGCCGCTGATTTTGGCGGTAGCCACTTCAACCTCCCTTACATAACTGAGAGAATATTTATGTTTTTTTAGTGGTCTTCAAATATTTAGTTTTCGCATTTTATTTTGTTTGCTTCAAACTGGACTTGAGCACACAAATTAAAAATATGTAACTTAAAGAAATTTAAAATTATTTTGATTTATATCACTTTTTACATGGCATTATATTTTAATTTGCTGCTGTGTTTAGTAATTATGATTTTTTTTGTTTTACAATTTTCTTTGAATATTAATTTTGCAAACTACTGATTTCTTTACTTGTCAGCTTAAATGTTTGCAATTTAATTTTCGTATGTTTTTGATAGCCAAATTACTCAACTACCAAATCACAGCTCAAGTGCACGTGCCACTCGCCATAACGGTCTTTCGCTTCGAGCTGTACATTTCTGGCGAACCCTATAGGAAAGTTATTAAGATTTTTTAGGGCATTGCATGTGAGTACAAGTTCTTGAATGACAGTAACAAAGTACTATTTATCAATATAAATTTATTTAAGCAGTAACTATTCATTTTTTATTTATTCTAATATTAAATGTACATAGCAATTCTTTATTATTGAATTCTAATTTAATTTAAATAAAAACTATACTTACTAACGTTTACACTTTTCGAATATTGCCTAACTAGCACTGCCACCTCAACAAATTTGTGCTCTGGAAATTATATTATATTAATTTTCGAGGGGAATTTTTTATGCAATAAAAAATATAAATACTCAAGCTGAAAAATACTTATCTAATTGTTACATAAATGTTTACAGATTCGGCACGATTCTCATTCACTTACACGAAGGACGAAGCAATAGAGAAGTTGTAGTTGAAGCGCCATCGGATGTAAAAACCCCCGAGCAAAAGATGCAGTAGCAATCAAGCCGTCGTCAACATTGGGATCCGAATACTGGCAGCAAAAATATGTTAGCTGATGAAGTAACAGAAAGCGAGATCAGTGCAAACGTCTTGCTGTTACCTCACGAAAGTAAAAGAATCGGTGACGTTCGTAGAAAACCCGAGGCGTTGAGGCAAATCGGAAGATGAAACCGCCAAACATATGCGGACATGCCCAGCACTGATACATAAGCAGGTAAACATATTTTGTCAGAGGAGGAAGTAAACCTCAATAAAAACTTGTTGATGGCCATACCACATTATAAATTTACTGCATTACAAATAGCAGTAAAATATTGCGGTCGCAGTGCTAAGTCCACTCATAATAATAAATGCGTGCATTAACAATGTAATATTTCACATACCTTCCGGCTTATATTTAATTTTAGAATAAAGTTGAACTCACTGAAGCTGAAATAAATATGTTTTTAATAATTTTTATTCGGCTACTCTTCATACTCACTCTTTTTAAAGAATTTGATCGCTAGATTTCAAAAGGAAAAGTCAGAAGTATAGTTTATGTCAAATGGGGGCAATGACGGCCAAGAAGAGGAAGTGAAACTATATATACATATAGATATAGATATATATATATATATATATATATGTATAATAATTGGCGCTAACACCCTTTTTGGGGGCTTGGCCGAGCTCCTCCTCCTATTTGCGGCGTGCGCCTTGAAGTGGTTCCACAAATGGAGGGGCTTTTTCATGGCACAAATGGAAGAGCTTTTTCACGCGGAGGTTTGCCATTACCAGCCGAGGGACGACCGCTATTAGAAAAAAAACTTTTTATTAATTTTGGTGTGTAACGTAGACTCGAACATATGTTCTCCGAATTCCGAATGGTAGTCACGCACCAAGTCATTCGTCTACGGATGCCGAGGAAGTGAAATTAAATACTTTTAAATTATTGCATCATTGTTTGGACTTGATTAATTTCCGGAATGTATCTACACATATTTTTGTTCATAAAACTTGCATGACGATCTAAAACCATCTTTCAAGGTAAGACGTATCTTTGTGAATTCTGTGAATACTATAGAGCAGTAAATAATAGTGTATGTCTCTAAAAATACCTTTTCTGGATTTATCACCAGATTTTTTCTTAAATAATGTTGTTTACTTAAGAAAATTTACTTAATTGCGATGTTTCTAAAATTAAAACATGTTATTAAAAAAAGTTTCTATATAGCATCCAAGGGATTATACGTACAGATTATAGGTTATTGATAATCAGTCGAAATAAAAAATTAAATAATTATTTTTTGTAATTTCAAATTATTGATAGTTATTTGTTTTAAAATATTTAATTTACCAGCTGCTGTAGCAGAATTACTAAAAAATATATATAATATTTGCGAAATAATTTACTCTTCGCAGTCTTACTCACCGGCTTCAAAAAAAGAATAGTACTCTACGGTTCACACTTTCTCAAGGTTAAGGAGTACTTTATGAACTCCCTTCTTTGTAAATATACTATCATATCGTGCTTTTTAGTCAAGTTGTGGTCCAAGTTCATTCGTGGCTTTGATAAAAACGTTCAAGAACTTTGGGTCAACGTTCTCCTCTATAAAGAATCTTATTAGAAATAACTTAGGTAAGCTGAAAAAGAAACAAGTAAAGGACAAAAACATCTCTACAAACCTTTCAAACGAGACAGTGCATAGACCTTCCCTTTGAGAACATATGACGAGAATATTCCCCCAATCTGCTGAATAGTGGCAACAGCAGATATCACAACGAAGATGAAAACCTGGGTTATCTACTAACTGACTACGAACTACAAACTACGTACTAATATCAAGAGTAGTAGTATAGGGTGATCAATCATGAGGTGCTTTTTTCAATAGTTAAAAAAAACAAAAATGTAAATTATGTTCAAAACCTTTATTTATCATTTGAAAGGACATTCTTTGACATTTACTTTTTGAATATGACTTCATTCAAATGTTGGCCCCAACTACGCTTAAGGTGGTCCATTCTGAAGGTCCAATTTTCAATCACTCGTTCGAGCATTTCGTGAATAACACGCGTAATGTTGGCTTCCAGAGCTTCAATCGTAGCTGGTTTATCAGCCGTTGTTTTCTCTGGGTGTAAAGGTAGCTCTTGAACCTGTTCTGGTTGCTCTTCATCCCAAATACGGCAATTTTGCTTATTGACGTAACCATTGAGCCAGAAATGCGCCTCATCGCTGAACAAAATTTTGCTCGAAAACAGCGGATCTTCTTCAAACGCTGATTTTCATAATACAGTTGAACAATTTGTAGACGTTGTTGCGGTATGAGTCTTTCCATGATGAAATGCCAAACGCTGTTCAACAAATCCACGATGACAGTTTGCCACAACTTGCGCGCGATCTGTAAAAAAAACGCAAATGAAAAAAACTCCTCTTAATTGATCACCCTATATAATGTTCTTTATTTGAACAAACTCATTTAATCTTTTTATAAATAAATATAACAAAGAATATGCGACTTTAACATGCATGTTGTAAGTCGACAAATTAGATAAATAAGTATTAATACAATAATGAGATTTTCTATGAAAACAAATAAGGCACGCATTAATCCCCGATGTGCTCTCTTCGATTTCAAAGAAATAGTATTCTCTCAAATGCGCTACTATCTTGAAATCAATTTTCTTTTTATTCTATAAAAGAGCATTTTTGGAAAGACTAAAATCCATTATCAACCCCTATTATTGAAACTTATCAGTGCGGCTTTAGAACTCTTAAGAAACTTCAACCAAAGACCAGATATTTACAATGCGTTACAATTTGGAATAGACTCGTTCAAAAAGACTAGACATACACCACGACTTTGTCAATTTTTATGCCACTTTGGATAGCACGAAAACTCCTGAATAGGGCTTCCCGGAAAAACTAATACGGTTATGCAAATTGAAGTTAAGCAATTTCACCACTCATAGTTCGGCGACACGAAGTACAGAATGCAGAGGTGCAGCCAATATCAGACCGTTAACGGCCTCTTAGCAATTTTCAGGGAATCAGCTAATTTGTTAACGTAACCTAGGTTATGGCAGCAATTTGTTTACAAAAAACTGAGATAGTATTAAAGATTTCAGCCGCCGAATCCCCGATAACGTGCCAGCCGAAGTTATTGTCACAATTTTGCTTCAGATTGCCAAAACTTATAATCTATCATTCCTGGTTCAACGATTAAAGATTCAGAGGCTGCGCAGACTAGGTCTTGTCATATAAATGGCTCCAACCCTAAAGGTGTTCGATAAAAGGCATAAGAAAGCTTTGGAAATTGGAAAATTAAATTGGCTTCCACAAGCAAGAGAAAGCTCTAGCAAAATCGTTCAGGTAGTTACTGAGGAAGAAACGAGAGACACAAATCGAAATTAAAAATGTGCTCGTGAGCCAAATTGAGACTGATGGCAAATCCATAAATTTATCATACCATTAGTAGAATCCAATAAATTTGCTTAGCCAGATTTCATTAATTAATAAAACTTAACCTCTTCTACTGTCCCAACGCCAAACTTAATTTTAAGTTTGTCAGGGTTGTTGAGAATAGGGGGGCTTTTCCTAATGGGCCTTTATATTTTAGCTGCTTGTTTAATTACATTACTCGTTATGAAAATTGAATCAGTCTGGTATTTCGCTCAAGATATTCCTGCACTCATTCCCTCAGCAAGTCTATTAATTTTATTCCGGCACATATACATGTACATATGTACATTAGTATGATAGTTATATACAAAATTCCAAAATGAGCCTTTATAAATATGTAAGCGTACAGCACAGCGCACAGCATAGAGTAAAGCATCTGTTTTCATGTTAAATTTTGAGGCTTAAGGCAACATATGTATGCAAAAAGGTGAGTAGGTAAGTATGTACTCACAAAATATTGCAAATAGTTTTGTGCTCACATTTCAAGCACTTAATATAGTCGATTATCAAGCGAAATGACAGCTACACTGGCCTATTCTTTTGTTATTCAATAAGAAAATGGTACCGCAAAAATAGGATGCGATAAAAACTTGAAGAGTTCAGAAGAAGGACTAGTTCAAAATTACCTTTTTTGTAACTAGTGGGTATTGAAATGCTGACCGAAGTCCAATGATTTTATCTTCGCATCTGATTTGAAAAGCTACGTTTCGAAATAATAACTGAAATTTTTGTATGATAGGACTGCTTCAAACGGAAATAATACAAGTATTGGGTGATTCAAGAGTGATGCATATTTTTGACGACAATAATTTGTGATATGTAACTTCTTTCGTTTTATTTTTTCAGGAAATTGCTGCTATAAGCTCACTCATGAACCGATACTAACTTAAATGAGTCGAAAAAGTTATCCAGAGATTTATGAAAATCACACTCTTTATAAAGTCCGTTTCGCGAATCGTCTTGAGCGATGAGGTACGTTTTCACCTAGACAGATACCTTAAATGCCACATTGTACTGAAAATCTACATGTCAATCAAGAAAAAACTATGCACCCACAACTTTTTATGGCCCGAATTAGATAACTTGGATTTGGAAAATATGTAGTTTCACAAGCCACTTGAACAATTATGCTTTTGCGAACGAAGTTCCCAGGACGATTTTTCCATGAAACATCGCGGTGAAATGGCAGCCAAGATCCTTGGATTTGACACTATTGGACCGCTTTGTCTCAAGCTAAGCGAAAATTATGGTATACTATAATAAGTTCGAGACGATTCCAGAGCTAAGGATCGAAATCATACGCGTTGTAAGTGATATGCAGCCAGAACTCTGCCAAAAATTATGGGAAATGGTGAAATGCCCATCTTGAGTTGCCAGGGGAGACGTGGTAGGCATTTAGCGCATATTGTATTTCACACAAAAGTGTAATTTATTAAAAAGAACGACAAAAATAAATCGGCTCAGTTTGGTTTTGACAAATTATCAACTGTCAGTGCTTAATTTTGTTCACATTGTTTGCCAAAGTGATCCACTTGCAATGCACACACATGCACAGGCACCTCAGCACGCACATAGCCCAGACCGATCGTAAACAACATTTTGGCCATCCTTAATGACTCGCCGACTTTGTCTTTTGTTAGCCGTCTGACTTTTATGTTCTTTTTCACTCGATTCGCCACTTGATCATGACTTTTCGCTTTTCATACAGAACAGTTGATTTTTTTCTTTTTTTTTACTTGTACGCTCGGTGGCTTATACGAGTACACTCCTCGCTTATCGCTTGTGTCCGTTGATAACTTTTTCATTAATTGACAATTGTTGTTCGGCTGACGATGGAAACGCCGCCGCCAGTACTATGCATTTACATAATTTATGATAAACAATTCTGCACAAAACAGTAATTTTAAAATAATATCGTTAATGCAATTTCAACTTTGCCGCTTGTGGCTCCCTTGTCAAGCAGAGTTGTCATTTCGACGAGTGTTTCCCTCGTCGCAGCCTTTAGAAAGTAGGTATAGGTTAGGTTAGGTTATGGTGGTAGTCGGTCTGCACGACCAACTCACTTAGACCTTACAGGTCCGTTGTGATACCACTGTGCTACACGGGAACCTCGTTTATCTTCCTTCGTGGAACCATTTCGTGGTTTTTATGAAGCGTAGTATTGATGCCAACCCTACGCCAGACAGTTCTGTAAGAGAATTAAAAAAGTATTTACCTAGACAACCTGCTCTGATTTTAGCTAGGGCTGGACAATTGCAGAGGAAGTGCTCAACTGTTTCTTCCTCTTCCTCATCTCTGCAACTTCTGCAATATTCATGGGAGAAGACTCCTAGCCTCGAGGAATGCCTGCCAAATAGCCAGTGACCGGTTAAGCAAGCCACGACCTTCGAGATATTGTCTCTTGAGAGACTAAGCAATTCCTTTGTTCTTTTCTTGTTTATTTGCGGCCATAGTAGCCTAGCTGTTAGACACGTATCTTCATTTCTCCATGACCTATTGGCCTCTTGGATAAAGTGGTTTTTTATTATTAGTTTACTCGTGGCCATGGGTATTCCAATGGTACTTTTATCACTCAGCAGTTGGAGAGCGGTACCCTTTCTGGCTAGCTCATCTGCTTTACAGTTTCCCTCAATATCTCTATGTCCCGGAACCCAAATAAGGCTGACCTTGAATACGTCACTAATATCATTTAGAGCTGCCCGGCATTCCTGTGCAACCTTCGATCTTAGTAATGCCGCATTCATTGATTTGATGGCCGCCTGGCTATCCGAGAATATATTTATAGTCGTTTTTGTTAGGGCGTGCGTATTTAGGTAAGTAGCCACTTCTTTTATAGCTAATACCTCTGCCTGATAGACGCTGCAGTAGTCTGGTAGTCGAACGGATAATTCCAGTCCTAATTCCTTCGAGAAAACTCCGTAGCCAACCTTATCGTCTAGCTTGGAGCCGTCTGTATAAAAGTTTAATTCCCCCCTTCTCCATGGCCTTCTTGTATGCCACTCCCTTCTTGACGGTATACTCGTCTTGAAGAGTCTTTCAAAGGTGAGTCTAGGGATAGAGTAGTCTATTTCTTGGTTATGACTATTCACAGAGTGCAAAATGGAAGCGTGGCCAAACCACCGGTCTTTCCATAGCGCCATACTTTTTAATCTGAGCGCCGAGGCGGCGGCCACGTGTTTTCCTACCAGATTTAGGGCAGGTAAGTTGATTAGCACTTCCAGCGCTTTGTTTGGAGTAGTCCTTAAGGCGCCAGAGATGCACAAAAAAGCTGTTCTTTGGACCTTACTCATGGTTTTAGCGTAAGTCGCCTTTTGAGCAGATGGCCACCATACAAGTATTCCGTACATTAAGATTGGCCTAACTACCGAAGTATAGAGCCAGTGCGTAATATGGGGTGTAAGTCCCCATTTGATACCGACTGCTTTTTTGCAAGTGTATAATGCAACGTTGGCCTTCTTTACTCTTTCCTCAATATTAGATTTCCACGTGAGTTTCCTGTCTAATATGAGTCCTAGGTACTTGACGTTCTCTTTCAAAGGAATCTCCACACCCTTAAAAGTTAGCGGGGAGATTATAGGGAGCCTGTGTTTCTTTGTAAAGAGAATTATTTGAGTTTTTGAGGGGTTTATATCGAGTCCCCTACTCTCAGTCCAGCTTCTAAGCGTGGCCATGTTAGAGCGCATAATATCCATAAGGGTGTTAGGATATTTGCCCTTAACGGCGATTGCTACGTCATCTGCGTAAGCTGTGACGTGGCAACCCCCTCCTTCCAGGGTCAGCAACAGGGAGTTTACTGCCAAAGTCCAAAGAAGAGGGGAGAGGACTCCACCTTGCGGTGTGCCCCTGCAGACCTTTCTGCTTAGAGTAGTGCTTCCTAATTTAGCCGTTACCTTTCTTTTGATGAGTATATCTTCTATCAGGGCTACGACATGTGGTTCAACTCCAAAGTCTTCTAATGAATCTACTATAGCGTTTGCATTTATATTGTTAAAGGCGCCTTCTATGTCTACGAAAGCAACCAATGCAAACTCTTTGTCTGATAAGCTTTTTTCCACCAACCCGACTAGTGAGTGTAAGGCGGTTTCTGTGGACTTCCCTTTAGTATAGGCATGTTGCGCCGAAGAGAGCCTATTTAAAGGCACGACACCCCGTATGTATTCATCTATTATTCTCTCTACGATCTTGAGAAGAAAAGACGTTAGACTGATGGGTCTGAAGTCTTTAGGGTTAGTGTGTGAGGACCTACCTGCCTTGGGTATGAAGGAGACTTTTGCCTCCCTCCATCCTAGCGGAATGTGGCCCATGTTAAGACAACTTCTAATGACAATTTTAATATACGGTAGTACAATGCCCCGTGATTGCTGCAGTTCAGCGGGGTAGATACCGTCCGTTCCTGGCGATTTATAAGGACCAAAAGTATTAATAGAAAGTAGGTATAAAGAACAAGAAACAGTCATCGCTAACGTGAGGAATATCGTTAAATTTTGAAAGTTGTGTTATAAGTATGAGAGAAAAAACTGTCAATGAGGTGATGTTAGAGAAACTTTGAATTTCGGTTGCTTAAAATGATAGACCTCGTTTGATGACACGTTTTAACATCAATACCTTAATTTTCCTTTTCCATATCACAAGTTTGTTCTTGTTCAAATGTAGTTTGTTTCGGTATATAAGTATATTATGTTCGCTATTTCCAAGTAGGTCTACATTTTCACTTAACAAAGCTTCATTGACAGTTTCACAAATCTCCAGTTCATTTACAGCTAACCCTATTTTTTTAGCACACAGATCGACTACAACTTCGACGTTCCCTTATATATATAATTGACGCGTACACCCGCTGTGGGTGTTTGGCTGAGCTCCTTCTCCTATTTGTGGCGTGCGTCTTGATGTTGTTCCACAATGGAAGAACCTACAGTTTCAAACCGACTCCGAACGGCAAATATTTTTATGAGGAGCTTTTTCATGGCAGAAATACACTCGGAGGTTTGCCATTGTCTGCCGAGGGGCGACCGCTATTAGAATAATGGTTTTCTTAAGTTTGGTGTTTCACCGAGACTCGAACCTACGTTCTCTCTGTGAATGCCGAATGATAGTCACGCACCAACCTATTCGGTTACGGCGGCCGCTTTCAACGTTTCCTTGCATTGCATAAATTACTAATGAGAATCTAAGCTTCATGGGAGTTCGGAAATGGACATTGAAACTGGATTTGGTGACTCCTTCAAGAAACTTACATCACTTACAGACTTTCAGACTACTGCAGCGATTAGCAGCATGTGGCCGAAATCTATGCAATTGACGTGTTAGCTTAACGGACCTTGCCTTTTCAACACTCCTCTCTTTGTAGACAATCAAGCTGCGATCAAGGCACATCCAAATCTGTTCAGGAAAGGCCGAGATCTCGATAGTATAGCGTCAATCTCTTTTGGCTCTGGGGCATAGGGGTGTTCTACAATATGAAGAAGCAGGCGCTTGATAAGAAGATTTTAAGCATACAAACGCCTTTGGATTTTTGGTCCTCGTGGGTTAAGAAAGTGCTAGAGATCCACTATTAACAGCCTTAGTGGACAGTATCACCCAGCTGTCGATGAGCAAAGAATACAGAGGTTAATCAGGCTATCAAAACTAGTATACGGATGCTTACAGGAATAATACACAAGCACTTGGCAATTGGGCATGTAATCGTCAGATTCGGTTCCCCATATAACGATTTCATAGCGGCTATAGAGATGAGGAAAATATTGAGCTCATCCATTTCTTCCTCTGTAAATGTTTCGAACTTTGCGGAATGTGGTTAGCATTTTTTGCGGATCACCTGCTTCAGGGATTTGGACAGTTTAACCGCAGACTTGTTAAAGAGACTGTGACAATCGAGTGAACTCTTTTTAAAAGTGGCCAGTCCAACCTGGTTTTACATAGTCCTTATTTTCTTTAGTTCACTTTAGAAATATATTTTTCCAGTTGAATTGATTATAATTTGAAATGCTAATCGAATTTGAAACCCACTCTAAACTCTAATGAAACCACATCTTTAACAACTGCTGATATAGGTTACGTGTCAAATCCTGTTCGGTCAAAACTATTGTATCCCCTTTACATGTGATCTATTGCCCTACTCTTGATGTTTTATGTACTCCCGTGCATTCTAAAAGCTCACTTGACGTGTTTCTACATTAATTGATGATTTTATTTGCTTAGAGTTCTTAAATACATGTGCGATTAATAATCCAAGATTTTCCAAAAGTCAAGATTGTATGGACAACATTGCGGGTTGCATACTCCTTAATTTGCTGTACCTATGATGGCAGAAGCTTCTCAGATAACAAAGCAGATTATAATTCGAACAGTTAAACAAAAAAATTAAAATATTCAATGCGGTGGCACAAAAAGGTGGTGGTCCTCGCAAAATCGGAAAGCAAAAGATATATTAAAGTTTTTACTTGCCTTTTTTATTTCTATTAATAAGTTAATAGTTTTAAGAATATGTATTCCTTACCCTACTCAAGTTTGGTAGAGGTAAAGGAGCTACTTCATACTCCTTTACTCTTCTATCTCAACTTAGCTTCTGCACTACTGCACTACTCACCTTAGCCAATAAATAGGTTCTCCTCCGCGCAACATTCCTATAAAAAAATAAATAAAAAAATAAATAATTGGCGCGTACACTTCTGTTAGGTGTTTGGTCGAGCTCCTCCTCCTATTTGTGGTGTGCGTCTTGATGTTGTTCCACAAATGGAGGGACCTACAGTTTCAAGCCGACTCCGAACGACAGATATTTTTATGAGGCCCTTTTTCATGGCAGAAATACACTCGGAGGTTTGCCATTGCCTGAAGAGGGGCGACCGCTATTAGAAAAATGTTTTTATTAATTTTGCTTTCACCGAGATTCGAACCAACGACCTCTCTGTGAATTCCGAATGGTAATCATGCACCAACCCATTCGGCTACGGCGGCCGCCTATACTAAGGGAAAATCCACAGAAACCGCCTTACACACGCTCGTCCGGCTGTAAGGTGAGCTGTTCAACTACTCAAAAGACGAGTTACACTAAAATCTTGATCAAGGTCCAAAGAATTGCCTTTTTATGCATCTCTGGTGCTTTATGGACTACCTCAAACAAAGCGTTGAAAGTGCTAATCAATTTGCCTGCAGTAAATCTCGTAGGGAAACACGTGGCCGCCGCATCGGCGCTTAGACTTAAAAGTATGACACTATGGAAAGGCCGGTGATTTGGCCACGCCTCTATTTTCACACTCTGAATAGTCACAAGCGAACATGGAGAAGGGGAAACTAAATTTCTATACAGATGGTTCCAAGCTAGACTTGGTTGGCTATGGAGTGTTTTCGAAGGAATTAGGACTGGAACTATCTTTTCAACTATCAGACTACTGCAGCGTCTATCAGGCAGAAGTTATAACAATAAAAAAGTGGCTACGTTTCTAAATGCGGTCATTAAATTAATGAATGAATTATGACATTTCAGCCCTATGTGGGTTCCGGTGCACAGAGATATTAGGGAAGTTGTAAAGCCGATGAGCTAGCTAGGAAAGGTACTCTTCAACTACTCAGCAAATTAATAATTAAGAATAATATTACCCAAGGAAACAATAGGGCATGGAGAGATGAAGGCACATGCGTAACGGATAGGTTACTATGGCCGCAAATAAACAAGAAAAAGACAAAAGCACTGCTTAGCCTCTCAAGAGAGGATATCTCGAAGGCCGTGGCTTGTATAACCGGCCATTCCGGCTATCTGACAAGCATTCCTTCAGACTAGGAGCTTTCTCTCACGAATATTGTAGACGTTGTAGAGATGAAGAGGAGGAAGAAACAGTTGAGCACTTCCTGTGCAATTGTTCAGCCTTAGATAAAATCAAAGCAGGCTATCTAGGTTGAATTCTCTTACAGAACTGTCTAGCGTGTTAATGCTTCATAGAGCCACAAAATGGGGAATAAATGAGATTCCCATGTCGCACAGTGGTATCACAACGGACATGTAAGGTCTAAGAGAGTTAGTCCTACAGACCAACTACCACCATAACCTAACCTAACCTAGATTCTACACAGCGTCAGAGTTCTTCGACGTCAACCGCGTTTGCCTGCCGAAGAGCGAGCGCTATACTTTTTATATTATTTGGTATTTCATGCCCGGGTTTTCGCATCTGGGCACTCCTGAATGGTAATCATGCTCAAACCCGTTCTGCTACGGCTGCATCTCCAAAAGTCACACAATTTTTAGGATATGATTTCTAATGGTTGCAACGCTCCTAAAAATTCACCATTGCTTGCCAAGGGTCAACCACTACCAGAAATATGTTCTATTATATGATGATACATTCCCACTGTGGGCATTGAGCCCGGAACCAATCTAATGGTAATCAAGCACAAACCACCTTACTACCGCGGCTGTTCGGCTGCTGTATTATGTTAAAAACAATATTTAGCATATAAATGCATATTTAAATAATTACATATTATAGATATTATTGCCAACTGTTGATTGAAAGAAAGAAAAACTCCGCTTCCTGCATCTCGCAGAGAGACTAAAGCCACTTTAGGTAAGCACTTCCTTTAAATTATCCCATTTATAAAGCAAACATTCTGCAATCTGAGTCACTTATTCCATTCAGGGCCATTGTACTTACGAGTATACACACATCCAACAGGTACTCGCAAATAAACAAACAAACAAACAGACTTATGAAAATTAATTTATACATCCTTCTGCATGATATCTGTAAGAAATGAGGCATATTAAAATTTATATGTCGTATTTCAAAATGCCACACAATTAATGCAACAACCAGATACCTACTTAAACATAATACCAACAATATTATGGGCTTGCCACATTTACCTTCGTTCTCGTCTCGAGTCTGCATCGCTCGCTCAAGGGGTGACTGCATGAAAACCGCACACGCACCGTTATTTGTTCGAGGTTAAGCGGGAAGAATGTTAATACGATAATTTAACCAGAATTTGTGGTCACATTCTGACAACGGCCGGTTCGAACTGGAACCTAATTGAACAGGTGGCAATCAAAGGAGCCCAATAGGGCATGTGAAATGCAAAAACATTCAAAATGAATACAACAGCCATGCAGCTTAATAGCTGGTGAGACCAACTGGACATTTGTCGGAGAACAGTGGGGTGCAATAAATGAATTTGCGTGTCACCGCTCAACGGATAAGAAGCGTATCACGCAAGCGTTGGTCAATCAGTCGGCAACTGTAAGTATGTATGCATGAAGTGACAACTTTACAACAGCCGTGCGACAGCCTGTTAATTTGTGAGAATCATACAGAGGACAATTTAAAATTTATTTGGAGTTGATGCTATTCAAATCGATACGTTGTGTCTTCTTCGTGCGGACCTTGTGGTTTTGCAATACAAGACCTCGAAAATTCAAGCTGCGCATTAATCCAAATTGAAGTGTCCCCTACGCTGTTGGCGGCTCAAGGGGTCCAAACATTGTCAGGGGAATAGTTGGGTCATGAGGACAGTTGAGGAAAGTATTTGCATGCCTACATTCGTATTTACATAACTACATCTGTAAGAATTTGAAACTAGAAGATAATTTGATAATTTTGTAAAAACTGCGATGATTATGTCCATTATGTTTTTGTTTTTTGCCGCACTGGACACACAGCTGACAGTTTTGATGACGGTCTTTTATATGATGACAGTCGGCTCAAATGATTTGGTTTTTTTATTTATTTTAAGTTTTAGTGATGGTTAATACGGCTGCCGTAGCCGAATCGGTTGGTGCGTGACTACGATTCGGAATTCAGGGAGAGAACGTCGGTTCGAATCTCGGCGAAACATCAAAATTAAGAAAAAAAAATTTCTAATAGCGGTCGTCCCTCGGCAGGCAATGGCAAAACTCCGAGTGTATTTCTGCTATGAAATATATGCCGTTCGGAGTCGGCTTAAAACTGTAGGTCCCTCCATTTGTGGAACAACATCAAGACGCCCACCACAAATAGGAGGAGGAGCTCGGCCAAACACCCAAAAAGGGTGTACGCGACAATTATATAATATATATATATAATGCGAATTTATGATATCTATACAAATGCGAATTCAAATACTACTATGAATTTTATTGAATATGAATGCATATATTGAAATATGAATACTAATGAAAAATTAATTTAAATATGAATATAAATAAACAAATATGAACGAATATGTATGCGAATACAAATACGAAAATAAATACGAACGTGAATATGAATATGAATACGAATACGAATACGAATATGAATACTAATCCGAGTACAATAACGACTACGAACGTTGAATACGCGAACCAATACTCATCGGGATATGAATGTGAGTAAAAATATGAATACGAGTAAAAGTATGAATACCAATAGCGATTACGAGTATCATCCTTGACAGATTTTATGTCAATTGATATACCACACTTGTTGGACATTGTCGTAAATTTTTCTGAAAATTGTTTATTTTGTAGAAGTAAACTGAAATAGTATTTTGAAAAAATATTGAACATTTTGAGATTTATTGAATACTGAACATTCTGGTGAAATACTATAGTGAAATATTTTCGGTTACCTATATCATTAAGAAACATTTGAGGGTTTTTTCCAAGAATGCTAAAAAAATTGTTTTCCTCAATTTCCTCAATTCGGAACAAAAGCATTGAATTTTTTTCCAAAAAGGTTTTTGGGATAATAATATTTTGCGATAAAATATACTTTTTATAATACTTTTTTTTTGGAATAAAATGTACTTTAAACATCTTTTTATTTATTTTTGGGGTTAAAATATATAGGGTGTTTAAGTTTCAGGGGCCGAATTATTTCATCCTTTAGCTCTTGAATTGGTGCTGGCTTATCGACATATACCTTTTCTTTCAAATAACAACAAAGAAAGAAGTCCAACTGTGTCAAATCAAATGATCTCGGCGGCCAATTGACATCGCCGGGACGTGAGATTATACGGCTATCAAATTTTTCGCGCAAAAGAGCCATTGTTTCGTTAGATGTGTGACAAGTGGCGTCGTCCTGTTGAAATCACATATTGTCCACATCCGTATCTTCCAATTGGGGCCATAAAAAGTTCGTTATCATCTCACGATAGCGAACACTATTCACAGTAACTGCCTGACCGGCCTCATTTTGGAAAAAATACGGCCCAATGATGCCGCCGGCCCATAAACCGCACCAAACAGTCACTCTTAGTGGGTGCATTGGTTTTTCGGCAATCACTCTTGGATTATCATTCGCCCAAATAGGCAATTCTGCTTATTGACGAATCCACTGAGGTGAAAATGTGCCTCATCACTGAAGATGAAGTGCGCGATATGCATTTTGATTTGAACGCCCGTTTTCATAATAATCCTGAATAACTTTAACGCCTTGCTCGATTGTGTATCTTTCCATGGTTCAAATTAAGTTGGTCTCAAATTGAAAAATGTCAAATGAAATGCAGAAAAAAACTTAACGTTTAGGTGTGGTTTACATTCAACATCGCCCCTTAAAATTTAACCACCCTTTACTTAAAAAAACTTTTTTTTTCATTTTTTTTTTTTGACAAAATATACTTTTTAATTTTTTTTAAATATGTTGGAAAAAGTATACTTTAAAATATTTTTTTGAATTATTTGGAAAAACATACTTAAAACAAAAATTATTTTTGGATTAAAATATACCTTATTTTTTATACTTTGAGATGAAATATAGTTTTAAACGAAAATCGTTTTTTTAAACCAAAACTTACCAAATTTACAATATTCAATATATCTCAGATTAAAAAAATGTCCAGTTTACTTCTTCTGACATTCAGGCCTAAATCAGGTTAAGTTAGCCAGGTTGCTTGTCTAAGACGAGACACTCGGTGATCCTAGGACCCATTGTGATACCTGTATTTGATTTCCATCCCCTAACTAAGTTGCTTAAACCACTTAGATATTTTTAAGAAGGTAACTAGTCCCTCCATTGAGATATTACAAATTTCCCAGGTCTTTAAAGAAATACTCGCCAAGATATTTGGCACGGCTTCTTTGAAGTGCAAGACGACTCAATTTCTTCTTCATCTCCAAAAAACACAGAGTGCTTTGCGAATTAGCTATTTTTGTTCGAGTAACGGGAAAAGACTGAGTACTTATTTAAATTTCATCTCTTTTCCTCTTATTAAGTGAAATATATTTATTTTGCTAAATAAAAAACTGCTCATTATTGTCATCACTTCAGTGTTTAAAGTGCAAAAAGGATATTGTAGGGATTGTGAACGCAAATACAATACCAATAACAATAACAAAAATATTATATCATCGAGTGTAGTGGAAAACTAATATTTTTAATATTATCGAAAACTAAGTTTTGCTTTTTCGATATAAACTAGTAATTTTATCAAGTACGCGAGCTCCAGGTCAGTTTAAAAGTCCACTGGTTTTAAATCCAGCAGTCAAGGAGATAAAGCACTGTTTCCAACATTTCAATCATTTGAGTACTGATCCAAATGCTTAGATACTCTCTAATTACACCTTTTCTAATATGAATTATTATTATTATTTATTAAATTTATAATAAATTAAAAGCGTAATAGAATATTTAACGGCATAGATTCAAGGTTATCTGTTATTTTTATTTTACACGCTGGTTTAGGTGTTTGAGAAAAAAAAAACACAAAAACCATTTTCTACTTTATCTATAGTTTTATAAGCCTTACACTTAAACGTCAAAAGTTATACTGTTTATTAGACACACCTCTATGGTCGTGAAATTATCCACAGAATGTAACCACAAGAGATTTCTAGTCATAATCAATAATTTTCTAGAATTTCTAGTAATAAATCAATATGTGAAATATACCACCTTGACTAAAAAGTTGCCGGAACAATGGCTAGTTGACGCTCTAAGTCAACTGAATTGACCTCTTTTTTTAGTTAGTTTGTCACATCTGTGATTAATATTCCTATAAAATTTTATCACTATAGCTTGACATTTGTCAAAGTATAGCTTGATAGCGCCAAAGATATGATTTTCAAGATTGAATCCGACCCATCATTCATCAAATACTTCATTACGGAAGACGAGATGTGGGTTTATGAGAACAACACCCAACCCAGACATCAGGCAAGTGAGTGGGGAGCATCAAGTGAACCAAGACCAAAAACACCACGATATTTTCACTCAAAAAAGAAAGCAATGCCCAGGGTACTTATGGATTACAACGGTATCGTATGTTACGAATTTTCTTCAGGGAAAAGAATTTGGATTTTATATCTGATAACGTACCATTGCACAGTGACATCACAATCCAAGAATTTTTGTCCAAGAACGAAAGGAATACCATCCAACAGCCATGAAGCTCACTTGATATGGCTTTCTACGTTTTTTTCTATTTGATCGAGACAAAAACTACTATGGAACGAGTTTTAACAGCTTAAAGGAAGTGATGGAAAAATCAAAGACTGCTCTGATGTTTATACTTATAGAGTTGATGGGGAGTGTTTTGAAGACGATAATACTACTATTGAGGAATAAACTTGTATTTTAAATTTTCTGAATACATTCCGGGAACTTTTTGATGAAGAGGGTATAGGGCATCGTTCTTTCCGCATTTAGAAATATCCGAATATAAAAACGAATACCAAAATGAAACGTTGTGCTAAGAATTAGCAGAAAAAACGAATTTTGCGCTCATTCCTTGTACATTTCTTTTCATCACTAACGCATGCACGTGAATCGTCCATAATTAGGGGTCAGCGTCATTCGATCGAGTGAAATTCCATATGTCAAATTGTGACAGATAAAAGAAATGCTAATGCTCAGCTACATTTCTACACTTGTTGCGTGAAGGCGTTGAAGTTTTGTGGTTAACTGGCATGCGACGGGACTGTTCCTCAATATTTTTTTTTTGTTTTTTTAATGAGCACATTTCAATTTACGTTTTCTTCATACAACTGTTTGAATTTTTTATTTCTCTTTATATCAAATGAACTTCGTATGCCAGGTGAAGAAGAACTCAACAAAAAAAAATTATTCATGCGCACGCAGCAGAAACATCGGCACGCACCTGACACTTGGATTTTTTTTAGCTGTCACTGTCATTCTATTTCCAAATTGCATACCACCCAGAAATGAATTTTGCTGCAAGATTGCTATTAATTTAAATACATTTACTATTTTTTAATGCGTTTGAGTAGAAAAAAAATATATCAAAAAAAGCACATTGTGCGCATGATACGAACAATTATTTTAAATAATATCCATTCGTGCTTTAGTTACAAAATATACAGTGCTTTCGCGTTCTCTCATGAAATCCCCTGCCCCTCTTCATTACCTTGGCTGGTATTTTGTTTGTGCCACAGCGTAATTGTTGCTGACTTGCACCAATCGAATGTGTAATGGTTACACAAGTGGCGCTGACGCAAGTGGTATTTATAACAATTTTTTAACAAAATCACTGCAAACAACAACAGCAATTCAACAACAATAGAGCTACTTCATATAATGATAGCAGATAATTTGAATTTCAACTGGAAACGCAATGAAATGCGAACGTGTGCAATACACCTCACGCACGCACATACATACACACACACATACATTCACCAGTGGCAAGAACAACAATAATAATAACAAATGCAGCAAACCAGCCAGTAGCTGGCATTACAGCGCAATTTGCCACCGCTTGCATTTGTGCGCTACTCTGCATTTTTTGACATGTTGACAGGTGATTTTTCTGACAATTTAACTCGTATCAATGTAAATCAGTTTCAAAATTATTGTGCCAACGCAATGCATTTGTGATTTGCAGCCCAATGCGAGCGCGACTGTTGTTATTGCTATTGTTGCCACAAATTGTTGCCGCTTGCTGGCTCAGCTGCTGCTGTCGTTTGCTATTTGGTTGGTTGCTTGGTTGGCTGGTTGGCCGGCTGCCTGGCTTGCTGGCTTACTGGCTGCTGTAATGGCGAAAGCTCTCAACCAATAGCTATTGGTATTATTTTTGTTGCTGCCATTGCATTACAAAGGCATTTCATCGATGCGCAACAGTCGCGTGCAGCAAATTGCTTGAGGAGGAAGTCAAATGAAAATTGATTTGCCGTAATTGCATTCTACAAACACACGCACACATACACGTACACTGAAATTACAATCACGGTATTATTTACATACATGCAAATGTTCTCAAATAACTGCATATACATATATGTATTTACTTGCATATGTATGTGTATGTGTATGCAAACAAATCCAGCTGCAGCTACATTGTGTAATGAACTACTTTGTGGCAATTACGAGTACAAAATAACTAATTGAATTCATTAAATTATGTAAAAAATGATTTTAGATTCAACCGCATTTCGTGCTTGTATTGCCGTTTTGTATTTTCAAAAACCATTACATACACTAATGCACACACAAATACCACAATTTACATAAATTATTATACCCGCGCGGATATATGTAACAGCGTAAAGGAATAAAAATAGATATAGACATATGCATACTGAAAGCATCAGAATAATGACAGGAGTCGATTTAACCATGTCTCTCTGCCCATCCGTCGCGGTAAACAAAGCATTATTTTTCCAAATTAGGACGAAATTTAAAATGGACGAAATCGTTCAACAACCACGCCCACCTGCCATATAACAGTAATTTTCAAATAAGTAAAAAGCGTAGTGTCTCTGTTGTATTGTAGTTTTATTTTTATTTAGCCATGCGACCTCTGATATGGCTTATTATGCTTAACCTCGAAGTTATAATTAACTACTTCTAATGAATTTGAGTATAGCCTTGAGCTTTTCGTTCCATGTTATCAGCAGATTCAGAATCACACCACCATCATGAGCGAGTCTTCGCAGATTCTTGATTCTAGTAAGTCTTTAAAAATAGGTGTCACCACGCCCACATTTGAGTAAGTCCGTCTATCACGATAAATAGTTAATAAAACTCACCCAAACGTGGTAATGTATTACTCCCCACCTTAGATTCTAATTACTATTAAGGTCCAATAAAAGTCACGCCCACTTTTTATGCGGGAAATTTCTCTTTGTCCGTTTGATATTATAAGCTCTCATTGACGAAGAGTCTGTTTGATTCCCAAAGTTAACAACCAGCCCATATTAAACTTTACTTAAATGCCCGCGGGTATGTAAAATTTGGACCGAATTGAATTTAGCTTTCTTTTGTTGTTATAAGTAATAATTTGCTATTTCTGGCAAAACTCCACTGTGAAGTCCAAAAAATTTACAGGAATTCACTTACAGGAATTCACTCGTCAATAAAATTGGAATTTAAGATCAACTTCGTCGTGGTTTTCTGAGGTTTTGCTCATCTGATGAAGATGGTTGTTTGGTATACCCAAATTTCAGCAATGGTTACGCTGCAATCGACTACAAAGTGGCTCAATGCAAAGCTCTATTTGTAAAAAAATCAGCATTATCTATTTAAGCCGCACTAAAACTCTTTCATTAAGATTTTAATATTACCTGATATCTCCTAGATGCTCACATGAAGAAAATGTGATCTCAATACTTTTTTGGTCCAGAAATTGAGGAAAAATGACGACAATGAGGAATGGCTGATTATCGGAGTAAATGGAGATTTCTTTAACTGCGAATACACTTTTATTTAGCGCTAAAAAGCTTTCTGCGATTGCCAAGATTTCGGCTTGGAATACGCTGTCATGATAAGGCAAGCAAAAGGACATATTGGTGCCTATATTTTCGGAATATACACCACCTCCCACTTGATAACTGAGTTTTGAATCATCAATATATATTATATTTATTATACCCTCTTTCCAGTCCTCTCTGGATGTGTGTCCTGCTCCTGCCTAGGTATGCATGTTATACACCGAGTCAGAGAAGTCCTTGGTGTTAGGAATACCACAAAACATCCCAAGTATGCTTGAGAGTCTCTGGTTGTTTATCTTAAGCACGATTTCTTAAATCTTAGCGCCGCTTTGGCGGCTGGTTGCCTACAATATAGGTCAAGTAGTAATAAATGCAGCACAACATTTAGAGTCGAAGTTGTTTTGAGCGCCCAGTAATACTGAGGCTAGCCGCCCTTTGAATATTATCTAGCCTCATGGTTGGCATAACTGGCAGGTGGCTCTGAAAGCAATGAGAAATGGTCGTACTTTCCGAAAATTTATTCAACAATGTATGCGTTACGAAGGATGACAAGCTTCTACTTGCATGGATTGCAGATGGGGTGGTAATAACGAATAGGCGAGTTGTTGGCCTACGTCTTACCGAATTATTGGTCGAGGGGGTGCAGGAGCCGTTAAGTAGATCAGGGCTATATGTAAAAGAGATACAGAGACCATTGGTGCAGCCTCAAACCCTACGTAACAACTAAGTGTTTTTTGAAAGATCAACTAGGACGGTAGCGGACCTCACTATCAAGCAGAAAAGGAATGAACTATTATTGCCGTTGAACAATTCTTTATGCCAACGTATGGCTACCTTAACCATATTCTTGATGTTGTTCCATAAATGGAGGGTACAACAGTTTTAAGTCGACTCCGAACGGCAGATATTTGTTTTATGAGGAGCTTTTTCATGGCAGAGGTTTGCCATTGCCTGCCGAGGGGCAACCGCTATTAGAAACAACGGTTTCTTCATTTTGGTCTTAATCCGAGAATCGAATCTACGTTCTCTCTGAATTCCGAATGGTAGTCACACGCCAATCCATTCGGCTACGGCGGCCGCCATTAGAAATTAGAGATATAAAAAATTTATTGCTCTAAGTTGCTCTCAAAATTGGTATGTGAAATGATACAAAAAATCTATTCTAAGAAAGCGGGTGCTATTAAATAAACGAATTAATATTTCGTGTTTTGATTTCATACCTTTTTTACAGGATGTTTTTTAACCTCAGGATGGGCATTGACAAATAATTTTGAAAATATCTCTCTTCATCTCTTCATCCAACGGCTGTTCCCTAAGTTGAAGACATTAAGAAGAGATCATCACCTTCACTCATATAAGATGAAACTGTTTTAGAAGTTGAAGCTTACGCTTCTGAATTAGTAGTTGAGTTGGATTCAAGAGAATTTTTTTGTTTTATTTACTCCTCGCCATGTGTTTTTAATCTAAAACCGCTATGAATTTGTTTAAACAGCATAAAAGAATATTTTTTGTTAATTTCTGCATACTTATCAACATTTTTTATTCAATCTTTTTCTTTATTCTGTCACTCTTCTTATTCTCTCAATAAATGAGTGATATATCCGAAATAATTTTTGTAAGTAAAAAAGAATAGCCTGTAGGAGACTATAGCCATGCAACATGATAATATTCACATATTCACATTTTCTTTAATTTCTTTGAGTTTTACAAAAATAGGGTTGCACGTCTCCGAAATTCATACGTGAAATTACAAGAATTGCTATGGATTTTTGTGTGGGAAAAAATTCGATGTAGGTGCGGATAATTAAAATTTTTTGCGTTTTTGTATGTTAGCTACGGGAAACCCTCAAAATAAAGCACGCTTTATTTAAAGGTATATTTTATTTAATTTTTTTCTAGATTTACTGGAATAATATAGCTACAAGTTCAGTTAAAAAATTCTTCCTCAAAACTTTGCTTATTTATTTGCAAAAAAGTAGAATCCACAATCCCCGACGGCAATGTCACATCAAATTTCATTCGTGGCAGCGTTATAGCAGAAGCTTTAAGGCAAGGAAGTACTTTGAGGAAAACCCAAACTGACAAAAGTCGTGGCTTTTGCTGCTATCGCAATGCATTTACTGCAACACCGTTGCATGCTGACATTTCTCCAGATGCTGCGAGTACTAAACAACAAACAACTGGCAGCGACTAGCGTAAACAATCTAGTAGCAGCAACAACAAATTGCTAGTCAAAGGAGGCACACATCTCATGATGCCATCTTCCACCTTCCGTGCTCCTCCTCCGACTGCTATGCAGTAGTGAGTGCGCGCGGATTAATTAATTATGCGCTTTAGTAATTTATTAATATCAAAAGTTGACAAGGTGGAAATTTATGGATTTTATGTGGCTGCTTTTGAGTCGTTCTTCCCTCAGTTGCCCCCTTCCATCCGCTACGCAAGCGTGGGTAGGAATGAAAGGGGAGGGGAAGGTAAGGCATGCATTCATATAACGCCGTCTACTCCTCTTTATTTACAGCCTGAGGGCGCGCTTATTGAGATGCTGCAGTGCGGTAATTTTGCGCTAAAGCTCAAGCTGACAGCAGCAGAAACGGGGGACGGAGAGGCGACAGCAACAACAACAAAAACAAAAGCAGCAATTATACATATGTTAAAGCGCCTGCAGTGAATTGACTAATCGGCCGACTGACAATTGCACCGCACAGTAGCACGGAGTAGAGGAGCAACAAATGCATTCACACGCTCGACTTGATCGCAAAAGATGTGCGGCGGACAGCAAGCGCTTGTTTCTAACTATGAGACGGCGAAGTGAGTGCGTGTGGGTGTGTATGTACGTCAGAAGAGTGTTCTTTGAGTGTGGCATGTGCATGTGCTGCACGTATCTATTGATAATTAAATTTGCAGACAAAGCTAAAAGAGTTAATTATCGATTGGCTTTTGCAAAGTAACAGGTTCAATAATTTCAAATACTATATATGTACAAATACGCATACAATATTGCATGACACAGATAATGGAAGCAAAAAAACATAAAGTTTCTGGAGGATTGCCGCAAAGAGCCGTTGGTCTTTGTCACCAAATACACAAGATATTATAAATCACCAACATAGCAAATTGTTCAGTCCGAAATGTTCAATTATGGCTGGCAGAAGCAGGCCTCGAACTGGCTCATCAAAAGATTCAGGCTGTCCTTATAAGCGAGAGGAAAGTTGGAGAATTCGTGGTCATGAAAAAACGTCGAATTGGGAACCAAAGCGCTTAGGTATCATTCCCAACGATAAGCTACCATTCAAGAAGCACATAGAATATGCAGTTGAGAAAGCCGAAAAATTTGCAGCGGCACTGGCAAGGAAGCTGCGGAACGTGGGAGGCCCCAAACAAGAACACAGGCAACTCGAAGTGCACGTAAGCGTCGTCATAGCGTCCCCCTATACGCCAGGCAAATCTGGACTAAGGCTCTTACCAAACCATCATATGCACGAAAAATAAGGTCACTGTATCGACTATGTGGTGCTAAAGTTTGATGCGCTTTCCGGAAAATCTCGAAAGAAGCAGCCTTGGCGAACGGGGGGCTTCGTCCCTTTGACATACTGGCGAGCGAAACAACATGCAAGACAGGCTACGAGTTAATTAGAGAGAGGTATTGCATGCTATGGCAAGAACAATGGGACCGTGCACCTAGTGTCCTTTGGACACATCATCTGATTCCTTCGACAAAGACGTGGGCTTGTAGAAGACATATAGAAGTAAATTTCTACTTATTTTAAGCATGAGGACAACCTTTACTGCACCTTCTGTGCAGATAATGTTGTAGGGGACGCCGAACATTGACTGTACAGAGTTTGAAAAAGAAAAGAACGACGAGGACGGAACACGGGTGGGTTTTAAGTGCTGCGAGTCGCACACTTTTCGGCCTTCGATACTCAGTCACATCTTCTCCTTCTTCTTGATTGGCGCAATAATCGCTTACGCGATTTTGGCCGAGTTTAACAAAGCGCACCCGTCTTTTTTTTGTGCTAGCCGGTGCCAGTTGGACACACCAAGTGAAGCCAAGCCCTTATCCACTTGATCTCTCCAACATAGACGACGTCTCTGCTACCACCATCTGGTACCGCAACGAATATTTTTAGAGGCGGTACGTTTGTATCCATTCGGACGACATGACCAGCCAACGAAGCCGCTTTGTGTCGCATCTACAACAACAAAAAACATGCATGATATTATTCAAACAAATAAAAGCATATATATGTATATATAATTAAAAATTGTATGCCAATCGCTGAGTCTGTTGCCATTCGCTCTGAAGACATTTTAATTATTACGCATTACAGCAAACGCAAAGTGAAAAACACAAATACGGAAATAAATAAAAGAACGAAGCTCTGAGCCATCGACAATTACAATTGCAGTTGCCATTTTGAGGTGATAAAGCACTCGATAATTATAAAAGTGTGCAATTTGGTAGCTCGACTGCTACAAGCAGATGACAGACAATGTGACAAGAAAGCCGCCACATAGCCACCGAACTGCTTGATCGTGCAGCCACTTGGCTTTTGCAAGTTTATCATCATAATTTAATTGACAAGATTTATGGCAAATGCAATTAGACTGTTGGGCTGCAACAAATGAATAGCAACAGCAAAGTACCAATGCATAAGTACAGTACCTTTCCAGCAAATTACGAACGGTTCCTTTAAAATTTCCCATAGAGGAGGTTCCTTAAAAATTTCCCATAGGGGTTACGTATGCTGTGATGTGCTAAGGCGTTGATAGTGATTATTTGGATCCTCTTACTTGTTTATGATGTACTATAGGAACAAAGTAGCGAGTACTTCATAAATATCGGTAAAAAGTATCATGAACACCATTCGAAATCCAGAGAGAACGTAGGTTCAGGTCTCGGTGGAACACCAAAATGAAAAAAAGTGTTTTCTAATAGCGGTCGCCCCTCGGCAGACAATGGCAAACCTCCGAGGGTATTTCTGCCACGAAAAAGCTCCTCATAAAAAATATTTGGAGTTCGGCTTCAAATTGTAGATCTCTCCATTTGTGGAACAACATCAAGACGCACGCCACAAACAGGAGAAGGAGCTCGGTCAAACACACAAAAAGGGTGTAAGCGCCAATTATATATATATATATAATATGACAGCATTACCCTATTTTCCAAAACAAAATAGGCTACCATTTGCTTCCGCGATTAAGCTCGTCTTAAAACACCCATACTGTTAATCGCATCATACAAAATTCATCCCGCAAGGATCGACCGCCAGGTTGGAACTCGTTGTACCAGCGTTTCACAGTGGCTAACTGTGGTGGTTCAAGGTGCAGTAAGTTGATCAATGCGAACCAGTTTCGATAGCCCACTCGAAAATCGTAATAAATCATCGGAAAAATTTCCATCTTTTGGGTGAAATGAGTTTTTCAACTAACAGAAAAAAGAAAAAATAAAGTTCGTAAATGAGAACGTAGTAGTAAGTTTATGTTAATGAATACCAAACTTTTCGATAAAGATATCGAACTACAGCTCATCACGTATAGTATCACAAAGGCGCAAAATATTACATAAAATATCGCAAATGCGCAAAATATAAAAGGCAATCCTCGTATTAACGTATTTGTTTCATATCATTGCTTTGCGAGCCCCATGTCACTGCTACTTTACACCCCATGTCACTGCTACTATGCAGAATTCTCAAAATAGCATTTATCAGTTTTATTTCCAAGCTTATAATATCCTTAATTTTTGTACCACTACCCTAGACATAGAGTTTCCCAGACCTCTGATTCACATTAGTAACGGTTCCTAGTAAAATCAATAAAAAAAGAGTAGGAAGGCGTTAAGTAGGTATTAAATGAAAATATTTAATGTTTAAATAATTAACATTTCTTATATGGACACAAAATTACTATCACAATTAACACAAATAGCATTCTTAGTCTCCTCCTTCGTCACAATTAACCTTTAATGGAAAAAAGCATACAAATCTCTTCGTAAATGCGTTGATTTTGTGCACAACGCCTGCACGCATTCGTTTGTTAGCCTGTGCTCTTGAGTATTTTTTTAACGACATCTCTGAAGGGTTCTCCCAAATCTCTTTCATATGAAAACGATTTATAACACTAATCGAATCATTCAAATGCAATCAAGTTAGAGTCTCAAAAACGTGGCTGCATGGTGTTGGAAAAATCATCTTCGTTCAAATGCTAATAAATATTTTTATGTGTTTTTCTCAAAATGTCGTTTCTTAATCTGAACTTCTTATTTTATTGATAACTTACTTCGAACTAATTTCTATTGTTTTCAAAAGAGTCAATAAATCATTGTTATTTTTTCATCGAAATGTTTTTAATCAGAAAAAGTGTAATTTGGTTTTACGTTTTCGCTCAAAAATAAAAGTGTCACAGATTTATTTTTTAAAGATCATTCTTACCAACGAGTTTCACACCGAAGTCGTAACAGAAGTCACGCAAATTATATACGAAACGAAGAACGGCATGCTAATGTTCAAATCTTCATCAGTGATGTCATACAGCTGTATTTCCAGTGAAAGCCCTAGTTTGGAAAAACTTTTTGCAATACGATGCAAGTGTATCACTTTGAGATAAAGGTATAGCAATGAAGGAATAATACTGTAGCAATTTGACAATAGAATTTTGAGGATGTGGGAGAAAATAACGACGAATCTCGGTAAATAATAAAAAATGTGTACGTAGCCTGCTAGAAGGAAGAAGAGATGTGTTGTGGTATAAATGGAGTTGACAAAAATTATAAATCAGAGAAAAGTATATACAGGTGGCGCAAAAGTAACCTTGCGATGTTTTTTGGCTGCAATTTAAAAAAAAATGAAAAACTTTGATTCCTCTTGTGGATTATTTTTGTTTGGTCTTTTAATTTTTTCACATCAAGTCGAGAATATGATGTCATGTAAATGGCCGCCGCCACAGTTGATTGCCATTTGAGCCCTTTTTATGGCATTTTCCATCACTTTGGCCAAAACTTCCGGCGA
The DNA here is from genome assembly GCF_027943255.1 of Anastrepha obliqua. Classification (NCBI taxonomy): domain Eukaryota; kingdom Metazoa; phylum Arthropoda; class Insecta; order Diptera; family Tephritidae; genus Anastrepha; species Anastrepha obliqua. The sequence goes on along the minus strand of NC_072892.1, from coordinate 96,339,289 downwards.
TAGGTCCTCACATTCTTGACGGATATTGTCTTTAAGAGCTGCAAGAGTCTGAGGCTTGTTGACATAAACCCGCGACTTCATAAAGCCCCACAAAAAGAAGTCTGGAGCGGTCAAATCAGGCGATCTTGCTGGCCAGTGCAAATCGCCAAAACGGGAGATTAGGCGCCCGGGAAATGCATCCTTCAGCATATTGGTTGTGGCACGTGCAGTGTGTGCCGTTACACCGTCTTGTTGGAACCACATGGTTTCCAATCCCAATTCATCAAGTTGCGGCAAAAAGAACTCGTTGATCATTGCTCTGTAGCGCTCACCATTCACAGTAACCGTTTGGCCCGCGACGTCTTCAAAGAAAAAAGGTCCGATGACTCCTCCAGCGAAAACAGCACACCATATAGTGACTTTGAGCGGGTGTAATGGCTCTTCGTGGGATACACGTGGATTTTCAGTGCCCCAGAAGCGTAAATTTTGCTTATTTACGTACCCGCTAAGATGAAAATGGGCCTCATCACTCATGATTATTTTTGATGAAAAATCATCTTCCTCTTGTTGGTGATTAAGGATGGCTTGAGCGTATGTTAGACGCGATTGGCGGTCAGCAGCTAACAGCTGATTCACCGTCTGGACTTTGTACGGAAACATCTTCAAATCTTGCACCAAAATTCGCTGTAAAGACGGTCGACTGATACCCATTTGCGTGGCACGTCGTCTGGTCGATGTCGACGGCGCTTCCATGACATCCTCGGCTACAGCAGCAATATTCTCTGCAGAACGGCTACTCCGGGGTCTGCCACACCTGGCAGCATCTCGTGTTGTGCCAGTCTCTTCGAGGCGAGCGGCTAAACGTCGTAGTGTTTCACCAGTAGGCGTTGGGCCGCGAGGAAATTCACATTGTGCCAAAGTCACCGACCGATTATTGGTCAAATAAATAGTCAGCAATATTCCGTCTATTAACGTGTATTTCACATGTGTTTACTACAAAAATGTCAAAACAGAGCTGACATTAGGGGCCAATTGCAAAATTTATAGCATTTTCTGATAGGAGGATTACGTTAACGCCACCTGTTACATTTAAGAAATGTTTCCAATGACATCAAGAACAAAAGAATTTTAGTTTATTTTAAGACTTTAATTTTTATATTAACTTTTTGTTAGGAGATCAAACCGGTCTATTCGTGACTGCAAGTCAAGCAATTAGCGGCTTTAAAATTTTCTTACCGTTCGTATTTCATTGGGCAGTTACTGTTTGTTAGTAGGACGCACAGCTAATGAGAGATCTCGCTTCTACATAGAAAGTACAGTTACAGCAGAAATATTTTCAATGAAAACGAGGAAGTTTTTGATTTTCTAATTGACTACAATTATCTTGGGCTGTAATTAGAGGAGGGTTTAGTCGGTATTTATTATTATTTGTTTCTTCTGTAATCAGGGCAACCCAAACTATTTTGAAACAAAGACTTAATAACTCAGAGATTTTTTCAATGATATTTTATATTAGTAAAATATATTTTTGCTGCGACAAAGGTTTTTTTTAACTAGTACTAAGCATCTGTAGTGCTTAGTCAAAAATGAAAAATTTTTTACACCCAAAAATAGGCGAAACCATTTTGTTCTCATAATGTTTGTGCAAATTATAAAAAAAAAATCAGAACTCGCCAACAGTTTACTTTTTCTTATATTTTGCACAACCGCTTTTTCTGATGTTTTTTATATTTATTATGCGTAAATTATTTCCCAGCGTATATTTATTTTCAGCTTTTCTTTTTATATTAGAAAAAAAGGAAAAAAGTAATAAATTATATAATATGAGAGTAGCGGCGGAACCGAAATTATATGCCCCATGGCAGGGGTTCATGTTTGCTTACTTGAATGACTTGATCCGAATTGACGTAAGTGCTTGCCTTTAAGTTGACATTTATTTAAATGTGGACGGTGCTTACCATATTTTTTAGCATGTCATAAAACTCACAATATAACTGCATACCGTTAAAATTATTAGTTGTTTTGTTCATTATTATTTTTTACTAATAACTAAAATACAAAATTTCTCGAGATTTGAAAACGAATGCAGTGGGATACATTTGTCGTCCCTATGGCATCGTCGTGTAAAAATTAAGAGCTGCTTGTATGACTTGGAGGTTGCTTTTATGATGGTTTTTTATCAAAAGCTTCTGCGCGTCAAAAATACAGTCGGTTTACAATTGGCTGCTAAAGAACGATGACTATTACAAAAACTAATTCTGTATAATTTGAAATTTCGTGCCTACAGCAGGTTCGGAGCCGAGCTTACAAATGTTATTAGTTAGGCACAAAAGAGCTCAGTTACGCGTGGTTTTCCTTTTAGGACATCAAAATATACTCATATTGTGCTTATTTATGATCTGGATGGTTAAGAGATACAAATTTACATTTTTCCAAACATTAATTAGATTTTTCGAAAAGCTTCAAACCGCATCATTCCCCTATAGTACAAAAACAAAAGTATTTTAATATCTTTATCCATATACAGTCTGTGTCAGAAAAAAGAAACCACTATTATTCATGTAGTATAAAATATATATACTATTTTTTTTTACATAGTAGTATGTACAAAACTACGAGTCGCAATTACTCAATAACCCGTGTAGTCTTCATCGTTGTCGAGTATAGCCTGGCATCGTCTTCATGCTTTGAACTAGCTCGTCGACAAACAGGACTAGATTTTGCGAACTTGACGCATGAGCTGCTGGGGACTGGGGACCAAAATTAAGAAAAACATTTTTCTAATAGCGGTCGCCCCTCGGCAGGCAATGGCAAATCTCCGAGTGTATTTCTGCCATGAAAGAGCTCCTCATAAAAATATCTGCGTTCGGAGTCGGCTTGAAACTGTAGGTTCCTCCATTTGTGGAACAACATCAAGACGCAAACCACAAATAGAAGGAAAGAAAGAAAAGCCTTTATAAAAAGTTTTCACGTTGTTACATATAAATAATGAATGATTTCTAATGAATAATTTCTAGATGCTAGGTCATCTTTAATATATACCAAGTAGATAAATATACAATTTTACGCGATAGAACAACGCGTTAAAATTATTGAAATTTATTATGAAAATGGTCGATCTTTAGGAACAACATATCACGAAATTCGTGACTATTCTGCTGGTTGGTAAAGAAATTTCAAGAAACTGGTTCTGTCGGGGGTAGAAAAAGGACTGGCAGACCAAAACCCATATTGTTGCTGTTGCGCAAAGTGTTGATGAACAACCTTCAACATTGATATCTCGATCTTCTCAACAATTAGGCATTCATGGGCATAAGGCATCGACTGTTTGGAGAATTTTTCCTGTAGGCGTGCTCTTGGTGGGCATGTAAATAATGCCATTTTTAAAATACCATACAATTTATAAGAGCCCTATTTTAAATAAAAATAGTGAAACTTGAAAGGTTCTACATTTTTACATATTTAATTTTAAAATAACATCTAAGCATATCTTTTTAAAACCCCTTTATCTATATATATGTATATAATTGGCTCATACACCCATTTTGGGTGTTTGGCCGAGCTCCTTCTCCTATATGTGGTGTGCGTCTTGATGTTGTTCAACAAATGAAGTGACCTACAGTTTTAAGTCGACTCCGAACAGCAGATATTTTTTATGAGGAGTTTTTTCTTGGCAGAAATACTCTCGGAGATTTGTCATTGCTTGCCGAGGGGCGACCGCTATTAAAAAAAACTTTTTTTTTATTTTGGTCTTTCATATATATAGATGTATACGAACGTAAAAAGGCCAGCGATTCCAGTTGTCGATAATGCAAAAGCACGCTTTGAAACTCTTTATGTGATGCACAAAGAACAGCAATGATAAATTGCTAAATGCCGACGACATCACACACACACACATAACTTATAATTTTATATATGTATATTTACAAAGGTGGGAATGGAAAAATGTGATTGCGTTTGTTGCCCGAGCAGAAGGAAATTAAAAAGCCAAAGATAAGAGCAAACAGTAGAAGTGCACCAACATCAAAAACAACAATAACGACAATAACACTAGCTTTTTTACCATCTCCGTCGCAACTTTCTTTTGGATTTTTACAATCTGCCCGACAAGTGAAATGAAAATGCCGAGCGGAAAAGCAGACAACGTCAACAGCAACGACAAAGCAAAGAAACGCATAATTAAAAAGTCGCATACGCACCATCTACAGCACGCACTCACAAACACTCCGCGTACAATCAAAGCTTGTGGAATTCTTTAAACAGCAGACATTCTTCATTGCTCGCCGCACAGAAAAATAATTTTATGCAAAATAAAAATTTACTTAATCACAAATTACGCCAGATTCTTTTTGTGGCCATAAATCATTTTGTGTGAAACGACGCGAGTGCGTACGAATCGCACGCATTAAGAACGCATCAGCGTGTATACACACGCACATACCGGGTGGTTCAAATACAAATATCCTTTTTAAAAGCTATGGAAGATAGTTTCATTCATATCTCTCCCTTAAATTGCTATGCAGTAACGCATCGAAGATCATGTGGACGTTTACGGGCATTCAACCAATGGCTGCTTTTTCTTCATTTTGGTATTTCATGGAGATTTGAACCTACGTATTTCAAATTCCGAATGGTAGTCACGCTACAACCCATTAGGTTACGGCGGCCGCGAGCTACCGCTCGGATGATATTACTTTTAGTTTTAAGGGTTGTTGCTTACCAAACCATGTCAGTCGCTATGGGCTCGCCAAGAAAAATGCCCTACCGACAAGGTGAGTCTCAAGGGAGAAGAGTGTTATACCATGCCAGATATATATTGGGTATATCGGAGTCGATTCTGAATAGGTAGGAGTTTAACCTGCTACTGAAACTAACACTATAAAGATCCGCAATCTTTCTAAACAATCGGATCTGATCCTAACGGGAAATTCCAGCTCTGGGCGGCAGATTTATATCACCAGTTCAGTTAGTAATGCGATTACCTAACTTTGTGCTCAAAAGGTTGATTGCTTGATGGTTAAGTGTGATACGGTGTTTTAACCAACTGGAAGTAAAGATCATCCAAATGGCTATTTTCTTAATTTTACCCCACAAAAAGTCTGCAGGCGATTCCAGCAGCATTTTCGGCAAGAGTAAACAAATCATAAACGAACCCAAAATCAACACTAAATTGTTACCCTGATGACGCATTTTCTTTTCAATAATCACAAGCAAATTTTACGATCGCGAGATTCGAACATTTGTGTTAACACAGCCGAATAATACTTTTCGATCAAATTCAACTTCCAGTTTGGGATGCAAAGTTTGTTCGGTCTTTTATGCGAGTAACACGAGGTTTTTGTATGAGGTTCACATCAAAGTGATTTAAAAAAATTAGGGAATTTGCAATCTATAGCAAGTCGGATCTTTTGAGTTGGCCTTGACCTAAATTGAGAAACTATAACCATGTGCATAGTCAACTGTTTTCTAATGCCGAGTCAATTGCGCATTATTATTGGACTGGTGTGTGAAATGTTAAATTTTCGGGGATCATAGCCATTACGAGTATATGTAGTTTCCAACGTTGTTCTAGAGAAAAGCATTTTTACACTTGAATCACCCGGTGTTTACAGACGTGGATGCGCGAGTGTAACACAATATAAATCCTACATCCTTTCGATGCATGTCTTACGGTAACAGTACCAGCAAGAGCATCATAACCCAGTGTACCTACATAAGCTATGAAATGATAGTGGTAAAGTACGAAAAAACCTGTGGTGGTTATATGAAAAATAAGGCAGCATTGATTTTTCAGGTCGCAATGTAAAATCTGTTCATATATTTTATAATCTCCGTATAATTTTATAATTGAAAAACAAAATAACCATTACAGTTTAAGCCAAAAGCAATTCAGCCTGCAGATATTACATAGAGAACCTGATCTTCGTGTTATAATCACTAACTGCTGCCCGTGATTTTTGTTCACTTAAGCATCCAATTTTTTTGGCTGGGTTATCCAGAATGTCTTCCTAGATGCTTAAGGACCTGCTAGGTAATTTCTAATTAATTTGGATTTATGAAATATTTCCAAAACTTAACCATTTTCGAGATACTATTTTGCAATATGTTGCAAATTTAATAACAAATATTCTTCATATGTGCATAGATAAAAAAAGTGCTTAAAGAAATATTATCAAACATTTTTAAGGTTCCTCAAAAATATTATATTATATTTGTATTTCTTTTTTTATATACAATATTTAATTTTTTTCAATATGTATTTAATTTTATTTAAATTATATTTTTGTAACCTTTTTAATTACTTCTGATCTCCACAGGTAAAATGTTCCAAAGACGAATTCTTTCAACTTCATTATAAAAATGTGCGTACGAAAAATAGGGTAATAGACTTTCTCAAGCACATGCATTGATCTGGCTATTCAACCATCATCGGCTGTGATGCTCTAGACCTATTTCACAATTCAAGGCCGAGGATTCATTTGCATTGAGAAGAACACTTCGCACTTCCCAATGCATGCAAGACGCTAAGTGAAACTACGAAGCGGCGCAAAATTAATCACCCTACCGCAAGTTTTTTAATCGTATCGTATTTGACACTTGTTAAGTTGGCAGCTTAATTATACAAACAGCAAGCAATGAAGCACGTTAGGTCAAAATTAAAATTTCCATTACTAAGAATTTTGTTTTTGTGTTTTGGGACAGGAAATACCAAAATAAACAAGACTCCGTCATAAAAATATTTTTGTTGGAAGATACATCCCTAGCTGACTTCCAGTGAAAGCTTGGTAAGATTCGGTTTAGTAGAAGCGAAGTTATTGCGTCTAAAGTGTCAGTATGTCGGTGTCATCGGTACAAAAATGAGTTTCAAACAGAGAGCTAATATCAAATTTTGTTTTAAAATCGGTAAAACGTTTACCGAAACATTTCAATTGATGAAAAAAGTCGATGGCATGTTAGTCTTTCTCGTGCTAGTGCTTATGAGTGGTTTACTGGTTTACACGTTTAACAGACGGTTGTGAGGACATAAATGACAATGAACATACGTGCCGCCCAAAATCAGTAATCACTAAAAACTCCATCAAAATTGAAAATTTATGAAAAATGAACCAAAATCATCGTTAAAATTCATGGAATGGGAGTTGAATATCCCAATATTTATCTCATTTTAACTGATCTTTTGGGCTTACGAAAGATATTTGCACGTTTCATTCCGCATAAATTAACTGCGGACCAAAAATTTTTCAGAGCTTAACATTCGAAAGACCTCATTAAAGAAGCGAAAAAAGGCGAGAGCTTCCTTTACATCATTAAAACTGGTGATGAAACGTCGTGTTTCCAGCATGAACCTGAAATTAAGCGTGAAAGTGCCGAATGGAGGGCCAAGGACGAGCCACTATCCAAAAAATTGCATTTGGAGAAGTCAAAAATCAAGTCGATGCTCATTTGGTTTTACGATTACAAGGAAATTGTCCACAAGGAGCTCATGCCAGCGGGACAAACCCTCAATGCAATTTTCTATCTTGGCGTTTTTGCCCTGAATACCGCGAAAGAGGAAGCTGGCTCTTATTGCATGAGAATGCGCCATCTCATCGATCCACTTTTGTGACTAGAAATCGGATTTTAACCATCAATCACTCAACGTATTCAGCTAATATGGCTCCCTGTGACTTCTACTTATTCGAAAAATTGCATTTGGCCATGATAGGAAAACGTTTTTCGTCCGTAGAGGCGAAGAAGACATTCCGGATTCCGGTCAATGACCTGAAACACTCTTTCGATAAGCTTGTAGATCGCGTAAAATAGTGTATCGAGGCCAGAGAGGACTATTTTAAATAAATAAGCTCGAAGTTATCTGAACAAAGCTCCTGTCGTCTCTATTTCAGCTTAGTCTTGTTTATTTTGGGCTTTATCTTGTACATATAATTGCGAAAATTGGAGCTTTTTGGAGAAATATACTCGGAGGTTTGCAATTGCCTGCCGAGGGGCGACGGTTTTAGGAAAAAAATCAGGATTCAGCTTGAAAAACTGCCTTAAGTCCGCAATATTTTATATGTTCTTAAAAATATATAACCAACTCTGTTTGGGCAATTGGCAATTCTGAATAAAAAAGTCCATTGTATAGCTCTAGAATGGACTTCGAGCTTTCTCAGTTTTAATTTTTTTTTATTAATTCTCAATGCCTTTTTTTATTATAATTTTAATTTTAATTTTTATTATAATTATAAGCCGAAGCATAGGAAAAATTTGAAAATTTTAAATTTGGTACATTTTTTCATTTGAAATAGATTAAATGATTATTTTGTTTATGAAAATAAATTATTTTCTGTTCTGTTTTCGACGAACTGTAAATTTGAATAAACGACTGAGGTTTGGCTATGACATTTGGCAATTTTGTTTCATAATAAAAAACTCATTTTAGATAACAAATAAAAGGGTATAGAATAAAAAATGGCATACAAAACTTTTTTTCCGAAATAGATAAACTTTTTCACCGAATAACTAAATATGAGTCCATCAAAAATTGGTTTATCGAAAATTCAAAATTCGAAGTACGCGGTTTTTTTTTACTTGATTTGACAGCAGCCGCCGTATTCGAATAACTTGGAGCGCAACTATCTTTCGGCAATGTCCGTATTCGCCTACTGTGGGCGCGATGAAACACTAAATGATAGAAAAACTCTTTCTAATAACTGTCGTTCCTCGGCAGTCAATGGCAAATCTCCGAGTGTGTTTTTCCCATGAAAAAGCTCTTCATAAAAAAAATACCATCTGACGCTTGGAAGCAACAAATACGAGGAAGAGCTCTGCCAAACACCAAATAAAGGGTATAAGCGCCAATTATTTCTATTATTATTAAGCCTACAACACTTACAAACCTGGGGGAAAAATTAACCCAAAAAATTGCGTTTTGTCACACAGTGTAATATTATAGATAATAATGCACTGCATTATAGTGAAAAGAATTCTTTCTGAAACAGCTCACTCCTAAAATTTTTTATGGACAAAGAGGGAAAATCTAGGATTTCTCTTCAAAAATTGTCAAATTGAGTAAACTTTGCCAAGTTACGTCCTCTAAAGGAAAATTGTATGTGGCATAAGCAGTAAAAACCGATTTCTTGTTCCAAAGTGTGATATACATATATTCCTTTAAAAAACTTAACAAAATTAAAAAAAAAATTATTGTTAAATTAAATAAAAGTGAGCTCTGTAACTTTCAGCAAGCTCACTTAACCAATTCGAAAAACTCATTTTTTTTCGAAAATACATCGAAAATTTCTCGGAAAGTATGCCTGAAGATGTCATGCCCTACTCGGTGAAGGTGCCATGCAGGTGAAGATCGGATATGCTAGAAATGCAGTTTCCGGAATACCCCAATAGCCTTAAAAGAAGACGACAACTAGCATAGGAATGCCGAAAAGTAGAATTATTCCACTTCTGCGCACAAATGTCAATTTCTTCTAAATGATTTTTGAAATAAAGAACTTAATTTTCTTTCCACGCTTTTACGCTTGCATGTATGCAGCCATTGCTGAAACTTTAAATCTTCCACTGGGCAACTAATTTAATGCCAACAAATCTTGTATTGTATTTGGACAAAACAAAATTAAAAAATAAAAAAAAATCGAAAAATAAATGAAAGCAGAATAAAAAAATGTAGCGAAGGAGCAAAAACTGGGTGAGCTACCAAATCATATATACATAGCACCAGGCATCCTGCCACATTCGTATAATCCTGATTTATTACCATCCTGCACTGATTGCACAAGATTACGCTACAAATAGATCCTTCACTCAAATATTAATACAAATGCGCTTTAGTAAATACGCACATACAAACGCACATACATACAATATTCTAGATTAGGGACACCAGCAAAGGTGGCAAGCAGCAGGAAGAAAAACAACAATGCCAACAATTATGAGAAAAAGTAACGAAACCGAACCCCACCAGCAAACCAGCGAAAAGTCGAATTCTAATCAAATAATACCACCAGCAGCAGCAGCAACCAAAGGATGAGCGAAACCGTGCAGCAAGCTAAGGCAGCGGTGACGGCGACGATGGCAGTGGTGGAGGCAGCGATGGCGTTGTGCGAGCGCGTCTTTGCACCGGTTCAAATGAAAGCAGCACATTTTGTATGTAGATTTCGTAGCTCGATTAGTTTACACGGTTGCGATTTTGCGGAACAACAAAAAAAATGTACAAATGAATCACAAAATAAAGCCAATCGACAAAAACGAAATAAACAAAAAAAAGAACAGTAACAAAATAACAAACCAAATTAAGAGTAACAAAAACAAGGTAGGGTATTCAAAAAGCGAATGCAGATTTGAATTTGGAGATTGCTTCCGGTTTCTGCAGCGTGTTCGAAAGCGTACAACCGAATACAGCAGATAACAGATAGATCTTTAGTTCGCACTCCGCATAAGCGTACCACCAAAACAAACACACTGAAAAAAAGCAGCACGAACAACAAAAATATCAAAACAGCAATAGCAAAAAGATAATGACACAATCGGGGCTAGTAGCTGTCGGGCGGCAATGTGTGTGGGGGTGTCATTGTGTGTGCGATAAGCGGACAAAAATCATTAATTATCCTTGTTGTTTCGCCTTTGTACTTATTGCCACCAGCAACCGGCTAGCAGCTAATACGTAGCTAGCACTCGACAGCCGGTAGTTGACGGCCGAGGCAACGCCTTCACGTTTTGTTTGTTTGCACTTTTTGTCGCCTGCCCTGTGTGCGTGTGTGTGAGCGTAAATATTTTCTTATTTCCTTCACTCAGTGCAGGCTCGTATTTTGTTAACAAACTTTTTCGCTTTTGCTTTTTTCGTACATTTTTTCTTTAACCGATAAGGTCATTTCGTTGGATTCCGATTACAAGAAATTAGAAACTTCCAAGCCAATGCGTTCTGTTCGGACCAATTTCTTTCATACTTACTTTCCGCTCTTCCCCGCCAATTCATCATTAGCATCTTACCTCTGCGCGCCTGAGCGGCGTAAACTTTGATTTGTTTCAAAATTTAATGAAACTTACTGAAGTGCACAAGAGTGTCCTTTTTCTATTTCTGCTTCCTCGCCAGCCAGCCAGCCAGCCGTTTGTGTTGTTGCCCTTTTCTTATCGCTATTGGCTTCTTTTTTTTCAACGGAAGTTTCAACAATTATTTTTGTTCATTTATTTATTTTTTGTCTTCTCTATTTTTTAGGTTCGATTATTTTCATTTACTTCAGTGACATTGGCAGCAACCGGTCTTCCGCTCTTGCCCTATCATTTCTTAATTGTTGCTTCGACGTACCTATTCGTTATTCTGTGATTGCTTACTTGCTTCTGCCTTTTTTTCAATTTTTCCATTTACATTTCGCTAATGCCGTAAAAATCACATTAATGATGGAAGACATTTTAATTATAATTTTTTTTTATTTTTGTGCGCATTTTCACAGTCTTTTAGTCGCATGGCATCGGGTGTTCTTATCTTTGTCGTTATTTCCGTTCAGTTTCTTTTATTTTCGTACCACCAAATTTAAATTCAACATTTTTGCTTGAATGATTCTTCGGTTTTGCTCCAGTACCATTTAAATTGTTTACAAGATTAATGATTTTTTGTACTTTCGCATTTTCCTATAATATTCAGATACATTCAGATAAGGTTAATTACAAAATTAATGAATTTTTCCACGCCCGAAGGAACGCTGCAACAACAGCAGCAGAAAAAGAAAAACGTTTTAAAATGGCGTATTTTTGGAAATAGGAGAGAGGGAGATGAGAGAGTGGAAATCTTTTTATGCACGTAGCATGATTTTGTAGACATTTAGGTTAGTGCAAGAGTATATATGATATACAGAGAGAGTTTTGCGACCAAACCGAACTTGTGAACAGGTGCTGCTATTTAAGTTTAGAGTTAATCAAATAGCCTAAAAAGTGTAGATCACGAATCAATGCAATTGTCCTACGAAAAGGTGAAAGAAGCAGATTTGCTCGAAGCAACAACAAAATAAATTTGTAGTAGGCTTGCTACCTATACTAACTCTTTTACTACACAACTAACTTTGAGAAAATTTTATTAGCCAAATTACCACCATTTCACCCCCGCAATCGAAGGGTTGGTACGTGACTACCATTCGGAAGAGCGCAAGGTCGAAACACCACATAGAAAAAGATGTTTCTAATAGTGGTCTATCCTGGGTGGACATGATCAAACCACTGAGAGTATTTCTGCCATGGAAAAGAAGGTTAGTCGCTGACCGAATTGAAAGAGAAGGTTAGGAGAAATTAAGAATTTTTAAACTTACCGTGTAATTATGAATGAATACAAAGTAGCCATTAAATATCCGAAACGTAGATCTTGGAGGGAGTACTGAAAATCCATTGAATCCGCGAAGGATTCTGCCAAACTAAGCAAGATCTTTTCGAGGAACCACTCCTGCAGAGCTCTTGAAAAATGGAAGATGGTGAATGGACTGAATCTGCAGAAGAATCTTTGATTGTCCTGGTAAATACTCATTTCCCCAAAAATTGTATTGCCCCATGTGACATGGTCCACAGAAAGGGTTACTTGATGTTCCCCTTTATATATGATATATGTTTTACGTATGTCTATGGTCTTACACGAGGTTGTAGGGACTGTGGAATAATCTCTAGAGGGCAAACTATTCTCTTTGCGTGAAATAGACTAGAGGTGGATCTCGTCTCAGCTTTGCTACATGGAAGTTAATGCGGTGCCAGAAGGGGCTAAAGTCACTAGATTCGTACACAGAGGGACACCGCAGGGTAGTGTTCTTTCACCTCTTCTTCGACTAGTTGCTTTTGACGAAGTTGTGACTATGAGTTGTGACTATGTTAAATAGGCGTGGCGTTAATGGTATCGAGACCGTTTCCCTCAGTCATGGCTAATATTTTGGAAACATCACTAAGAAAAATCTTCATTTTTGAGGCACTAAAAATCAACGCATTATGCAAAGCCATTACATCCACAGAAAGCCACTGTGGTGTTGGTACAGCGTTGTGCGTTATCGTGCAGAAGTGATTGGGCCATATTTTTTTGAGGACGTCATAGGCAATACGATCACTGCTACTGGCGAATGCTAAAGGGTGACGATAACCGACTTCTTAGTTAAGTAAATATGTTATTCAAAAACGAAATTGGCTGATTAATTTTACGCACATACTCGTACAATATATATGCCTCTTTCATGAATATTGTTTCGAATTGTGGTCACAGCGAATGACTTCAATGAATTTATGAAAATTTGAAATTATGAAATTTCAGAATGACGTATAACCGCGTGCAGTGCAGTGTGGTAAATATAGTGGTTTCTTTTTAATAATAGAAAAAATAATTGAACTAAAAAAATCAATAATTGGTTTCTTCTTCTTAATTGGCGCTATAACCGCTTACGCGATTTTGGCCGAGTTTAACAAAGCACGCCAGTCGTTTCTTTCTCGTGCTAACCGGCGCCAGTTGGACACACCAAGTGAAGCCAAGTCCTTCTCCACCTGATCTTTCCAACGCAGAGGAGGCCGCCCTCTTCCTCTGCTACCACCAGCTGGTACCGCATCGAATACTTTCAAAGCCGGAGCGTTTGTATCCATTCGGACGACATGACCCAGCCAACGTAGCCGATGGATCTTTATTCGCTGCGCTATGTCTATGTCGTCGTAAAGCTCATACAGCTCATCGTTCCATCGTCTGCGATATTCGCCGTTGCCAACGTGCAAAGGTCCAAAAATCTTACGCAGGATCTTTTTCTCGAACACTCCAAGCGTTGCTTCATCGGATGTTGTCATCGTCCAGGCTTCTGCGCCATACGTTAGGACGGGCATGATGAGAGTCTTGTAGAGTGTTAGTTCTGTTCGTCGAGAGAGGACTTTACTACTCAATTGCCTACTTAGTCCAAAGTAGCACTTGTTGGCAAGAGAGATTCTACGTTGGATTTCAAGGCTGACATTGTTATCGGTGTTAATGCTGGTTCCTAACTAGACGAAGTCTTTTACAACCTCGAAATTATAACTATCTACAGTGACGTGGGTGCCGATACGCGAGTGCGCCGACTGTTTGTTTGAAGACAGGAGGTACTTCGTTTTGTCCTCGTTCACCACCAGACACATTTGCTTTGCCTCTTTATCCAGTTTGGAGAAGGCAGAACTAACAGCGCGGTTGTTAAGGTGGATGATGTCAATGTCATCGGCATACGCCAGCAATTTTACGCTCTTATAAAAAATTGTGCCTGAGCGATTAAGTTCTGCGGCTCGTACGATGCTCTCCAACATCAGGTTAAAGAAGTCACACGACAGCGAGTCACCCTACTGGTTTACTCGAAGGAATAAATATTTCCATTTCATTCATGTAGCTGTCTCGACTGGCTTCAAAGTAGCGCATCCTCTGAACCTAGTTCTTCACGGTTATGGTTTCTGACTCTCTCTCCCAAATGCCTTACTCAGCATTAACTTTATGGAATTTAGTCGTTAAAGAACTGCTCCCATAACTTTGGTCTTTCACACTATTCTGCAGCTCCGAGCTAGGCAATTGGCATCGCCGCGGTTGCTAACACAATTATCAAACTTGACGCGCAAAAGATCGATTGTAGCACAGGTGGCGCGGTATGGCCTAAAATCTTGCTTAAACTGAAAATATTCCCTATCCATGACTGCAATTTCCGATAACAAACAACGTTTATCATGCCTTTGTAGCGCTCACCGTTGACCGAAATGGCATTGCAGGCAGGATTTTCAAAAAACAAAAAAAAAAGAGCAAATAATGCCAATGATACGAAATCCGCACAAAACTACTACTACCTGAAGGTGCATTAGCTTCTCAATGATCACGTACGCGTCTTGTGATCCCCAGATGCGGTAGTTTTGCTTTTTAATATAGCCTCCAAGATGAAAATGTGCTACGTCGGAATTGATGATTTTGACTTATTTTCAATATACGCACTGTTTGGGCAATAAAATATTGACTTCAGAATGGAAGCTTGCAATATCTTCCAACGTTTTTTAAGAGTAAAGTTATACATTTCGTTCCACAGAGACAGGATACTAACTTTCCGTAAAGGTTTCCAGCCCAACCTTCCAGCGGAAAAGAATTCTCACTGTCAAAGTAATCAAGAGACCTACAACAGGGTGAACCGATTTGGAAAGTGTCGCTATCTTGGAAAAGGAAGAAAACCACGATTTTGACAAAAAAAACTTGTATCTTCTATTATTCTCAGCAAATACGACTTACTTAGTGACACATGTTGTAGGTACATTATCAAAAATAGTTCTGAAGAAAATAAGAACAATTGGCATTTAAAACTCTTTAGAAAAAGTTGCATTGGTCTTGCACAAAATCGTAATTGTGCTCTGCAATTTTTTAATTAGAAAATAATTTTCTAAGCGCCCACAAAGACTTTGGATCCTAACCACAACCAAAATTTAATCAACCTGAAAATGTGGTTTGAGCAAATTGTAATACCTTATCTGCAAAAACAAATGAGCTGCACTCGAAATTTGTATGCTGCTCCATTCATGCTAAAGCAACAATTCTGGAGCTACTTTTTCGGATGTATTGATGTTCCTTTCGCCGGCGGTTTGTTACTTGATTTGATGTGCTTGTCACGTTCATTTAGCTTTAGCTGCATCCTATCACACACACACGCGTAAATGCCTCTGTGTGCGATTTCCATATCAGCTTGAAAGCGAGTTACACACATGCATACATATGTACATGCGAGCCTCGATGTATGCATCCAAATGCTAGCAGGGTGCCAAAGCCAGACAAAAATTAAAGGAAAATTAAAAAAACAAAACCGTAGAAGCGGGCGGGTATGACTGCTCGAGCATGTACCGTCCGTTGTTTTTGTCTTCATTCAGGGCGTGCAAAAACCGCAAATGCTAATAATTTTACTTAACTTCTTCTCTAGCCGCTCCAAGCATGTATAGCACGTATATATGTATACTTGCGTGCAGAATAGTAGCAGCACGATATAGTGCAAGGTATGAATTATTTATTTATTTTTATCTAGCTTTTTTATGTATTTTATAAAAAATATAGTTTATACTACAAAAATAGCACAAAATTGAACAGAATTTAAAAAATGTTAACACAATTTCAACCAAGTTTGTACCTTTAGAAAAATTCTGGGTATGCAGTTTTGTAGCCCATTCAATTTTGTTACGATAAATTAGCAATCAAAAGTTTCTTAAAATGCGCCTTGATTTTTGATAATTTTTTGTTGATGGTTTCATGCACTTTTTTTCATGTAACGAATGCTGGAAATTTTTTATTTATGAAGGAAATGCGCAAAGCCGCCTGCAAAGAAAAGTGTCAAAAATGAACGTGATTATTGAGCCGCTTTAGACGTACACTTTATTATATCAAAATTCAACCCTAGATTTCTGATTAAAGAGTTTGAAATTTTGATCAAAATTTATTGAATTTTTTCCATTTTGAATAAAGTTTCAAGCTTTGAGTTTATGATTTTTGTAGCAGTATGAAGTTTATATTTTTTAAAAATAAAAAAACAAATTAAATGCAAAATACACAAATAGTCAAAACTTTGTAATATGTCTCGCTGCTATTATTGTAAACGCAGGTTTATGTTTATTTGAATGCCTGTACTTATGGCACATATGTATTTGTTTGTATGTGTATGCTTGAGCTGCGCTGATCCTTATTGCAGCCATGTTGGTGTTTTGGATTTCAATTTGGCAAAACAAAATGGTTTAGCACACAGCCCAGCTGCTCCTTCAAGCAGCAAAAGCAATACAAAAAGACAGCTAAAAGCAGCAGGCCACCACGGAGAGTACTTTTGTCGATGCTATGTTCGTTGCATTTCAATTCCATCACCCCCTCTCTCCGCACACACACCCCTTCACTTTAATCTCGTTTATTTTATAGAAAAAAATGCAAATAGATAAACAAGACGCTGTGCAAAGTGGGCCAACAGCGCCGCTCAAGAGTGACGCCAGCCAGGTACATCTACGAACTGGGTACGTGAATGTCAGGCACTTGCGTACAAATGCATGCATGTGTGTGTATATAAAGCTGCTGCTGGTTCGCGTGTGTTTTATCCTTGGCGCTTGCCAATGAGCACCACTCAAGCATTTCAAGTGGCATCTCAAGGATTGTGACGCGCTCGAGCAACAGCAGCCAATTTTTTCACATGAATTTCCTCTTGCGAATGCTTGCACTTGCTTTTTTAGTTTCTTTTTCGTTTTAGTTTCAGGTGCGAATTTCGCATGAAGTACTGATCCTATTTGTATTTTTCGTTGCGAAACTCTTTTCGTATGCATGAAGTGTTTGCAATGAAATTTGTTGTTGTTATGCCATATAAAATTGTTTGTTGTTGTCGCAACCTATAGGGGAATCCACAAATACTGAACTGGTATGTTTCTAGTGAATTTATAGCCTCGACTAGTTCGTCTTTCTGCTCTTACCATACAAACAACTGGTGAATTTTACTTGGCGTTGTTCTAGAAATTTCTGAAAATATGCCACACAATATCACTTGGCATAGACGTTGGAATATACGGCCCCAGAGCAAAGCGTTATGTGCCGATGAGTAATTTTCCAAGCATCTTACAAGTGGGGGTGTGTGACAGCTGTCTATATGCAAGGATCGATTTAGATAAGAATCCTCGGAATGAGCGAATTGCCATTCTAAGCGACTGTCCGGCGGCAACAAGGCACTGTCATCCTATGAGTTTAAGTCCTCATTGATCTTTAAGTGTATCGAGAAAGTCAATTTGCTAGAAACGCACAATCCGACTAATTAGGGTCCGTGAGCACAGTGATATAACTGGGAATAAAGTAGCGAATGAATTGGCAAGAGAAGCTGCGGCCTCGTTACTAGTAGGACCCTAGCCCTTGCTTACTATGAGATAACACACCATCAAGGAGAAGCTTAGTAGTGAAGAGCTAATGCTCAGAGAAGTTACTAAACTGTTGGCCTACGCAGATTGGGCCATTGCAGATGGCGCAGTCTATTGCACAAAATTGGGATATATTCCACTGGCTCTTGTCGTTTCTCCGACCAATCTCCGGAGATTTCAATGCATATTTTTTTGAGTTCAACGCTATAGCAAAGGCTTTATTTCTTTTTTAAGCTTTTTAAATAACTTTACCCTTTCTTGGATTTGTAAATGTAGATATTTACTATTTTTGGAAATTCAAATGTTTTTGAATAACTTTCTTATTAAATAAAAATATTATTTTGAGCGATTGTAATCTTTATTTTGACCTTTCCGCGCTCCACGGCTCGACTACTTTTATACTGCAGCTGTCTAGTTCACAAGTGTCAAATAATATTGACGTACGACGTCATTTGCAAAATTTATAAATTTTCCGATTGGGTGATTAATTCAAGCCACTTTGTACATATTTATTGAATTTCAAAAAGAGGAATCCAATAGCAACTGCCGCAGAATAGCATCTCTTTCTCGTTTCTCCGTTCATGGAATAAGAATTATTAAATTACTTTTCCTGTCTTTCCCCTCTTCTCCTTTCACAAACGAACTTCGAAAAAGGAAAAAGTATTTTATGTATTTTAAAAGGAGAGAATTAATTGAGGTATTGCGAAGAAAGTTTCGCCTGATTTGCGATCACACGGAAGCCCTACAAACAGGTCGTTCATGGAGACAAATAAAATTGCATTCGTTAAATAAACCTGACTTTAACTTGTTTATTGAGGTTCTTTGTTTCTCCTGGAAACACGCGAAATATACTTATATGTACATACATTTCTAGTGTTTATCAAATAAAAGATGAAAAAGTTCCAAAAATCACCAATAATGATAGGTTGAAATGTTGAACGAAAATATTGCACTTCAAACATTATTTAATATACCCGAATGTTCCATATAGATTACATTGAGACTTTAAACGTTATTTCTAATTTTTCGATTCACAAATATAAAAACTCAATGTGCCCACCAAAAAAACAATTTACCTCCAAGGGTCCAACCCCTTCGGATTTTGACATACTCACCCGCTGCCATCGAACTGGAGCAGTCATCTAGCCTAAACTTACACAACCTTTACTAAACTGCTGATTAATTTAACTAAATTTAAGTATTTAAAAAGAAAATTTAATATTTAACTCTTAAATTTTCAAGAAAAAGACTTTTCTCGGATAATTTATAGATTCAGGGTTTTTTTCGGAAAAAAATTATTTTTCCGGTTTACAAACTCTTATTGTTATTTAGAATTTAGCCGATCGGCTTCCAGTTCACTCCTATCAATAGTATAGGGTTATTCAATAGGTGCGCTTCAACTTTTTTCCGATAGGGAGGGCGAACGACGCAATATTTTTTATTTTTCGCTTGTCATTTGTAAACTTCATTAGTATACATTTCATCATGGAACGCTACACACTTGAGCAACGATTGCAAATCATGCAAATTTTTTATGAAAATAATCGTTGTATTGCTGCTACTTTAAGAGCATTACTGCCATTTTACGGTCCATTTAACAAGCCGTCCCGTTTTGGGGTTATTTGAAGTCATTGGTCTACAGTAACAATCCGGCGACGATTTGTGAGCTCAGAGCCAATATTGAACGCGAAATTGCTGGAATTTCGGCCGATTTATGCAAAAGATTGGTCGAAAATTGGGTTCAACGATTGGACTTCGTAAAACGTGCACGCGGTGGTCATGCAAAAGAAATCGAATTTCATACTTAAATGTATATGTTCAAACTCGATAATAAAAAAAAAATTAGTTAAAAAAGTCAAACCGTTTGTGTTTTATTCAAAAAAGTTCAAAAGTTGAAGCGCTCTTACTGAAAAACCCTTTAGTATCACACGACACTACGGTAACAATGCGCGGCCTCACCCTGCAGAAGAATGCCGCTACTCGCAGCCATGAATAACGCAACTGGGCCAAATGAAACTAGTAATTTTCCCTACAGGGTAATGCCTGTATGAGATTGCTCCACTAAAGTAAAAAGGAAGATCACGCGTGAACAGAACTCGTAGATTTTCAATTTTTATGCCGCCAAGAGTTAACGATTAATGCTTGAGCGAAAAATGAGATGTATTTATGTTCTACTTGCTCTTTAGCTGTTCAGATACAAAATATGATAGAAGCACGTATTCCGACTTAGAAATTAAATTGAGTGAAGCCTCGATATAACGACCTTTGCGAAAACGGCAAACTCAATACAATTAAATTTCTGTTGAGTTCCTTAAAAAACCTCGTTATTGCGAAATTTTCCGCACAAAAATGGACCATATATATAAGAACGAAATTTTGAGCACGAAGTGTCCTGATCTCACGGGGCTAAAATTCCGACATCGTGACTCTAAAACCTGCGGCTATAGCCGGTTTAGATATCACACACTTGGTGAATTTCATCAGTAACTTGGAGCGGTTAGCGCTATTGTGATTACCCACCATTTGGTCATCATCCCCTTCAAATGCAAAGCCCTTTCTGTCTTTTTTCTCTCTCTGTTCTGTTCTTCCCCTCTGTTTTCCTCTGTCTGGTATCACAAAGGATCAATTTAACTCTTTACCCAAGTAGTCTCTCACATGGGCTGCCAGTTAATCAAACCTAGCCTAAAGTCCCGTTAGTAAAAGCCACTTCATATCGAAGGATAGTGCGTTAAGTGCAGATTTTCAGTCTTGTTTTAATTGTTGTGAAAATGTGTTATCCAATGAAGTGGGATTGATTGTTTTATTCAAAATGAGTGTAAAGGAACTAAAATAAGAGAAAATGTTTGGACTAATTGGAAACTGATGTGTTGTGATGAAAAGTATGTATGTGTTCTTTACTAAAAAATTAAGACGAAATATGTTTTCCTTTATTGCTTAGTCTGGAAATAAAAATTAAAAAAAAAAAAAAACTAGATTATACCTAGACAATTTTCTTCAAAAATTGTGTATTTATCATTGTAACGAGATTTTGATATTCTATATTATAAATATAATGAGGCTATAGATATGTGGAAACTTTTGTGATGTACGGTTCACTAGACAAAGCTAGTTTACTGGGGCGGCAGCCCTTGGTCGAGAAAAACCCGAAAGTAAATAGATACATGCATACATACATATATATATTATAAATTTGATACTTATATATTATTTGCTCCTATTTCCGCAAAGCTTAGCTTACAAATATATATTTTTTAGTATTGCCGAAAACCGCGAGAATGCGTGTATCAAGACTGTGTTTTCCAAATCAATACCGTGTTTTATTTTAAGTCCGTCATATTTCCCTCGAAAATGATTTTGTTTTCATCCATTTACATTTTTTGAATTATTTTTTTTATATTTTTTATTTCTTCTTAGCATTTTTTTTATTTTCTTGCTACCGCATATCCATCGATACCTCGCGCAAGGAATTTCCAGTACGTTTGGAATTTTTAGTCTGACGCCACACGTCCACACGTCCATTACTTTATCCTATTAATTGACTCCGCTAACTGGCGCCAACTTTTTCTTGCAGTTCTCTGTCCTAGCAATGCAATTATCTTTTCATTGCAAACAATGTCTAAATTTGGTTAACACGTATGCCTGTAAATGGGGGTTAACTATTTAGTGGCACATTTACGCAGCTAAATATATTCATACATACAATACTTACGAGTCATATGATTGAGCAGAGTAATTATACTAAAGTTATTTATGTAGTAACTATTCTTCAAATTATCGCATATCCGCGAAGAAGAAATAATCGCTAAAACTTAAAATGCGAACAAAAAACTTGCCTAGACACAGTAGTGGTACTGGTACCCAGTGTCTATATATAAAAAAGATATCTATTAGGTACATATTTATACTCTATGTATAGTATCTGTCCAACTATTACAAACTGTGAGAGTTTCATATAAAATGCACCATATCATATTTAAGGGTGAGCCTCCTAGAGGCTTGAAAGTTAAACCTGAGGAAGAACAAATCATTCCACATGGTCTCTTAAAACGTTTGTAGCCCAACGCAGCGTCCTAGTGTTTGGCGAGCCTCATCTATCTGTTTCCTAACATGGAATCCGGATTGAAAGGAATAAAATTCCAGTCCATTGAAGCTGAGAAAGAGAAAGACTCGCATTGAAGGTGCTGACAGAAAGAATCAATAGGGTAGTCGAAAAATGTATCCACATTCTAGTGATATGAGTATCAAAGGAAGAAAGAAAATAGTGGTATTTGAACAAAAGTCCTATATGAAAAGTTTTCATTAAAATTAAATTTTCAACTTTATCATTAAACATATTTGAACAAAACCCAAATATTTCCGCATATACGCAAACAAAAATATGTATTTAATTTCTGAATTTATTTCTGCAGAAACTAATTACTTTAGTTCCGTCCGATCACTAATTCAGTATTGGCATCACCGGATCATGTAAAACTTGCCCCAATGCTGCCCTGAATGTCCTTTTGAACTTACTTCCTATCGACTTTTCCGTTATTTCCATCAGCTGCTCAAAGTGCAATCAGGTTAAAGGAGATTGGCCTCTGGAGGCAATCTCTTAAGGGACATGGCAGCATTTTCGGGCAGTTAACACCGTATTTCTCCGAACTTCGAACAGGTCTCTCTATCCGTAAACTAGAGTTTGAGGGTCGAGCTAGGGCAATGTTTCCAAATAGGCAGGATTGGATCGAGGGGAAAATCTGCACCGAAGCTTGCATCGCCTTCTTCTCTGACCGTTCCAAGGTGGAATTGGGAGTCGGAGCAGGGGTTTCCTCTAAATCAGTCAATTCATCTATGTCCTTCAAACTGCCGAACACTGCCAGTGTTTTTCAAACAGAAGTCTTTGCGAACTTGCAGGTATGCAAAATGCTTATGGAACGCGGGAGCAAGGCAGATATTAACATTTTCTCCGATAGTAAAGCCGAGACTAAGGCTCTGATGACGCTATGGTGCAGAACGAAAATAGTAAACTCCTAAAAAGAGGATATCAAATCTCTTGAGTGTGCAGGTAGCATTTCTCTGATGTGGGTTCCAGGACATAGAACATAGAGGGCAATAAAATTGCTGATGAGCTTGCCAGAAAGGGGACAGAATTGGCCTCAGATGCCTCCTACCTGATCATCGGCATCCCCCTGACAGTTGTTAATTGGGAGCTGCACAAATTCTTTCTCAGATGGAGCAGATGGAGCTCCATTTCTTCATGTGCTATTTCGAAAACCCAATACGATATGCGAAGGACTCAGAAAGTCCTTTGGACTCCTCGCCATTCAATTTCCAAACTCGTGGCTGTGTTTACCTTTCACTGGACGGAAAAGCTAAGAGCTAAGGTTACCATTTAATCCCCATTGCAGAAGCTAGGGGACCTTTCAGAGAAGGAGACTGTAGAGCATTTTCTCTGTAAATGTCCGAGCTTGGCAGCTTCTTTCTTCAACAGCCTGGGGCAATGCGCCAACCTAAATCTAATCAATCTCCTCCATTATATTATATCAACAGCTCTGGCTGAATGTAGATATCTGCCTGTTAAAGGTCTGATAATGGTATCAAAACGGCGTTTTAGTGCTACTTGAGGAGGGCCAGACCGGCACTTCAACCATTTCACCTACCTAGCTACCTACCTAGCTACCTACCTACCTACTGATTCAGTATAAAACAAAACTTTTATGTGGCAACTTTATAAAATTCATATAATTTCATACGTCCATTAAGTTTTTAAAGAAACCAAGAAATGCCATATATTCAATTAGTGTTTTAATTTCGAAAGTACAAAAATGCCTTTTAGCATATACACTGCCGAGTATGTGAATGCATGGTGACTTTTTTTAATTAATAAAATTTTTTTTTTTTGTCATGCTTTACCATGCTTTACTGTTCTGACACAGTATGAATCAAATTTTATACCAATTTTATAAAAACTCAACCACTTTCCATGCATTAATAGTTCCTTTTTTGCCGACGGCTCTTGCAGTTTAAAGAGTGAAATTTATAAAAACAGGCGCTGACTCTTTTATTTATTTTTCTTTAAGCAACTGGTCCTTCCAAAAGAAGAAATGGCACTGGTGGCTAATACTAACAGCTAACAGGACTTTTTACTTTAAATAATGTTACTACTTTCCGAAATACCTGGCATATCTTTATAGACTAAAACACCTTATAATATTTCCATTTGAACTTAATAAAAAGTAATAGGAAACTTTTCACCTTCCTGAAACTGCCTCAGTTACTCTTATCTTTTAAATCTAGAGAACCACTTAGACCGGTGTCGGAAGGGCTGGAAAAGATGTGTGCCAGTTAAAGAGATAATGGGTAATATGTGGTCCATCTCCGCACGATCGTTACTTATTTGGTATTTTGAATTCTAAACAGGATTCGCTGCGAAAACAAATATGAGCTTCCAGCCGCTTATTTCAAAATTTTACATTTTTGCTCACAAATTCACATTGTCAAATTGGCAATTATTTTATACGTCGCCAACTAAATGACACATCAAGTGTGACTTTTTCGCCTTATATCTCACAGTATGAAAGACTTGATGGTAGGTCGTCGGCAGGCAATGGCATTGTATGAATTTCTGACATGAAAAAGTTTCTAATAAAAATCCATTTGCCATTCATAGACACCATAGAATTGTAGACGCCTCCATTTGTGGAACAATACCAAGACACACACCACAAAATGGAAGGGTACCAAAAAGCAACAAATAAAGGATACACGCGCCAATTTTAAAGGGCCTTTCAAAATAAATTTATTTTCTTTCAGGTTTGACTAATTTTACTCGAAATACGGCTCTCAACAATTATATGTAAAAAATGCCATCATTTAAATGCCCACGTTGAGCACGTCTACAGGTAAAATCTGCCAAGCAGTCGATTCAAGAACGCTTAATTGTTAAGAACGTCACGATATCAATGTTGAAGGTTGTTCAGCAATACTTTACGCTATAGCAGCCCAGTTTTTCGTCTGCTAGTCCTTTTTCTATCCTAGACAGAATCAGTTTCTTGAAATCTGTTCACAAACCTTTGAATTGTCGACCCGTTTGGACGATTATTTCCATAAAAAAATCAAAAATTTGCGATATGTTGTTCTTTAAAATCGGCCATTTTCATAATAAGTTTGAATAATTTTAATACGTTATTCTATCGTGTAAAATTGCTTATCTGTCCACTTGACAGATGTCAAAGATGACATTCGAAAAAGTACCGGCTAGAAATTATTCACTACTGGCATGTAGACGTCACTTTTGAAATACCCTTTACTTAAATACTGCGTTAAATAACAAATTTCTTTTAATCCATTCCTTTATTGCGATCTATTTTTAAACATTGAGCAATATTTGTACCTAATTACGAATATTTTTACTATTGAATTCATATAAGAAAAAAAATTATGGTTATACCCAGTGGTGCAACCATGTACTCATTTTATGATAAATAACAGATTAGACTAATAATAATATGAGGCCTTTTGTAGGCTTTCTTTGAGTATGTTGGAGGTTATGAGATTTGCAATTATTTCTGTGACAAGAGGGTTTGAGTGGGATTGAAGTCGTGTGTATGCGATGTGACATATTTTCTTACTTCTTCAAGTGTTGTGGGTACTTTCTGATATAATAATGGCTTTTAAGGTCATTCTGAATGTTTTCGACTGGAATCTTTGATGTTGGAGTTAGCTGCAATACCCCAAAGTTGAATGACATATATTTCATTGGCTTCTAGATAGCTAAGTAAGCAAAGAGCTTACTTTCGGGAGAATATGAGAATTTCGATGTTGTGACCAATAAAGGCTTCGGAGTTTTAAGTGTTTTCCATGTACGTGTTTTCCATGTAAGTTTGCTACATGTCGAGATACATGTCGAGATATTTTATGACGTTAGTTTGAAGAAGAATTTTATTATTGACCTTAACGAGCCTCGTTTGGCTGAATGTACCACTCCTTCAACCAATGAGTTATTTTATGAAGCTCTTTATGTAGTTTTGGGAGGCTGCATGGGGGTGGGAGTCAATTGTGAGTTCGACAGTGTCATCAGAGAACGTTTCGCCTGTTGCTTCTTCAGAAGCTGATAGATCGTATGTATACATCAAGTATAAATAACTATAGCACAAGTAAATATTGACAAGTTTTGACAAGATATATGCTTCATATATAATTAATAATTTCTTTTTGAAATTTAGTACATTCTTATACTTTGAACCAATTAAAAAAAAAACTCAATAAAAGTTTCGCACTTTTTTACCAGAGTTTTGAGATAAATTTCGAGTATGGAGCCCATTCAATTTTGATAAAGTACAGCGCCTGTTAAAAGTAGCTTATACAAAGGGTGATTTTTTAAGTGCTGTAGGAAAGTTTTTCAAAAAAACAGACGTAAAATTCTGAAAAATGCATGGCATTTTTATTTAAATCGATAGTACAGCCCATATAATTTAATGTTTGAAGATTATTTCATGCAAATGTTGACCGCGACTGTGCTTCAAATGGTCCATCCACTTAGTCCGATTTTGGCATACTCTTTCCAATGTTTCGGCCGGTATCTCACATATAAATGCTTTAATGTTGTCTTCCAATGCGTTAATTGAAGCAGGCTTGTCTGAATAGCCCCACAAAAAATAATCTAAAGTCGTTATATCGCACGATCTGGGTGGCCAATTGAAAGGTCCCGAACGTGAAATAAAATGTTCACCGAACTCGCCTCTCAACAAGTCCATTGTTACGCGTGCTGTGTGTCATGTGGCACCGTCTTGCTGAACACACACACACCACATGTCATGCAAGTCAAGCTCTTGCATTTTGGGCAAAAAAAAGTTGGATATCATTTCACAGTAGCGCTCACCGTTCACAGTTACGTTACGAATCGCAGCTTCTTTGAAGAAGTACGGTCCAATGATACCTCCAGCCCATAAACCGCACTAAACTGTGACCTTTTCCGGATACAAAAGTTCTGCGTTGCGGTAGGTCGTTCGGCTTCAATTCTTGCACCAGCTGTATTTTGAAAGGCTTCACACCTAAATCCTTTGGCAAAATGTTCCACGTTGTTGAGTAACAGAGGCTCAATTGCTGCGAACGGCGACGAATCGATAATCGATGGTCATCATTAACACTGGCCGATGCAGCTGCGATATTTTCTTCAGTTCGCACACTACGTAAGTGTGTTGGTGGTTTGATGTCCAATAATGTAAATTTGGTTCTAAATTTAGTCACAATAGCTCGAATAGCCGCTTCAGTGGGTCGATTAAACTGGCCACAAAATGGAAGAAGCGCGAGTTACGTCACTCAACCATTCTACTCCAAAAGAAAATACAATTGAAGTGGACTGGTCATCGTAACTCGATACCCAACCAAATAAGTGCCATTGCACTAACGCATTTCGCAAGCGACACAATTAGCTTGTAATGAAATGAGTGCAACGACACTTATGCAAATAATTTAGGAAACTTAGAATAAGCAATATTCATATTTCGTTGATTCACCAAATATTGTATTGTAAGTGAATCAACTATTAGCAATAGGAAATATTATAAATACTAGCTGTAAGCATATAAAAATTTGTAATTGAAAAATACCATTAAATCAATAAAGATGCGTTTCGACGCCGGTTGATTTTTTTTAAGCCACGACTTTCGCATTGGCTTATTTGGCGCAGTCGAAAGGGAATCAATTCCGAAGAATTGATTATAGAACGGAACGAGTCCTGAAGGACCGTTACAACAATTCAACACGGTACACTTAAAATACCGTCGCGGAAATCAAACTTAAGTTGTACACCGCCGTGAATAAATTCCGAAGAATTTATCACTAACCCAGTCGAATCCTTAAGGATTATAAAAAAAAAAAAAAAAAAAATTGAAATCTAACTTAAGATATACACCGCCGTGAAATCAATTCCGAAGAATTGATTGAAAGAGCTAGTGAAGAATTAGTGAGTAAAAGAACTATTGGCATCCTTAAGGACCGAAAAAGAAAAAATTAAAATTCCTGACTAAAGTCAAGAATTAGTGATTAAAATAACTATCGGCATCCTTAAGGACCGAAAAAAAAGAAAAAAAAAAATTCCTGACTAAAGTCAAGAATTAGTGATTAAAAGAACTATCGGCATCCTTAAGGACCGAAAAACAAGAAAAATTAAATTCCTGACTAAAGTCAAGAATTAGTGATTAAAATAACTATCGGCATCCTTAAGGACCGAAAAAGAAAAAATTAAAATTCCTGACTAAAGTCAAGAATTAGTGATTAAAATAACTATCGGCATCCTTAAGGACCAAAAAAAAAAAAAGAAAAATTAAATTCCTGACTAAAGTCAAGAATTAGGACCGAAAAATAATAGTGAACAGTCACAGTGATCAAAAGAAACTAAAAAGACGATTAAATTGGTCCTTCATATTTAAACAAAAAGGAAAAGTTTATAAAAATGAACGACCAACCACCACCAGCAATAGCAGTAACCGAACTCATCAAGGAGGCGTCCCGCATTAAAGAGTTCAGAGGCGACAGATCTTATGACTTATCGGCGTTTATACGGGAAGTTGAAATCATCCTTCCGCTATTTAGCCAAAATCTACCGCTGCAAGAGTTCATATTCCAGCGTCACATCAGGACGAAGATCCAGGGACAGGCACTAAACACAATCAGGACATTGGGACAATCACCTACTTAGGACGAAATAAAAAGGGAGCTGATCAGGAATTTCGGCGTGAAAGAAACCTATCACAATCTGTACCACCAGGCGATCACAACAAAAAATTATAATGTAAGTGATTATTTTTCTAATCTAAGAAATATTTTAGACAAACTGAACACAAAATACGAACAGGACGAAAGCAAGCCAGTAGAGTTTGCACCTGAGGTTAACGAATCAATAATTTTAAAGACATTTCTTAATGGGATAGACCCAAATTTAGCTAGTATAGTTTATAGTAGGAATAAAAAGACACTTAGGGAATCTTACTATATACTCGAAGAAACTGGCATGCTCAAGAAATATGACTATAGGAACAATAGGTCAAATAGATTTACACAAAACAACCAACAGTACGAGTCGACACAAAACTATCCTCGACAAGGATCCGGACAAAATACAAGGAGTCACGGACCAACTACTAGTTCCGACACATCAGGACAATTTAAGCAGAATAAACCTGCTTCCGGACAATTTCATAGAAATTCACAACAAAGTAGGCGATTTCCAAATAACACAACAAGTAGGGGTTCAGGACAGTACAAGTCGAATCAGACCGAACCCATGGAAGTGGATAACATAGAAACCACTAACGAAGAAAGTGAAAATTTTCGGTTTCCTGCCCACACTACAACCTACCGGTAGTTAAATTGACAATAGGAAAAAACGAAATGACGTGCCTTATTGATACAGGCTCTAACACTTCTCTTCTCGGAGAAGACAAACTCCAAAACTATAAACGAAAAAGACTCACGAAGCCTCTCAATTTTAAGACATTGGACGGAAATGTAAGAGTGGATACAGAGATTATCACACCACTCCCAACTGAATTCAACGAAAAAAATTTAATGAGTTGGAAGTTGACAAACTTGAAGAACAAAAAATTCGACGGAATACTTGGACAAAACATTTTAAAGCCAATGGAGGCAATAATTAACCTAAAAGATGGATACATGGAAATCCACAATACAAGGACGAAGTTCATCGATACATGCCCACACAGTTACGAGGACATACACACACTGGAAACTACACAAATGGACAGTACAATTATACAAAAGCTTTCACGTGAAGATATGAACGAGGAGGTAAAAAGTCTATTACAAACAATAGTAGACGAAAATGGCGACCTATTTTTTCAGGAAGGACAAAAACTCTCTCACACACATGAAATAAGACACGAAATCGTCACAACTATTGACAGACCAGTATATTCTAAAATATATCGATACCCTCAAATTCATGAAGAGGAAATAAATAAGCAAATGAAGGAAATGCTAGAGCACGGCATCATTAAAGAAAGCTGTTCTCCTTATAACTCACCATTGTGGATCGTCCCCAAAAAAGTGGACAAATCAGGTAAAAAGAAATGGCGCATCGTTATAGACTATAGAGCCCTTAACGAGATCACGGTAAGCGATAAATTTCCTATACCCAACATAGAAAACATTTTAGAAAAATTGGGAAGAGCCCAATATTTCACAACTTTAGATCTGGCCAAAGGTTTCCACCAGATCCTTATAAAAGAGGAAGACAGGGCGAAAACCGCATTCTCTACTCCACTAGGACACTACGAATTCGTTCGTATGCCCTTTGGACTAAAAAATGCTCCTGCCACCTTCCAAAGACTTATGAATTCAGTCTTGAGAGACTATATCAATAAAATTTGCGTTGTCTACTTAGACGACATTCTTATATTTAGCACTACAGCCCAAGAACACATGGACAGTATCAAGAAAATCTTCGATAGACTACGAAAACATAACCTACGAGTTCAAATTGATAAGAGTAATTTTTTCGCTACAACCACAGAATATTTAGGGCACATCCTGACTACAGAAGGTGCAAAACCAAACCCCACCAAAGTGGAGGCAATCCAAAAGCTCAAGCTGCCGCAAACAGCAAAACAGATTAAATCATTTCTGGGAGCAACTGGATACTACCGTAAATTCATAAAGAATTACGCTAAAATAGCTGAAGCTATGACTAAATACCTAAAAAAGGATGCAAAAGTCAACGTCCACGATACACAGTACATGGACGCCTTTTATAATTTGAAGAGATTACTTATATCCCCACCGATACTTAAGTACCCGGATTTCGGAAAAAAATTTGAAATTGCTACAGACGCAAGTGATTACGCTATAGGTGCCGCATTAACGCAAGCAGGTCATCCCATATGCTACGCAAGTAGAACTTTAAATGAGCACGAAAAAAAATACTCTACCACAGAAAAGGAACTTCTCGCCATAGTATGGGCAGTCAATTATTTTAGGCCCTATGTTTACGGCAGGAAATTTGACTTATTAACAGACCATCAACCACTAAAGTGGCTACAAACAAAATACAGAGGAAAGGACATAAATCCAAGGCTACAAAGATGGATACTGAAATTAGGTGAATATGACATAAACATCGGTTACATTAAAGGTAAAGAAAATACCCTAGCCGATTTCCTAAGTAGAATTAATAGCGAAACAGGTGACATCTACCTAACGAATGAGGACACACAAATCGAGGATAACTTAGACAATATGAGTACCTCTGCAACCATACACTCTCAAGAAGAGGACCTTAATGATCATTTTCCAATTCTAGATACAGTAGTCAATCGTTTCCACACACAAATAATATTAGTTGAGCACAAATATAGAGAGATTGAAATTATTGGAAATAAAAGAAAGATATATATTTGCCTAGACGATATAAATAGCGGTTTTATTTCTGATATATTCAGACGATTTCTCAAATCAGGAAAAGTTGGAATTTTCTCTGAGCTTTCTGACAGTGATTACAGTACTGTACAGCAAAAACTAATAGAATTATTTAATGGAAATATAAAATTTTTCAAATGCTCTTACCATGCTAAAGACATGCAGAATGAAGACGAGACATTTAGGTATATAAAAAATTATCACTTCACCGAAAGTGGCCATTCAGGCATAAATGAAAATTACGAAGGACTGAAAAAACTCATATATCACAAAAATTTAAAGCAATTAATTCAAAAATTTATAAATAACTGTGATATATGTTGTCAAACAAAATATGATAGAAAACCTATCAAACCGAAATTTCATCTGACCGAAACACCAAAGGATACTAACGAAATAGTACACCTTGATACGTACACAATTAAGAAGCACAACTTTATGACTTTTATCGACAAATTTTCTAAATTCGCAGTAGCTATCCTCTTAGAAGACAGAAATAGCATTACACTTGTTGAAAACCTACGGATGTATTTTGCAATGAGAGGAAAACCTAAACTCTTTATAACTGATAATGAATTCAATTGCGTGAATGTAAAAGACTTTTTAAGAGAAGAAGGAGTTGAAGTCCATTTTACTAAACCAAATAGTCATACAGGGAACTCAGATATTGAACGACTTCATAACACGATAGGAGAAAAATTTAGAATTATGGAACTCCAATCACCAACTCTATCAACAAGAGAGAAAATGTACAAATGTATTCAAACCTACAATAATAATATCCATTCCACACTGAAAGAAAGACCTTCAGATATAGCATCTGGTAAAATTGACAAAGGGATAATCCATGACCGAATAAAAGAAGCTAAAGAAAAAGTTATTAACAAGATTAATAACAAAAGAGAGGTTTTTAACGACGAAAGAAGTACAGGACACGTAAAAAATTATAGAGCACTTAGACATAAACACGAACCTAGATATCGAAAGCTACCACTTCAAAACACTCATGCAAGTAACATTAAAAGACCAGGAAAATTTGCAGGTACTCTTGACATCAATGATGTTAATAACACTGATAATAGGATCGACCGCAACGATAATAACTGAAGACATCAAAAGTGAAGACGGGTTTGCTGAAATAAAACTCGACAACATACAGGTGATCACAGATTTTGACATCATCCTCCACATAATCAAACCAAAGGAAATAGAAAATATTATTGACGCACTTGAGAATTTAGCAAAAGACTCGAAACTGATCGAAAAGGGACAAATTCTAACACAGGAATTTGCAATATTACGAAGCAAACTTTACACATTACTACCTCACAGACAGAAAAGAGGACTAATTAACATATTAGGTACAACAATGAAATGGCTATATGGAAGTATGGACGACGACGATAGACAAAATATAGAAGAACATTTTAAAGTTATTGACACGAATAACCATATTGCCATAGACACCTTAAATAAGAATATAAAGATAAATGATAACTTTAACAAAACATTCCAAAATATTCAAAAAGCTATAGAATCAGATAGAAGACAAATCTCTTTAAAATTAAACTCAGTACAACATCAAAATCAAGACATACATAAAGAGCTTCTACATCTTGACATTCTTTTGAGAATTAGATCACTTAGCAATAGTATAGAGCACATCCAAAATAACTTAGCATCAGCTAGACTAAACTTAATGTCCAGCAACATTCTTACCCCTGAGGAAATAAATACATACAATATAGATATATTTAAACTAGAAAACATAGAATTAGGAGCAGCAACCGCCGCAGATAATATTATATTTTCATTAAAAATCCCAACAAATACAACTATAGCAAAACATATATTCATAACTCCATGTGCAAACAAGAACTCGGAAGAATTACAATTCAAAAGCGAACATCTTTTGGAAATAAATAAAACAAGATTCACTTTTTCAAGAAATTTATACCAAAAAAACCTAAAAGCCTCAAAATCATGTGTAATAAAGAAAAATTGTAAGAAAATCAAAAATTATAAAGAAGAAATTATGGAAATCGAAAAAGGCTTAATAATTGTAAAAAATTCTAAAGGAATTGAAATAAAAAGTACATGTAACGAAAGAACTTTAAATTCCATAGGAACTCAACTTATTTTATTCAATGATTGTGAACTTTATGTAAAAAACGAAACTTATAAAAATTTAAATAAATCATTTACACAAAAATATGTAATACGTCACCTTGAATCAAATATAAATAACACACAACTCGAACCTACATTTGACGAATTAATTATTAACCAAATTGAAAACGCTCAAAAAATCGAAGAACTAACCTTCCACAAAAAATCATATCAAATTAATATTTGGCTAACAATTTCATTCATCGCAGTAAGCACATTAGCTTTATCTGTAATTTTTATTCATTTCACAAATAAGCACAAAGCCATTGAACTTAACGTAAATGCAAAAACCCAGGAGTGTTTTCAATCAAAGGAAAGGGGAGTTACGTCACTCAACCATTCTACTCCAAAAGAAAATACAATTGAAGTGGACTGGTCATCGTAACTCGATACCCAACCAAATAAGTGCCATTGCACTAACGCATTTCGCAAGCGACACAATTAGCTTGTAATGAAATGAGTGCAACGACACTTATGCAAATAATTTAGGAAACTTAGAATAAGCAATATTCATATTTCGTTGATTCACCAAATATTGTATTGTAAGTGAATCAACTATTAGCAATAGGAAATATTATAAATACTAGCTGTAAGCATATAAAAATTTGTAATTGAAAAATACCATTAAATCAATAAAGATGCGTTTCGACGCCGGTTGATTTTTTTTAAGCCACGACTTTCGCATTGGCTTATTATAAACTTTCTTAACAGACCACGCATTTTTATAATAAAATTCAATGATTTGCAAGCGTTGTTCGTTTGTAAGACGATTCATGGTTAAATTATAGACCAAACTGAAGATGTTTGACAGTGAAACAAAGCAAGAAACGTGCGTCAGCTGTTTAAACCAACTGTTTAAAAATATAATAGCTAAAAAATCACCCGTTATATATATAATTGGTGCGTACACCTTTTTTGGGTGTTTGGCCGAGCTCCTCCTCCTATTTGTGGTGTGCGTCTTGATGTTGTTCCACAAATGGAGGGACCTACAGTTTCAAGCCGACTCCGAACGGCACATATTTTTATGAGGAGCTTTTTCATGGCAGAAATACACTCGGAGGTTTGCCATTGCCTACCGAGGGACGACCGCTATTAGAAAAATGTTTTTCTTAATTTTGGTATTTCACCGAGATCCGAACCAACGTTCTCTCTGTGAATTCCGTATGGTAATCATGTACCAACCCATTCGGCTACGGCGGCCGAAATAGCTTATAGTCGCTTAAATGTGTGTCGCTGAAGGTGTTTTTGAATTGTTTCCTTACTACAATATATAACGAATGCTCGAAATTTTTTTATATTACAAAAACAGACTCTGTGACATACAGGGTGGGCCATATAGCGTTTGCTTTTTCAGCCACCTATTTTTTTGAGAATGGTAACACAAATGACATGTCAAATGTGTTCATAATTTACTTAAAGGTTGGACATTTACGAAATGGGACGCTGTACGCTTAAACAAAATTGGGAAATATTGAAAATCTATTTCCAAAGTGGTGAGTCTTCTTCTTCTTCCGCGGTTACATTAAAGGGCCAGCGTTACCGTGACATGCTCAACGAGTTTTTGTTTCCAAAAATTGAAGAGGAGGACATGGACGACATTTGGTTTCAACAGGACCGTGCAACTTGTCACACTACCAAAGTTACACTCGAACTTTTGGCTACCGTTTTTGAAAACCGAATAATCAGCCGAAATTCCGATATCAATTGGCCGCCTCGGAGTTGTGATTTAAGCCCGTTGGACTATTTTTTGTGGGGAGCCGTTAAAGACAAATGCTATGCGAACCAACCAGAGGCGATTGATGCTGTAAAACACGAAATCGAAGTTGCCATTCATGAAATTGGAGCGCAAACAATCGAAAATGTGCTTAAACATTGGGTCGATCTAATAGCCTACTGTAAAGCCAGTCATTTGAACGATATTATTTTTCATTCATAAATGACAATGTTCAATCTTCAAAATAAAAAAAAAGTTTGAAAAAATATTGATTAGTTTTTTTTTTTATAGCCGATTCCAAAAGCAAATTTTACATGGCCCACCCTATACTTATTCCAGCAATGTGTGTAACTTCACGAAACCTTATAATCGCTCTCATAAACTAAAAAGCTTTTGTCAAATGACGTCAAAGCATAGTATTTTTGTTTTAATTAAAAATATATCATTCAGTGTATAAATTCTTCGTTTAAAATGTTTAATTTAATTTCTAGCCGTGCCATAGCTGTTTTAAACTATATAATTACATATATTTCAATAACTTAAATTTTATATTCTCTGAAATACCCCCATTCAGTATTTCGTACCCTCTCCAAATCCGACGCTCAGTGCTGGATATCCACAATTACATTTCACATAGATTTTGCAATGTGTCAAATAATTTGAAACCAGCGGGCATTTGGCAAATGTGATAGAATGAATGCACGAGTAGAAAAGAAACATAAACATGAACGTGATTCATGATAATTCCAAATATGTAATCTAAAATGCCAATGTCAAAATTTGCCATGGCAGATTGCAAGCGAACATACGTACATACATATATATGTATTGTATAAAATGAAGTACATACAGACATAGGAAAAACGACGAGAAATATGAGTATAGGAAATTTCTGCGAAAGATAAGTAAGCACATATGCACTCACACACACACGCACACATACACACAACACAACTTTAGTCAAATAAATCGAATTGCTAATATGACAAAATTATAATTGCTTTTAGACAAATTTTTGCTAGACTATCTACAGTGGTAGCGTGCAGTGAGAGAAGAGGTCAAGTAATATACGGAAGAGTCGTACATATTATTGGCAATATCAGCTATCATAATTGGGAAGTGGAAGGAGCAATATGGTCATTACGAGTTGAGCTGTCCATAGATAATATTGATGATAGAGTGCAATGAAAGCAAACATATACACACGCATATTCATGCAGCCGCACTCAAATGGGAATGCACTATAAGTATTACCATTCATTTTTGGGAGCAACAAACCTGCCAATTGACATAACACATATTTGATTGTATATATATATATATGTGTGTGTGAGTGTAATAAATGGTCGATAAGAATATTAACAGCAAATATCTGCAATATTGCAGGTGCACATTAGACTACAGGTATGTATATCGCATTTTTTACAAAATGTCGCGTATATTTGGTGAGCTGAAAATCTCGATGGCTTGCAGAGAGTTTAAGAAATGCACATAAATGTTACTGTGCCCAAATATAAAGGAACATAATACCCCTCCTACAAACTACACTTATGCAAACGTTTTTCCGGTTATCGAAGCAATTGTTGAAAGCGACGAGATCATCATCATCTTTCACAGCATTACAACGCGGGGCGCGTCAAAGCTTCCTTCACAAAACTCCTCCAAAGTGTTCTATAGCTTGCTTTTCCAGAACACCCAGTTTTTGGTCTGCCAGTCCTTTTTCTATCTTCGACGGAACCAATTTCCTGAAATTTTTCACCAACCTTTGAATTGTCGACTCATTCGGACGATTATTTTCGTTACAAAAAAAAATTACAAATTATGCGATATGTTGTTCTTCAGGATTACCCATTTTCATAATAAGTTTCAATATATATTATTTTAAGCGTTGTTCTTGTAAAATTCTATATTTGTGTAAAATTCTATATTTGTCTAATTGGTAAATGTCAAAGATGATATAAAAAACAGGTACCATCTGGGAATTTTTCACTACTGACATCTAGGCGTCACTTTTGAAAGACACTTTACAAAATATACACTTAAGTAGAATTTGAGTATCTGACTAGAACGTGATTCAAAAACAACTGACACTTCGTAACTTTTTTCAATTTAGCATTTCATTGGGTTTGATCAGTTCAGTCCCATTGCATGCAGTACCCATAGCAGGAAGCATCGAAAGCCCAACGTCATCACTGTGAGACTCTAACCCAAGCTGAGCCTCCTATCGTCAAAGTACTGGGAGGCGAACGAATTTGAGTAAGGTAGTTATTTACTTCCCGTGTTTACTCTTGAGCTAAACTTAAACTCCGCGGATGAGCCGATGAGTTCACCTGCTTATAGTGCAGTATGTCAGCATTATCGACCACATCTGTATGCTCTTTCCAAATATGCAATTATTAATAATATAATACATTAATTTCACGAGAAATGAATGCATTTTAATCAATACCAACATAGTTTTTTTCCTGCAAAAAGCATTTAGTAAAGGAAGCAAAGGTCGCGTTCGACTAAAAAACACTTGGAGAAGGTCGATGCTGCGCGAACTAGCAGTTGCCGACATCTCATGAGGCGGTGCGAAAGCAACAGCACAGAACCGTGTACGATGGAAGAGTCTTGTCGAGGCGCTATGCTCCCGAGAGGAGTGAACAAGGAAAAAAATAGGGCATAAGATTGCTTATTACTACTTCTTGTGCCTAAAAGGAGCTCATGTTTGTATCTACCTTTCTTTTCGAAAAACTTTGCGGCAATTTTTCCAATATTTGTCCATATTTGCCAGGATATTCGCTTAATTCGTTGATCAACTCGAGGTCGTAAGTATAGAACCAAACCTCGTTTCTAGGTCTGACGTGTTTCGTGAAGGCCTTATAATTTGTGTGCAGTCAAGGTCATCTTTTTTTCAAACAAACTTACTGTCTTTTCCTTTTGTTGCTTGCTTTGGGGTTTCACAAGATAGTATTCTGGGCCCACTTTTTTTTTATCTCCTTATCAATGATATTTGCTCCAGCTCCTCGTCAGCAAGATTCCTGCTTTATGCAGACGACGTTAAGATTTATTCGGCGATCATTAGCTCTCTCGATTCCTAACTGATGCAAATTGATTTAGATAACTTCAGGAACTTGTGAACATAAATGAGTGTTTTCAAATTACCTCTTCTAAGCGTGCCACTATTATTGACACCTCTTATCACATATCTTGTAAGCCCCTGTCACGTTTAAGTGAAATTAAAGACTTGAATGTAATATTTGATTCGAAACTTACTTTTGCTATTCATATAAATTATTATTACTACCAAATCTTACGTCATGCTTGCTTTTGTTAGGAGTCATAGCTCCAATTTCTCTGGCCCTTATACGCTCAAGCTTTGTATACGGCATTTGTACATCCCAAACTTGAGTATTATATGTGCTGCTAGAATTGAATGAATCCAGAAAGTATTCTTACATTTCGCGTTGCGTAATTTACGCTTTTCGGAACCTATCCCTACCTACGAAGCACGATGCTTATTGATCAACTTAAATTCATTGCAGAACAAGAGAATAATCTTATCTTTGCCTTTTATTTTTTATTTGATCCATGATGCTGCTGACTGTCTAGTGCTTCTTCAGAGGATTGTCTGTAATATTTCGGCCAGAGCTCTGCGTAGTTCGGAGTTTTTCTATGTTGGTATCTCAAAATCTTTTTATGCACGAAATGCTTCTTTACTAGAACCGTAATTGAGTTTAATAAAATCTCAAAATTTGTTAAGATAGATTTTTCATATCAAAAGATCACCTATTGAAATTTTTGAATATTATGGGTGCTAGATATTCGGTACCCACATGTTGTTTCTTTGGCAATAGTGAATTTATGGACACGAATTTATCCGCTATAGTAGGCGTTTACTATGACCAACTTAAACGACTCAAAGTAGCAAGTCCAGCATATTTTTCCCTCGATCCAGTACAGAGTACTGGAAGAAAAAATTGCTGCTGACAATACTGATTTACAAAGCCTTAGTAATTTGTTTACTCACGAAAATGAAGGCCATATAAAGAAGACCCATATGCATATGTTACTAGTGTTTCTCTTAGAATTTTCAAAGGTTGCTGTTAAGTTTGATACCTGCATTCTTGCCTTTTTATAACTTGATGATTCGTGCCGGTTTTGAACTTCGACTCAGCCGAATAGTAGCGAATCATTTTTATTTTTATTTATTTTTTTCATATATCATTTATTTTACTTTGTTCTAAATATACAGGGTGGCCCACTCTTTACAATATTTTCCTATTCTGAAAGCTCTTCTCCGCCTTTTATTAGTTTTTAAATATTAGTGAACAAATTCGAAAATCATTTTTTTATATTGTATATGGCATTTCTTACAGTACAAAACGAAAATTTACATATTTTAATAAACCAAAAAAACAAAAAAAAAAAAAACAAAAAACGTTTAACTTTATTAAAATATAATGTGGGAACTAAAGATTGAAAATATAATTGCATTTAATTTCATATATCCCTTAAATATATAAACAATGGTTAGGTTAGCCTGGTTGACAACAGGCCACGCATAGACCTTTTGGTCCCCAGCGATACCAGATGGAGAAAGACCTCTATGAATACCTAAAGTAGCGCTTTTGGCGAATCTAAGCAGCGCTGGAAGATCCGCTTTTGAGACGCCCTCCAGACCCTCAAACAATGAGACTCCCAGGCATTTTAAACATAGTCAAAGGGAAATTATTTTTTCGCAATTAAAATCTTTAACGGAGATCTTTAAAGGTACACTGGAATATTTCATGGTTGGTAGGAACAAAGCGTCCCAAAACCGTGCCGTCTGGCAGTCCTGCAGAAAAATCTTTGTCTGTCTCCTTTCGAAAAAAATGTCTGACTACTGCCCTGTATTTAGATATGTATTTTATATGTATGTCTATAGTAGAGCGTAATATAAATGTGCGTGAGCTGGTAATTAAGCTAAAATCAGTTTCAGACATAGGTACATGCCAACAACAAAGTTGAAGCTTTGGCAGCACCGTCGGCAACGAGTTTTTACGAACACATGCACATTTACAGTATTGGGCATAATCTAAGCATCTTTATGCCTCTAGCTAAACATTCATTACTACGGTATATTTGTTTTAACCCAGGTTTTTAGACTATTTCTTCGGTCGCGTGTTGTATTGAAAAATATCTGTAAATTAGAACTTAAGTAAATTATTTTGCAAAACTTGCTTATCTGAATTTTAAAATATACAGTTCAAATTTAAAGTTGTGCAATTTTAATACATAAGTCGACAAAAACCATGAGAATCGTGGCGTCGAACAGACATGCGAGTACATATTTGATTGTCCAGAAACTGAAGATTATTTGAAAAGCTTTCATAAGGTTGGTCTCCAGAAAAAGTTCGGTGAATGGTTATAAAACGAATTGCCACAAAAAAACTTTTGGTCAGAGCTCACGCCAGCGATGCCTTGCTGAAACGTTACGAGATCCATTTGTTTTTAAATCGGATGGTAAATGGCGATATGATAAAAACATGCGAAAAAATGTCCGTCAATTCGTGGTAAGTTGGACCAAACCATCGCGCAGCCGCGAAAAGCAAAAAGGATTATGCTGTAAGATTGATGTGATTGGAAGGGAGAATAATTCATAATGGACTACCTACCATCAGGCCTAACACTAAACTCGGATATCTACTATTAGCAACTGACTAGATCGATCAAAAGCGACCAGAATTGTCAAATAAGAATAAGAATTGGCAACGACAAAAGATCATAGAACTTGAACGGGAAATTATATTGCATTCGTCGTATAGTCGAAACTGACACCTAACGATTACCACCTTTTCTATAATTTTTTTTTTCACTCCTCTTGAGAGCATAGAGTCTTTACAAGGCTTTTCCATCTGCACCAATTACGGTTAGTAATTTTTGCAGTGTCCCACATTATATTGGCTGCTGCAAGTTCGTGGAGTGTTCATCTTCTTTAAATAATTTTTCGACGACGGCGACACCTGCTTCCTTGCGGGTTCCATTCTAGCGCCACTCTTGTTATGATGTCAGGAGACTTTCTTAATATGTAACCTATCCTTCTCCATTTTCTTCTCTTGATCTGCGTAAGTTGGTTAAGTTCCAGAGCTGTGTATTTCTTATTATTTGACCGGAATATTCTGCTTTTGATTTTTAGTCATTTGCTAGTGAAAGCCTTCAGTTTGTTAATAATCTTATTCGAGCCAAATTCCACTGCCATAAATTAAGATGGATATTACAATGCGTTGAATATACGTAGCTTAGTATTTTCTGTAGATCAATTATCCGATCGCTATTCTGGCTTTACTTAATCTATTAATGGCGTCGTCCTTGGCTTCGCCACCTATTGTTATTGCGAATCCGAGCTAGCAGAAACTATCAACACATTCCGCTGCATGACCCTCGATTATTATCTGGTTATGTTTGGAGTGGTTGAGTCTCAATGCCTTGGTATTTGCTATACTAATTTCTAATTCGTCATCTCGTGCTAGAATGACCAGTAGGCCCGGCTTCGTCTGTAAATTTGTGGGAGAGTAAGCACATGTCATCGGCAAAGTCCAAGTTTTCAAGTTGTCTGCGGAAGTTCCAAATGATACCTCTATTTTGCAAGATGAGTTTGGTCATTACAGCGTCGAGGACGCTTGAGAAAAGAAATGAGCTTAATATGGTTTTTGTTAATTGGGACCAGGACTTCCTTGATCGTGGGGTTCTGAAATTTCCTTGAAAATGTACAAAACTAATCGAACAAATGTCGCTAAATGATGTGAATGGAATAATTTTTTATTATATTATAGGGTGGGCCATGTAAAATTTGCATTTTGAATCGGCTATGAAAAACAAACTAATCAATATTTTTTCAAACTGTTTTCTTTATTATGAAGATTGGACATTGTCATTTATGAATGAAAAATAATATCGAT
Organism: Anastrepha obliqua; assembly: GCF_027943255.1. Lineage (NCBI taxonomy): Eukaryota > Metazoa > Arthropoda > Insecta > Diptera > Tephritidae > Anastrepha > Anastrepha obliqua. The sequence goes on along the minus strand of NC_072892.1, from coordinate 96,297,235 downwards.
CAAATGACTGCCACGACTGGCTTTGCAGTAGGCCATTCGATCAATCCAATTTTTAAGCACATTTTCGATTGTTTGGGCTCCAATTTCATGAATGGCAACTTCGATTTCGTGTTTTAAAGCATCAATCGTTTCTGGATGGTTCGCATAGCATTTGTCCTTAACGACTCACCACAAAAAATAGTCCAACAGGCTTAAGTCACTGCTCCGAGGCGGCCTATTGATATCGGAATTTCGGGTGATTATTCGGTTTTCAAAAACGGTAGCCAAAGGTTCGAGTGTAACTTTGGCAGTGTGACAAGTTGCACCGTCCTGTTGAAACCAAATGTCGTCCATGTCGTCCTCTTCAATTTTTGGAAACAAAATCTCGTTGAGCATGTCACGATAACACTCACCATTTACTGTAACCGCGGCTCCTCGCTCATTTTCGAAAAAAAATGGCCCGATGATGCCGCCAACCAAAAACCGCACCAAACAGTGACTAGTTGTGGATGCATTTGCTTCTCTACAGTAACGTGTGGATTTTCTGAGCCCCAAATCTGACAATTTTGCTTATTGACGTCGCCACCTATGAAGAAGAAGACTCACCACTTTGGAAATAGGTTTTCAATATTTTCCAATTTTGTTCAAGCGTATAGCGTCCCATTTCGTAAATATCAAACCTTTAAGTAAATTATTACATTTTATAGGCAAGCCAGGCCACTGAATGGCGGTTGAATTGTGTTTACGGTACCGATACTGTAACAGCTAATTAATTGCACTTTTGATTTCGTCGATTCCGTTCAGACATTTTCGATGTTAAAAAAATTTCGTAATGTCCGGCATGTTGACCGGCATGATCGACCACCTTTTTCTCTCTCAATCTTCCTGAGTTATAAGAAAATGATATCGAGAGAAGATTGTCAAAATCGACTACTAGAGTTTTTCAGCAATAAGGACCAAGACCTATGAGAGAGGCATTATTAAGCTATCTTTAAATTGGCAACAAATTAAACAATAAAACGGCGTATATTTGACCTAAATCGGATAATCCGAAACAGCTTACAATAAATAAATTTTTGAATTTTATGCAAAAAAATGGCTTTCTTTTTCCCCAAACTAATATTAATTTTATCGGACAATAAACTAAAAAATTATCAAAATGTTGTATTGTACTTAACCTAATTTTTTGTTATTTTTAATTGACTTTGCGAGTAAAAGGAGCAGCTATAGTTTATGAAGTCTGAGCGAAAAAAATTTAAGTTCAAATTCAAGTTTTGCACAATACTGTATCTATGTTTTTATACCTGGCAATATGTTGTAATTGCCAATAATTGTAATTTCAAGCGCTGGAGCACAAACACACATACACATATCAATGCGTTGAACTGTAATGCCTTGCACTGTGTATGCAATGCACAACAATAAAACATTTTCTATATTCCATTTCAACTACTCACCTGAAATTGTATATTTGTTGTATAATGGCCGATTAGTCGTACTGACTTTTGGAAAATGAAATTGTAAATGCATTTTAATAATATTTGACGTTTTATTCCTTCGAGATAAATGCTGCAAAATTAGTTGACTTGCTAATGAGTTAGAATACAAGTATGTGGTTGGTTTACTAATGCAACTGGCAGCTGATTTTAAAGCAGCTGAAATAAACATTACAATACCATTGCATTACGATATGATACAAATTATAGAACAACTAAATGCTTTAATATTTGTGTCGGCATTGCGCATGGACATAAATACTATTCTTTTAAAACTTTTAAGATTCTAGAAAGAACGATTTCAATCATTACGAGTATAGCTATAATACTCACATATTAGTCACAATAATGGCACTTAGTGGAGCTCGTACAGCATGGGCAAGTCTAGGCAAGGTGGTGCTGTCTATTCCTTTTTTCAGTGTCAGCAGAGGGACGGGTGTCCTGTAATAGCATAGTGTGAACTTATTTTTCTGGAGTGACATTTGTGCCGCTGGTGAGGTAATTGTATTTCCATCAATAATATCTCGCTTATGTTAAATATGTAGCCTCTTAATGATTTTACTTCTTTTTGTCTGTGTTCATACCTTCGATTTGAGACAAATGCGAGACCTTTTAAGAAAGTATTTTCTACCGCCTGCACAGTTTGTAACTTGGGTGACCCCGCAAACATCCAAAACGTCATAGGCATTTGCCCGATTTATTAAAATTTTCGTTTAGAGTATTTTAGTGAAAAGACGTTAGATCTATCTAATATTATAAATATCTTAAATGGCTGTGATTATAGAGCTTTGTATAAATAATTACTATCATGTTGTCTCAAGTGTAGAGAAATGATTTTAAATGAATTTTCAAAAGTACTTTTCTGGAATTTCAACAATAATATTTTGTGTACTGAAGTTTTAGATAATTTTTGTAATTTATAATACAACTTTTGAACCTGAGTTCTTTGAATTAAAAATGAAGAAAAATGTGCCATCATATAATTATTTAAATTATTTCGACTGACAACATTTCAATGTTATAGTCGCTCGTTCTACTAGTTAGTTATAAACGCCCATTGAATATATGTAATTATATATTATATTTTTAACATGAAGAATTTAAGAACTAACTGACTAAACTATTTCTGGAGAATTGTTTGCGTGTTTAATGTGGCTCTCATAATAATAAGGTTCAGATATGATATACGAGTACTTGTGATAGAGCTTCGCTAGTGCAGTATTTTGCACTGACACGTCGCACGTTTCTGAATTTAACGCGAAATTTTGTTGTAGTTGAAGTGGTTGAGTATTTCTACTGAAATAATCCTAATTAGCGACCAGCACCGTTTTACTACCACTGCTCTCATGTGATGATGTCTTCTGTTTTGTGTTTTTTTTGTTTTTTTTTGTTAAGTCAGATCCATTTTGTGAGATCGATCTCTATCTCCATGTCTGAGATCTCATTAAATTAATTTGCCGAAAGAGCGAAGTCGTGCTAGCCCTGGACATTCACATAGATAGTAGAAGATACTTTCTTTTACCCCTTCCGCTTGACAACTTCTGCAGATGGGATTGAAAGGGAGGTTAAGTCTGACTGCGTGATCCCCTACTTTCCAATTACATGTAAGGGTTGCAGTGATGCGAGCAATGTTTGGTCGAGAGCATCATAATAGATAATTCATCCTTTGGATTTTGTACGACGGCCATGTGTTTTTTGTTTTAACACGTGTAGGTTATTGCTTCCACCTTCTTTCGGCATGATAGTGTGAAGCAATGGATGCTTTTATTCTATGGAGTGAGGTGGCGACTGCCACCGCTTCTGCTATGTCTAGTGCCGAACATTTTCTTGCTAGCTCATCCGCTATCTCATTACTCCGTATGTTTCTATGACCTGAAACCCATATAAGAGTAATTTCAAGCCAATAACTAAGCAATTCTAGTTCTTCTCTACACTGTATGACTACTTTGGATGAAATGGAGTTGGAATCTTAGGCCTTGATAGCTGCTTGACTGTCTGAAAAGCTAGCTACTCTTGCACCAACTTCCTTGTAAAATGTGAATTACATGCTTCTCTGATCGCTAACAGTTCTACCTGGAACACAGTGGCATAGTCAGGCAGTCGAGTTGACTGAGGCACACCACAGTTCATCTTAGAACCGTCAGTGTAGATTTCAATATCGCATCTTCCAATCACCTTTCCTTTGCCCCATTCGGCTCTCTGTGGAGAACGTACCGTAAAGTCTTTTTTGAAGTTAAAGTCGGGGACTATGTAGTCGGATTTGTTTTTGAGCAGCGACGGTCCCTTGGTTTGGTTGTATTTCGTATTTCTTTTCTATTGGGGGCCACTAGTGCCGCATCTGTTAGTATCGACCTTACAATGGCTGTGTAGGACCAATTGGATAGTTTTGGTTGGAGACCCCATTTTGTACCTTAACATTCTCTTACACGTGTAAAGTGCTATATTCGCTTTCTTCACCCTGTACTCTACGTTGGGCCTCCAGCTAAATTTGGGATCTAAGATAGCACCTAAGTATTTTGCCTGTTGGGTTAGCGTAAGACTAACGTCGTTTAATTTTAAGAGATTAAAGTTTGGTATCTTGGTTTTCTTACTAAATAGCATCAGTACAGTTTTGCTCGGGTTTACACTTAAACCACAGTCTGTGGCCCAATTGCTGAGTAATCCCAGAGCTCCTTCCATAATCTCACTGATTATGGTTGGAAACATTCCTGAAACCATAAACACTATGTCATCCGCATACGCCCCTGCTTTAATTCCGATTTGGTTGAATTTGGTAAGGATATTGTTGACCACTAATAACCACAGCAAAGGGGATAAGACCCCTCCCTGAGGGATTCCCTTATTGACAGAGCGTTTTACCGTGCTGCGCCTACTTCACGGATGATTATTGTAGTTTTGGCATGTTCTCTATCCATTCGTTAAGACCTATGTCTGTGCCTAACATATTAAGAGCCTCATTATGAATCTTGGACTAACGTCGTTAAACGCCCCCTCTATATCGAGAAAAGCGACTAGTGAGTATTGTTTATATTCTATGCTTCTCTCAGTCATACTTACAACCTCATGAAGAGCTGTCTCTGTGGATTTTCCTTCGAGGTAGGCATGTTGGGATGATGAAATCGTTGTGTCTTCTCTCTGAGACATACATCCAACAATCGCTCGAGAATTTTATGAATAAAGGAGGATAGGTCTGAAATCTTTCGCTGCATCATGACCGCGTCTACCAGCGTCACCTTAACCCTCCTCCAGCTTTTTCGAATATGCCCTTTATGCTTTCAGAGATTACTGAGCAAACTCCTATTTATTAGTGCCAAAAATAAGAAAAAGATGTGAGAGGGGTGTTTTTCAAAAATTACTTAAAAAATATTTGTTTCCAAAAAAATTGTAGGCAAAAAAAAAAAAATAAAAAATAAATACTAAATAATAAAAAAAACAAGGCAAACTATTAAAATTAAAAAAAAAAATCAAATTAAAAACCCTATACAAAAATTCTTAACCTTGAATAAATCTTAAAATTATTAAATATTTTAAAAATTTGTTCAGCTTACTTCTTTGTATAAAATAATTTTCGATGTTTTTTTGTTTCGTTTGGACAACGGTTTATTTATGTCTTACTCGTCTGATTTAATGAAACTCTTAGTGAAGAATGAGTTTAGTGAAATTTGTATAAAATAATTTTCGATGTTTTCTTCTCTAAACTTGTGCAATCAATGGCACATCGGCGAAGCAGAATTGGTGTAGGAAACCTTGCGTGTTCGAACTGCTGTTTTTCCATCTTCCCGTTGCATTTTTTTGTGTAGCAACAATTCAGGTCGCTTTGCATTAGGCTGTACTTATTGATCAATACCATTGTTGTTTTTTTGGCATAAGGTGACAATTCCGTTGCTTTTGCACACGGTGCCAATATCATTATCATCTTGTTTAGAATGCAACCCAGTAGTAGCGTACTGAAGGGGAAATGAATGGATGATCATTGTCATTGTTAACTATCCCCCTTATCAAGCTCGAAACGTCCTCGATTCGAAATAATAAAAGGTACGTTGCAGCATCATCTTTGCGGTATTGATGGTAGAGATTCGTTAGTAAGATGGATAAATACGATTTACGTAGTCGCTCGAGTTTACAAATTTTGACTTAAATATTAGACAATTTTGCTTCTTATGACACATGTATGAACAATTAACTATCAAAATATATTACATACAATTATTAACAATCAATATTTGTTTTCTTAAGAAATGTGATAATTCAAAATCGGTGTGTGGAATTTATAGGTGAAGCAGTAAGACAGTTAATTCCACAATTAAAGTAATTTTCTTCATTAAAGCTCAATTTCTCAATTAAAATGGAAAATTTTGGCCTTTCTTTTATAAAATTAAAAAAGAATTATATTTTTAGGCAACTGGCAGATAATTTTAAACTGCTGAAATTTTATGTTTGAACGACAAAAATTTTCATTCAAACTAAATTGCGTAAAAAATTTTCTGTCTGTACATATGTACATATGTAGTATTATATAATAATAGTAACAATAAAAGTAATTTCTAGTTGTCTTTAAACCATTACTTTTTCGGCAGAAACCATTACTTTACCGCAGATTGCTTTTGTGAATTTTTTTTCCAGCTATCAGAACTGTGGTGCCAAGATCCTTTTCAATAACCTTCTCAACATAAATCCTATCAAGCTTACCTCCAAGTCTTTTATTTCGTTTTAGGAAAACCTTTTCACCAGGAAAATAAGTTCTTAATTTTTTTCCTAAGTTGTTCCTGTGTAAAACTTTTTCTTGGACCTCCAACAATTTTTGTCTTACTATTTCTAATTTTTCCGGAGGGTAATTATGGAATACTTCGGTGGGTTTAGCATTGATGACGGAATGGATACTGCAATTATACTTATGTGTCGCTAGCAGGACTAAGTCAACTGTTTCATCTATCTTCTGTTGCTCTTTTATGCAACGCGCTATTTCCAGCAAGGTCGAGTGAAACCGTTCCACCTGGCCATTGCTTTCGCTGTGGAGAGTGGGTATAAAAAACTGTTGGATAGAAAAATTGTCCCTAAGTAAACTCTTAATTAAATCCGAATGGAACGCTTTTTCATTATCTGAAACAATGGTTTTAGGGTTATTGAATGTCAGTAAAATTTCTAATAGGGCAACTTTAATGTCAATTGAGGATCTCGATGCAATAGGTTTGACAATAGCAAACTTTGAAAGTTTATCGACACAGGTTAGAAAATGGCATTTACCGGTCATAAAAATATCCATATGGAGTATTTCGCCTGGAAGGTGGGGAATAGGGGTTTTTCCTATTCCAGGATCAAGCGGTTTCCTCTGGTACTTATTTTCCAAACATATTTTGCAATTTATGATCATCGTTTGCAACATTTTTTTCATCTTTGGAAAGTAGTATTCTCGAGATATTTGTTGGAAATTCTCGTGCATTCCACGGTGAGCGCGGTTATGTTCAGCTGCTATTGTTTCTAGCTGATCGTCCTTGTTAACCAAGTCTATCACTAGGATTTCTGTATGGATAAACTTTACCCCAGGAAATGTTAATTTTAGGGTATGTTGTATTTTGGCCAAAGTAGAAAGGTCACAATGAATGCCATTGCTAACATTGGGGTTAACAGCATATTTTATGCACTGTATTAGGTTTGCGATGTTGTCGAAAAAGATTGTATGCCGGACGAGGTTTTGAAAAAGTATCTTAGTGGCTTTGCTAAACGTATTTGATTCGGATAAAACTAACTGATTTCTGAATTGATTAATAGGGCACTTAACCGATTTAATGACAGAAGTTGAAGACTCTTCACTGTGCACACTTTGGCTTTGTTCCGTACAGTTAAGGTTGTGACAGTATTGTCTGGAAAGCGCGTCTGCTACCTTATTATTTTTTCCAGGCTTGTAGTGGAACGTAGGTGAAAACTCTTCTATGAAGGATTTCCATCTTTTCATTTTTGAATTCGGATTTTTTTCCGAAATGGCAAATATGAGTGGCTGGTGATCTGTGAAAATATTTATGTTTTTTATTCCATACAAATAATGCCGTAGTCTTTTCAGTGCCCATACAATCGCAAGAAGCTCACGTTCATTAGTTGCATAGTTTTGTTCGCAAGGAGATAGTGTGCGTGAAATCATGGTGATCGGACGGCCATTTTGAGACAAAACTGCACCAAGTGCACTAGACGAGGCATCAGTTGTTAGCTCGAATGCTTGATTATAATCAGGGTATTGTAGCAGAACATCATCAGAAGCCAAAACCCGTTTTATTTTTTCAAACGCCTGGAGTGCTTCTGAGCTAAGCTCAATTTTTACACTTTTTGAACTCCGCGCACTAACGTTACCATTTTCACCCCGGAGATATGCAGTCAACGGTTTGACTATAGCAGCATAGTCCTTTACAAAGCGCCGGTAGTATCCGGATAGGCCGAGAAATGATCGTAATGCTCGAAGTGATTTTGGGGGTTCGTAATTAATAATATCATTTACTTTGTCTGGGCAGGTTTTGATACCTTTTTCGGATACCAAGAAGCCCAAAAACTCTACCTCGGTTTTGAAAAACTTAGATTTTTCTGGCGATACTCTCATCCCCGCCTTTTCAAGTTTTCCCAAAACAGCATCAATGTCTTTTAAATGAGACTCTTCGTCGGAAGAATAAATGATTATGTCGTCGACATAAACGTGACAAAACTTTCCTATTCCCTCTCGTAGGACGTCATCTATTGCCCTTTGAAATATGCTAGGTGCGTTTCCTAAGCCAAAAGGTAACCGACAAAATTCATACTTGCCATTATTTATGCTAAACGCCGTTTTTTGCATATCTTTTTCGCACATGAGAATTTGGTGAAACCCTGACTTAAGATCCAAGGTAGTGAAGTATTTAGATTTTCCTAAATTGGAGAGAATTACTGTTGTGTCTGGGATGGGGTATCGATCGGGGATAGTTTTCTCATTGATCTTCCTGAAGTCTATCACCATCCGCAACTTCGGCTTACCATACTCATCGAGCCCTTTTTTGGATACCACATGGACTGGTGAGTTGTAGGGCGAACATGATTTCCTAATGATACCATCCTTGAGAAGGGTTTCAATTTCCTTGTTAATGAAGGGAGCTACTGAAATAGGGTAGGGATAACTTTTACTATATATCGGTTCTTTGGTAATTGTGCGGATTCTGCCCTTCACAGAGGTGTTGTATGGCAACGCCCTATCTGGGTCAGCAAAGGCGTTTACGTTTTTATTTATTATATGACGAAATTTAGATTGAAAATCAAATGGGACTGAGTCTGTTTCTAGTGTTATTGAATTGACCTGGTTACTTGAGAGATATTGTAATTTAACCTTGCCGTTACGATAAAGTAAATACCCTCTGTCAGTGATGATTTTTGCATTGATTTTCCGCAGGAAGTCATACCCTATAATACCGTCAAACATGTTTAAATTTGAAAGTAAATAAAATGTTGAGGTATGGTCTAATATATTAACTAAGCATTTTTTATCAATGATATTCGTACCATTAATCGAACTTAAACGAAACGGCTTTTCTAACAGTTTAACACCTTGAAGAAATGGAGAATTCTTGATATAATTTTTTGATGTACCCGTGTCAATTAAAATACGGAGCTCCTGACCGTTTCTAGCTGTCTTAGTAATATACGGCAGGAGCGAATTTAGTTTAAAAAATTTATAACGTCATCGTGATCTGCAATGGCATCTCCCTCCTCACGAATAATACAATCACTATGTTGGCTATAATCACTATAGTAGTAGTCCCTACACTCGACACCTTCCTGAGTTTCAGTTTCACATATCGTGTTGGGGTTAGTTAAATCTGGCATAAAGTTAATCTTCTGGGCCTTTTGGATAGGTATTCGGTCGGAACTCGATTGCTCTCGAGCTCGTTTATGCGTGAATTGCTGGTTAGAATTGGAAATGTGTGGCTTAGGGGTGTAGGTAAATATGTTAGGCTTAGAAAAATTGTTGTTGTGTTGCTGCTGTGTCAAATAAGGATTGGTGGTGTGCTGTCTATAAAAAGATGAACCGTTGTCAACCTCCATTGGGGTTGGCATCTTCGTAACATTTGGGTAGGAGCGTGGTTGCTGCTGTTGCACTGATGCTCTGGGGTTGTTAGGCTTTGGGGTGTAACCCATTGCAAATGCTTGTGCAAAGTCATAACGCATATGACTCATTTGAAGTTCTTGTGCGACTGCGAGAGCGGATGGAAGATCTTTCGGCCTTGCCGAGAAAAGTATGTCGCACATTGGTCGACGGAGACCAGATATAAAGACGCGCAATGCATTGTCCCTGGCACGATCATTCAGAGCTTCTACAACATCATTATTGCCACTATGAGTCATAATTTGTTTATTAATTATTAACGATAATTGCCTATCCACCTTGTCGTAGTACTCTGCAATTGACAAGTTATTTTGTCTCAAAATACTAAGCTCGTTTTCCAATACGTATAATGGCCTTTTATCAGCATAGGTTTGATCGAGCCTGGAAATTATCGCCTTATAGTTTAAAACGGTATTAAATGATGCGAGAGTAGTGTTGGCAGAATCAACAATCTTATTCCTAAAAATCCCCATGGCTACATAATACCTCTCCGACCCTTCTTTGTAATAATTCATAGCGAATTCTGCAGCACTTCGCCATGCCGGGTACGTGGAAGACTCACCTTTAAACTCGGGTAGAGATTTAATTAAGTCTAAACTGGCATTATTTTGTTCAATTAATGGGTTTATGGATACTGGTAAGAACGGCTCGACACTGGCTGGTTCCAGCCGACTAACGGCTAAAGTTAGACGTCGTATCTGTTCTCCTAGCTCCTGCTTGGTACGTTCATTAGACGTATTGACAATGTCTAACACCTCTTCTCTATTAGCAAACATTTTCGCTTATAAATTCACCCTTCGACGAAAGACTTGATTCACAACTTGACACAATTTATTTTACTTGAATTGGTTATTGTATGTACTAACGATATCACAACCTCCTGGATTTGACAGTCATGAGAGCACAAAAAATTAAGTTTGTATAAAAAATAATATATTCTCGCAGATTTTGAGGCAAAGAGCCTCCAAAAAAAATGTATATGTAAAGAAAAATGTATAAATATGAAAAATTTCACAAAAACAGTTTCTTAAATTCGGGCCTTGATTAGCCCAGTTAATGTCAAATCTCACTATTAATTAACACATATATGTACGTATCTTTATATAAAGTATTTAAAGAAGTTTTACTGCTAAAACGTATCGAACTATCGCATTTGATAACAATTAAGTGAAAAAGTTCGAATGACCTTAAGCACTTTTTTACCTTTCTATAATTTATTTTATTTTTCATTCAATGCAGTAAATAGAAATCTAAATTAAATTTTGGGGCTTCAAAAAAAAAAAATCTTGTGGCAGTTTTCGTACATGTGCTGTTTTTAATTTTATAAATTACTTTTAATGCACACAACACATAAAAATTCAATCTTTAAGTTCCACGTAACCAATATTTGAAATAACACTTACATAAATAATTTCGTCGTTAAATTAATATATTAATAATGGTGTAAATCAGCTCCTCAGGGTTTCTATGATCCTCTTCTTTTCGGGAAGCCTGCTAGTTGGGCGCCAAATAATTTTCGATGTTTTTTTGTTTCGTTTGGACAACGGTTTATTTATGTCTTACTCGTCTGATTTAATGAAACTCTTAGTGAAGAATGAGTTTAGTGAAATTTGTATAAAATAATTTTCGATGTTTTCTTCTCTAAACTTGTGCAATCAATGGCACATCGGCGAAGCAGAATTGGTGTAGGAAACCTTGCGTGTTCGAACTGCTGTTTTTCCATCTTCCCGTTGCATTTTTTTGTGTAGCAACAATTCAGGTCGCTTTGCATTAGGCTGTACTTATTGATCAATACCATTGTTGTTTTTTTGGCATAAGGTGACAATTCCGTTGCTTTTGCACACGGTGCCAATATCATTATCATCTTGTTTAGAATGCAACCCAGTAGTAGCGTACTGAAGGGGAAATGAATGGATGATCATTGTCATTGTTAACTTATATATACTCAAGCCCAGAAATATATCAATTCTCAGAAATGTTTACTACAAAGTCCAGAAAACTAGACTATTATTATACCACATTATTACCTTGTCTTCCACCTGAACACTTTCGAACTTTAAAATTTTCAGCATACAAAACGAATCAAAACGATTTGAAGAAACACCTTCTATAGTTTTTAAGTAGTGAGGACACAGAATCCGCAAATACTCGTACATTTATGTGATTTTTATAAGCTGCCTACTCATTTAAGTATTTTTTTATATTTTGCCTTGTGCACCCACCTTTCGATCATCGTAAGTACTTGTACATTTGTTCGCTTCAGATCGATGCCGACAAAACAGCAACAACAACCACGATAATGTCAACATTTTCCACAAGGCAAACGGCAATAAAGGAAGTTTCACAAGTCTTTGTGCCGATTTGCTTTACCGACGAATGGTGGCTTTTATTGTTGTTGCACTAGCGATAGCAGTGTGTCATTGAGTGAATTAAATGTGCATCAGGCAAGCCATCAGTTTGTGATGTGATATTGACAATAATGCCGCGAATAATATGACGAAATGTAGAACATACGCTTTGACAACTGCATCTGCGAATGAGATGCGTTGGCAGTGGCAATGGCAATGACAATGGCAGGGGGACTAACTAGAGTGGGAGCTGAGGCAAAGACAAGTGGCATAAGCGCGGTCTGAGCAATGAACGGCTATCAAAGGCGTTGAGTGGTGTTGCAACAGGGGTTGCAGGGAATTGTGTTTGAGGAGCAAAAGTAGAGACAAGTGAATGTCTTAAAAAGCATTCCTATTGGAAGGTACACAGAGGAGAAAACAAAAATTGTTTAAGAAAAAATCTACAAAAGCTTTAATGGATAACTGTAGTTCACTGACTTAGTAGCAAAATTGAAATATACAGAGCTTATAGCTTATGGGTCGCTGTAGTCGAATGAGTTGCGTGTAATTATTATTCCGTAGTGTCTGGGTTCGAGACCTGTTGTGAGCATAAAACTCCAAAATGATAGAAAAGGTTTTTAGGTGGTAGGCGACTGAGGAAATATATAATAACAACTTGTTTTTTTCGTTTTGCTTTAAAGTTTCTCTAACACCATAAGAGTAACATAAACAATGGATTACGACACACTAGAGCTAATTATTATTCATTAGCTTCTAGTTCCAATTTTTAGAGTGCTTTTGAAATTGAATCAAAAGAATTTGGATTTACTCGAAAAGAGTTAGTATTGAATTTGAATCAACGGGTTCATGCTTGAATCGTTTTATTCTTACGTTCAGTTATTAAGTGAAATAATTTTATATGAAATTAAAAAAGAAATATAGTGTCGAAAACGCCCTTTTAAAGCCTTTTGCTCGAAACTACATTTTTCAAGACTGCTCTACTTACAGGTATTATTAGTACTATTATAAGGGTATTTAGTACTGTGACCTAAAATATCTATGGTCTCCTCATGGATTCAGAGTATTTCTCTGAACCCAACTACATCGACAAATGACGACAATGTTCGCATTGTCACAAAACCGTTTCTGTACCTGTTTCGCTCAGCCTATTAACTTCGAGTTAATGCTCATAACTAACAGGATAAATTAGGGATTTTATTCGCATTTTACGACAGGCATCCGTTAAAAAAATTATAGTAATTTGCGCGTATACTTCTGTTAGGTGTGTGGCCGAGCTTGTCCTTTATGTTGTTCCACAAACAGGCGTCCATTACCGTAGGCAAATTCTTACCACCTGACCCGCTGAGTCGAAATTCATAAAAATCTTGACCAACAACTTTTTGTTTGCTTTTTTGGAAAATTCAGTAAACCGCAACAGTTGTGGCCTTGAATTTTTAGTATTGTTCAATACTGCATTTTGCATTGAAGTATAGATGGATAGACAAAGTTTTTTTTATAAAAAATCAGTAAGACTTTTTTTCATTCTTAGAAACTATGCACTTTTTTAAAGCGCGGTTTTGCAACTTCCTACACAATTCTATACCTTTTCACCGGTTAACCCAATTAAATCGAAAACAAAGTTTTTTTCATCGTGAACTAAAAGCTAAGCGTTTGGTCCAACCACGTGCACTAAAAAACAAAAACTCAACTTTGTCGAAGAAACGCTGTGAAGCTGCCATTTTTTTACATACTACATAATATAACTTTGAAGAAAAAACTTCCTAGGGTTATAATATGCACAACAGAGTTCCCGTTTTTAGCTGATAAGGAGTTCCTATAAACCGAAAATTGTATTTATTCTATATTTCCATATTTTTTAATATCATCCCACTTTTGTCTCTCAGTGTACCTTTAAATGTGCTGCCACTTTTTATTAGTGCAACATGCGTTAGCAACGAATAAAATTAAATGACAGCAAATTCAGTACAATTTTCAATTCGTTCGCCGGTCTCTTTTACAACAGATTTAAGACAATGAGTGACGAACAAAGAACAAAAAGCATCGCGAATTGTCACTTCCAAAACAGGTTGCCAGGCGTTTCAATGTTTACCGCTGTTACAAACATATTTTGCTTAGGTAGACATTTTTTTGTTGTTCACAATACTGCGGACCAAATCTACTAAGGTAGTGTCGCATCAAGGCTAAGTAAAAAGTTCTGAACAACATTTTGACGATGAATTAACTTAGGATTGCCCATTTAATATCAACAATGCTATGTGTGGCTTGATAACTTTTTCCAGTTTGCAGATATTTTTATGATTCTGGCATTCTCGTTCCTAATGGATCAAGAAATATTATGTGAGGTACGGACTATACGGCGAAAACGAATGAATCTTATATTCAAGCTATAGAAGCTTTAGGCGCATCATTACAGATACGTGTGGTTTGCCGTTATATTGATGGGACACAACACTGTTACTATTCGCCAGTCATGGGGCTTTGATCTCATTACTTATTAACTCCATTGGTCCGAGCTGAGAGGTCGGCCTGATAGGAGAAGCTTATAGCGAATAGTTTCCTTGCAATCCAAAGGAGCACAGCAAAACCTATTTGGCCATTACTCCTGGCTTAACGATGTTGTTGTTGTAGCAGCATATTAAACCCTGTCAGTGCAATATAGATTATCGGTCGTACTCATCTTGCTCATCTAACCAGGAAACTTGGTTTTTCGACCGGTCAGTTACAGAGGGAAAGGGGTTTGATGGGCATGTGAAAAGGTGGTTAGTACATTGCGGGACAGCTTCACATGCTGGATACCTATATGTATGTCGGGATCATTTATGGATATGTAGGAGTTTAACCTGGCACAGAATCCATATATTATATTTTCGCCTTTTGCTCCCATTTGTGAAACATTTTTGAATGGCAGTTATCATACACCGCGAAAACAAATAAACTTTTCACATTTTAGCTAAGAATCTCAACCGTGTACATGCCTCAAGACTATGTAAACAGTCTGTAACCGCCATACCATATTGGAGGGTGCTAACAAACTGAAACAAGTAACCTAGTAACAGCAAAGTAACAACTCCCACCCCTCTCTACTATCTACTCTACTCACCACTTTCCCAAGTTATTCCTGATGCTTTAGGTTATCTCGAAATAATACAAAATAAAATATAACCCCACATTTACATCTTCTACTACTACTTCTTCTTCTGTATATTCTCAACTTTTCTAAATCATAACCTAAGAGTCTCAATACAGTTTTTCTTTTCAAACAACCGCGGGCAAGTAGTCGAGCAAGTTTCTTTAACCCCGATCTAAAAAGATGATAGCCATATATCCACTTTATGAGAGAATGTTTATTTTCTTGCGAATTTACTGACTAGTGGTACATCTCTATGGTCCGACACCTGTATTTGATGAGATATAGAAGTCGAGTGATTTAGTACCCGGACTATGTGGTAAATTTATAAAATAATTATAAAGCATGCGACCACTGACTTTAAGGCTGTACATAATTTAGCAGCATAGGTATATTAAGCGCTGAAAAATGTATGCTATACTCATGAAGGAAAATCAAATGAGCTCCCTTCATCCAGATTCTATTCAATTATATAAAATTATATTCTCCTTAACTCAGTAACATTTGTATAGTGCAGCGGTGTACAGAATACGAAGATGTGACCGCTAATCGGCTCTCAGCAAATTTTAAGGTATCATCTGGTTTACTGACTTAATAATGGAGATGACAGCGGTTTGCTTACAGCAAAGATCGACAAAACTGAGAAGCTGCCTATGTTACTTCGTTGCCGTCTGAAAAATGACTGATTGGAGCGAGTACTGCTGTCAAGTCCCCTTTAACAACTAAAGTTCACAATTTTGTGTTGGATGACCGAGCAATACATTCTATAATTCTTGATATAGTACTATGATTAAAAGTCCAGGCCCTCTATCCGAAAGAAAATATTAACACTGATTAGGAAAAGGACAACTTTTTCATTATTATTCTCACTTTGCGGATGGAAAAATGGTCATAGTCCATTTTTTAACCCTTTCTAAGTTTAAAATTACTCAATTCTCTCAACACTCTGCTAAGTATCATAACTAAATACTTGCGACAGATTTAAAGAGACAGGCTCAAACGCCAGGGATCAGAATGGGCCTTTGGGCCACCGAGTGTCTTATCTAGACATGCTGCTTGAGACAGTTTATACCAACTTCCAAACTTCGTTTATCTAGGAACCAGCATTAATACCTGTTACAATGTCAGCCTAGAAATCCAACGTAGAATCTTTCTTGCCAACAAGAGCTATTTTGATATAAGTAGGCAAATGAGTAGTAAAGTCCTCTCTCGACGAACAAAACTAACACTCTACAAGGCTCTCATCATGCCCGTCCTAACGTATGGTGCAGAAGCGAGGACGATGACAATATCCTATGAAACAACACTTAGAGTGTTTGAAAGAACGATTCTGCCCAAGATTTTTGAACCTTTGCACTTTGGCCACGGCAAGTATCGTAGGCGATGGAACAATAAGCTGTATGCGCTTTACCACGACATAGACATAGATCAGCGAATAAAGATCCAGCGGCTTCATTGTCTGGGTCATGTCGTCTGGATGGATACAATGCATGGATACAAACGCTACGGTTCTGAAAGTATTAACAGAAGAAACGGGAGCGCTCCTCTGCGCTGCAATGATCAGGTAGAGATGGACTTGGCCGGTTACCACAAGAATGAAAATGACTGGAACGCTTTATTTAACTTGGCCAAAATCGTTCAAGCGGTTATCGCACCAATCAACAAGAAGAAAAATTTATACCAACAGATGGTTGCTTATGTTGACCCATCAGCATAAGGATCTAAACTACATCCGAATGACAAACAATTTTTGTGAGAAGGTTTTAAGGCAGAAATTTACTCAGATATTAACCATTGCCTGACACGAATCCCACTTTTCCATTATTCAATGATTATTGTTCACAGTCGGCATCAAACCAAGTTCCCATTAACCGGTAGTCACGCACAAGCTCACTCTGCCGATGCAGAGTAATGTTGTATATTTTGGGTGTTTATTTAAAAATCTGGCATCTCACCAATACCAGAAGCGCTCCATCATCATCTAACAAGACCGAGTTGGCGACTACTTAAGAAGCTGCAAAACCGAATGAAACATAAAAATTTACGACAAAAATTGTCAAGAAACACATGCTCCACATTTTTGTCGGACATTTATTGGAGTTAAGTTCTGTGCGATCCATAAATAAAACATAATCCGCTGTTGATCGTTAAACGATCGTGGCATGCCATTCAGCGTCTGCAACAACAGCAGCACCAACTTCAGCAGAGAGGCAGGAGTATCCCCCCAAAACGGTAGACGCGTCAAATGAAGCATGTATTGCCAGCCATTTGCAGGTATTAAGTGGAGCAAATGTGCAGTGCAGGCAGGAAGCTGGCCAAATACTTATTAAGAAAAGAAGAAGCGATTGCTCCAATGGACCTCTGCTTCAAGTGGCGAATTTGTGTTTGCTTGTTGCAGGCGCAAGCGCGCTGCTGATCGAATAAGACGGATGAGCAGTGACCAACGAGATGAAGTAGAGAAATGTGTGATGATGCGCGGTTTGCACGGTTGCACGAATTGTAATTTTTGCGTTGCACGATTAAACTTGTGTAAACCTGATGGATACGTGAAATTTATTTAATCTGTTGCGGCAATGCGATCGTTCTGCTGGCAGAAATGTCGGTGGCGGTGTACACAAAGCAAAAGCGAGTGAAGTGTGGAGAAGTGCATTTTCACATACGTACATAAGTATATATGTATGTGCATATATATTCATGTGTGCGTATATGTATGTATGTATGCCCCCTTATTTATTCACATAATAACTGATTGCGGCTTGTTGTGGCGTTCTGCCGCTGTTGGCTAGGGGCTGGCAATGAAGCAATGGTACGTACACTGCTACATTGTACATACATACATATGTAGCATGTTCGTTGCCGATTATTGTAGATTGTTGACTCTGTTAGAAAAACAAACGAAACTGATTGACTCACTGACTAACTGACTGTAAACAAAGCGATTGGTCAATAAAAATTGCATTTCAATTCTGACACGCAAAAAAAAAACCAATACAAGTCACGACCATTGACAATTTTAATTTTTGTACCCAAAAAAAGCTGTCGAACGCAGCCAACGCGGAAGCACTTTCTCAATATTTGCACAATACTTGAGTAAGTTGCACGAATCCAGTTTATCTGGTAGAAATATTTATAATCGCACTAATTGCATTTTTATCTTGCCTTATTTTACGCTGACATTGTATTGAATTTCCGAAAGAATTGCAAGTATTCGGAAAGCTTTTTTTTTTGTTGCTACAAAACTGCAACTCCGCTGGGAGCACTAATCAAACTCCACCCTTTGCATTGGATATACCAAAAGTGACAGCTAGCTAATACACAGCAAGAAAGCAGTAAGCCAACCACTAAACACCAAAGAGCCAGTATACATTCACTAGAGGATATGGAGAGAAAAAGCCACACCAAAATACACAAATCAAATGAGCATCCCAGTTAGACAGCTGCCAAACTCTTCATTTCGTACTAGGGTAATCGAATAATCTAAATAAATTTGTAAATTATTATAGTATAATATTGTCCACACGCCCACCATGAATTCTGATGATGGCATGATCCAAATAGGTCCAATTTTCAAAGATTCCACTGCTAGGTCCGGATGAGTTTGAACTATGTTGAGTTTGGTATTTTTTTTTTAAGGCTGAGATGGACACTGGGTTTGTTTCATGGACTTTACTTTTGAGGTACCCGAAAAGAAGGGTAAGATCAAGCGACATTGGCAACCAGTATATGTCACTGAAACGCCTCAATAGTTTGTTAAGAAAGAAATGAAGTAGTATCGCCAGGACCTCTCAGATGCCATCCTGCTAAAATGATGTGTTTGTATTTAAGGAGGGTTGTTCCTTCATTATTAGCAGAAAATAATAATTCAGTATGCGACGATAAGAGATATCGTACATAGACATTTCTTGCCCTCGCCGTTTTCCAAAAAAATATGGCACAAGTGGCTGTTGATATTTTAATAGTGTGTTCTGGCCTTTAATTTAACGTTAATTTTGTTTATCTAGACTTTCACTTAAATGAAAAAGAGGTTATCTCTCCGGAAGATAGTATTTACCGTGCGAAATCGTTCCAATATTATATCACAGAAATGTTTATCCCTATTGCATTCATTAAGGGGTAACACCACTCTACACGCGTAAAATAAACACGATTTTTAAAGAATTTTTGAAGTGAAAACTTCTTTAGAATCGTTGGGAGTGATTTGAGACTCGATGAAACGAAAAAGCGACACTACGAAGCGTTATATGTTGATATACGTATGTATATGTGTGTGGCTGCGTACTGCTGAGCCACGCTAGTATAGTGAGTATTGTAGTATGTATACTACACTGCCTATTACTTGCTTTGGTGTTTAGTTCAAGCGTCATACGTATGTATGTATGTTTGTATGTATGGTAGTACGTATGTGTGCGCGCCTGCGTATTACGGAGCCACGGTGAGCGAGAAGGCATTATGTATACCTATACTACACTACCTAATACTTGCTTAGACCAAGCGTACGAATGTTTGTGTGTATGTTAGTACGTCTGTGTAATATACGCGTTACGACGCTCATAATAGCAACCGTGTGTGCTGTATTGCGTCCGTATTTTTATATTCGTAAATATTTTCATTTTTAAATATTTACCGCAATTATGCCGAAAAATAATGCAGAAAAGTGTCGTGAATATCGACAGAAAAAAAAAACAAAAAGAAAATAAAACTAAAACAGTTTTAATTGTGGCAATTTATATTTCACCGAATCAATCAATAAATAGCATCCCGGAATTAATTCACGAAAATTTAATAAAGTATACACCAGAAGTATCGCGGATACTTAGGAAATATTACGATAAAGTTCCAATGATTTTAAGTGGCGATTTTAACGTAAATTTGCATTGGGCACAGCGGTTCCTTTAACTTACTTTCTCAATACAACATTCAATTTAAAAATGTGTAACAATCGCACTGAATCGACAACACGATCAAAACAACAATTGACGCGGCATTTCAAAGATATGTTGACAACATCGAAACCAAAGCATTTGTATCATATTTTAGCTATCAGCCACTCGTATCATTTGTTGAAATTGAAAACATTGAGGATGAATAATAATAAAATGAAGAAAATAAAATATGAACTTTATAGCAATATTATAATGAATCTATAATTATCCCGCTCCTAATGCTGCTTTCGTCTCATTCTCTCTCAGTTTGTTTTACGGAAGGTTTCACTTCTATCGCGTCTAACCGTTAGACTGGTATTTTTTGTATAGAAAGAAAGGGAAAACAATCACTCTGATTTGGGAAGTTATTACTTATATACTAAAATACAAAACTACAAAGTTTGATCGAAAAATTTTACAAAATGGCTGTATTGGAGACATTTTTGTAATGTGGTTTCTCTTGAAGGAGCTCCGCGGCACGCAGCACAGAGGGTGCAAATTTTAATCTGGAACAACGAAATTTGTTTTTTCTTAATCTAGATAAGAATAGCTAGAGAAACACTTAGGGGATTTAAAAAATATTTATTTTTGTGGAATTAGCAAGCATTTGAAGAAAAAAACTCTATTTTGGACTAAAAAAACGGCACTTAAATAATTATAACAATCGTTTAAATTAATCTATCGAAAATCCCCTACGCTCTTCTCTTAAGAAGGTTATTATACAGACGTAGTGAAAAACCTGATTAAAAATATTTAAAATTGTTTGAGTTATGCTGCGTGCCAATTTCAGAAAACGTGTTTTGAGAAAAACGCGTTTAAAGTTTGGAAATTTGGAGAAATCGTTAGGTAGCAGTCACTAACGCTTGGTTAAAAGCTTAAAATATTTATGAAATAGACTTCGGTAATGTATAAAACTTTTTGTTCTGTATTTTAAAAGGTTCAAAGAATTTTTTAAGCTTATAAAAAAAAATCAATTTTTTGAAAATTCTACAGTGGTGTTACCCCTTAAGCTTAGGCAGTTAGCGGTGGAGTCTAAGATCATTCCTAATATGTCATGCACAATAAGCAGTTTTTGGAACTTAATGGGCAGTCCTTGCGCACGGCGGATTATCGTGCGGACTTGTGGAGATGAGTTCAATATTTTCATTTGTTCTCGATATCAGGCGAACTCCGACCACCACCGAACTTGTTGCCCGGAACTTTCGCACCTGACAACGAATCTAATCTTTACTGCTGGCATTACGTAAACGTCGAATATTATAACGTGAACAAAATTTACGTCAAAGAGTTCCACACGAATCTTTGGCCTTGAAATACGGTTTGATTGCGAATGCGCGTTGTTCATCCGTCCACAGCGACATCGTAACTTAATAACTCACATGACCTGAAAAGGAAAAGCTTTGAATTTAAAACCTAACACACTGAACATCTGAATAATAAACAACAGATTTCACAGCCTCTGTCGAAAATACCTGGATGCCGCAACTTGCCAACATTGACGGAAAGGTCAGAATACAAAGGTAGCGCCATCCGCAAACCGCTACTTTATTCTTAGAAAATTTGACAGCAGAAAATAAACAAATATTTGTGTGCAAAATTACCTGCTTATGAATCAATCAGTTAGTAGTTTTTTAATAAATAAAAATGGTAATAAAGCCTCCAAATACATTTTTTCTTGCTTTCGATCACGATATATTCTATCATTCTTGGACTTCTTCTCTTCGTTTGTTTTGTTTATATGCTGATGTCACCGTTTTGGAAAGGCGCCATCTTGCATTCTATTTATATTCTGATTAAATGAGAGTTCAATACGTGTGAAATGAGCGGACTGAATTTTATTGCCGAGTACTCGGTGACATGGCAGCCGAAGTTACTCTCACAATTTTTCGTCCTTGCGTATAGTAGAAATGGCGGAGTGTATGATGAACTGATATCTAAAACTGCGATCGTAGAGACTCAAATGCTTTCATTACTAAACTAACTATACCCGTTAAATAAATTGTGTATAAACAATGCAGTCAAACAACGTTCTAATTGTAATTATTATCAAATCTTAGATAATTTTTACAATGATCTCAACGTTGTTATTCCGTCATGTTAGAAATATTTATATACCAAAATATCTTAATTTTGACGATAAAAAATATTCAATTCTTTCAAAATATCTTGCTTTACTACGAACTAACTTTTTATTATCCTTTTCACATCCTCTACAGGCTCACCGATGCAAAACTTTGCTCTAGTTAGTGGTACATAGTTCGAGCAAGAAGGTAAGATATGTCATACAGCTCGAAAATCGGTAGAGAAGTATCTGTCGCTCAAGTAAACGTTCAGTCCACTTACTATCTTAATAAATACCTCGACTGATTGGTAATCTTACTTCGGAGACTATTAAGCAGGTACACCCCGCAAGAGGTACTATTTCACTTGTATAGTAAGCCGTTTTCGTTAACGGCCAATTGAGAGCTATTTGGAAGAAAAGGCTGTCGGTTGATTGGCCAAAAGATTGACGCTTACGTAAGGTTCGAGACGATCTTTATCCAATCGCACTCGCTCAAAGATGGATCGAACAAGGAGTAGTATCTGGAACCAAGGCTAAATAAACGTATCTGCGGAAAGTTTGAAGTTGACTGTAATGACTGATTGATGAGTCTTCTGCAGAAACTCGTTTTAAGCTCAAATTCAATTCAATACTAATTTAATACATTTTGAGAAGGTCAATATTCATACTGATATCCAAACGGCAATTACATTCTCTGATGATGTGCCTCAAATTAATAGACGAGTGCTTGACCTCCTTCTCAGTCACATCTAAATATTTTATTGTCCAGCTGAAGTTGGCATCAGGACAGAGCAGGATTCCAGAAAAAGGTACGCCTTATGAGCTGGGTAGACATAATCGCTTGAAATACTTTCTTCATACAAAGCCAATATTGATATTTAGAGTCCTTTGGGAACAAGTGGGACAAGTAATTTTTTTGTTTATTTGCAGATCAAGAGTGGATCGGAAACAGTTTATAGAGCTTCTAAGGCCAACAAAGCCCTGTTTGTCTATGCGTCTGTGACAAAAGTCTTACACCTGGTAATCCTGTACAGAAGATAAATGGAGTAATGTTATCAGCGAATATTAGCACTGCTGGATCTTAATGAAAAACCTTAGCATCTTAAAAGTGTCTCACTTCATTACTGTTTCACTTCGTGTGGCACTTTCAAAAGTTGTTTTTATAGTATTACATAGTTTAAGAATTTTTTCCAAAAACCTCCTTTACTCAAAGTCTTCTTGCTATTTGTTACTTCAAATCAAAGAATTTTACATAGAAAGAAAATTACTTTGAAACGACTACTCTACTAAGTACATACTGATCCAAAAAATCAAATCCTACGCATAAAAATATGCATCTAAAATTCAGCACTCAAGTGTCCACGTAACATCCAACCCTATTTCCATAATCACTTTATGCATGCCTGTGTATGTAGGACTGCTTGTCTGATGTTAAGTAAATTATTTGTAATATGTTTATGACATAGTAGTCATAGCGCACATATGAACTCTACACTGTAATTATGTAATTTTCACATTTAACTGATTTAATTACTATAATGGGATTTACTCGCTCTCCCCCATTTGTAGCTAAACAGAGGCACGCATATGTAAGTGTGTATGAGTGCGAGTATGGTTGGCCGCTTTGGGAGACAAAATATGTAATAAAACATTTAATATGATGGATTTTATTGCCGAAAGGGTTGTTCTTTGTCCTGCCTTTCGCTGCTGATGCTGTTTTTGTTGGTGTTTCATTTTATTTTATACGTTTGTATGTATACATGCAGCTACTGTAATTAAGGCATCGTCAGTCTACTAGCAGCCTCTGGTTGGTTTTTCTTCTTTGTGCATCAAGGGTTTTTTCTTTTGTAAGTATTTACTGTGAAATATTAAAAGTTGATTTTTCAAGGCGATAATAAAGTTATTATTTTTTGTCTTTGAATTTGTCTTGCATCAGCGAGTTTAAGTTGAATGAAAATGTGCTACAAAATTTTTATTTTAATTTTGTGTTTTGAAATCACAATGCTTTTTTATAATCACACGACCCGGTTATTTAAATTATTTATTGTAGTGTATTAGGAACTAGCATTAACACCTATACTAATGTCAGCCTGGATATCCAACGTAGAATCTCCTTGCCAACAAGTGCTACTGGACTAAGTAGGCAAATGAGTAATAAAGTTCTCTCTCGACGAACAAAACTAATACTCTACAAGACTCTCATCATGCCCGTCCTAACGTATGGTGCAGAAGCGTGCACGATGACAACATCCGATGAGGCGACGCTTGGAGTGTTTGAGAGAAAGATTCTGCGCAAGATTTTTGGACCTTTGCACGTTGGCAACGGCGAATATCGCAGGCAATGGAACGATGAGCTGTATGAGCTTTACAACGACATAAACATAGCGCATCGAATAAAAATTCACGTTGGCTGGGTCATGTCGTCCCAATGGATACAAACGCTCCGGCTCTGAAAGTATTCGATGCGGTACCAGCTGGTGGTAGCAGAGGAAGAGGAAGGCTTCCTTTGCGTTGGAGAGATCAGGTGGAGAAGGACTTGGCTTCACTTGGTGTCCAACTGGCGCCGGTTAGCACGAGAAAGAAACGACTGGAGCGCTTTATCAAACTCAGTTAAAATCGCGTAAGTGGCTATTGCGCCAATTAAGAAGAAGAAGAAGATATCACTAAAGTTCTTGAGATAAATATACGATTTATAGTATTATTTTTACGTATATATAGTATTATATATACGTATATATATATCCAAATGACTGGATCGACAGTCAAAGTATACAAGGTAATTCACCAAGGTATACTGGTATACCGCCTAGAAGCTACCATTTAACTATGTATGGTACATTAAACTATATCCTCTTGGGATAAATTCTACGTCAACCATTCTGTTGAAACCAAAGATCGCCCAAATTTACATATTCAATTATATCCCAAAAAATATGGTCATTTGAGCAGCTTATTTTTAAAAGAATGTACCAATGATGCCACCATTGTAGACCTAACGCAAATTCGCACTTTCTGCGATTGCAATGGTTACTCGATAATCATATGTGGATACGACGCACAATGTGCGTACACTCATGGCCAAATTATTAAATACAACATTTTGATCAGGCCTGACTAGTTTCCACTATTTTTTTTTTTTTCAATAGTTTTTTGTAAAAGTTTATTTAATTTTTCAACAAAGTTTTCAGTGAAGTTTAAAAATTTGAATAAGACTTAAAAAAAAACGACAAACTTTCATTGGAACTTCATACTTTTTGATCAGTATTTAAAAAACAATGCGTACGCAGTTTCATAACCCATTAAATTTTAAATATAATCCAAGTTTGAATTGGCTCAAAATTCTACTTAATTTTTGCTAATTTTTCCCCTGACGGTGTTGCCAATTTATTTATTTATTTATTTATTAATCTAATAATGCAGTATTTCTTACAGACTATGAAAAACAGATTAATTCTAAATAATTCAATCAAAAATAAATAAAACCTATAATCTGCTTCATTTCTGTGAGTGAAAGAAAATGAAACATATCTTATAGTTAACAGAGAAAGAATATTAAAAAATACTTAGAATCTAGTTTAATAATTCGTTTAGTAACATTTTGACTTGGAAGCTTATTAAATTCTCTCAAATTCTCTCTAGAAATCAGTGAGTAGTACTAACCATCCCTAACCAGAAAATATCTTTATTTCCTAACATTCGCTGAAAAATAATTAAATTACTGGGTATGTGAATAAGTTTCCGCCCTCTTAAAAGCGGTGATGGGGAGTCAATCCCCTCACTTATCAAATCGGAAACAAAAGTGAGGGAGAGTATAGCCTTAATAATCGATATCTATTGCTTTTAGATTAATGAGCAAGCACTGACTTTTATGGGAAGGAATTGGATCAGTGAAATTCAAAGAGCGCACAAAGGCTTTCAGGACACGTTCCAGGCTACTGATATGACAAGCATAATATGGTATCCAAATAAAGACGGCGTATTCCAACTTTGAACGCCCAGAGAGATATACCTATAACAGCTTTAGAATGTCTGGATACATAAAGATCGAACTAAAACATCTAATATAAGCACCTACAGAACATGACTTTGCGATGGTGTAGTTTAAATGTTTTCGAAAAGAGAATCTAGTATCAAATACCACACCAAGAACAATAATTTCACTCGGTATGAATAAAAAATAAATAAAAATAAAAAAAAAAGTTTTGAGTAGTCAAAAGTGGTCGAAATGTGGTGTATTTATGATTTTGACCATGAGTGTATGTATATTTTTCAACCTTTGAATCCACGAGTATTTATTTATTTTTTTTTTATACGGTTTTTATATATAGTAGTCAAATAAAAAGAGTCATATAAATATGCAAACAAAGTATGAGCTTGAACAATGATTCTTGTGAAAATGGTTCATTTTTTTTTGTTTTTGGAACTGACGTTTTTTACGGCTCCATGAAATTGTATTTTTCCTTTCCTTTCATACACAACTGGCTATATACTTTTTATAAATCCAAGTACATATTCCCCCTAATTTTGGGAATTCACGAAATGTTTAGGAATCAACTGACTTTGTACAATTAAGGGGGATAATCCTTTAAGAAATAAGGATTCCATTAGTTTGGAGGTGATCGGGAGTAAATTTATCAGGTGCTGAGGTTTGGGATTATTTGAGTTCTTCTGTGGTAATTCGTTTGTAATTCTCTGAATTCTTTGCTGTTATTAAGTCGTAAGCTGGCGATTGTTTTAGGTTTTAACTAGAGTATGCCGGCTTTTATTTTTTTTTTGTGCACTTCCTTAAGGGCAAATCCATTTGTTGGAATTGGATATATCGGGGTGCTTCATCTGGGTTGGGAATAAAAACTTAAGAGAGAAGTTTAACAAAGCAGTCCGATTTCTCAGCGTTCTTTTTCGCCCATGTCACATCTGCCTTGATGGGAGGGTTTTGTTGAATAGGCCTTATTAGGGTTTTGATCGCCTTCCACAGAGAGTAGTGCTGTAGTATCGAGTTTTTCTAAATACTTTTATAATTATCGGCTTATATCAGTGATCTGTAGTTGTTTCACTTCATTCCTATGCGAGTTCAGATATTTTTTTGTACTATGAACGACGAGAGTGTTGCCACTTTTTTCGAGCTTGTTTCTTTGGTTATTTTCTTTGATCTTGCATTCGATAATCGAGATCTTTTTTGCAGGTTTGGGTGGTTGCATTGAGGTAAAGGTCCGGACAGATTATTTTTTGAATGCAGTGTTCTGTTGCTTCAGTTATATAATCATTAATTTTTTGTGGGAGTTTGGTATTTAGAGAGTTAGTGACTTGTTCGTTAAAATTGAATCAGTTTTGTTATTGTAGAGAGTGTATTTTTGATTTATATTGTGCAAGCTTTCATGGAGAGTGAAGGTTATGGGTGAGTCAAGTCAAAGTAAGATTTGCGATGTGTATGGGAGAGGTGCACGCTTTTTTAATGAAAAAATCTATCAAATCATATATTTTAAACCTGACAACAAATGGGCTCACCAGTAGAGATTGTATTAAGATTTAGTATTTGTGTTACTGGAAGTAGTTGGCGTCCTTTTGGTGATATAAGGCGGAATTTCCATTGGGTGTGTTTAGCGTTGAAATCAGCACTAGCAATAAATCTGTTGCCATAAGTTTAATTTTTACCTCTATCTTGACCTCCACATGCCGAAGCCTTTGGGCTTTTGATGTACTCATCCGATGCATGATTCAAATTTTGATAAAAATCCACTTAAAAAACTAGAACTATATTTCTGTTCTGCAAACATTTTCTACTTATGACCTGCTTCCAAGAGTTTATGTCTACTTTTCTCTTCCCATGAAAAATTTAATCAGAGTTACTACTAATCTTAAATGATTGCTTTTGTAAGCTATGCATTATGCAGAAGTTTGATTGAAAATCAAAAATGCAACAAAATTTTGATTCTATAGAAGTAGAATCAAAGTAATTAATCAAACATCAACTGGGAAAAATCTACTATGCGTGTGTAAATCAGGAACATACAAAACTATTGCACAACAGTCAATTTATAACAATTTCAGCAAGAAGTGGATTTACTCTGCCGCCCAGTTGTCATTTCGTCAAAACATATCAAATTCGGGTGTACCAAATGGCAGCTACAATAGCAACAACATGAAATTGATAAACGTATGTATGCACATATATATATATATGTATGTATGTGATAAGTAAAAGAAAAAGTTAGAATTCAAATAAAGAAATCACCATCACATTTTCATTGTCACCAACTGACAGCAATAATTTATAACGCACTCATATTTTCCACCTCTTCCTGTAGAAACTTTAATATCAGATTGCAACAGCAAGAGCCATCGAAATTTTCGTAATCAATTTCCCCCACCCACTCAAAACCAAAAAAGAAAAATAAAAAAAATCATGCATTGAAGTAAGGAGGTCGACACTCTTTAGCATCAACGTTGATGGTTCGCATATGAGTTTTGGCAACCACCATTTCGACAAGCTGTCGATGTCATTATAACTTAATTTCTCATAAAATCACCTTGTGACATTCAGCAGCAACAACAACCACAACCACTCTCCGCTTTCTGTTACAGCCGCACTCACTGCCACGTAACCCATTTAAGCTCGCCAGCGACAACATACTGCCCTTCTCCCTGCTGCTTTTATGAATTATATTTGTATGGATTTGTTTTTGTCACGCATGTGGGCATGTGTATGTGTGAACGTATGCATGCCGATTCACCACCAGTTATAAGATTGCAATCACTTTGACCCGGCTATTTTCCTGCTGCTTTCTTTTCCCTTTTGTGAAATTATTGGCGTGGTTGTTGCCAAATGTTGCAAATGCCGTTGCCCTTTTACAATTTTGCAGAAAAATTTTCATATTCTTGTAAGCACCGGCTGAGTGAGTTATTAGTAACTTCGGAGTAGTCTTCACACCGTATGTGTATGAGTGTATGTGTGCGAATGTGGAAATTGGCGCCATATTGCGCTCAACAAATCGAAATTCGTTCAACGAACTCAGTGTGAGGGCTTGGAAAAAGTATGAAATTGACGAAGAAATTATGGGGATTAAGAAGTTATATGAGAAAAGAATTTGAATGAGGTGCTTGAGCAATAATTTACAGAGGGGTGGAATTTTTAATAATATTATATCGTAGAAGAAAGCTGCGCATTGATGCTTTTATTGCAGTTTTGGCAGTACCGGTAATTTCTATGGAATTATGTGTGCATTTGGTGTCTCACCAAAAAATAATTTGCGGTTTGAGATTTTTATAAATAAAATTAGTTCTTAAAAATCCTTTTCCAAAAAATAACTTCAGATGATGGGCAAGTTTAAGCTTTAGAGGTCTGCATAAAAATGTTCAGAAATTTTATCAAAAGAATCAGTATAATTATATTTTTGGAAGTATTTTCGAATTAGTCCAATCTGTTAATCGTGAATAGCGTCATTTAGTGCACTTTTCCACGCACTTAATAAAAAATTTGAAGACCCATAAAATTATATTATATCTCAAGTATAATATTAAACAACGTCTACTTTATATATATCGGGTGTTTTTTTAGCTGCATGAGAACTATGAACATACCTATTTTTTTGACAGCTGAGAATGTTGACATTTCTGTTCAGTAATGTTTGGCAAGTCGTCATGAATCGTTTATACCCAGAGCAATGCTCAAAAATTATGGCAATTGAACTTGAAAATAAATAAATCTGCCTGCGAAGGTCACAAAGCACTTCGTCCATTTTACGGTCAACATAATCGGCTTAGTGAGCAACGGATTCGTGCAGTTATTGATTGTTTCCGCACTAATTTTACTCTTCTCGATTCACAACCAATAGCAAGACAAAGAAATATGCGTACCAACAACTGCGCCAATTATAATTATTATATAATTATTGAAGAAGACGCGGAAAGGCCTTCACAACTTATTGGCCCTTGCTCTTCGGTTACGTGGAAAAGTTTACGTGCGGATCTTGGCTTATATGCCTCCACAGCTCGTTCAAGAATTGGCGATAAATGATCATTGTTTGCGCCACATTTTTCTTCATTTTGCTTTTTAATAAATCAAAAAGATTCAGATTTATTGGAAAAAGTAGTCAGAAATTAGACTGATGAAATGGAATATGTAACTCGTAGCTGCGGCGTACATATCACTTTCAAAAAATAAATCCGATTAAATTATCTATCAGATTTTAATAAAAGAATTAATTCCAAAAATATTTCTGTCTTGTATTAACATTTTCAGTTCTCAATCCCTTAAAAAACATCTATAATCTACTGAAGCAGCCGCGGAAGATTTAAAAATCTCAACCCATTGCGGAATGATCTTAAAGCATTCTGGAAATCCCCTGTGGAAGAGTTAGGGATCTTTCCAGGTTACTATAAGAGAAGATCGAAGAAGTTTACCGGGATCCAGTTCAGCACGGAGACTAGGTTAAGTTATATGAATTAAAATAAATGTCTTAGCACTGATAGTGTGCAATACTGTACCTACTGGATAGTGGCATAGGAAGAGGAACGCGCGCTCTGTGAGAAATACATTTCAACCGCACGCCAAGATCGACATCATATAAACTTCTTCTTCTTCTTAATTGGCGCGATAACCGCTTACGCGATTTTGGCCGAGTTTAACAAAGCGCGACAGTCGTTTCTTTCTCGGACTGATCGGCGCCAGTTGGACACACCAAGTGAAGCCAAGTCCTTCTCCACCTGATCTTTCCAACGCAAAGGAGGCCGCCCTCTTCCTCTTCTACCACCAGCTGGTACCGCATCAATTACTTTCAGAGCCGGAGCGTTTGTATCCATTCGGACGACATGACCCAGTCAGCGTAGCCACTGGATTTTTATTCGCTGCACTATGTCTATGTCGTCGTAAAGCTCTTACAGCTCATAAAAGGCCCAAACATTTTGCGCAGAATCTTTCGCTCAAGCACTCCAAGCGTCGCTTCATCAGATGTTGTCATCGCCCACGCTTCTGCGCCATACCTTAAGACGGGCATGATGAGAGTCTTGTAGAGTGTTAGTTTTGTTCGTCGAGAGAGGACTTTACTACCCATTTGCCTACTTAATCCAAAATAGCACTTGTTGGCAAGAGAGATTCTACGTTGGATTTCCAGGCTGACATTCATATAAACTGCGTTAAATAAATATAACACACGGATTTATTGATACGTTTGATAATTTGTTTATATTTATATAATTTTAATAATTATTCTAAGAAAATATAGTTCATTCTCCTACAAAAACCATACAAATCTAAGTTTCAAATCATGTGCAAGAAATTATTAATTTAAAAAAAATTTCAAATATTTTTAATAAAATTTCACACTTTTTATTCAATTTTTTTTTAAATTTTGAGTATGCAGTTTTACTATATTATTAATATTATTGTATCCCATGGTTCGAAAGAGAAGTAAGAGGCTAGTAAGGTTAGGACCAAAGGTATCCAGTTTTATAGCACATTGGATTTTGTTTGTTTTGAGCAAGTTGCAAGTAGCTCCGAAACCGCGTTAACTTTTAACAATATTTTTTTTTTTGCTCACAGTTTTTGAGTATTTTCTTCCATACAAAAAATATGTCGAGCATTCATTGGCTAGGCGATTTTCGAGTAGCTTGAAACTTGCGCTTTATTAGACCAAAATTAAATTAGCCTTAAAATTGTATACCCGAAATTTAAAAAAAATTCTGATTGGAAAGTGCGAAATTTTGAGAAAAATTTAAAGAGTTTGTTTTTTAATTTGCACAAAGTTCCATGATTCAAGGATATGTAATTTTCTTATATTAAAAAAGTGTTAAAATTAAATAAGAAACAAATAAATTGTGACAATGAGTCAATAAGTTCTAGTGCTATAATTATTTAACGCAGTGTATAAGACAACCCTTTCAGAATTTTTGTTGTGTCTCTGTGCGTCTACATTCAAGTATGTACGTAGATGTAAGTGTGTATATTAATTTTCCAAGTGACTTAATCACAAAGAATTTAAAAAGATACGACAGTGCCTTTGTAAGGGTAAATGAGTATCGTAGCATTACGATAATTTAAGCAATAAATGTTGTCTCACGCAAAACGCTTTACGACGTATGACCTTCGCTTATCCTAACCAGAAAAACGGCTACAAATTATTTGGCATGGCAATGAAGACTTGAAGAAAGAATGTGGCAAGACAGCACGCCTGGTGGATGGCATAATAACGACACAAATAGCGATGAGCGTCTGAAAACCCAAGTTGTTTTTGAATTCTTTACGTTTTTCATATTTAATTTTATTTCGTTTGATTCTTTTTTTGCATTTATTTTATTTTTTTCATTTTTGTTGCTCAAATGTCATTGTGCTGATGTGACTTTTTCACTTCCGTTGCGCGCTGTGATATGTTTCCGCTTCCTTTGTAAGTTTGCCGTATACGCAACTAGCAACACCAACAGCAGCAACAATAAAGACAGCAAAGAATGCTGAACGGTTGTGAAAAACATTCATCCTTTCAGCCATTCTTTCATTTGTCGTTCATTCAGTCATTCAAAATTGCGATCCTTGTGTACGCGGTTATAGTTCTTTTCACTTGAAACATTCACCGCCTCAAGCCACTTGCCAAACACAGGCACAAAGTCATAGCAGTTGTACACATACGATACTACTCGTACTTACTTTTTATGAGCATCGGCATGTGAGCTGAGTGGCATGTGAGGGCGCAGTAGTGTGTGAATATGCGATTGTATCTGTTCCAGTTGATGACGCAAAGTGAGTGACGAAATGTAACAAGGATAATAACAATAGTGCAAGAGATTTTCCGCTATGTTGATTTGCTGTCATCCTTCCTTCACGCACACATGAGCAAATAGCTGCGTTTCCGTTTTTTATTTGTAAGTTGCGGAATTTTTAACTTTTCTCTTTAAGCAGTAAGCATTGTCTCATCGCTCTCTCTCGTTTATTGTTATTTTTATTATTTCCAGCTTTGTTATTTGGTTTTTGATCCTTTTGCTTTTTTTGTTTGCCATGCAATTTTCCCTTTGTCATTTTTTCGCAAACAATTTCCTTTTTATGTTATTTTAATTTTATGTTATTGTTATGATACAATGAAATAAAATTAAATTGACACCGACGCCAGGCGTGCACACAGCTCATGCTCTTCAGCACACACCAGCACTCATATTCCTTCCTACACCTTCTCATAGGCAATTACAAACATTCATATAAACACTCTTGTGGTGATAGAGATATTTTGTAACAGTCTGACTGAGATACATAAAAATGATACGCACAGATAGATAAAGTAAATGGCAGTTGTTTTTGACATTTTTACTGTCGGTGTGGTAGTTGATGTTTGACGGTGGATAATGTGATTATTTGTAGAAAGGCTGAATGGTGTAGGGTAGAAGCTGTTCGAGTGGGTGAAATGATGCTTGGCGTCATTTTGGTTTACTACTTACGCTAAGCTGTAATGCTAATGAAATCTTTAGTAAAATTTGGCAAGTACTCGTTTTTATGTAAATAAAAATAAAAGGCTTTTCCTGAACTTGCTACACTGAGAATCGTATTCTCAGAGCACACTGTGCACTGCGTCGGCACATTATCTTTACCCACTTCATTCTAAATCTCTAGCACCAATTTTGTGACCGATGCTCTTGGATTTTCGTACATTTTCCGAACTATTTCTTGTGTGTCAATATCGATTTTGAGCATGAATTTGATGCATTTCTTTTCCGCGCACAAGTCGCTGTACGATGTACGAGGGTTGACTACAATATGTTATGTTTTATTATTATATATGTATATATTATATGTTAATATATTAGATACACGTATATTAGACGACTGAATTTCTTTCCCATTTGTTAACACTAATCGACACGAGCCCGTTTTTGGACAATTGTCAAATTATGCGGTATCCAACGTGGACAAATCTTTTTGACAACCAAATATTTATGAAATATTGAAGGATTTCTATCCCGCGGTAGGTCACACGAGGATCTTGCGTTATCAATTGATGCACAGAATCGATTGTTTCAGGCACGACAACCGTTTTTGGACGGCCTTCATGAAAATCATCCTGCAAGTATATACGGAAACGTTGGAACTAGTAGTACCGGGGTCTCACAGCGGCGAAGTGTAATGCTTTCATGCCAAACTACGAGATGCACTCTTATACCGATAATTCACGTCGAAAATTGTAATAAATCATCCCAACAAAAGTTTCTCGAGTTAATTCCTCGTTTTGGACGAGATGAACTATTCAACTCACTGAAAAACGAACAAATAAAATTCGTAAGGGAAAATGTTATATGTAAGTTTATACTAAAAGTACCCAAACGCTTTAAAGCCAATTGCCATTTATCTAAACTAGTGTCTAGACCCGTTTAGGAAGACACGTTTCTCTCTTTTTTGTGTACAATTAAAGTAAAACTAAATTCAAGTAAGAAAAACAAAAGAAACTACCAAGTAAAAAGTAACGGTAATCTATGATACGTGGAACCTTACAGAAATAGAAACTGCACGAAACAAGCTTGTTTTCTTAGGAATATTTGTTGGGCGTATGTATTTATAAAAGGATGCTACATTTTTCACGTTTTATTTATTGCGAAATCTTTCATAGAACTACGTACCTTAAATTGTAAGTGCATTTAAATTTTTTTGATGCCATCGTAAACTTTCTTTCTATATGGTTCAAAAGTTGTGTTTGACAACTGCACGAAATAAGCTGTGAGCCACATGTGTGAGCGCACTCAACCCACTTTTATCAATTGCGAAAATTAAAAAAAAAAACAAGTGATGTAAGTCTTAAAAGCCGATGGAAAAACTCTCTTGCCATTAAGTACTAGATACTTTAGATTAAGAAAATTCCTATCTCGACGAAGCTCTTGAAAATCTAAATTTTTTTCTAAAAATTGTTTGTATTGGCGATGTTGAAAGGCCATTAAGTTGCTATGTATTATAGAACTGCCGTTAAACAACTCACTGGGTATCTAATTGGTCGATTGCATCGATCGGTGTTTCTACCGAACCAATACGATGTATGTGCCTCGAGAATGATGAGGCATCAAGCATAGTGACGGTGATTAATACACTCGAATTGTTAAAAATTCATCTAGCGAGGACATTTCAGCTAGTATTTATATGGGGCAACCATGGTGTAAAATGTATAAAAGGACTTTTTGAATATTAGTGTACACATTCACGCATTAGGATATACATACTAGGTTGCTCAATAATTTTTACGGTTCGATAAGAAAACCACAATTTTATGGTTTAAAATACACTTAATTATCCAGTTAATGAATTCCACCCCTGAAGTGAGAATCTGAAAGGGCTGAAATGGTTATACAGCTGTTATGGCCTCATCATTTGATGAAAAACGCTTTTAACGCATAGCTTTTTTAGGTCTGGAAAGAGATGGAAGTCGCTAGTGGTCAAATCTGGTGAATACGGTGGAAGCTCTAACAATTCGAACTTTAATTCATGAATTTTAGTCATTGTCAAAATGTTCTTGTGACACAGTGCATCGTCTTGATGAAAAATATTTTTTCTTTTGTAAACTGGGCATTTTTTCACGGATTTAAAAACTTGACAAAAGTATTTACTGGCAAGGGTATTGATCGCATGGTACTGGCTTGTTTTCGCTTTCGCCTTGTGAGGGGTTGCTGCTACAGATTTTGATTATATATACCTTCTTAGTAGCAGCAACGTAAAATACCACAGAGATAGACCGTAATAG
Source organism: Anastrepha obliqua (assembly GCF_027943255.1). Taxonomy (NCBI): domain Eukaryota; kingdom Metazoa; phylum Arthropoda; class Insecta; order Diptera; family Tephritidae; genus Anastrepha; species Anastrepha obliqua. The sequence goes on along the minus strand of NC_072892.1, from coordinate 96,261,485 downwards.
TATAGCAAATCAATAATTTAAAAGCTTTTCTGCAATAGCCATTAGACTAAAAGGTAGACATACAAGTTCTTAGTGCAAGAATGATCGAGCACGCATTTTTTTAACAAACAATGGCTGTTGAATTCCATGGAAAATCTGTCCATATGCTGATCACATTCCTGTGGAATGGCACAATAATAGCTGCGTCTAAAATTGGAGCCAAACAACCCTACTTTTGTTATTCTGCGAGTTCTTTCAGTTATCAGTAAAGGATCTTCTAATGATCAAGACAGCTAAAATGTTTAATTGCTACGTTTCATATTGATACGTTTCATATTGTTCATGACATTTTCAGCCTGTGCAGTTCATCATTCTATATTCTACAGTACCCAAGCATTGACTCGGAGAGAGTTGCAGATTCTGCGTGGAATCATTTTCTTTGATGCCTATCTGCTATTTCATTCGTCAAAGACGACACGAAATTTATGCTGACCAGGCACAGCCAAGAATTCCTGAAGATGACTTATAATTAAGGTCAAAATATTGACAAAAAGAAGACAAATTAATCAAAGCAATAATTCAATTTATTGTTCTATCATTAAACTTATGGATCAGAAAATTACATGTGTCATACACGCGTATGACATAGCACTTGCCAGCAAAAACATCCAAATCCTATCCGAAACCTTCGCTGATGTTAAAATTGCAGTTGGTTGAATTGGTCTCACAATCAACGAAGATAAGACAAAATATATGGTGATGTCCACCCAAAATAAGCCAACATCAGAAAATCTGAAAACTAACCCATATCCTTTTGAAAAAGTGGAATCTTTTACCCGCTTAGGCTTCAAACTAAGAAGCGACAACTCAACAAGCCTGACCATCGATTAGAGAATTCAAGCAGCTAACAGATCTTATACGTCATTAACGAAACCTTTGAAATTGAAGCTACTAAACAGCTACCTCTCATTAGACCAATCTTATGCTACGGAGTTGAATCCTGGACGCTATTTGAAACAGATAAAGTAAAACTACAAACCATTGAATGTGAAATACTCAGAAAAATGTTTGGAGCAAGATCACGGTGGTTGGCTTATAAGGTGGAACGACGAGCTAGACCAGCTTATAAATGGCAAAAATGTTATACGTTTAATCAAAACGCGGCGGTTAGCATGGTTGGGTCAAATAACAATGCATGGTATTTATGTATAAGGGCGCAGAAGAAATTTATAATATATATATAAAGGATGATCGATTTTTCTCATCACAGCAATTTTACACTTAAATATATGTAGATGATTTAAGAACTTGGATGTAAAAACCTGGCCTAGGAATGGTTCTAAATTCACTTGTAGCTCACTAGTTTGGTACTACTGCATTACCCTGCAGAGCTCTGCGAGATGATGGATTACTCATATTACTGTTTCTTCTTCTTTATTTGCAAATTCTTAATACAAAATGTAAGCGATCATTGTAATAAAATGTGCACTAAATTGAATGCAAATTTGATAAATAATTCTTTCTTCTCTTTTACATTTAGCAAAACTATATAATATTAGATATAATGCTATGGTAATTGTCTTTGTTTTGTGCCTCTTCAACCAACTGCCCAATAGTTCTTAATCCTGTTATGTAGCCAAGACATTTGGTTCCTTCCAATTCTTCGTTTGCCTTCGATTTTATCTTGCACAATAAGTTGCAATAACTCATATTTAGGACTCCTTTCTAAGTGTCGTTAAGATTATTGTTTCATTAATACTCAAACAAATAGTTTTTTCTCTTTTTCTTTTCCAAATAAAACTTCTATAAACTGAAATACCGAATTCTTCAGATAAAAAAAAATGTATATTAAAATTAAATTATAAAATTAGAAAAGTGAGTTTGATTACACTGATCGATATGATTTTTACCATATAGCTTTTGTATGCTAATTATTAATTAACTACATCCTCTAATTAGGAAAGAGATACATATAATTTGTTTCTGTCACCCACGGATTTGTCTCATTTTATGTCACGTACGTTTACCACGTTCAAAAGTCGGTGACGAAGTTTTAATGAAGAGGTGAAGCGTCGTGATTACGTTATTTTGGTTTCTGTGTGACTCATCAAGATAAAGATGTATGGCATGTGTAAAGATACTTACAGGAACGCTATGCCATATATGGCTCTCAGAAAACCCATGATTTGGACAGAGCCTATAGACGTCCATATATCTAGTTATTACCTTTGCTTGACAAATAAAACACTTTAACCATTTAGGTGTTTATGTCGAGTATACTCGCCATCGAATGATGGAATTTTTTTGTTTAATGTCAAGTATACTCCAAATTCGTTTTCTTACATATTTTATTATTTAAATAAATAAAACTATATACTCGTATTTATAATTTTCGCACACTTAGAAATACCCTATGATCATAAAGTACCGGGAATGTTTAAATAAAACAAAACATAGTTAAATTTCAGGCCAACGTTTAACCCAGTCCTCTATTCACCCCTGGTAGGCCGACGAAGCGATGGTCTTCAGCTTCGTCGTCGCATTCTTTTTGATCTCCTATATCGACTGAAATCTCCTTTCACGAAGTGGTAACTTCAACTTGGGAAATAAGAAGAAGTCGCACGGGGCCATACCAGGTGAATACGGTGCTCGCACGATGGTAGTTACTTGGTGTTTGGTCAAATAATCCAGCACAATTTATGCAAATTGTTTGCCCACATTTCTGGCTGTTTGCGACGTACAGCATCTTTCAAACGCTTCAAAATGGATAAATAGTGACAAATGTGTGTCTTACAGTCCTGCCAACATAAGAAAAAAATATGGGCTGGTTCCCACGTGCCCGATTCGTTTAAATTAAACACTCCTGGTACTTTTTGATTATAGGGTACATTGCATACGTAATTCAATAAACTCAATTAAGTCATTCAATTAAAATCCTTATAACACTTTGATGACGTTTTCGGCATCACTTAAAAATACTTAAAAAGGGTGGACGAAGATTTTTCGATGCTTTTTTTTTTATTGCACCAAAATTTTAACAGGGATTTATATGATTTTTGGAGGAAAATGTACCATATTTTCATACAAAAATTATTAAAATTTAAAAAGGAAGAAATAAATTGCCAGAATTTGCCAATAAGTCTCCGTGCCATAGTCTTTTAACGCAGTGCATATGTAAACTCAAGAACTGAGTGCTTTAAACGTATCGCACATTGAGTTGTAGATTATCACTCAAACCTTATATTTTCCGGGAACCTAGTAGACGTTAACGATGAATTTGAAGAAAGTATCAATTTATTTCCCGCATGAAAAAGCGATATCAGAGCAAATAGAGCCCTCGTATGTTGAGAAGTTTTTGTTGGGCGCTTGCAAGAGAAGTACTCTAGAAAATTATAATTTTTATAAAAGAACGAAAATTTGCAAGCTGTAAAGTCAAATAAAGTCTCAGTTTATTGTATAAAATATAATATAAAGTTCCTGACATAAAAAAAATGGTTGCCAGTGCCACTGTACAGTGAGTGATTGAAATTATTATTTTGGACCCTTGGCCCTTTTAGAGTGCCGTTAGTTATCTGTTTGCAAACTGCAAAACTGATTAACCTACGATGCTATTTGCAAAAATTATAAATCTTCCGATAGGGTGATTAATTTTGCGGCACGTTGTATATGTGTCCGGTTCAGTGTATCAAATAATGTTTCGTATGGCAAGCAAGTTGAGGCAAGCAAATTCAGAAAAGGTGGTCGCAGTAGTTCAAAAACAAAACTTGCATGCATTTTGTGATTGAAATTTGGTAGTTTGAATTCGAAGATCAGGTGATTACTTCAAACTTTCTCTTCGATTTTCAATCAGAATATAAACAAAACAAATCAGCTGTTTCAGTAAGAGGACCTTGCATGAGCTCGCTTTGACAAGAGCTCTGAAACATTGATGGATTCTAATTAATGGAAAAATTTTATAGTAGAGGGTTGCGAATATTCGACGGACTCATCTGGCAACCCTGTATCTTTTGACAAATACTTCAGATCGCTTAATGACACACCGCGTTGGTAGCGTCAATCCAAGCAGATTTTTACCATGGAACAGTACACACCACGCGAGCGCTCCCAAATTGTTGAAATTTACATTCAACAAAATAAGTCAATTATGAAAACTCAACGTCCGTATAAAAAATTAAATAATGTGAAAAGTGCGCCTTCTAAGAACACCATTAAACGTTTGTACGAAAGGTTTTCGACTGGTGATCTTTCTAATCCAAAGAGGCCAAATCAAAACCGACCAAGGCGTCGCCAAGGACATCCCAAAATTGCCGTTCTCAGCAATTGGGCATTGCTCGGACCACTTTACAACGAATTATCCGCATTTATTTGCATTTATTCCCGTATAAGATTCAATTGACGCAAAGATTGTTGCCTGCAGACAAGCCTCGTCGATTAGAATGTGCCCAAAGAGTCATCGAAATCCGTCGGGTCCGTCGAATATGGCCAACCCTGTGCAAGTACACCATTTTCTGCCTAGGCTAATGAAATTCTCTCAAAAAGTTTCTAAAACTGTGACCTTAAATATTAAAGAGTCCAGTAAGTTGATGAAAGATATATAGAATGATATTTGAATGTTTGTATTAACGTGCATACATATAAAAAGAACTGATATAATACTAGCTATGTATGTAGGCATGCACGATTTTCATTTTCATTTTATCATAATAAACCCGCTTATTTTAGAGTGGACAGTTTTATCCTATTAAATCCTCTAATGAGAAGGGTTGAAATTACTTTCACGCAAATGTACGCACCACTGACTGAGCAAATGGTAAAATCGTAATGTATGAGTGGGGAAGACCGAGTTCGCCACACTGGACGACCTGAAATGAAGGCTGGAAAAACTACCGAGCTGGACTGTACGTTGTGGATCATGCGATAAAAAAGGGCACATTTACTCACATACACACTCTTTAGACACGCACACTAAAAAGTGCTGAGTATATGTGTAAAGATATTTATATACATATGCACATATGTATAACTACATTCAGAAGCGACTCTTACAATTAAAGTAGTACGGGCATAGGTGTCAATTCTTAGGCAAGCGAGGACGAGGCCTTCCGAAAGGAGGTGAGAGGTTTTCTGTGGTAGATTTCGTGAGGAACGAGCTTGGTTGTAGAAATTAGTGCTAATAATTTTTTCTTCTTTTTTTTGCAGCGTACTCTTTGTAATCTTTTTTTGTTATTTTCTGTGAAGGATTAAAAAAGTGTACATTCGCCAGAAGTGATGGGATAAAAGGATAATACGGGTACGCTTCCAAAAAAATTATAAAAAAATACAATACTTACACGGGTTAACGGAAAAATGACAATCAATTGAATTGTTGCACACAAAAATTCTGAATTCCTCTTACTTTTAAAGCCAAAAACCAAAAAAATTAAATTTCGAGAAGCATAGTTTTGTAGCTTAAATAAACACATAAGAATTAAATGAAATATGTACAAACATATATATATTATAAAGGGTGGTTAAGTTTCAAGGGGCGGTGTTGATTTTGAATAAAATACAATTTTTTTACTATATTATTGTCATTTTTCTTTATTATACTAATATAGCTCAATTACATATGGAACAAAATATCGGCCAAATGGCCGCCAAGGCCTTGGCGACACACCTCCATCCGATGGTCCAAATTTTCGATGACGCTGAGGCATAATTGAGGTTCTATTCCAATAATGTGCAGAATTATCTCATCCTTTAGCTCTTGAATTGTTGCTGGCTTATCGGTGTACACCATTTCTTTCAAATAACCCCAAAGAAAGAAGTCCAACGGTGTCAGATCACATGATCTTGGCAGCCCATTCACATCGCCGCGTCGGGAGATTATTCGGCCATCAAAGAGCCATTGTTTCGTGTGACAAGTGGCACCGTCCTGTTGAAACCACATATCGTCCACATCCATATCTTCCAATTCGGGCCATAAAAAGTTCGTTATCATCTCACAATAGCGAACACTATTCACAGTAACTGCCTGACCGGCCTCATTTTGGAAAAAATACTCTCTCACTCTTGGATTATCATTCGCCCAAATGCGGCAATTCTGATTATTGACGAATCCACTGAGGTGAAAATGTGCCTCATCACTGAAGATGATTTTCTTTGAAAATTGGTCATTCACTGTTGCCATTTCCTGCCACCATTCTGACCATTGACGACGCTTAAAATGGTCAAGAGTTCAAATTGAGTTAATCTGAATTTGACAGAAAAAAGGACAGCATTGAAAATAAGTTTTGCGGTTCGATAAAAGACCAATTTTTTTGTTATGTTCGTACATTATTTATTTGAATGTATGTGATGTTTCATTTCATTTAGTATCGACGTGTCACAGTATTTTCTACCGTGCAGTGATTGAAGTTTTATTTTAAGGATGTTTAAAAGCAAAGGAAATTTATCAACGAATCTCGCCTTCAATTAGTAGAGTAGAAAGATGGGTTGCTGAATTTAAACGTGGTCGCACAGACCTTGAAGGTAATCCACAGCAAGAAGACCAAAAATTGCAGAAAAAATACAGAATATCGTATTGGAAAATCGTCGAGTGGCTAAAGAGATTTATTAGAAGTCCTAGGCATCTCATTGGGCAATGAAAGCATATATTTTGATTGAAGTATTGGGTTTCAGAAAGCTGTGTGCACAATGGGTGCCGCATTTGCTAACAATGGAGCAAAAACACTTTCGAATGCGAGTTTCTCAGCGACATTTAAAACGTTTCTGAAAGAATAAAGTGGACTTTGTGTGTTGATTCATCACTATGGATGAGACTTGGGTCCATTACAATGATCCTAAATCAAAACAAGAAGCTAAAGAGTGGTGTGAAAATGGTTATTCGACTCCGAAACGAATTCGTGTCCAGAAATCGGTCAAAAAGCTGTTAGCATCAGTTGGATTGAAGCACCTAGTAAACGGAGAAAAATATGACCACACTTTGCATTGCCATCAACTGGAAAGAGAATGAAAAAACTGATGCTAATTAAAAAAAAGCGTCCTATGTGGAAGACTTAAGCCGTTTGCCAACACACTGATCGGGCCTTATCAGTGCGGCTTCAGAAGTGGTAAGTCCACCATCGACCAGATTTTCACATTACGCCAAATCCTGGAAAAGACCCATGAAAAGCAAGTCCACACCCATCATCTCTTTGTCATCTCTTTGTCGACTATAAATCTCCGATAGCCCGATAAGGGATTGCCTGTACGCCACCATGTTTGAGTTCGGTATACCAGCGAAGCTCATACGGCTTTGCAGAATGACGTTGAGCAACACAACCAGCTCCGTCAAGGTAGGAAATAACCTCTCCGAGCCATTCAGTACCGTTCGAGGTTTCAGACAAGGCGATCCACTGTCATGCAACCTCTTCAACTTCGTGATGGAAGGGGTGCTCCGAAAAGCAGGTGTGCATCGTAATGGCACTATTTTCTACAAATGTGTCCAGCTCCTTGCGTACGCCGATGACATTGACATTGGCGGCCGCATTGTCGGCGAGATGTCACGGTTGCATTTTCTGCTATCGAGAAGCAATCATCACGAGTCGGTCTGGCGGTGAACGAGGGTAAAACGAAGCATATGCTGTCTACAACGCGGAACACACGGCGTGTAGGAACGCACGTCATTGCGGACAACTATACTTTCGAAGTTGTGCCAGAATTTATTTATCTTGGCACCGCCGTTAACAGCAACAACGATATCAGCCTGGAGATCAAACGGAGAATCACTCTTGCTAATAGGTGTTACTATGGGCTAAGTAAGCAATTAAATAGTCGAGCCCTCTCTCGCATGGCCAAACTGACACTTTACAAGACGCTCATCATACCCGTGTTGCTTTATGGCGCAGAGGCATGGGTAGTGTCACAAAGCGATGCAGCCGCTCTTGGGGTGTTCGAGAGAAAAGTTCTTCGTAAGATCTTCAGTCCTGTGCGCGTTGGCGAAGACTACCGCTCAAGAATGAACCACGAGCTGTATGAGCTCTACGCCGACATTGACGTAGTTCAACGCATCGCCATCCAACGCCAGCGTTGGCTAGGGCATATCGTGCGTATGGATGGAGAAGCTCCAGCAAAGAAGGTGTTCGAGGGCGAAGTCCAAGGGAGCCGACGCAGAGGAAGACCATTGCTCCGGTGGAAAGACCAGGTGGAGGAAACCCTATGCTCGCTTGGTGTACAGAATTGGAGAAGGCGCACGCGGAGCAGAGGCGCCTGGAGAGAGCTAGTGAGGTCGGCCGTAACTCGGTAACGGGGTGTTATGGCCACATAAGTAAGTAAGTAAATAATTTAAAAAAAACTGCCTCAATCGCATAATCTGTTATAGTGAAAAGCAGAAAAAAGAATACCAAAACTGTATGTAGGAAGATTTTTGTCAAAACTTGTTTTTTTCTGAGAGCGAATCTGAGTATATACCCAATACTTCCATAGATAGGCTGAGTATTCCGTATTTTTTCATATAGATATAATTCATATTGGCAGTGCATGCCCTTTCTATGGTTGCTACATAATTCAGGAATTCTCCAACAACAGCACATAAGCTCAGCATGCATGTACATAAATATACGCACATGAAAGTGGAACCAAAGAAATGAATGAACATTCACACGCGTGCAAGTGTATGCAATACTTTTGTGTTAGTAGACAAATCGTTGAGAAAAATACGCAATTTAAATGCATAACACACATAGGACATGCCTAATGCCAATAATAGAAAAGGAAAATCCTATCACAAATCCTGTCACCCATGTTGGGGTAAAATCATAGAGGGGAACGGAATATGTACATGCATACACATGTGTATATGTAGAAAGGTAAAGCGAAGGTAAGACATGTGTACAAGCAAGCGGAGGCAAGCACAAAAGTGGAAAAGCCCTGGTAAATGTAGCACGGGCTTCTGGCATACAGTAAAAGGATATGAAAAATAATATACAAACACATAAGTAAGAGGTTTCAGTTATTTTCAAATTCCCTTTTTATTTTCTTTACTTCCTTTTCCCTTTTTTTTGCTTTTTTGTGAATGCTGCAATACACCTTTCCACCTTTCTACTATGTCAGTCGCGCAAATCCATGACTCTGGCTGTTGCGACAACAGTATTGGCAAGCTGGAGACATTTTGTAGCAGATTAAGTTCCATTCGCACATGGATGCAGTGCTGAAATATGAGATATGGAAAGCACGCACACTCACACGCCCTTGTACAGATTGGCATATTCACATACACGCAGGCATATCAGCATTTACGCACACATGTTCGCATAATTGGAACATCCTGTGCGTGAACTTAACGTACGAAACGGATATGAGTTAGCGCTGTAGTGAAATAAATATAGAGAAATACCCTGCGAGACAAATAACACCTAGTTTGGGGAGACCTAGAAAGTCATATGTCTGTTGAAGTAGTCTCTTGCATTCACGGGGAGAAGGCCACATGAATCTTCTCAAAACCACCTCCTTGCACTTTTCCTATCTCGCTAGAAAGGATTTCAATATAAAGAATGCTATACTCCATTACGATACTTCCGGAATACATTTTTTGGCTTTGCTTTTGAAAGTTGTAGCACCATTTCTGTGCTCAAACTCTTCTCTAAATCCCCTTACATACGTGAATGAGCAATTGTATGACTAAAAACAAAACAAAATTGTTACTATGTACCTAATTCTAGAGATAAGATATGAGACATCTATTTCATAATTCTTTTTAATTTAATATTTATCCGTGCCTTCAACGCTTTGAAAATACCTATTGAATTTCTATGAGCAAAATGCACTTTGAACTGATTTGGTATACAATTTCCACAGAACGATACTATTTCATATCCTCTATTACCTTATAATTTTCTTTCACAAATGCCCGACAAATGATACCCTAAGCTTTACTTAAAAATAAGTCTAGACTAATTTGTATAGGGATCCCTAAACTATAATAGAATAATTTGTGGTACAAATGGAAGGGCCTACAGTTTTAGGTTCACTCCCAATGGCAGATACTTTTTTATGAAGAGCTTTTTCATAGCAGATCATTCCGTTACGGCGGCCGAAGACTATTTTTTATAGAGACCTTTAAAGTACATAAGAATAATGGGAGGTTTGCACTTCAAGAACTTGTTTACCCCATAGGGAATCTTAAAATACCTAAAATTGATAAATATAAAAATTGATAAAATGTTCTTACCCGAGTTGCAGTCAATGGAGACGCCATATAACGCGCACTCTCTTCAAACGAGGTCAAACTCAAAGTTTTGTAATTTTCTTAAGTTAAGTTAAAGCTAAGTTAAAATGTAGGACTTGGTCATTGTTAATCTGTCTGTCAAGAAGCAAAATTCGTCTTCATACTTGGTATTATAAATTGCAGAAAAACAGTTAGAGCACTTTCGTTGTTACGAATGCAATTGGAAAACGTTCCAAAATCTCGGGTTGAATCATCACATCAGCGAACGTATCACTCGTCATTGAAAAAATCATATTTCGTACTATGACACCAGTGAACGAACGATGCATTCAATAACTAAATAACTAAACATTTGCATATTTACGTTGTGTTTGGGAGTGCCAAAACATTATTCTGTAGTCTTTGCAGCCTCCGCACAATTTTCTCTTATCCTTCGCTTTCACTAGAACTGATATCTATACTAATATTATAAAGAGGAAAACTTTGTTTGATTGTTTGTTTGTTTGTTTGTTTGTTTGTTTGTAACGAATAGGCTCAAAAACTACTGGACCGATTTTACAAATTCTTTCACCATTCGAAAACTACATTATCCAAGAGTAACATGGATTACATTTTATTTTGGAAAAAAATAGGGTTCCGTAAGATATTTGGATTTTTCGGACACAAAGTGAAAAAAAATCTTATATATAAAATAAAGTCAACTTTTTGTGTGTGTTCGCTAACCGGCCGTGTCTACACCGAATTAAACCAAACTTTCACACATTGCTAAGAAGGTATTGAAGATGGTTTCCGTATAGTTTGGATACCTATTGGTGGATAGGGCTCCAGATATGGGTCAAAACGTGGACCCGGGTAACCTTTGGTTGTGTATGTACAATATGGGTATCAAATGAAAGCTGTTGATAAGTGCTTTAATACGGGGTAATTTTCATACCTATTGATGACTAGGGTCTCGAAATATATGCCAAAACGTGGACCCGCCGTGTCTTTGCACCGAATTAAAGCAAACTTATGCACATTGTTAAGTAAGTATTGAAAATGGGTTTCGTAAAGTTTGGTTGTAATTCGGAGCAGTGGCAACGGGTACAGCGTTCTTTTGAACCAGCCATAATGTCGCTTACTTTTTTAACGCTTGAGGTGGAACTGAACTGTCAAATTGACAGTGTGAGTTACAATGTGTCAATATTTCTTTCTGATTTGGATGCCATAAGGAAAAAACGTAAGTGCAACATGTAAAAATTGTTTGTGAATTTTTTTGGAGTGGATTTTGGAACAGTGAATAATTTCTCACGAAATTTGAGAATTTAATGTGAAATCCGAATGAAATTATGTGTTCGTGGAAAAAACAATTTTTTCGTTTTTTTTTTTTTTGAAAAATATAAATGGATAATGGTTAAAAAAGCTCCAATGCTTAATAAAACATATAAATTGAAACGAAAAATTCATGGATGATCAGGAAAAAAGACGATTGTTTATTCATATGCGTTGATTTGAAATTTAAAAACAATCTTCTTTTTTCCTGATTTTCAATTTATATTTTATATTTACTCAAAAACAAAAAGAAAAACAAAAAGTATTGTTTATGCCAAAGCGCTTGAATAAAGAATAAAGAAATAAATAATATGAAAACCATATATTTTCTGTTCTAAACCATATGTATTCTATTTTAGTGTGCCCAGCAAAGGGGGCCGGGTTTGCTAGTATAATAATAAAGTCGGATCTATGGTTATATTTTAGTTGTACAGTAGGTTCTGTTTTTATGCGGTAGATACGTTCCGCAAGAAACAGCATAAAAAAAACAGCATAAAAAAAGCTACTAGTTCTATAGTAAAACTATAGATACGTTTCAAAAGTGCTAAAACCGCATAAATCTGAAATAATGTAATAAAATCGCATAAAAAAGGGTACTAGTCCCATATTATAACTATAGATATGTTCCATAGACCGCATGAATCTGAAATAATTAAATAAAATCGCATAAACAAAATATTGTATTTTTGAAAATTATATCTTTATTTAAGAAACGTCAGAATCGAAAAATAAATTTAAGTCAGAAATAAAATCAGACAATACCCACATGTTGCGCGTTCGTTTAGGATTTGGCGTAAAATCACTTTCGTCACTTGAGGAAATGTACACGTCTGATCTAGATAGTTATGCAGGCGGTTCCATACTTGTAGGGTTAGCATTTCTGATGTAATCTGTGATGAGTTTTTGCTTAGCTGGCTTAGAATCTTGTTTATATGTACAATTCCCGATAGGTCGACATGCATTTTGTAATTTAAAAAAAAAACCGCACTATTTCAAAACCGCATAAAAAAAAGCCGCATAAAAACAGAACCTACTGTATTTACAAAATTTTACAATAGTTTTAACAGTTCCAAGTTATTGTGACCTAAAAATACGATCCAAAGCATTGTAGAACTAGAAAACTCTTGTGAATTGCAAATAAGTTACGACCCGCTTGCGTTCGTTGGTTTGATGGCGACTCAGCGTGTTTTGTGTTCCAGTGGTTCTGGGCTGTCTCCATGACTTACCATTTCCTCGGAACTTGCCCGATAGTTAAAAAAAGGAGATCTATTTGTGTTTTGTGACTCAAAAGACATGGCACACAACCGATTATTGAAAAGAGGCCTTCTACAAGTTGTGACTCTGCGGCAACAATTTCAAAATTTCACCTAATTTGTTTTTTTTTTTTGTTTTATTGAATTTACAATGTTGAATCAGCAAAGGGGCAACTAGCCCCTGAAAAATGATTTTTTGTAATATAATATATTTTAAAAACAATTTTCATAATCTCTTTCATACGCTTTCATAAAAACCTTTTCTTCCCAATAAACAACGTTTTATTTTTGGAACATATTTTAAGATCTCAAACACAATTTTCACCGATTTCTGAAAATATACAAATTTTTAATTAAATACAAATTTTAAGTTATGCATCCCTTCGATATATAAATGCGCTCGACAAAATCTAGATGAAAAAATATTCCTCTTCTTACGATATTATTTGGAAATTGTAGTATAATCCATAGGTACAATTCCTTGAATATAAGACCTACATACGAGTTCTAACGCATTTAAGAAGTTCGGTCAGCTAAGGTTGTATGCAGAATTACACTCCTATGGACTGTTTTTATGTCTTGACTATCTGCTTGAACGATTTCAAGTATATATAAACAAAAGAAAACACGGATAGGGGCAAACATATTCGAACAATGACTATTAGGATTTGTGGAAAATATGAGGATGAATTTATGTGCGTATGTGTAAAAATAGCAGAAGGCATGGAAATGAAAGAAATGAACGCAAGCACGCAAAATGAGGTAGACCTTTAGGCGCAAGCAGCCTCTAACACACATCCGCACCCACACTTTTATGCGGAGCCTGCTTGTGTGCGCAGGGCAAATATGTGTGTGCGTGCTCATGAGTAGATTGCTCCACGGCAGGAATTATTATATTTCCATACTTCTTTTTTATTTGCTGTCGCACATAGCTTATGATTTCTGAAATATAGCATTAAGGGCAGCAACAAAGATGGCCAGTCGGAGAGTCGTGCGGGCGCACAAGAACGCTGGTAGTTTGCAGAGGCAACGCATGGTTCCAAGTCACTTTGTGTTGTTATTAAAAAAATGTAATATGCTACTTTTTATTGCGTGTCTATTCGCTGGGTGTGTGTGGGTATTAATAAATTCCTATAAATGTGACACACTCGGATTTCTTTGGGCGCTTATGTCAATTTAATATGAGTGCTGGGCGCTTTTTTGTGCTTTTTTTTGCCATCTTAAATTGTAGTTTTTTTTTCTTTGTTAATATTTTGCCTAGTTTACGTGCTTTGCGCTTTTTTTTGTTGTGCTAAGTGTTCAGTTTGGCCATTACTCCAAAGTAAACTAATTTTGCAAGCGAGTCGATTTTTTTAATTAATTTATACTCATTATTTTGGAGCTTGCTATTGCGAACTAGCTATTGTAGATCACTACATATAAATTAAGGGAAAACATGGACTTAGCAGACATAGGAAGCCGAACTTGACGTCAGTTCGCATTTGCAGATATGTGGCTTCGCAAAAAGTATCGGATTCTGGATGTAGGTTAATTTGTTTACCGTAAAGGCATTTCATGTGTTCTTTTTTCATTATGACTTTTTGTTTTGTAAGAAATAATTCTGGGTTTGCTGTGAGAGTTAACCCTTTATCTACTGCAACAACGCTAGCATTACTTGAACCAAAAGCGTTTTTGCTGTGCAACGAGAACTTAGGCAACTACACAAGGAACATTTTTATAAAATTCTGCAAGCTAAGCTCTTTCTCTTTTAGGACTGCATCCTGTTTTATAACTACATTGAATTAAGAATAACAATTACAAAATGTTTAGATATGTACGAGGTGTGTTCAAAACATAAGGTGAATTTTCAAATTTCGCGTGCTACGTACATTCGACTTTCGATTATTATTTATTTTGTTTTTATATTGGTACACTCGTCTCGAAGATATGTTCATGGTTTTAGCAATATAGCTTGTTTAGTTTGTTTGTGAGTGGCATAGATAAGACTAGTGTTTTGCGTGTTCAGCGATTTTCTGCTATTCACACCTGGCTTTTCTCGACTCTTCTATTGGATCAAATGGGCTTTGGTTTCGATGTCATAACCATTCTCCCATGTACCCATAACTCGTCTCCAGTTATGATCCTTTTAAGCAAATATGGATCATCGTTAACTTCATTCAACAATTCCTGGGCGATGCTCATGCGACGTTGTTTTTGGAAAAAAGTCAGCAATTTTGGATCGAACTTCATGCTTCAAAATTCGAATGTACGTAAACGGGGAAATTTTAAAATTTGCCTTATTTTTTGAATACCCTATATTTTTTCTATTCGGATCGTGAGCCACAAATCCACCGCTCATGGCATGTTTTTGGGGGTCTACCAGGCGGTCTCGGCATATTCGGTCTCTCTAATATTGCTGCTTTCGCAAGTCACCTGTCAGTTATTCTTTTAATATGTCAGTTCCACTCCTTTTGTTATTATCGACTCCACTTAGCTACATCTCCAATTTTGCAAATGTATCTCCGCTCTTCGTTCCGCTGGTGATCGGGTCTGAGCTACCCAGATGCAGCACGTACGGTTTTTATGGAAATGATATATGTAATAGTGTAACCCCAATGAACTAATTTGCTTAAAGTACGCCCCATTCACCAGTAATGACGTAAAAAGAACGTACAAAACCTTTTTGAACCCAAAAAGAGAAGGCCATAACTTTGCAAAATTTTAAAGAGCAATTTATCTTGTTCGGCAATCTTGCCATAAGTCTCGGCGCCTTTATATATGCATATGTATATAATTGGCGCGTACACCCTTTTTGGGTGTTTGGCCGAGCTCCTCCTCCTATTTGTGGTGTGCGTCTTGATGTTGTTCCACAAATGGAGGGACCTACAGTTTCAAGCCGACTCCGAACGGCAGATATTTTTATAAGGAGCTTTTTCATGGCAGAAATACACTCGGAGGTTTGCCATTGCCTGCTGAGGGGCGACCACTATCAGAAAAATGTTTTTCTTAATTTTGGTGTTTCACCGAGATTCGAACTAACGTTCTCTGTGTGAATTCCGAATGGTAATCACGCACCAACCCATTCGGCTACGGCGGCACCTTTGTGGATAGTTAAAACAGTAACACTTGAAAAAGTGTTTAGGATTTTGAAATTATAATTTTTTTTATTTTTAACTATTTACTAATTTTGTGATTATAGCATTATAATATAAACATGGTGGTGCAAAATTAATCACCCTGTCGAAAGATTTATAATTTTGGAAATGGCGTTTTACGTAAATCATATTTAACACCTGTAAACTAGACACCTCCAGTATACATTCAAACAAGCAATGATGTGCGTAGAGGTTCAAACTAAAGATATCCATTCCTCTAAATAAATTGTTGTTTTTTTAGTAAAAAAGTAAATCAAAAACTAAGTTGAATGATTCATTTTGTGCCGATGATAAACTCATATAAAAAATTCAAATTAAATATAACTAATTTAACGAAAAGTTTGGATATTTGATTTATTTTTGGTGCATATTTTTTAATTTTTAGGGCATATTAAATGTGCATAAAAATCCTGGCCCTAATAATTATCAACATCCTTCGTTCCGCAGTGCCGTGACAAACAAGTACATTTCTTTCGAACGATTTTATTTACATATGTTTTGAGTTTGAACCAAATTGAAATAGGTGCCGATTTGTATAGTACAGAAATTCAGGTAAAAACACCGTTATTCTTCCTATTTTTTTGAAGGACAGCCTAGATGTGAGTCTGAAAGGCACACCTAGGTGTGTAATGGTATTTTTGCTTGAGTGTATTGGGGGGTTGCTATACCAAATTAAAATTATTGTGACATTAAAAATAATAGAATATCGACAAAAAATTAAAAAAAATAATATCTATGACTTGGCAAATTTACAGTAAAATTGTACGGCATTTCTCATACTTTTGGTACTCTTTTCTATGAAATTTAATCATTTTTTATGCAACCATGTAACATTAAAGAGCGTTTTGGAATCAGATGATCTCACCTGCGCGCATTTTTTGACGACCAGCTAAGGTTTTCGTCCTTTTAAATATAAATTAAATCGGAACATTGATGGCTTTTTCCCAAGCGGTATTTTTTTTTTTTTTTTAATTTATTCCTTGTTATAGAATGTATATTTCATATATGAACCAAATCAGACCACACAAACGTGGCTTTTCAAATATCTCGACACCTGCGCCATCTAAGGGACTAATCCTTCTTTCAAGGGACTAATCCATCGCTTTCTGAACTAAATTTGAGATTTTAGTCATCACGAAGTTGATTAAAAATTGATTTAAATTAAATAAAAGCTAGGAAAATCTGCGATAAATAAGAATTAATTCCTAAACCAATTACATTGTGCTACAAAAAAAAAAACGAAATAAACCTGACAAATTACACACTGTAGGTTGTTTATATGGCCGAATAATACATAAAAATATTTTTGTTATATTTTTTGTACCCTCCAATTTTTATTTATTTATAAAGAACCGTTTTTTCAGACTTTGCGCCGTAATCTACAGATATCTCAGTCATTTTTTCACCGATTTTCAATATTTTATATGTTTTGAAAATGATATTGTCAGACCTTTCAAATGATGTACAACAAGTAATTATTCAAACTAGTTAGTTGTGATTTTTATTTGATTAAACCTGGAGAAAGTGCTTTTTTTATCATTTTTTTAATTTTAACAATTTTTTATTGCATAATTTTACAACAAAGTTAAAGATGTTTGTTAATATTCTTTGAGTGCATTTATTAACGAAGAAATTAATGTATTACTTTCAATAATCGGATAAAAATTGCGTAAACTATGCTAGTTTTCCGTAAATAGAAAAAAATGCCTTGAATATCTATCCATTTGTGGAACCATAGTTTTTGTCTTTAATGATTATTTATATTACTTGGAAAAATCACTGCATCCTTTATGTATTGACAATAAATGTTTAACAATGACAATTTATCATAAATTACAAATGAAAGGTTTACGTGTTTCTACATAATTTTCGCGCGATTTCTGAGGCGCAGAGACCCTCCTCCCACGCAGTAATTTTACATTTCTCTAATCCGGTAAGTTTTGAACCGCGTGGCATATTGATATTTATTTACTTAAAAAACGATTTAAATTAAAAGTTGTACCCAGCGAACACATAAATGCACTTTAAAGTTTCAATTCCTAATGCGTTCTATAGTTATAAAATGGCAAAAGTAGTAACGAATTGCTCTGACTCGTGCTCAAAGTAACGGTACAAACAAACACAAAAACACCACGATGAAAAGTTGTTGTTTATTGATACTAAGAAGAATAACGGTATTATTCCATATATTCATTTATTTTTACGGAGTACCTACATATTTTTGGAGTAAAGATTAAGTATTCATGTTATGTGTCCTATAGTTTGAAACAGCTATTAGACCAGTCTTTGGTTGGCTGTGCCTTTTTATCTCCTTCTTCCAAAATCGCGTTTTTCTCAAGTGTGTTTTTTTGTTAAAATTTTTTATAAGTTAGTTAAAGATGTGTGACAAACGCAATAATTTCTGCTACGTTTGCGGTTTATTTGTTGATAAACAACATCGCCGTGAATTAAAAACAAATACTATCGTGGTTGAAGCATAAACTCTTCACTTTGAGCGCAATTATAGTGAAAGTCGCTGGTATGAACCAGAATATATATGTTTCACGTGCTCCATATCATTAAAAAAGTGAAAATCTAGTCAGTGTTTTCAAGATCGTTTGCCATTTTCGAGCCCAATGATTTGGCATCATCAAGTCATTCACAGACCAGAAGACTGCTACTTTTGCCAAACCAACCTCCAAGATCAGCGCTTCAAAACACGTAACAGTATAAAGTATCCCGAAGTGCTTACTGCTACGAAACCATCTTTAAGAGAAAATGAAAACAAGCTAACTGAAGTAAAAGAAGTAGATGGATCAAGAAGCGGTGATAACAGTTCATCTAATAGTTCACATAGTGATGAACCTTTTATCACAGCTGCGTTAAAACCAAAAGAGCGGCATTTTGTTTCGAATTCAGATATGAACGATTTAGTACGTGATCTAGAACTCTCATACAGACATGCTGAGGTTTTGGCATCACGATTAAAACAATGGAGTCTTGTAGAAAATGATTCCTATTTTTCTATTCCTATTAACGAGAAACTAGCGTAGTTTACGCAATTTTTGTCCGATTATTGAAAGTAATACATTAATTTCTTCGTTAATAAATGCACTCAAAGAATATGAACAAACATCTTTAATTTTGTTGTAAAATTATGCAATAAAAAATTGTTAAAATTAAAAAAATGATAAAAAAAAGCACTTTCTCCAGGTTTAATCAAATAAAAATCACAACTAACTAGTTTGAATAATTACTTGTTGTACATCATTTGAAAGGTCTGACAATATCATTTTCAAAACATATAAAATATTGAAAATCGGTGAAAAAATGACTGAGATATCTGTAGATTACGGCGCAAAGTCTGAAAAAACGGTTTTTTATAAATAAATAAAAATTGGAGGGTACAAAAAATATAACAAAAATATTTTTATGTATTATTCGGCCATATAAACAACCTACAGTGTGTAATTTGTCAGGTGTATTTTTAATTTTTTTCATTTTGTATTTTGTTCTCTTATCTATGACGATTATTCTACTTTTGCATTTATTATATACTTTCATTTTTATATTTTCTTTGAAAAAAAAAAATTCTGCATTAGCCTAAAAAATTTTTTTCACTATTTGTATGCTTATTTTAGTGGGTAATTTTTCAATATAACTATCATTACTGTTTAGTAAGGCTGATATTTTGCAACTCCCAATAAGCATCAATAGTAGTAGTGTACAATTTTGCACTTTCACCAACTGCAATTCTATACCTTCTTCGAACAGCTAATCGTTTTCATAGAAACTAACTGGTGGTTTGCTACTGCCTACCGAGGGGTAGCGCTAGAAGAAAAACATTGTGACGGGCAAAATTGGTACAGAACCCAACATCAATAAAATGGAAGCCATGCACAGTCCCATTTAGCTGGTCGTCCGTAATCTCGCTAAAAGCCTAGTTATGCAAGACTTAAGCTTAACTTAACTTGAAAATTTTATAACTGACAAAGGAGCGTCACGCGTATGCAGTTACCCAAAAATAAATTTAACTGAGCAGCTATAGCAGCAATTTAACTTGGACAGCTATAGATTTTTGATTTCTAAGCTAAGCTTCTAAGTGCAAAGAGAGCCATGGAGAACCATGCTTTCAAATCATAGTTTCACCCATTTTGCATACAATTCCTCCAATTAAGCCAGGCAAAGACATAAAGTCAACATTAAGACCTGCATAACCGGACCTTAAGTCCACTCATTTACCCTTTTGTACCTCATTCAATTTTCCCACTCCTTCATCTTCTTCATTGGCGCACTAACAGCTTAAGCGATTTTGGCGCACCTGCCGTTACCACTTTAAAAAATCCTCTTTAAGCCAGGAAATTTAAGTTTAAAGATTATATTAAAGATTTAGTGACAAAAGATAATTTACATAGGTACATATGTACATATACGTAAACATATACCCGAGTATATCCACATTCATATATAATGTATCAGTACACATTGATTGTTCACTTTATTCCAAGCGCAGATACAATGATTCATGATGTGGTAATGTTTCGTGATAAAAAATAACTGCATATAAAATATTATTTCAGCAGGTAGATCGGCATACATAGCAATATATGCACACATACATATAACTAAGTCCCTGCAGGGAAAAGCTCAACTAGTATGGAAGTGTTTTAGTCCAGATACTGGTATTTAATAGAAAAAATTTATTAGTTTGGAATAGAGCAAATACAAATAACAAAATTATCAATTTGCCTGCGAATAAGTTGACTTTGTTTTTAGATAAGAAAATAGACAGTTCGATAAGACAGTTTTTGGAATACTATATCCAACTACTACTAAAAGCAAAAATGAGTTATTATTCGCATGAAATTTATTCACTTTATATGCCGCTTCGCAGTACACCTCAGCAATATTAGAGGAGCAGATTTATATGTAGTACACCAGCTTTAAAATGTCGAAATCGCACAACTAAAGTCGGTCGATTAAAGTTCCTTTTCATATAAACTCTACGGTAAACTGAATCAAGATTAATAAAAAGGTAGCTTCAGAAAACCACACAATATGGGTATTGTTAGCGTATATTATCATCGAGCACAAAAAAGAAAGTGAAATGTTAAATTGTCCTTAAAAGATTTCTGGAATAAAAAATCTTCTTCAGCCTTCTATCGGCAAAAATCTTAAAAATATCCTTAGCGCCGAAATAATAATGTAGTACAACATAGACGGGATCACCGGAAAAAAGAGCTTGAAGCAATATATAAATTTCTAAATATTACAATAATATGACACATAACTTACAAACCGGTAGCTATGTATATATATATATATAATTGGCACGTATACCCTTTCTGGGTGTTTGGCCGAGCTCCTCCTCCTATTTGTGACGTGCGTCTTGATGTTGTTGCACAAATGGGGAGACCTACCTATTGCCTGCAAAGGGGCGACCGCTATTAGAAAAAACGTTTTCTTAATTTTTGGTGTTTCACCGATATTCGAACCTACGTTCTCTCTGTGAATTCCAAATGGTAGTCACGCACTAACCTATTCGGCTACGGCGGCCGCAGGCAATGAATTTAAGTATTTTGGAGTTGTGCTGAGCGCACAGAAAGGTACATTTATTGCCCTACAAGACCATTTCCCTAAGTCTTACTTCGCGTATACTGTCATGAGACCTACACTCACATACGGGTGCGAAGTCTGGGAGCTGAAATCCCATGAAACCGATCAGTTAAATTATTTTGAAAAAAAGATTCCAAGAAAAATATATGGACCTTTACAAGTAAGACACACTTATCAGGGGTGCAAATTTAATCAGGCACATCAAAGCGCAAAAGATTGGATGAGACAGTCACATTTCACAAATGAGCAACGATAGAGCTATGTACTGGGTGGGCCAAATAAGACCTACTAATGTTAAACATAAATAACTTTTGCAATAATCATTTACTGTGGTTAATTGTTTTTATACATGGAATATATTTTATGGAAATTATGTATGAAATATTACATCAGACAAATGTCCACAATTTTTCTCGATACAAAGATTGGTTTATTACTCGTAAGATACACTTTATCTTTTAAATATCCCCATAAAAAGAAGTCGGGCGCAGTCAAATCTAGCGAACAAAGTGGCCAAGGGAAATCTGAATTTTTGGAAATCAGACGTTCGCCAAAAATTTCACGCAGCAGGTCCATAGTTTGCTTAGCAGTATGCGCAGTTGCTCCATCTTGTTGAAACCACAAATTAGGATATTGCACCGCCATTGGCCGCAAAAAGTTTTCAATCAGTGTTTTGTAAGAAGCTCCTGAAATCGGTTCCGGCGTTTCATCCTCATTTTCGAAGAAATATGGACCGCTAACTCTAGTGTTGCCCTTGGATTTTCAGAGCCCCAAAATCTACAGTTTTGTTTGTTGACATAACCATTTAAGTGGAAATGCGCTTCATCCGACATAAAAAAATGTTGCCGATATTTACGCTGCGTTAAAACAATTGATCGTTGACAAGAATAGAAAACTTGGATAATTTTAACGCGTTGTGTTGTACTGTAGGGTTCCATAATAAATTTCCAATAATTCAATTTTAACCTACAAAAAGAGAAAAATAAATATGTCAAAAAATAAAAAAGTTATTTCTGCTTAACATTAGTAGGTCTTATTTGCCCCACCCTGTACAAAAAAATATCTTCGAAACAAGTCCACAGGGCGACAGAAGAAGAGGTTGGCCGAGAAAACAATAGAGAGATGACATTGAAGGCGATTTTGGAGCTATGAGCATACCTGATATCAAATGAAAAGCTAATGACCGAGTAGAGTGGAGGCGAATTGCAGCGGTTCACCCCGAACTATGATGATAATTATGTATTTTATTTAATGTGTTTCAAGAAAAGCACTTCAAAATAGTAGAAAAATGTTTGCTGCAACCGGACACATAAAATATCTTCTTCTTCTTAATCTAGTAAAGGGTTATCCAATGAGAGGTGTTATTTTAATATTCAAAGAAAAATTATATTTTTTAATATAAATGATCGGATGTTTATTTCATTATAAAGAGGAAGGTATGCCGTTAATAGTGGAAAATAACATCAGGCAAATGACCACCATGACCACGCTTACAGGACAATATCCTTTTCATGAAATTTTCCATAACCGAATTGCAAAGTGGCTGTCCTTTGCTCTCGATAGCCTCACGAATTCCATCTTTGAGTCTTGAATCGATCCTGCGCTGTTGCCGTAGACCTTCTCTTTCACGTAGCCCCAAAGACAAAAGTCACAAGGTCTTAAATCACAAGATCTCGGTGGCTAATTGTAATCACCCCTTCGAGAGATAACACGGTCCGGAAACTTTTCGCGTAAAAGGTCAATGGTTTCGTTACTTGTGTGGCACGTGCGCCGTCTTGTTGAAAATAAACGTTGTCCAGATCAATAGCATCCAATTGCGGCCATAAAAAATCTTTAGTCATCTCTCGATAACGCAATCCAATTCAAAATAGCACCTGTTATTGGAAAACCCTTTATAATGTTCTGTTTTATAAAACATTTACTTGGATACTTTAAACAAAAATAACATAGCAATAAGACAAATATTTAAAACATTTCTTCACTCTCTAAGTTAATATCTCAAACTAAAGTTCAGTTTTTCGTTGAAGTCGACGTCTAGCATTCTTTACATCTTTTTGGCGGTCTTCCTAGGGAAGTGTTCCTGTAGGCTTACCAACCATCTTGTCTTCATTGCGCGTATAATCCCACCATGTATAGCCTGCTATAGAGCTAAGCGTTTGCATTTCAACTTTGATAGCAGCAAACAATCATTTTCGTGTCCGCTCTCGTTTCTACGACGTATGCCACAATAGGCCTCGCACAAGTTTTATAAATACGCGCTTCTAGATATGCGTCTTGCTTTTAGCACTTGCGCACGGACTTCATTTTATAGATCCATTTGCGATCTTATTGTAGTTCGAACGCTATTAAATTCCTCTCCATAGAATCTGAAATTTAACTAACATTCATTTTATTCATGCTCCTAAAGTGAATACCTTAATTTTTCGTATATTTGACTTTTTTCTTTGAATTTTTTTGGAAAGAATCAGTTTGTGAACTTTTAAGAAATTACTGTATCCATTTAATTTTAGGAGAAGACCAATTGCCGTCAGCATTAAAATAAAGTGTGCATCACATACGTATTCATAAGTTTTGACTCATTATTTATTTACTTTGTAATTTCAGTTCATTTTTTATTAAAATATGGTCCATACTACAACAACTACCTCATGAAGCAAAGTTTCAAAATATGAAAAACTTCGGCAGATCGGGATCTATGATCCAAACACGAAAATCTCCGAACCAATGTGCAAATGGCCTAGCGTCTTTCAAGCTATTTCAATCTGTGCGGCAATAAATCATATGAGGGGAATAAGGGTGCCCACATTGCTATACAATCCTCAATCAAGCTGCATTAAGAACACTAGCTTCACATTCTGAGGAATCGAAGCTAGTGTACGAATGACTTAACACACTCAACCAACTTCGTACAGCAAATAAAATTGTATTTTGCTGGGTTCCGGATTACTATGGAATAAAAGGTAATAAATAGCTAATGAACTCGGAGCGACGGGGTCGGCACCAGATTTCAATGGTACAAAACAATATCGTAGTATCAACTCGGCCAAAGCTAAATGAAGAGTAAATAGTTGGAGGAATAATCAAAGAATTACCCATTGGGAAGTCACACAACAACTCCGTCAAGCCAAACGACTTATAAGATATTTTACCTACAATAGGGAACTGCAGAACATGCTTAAAGTAGATATCAGGAAAATGGTTGGTTTTCTGACAGATCACTAAAACTGGTACGGCCCCTGTCAAGCATTGGACAACAGAGAAGACATGGACTTCGATCCAAAGACTCTCTCCATGCCTTTTGACTCCATGCCATCAAGAGTCGTACTTGAAAAGAGATACAGTGTGGTGCTGCCAGAGGCTCAATTGTGGTCAAACTCTGAGCCCGGCAAACACTGTTTTGCTATTTTAATGGATGGCTCCAGGACCGAGCACGGTTGCGGCTCTGTGGTCTACGTGGAAGCCAGCGGGACAAAACTGCACTTTGCTCTTGGAATGCATCTGTGTTTCAGGCGAAGGTGTATGCTATTTAAGAAGTAATGAACTTTGTTGTGGAAAACAGATGGAGAAACAGATCTATATGTATCTGCACCGACAGCCAAGCTGCGCTCATGGCCTTAGACAGCCCCGTAACCAATTCAAGAGTAGTCGAGTCCGGCAAATCCAGGCTAAACTATGTCGGTAGACATAATAGTCTGATGCTAACATGGGTACCGGGACTCGTGCGTATTGTGGGTAACGAGACCTCTCTCTGACTCCTTAGCTAGGATGCGCTCTGAGGCTATCAAAGCCACGGTTAATGACTTATTACAACCCACAAGCAAGCTTGGCAAGCTGCGAGAGGCTGCAGCTGAACTAAACTGATGTTACCTGTCATGTCCGATCGACTGTCGCAAACCTCCCTGTCATTAAACAGAAGGGAGTGCAGACAGCTGATTGAACTAATGACGGGCCACTTTCTGTGGGCGAAGCATATGGAAAAGGTAGGCATCTCAGACAGTGCACTCTGCCCAGCTTGTGGAGAGGAGAATGAGACGGTGGACCATTTCGTGTGCGTCTGCTCCACCTTCGTTCGAATCAGGCTTGAGGTCCTTGGCACAGATATGTTAAGAAGCGACCACCTTGGTTCCTTGGCAGATTTAAAGAAAATTAAAAGGTATCCGAGTGCTGTACAATGGACTTAATGTTGTCTGAGTGCTGTACTTGCTAGTTGTCCCGACAAAAAAAATTACTTAAATTAACATCTCTCAAAAATCCACATTGAGAATGAGACAGAGTGTAGAATCCGTCTGAGCATATCTTGTGGAACTGTATTGCATTGGCAAATAGAAAATTGCACATCTTTAGTCGAGAACAAATGGATCCTAATGAAATGAAAGATGCTCCTGTTGCAGATATTCTGAAATCTGCCTACAAGGAAGAAAATTTACCGAGACCAACTGACTTTTAACCGATTCCCTGAGGCAGGTTAAATAGAGTCTGATGTATGGTAATACAATTAATGGTGGTAGTGCCAGTCAATAGGACTAATATTCACTACTTCTAAAACATGTAGTAAAATACAAAAAATCTTTGAGGTCGAAGAGTCGGACATAGGGCACACTACAGATGGAAAATTATGATTATTAAATGTCATTCATTACTTTTCCTGTGCTACTATTTTGCAAATGTAAAATTATGTGATCGCCTGCATTCGAAATCGCATTGGCAAACAAAGAAGAAGAAAATAATTCCGCTTGTTAGTATGGAAAAAAGATATAACTGGTTGAGCTGGAAAGTTGCTCATTCCCTGCAAGGGCTTAGTTGCATTTACATATATACATTTACATACGCATATATATATATATATGTGTAGCATATTTAAAACTACTCACATTTTGCATAAAACACATTACATTAAAATTATTCGAATTCATGATATTGACAATTTTTAACCAAAAATAAATACAAAAACAACAATCCGTGTGGCCACACAAAGCACCAAATGCCAGTAAAATGAAAAATTCAAAGCATTTTATCACACAACGAATTCGATAAATGCCATTTGTCAAGCGCGCACAAGCTGGGCTAGCAATAATCAGAAAAACAACAATAACACAGATCATGAAATCGGTTCGAAAATCGTTAACAAACTAAAAGAAAAAAACAAAAACAATACCAAAAGTATGAACATCAAAGTAAATAGCGCCATGAATGACTATATCGTTGGTGGTGGCAGTAAAAAGGATATGGTATAACGCGTCGAATACTATATGTTTTTGTTTTTGCTGTAACAGCGTGATATCCATTACCGTTATAATGGGATTATGTGCGATTAACGCATTGACATGCAACGGTGTGCAATTGAATTTATTGTTGAGGTTCATTTGGTGTGAAAAAGTTAGCACAAAAGCACAAAAAACGAAAACAAAACAAAATAAAATTAAAGCAAAAATCACAAATGATTGCATACAGCATAGGAGAGATGCAGCAAGAGGAAAAAACAATATTTCATTGAGTAAACAAAGGTAAATGAACGATTAAAACAATATGCTAAATTTACCAATTGCTTTGTGCGCCAATTGTAGTAAAAGCAAAAATGAAACAAATGCTCACTCCTATTTCGACGAGCAATAGCTGGCTGACACTCACACACACAGACACTCAATTCACTACATGTATGTAGTGTACTTGTTGTGGCTATTCAAAATACACAAATGTTGTTGGATTTTTGGGCCATCAAAACAAAACCATACAATTGCAATGCTTTACAAATAAACAGTCAAAGTATTAAAATAAACAAATAGAACAACGCTTTGTAAAACGCGCTTTTTCAAAATTTCTCTGCCCATCATCAAAATCTCTCTGTCGAAATCACTCATGAAGTCATTCTGTTTGAAAATAAAACCTTCTTGGCAAAGCGGAAAAACAACTGTGCATATGTAGATGCATTAAGGTAACCGGAAGAAATAGCGATTACACCGAAGTGCCTCCAGAAACGCGGTATTATATGCAGTTTGTCTAATGGAAGAGTGGCCGGCAAAATACAAACTTAGAGTTCTGTTCAAACACAAAACGCTGTTTCCACAAAATGTGTTCTTTGAAGCATTGTTCCTATGTGCATACCCTAAGGGCCCAAAAGACGGTCGATTTTTGTTAAGTATCTCATTCAGGTTTGATAGCTGATGGGAATAATAATCAGCAGTTATCGTCTGGTTTGGTTCCAGAAGTTCATATAAACAATACCGGCCGTATCCCACCAAATAGACAGGAGAATTTTCTTGGGGGAGGGCCATATCTAGGGGTCGGTTCTGGTGTTTCATCTTTATCTAACCCTTGGCGTTTGCGAACAGAATTATTATGAAGGACTCATTTTTCATCACCAGTAACGATACGGTTCAAAAAACTTTCATTTTCAGGCCGTTTCAAGGTTGGCGACGGAAAGTCTATGCGAAACCTATTTTCCCAGCTTTGAAACCTTTCCCAACTGAACCAGGTGCCTGTGAACTGTTCGATGCGATGAATTTAAGCTCTGAGTTATCATATTGACATTTTATTTTTTAACAACACGCGCTTCCAACCGCGATTAAAATCACTTGTTGAATGCACAATATATCAAACAAAATACAAATAGTTCCGTTATATTCCGCG
Organism: Anastrepha obliqua; assembly: GCF_027943255.1. NCBI lineage: Eukaryota > Metazoa > Arthropoda > Insecta > Diptera > Tephritidae > Anastrepha > Anastrepha obliqua. Next base: position 96,233,400 of record NC_072892.1, on the reverse strand, counting down.
AATAATTTCTTGTATGCAAAAATCGTACAAAAGTGAAATTATGGGTAAAATACGCACGAACTTATGGACTGACCTGATAGGATTAGAAGATCTTTGATTGTTTGAGATAAAGCCGAACTTATCGTTGCGCAAAGCTGAAGCTGTTTTAAGAAAAAGTTGTGTTAATGTAACCAAAGGCACGATTCGAGGCCGTTTACGTGCAGAAGAGCTCAAATTCCGAAGCATATTGAAAAAGACTTGCGTTAGCTAATACAAATTCAGCACGGAATTCTGCAAACGTAATATTCACGGATGAATCTTCCATTAAAGTTCATGTTTGTGGCTGCTCTCCGAAAACGGATTTGGGCGTTTATTTATGTTTACTGCCAATCTGAAAGCAGTTTTGATGAATGAAAGTTACCAGAATGCATTATTATCGTAATCTGCGAAGATGTTTGGAAGAACTAGCTAATCTTGGATTTTAGATGAAGACAACGAAACCGATGGTTATAGAGTGGAAACAGAAAAATTGGATTGAAATGATGGATCTTCACAGTCGCGTGATGTCAACTCAATTGAAAATGTTTCGGCAATAGTTAAGCAAAAACTCAGACGAAAACTCACATGAACACGGCGAAAACCTCTACATCGTACGAACAAATTTAGATGTGACGGCCCGCGTAGCCGAATTATTGTTGAGTGACTACCATTCAATTATATGTAGGTTCGAATCTCCGTACATCAACATTAAATTATAGAAAGAGTTATTTTTGTCGCCCCTTGGCAGGTAATGGCAAGCCCCCAAGTGAAATTCTGCCATGAAAAAACTTCTCATAAACACCATTTGCCGTTTGGAGTTGGCTTAAAGCTGTAGGTCCCTCCATTTGTGGAACAACATTAAGACGCCCATAACAAATAGGAGGATAAGCTCGGCCAAACACCTTACAGGACTGTACGCGCCAATTATTTATTTATTTTAGCTTTACTCTCAAGTTATCGTCAATTAACGTACACTTCATATGTGGAGATAATAATACGAACTCTATCTGATTATTTAATATTTAGTTGCTCCCCGTGTATTGACAATTACAATTTACTAATTTTATATTACAAAATATAACACGTGACGCAGTGTGGATCGTAATGAATTTAAAATCCCTTTGTGAAAGTATAATGAAAACATAAGAATTATATTTAAAAAAATTTTTTTTAATAAGGCAAAATATGCCGTGTATTTTAGTGGGAAAATTGTGGAATGCCAGTGGAACTTAGTATTTGAATCTTAATTTTATACCTAAATCACTTATATACCTAAATCACTTATACCACTTAAATACAGTTCAATATTTCCTACAAGCCACTCACAAGTGAACACCTCTCCAAGGTTAACTCTGCACTGCTATTAATAAAACAATGCAAATCTTCAAAAAAACAAAAGCGCACCACCGATAGCAACTGCTTGCAAATATTAACACCAGTGCAACATTACAGCAGCCACCACCAAATTGCTACCAGCAATACCAACATCCATTAACACAGCGGCTATCGCTACTATTCCTGCTGCTGCTGCTGTTACACACAAGGAACTGCAGTCCAACAGCCAGCAGCCTGCCAGATGATGGTAGGTTGGTGAAGGCAATTGCGTACATTGACTTTGTCAATTGAGCGTAAGTGTGGAAGCAACAATAACAACAATGCTAAAAGAGGGTAAAATTTCTATGTTGTTCCACGGGATGCGACAACAGCGGTGGCCATCGCTTAACAGACGCTTGTCGGTCGGTTGTTGATTGTTATCGCAATATAAACGCCAGCAACACCAATACTGCTGTTCATTGTTGTGACATGTATGTATGTATGTACGCATGTATTTTTTGATTCTCATTACCTCCTCCACCGCTGGCTGCCTGCACGAGTATTCCAGTTGCTGATTAAGTCGTAATTAGATTTAAGGATATGCCACCAGCGGTGCACACCAACCAAGAGCGGCGCTATGATGGATTTCGTTTGCGTCACACCGTTACATGGACGTTGCTTTTGTGGTGGTGTGGGTTGTTTCATGCGGCATGTTGTTGGGCGGCCAAATGAACAACGCTACGATTGCTAATGCGATTTGGGGGAGGTTTGAATTCTACAGCATACATACATACGTACACACACTTTGTCTTCCTAATATTACATAATCCTGTTTACCCCTATGGATTTCCCAATACCCCACACGCTACTCAAGGCCGGCTATCGGTTATCAGTGCGAAGGCAAAGAAATTTAATCAACGTAATGGTGTCTTCTCTACGCACCAGGCTCCTGATCTCTGCCGGTGCGAGCGAAAGGCGACACTCTGTGCTCTTTTTTCCTATTTGTTTTTGTTGTTGCAATAACCAACATTGATATCTTCAAACATTTGCTTATTAGTGCGACGAAATCTTAACTCCAAACTACACGCATACACTCCTAAACTAATGAAAGTAGTCTCACCACCCATCCCCAGTAGAGCTGCGTCTCTACTTTCTTCGCATTGCCTCGCTTCGACCGACTTAGGTTGGCACTGTGTCGTTGGATTTATTGCAACCATTAATCTTATTTCGTTGTGCTTCCGGTGAGCTGTGACCACCAAGAACTACTCATGCATGGCAGTGCGTACCCCTTGATGGGCCAGAGCGAACCCAGGTAGGTGATTGCACAGCAAGCGCCTGTGGAGCGTTCAGTTTGCTTGAAGTTTAGCGCTTAGCTTCATGGTGCGTATTTATTAAATTTCTGCCGTTGCGTACTAATATTGCTACTGTTGTTCCACATTTTCTTTGATTTTATTAATTCATTAAGTTTTTGTTTTTGTATGAGTATACTGAGCATAGTTTTCTTGCCCTCGCAATGCACGTTGCAGTATTGTTGCCGCACTGCGCAATTTGGGATATTTTGCTAATCGTGTGGGAATTACTTACTTAATACATAATTTTCGCACAAAAAATTAATTTGATTGCCTTTTGACAGGAAACAGAGATTTTTAGCTGTCAAACTCTTAGGTTTACCAAGTGAAATATATCTATTTGGTTCATTCTTATTACACATTGCGGTTTTCAATAAGAGCGGGTTGAAATGTCATAAATTAAGCTGTGTGGAAGGTATTAAAGAAATTTGTTGTTTTTTTTTCTTTTGTTTTGGAAACACCAATGTATGAAATAAGACAATTTTCAAATGTAAAACAAATATGGACGGTAAAGCAGTCATCAAGGAAAACTCGGCTGATTTGGAGCCGGTTACCTTCACAGAAGTTAACACAAAGTACGACTCGTTAACCCTGGGCCAACCGCTGTTCGACAGTCTCGAATAACTGTCTGGCTTAGACGTCAACAATCTAATAAACCGCACAGACTGGATATAGTCATGCAGTAAATAACCGTTAAACAAGTTGGTAACGAGGATGTGGCAACAAAATGGTGTGGAAATGCAACTTGGCTTCTGGAAGAATTACCACTTGAATCAGCCAACCAACCATGACTCGAAGATGTGGAGCCATTATAGTCAAATGTGGTTGATTTACATTTAGATTTAATTGTTATAACAGTTATGGCGGTCACGCTTCTACATCACGTCGCGTGGTGGATCGGATATGAAGGGTCAAATTTTCAATGGGTCTGCTGAATTTGATCAATGGACTGAGTTAGGTTGACTTTGAGGGCATGGGTCCACTGCGACTCATTGGACTTGACGCTTCAAAAAACCCTACAAAAAAAAGTCTACTATACACCGAAATCGTTCACAATAAAGTTGTATAATGTACGTGTGCTACCAAATCGTGCAGCCTGCCAAGAAGACTTGGCATCAATGACTGAGTAATAATCAGCAGATTTGTTAGACGCCGCCTAAACAACAGCTTGTCAACATCGAGCTGTCACAATTAAACCACCCTATATGTACATGTACTTACAAGAGTGAGATAATACGACTCCAAAACATAAAACAGTGTTAAATCCAACATTTAAAATACAAAAAGTTTAAAAGAAGTCCTTAAAATAAAATATAATAAGTTAAAAAATAAAATAAGATAAGTTCGTGCGGTTTTACAACAGATGGCGTAACTTGATTATTATTCCATCGATCCACATTTCCAAACATTCATTGGAGAGCTACTGTCGTAAGGCACAAACGTCAGTATAAGTTTTTTATTTGAAGCGTAAACAACAATATTTTTACCACACTTGAAAATGTCGAATTTCGTGCCAAATAATGTGTTTTTGCGGGGAATTCTTTAATATGAAGAAAAAAGCAGCCGAAAGTCATCGTATCTTGGTGGAAGTTTATGGTGAGCATGCTCTAGCTGAGCGAACGTGCCAGAAGTGGTTTGCACGCTTTAAAAGTGGTGATTTTGGCCGCGCCGCCAAAGTTCATGGATACCGAATTGGAGGAATTGCTCGATCAAGATCCGGCTCAAAAGCAAGAAGAGGTTGCAAAAACTTTGGGAGTTGATCAATCAACCATTTCCAAACGTTTAAAAGCCATGGGAATGATCCGAAATTCAAATTTCGAAAAAAAACCGCACGAACTTATTCATAGTCCTATTAATACATTAAAAGAGTGATTAAATGTCTGTAGTTAAAGTAGCAAAAGTCAAAAAATTTCTGCTTAACTGTGCAGCAATTCTTATAAGTCGAACTGCTGCTTAAACTTATGCTTCTAACGATTTATCAATCACAGTCGCAGTAAAAGCAAACACCGATCACTGAAAAACTTGAAAATACTTCAGCAGTCTTCCAATATTTTTTAATACTGCTGCCAGCAGTCATAAGAGTTAGAAGAGACAATAAAAATACCGAATAGAAGGGAAAAAGAATTTCCACAAAATCAGCAACAGCTACAGCAGTTACATTACTTACTGCTGCCTTAATTTCCGACTCCGCAAAAAGTTGCAGTTAGTCAAATGAAAAACTCTATAAGATGCCGACTGCCGAAGTACTTCATATTCTCTTAGCGATCACTTTTTGGATTTACTTACTAATAACTCCTCAGAAGCTTAAGTTTTAAGGGCTGACGCTAAATAAATAATATTCTTTGCTTGAAAAGCCCATCCTATAAACAAAGTAAAAACCTGAAAAGTATTAAAGGAGCTCTTCACCATCGATCGGAACCATTCCCCACTGATTTATACAATTTCGGTGTTGCCATTCAAGCAATAGTAAAATTGAACTTTCTCAAGGATGATAGATTACCAGGTTTGGCCAATCAGCTATGGTAAAAAACCAAATAGTGCGAGTAACTTCGGCTGATATGTCATCGCATACTCGGCAGCAGAATTCTACCTGCTCATTTCATACATATGCACACACTTGTCCGATTAGTCGGCCTATATTAATTTTTTCGCTTTTCACCAGCACAATCTCAGTTTTTTCGTAGAGGAATCGCTGTCATGACCCCAATGACGTCAGCCAATCAGCTGATTCTTTTAAATTCGCAAAAAACAAGTTAACTGAATTCGCCACAGTAGTCGATGAAATTTTCGGTAGATAATGTGGACCAGTTTGTGAGATCGGCGCAGTGTATTTCGCTTCTATTCGCTTAAATGGGTAAAATAATCACCTTTACGGAGCTATTCAATATATTTGACGCCAACTTAAAGCAAAAGCGACCGCAATTGGTGGCTCAAAAAGTTCTCTTCTATCAAAACCAAGCATTCAAGCAAGTCTGCAATCGCAAAGGCAAACCGGCATGTACTAGCACCAATTGCTAACTCGCCCAGTATATTTTCTAGATTTCGCCACTACGACTGTTGTAAACATAAAGAAATAGCTCGACGTTAAAAGATACTTATCACATAGGGATATCCTCAATTCGTCCCCTTAGTATAACAATAGCCTATGTGCTCATAGGCCATTATTTTTTTATTGAATTTTTGGATTCTCCATCGTCGATTTTATATGTGGTCAAAATTTTGTCAAATTCTAGTTCCACAAAGTGGGTCAAAACGTCAGCAAAAAAAAATAATAAATATTTACAGACATAACGAGATTTGAGTGAGAGCTACTTTCGACAAAAAGTTTGAAATTCATTTTCTCAAAACATCAAAAAATTTATAGGCTATTTTAATACTAAGGGGACGAATTAAACAAATTAATATTTTGTAGACGTTTAGAATTTATGTCACATAATTAGAAAGCTAAATTTATAATACCATATGCTGAAAAAACAAGTCATTTCTTATTTAAATTTTGAGAAAATCACTAAGCCACCCTTGTATTTCACAGAGCACAAGCTTCCTATTTCCTTGCCTATTAATTACTTTAGGAGTTATATGCGAATTGCCAAACATATGCCGCCGATAAGTGGAAGGAGGTGTCATTCGTTTCAATATCATTAATCTTTGCAAAAACGCTGCAGCTCTACAGAGTTCAGCATTATAAGCATGGGAAATCATAAATAATTAAATTATACATAACACCGTACAATTTTCATCCACGGTATAGTATCCTCGTTGGCCTGGTTTTCCTTGATTCCTTTTACTCCAGCGCGAAAACTCTCAACTACTTTTTTTACGAATTACGAATCTTAACTTCCGAAAATTAGAAATCGATTAGGTAAAGCTGGGGGAGGTCGTACATGCAGACCATATATTTACATCCACTCAGCGACAATATTACAAAAATAAATGTACAACAAATACATGTTACAGTAAATCAAAGTCATATTTAGACTTTGAGAAATCTATTGCTATGGACTTTAGGAGCAAGTTTCATTATTTCAGTAGAGCAAACTTTGTTATTCAACAAAATCCTCCTCCATTTGAATACCCATCTTCCAAAGATCGTCCAACATTTTATAATATTTGTGTAATAATTTTCCAAAATATTGTTTCACAGCTTTTTGCTGGATTGTTACCGAATGCGAAATTAACTTTCTGAGCAACTTTTTCAGAGGCCCTTCCTCACACAAAATATGGCTTACTGTCGCATCTCAACTACCTGTGGTACTTGTACTCGTATCAGTAGTTTCATGCTTAATCAAACCAATTGATTTCCTTATGATGAATGTCGTTCGCAAGTTCTAATGCAGAAAGGGGCTCGGAGTTGAAGCTTATTTGTTTTAAATTTTCTCTGGAGGTGACTTAAACGAATTTTGTTGCTCTGCATCAAAGCGGGAGGTAGGTGTTAGAAAATCTCAAACATTTAATGAAGTAACTAACGTTCACCTTTTTTAACCGACTAAGGCTCAGGTACTATGATTAAGTATGAATGTATTCCATGGCTTTGGCCATCAACTTGATACCACTCTATTAAAAAAGTAAAGAAGTACAAAATGTGGTTCAGACCCGCCCATATTTTATTAAAATTGAATCGGGGCCGCCTGCTAGTTTGTCGAACAAACTTCAAACTTAACATATAAAAAGTGAGCGTGGTATTGGTCCGATCTCAATCATATTTATGTCAATCTTAAAATTAAGTCGAGATTCTCCCCAATTTGTGGTGTACGTCTTATTGTGGCAGATGGTCTTTTATGAGGTGATTTTACATTGCAGAAATACCACTACATACAATAATAGCAACTAAATGGCAGGTGGATGTGGTTATAGACCGATTTCGCATAGTTTCAACACTAACCTACCCCCCAGATTCTTGTGTGCATAGACAGACGGGCGGATAGACAAACATGGCTTATTGACTGCTCTCATCATTCTGAACCATCTCTATTCCTTTACGCTGTTACATATAACCGTTAATAAAACTATACTACCCTTGTTATAATGATCTTCATCATGGGTGATCTTGAGAAATGAAGGGCTAAAATTTACTGCACCACCCCCATCTCTAATTGGATACTCTCCTCTTCATCAAAATCATAATATCGCTGCCCTACGATTCTGATTCTAATCTCTACTTATAACTTTGATCTATTATTATTTTACTTTCGGTCTCTTCAAACCCATATCATGGAATTTTAACAGCTGTCTTTTTAAGGTTAGTACTAACTGAAGAAGAGGTGAATGCCATAAAACTAGTGCCATCTAAGTATGTGTTACGCGCGAGACTTATACATACATAGAATAAAATTAAACTCAATAGGGACTTGTAAAATGTAATATGTAATTGAAATATAAGTTTTACAAGCTCTTCAAAATTTTGCGCACTTCATTTAAGAGTGAAGTTTTTACATACAAACATTCATGAAAGGGATTTGCTTCAAGAAGTTATAATACCTACCAGGCTTCGCCATAAACAAACGTCATTCAAACTACATGGACTTGAACTGATCAATTAAGCGGGCTTAGAAAAAATCAGAAATTTTATCATAAATTCTATTTTCAGAAAAAGGTGTTAATAACTAATGGGAAGCTATAAACAATCTTCGAAACTTAAATGAATATCTCTTAGCCAAAAGTCAAAGTACGGAGAACTTTGCAGAACTAGGTGTTATGAACCGTAATTCGATATTTTTATCTAAAGCTTTGGTATCTATATTTTTAGCATAAACTTGCATATAACGTTTTCACATACGAGTTGTATTTGTTCTTTTTTCAGAGATTGCAATAATTTGAATGATTTTTGACGTGAATTACTGAGGCAGGAGTGGACTGATCAAGTAATTTCGACTTTTAATATTTAAGCACCACACTTAGGCACTGTGAAATGCTGGTACGATTATAATGAGTACCAACGTGGCTGTCGATTGTTGCAGGATGAATTTCGTGAAGGCCGTTCTAAAATCGTTGCTGGACCAGAAAAAATCGATCCTGTGCATCAATTGATAACGCAAGATCCTCATGTGACATATCGCGAGATAAAGGTATCCTAAGGCTTTAGTATATATATATGTATATATATATGTATATTCCCATAGTTCCTAGATGAAACAAAGGCCCTCAATTAACAAGTTGTAATTTCGTTTGTTTAGAGCTAGATGTTTAATTTGATTCCAGGAACGGCCTGCTCTGTCCGTCTCTGCTACTACTTGTCGCCTTCTTGTGTCCGCTGGTCTCCTGTACCTACGGCTTCCTTGGGGAGTCCAGTCTAACGCTTGCGATATCATCCCGTGGTTTGCGCAATGTGTGTCCGATCCATTTCCACTTGCGATGAACTATGTGAACTGGCGTTTGCCCGGTAGCCGCCCAAAGATAATCGTTGCTTATAATAGCAGGCCAGAAAACCCGCATTATCTTTCGTAGGCAACGGTTTAGGAAGGACTGCAATGATTGAGATATGCTTATTGTTGAGTTCCATGTTTCACATTTATACAGAACTACCGACTTCTCGTTGGTATCCCATATTTTCAGTAGTTTTGTGTGCCTGGTGATGTGGGTTGATCTCCATGCCTTGTTTGGCATGCCAAATGCAACGCGTCCCGTAGATATGTTATTGATCCGCCATTTTTTGAAATTATGCTCCCAAGGTAGGAAAATTCGTCAATATCTTCAAGCGGCGTAACGGTAATTGGAAGGGCTTGCGTTTCGGTGGTGTAAATCCACATTACTTTGGTCTTTGCTATGTTAATTTTTAGATCCGTTTGTGCTACTGCATGGCATACCGCTTGTAGTTTAGCTGGTGCATCTGAGTATTTGTGCGATAGTAAACAAATGTCGTCCGCATAATCTAGGTCTTCAAGCCGGCCGCATAGACTCCAGGTAATGCCTCTGCTGCCCGCACACGCTTATCGCATTGCTAAGTTCAGGACTAGGTTGAACAAGAGTGGAGATAATACACATTCTTGCCTAACACCGGTTTGAACTTCGATACCACCACTTACAACATTTTCGTATTTCACGCGGCATGAAGGCCCAAATACAATTCTTTTATGATGGTCACAATTTTCTCAGGCACTCTTTTGCATTCAAAAGCTTTCCAGATTGTTTTATGATTGAGAATGTCGAACGCTTTCTCGAAGTCGATGAAACAGAGGTAAAGAGCCGAGCGCCACTCAACCGACTGCTCCACGATCACTCTCAAGGACTTTACATAATCGACGCAAGAGCAGTGGCGACGAAAGCCTGCTTATTCTTTGCATAGTCCCTGATTCAATGAGTTGGACAGAATTTTGTGAATTACGTGAGCTATTACTTTGTTCACCATGGGGGTTATAACCCCCTCTTTTAACTCAGATCGTATTCTTCCAAAGTTCCAGATATTTTTCAATTAGGGCAGAGGATCCGAGCACTTATCTTGGGGTCAGCTTTTAGTAGTTCCGGGTTGATGTTATCGGAGCTTTGCAGTTTTTTAGAGACTTCATCGCATTTATTATTTCGCTCTCAACCGGGCATATCGTGGGAATGGCACGTCTTGCAATGTGGACGTTGGCAGCTACACAACAGAGTGGGCTGCAAGGACGGGGCTGACAGTAGCTTCTTATAATAGCGTTCCCAGATGTTGACTTGCTTGTCCTTAGATGTTGTTGGCTCACCGTCCCCGTCTTTGAGCGGCTTGGTCGTTTTAAAATTGGTGTTTGTTAATTGTCGTATCGTGCGATAAAGGCCCCGGGCACGGTTCGTTTCAGCAGCAGCCTGCGCTGTAGTGCCTAGGTTGTTGCACCACAATCTTTTATCAGATCTGGCACTTTTCTTTATTCGTCTGTCAATAAAGTTGAATCGTCGCTGCAGCTCTGCCTTGCATGATCTGGTTTTCGCGCAATTTAGCTGGTTTTTTATTATTCTGCGGCCATTTTTTAGATCCCATGCTCGATCGCAGAACCAATACTTCCGCTTATGCGCCTTGTAACCGATGAAGTCGTCCGTAAAGTCTGCGGAAGGCTGTTTTATTCGCTGCCAACCATCTACATATGCGTGCTCTGGAAAAGCTGATACCAGGGATGCAGTAAGTCTGATGCACGTAGTTGCGTCTTTTAGTTTCTCCACCTCTAATTTCGTTGATATTTTTTGGTTTGGCGATTTGCTGACCGCAGCCACTCTAAGTCTAATTGTAACAATAAGAAATTTGTGATCGCTGGCAATATTTGCTCCTCGTTTATTACGCACATTTAGAAGAGAGGGCTTTAGTGGGGCCAGCATACTTTCGATATTCTTCATCAAGAAGATTTGTTCTTGTTGGATACCGCATAACCTTACAATTGCTGAAAAAAAGCTTAGTGTAGATTGGCGTAAAGAAATGTTGAAGAAATTCAGCAGCAAGCGTTGACTCCTGTGATATCGTAATAGTTGTCGAATCTTGTATATGCAAACGACAGTATGAGTGTTCCAAGACGAGCTTAATCCGACAAAAGTTGTTCGCGGAAGAAGTATCTCAAACCAAAAGGCAACCTGTTTTTTTCAGAAAAACTGGTCACATAGCATCTGCAATACTAGAGGGTTTAAAAAGGTCAATTCTGAGTGGTACACACAGAAAAATCATCCACCGAAACGTATCATTATTCACCATACAGTACGAGCTCTCACGTATCGGTTCAAACAAGAGAGCTTTTGAGCACTTAAGAGATGGAATTAATGGGCCATCCACTTCCTAAAAAACTTTAATTGTTTCTTGGCTAAGCCAATGTAAACAAGTTTTTGGCAAATTTTCATTAGTTTAATGAGCCTGCCGCCAGTACCTACTTAACACGCATTTTTTCACTCACATTTAGCTGTTTGAGCTCTCTATTAGACATATATCGAAATCAAGTTTTCTAAAATTTCAGAGAGGCAATTAAAGAGTTTAAAATTTATAAATTTTCATTAAAATAACAATTTTATTTACTTTAGCACTTCCATGAGTTTCAACATACCGTGGCATGTATGTGCGTATGCACTCACACCTGTGACCTGTTACAATTGCATTTAACGCGAAAAAAGCACTGGCACACTATGGACAGCCAAAGCTGTGCGGGGCACGAAGAACATTTCATTTTGATAATTTACAATTTGGAAAAATGCCAAACTTAATGCGAAATTCATGATTACAAAAGCGTATCATGACGTGTGCACGCATGCAGTGTTGTATACACGCATCTCGAATACACACGCACGCAAAATTTAAATCTATAGGTATGTGTGTATGTAGATATTTGAAAGCATGCCAGCAATTACAAGCAATCGAAGAGCAGAAAGAAAATGGACAGGCGAATAGACAGACAGCGGGGCAGATAGACAGACTGGCAGGCAGTTGAACGGACCGACAAACAGATAGACAGACAGACACACAGATAGATAAACAGACATAACCAAAGCACTGTGAAAAATGCATGGAATTGGCAGAAATCGCGTGTGCAATAGTGTGAGTGTGAGATTATGTGCGCGCCTGTGTGCGTGTTTGCGTCTGTGAAATACGCGTATAATTACAAATTCGACGGATTTTTTTTGCACTGCATTTTTCCAGGCCGTTTTATATCATTTCATGCGCATCCACCTGTCTATGCGCCTGGCTCACCTCTCGCTTCTATCAATGGCACAGGCCTGGCAACAAATTGGCTTTGTGTTATGCCGCGGTAGTTGTTGATTAAAAACATTTTATTATAAACATGACTTCATAGCAATTTGGCACTATTTACAAGACAAAAGACATAGAGCTAAAAACAATGTAAATGTATGTATGTAAGTGAAAAAAAAATCATATAAAAAGGAAAAAAAAATGTCTTTAGTCAAGTTTACTGCTGATGCCTACCCTGGTACCATAAAGAAAGTAGTTCTGTTGTCATTTTTTATCGCCGTATTAATCACCTGACAATTGATCAGACTTTCAAATTTCCTGCTACCATCCCGAATACCAAAAATCTTTCTTATTTTTCATTTCATGCGAGATGTAAGTAAAATATATATATATTTTTTTTCATTGAATAAGAAATATTTTGATTTATCTCATGTGGACATTGAAAAAATTTCAGTAAATGGATAAAATTTGTCACATAATTTAATCAAAAACTATTGGGTTGGGGAATAAATTCATAGAGTTTTCATATTTTCTTTCATTTTAAAACGATTTGTTTGCTGTTTGGTAAAGGTTAAGTATTCATTCGATAGAACTATTTGTGCTCTACAAAACTTCGTTAATTGTATTTTTGAGTTATTTAATTTTTACAAGTTTTGAGGAATACCCTGGAATACCTTCTTCTTCTTCTTCTTAGCCTCACAGTCCGTGGTGGACCATAGCTTCATCAACAATTTTTCTCCACTTTATTCTATCCATGGCTACATCTCTCCAGTTGTGTACGTTCATTTGCTTAAGATCTGATTCGACGTCATCTAACCATCGCTTTCGTGGGCGTCCTCTTTTTCTTCCTCCAATTGGTGTTAAAATAAAAGCTTTCCTAGCATTTCGCTCTTTCGGCATGCGCAGTACGTGCCCAATCCATCGTTGATAAAGCGTATTATATTTTGTCCTTGAACGATTTCTTCGATTTCATTATTGTAGCGAATGCGGTAGCTGCCATCTATTGCTGGAATACCCAGGAGGCAAAAATCAACATTTTCAACACCTGCTCTTATTTGCTTTTCATCGAGGTCAAAACGCTGCCGAAGCAGCCGGGGATACTTGGGACGTGTAAGATTTCATAGGCGAGTCTACTGCACGGAAATGGTTTGGAAAGTTCAAAAAAAGTGACTTTGACGTAGATAACATGTCCCGCAGCGAAAGGCCTTCGGAATTCGGTGAAGAACGTTTCAAATATCTTTGGCACTTTTGAAGGAGAACGGTCGCCAAACCACTCGTCAATTGGCGGAAAAAATGAACTGCCATCTCAAAACGATTCTCAATCACCATCATTCAATTGGGAGCCTGGGTACCTCACAAGACAAGAGTCAAGAGGGATCTTCACCCCAAGAAGATCATGATATGTGTTTGGTGGACTAGGAAATGCTCGAAAAGAATGCGACGGTCAACAAGAAGCTCTACATTGCCTACACCGCGTGAATGAGGCTATTCGATTGAAAAGGCCTGATCGACATGGTCAAACCATACTGCATCACAACAACGCCATGCTCCATGTTGTACAAGCCGTCATAGCCGCACTGCAAGAGCTCGAATGGCAGTTCCTTCAATATAGGCCGTATTCTCCGCATCTTACACCGACCGATTACCAGCTTTTCGCTCCCTGTCAAACCTTATAAAGGTAGTTAGTTACCTTCGATAACAAAGAGGTTCTTAAAAACTAGCTCAACAACATCTTTGACATCAGACCAGGCGATTTTTGGCGGAACAACATCAACAAATTGATCGTGAGGTGGGAAGAGGTTGTAAACTGCACTAGATTAACTTACTGATGTAATTATTGTTTTTTGTTTAAATTAAAGTCTTCGGTAAAAACGGTACGAACTTATTCCCCATCAAAATATATCTTTAAATTTTTAAGGTGTAGCAAAGTTCACAGGGTTATATTACACTACTTTTTCAGAATTTCAAATTCCCTCATAAAATATTCAAGACAGCTGACAGCAATTTAACTTTTCTCATGTGCTGGATCCCGCGCCCTTGCGATTAGTCATACTAATGTCATAAATTTCAAATGATTATTATTATTTCGGTTTTTTTTTTTGCTATGAATCAAATGAAATAATTTTGAAAAGTTGATGTCAAAAGTTAATTGTGTGCAACTCAGGCAAAACATACTGCTAACAATGCACACTCAGTGCGCGCTAAGTTAATTTCCCATTGACCTCAGCACGCACACTCGCGGCTAGTACGCCTTAAAGTCGACTAGGTACATTTTCTATTGCATCGCATAACTCTCAACTATTTTGCAGTACGAATAACTAAATTTAAAATAAAACATAATTGGCAAGGTGAAATTGAGCGCGTGCAGCAGAATTTTCGAGCGGGGCACACTGGAAGGGTAGTCTGCCAATTATCTGCGAAACGTGAAACATGCATTACGCAGTACTTTGTACTTAGTAAAGCTATTTCTATCTACATACACATATTGGGTTTTTTTTGTCTCTTCTTGTTATTTCAATATTATTATTATTATTTTTATTATTGCATTGCACACCTGAAAGGTTTGAACTGTTGAAAATTGCACGAAATTGCTTTCCCATTTGTTGCACGCTTTAGTGCAGCCACGTTTTGAATTAGTTCAATTGCTATAGCTTTAACAACTTGACTGCAGCAGCTGTCAGAATTCACATGTCACTTAGTAGCAGCACCGACGTGTTCGCATGCACTGAGACGTCAGCCCGATTCGCTACTGGGTTGGCCGTTCTGCGCCACAGCTGTGGCTATAGCTAGAGCACCATCTAGCGCCACTCTCACCTAGAAATGGCAATATTGTGACAGCGTTATTGCTCAAAAAGGCTTACGTGAATGTGGTCAAAACGTGATGCATTCAAATTCTTAACAGCAGTAAACTTTAATTATTAATCACTCAAAACGAAAACTATCTTAGTATTACTCGTTTTAATAATATGGCATGCAAAAAAATGTTCAACCTCTGTTAATTCGTACCGCGAATGTAATCGAATTAAGCACTGCCACCTTATTGATAGGATTGCAGTGCTCTCGGACCAAGTTTGGTCCTACAAAAGATGAGCAGCAACGCAAGTGAAACTGTTATTAAAAGAGTTGAATACTTAACCGGCATGGATTCATTGTGGTCCCTTATCACTATGCTAATATGAATTATTAAATTATTAAAAATATGGTATTTTATCAAGGCAAAATAGGCTTAACCGACACTTGAGCTCAAGCGATGATCATTAAAGTCTGTTTTTACCCGTGGGACGCTGAAAAAGTTCTATGACCAATTTTGTTTCAGTTTGGGTGCTAAAGTAAAGAATGTGCGAACATGAAGAAATTAGCGGTTGGTATTTTTAGTTCTTCCTTTTTCTTTTAAACTAAAAGATTTACATTTTACAACATAATAATGAAAGATTTTTTCTAGAAGCGCTGATAGCATGAAATTTCTCAATTCTGTTAAATGTATGGGTGCTTGATTTAATGTCAGAAAAATAACAATGGAAGTACTTATTAGTCCCATCATCAAAATTTATATGTTCACTTTCAAACATTTTTTCTTCTAGCAGCAATATGTATATATATTAGTACATTTGCCAGTGTTTTTCTCTTCTTATAAGTATTTTGTAAAAGGTGGGCTTTCCGCTATCATTTTTGTATTATGCTCTCAGTAGACTCAAAACAGATACGGTGGATTAGGAGTTTCCGTTGTAGGAAAAATCTCAAAGAGACCAGATCTAGTGATTTTAACCCAACTTTGTTTTTTTCTTCTCCTCAATTCTACCTTAAGGGGACAGATACCTGTAAAATTTCGAAAAAATTTTTTTTTGTTTCATAAAATGTTAATATAATCCTTTAAGAATGTGTCAAAAATTTTTAGAACGTAAATTTAAGTAGGTATTTCTTATATTATAGATCGTCAACCGTGACGACTCTATTCCTTGTGTTCGAGCGCTGGGGGGGTTATTGACCGATCTCCCTGAAATTTTGCACACATCTTTTGTATGATATTACTTTCTGTGTGAATTTAAAAGTTTTCGAACATTTTTCAAAAAAATAATTTTTTCGAAGCAAAAAAAGTAGCAAAATTCGCCCCAAAATTCATTTTTTAAGCATTTTATTCCGCGAATTTTTTTCCATTTTTTTTTAATTCATTAGAAATTATGACATTAATAAACAAAAAATGTTTGGTTTTTATATTCAGGTCACTGACGCCGATGCTACAATGCCCGCCGATTGAGAGCCCCGCTGCGACCTTCCTGGAAGAATTGAGTGTATATCCGCCATTTTAAATGATTAAAATAAATAAAAAATTTATATAATATAAAAATATGATATAATAAAAAAATATTTTATACATAAAATATATTGACTTCTTCTTTTTAAATAATTTTAATGAAAACCCGGGAAAATATGGCCGTTTACAGGTATCTGTCCCCTTATAATGGATGCCTTGAAATGGCAAAGTAATAATATACATATATTGATCAATAGTACAACCGTTATGTCAATACCACTGAACCTATTGAATTGCATGAAATAAATACGAAGCTATTAGTGTAGTAGCGAAACCCAAACTAAGCATTCTACAGCAATGGAATACGATTACTAAAACTTGTTTTTTGATGGCATTATTTACGCCATTACTGCCAAATGAGGTATACGCCTCCTCAAAACAGCTAAACGCTGAAATTCAGATGAGTTTGTTTATATTGCGCATGTGTGAGTGAGTAGGAATTAGTTCGCTTGCAAAATATAAACCGATTGCCTGTTGTCATATCTAACCAACATAGGCTTTGATCCAATTTTATTGTTTTTAGTTCGTGCATATACAGTGGTAGACAAATAAGTAAGGACACCAGTTGTTTATTATTTTATTTTTAATTTAAAAAAATTAATATATTTTTATGTAGTTAATTTGAGAAAAAGCGATGAAATTAAAAATTCATAACTACGCAAAATCTAGATGCAGAAGATTTTAAATAATTTTTTGAACAATCAATTAAGAATACTCAATTTGTTCTCCGATATTTTCAAACTTTTAAATAGTATACCAAATTGCTTAGATTAAATGGAGTACTATTCTGTCATATTTTTTTATATTTCGAAACCACGTATCTGCACTTTTTGTTCATTGCTTTTTTAAAGTACCCTTGATCTCCAAAACATTCACATTTTCCAAGGAAACTCATACTTCTTAGCAGGCTGTTTTATAGCGTCGGTAAACGGCTGCGCGTTATAGAAAAAATATATGGTCCGGGGAAAACAATAAACGTAAAACTGTAATACGTTTTATCAAAGCCCAACGGATTAGATGGATTGGCCACACACTGCGTATACCTAAAGAGCGAAGTGCTAGGAAAGCTTTTATTTTAATACCTATTGGACGCCCACGAAAGAAATGGTTAGATGACGAGGAATCAGATCTTAAGGAAACGATCAAACACAAATGGAGAAGTGAAGCCATAAAAGAATAAAGTAGAGAAAAATTGTTGACGAAGCTATGGTCCACCACGGAATGTGAAGCAAAGAAGAAGAAGAACGTAAATGGCTACACTGTATTCATCAATATATCCTGGTACACAGTTTGGTCTGATTCACAATATTTTATGGTGCATAGATTATAGCGAGGGGTCGAGCTATTTGCCGTTCTAACTAAAGGGAATTCATATACATCTCAAAGTATGCCTTTCCAAAATTCTAAATGCACGTCATCATGAGTCGTCAAGGCCAGAACAGCGCTTGCAAATTGTGGAAATTTACTTTGAAAAAAATAAATCTGTTCGCGAAGTTCACCGAAGCTCGCATCATCGGTCCTTATTTCTTTCTAAATGAGGAAGGAGCTGCCGTTATGGTGAATGGCGAGTGCTATCGAGCCAATACTGACTGATTTCTTTTTCCAAAAACATTTGATTCCACCAAGATGATGCAACTTGTTATACAGCACGCTTAACATTCGAGTTATTGCAATATTCAAGCCACCATTGACGTCATACAGTCAGATATATTGGAAAACATGTAACTCATAGTCGCGGCGGGCATATGCCGGATATCAAATTAAAAAAATAAATGCCATGAAATTATCTACCAGATTATAATAAAAAAATTCATTCCAACAATATTTTTGTTTTCTATTATCATTTTAAATTCCCAAGCTCTTAAACAAACACCTGATGCTTGCGAACTATAGTACTATGTTCCGTTGTTCAGGAGTTAAGCTTTTCTTACGACCCTTATGTAAAAACTATGACTGGGCAGAATCGATATATAGAGTAGTAAGTACTCTATGCTCAAAAGAATCAGCAGTACCCTAATTGAAAGGTTAACTCAGTACGAATTTTCCCCCTCAGTGTTAAGTGCACTGATCATGTGCAGCATGGAATTGGAGCTTCGATACTCTACAAATCATCGAGTACTGAATAAATCTCGGTCAAAATTATTTCATATACTCAAGTTACGATTAAAAAATTAAGTATTAAAAATTAAATCATTTCCTTTTTTTAGGTTTTGACCTTGGATAATTAACAATAATTTATTACTCTAAGGAAAAGAGATTTACTTCCAAATTGGGCATTTCACTATTCAGATAGCGACTCAGTTCATCAATATTACGATCACCTTTTTGGAGTTGTCTAGAACAAGTTCTGTGTATTTCCGTATTAAAGTTGACTTGATATTCGAGGGAGTACAAAACCTCGACTTATTTTAGAATAAATTTCCCGCAGAAGTTACATGAAAAGTAAACATGCATGGCTTATTTTGACTTAAGGTAATGAAATTATGATGAGCGTTGCCATATAGCAAATACTGCAAGATGCCAAATGCCAAACTCTAAAAGAGCATCGAGTAGAAAAACTAATTGCTTTGGAAAAAAAGTATCGAGTATTTACTTTCAAGTACAGGTATAGACGAATCACTAGTCAAGTCCCGCATAAGCATTAAACACATCTCAGTGCTGACTTACAGTAATCAAAAGAAGTCAGTACTACGTGAGTCAGTAGAGTCCAAATGGTTACTTTTTAAATTGTTCTCTTTCCAAATTAAAGACCTTGGAGTATTAATTGTTGTTTTTTAAGGAAGAAGATTGAAAATAAGTTAATCGATAATTTTTAAAATAACCGATTCCTAAGAGAATCAGTTCCGAAGTATAGGGTTTTTCAATAAGAGCGCTTCAACTTTTGAACTTTTTTGAATAAAACACAAACGGTTTGACTTTTTTAGCTATTTTTTTTTTATTATCGAGTTTGAACTTATACATTTAAGTATGAAATTCGATTTCTTTTGCATGACCACCGCGTGCACGTTTTACGAAGTCCAATCGTTGAACCCAATTTTCGACCACTCTTTTGCATAAATCGGCCGAAATTCCAGCAATTTCGCGTTCAATATTGGCTCTGAGCTCACAAATCGTCGCCGGATTGTTACTGTAGACCAATGACTTCACATAACCCCAAAACGGGACGGCTTGTTAAATGGACCGTAAAATGGCAGTAATGCTCTTAAAGTAGCAGCAACACAACGATTATTTTCATAAAAAATTTGCACGATTTGCAATCGTTGCTCAAGTGTGTAGCGTTCCATGATGAAATCTATACTAATGAAGTTTACAAATGACAAGCGAAAAATAAAAAATATTGGGTCGTTCGCCCTCCCTATCGGAAAAAAGTTGAAGCGCACCTATTGAATAACCCTATACTTGATGCTTGATCACTACTAAAACCTATTGTGTAAAAAATTGCATATTTCAGGGGAATATCGTTAATCTGCAGATTTTTCGCTCAGTTTTGTTCTTATTGACCAACCTTCATTTCGCAACTCTGCTAACAAAGATTCGAAAGTAATAGAAAAACAAGGTTGACTATTTAAATGCGTATCATATTTGCGTTCATTGAAATTGCCGTTACATTTTCATTCAACTGGCTGTTACATTTTACAGTTTCTTCTTGCCGCACAGAAACTAGTAGATTTTACTTTTTAGTGTCCTTAATTATGGGACAACCACTGTATATTGCTTGCCTGTACATATATGTATGTATATTTCACAATTATTGTTCGTTTTCGCCTACTGAACTATTCGGCTATTCGCTACTTTTCCACAGAGTCGCCGCACTAATTTGTTATAGGTATATTCTGTGCGAAAAGTAACTGAAATTCATGATTGAAAATGCATATTGAAGAAATACTGTCCCGATTAATTTATCATTCGGAATATCTGCAGCAATGAAATGGAAATGGAATGGTTGAAATGGAAAACTTGCATATAAAGTTGAACAGAGAGCTTACCAGCTGACACAAATTTTTAAATTGACTGCCTGCAAAAAAAAAACAAAATTGTCAAAAATCAACACGTGTTTGGAAAAACATGCAACTTACAATTTCTTATATCAAAATTCAACGGGATATAAAACTACATACTTGAAATTCTTCTAAGAACTCTGATTACAAAGTTTGAAATTTTTAAGGAAATTTGATGCATTTTTTTTTCAATTAACCCATGTTTGAAACTTGGATTTTTAGGGTTTTTATAGGAACCATTTTTAATGAACCATGCAATACATTGTGCGTATTGTGTGAATGATGAGCACCCAAATAGTGCAAGAAAAAGTTGTTTGGCTTCCCATTGACTACAAATAATCAAAGTCTAAGTAGATCACCAATTTATCGCGCCAATTAAGAAGAAAAAGTAGATCACCAACCTCAAAGTGTTGGCTTTTAAATTACGCATAACTACATTACACTTTTATTATATTATGTGTTACATTTTGACCATCATAGTTATCGGCGTACGTCAAGTTTCGAAAGTGTCGCAAAAGCTAGCTCCGAATTTTCTTCCATATAAGCACCGACAATAATCTATTAAAGCACCGTCTTGACTTTCCTAAATTTCACCAACATAGAACCCATTATAAATCCCTGGGAGACAGGAAAACTAAAGTAGGTACCAGGACATCGAACGCCTATTTACGCCTACTATTTCCGCCCTATTTACTAAAGCATTTTTCATAAGTTGGTCAACACTTATTAAGACTAACCTGGAGCTTTGGTTTCAAATCTTGCCTCCGCGGCTCTATGTTTCAATTCTACAAAAGCTGAATAACTTTTATTAGATCCTCTTCTATAAAACTTTGCGCCAATTTTAAGCTCACTGCAATGCAGCCATGCTGACCGAAACTCTGACCTTAGATTTAGACTGAAAAAGTTATAAATGACATTCTGGGAAACAAGCGACTGTTAGAATATAATACTTTCTTACTATGTTTTAACAGCGATTTTCCCAAACGAATCTCCAAGAGAAATGAACGAAAAGGCTACAGGGACATGGACGGCTATTATTATATTATACAATATTCGTAATGTCGAACGAAACTTAAATTCTCGTCAACTTCACCACTGAAACGTGAAATCAAACTAAAAATAAAACAGGTAACTTTTTGGTAACTACTGTAAGTTTTTAATATTTAAATCATTAAAGTCAAATGATACCAACTACGAAAGATAAGTAGATTACTTAGATGCAATAACTAAATATTATGCATATACCTTTTTGAAAGTTCCGCGGAGGGAGTGATAGATTATGGAGAGGTGTTTAGTTCGTAGGTGTAGCTGTAAGGCTACAAGTCGTGCATATTGCTATGCCTGTATAGCAGTTCTCATGAGAGTTTCCTCTTCACGAGCGTCATCCGGAAAAAAGGGAGGAAAAAACCCCTAGGAAATATAAGTACAGTATAGGTTCATATTCGCAGAAATATCCCTGACAACTGCTTGCCCGACGAACTAGCTAGAAAACAGACAGCATTTTTTGTGGTAAGCTCCACTTAAAGGCCAGGTGTGACTGTATCTTCTTATAGATCAAGAACCAAATCGCGCATGACTTAAAGTTGGTGAATACACCCCAGTCGTATTTGAGTTTGCTTGTAAAAAACTAAATTAAGACAATAAAGGATTGACGATTGATGGTGAATACCTTAGCCACTTACGATTTGCTGATAATATTGTGTTGATCGCCGAAAATTTAAGCGAGGCGGCTGAAATGCTTAAAGATTGATAGAAGCTGCAGGCAGTGTTGGTTCAAACATAAAGGAGTAGAAAACACAATTTATGACAAATTTAGTAGCAAATGATAATCTTATAATAGATGAAAATGTTGAAGTATTCCGAGATAAGATAAGAGGAAACTTGGAAGACCACCCACAATATGGAGCGATGACATTAAAGAATAGCGGCAGTTTGGATAAACACAGCACAAGATATTTAGAAGGCCCATGTTCTGCAGTGGACGCAAAAGGCTGGATGATGATGAATATGAATAATAACATTAATTATAATAGTAATAATAATAACAGTAGTAAACTCTTCATAAGCGGAGAGGAAGGACGAATTCTTCTCTCAAAGAAGTTAAGTAAGCTCTAGCTATATGGCAATGTCTCTGGAAAATAAATTGGACCGGAGTATTTATCAAGATGACCAGCTTTATGGCAGGCACATCAGTTTTAGCATTATCCTATTGCTTAGCCAAGAACCAAGTTTTTCTCCGAAAATCTGCTATTGTCAACTTAATTCTACCTTCAAGCCTTTGTCAATTAATTTATGTATTTGACTCAACTTTGGAGCATTTTGATATGTATGAAATGTTTTCCAAAAAAAATATGCCTTCATTCATCAATATAGATTTTCTTTCCTTCAATGTAATCATCCAGTCAGAAATAATTCATTTGTGCCTGCGCTTTTTCCAATACTCTAGGGATTGTTGCGATACTCTTCTTGGTTATGACCTTGAAATGTTCCAGCGAGGCAAATAACGATCCTTCCATAGTTATTTTGCATTTTGAGAATAGAGAAAAGTCACACAGAGAGCCAAATTCGGTGAATGCGGTAGCAGATGTATGCCACGCTGTTATTTTTAGCCAAAAAAATATAGAATTGATTTACTGATAGCGAAAAATCGACAATTATACATAAATATGTCTAAACCTTATATCCTGCGTTAAATAATTAAAGCACTAGGACTTATTGAGAAGTGTAGACTATTTTCTTGTTTCTAATTTAATTTAGTAGCTGCAAAGACCATATAAATCCAAGTTTCAAACTTTGTGTATATTTGAAAAACTCACTCTTTTTAAAAAGAATTTTTCAAAAATTTCTGGTATGCAACTTTAAAGCCGCCTACTAAATTTCGATATAATAAAATGTAGATTTTAATATTTGTTTTTGAAGTGAAAACTTCTTTAGAATCGTTGGGAGTGATTTGAGAAAAAGTGAAACGAAAAAGCGACCCTCTTGGCTACGAAGCGTTATATAGTATTATATGTTGATATAAACGTAGTGACGAACTAAATAACTTTTATTTTTTCTTGTGATTCGAACCAAGGATTTTGGATCGGAAGCTCACATTGCTAGTCGCTCGGCTACCGCGCCATGCTGCCGGCGCTGGCCTAAAAGTTATTTAGTTACGAAGCGTATATTATATGTTGATATAAACGTAGCGACGAACTATAATAAATAACTTTTAGGCCAGCGCCGACAGCATGGCGCGGTAGCCGAGCGACTAGCAATGTGAGCTTCCGATCCAAAATCCTGGGCTTGAATTACAAGAAAAACGATTTTTTATACAGTTATTTTATTTTATTTTATGATATGTTTATGAGGAGCTTTTTTTCATGGCAGAAATACACTCGGTGTTTTGCCATTGCCTGCTGAGGGGTGAGCGCTATTAGAAAAATAGTTTTCCTTAATTTTGGTGTTTTCACCGATATTCGAACTGACGTTCTCTCTGTGAATTCTGAATAGTAGTCACGCACCAACCCATTCGGCTACGGCGTTTGTTTAATTTTACTGATGCAAAAATGAGGGAAAATATTTGAATAAAGTTTGATTACTGTTTACACATTTTCCAAAGGTGACGGAGAAACAAAAAAAAAAGTCGATTTTCAAACAAATACGAGTGCATATGTGTAATTGTGTTAGAGTTTCGGTCACGCCCCAGCAAAACCTGCGTGCATATATGTTTGTAACAGTCAAAAAAATGTAATTGTGTTAGAGTTTCGGTCACGCAGGTTTTGCTGGGGACGCTAATAATAGCAACCGCTTGTGTATTTTTATATTCGTAAATATTTTCATTTTTAAATATTTACCGCAATTATGCCGAAAAATAATGCAGAAAAGTGTCGTGAATATCGACAGAAAGAAAAATCAATAAATAGCATCACGGAATTCATTCACGAAAATTTAATAAAGTATACACCAGAAGTATCGCGGATACTTAGAAAAGATTACGATAAAGTTCCAATGATTTTAAGTGGCGATTTTAACGTAAATTTTGCATTAGACACAGCGGCTCCTTCAATTGACTTTCTCAATACAACATTCAATTTAAAAATGTGTAACAATCGCACTGAATCGACAACACGATCAAAAACAACCATTGACGCGGTATTTCAAAGACATGTTGACAACATCGAAACCAAAGCATTTGTATCATATTTTAGCTATCATAAGCCACTCGTATCATTTGTTGAAATTGAAAACATTGAAAATGAATAATAATAAAATGAAGAAAATAAAATACATATGAACTTTATAGCAATATTATAATGAACCTATAATTATCCCGCCCCTAATGCTGCTTTCGTCTCATTCTCTCTCAGTTTGTTTTACGGAAGGTTTCACTTCTATCGCGTCTAACCGTTAGACTGGTATTTTTTTTTTTTTTTGCAGGCGGTCTTGCATATTTTCTCCATCTAACGAATACTCGAAACTTTTTTAATATGGAAGAAAACAATTAAAGCCATCAGCAAAAAAAAGGTCAGAAATAAACGCGATTTTTCAGTCAAACTTACCAGTTGCTTGTAATCGTGGTTGTGCTGTTAATTTGCATATTTTTAACTACCAAGTAGGATCATGAAAAATATTCGTATAACCTCAAACTATCTCCGGTATACACCGAAGTAGAGAAGTTGAATCAAGAGCTGGAAACTTACTTTGAGGCATTAAGAGCAATTTTCAATATATTTGAGAATATTTTTTCTAATTAAAAAACATAATCCTATACCTTTTACCCAGAGTGTGTGTATAGTACTTAGTTACGTACAAGAACATCTGTATATTGGAATAGGGCGACCACACAATATCGACAATCCAACTTTAGCGTGCCGCCGATAATGACTAAAACGCACAACTAACTGTTTTCATTACGTGAGTAAATACATATATACATATGTAGGTTTGCGTTTAGCCCGTTCGCTGTGAAAATGTTAGATGACGTCAATTATTTTACCGCCATTGACGCCACCAGCAACACCGTTAGCAATTTCAACTGCCACAATAGTACCGTCACAGAATTGATGATTTTGCTGTTTACAACTTGCTGATTTTGCTCGAACGCTTTGTTGTTTCCTCGTTTGCTTAGCTTTGTCTTTTTTTTTTTTTGATTTTGGTCAACGGACCGTAAGGTCGATTGGTTAGCCATTTGTTTGATTGTAGAATGACTTTCAGCTGGCTCAGCAATATTCATCTCTGCAAACAAAAAATCAACAACCAGTACCCGCAGCAGCTCCAACAATTTGTGGACATCATTTACGATGTGACAAATTTGCAGTGAAGTGAGTTAATAATTCAACGATTATGTCTGTACGTATTGATGTAGGTATGCATGTTTTCGTGCTGCATTATGACTATTTCAGCCCCTGAATCCTTTATATTTACTTTATTTCGTTTTACAATTCTCTTTCATAGCTGCTTTCCTTTGCCATTACAAATTAGAGGTTTGTGGCTAGATACATACATACACACAGTTACTCAGAGTATTGATCGCATGTACAGGATTATTTTATTTATTGTACATATTAAGGTTAGTTCTGTGAAGATAGAGGATACAGGTAGGTAGGTAGGTAGGTAAAATGGTTGAAGTACTACTCCGGAAGTAAAACTAAATCGCCGTATTTTTACCACTATGAGACCTGCAGCGTACAGATATCTACAGCCAACCAGAGTTATTGATGTAACGAAGAAGGTTGATGGGATTTAAGTTGGAGCACTGCCTCAGGCTGTCGAAGAAAGGAACACCCAGTGACCATAATCGTCTGGCGATACAGATAGTGTTGGTGTATTCAGTAAATTTTCATATAATAATGCAGCATTCGCACAACATTTTTCTAAATTTTCATTGCAGAATACTAAGAATTTAACGAGTAGTTCGGAACTTGCAACAGAATCATCTGAAACAAGAAAATGCATTTGTTAAAAGAGATATATTTTGGGGTAACTCTGATCCGATTTTTCAATTTCTTTCCGACTTTTATAAAATAAAATAAACTTAACATACTAGTTTAAATATAAAAAAAACTAGTAAAATAAATAAAGTTAAAAAAAATCTGAGGGATATCTAGTGACTGAGGGATAGTGTGACGAAGTAAACGACTGGTGCCAAATTTCCATTGCATGAGCAATACAGCAATACAGAGTGCATTCAAAGAGGTTTCACGGATATTTTCTTTTCCAATGGGTCCAAGAATAAAATAGGATCTGAAGCCGAATGGTACTTAAACGAAAGTAATAAAAATCATTACGCTGTGAGAGGAATGGAAACTGTTTTCCAACCGGAAATTTACCATATGCCATTCTGAAAGTAGCAGAAAAAGATTGGAGGTTCTAGTGACAGTTAGGCTGCACTAAAAGCTCTGGCGAACGCAAAGCAAAACTCAAAGACTTTTCAAGAATGTAGGAAGAAATCTAATTCTGTTGCAAGGCAGAATAAGCTTGTACATATATGGGCTCCACTGCAGTGTTCAAGGGAATTGCCGATGAATTGACCAACTGCGGATCAGCGGTTACCCCACAGGAACCAGAGCCAATAATCGGAATCAGCTATGAAAGAATCATCAAGTAAATAAAGCATTACATAAACAGTGATGGCCCAGTCTAGAATGCTGCAGAACTGCAGAATGTTTTGTGGCAAGCCCGAATTAAAAATTTTCGAACTTTCTTCTAAAGCTTGGAAGAAAAGTCGTTCGCTGATGGACGGTATTATTACAGAATACAATCCATGCGGTCAGCATATGACCACCATTGTAATTATTGAGGAACCGCTTAGAGGAGACGGATAGCACTGAGCATTTTCTCGGTGACTGTCCTGCATTTGCTAAAACAAAGGCTGCGAATTTTAGGTTCGTTCTCTCAAGCCAGAGGGTATTTTCAGATTTGCCTAAGAATCTGAAAAACTCTCACAGATCTAGCCACCTCTATATTCTATCCTATCTTTTTCCTTCTATTACTCCTCTACTTTCCACCTTGACTATCTTTCATTTTCCAGAGCTTTAAATGCAATGAGCTTTTTGGGCTGAGTGCTTTAGAATTTACCAAAACTCTCAGTGCTTCTTGGCTCGACTTTTCCAATTTTCAATTTCAAACAATTGGTCCAGTAAACTATGAGTTATGTATTACAAGGATTTCAAAAACAACAAGCTTCAGAAAAACGGTTTAAAGTCGAGCAGGTATTTCTAGAAACTCGGCCTGGAACAACGAACGCTCAAATACTTATAACTACGTCACTTTTGCTCCGCTCGTCTTGAAATTTTGCCTATTAAGCACTCATTCAAAGGCATACAAAATTCAAAAAAATTAAATTTCTTAACTCCCTTAAATTAAAGCTTGCGTTATAGGAAGTCACGAAAATTTTGTGTTTTAAAGAAAAGTAAAGAAAGAGTAAATGTTTCGCAGTTTCTGCTCCTGAATACTGAAGCTTATTCTACTGACGAGCCACCACCCAAAAACTCGCAATTGGAGAAGTCAAAAATTAAGTCGATGCCCATATGTTTTTACGACTCCAAGGAATTGTCCACAAGAAGTTTGTGCCAATGGGCCAAACCGTCAATGCAATTTTCTTTCTTGGCGTTTTGAAGCGTTTGTTGTCGTTGAATTTGTGCTGAATACCGCTTATTGTATGATAATGCACTATCGCATTTTAAGCATCAATCACTCACCGTATTCGCCTGATATAGCTCCCTGTGACTTCGGAAAAACGGAAATTGTCATTCCGGTCAATGACTTGAAATACTCTTTCGAAAAGCTTTTAGAGGGGAAGTTAGCAGAACAAAGCTCCTGTCGTTTCTATTTTAGCTCAGTCTTATTTATTTTGGACTTCACCTTGTATTTAACAAAAATATACAATCAATATTTCCATTAGTAATACCATAAGGTGTCGTAAAGAGCTTTACGACAACGTAGACATAGTGTAGCGAATGAAAATCAAGCTACTTCGTTGGCTGGGTCATGTCGTTCAAAAATAAAAAAAAGGTAATTTCTCAACAAATACTATTTTTCAAGGTAAGGACAATAGTCACACATTCATTCGAAACTATTTGCGCAAAAATCGTACTCAAAAATAATTGGTTTATTTTTCCTCGAACTAATATATCTGATAACAGTTATGTCTCTGGTTTAAAGAGAACTTGTTTCATAATTTTTGGTTCGACCTACAACCGCAAATCGTGAGAAATATTTTGAACAACTGTATATTGTAATATATATACAAAACCATATATGGACACCCCTTGCAAAGTGTTGTGTGATTTTTCGTTGTTTTCTTTTTTGATTTAAAATTTTTTTCTCTTTTGATGTTCAGATATGCAAATTTCACTCATATGAAAACTCATACGTGTGAATTATGAGTTATGTATGTGAGTTGAAAGCGTTGAAATGCTGGTGAATCTTTTCTTTTTCTTTTTCGTTTCTTTGGTAATACCAGCAATTTCGCATGTCATTTCATTACTATCACTTTGTAAGGCGGGACGGATGAGTTTTAAGCAGTCTGCAGAGGAAATACGCTGCTATGCCCTACATGGCTGAAGCAAATCGCGTTACTGTTTTATCAATAGAAACTAAAATACTTGGCTCAACTCTCTTGCCACATTAGGAATCAAATATATATCCTATATGAGATATTTGTTGAGCAGCTAAGGTAACCTAATCTAGCCTTAGAAATTTGCGATTTTTTGGCTTTTCTATTTGTTGTCATCTTGGCATCTCTTGATCGAAATCTTTTCGCCAGTTTTAGTATCAGATAGAGAGCAATAATTAACACACGTAACATACGTGTAAATGTGTGCATGAATATATGTATGTAGCTCACTAGGGAAGTCGTTGAGACCCAACTAAAGCACTTTTCATGTCACTTTTATTTGATGTCATCTCTTAGCCTTCCTCCTTCCGTCACTTCCCGCATGCTGCCTCATGCAACAATCTCAATTGCTCATAACGAATGCATGCAACGCGGAAGGAAAGAAAAAAATAAAAACAAAATAAAAAACGCACGTAAATAAAAGTAGCTCTTTTTGAATTTTCACACCAATTCCTCATAACACGAAATGCGGAAATAAGTTTAAAAAATGAAATAAAAAGGAATACTGTCACTCTGAAGGACCTTCATCGTTTCCTTACTAACACGGCGTGCCGAAATATGTGGCATAAGAAATGATGAAAAATATGCGACAAGACTCCAAAGTGTACGCGATGAGCTGCGAGCAAATATAAAACTGGCTGCCAGGCGAGCCCGAGGACGTATGTGTGTGTGTGTGTGGGTGTTTGTGTTGCTTTCTGCTGGTAGCCCAATTTAAATATGCTGGCGCATATATCATTCTGGCTGACAGGACAATTCTCTTATCTCGAAAAACGCAACAGCCAAAGCCGCAGCAGCAGTGGCATCAGTAACAGTTACAACGGCTGTGTTGCCAACTAGTGTGGCAGAAGCGGGCACAGCTTTGGATGAAGTAACTGCTAAAGCGAAACTTCGCATCTAGGATGAATATTGAAAATGAAAAAAATATAGTCAAATATGGCGAAACTCGATGGCGGTTGTTTTTAAAATTACTCTTGCCTCTCATATGCATTTAAAATGAGTGTATATGTATATAGTTGTTGCATGTATGTGTTGCTACCAAAGTTGCTGAATGCATGAGTGTTGCACAAAATGAATCTGCATGCTTGACAAATATGTATATACGCCTGAGTGCATATGTGCTCAATAAGGATATTCTCACCCGCTGACATTTTACGCATTAAAAACGCAATTTTATTTTTACACCTGAAGCTCACCTAGTACGCGCACACTCGTTCGTCTATGTAAGATAAAACTCCAGGAAAAATGTATTAATAAGAAAAATTGCCACATAATATGGGTCGCTTGGTAGCAGTGTTTCCAAAGTGACTACAAAAGCGTTAATTAGCGCAGAGCAACCCAATTTCGTTACGTGAATTTTACGAAATCTATTATTAATATTATGAGGTTGGAGCACTACAACCTTAAGATCTAAGATGGTCATACAGAATCCTTTTTGGCTCATCGACGCCAGACGTTTCTAAAGTATGTTTGCATTTTCGTTCTCTACTATTCAGAGCGCCGCCTTAGCCGAATGGCATGGCTACTATTCAGTAGTACCGGGCTCAAAACCACGGGTATGAAAGATGAAATGATAGAAACCGTTTTTTTCTAATGGAGGTCGCCTCTCGGCAGACAATGAGAAAACTCCCCGTGTAATTCTACAATAAAAAATAAGGCGGTATAAAACTCTAGGTTCCATTTATGGAAAAACGTCAAGACTCACACCACAAATAGGAAGAGAAGCTCAACCAACCACCCAATAAAGGGTGTAAGTAAGGGTAAGAATTCTTCAGATAAGTAAGAATTTTTAGATGCCACAAAACGATATTCTCAATTTTCTCAGGTAGTAGTTCGCTATCGTGTCACTTCTTTAATCTGATGCTGAAAAGCATTGTGCAAGCTGCAGAACTTTATCACTCAGGAACAATTTTTTTATGAGAGCGTACAATTGTTGGCGTATGCCGATGATATTGAAACGCTGATATTGAAATCATCGGCCATAACAATCGTGCTGTTAGTTCTACCTTACGGAATGGGTCTGGAGTTAAACGAGGACAAGACAAAATACGTCATCAAATGAACAGAAAGGGCACTCGCGTAACGGCACCCGCGCCACGGTTGATAATTACGATTTTAAAGTAATAAGAGACTTCGTTTATTTAGGAACCAGCATTAACGCCGATAATAATCTCAACCTCGAAATCGGGCTTGCCAAGAAGTGCTACTTTGGACTAAGTAGTAAAGTCCTCTCTCGGTAAACAAACCTAACACTTTATATGTCTCTCATCGTATGGCGCAGGAACTTGGACAGTGACCATATCTTATGAGGCGTCCTTTAGAGTATGTGGGAAAAAGAGTGTGCTGAAGATTTCTACACCTTGCAAATTGGCGACGGCAAGTAACGTAGATGATGGAACAGAGAACTGTACGAGCTTTACGGCAACTTAGGCGTAGTGCGGCGATAAAAAATCCCTGGTAATGTCGTCCGAATGGATGCAAATGCTCCGGCTTTGAAAGTACTATATTTATTATATGCAGTACCAGCTAGTGGTGACAGAGGAAGAGAAAGGCCGCCTTTGTGGGGGAAAGAGAATGTGGAGAAAAACTTAGCTTCACTTGGTGTGTTCAACTGGCGCTGATTAGTACGATATAAAAATGACTGGTGCGGTTTGTTAAACTCGACCAAAATCGCGTAAGTGGTTATCTTGGATCATCATAAAGAGGAAAGTCATGAAATCCTTAAAGCTTTGTAAAATACTACAAGTGGTCTGAAGTGCTGCAAACTTCTTAGATTTTTTCCATCACGTTCTTAGAGGTTAGATGGTTGGATTTGAGGTCGGCTGTGGTTTCTAAGTATGTCTTCAACTGTTTTGCGATAGGAGGACAAGCATTCTCAGCTGGGAGGATAACTTTGTCATATGTTTATTTCTACTGTGGCTGTTTTTTCTTCAATGCTCGATTAAAATACTTTAATTAATTATAAATACCAAACTCTGTGACAGCTTACTCGGTTTTAAGAGTTTATAATATATCATACAGAGTAGGACCTACCAAAAAGAGGGCATAACCGAAATACCCTAAATATGTAGTTTATTTGTGAACGTGAAAGCATATCCAGCTTTTCCCTATATTTCTCTATGCTTCGAATTATTCTAGTGGACCCATTTTTCGCAGCCAGTTGCAATGCCATTTTACTATTTAAAGCAACTGTTCACAAGCAAACTCTCGAATTTGGATATTTATCTATACCCTTTGTCAAGTGTTCATCAAGTAATGACTCTAAATCTTTGCTAACTGTCTGTTTTATTACCGCTCTCGTAGCTTTTATACCACTTTTGCAGTGCATATGTATTTAATTAACACAAGCCTGTGGTGCTTTGAAATCCTTTCAGATAGTTGCTTTTCGCATTGAAGTTCTTCTAGATTTGAATTTGAGCTTATCAGATTTATTCTTATGTACTTTAAGGTAACCGAGCATATGGAAAAAATTCCTTTACATACATTGGCAATCTCTTCAAATCTAAGTACTATTTGGTAGAATTTCTAGAACGCAAAATTGGATAATTGAAAAAGTTTCAAGAAGTCCCACTATAGCTTATTTCTGTGGCACTCTGAGTTCAATCTGAATTATGCAGTGAAATATAACGGTTTTCTCTCGGCAAATAATAATCAGTAGATTCTGATACACGTAGGGTGCAAAAAAGTGAGCTTAGGCAAGTTACTGTACACCACACGTAGGTAGGAAATATTTAGTGACACAAAATTTTCAAGGCATAAATTACACTACGCTAAAATTGCATGCGAGGGCACTACTTCAGCAATCAATTCTTTAAAGAGTTTTCGTAGCAAAACATTTGGTTCAAAGCGCAAAAAACTTTCCAATAGAAGATGACTTCCGCTTTTATCAATATAACGACCCTAAACACAAATCACACATAATGCATTAATATAAAAGTTTCCTCACATTGTTGAAGCTCTTGCACAAACCCCAGATTTGAACGTCATCGAAAGTTTGCTGTCGGTTTTGAAGACAAATATAAAAAGATATGGCATCCATAACAAATCTGATCTGAAAAAGGCGACACTTGAAGAGTGGAATCAAATTAGCCCAGAATACACAAACAAATCGGTTGATTTCATGCCACGTAAGCCTCAAACTGTAATTCATAATAAAGGATACCCTTCTTCTTCTTCTTAATTGACGCGATAACCGCTTACGCGATTTTGGCCGGGTTTAACAAAGTGCGCCAGTCGTTTCTTTCTCGTGCTAACCGGCGCCAATTGGACACACCAAGTGAAGCCAAGTCCTTCTCCACCTGATCTTTCCAATGCAGAGGAGGCCTTCCTCTTCCTCTACTACCACCAGCTGGTACCGCATAGAATACTTTCAAAGCCGGAGCGTTTGTATCCATTCGGACGACATGACCCAGCCAACGTAGCCGCTGGATCTTTATTCGCTGCGCTATGTCTATGTCGTCGTAAAGCCCATACAGCTCATCGTTCCATCGTCTGCGATATTCGCCGTTGCCAACGTGCAAAGGTCCAAAAATCTTACGCAGGATCTTTTTCTCGAACACTCAAACCGTCGCTTCATCGGATGTTGTCATCGTCCAGGCTTCTGCGCCATACGTTAGGACGGGCATGATGAGAGTCTTGTAGAGTGTTAGTTTTGTTCGTCGAGAGAGGACTTTACTACTCAATTGCCTACTTAGTCCAAAGTAGCACTTGTTGGCAAGAGAGATTCTACGTTGGATTTCAAGGCTGACATTGTTATCGGTGTTAATGCTGGTTCCTCCAACATCAGATTAAAGAAGTCACACGACAGCGAGTCACCCTGTCTGAAACCTCGTTTGGTATCAAACGGCTCGGAGAGGTCCTTCCCAATTCTGACGGCGCTGCTGGTGTTGCGCAACGTCATCTGGCAAAGCCCTATTAGTTTTGTGGGGATACCAAATTCAGACATCGTGGCATACAGATAACTCCTCTTCGTACTGTCGAATGCAGCTTTGAAATCGACGAAAAGATGGTGTGTGTCAATTCTCTTTTCGTGGGTCTTTTCGAAGATTTGGCGTATTGTAAATATTTGGTCGATGGTAGACTTTCCAGGTCTGAAGCCACACTGATAAGGTCCAACCAGTTGGTTGACGGTGGGCTTCAGCCTTTCACACAATACGCTCGCTAGAACCTTATAGGCGATATTTAGAAGACTAATCCCGCGGTAATTGGCACAGATTGCAGGATCGCCCTTCTTATGGATTGGGCAGAGCACACTTAAATTCCAATCAGCAGGCAAGCTTTCATCCGACCATATTTTGCATAGAAGCTGATGCATGCACCTTACCAGCTCCTTGCCGCCATGTTTGAATAGCTCAGCCGGCAGTCCGTCGGCGCCCGCGGCTTTGTTGTTCTTTAGCCGCGTTATCGCTATTCTCACCTCGTCATGATCGGGTAGCGGAACGACAATTCCGTCGTCAACGATTGGGGTATCGGGATCTTGACATTCTCGGTGACATGCGCAGCTGTCACTGTTTAATAGGTTCGAGAAGTGTTCCCTCCATAATTTAAGATTGCTCTGTACGTCAGTCACCAGTTCGCCGTCTTTGTTCTTACAGGAAAACGCCCCGGTCTTAAAACCTTCTGTAAGCCGCCGAACTTTGTGGTAGAATTTTCGGGCGTTGCTCCTGTTGGCCAGCATCTCAAGCTCTTCGCACTCACGTATTTCGGCCTCTCGTTTCTTCTGTCGGATAATACGTCTCTCTTCCTTTTTCAGCTCTCTGTAGCGATCCCACATGGCTCGAGTTGCGCCCAATCGCACCGTAGGATACCCTACAAAGTACTAAATGCCATTAAATTTTAAAAATTAGAAACAAATATTTGCTCTTTTTTTAACTATATCATTTTTTATGAGTATTTTTCTATTTTCGCAAATTATTATGAAATATATATTAGAAAACACAGCAAAAAAATTATATCTGTATTAAATAAGGTGTGAGTTACTGTCCATGTACACTCGTCGAAAAAACCTCGCACTCCTTGTGATTAAAAATATTTATATTTAAAGTTCCTAATTAGTTTTAATTAATTTTTAACAGATACGTAATTCATTCTTTAACAAAAGAATCATCTGAGTCGAAATTCCAGCCCTTGTATGAAAGTCAGAAAAATGCATTAAATTTCAAACTTTTTAGTCAGAACTTTAAAAATATTTTAAGTACTAAGTTTTAAGACCAATAAAATGAAGGTTTGAAGAGTTTCAAAAATCATGCTGACTTTTAGCAACTTTTTTTGTTAATGGGTTTTCTTTCACATAAAACACATTTTTTATACGAAGGAAAAGTTTAACACTGTAAGCAAAAAAATTGTCGTAAGTCAAAGCGAGTTTCCAGAGACTCCAAATCATCACTTTAGTATACTATATTAAATTGAATGAACTATAGAACTAAATACTTGAAAACTTTCTAAAAATGCTGAAGGAAAAATAGAAAATGTTTATGAAAATTTGTTGCATTTTTCTTACTTTCGTACAAAAATTGTAACATTGCTTCATGACTTTTATTGAAGATTGAACTATGTTTCTCTCGAAAATTTCTGGAAATTAAATCAAGAATTTAAATGTTAAAATTATAATAACCAGCAGTGCCTGAATTTTTTTCGGCGAGTGTACATTTATATGTATTTAAAAATGCTGCGCCTTCTGCATCGCCCACAACAACTACGTTAGAGGTAGCATACCCTTACTATTTATTTCCATATTGACTTCATTACTAAATTAAAATTAAATTTCTACTACACCGAATGATTTCATATGCTAATTTCTAACGGTTCTTCTATGCAGCCCAACATCAATTCTAGTCACACTCAACATCCTTTTCCGCTCGCCTACTTCCCGCTCCTTTGGGCCACTCAACACTAGTTTGTGCTATTGAGTTTTTGCAATTCAATTGATTAAAACGCAATTCGATTAGCAATGCTTTGATATAATAAATTAAATTTATTTGCCAGCTTCTTTCTGCGCACATTTAAGCTATACATATATATGTATGTATTTATGTATGTACTAACATAGCTCATGCATCTCTATGCTATTAACACCGCATAAGCGCCTGTAAAAGCAAAATCACCATTGCCACTCTGAGTGCGCCGCTCACTACCCGCAATTGAAACATGATGATATCCTTTTGTGCCACGGCACACTTGTAGTACTGTGCACGTCCTGTGGTGCGACGGCCTGCTGCCTGCTTCCTACTGCCTTAGCGTGGCACAAATGCGGAAGGTTACGCAATTGCTAAATTGCTGATGGGGGAATTTCTTGAAGCGCTGAAAAATGAAAAACGCGGAATCAATTTCCGCAAAATGAAAATAATGCCGACGACTGAGTGACGCTTAGCAGTGATGCGGTGTGGGTCCGTGTGGTGTAGTGATGTGCTATGCTATGCTATGCGAAGGGGCGCAATATTTGTACCAGCAGGATATGGCAGGCCAAGAAATGGGTAGGGCCGCTGTGAGAAGGCAACCAAGAATGACGATTGAAGCTGAGTCGCTACAGACGCCTTTCTACCCGCAGTCTTTGTTTACATTTTCCTATTTCGTTTTTTGCAGAATTTTTTATTCATTGTTGTTGGTAAGAGTTTTTTTGTTTTGTTTTTTGTTTTGGTTTGCATGCGTAATTCATTTCGTAGCGTACGCGCCTTTGCTTAAAATAACAAAATTACGCACTGCCAGTGAGGCAAATGAATAAAGGGGAGGTGAGTTGCGGACATAGGTATGCCTGTGTGTGTGTGGGTGTCGATATCAGTATCAACAGCAGGAAACCAACATTTTTTTCTACAATTCGTTTTGTTTCTTATTTTTGCTTTGGTTTTTTTTTTTAATTTGCTCGTGTTTGTTTGGCAGTGACAACCATTAATCATGTCCTGTCACTGAAACGTATGCATGTGGCAGCGATGCCCGCACACACACACACGCAGCAACAAAAACATTCATACAAAAATATATGTACGGGCGTAAGTGTGTTTGCCGAACACACCCATTTGGGACACCCACAT
The DNA here is from genome assembly GCF_027943255.1 of Anastrepha obliqua. Classification (NCBI taxonomy): domain Eukaryota; kingdom Metazoa; phylum Arthropoda; class Insecta; order Diptera; family Tephritidae; genus Anastrepha; species Anastrepha obliqua. Next base: position 96,196,158 of record NC_072892.1, on the reverse strand, counting down.
AGCCACCCACTGCGTAGTGGCAAGTGACACAAGACACAAGCCACGATCTAAAAAGAAAGGGCCACTGTGCCTTGGGTAATACTTGTATATAGATCACAGTAGTGAAAGAACAGTTACAGGAATTGACAACAGAAGTCGAATAGGAATTGACAACAGAAGTCGAATATTAAGATCCTGTATTTTACAGGAAACCCAGACTGGTTCGGTCAGTCGACTGGAATCAGATGCTCGAATTATACAGCCGTCGGGTACACACCTGTCGACTCTTGTGTTCTTTTGTAGTTTTAGTAACAAGTTATTTCGTGTACAGTGGGTTGTTAGCCGATTTAGCTGGTGGGAGCAGCATTTCGTGTATTAGCCGCTTGATACAAGACAGCCGCTATTTGCAATCGTCCATTCCCAAACAGACGCTGCCTTTAGTCCGCTGAAGATATTTTATTTCCCACCTATCCTGTATATCTCCGGGGCTTTCCCCAATCAGCCATTTAGGGTCGCGTCCGTTGGGCGACTGACAACTCCGCATGGCAACTACACACTAGCCCTCGCTACAGCGTGAAAGCAATAAACAATAATACACACGTCCCCTCGTGACTACAAATTTTGATATTTAATTTAATTCAATTAATTTTAATTAATTTTTTATAAAAATCTAAACCATTCGTCAACAAAACCCATATAATTGAAAATTTCAAACTTTGGCCGAAAGTAAAAAAAATGCATGAAATGTTCATCAAAATTTTCAACTTTTTAAGCAGAATTTTTAGAAATTTTTATACAAAGTATGGAATCTTAATTCATATAGTTTTTGTTAAAGTAAAAACTATATTTTGATCGAAAACTAGCTAGGCTTAAATTAAGAATTTGTTAATAATTTAAAGCCAAAATGTGTAGTCACAAGTGGTGCATGGTTTTTCGACGGGTGTATGATCAATCGAGGACCATTCGTAAAATGATCGCCGATGATCTTCGGGCAAGTAGGGAGGACCTTCTCAATTACATTTATAAACGACTTAAATTGATGCATTGAAAATTCAATATTGGTTATTTTCGAGATTTAATTGAACTCAGTAAGAGCTCTAAGCATCCGGTGCAAAAGGAAAATATTTTACTCTAATTGAATGCAGATAAAAAGGAAACTGAAAACTGAAAACGCTAGACTGTTTGAAAAATAGAAACATAGGTACATATATATTCAATTAATTCGGAGCAATCAATATAACCACAGACCAAATCATAGGTAAACATGGTAAGTGATTGCACAGTTCTTCTATTTCCAAGCGATTTCAAATCGATAAGCTGACAACGAGCACTATAGGCAGTTAAATGTTCTGCAGAATTAAATGACTGAAGGTAAAACGAATAAATTTAATTTGTACTCTTTCGATCCTATAGCACGAGAGCTAGAAATTTGCTTTCATATTATCGAAGCGTACTCAAGTTTTGAACAAACCAGAGCGTTATTGAGGATTTTCCTAGTACAGTGAGCTGTCACAGATCTGCGCAGAAATGTTAAGTTATTATAAGACTTTGGAATTATATAGCAAGTGTGATTCATAAAAATGAGCTCAGAGTTAAAAACAACACCTAGATAAACGAAATCTTAAACTGAGGTGAGCTGGCGTAAGTTCGTCAGCAAATCATTTGAATGCACACAAAGCACAGCAATTGAAAATCTCTCGGACAATTTTGTGATGAATTTTGCATAAAGGTCTTAGCATACCTACTTACAGGGTCAAATTTATTCAAGAAGTGTAGGCTCTACATCATTTGTGAAGCAAGCAAAGCCTGACTTTTATGGAAAATTTATCCTCCGCATAATGAATGAAAGCGGATTGACACAAGTTGTTACTAGAGCTATCGAATTGTTTCCTTTTTTCTTGCGATTTTGCGGTTTGAGTGTCAAGCGATCTGATTTTTTTTTTATTGCTTATTTTTTTACATACTGGCTATAATTTTGACTTTCAAACCTCGAAGTATCAAAAACAAAATTCATCATCAATTAATCGTTTTTGCTCTAGTGACGTCATCTTCTATGAATTGGCCTAGAAAATGAAGGATGCAGCTTATATGCAATATTGTATAGTAGCAAGCCCACATAGGCTTCAAGGAGGCTACATTGCGTTTTTGTGGATTTCACAGCGGGAGCATGATTGAACTGGACTTATTTTGGTTTACGTTATCGCCAATGACGTCTGCTATTTTTTTTTTTTAAGAAAAGCAATTGTTTTTGCGTTGTACGCCATAGCATGCAACAGAATAATCTGAAAGAAAAAAAATAAAACACATTTAGCAGGAAATGGTACTCGAGACATCCCTATGAAACTTTTTTATTTTAAAATTTTTCGTAGCACTTGGAAGCTAAAAACCCGATTTTCGTTAAAAACAAATTAGCTAATTTTTTGTTGTATGATTAATAATTGTTAAGAAAAAACGTGGCGCATGATGTAAAGAAGTACTCTGCATAATTTCAGAACTATTAATTCAGTAGATTTTGAGTTATGACATGCACGGTCATCAAAACTAGCAAGTTTCAGAAAAATGCAATAAAGTCGATCAGTTATACTATTTGGAACCTGGTCAGATGCAACTCCGATTGTTATGAAATTAGAGTTCTTCAGATATTATGCACTCATTACGTAAATATCCAAATATGTACAGTGAGTCAAAAAAGTATTGGCACACTCGAAAAATCAAAGTTCTCAGCGCTATAACTTTTCTTCTAATGAAAGTATACAAAAATTGAAAATGATATTTTCTAAATGTATTTATTTATTACGTATCTGAACAAAAAATGAATTTCGACTTAGGTTTACAAGCTCAACTTTGAAAGGTAAAATAAGGCACAAATTCACATCAAAAAAATATTGTCACCTTCTTTATGTTAGGCTTCTGGCGTTATAACGGTAAACTCCAGTTATTTTCACTCTTGCTTTTCACTTACTCGTAAGTTTTAGGAATTGCATACGGTCGAATTGCAGGCGACCGCCGTAGCCGAATGGGTTGGTGCTTGATTACCATTCGGAATTCACAAATAGAACGTTGGTTCGAATCTCGGTGAAACCAAAATTAATAAAAATATTTTTCTATTAGCGATCGCCCCTCGGTAGGCAATGGCAAACCTCCGAGTGTATTTCTGCGATGAAAAAGCTCCTCATAAAAATATCTGCCGTTCGGAGTCGGCTTGAAACTGTAGGTCCTTCCATTTGTGGAACAACATCAAGACGCACACCACAAATAGGTGGAGGAGCTTGGCCAAACTCCGAAAAAGGGTGTACGCGCCAATTATATATATATATAGGGTTATTCAATAGGTGCGCTTCAACTTTTTTCCGATAGGGAGGGCGAACGACGCAATATTTTTTATTTTTCGCTTGTCATTTGTAAACTTCATTAGTATACATTTCATCATGGAACGCTACACACTTGAGCAACGATTGCAAATCGTGCAAATTTTTTATGAAGATAATCGTTCTGTTCTGCTACTTTAAGAGCATTACGGCCATTTTACGGTCCATTTAACAAGCCGTCCCGTTTTGGGGTTATGTGAAGTCATTGGTCTGCAGTAACAAGCCGGCGACGATTTGTGAGCTCAGAAGCCAATATTGAACGCGAAATTGCTGGAATTTCGGCCGATTTATGCAAAAGAGTGGTCGAAAATTGGGTTCAACGATTGGACTTCGTGAAACGTGCACGCGGTGGTCATGTAAAAGAAATCGAATTTCATACTTAAATGTATATGTTCAAACTCGATAATAAAAAAAAAATTAGTTAAAAAAGTCAAACCGTTTGTGTTTTATTCAAAAATGTTCAAAAGTGGAAGCGCTCTTACTGAAAATAAATAAATACTTATATATACGGTCGCAATCACTTTTAATCGCGATTTCAACGGGCATAGACCAAAATGGGCCGTGGTGCTGAAATTTCCCTAGAACTACGTCAATTAATGATAATACTGTATTTTGGAAAAAAATTCTATCGCGAAATTGGCGAACTTGCCGATAAATTATGGTCCAGCGTTCGAAACATTGTTATGCATTACTGCAGTACTGGCAAAATAGCTCCGGAGAGCAGATCTGGTCGCCCAAAAAAATTAACCGAACGACAGGAGCGAATTGTGGTGTTCACGGTGGCGCAAAATCCAAAAACTTCAGCTGTCAAATTGTGCGAGACCCTGTAAAATTCATTTGAAATCAATTTCAACCCCCAAACTGTTCGGAATACTCTATATAAGGCTGAGTGTCATGACCGGGTTCCTCGACGCAAACGCTTCATTTCGAAGGTAAATAAGAAAAAGAGGCTAGAATTTGCTAAACAGCTTTTCAATAAGCACCCTAATGTCGCACCCCATTACAAACAATATATAAACCCTTTTATGTATTTGGCCGAGCTCCTCCTCCTATTTTTGGTGTGAGTCTTGATGTTTTTCCACAAATGGAGGGATATACACTCTTAAGTCGGCCGAAAATGGCAGAGGACTTTTTATGATAGGTAATGTCGGGCAAATTCCTGGTTTTGTTACGAAACGTGGGATCGCCTTTTCACATTTTTTCTTATATTTTCGGCGCTTACAATCGGATTATAAATTATGATATATCGATGTTTACGTCTCGAAAAGGCAATTTTGTTTTCACAATTTTATTTCAAAATACATTGGTCTGTACTTGCTCACTAGATCTCAATTCCTACCAACCCAACCTACCACGTTAATCCCAGTTTATTCATCATTATCATCATGGCAATTACAGCTCGGGGTGAGCCAGTGCTTTCTTCACAATATTTCTGCATACGTTTAGTTTCATTGTATCACTCCTTCTACCATTTACGCATCGTAGGTCTTCTTGGATATCTTTTTGGGGATCTTCCAGGTTTTCTACTGCCCATCACATAAGAGCTGATGCCAGTTAATTAAAGCTTGTCAAAAATAATCAAACATTTACTAAGTAAGTTTTTCGATTCGAAGGCAATTTATGATTTTTTTTTTTTGCCGAGCTTAGGAGTCGCCGATCTTAAAGTATGTATGTTGTTGTCTCGGAAAGACACATTTTTTTGTTTCACAGATCATTGACCCTAACTACACCGTTCTAGTACTTACTCTTCATATCTCAATTCTTATCACCTGCGGTCGTTAGGTATAACTTACTTAAATAGTCTCTAATTGAAGGATGTCTGGAATAATACCACTTCTATTCTTTTACTGTGTTTTACTATTGCTATTCTTTTTCTCTGTGAAATAAATGTTTTAAATTAGCCTGCCAATTCACAGAAGTCGGCACGTTTGCAAATAACGGAGACGTTAAACATATAATATCATCTGTGCGTTCATTAAAAATAACGCGTATTTTCTCAGCACGAAAATAGTTTGTTAACGATGATTTCCTCAGTAAGTTCAGATGGGCACACGAAAAAGAGAGTAGCAACCCGCAGAGATACAAACAGCGGGATACATTCGTCAAACCTCCGATCCAGAAGTAGATTATTTCATGATTCTAGTGAGACTTACTCTTTAAAAAGAGCGATTGGATCAAATTCGAATTTACTCAGCCGTCAGTCTTGCGAATCTCCATGCAAAGTCAGCTGGAAGCCTTACAATATGTGAAAGAAATAAACGAATTACCAGGTTGCCATAAGGAAAAAATCTTTATTTGACAGTTTTCTTTACTAAACTTAATTATTTTCGAACTTTATCTATGATATTCTCATAGATAATACGGTTTGTTCATGTAGCTCAAGAATCTAGAACGGCGATCACCAATGCCACATTTTAACCCAACTCGAGATCGATTAAAACTTCAATTCAAAAATAATCTTTATTTTATTTTACTTGATATGAGTTTTTAGAAGTTGATATGAGCTCGTAAGTATGAGGATGCTTAAGGTCAATGACCTTTGGAACAAATAAACACTTTCTCTTCAAGACAAAAACATCGATATATCTTACTCTAAGACCGGACTATAAATGCGGGAGATATGACGAAATATGTAAAAGGGTGTCTAAAAAAAATTGTTTCCGAAATGGAAAATAGTTTTCTGCGCCTTGCTAATACCAGTGAATGGTTTACGACAGGATCGTTACCAAAGTACTCGATTCCTAAAAGTACTCGATATTTTCAATCACCATTAAATAAACTTAAAAAATAACAGCTACATTCTCAGTTCCCACTCATCTTTGATCATAATGCACTACTTGTCTCCCTCGGGCATTTTCTAATTCACTATCGAAATCTACTTCGAACGCACTAAAATTCGTTTTATTGCCATTTCCGATATGGCAGTGTCATGACATGTCTAGTGGGCGTTGCAACAACACACCAACACACCCACCAAAGCATCTCAAGCTGTGAGGTCTTATTGCAGCACTGGCCTGCTGGACTTTAGGCCGACTGCCAAACTCTTTTGAAGTGACATTTTGGGCAACACCTTCCTCAGCAACAGCAGCAGCAGCAACTGACACGTGACATGTGAAGTCATTTACGACTAGTTATGTATATAAGTATAAGTGCATGTATGTATGTATGTATATGAATACGACTATATGTATATGTTTTGTGGGTGGAGCGGCAAGACAACAACACTAATGGCATTATGCTGATGAGGCGTTTCGACATGCAAGTCTCATTATCCTGGCAAGACATTGACTACTGAATGGAATACAAGCAGCACAGGCTAGGTCATGCAAAGTAGGAGGTGATAGCGGTACACTACAACTTTACATACACACATGCAGCAATTACACCCTCACTCACACAGTCACATGCACCAGCTGTGACAGGCGAAATGTTCGACAATATGAGTGCTGATAAATGTCAGCTTGTATAGCGGTGAGCTTCTTGTTCCAGGACGAAAATTCGCTCAATTCTGACCAAGCGAAAACACAGGTCAGTTGAGGAGCTAATAATGCTGCCTGCCACAGACATCAGCATAGCCGCAACTATAGCATTGACGCTAAATACGTATAAGATGTTGGCGGTCTGGTCATTCCATTAAGTTCACTCCTTACTCGACTACCATGCACGCAAATGTACTTTAGTGTGCGTATTGGATTGGATTGGATTCGATTGGATTGGAAGATGAGGTGGCGCTTCATAGCAACCGCCTTTGATTTTCGTAGTATGCCCCGTTGACACTTAATTTGTGCCACATGTTGGTGCCACCTACAAGATTGCACCAAAATGGCATGTGTCGCTGTTATGTCACCGTAGCAGGGCTCAATGCAAGGAGTGCTCTTTACGAGCCCTCTTTGTGGGTGGTATTGTTAATAACTACCAGTAAAGGTACGAGTACTTGATCGCATGTTACGTAAATAACATTCAACTACATGTAAGCGAATGCGTATGAAGCTTGGATGTAAATACTCAGCTTGTAAAGAACCTTTCTTTGAAATAACATTCGCAGGCGCGGAGTCGAATGCATCGGATGTTTTTTTAGGAACTTGAGAATTTAAAATGATTATATATATATATATATATATATATAACTTTCGCGTACACCCATTTTGGGTGTTTGACTGAGCTCTTCCTCCGATTTTTGGTGTGCGTCTTGATGTTTTTCCACAAATGGAGGGACCTACAGTCTCAAGCCGACTCCAAACGGCAGATAGTTTTTTTTATGAGGAGCTTTTTCATTGCAGAAATACACTCGGGAGCTTGCCATTGCCAGCAGAGGAGCGATCGCTAATGAACTTTCTGTTCATTTTGGTCTTTCACCGAGATTCGGGCCTACGTTTTCTCTGAACTCCGAATGATAGTCAAGGACCAACCCATTCAGCTACGGCGGCCGCCAATGATAATACAAAACATGAATATTGTGGGAAGGACTTTATTTTTATCATAATCTGGTATCTGATATCAGGCATATGTCCGCCGAGGCTGCGAGATTACAAGATCCATTCGATCAGTTCAGTTTTTGACTACTTTTTTCAATAAATCTGAATAATAAATTTAAATGAGGGTATCAACAAAAATACGACACAAACTATAGTCATTTGGTTTCAATTCTTGAACGATCTGATTGATTGAGAACGATGATGAATCAACATTTCGGCGTCTTCTTCAACACTTCGCTCTTTGAACTTCGCAAACAGAATTGTTTTTTTTTTTGTTCAAAGTTAAATTCCACAATTTGGAAGCGTTGTTCTGATATTAAACGATTCATGATGGCTTACCAAACCTTACTGAACAGAAATGTTAACATAGTTTGGCATTCTCAGCTACAAAACCATAGGTATCGATATCGACAGTTTTCATGCTGTTAAAAAAACACCCGATATTTACAATTCACATACAAATATTTGATTGGATCCCTACTGGCGATATGAAAGCACGTCCCTGCCGTGAAAACTTCTCTCATAAAAATCATCCATCACTCAGCGTCGCCCCTTTGACATAAAGCCAATAAATAGTGGAGCGAAAGTTCGGCCTTAACACGGGCGCCGCACCAGAGCTTTTGAATTTATTTCGATTGGTTCAACCTAAGTGGAATTTGGAAGACGGAAATATGTTGCTATAACAATATAAAAATTCTATATGCTCGTTTAAACGTTTAAAATCAAACTCCATAAGGGACTCACTTCGACTCATGATTGAGAGAATAGATACACAAGTTGCGCTCATCTCGTACAGTCAATCCGCTCTCAGTGAAATTCACAGAATCGCTGTGTGTATGATGTGGCACTTGTGGAATTGGTGATTAAGAACATAACAATTTATTCGTGTATTATTTGTGTAGTTTATTCTCCATCTTCATTCCTTTTTGTTCGCGTTTTCACGCTTCTCTTACGCAACTGCATCAGGGACATCATAAAGGGACTCGTTACCGTGAAATAAAAGGGAGGAGAAAAGAAAAGGAAAACAAAAGAACAGAATTGAGGAAATTAGCGATACAGAGTTAAAAGATTAATTAGGGAAACGCTGCCGGTCGATAAGAAACTTCAACCGGGCCCGGTTTGATTTTTGAATTTTAAGCTCATGAAAGTCAGACAGCCCAGAAGATTATGGCATAATATTTCGTCCTAAGTATGAGAGACTTGAAATGAGTCCCAAGCCGCAAGTCCGGCTTGATTAACCTGGAAAGCCGCTTGGACAGCCCTTGGACGATTTTTGACTAAAAAGATCTTCCCACATTGTATGTCAAGATGTTGTCTCAGCGATTTCTGAACTGAGCTCAAGACACATCCACACAGTCTTTACTAGGAAAAAACATCTCAACGATATCCTGGGCTATGAAGGGGCGAAGAGGGAGTTATATTATTATATTTCCTTAGTATGAATCCATACAACTATTTAAACTACTATAAATGCTTAATTTTCACTTTTAGTTACAGTGAGATCGGTTCATTAACGAAGGGGTTGTCTTTGGATAAACAAATTAACTATGTATGGGGAATATAGAGTTTGATACCATACTTCAGTTCCTCACTAAGCAAAGAAAATCTTTAATAGGCATAAAGGTAATTCTGTCCAGCTTAAAAAGAGTTGGGGTCGAAAAGAGATATGAGCAGATATCCCAAGTGGAAGTAAGTTTTTATATTACGGCTTATGGTATTCACCCAGATTATCTCCCTTCGCATAGCTGTAAATCAAATGGGCTACCAAACTTATCTCATAGATGAGTTCAAATAATTTTTTAGCCAATATTAGAGCAGGCTAAATTATAATATTCGTCAAAAATGTAAGCTCAGTGGCTCTAGCTGCCGTGAAGCTTGTAGTTGTAAGCGAAAAACTGCAGTAACTATTGAGCTGCTGAGAGGCTGTTTTTAAAATGTGCAGACTTTTTTTCGAAGAACATAAACTTGGATATTAAATTCGATGATATGACAACATCAGCCATAAACGAGTATCGGATTTTTGGTAGCTTTTTGATAGACTGGTAACTTTCAAGTATATTGGGTATGGTTTTGGGTATTTTTCAAAATTAAAAAAATATTTTTGTTTTTTGTATCGCATTTCCAACATTACATGTGAACATTTTTATTACAAGGTTTGGTATTTTTTACCATCAAATTGCATATAACATTTTCATTGAAGAGCTTTCTTTGTTATTTTTTCAGTGGGTTGAAAAGTATTATATATCTGCCCCAAAAGATGGAATTAACTCGTGATAATTTTCGTGCGATGATTTATTACAATTTTCGAGTTATTGAGTGCATTGAACAACTTACCTCGCGTTTTGGTGTCGAAACACCACACTTAGCCACTGTCAAACATGAGTACAACGAGACCCAACGTGGCCGATGAATTTCGCGAAGGCCGTTCGAACACGGTTGTTCTGCCAGAAATAATCGATGCTGTACGTCAATTGATAACGCAGGATCGTCATGTCACATAGAAGTATCCTTGGGTATGAATGGGACCAATACACTCACAACTGCATAAAATTTGTTCTCGTTAGATACTCGAACCACATTATTTGGCAATTGCTTAAAAATGGCACAAGTCGATTGGTGTAAACAAATGTTGAAGAAATTCAGCCCCGTGATTCATGTGGGGGGTGCATCGTAACAAGTAACAACTTTTGAATCGATGCGTATGCGCCGTAAACAAAACAGCAATCGTCTGTAGATAAACTTAATCCAACCAAATTTGTTCGTCAAAAAAACAGCTCAAAGCAAATGGTCGCCTGTTTTTTCGAACATCTCGTCATGTCGCAACTGTACGAGTACCACTAAGAGAAACTTAACACAGTCAATTCTGAGTGGCACACAATCAGTTCTTTGCCCGAAGCTTTTGGAGGAAACCAACTGTCGATGACGAATAATCCTTCACGAAGGCAATACGAGCTCTCACGCATCGGTTCACACAAGAGAATTTTGGAGCACTCAAAAGATCAAATGATCAGTCTTACGGGTGTAACAAGCTTTACAACCTTGATTTGTCACCTAATGATTTCTTGATGATAAGCCAATTCTCAGAAAAATTTAAGACCATGTCCAAAATGCTTTGCTCACTTAACTTGGAATTGCTCTTTAGTATCCTCGAAACTTCTCTCCGCGCGAAAGGTCTCCTTGCATCGGACCAAAGTTTACTTTAAGTAGCAGGCAGGTGGAGATTATCTGAATGAACCGAATATCAGGATTTGAGCAAACTCCTAGAAATACTAATATGATTATGTGTTACAAAGCGACGACTTCCCATCAAGAACTTTAAGTTTGTGTCAATAAAGTTGAAGAAAGGTGAACGCAAAATAAGGTTTGCTGGATGCATGTGAAACTAAATAGGCATTAAAAAAGATTGTGAAGTATGGAGATATCTAATAACAGATCAATGCGTGTAGAACTAGAACTAGCTACATCACTTCTCGCAATGGAACTTATCATTATTACGCCTAAATCAAGTAGTGAACACCTCCATAAAAGACCTGCTGAAGTTTATTAAATTTGTTACCAAACAATGGACTAACTGGAGTCTAACTGCGCAGGCCATTTGATCATAGGTACTCTTACTACCAGCTTTATTTCATTTTTTTTTACGCCTACACTAGTAAAAAATCTACTGAACCGCAGTGAAGAAAATATTTATAACTATGTGGAATTGTGTGCAAAAAATTCATTCAAACGAATTTAAATTGAAATTCAATCAGCTAGTAGAGAAAATCAAGTGGAACTCGAAACTTGGCCAAGCAGACACAAGAAAAAAATTTGTTTGAATTTTGTACTTAATAAATAATTCAGCTGCAAAAATAACCAATCTGAAAGTGTGATAAAACAGAGAGGTGAGTGGAGAAAAGAAGACCGACATCATTAGAGGAAAGCAAAAAGTTAAACATTGATGTGTAACCGTTAGTTATGCATCGGTATCGGTTTCGGTATATCTCGGAACATTTCAAACCAAATAATGAATTCCATTTATTGTCTTCGTCTGCCGACTCTGCTTCTTTCACTTCGAGCTCCAATTCCGCTTGCTGCACTTCCTCTAAGTTTTCTACTTGTTACTTCCTTGCTGACTGCTATCGTATTCATTCATTTATGCAATGAATTTCCGTTGCATACAACTGTCTCTCACCTTCGGCCTCCCCTCGACATCCGCCAGTTGCCGACATTATTCCAAGCTCATCAAATGACGTTATGCTGCACCGTTTCGTTCCGCTCCGCTCTGATTTGCTGCTTTTCTACTATGTATTTGTTTGCTATTTTCTAACAAAACTTTTTCCTCAACTACCACTAAAAAAGGACTGCCACTTCTTCTAACCTTTTTTTCTTGCTTGCTTCACTTTGCTTCATAAAAAGGACATTTCTTGCACTTTTGTGCCAATTTAAATGGCAAAAACAGAAGCAATAGAAACGAATTCGAAACGTAGATACGAAAATGTCAGTAAAAGAGTGTGTGCAAATTCGCCTTGAGTGTGTGTGTATACCGTACGAATATGTGTGTGTGTGAAGGAGGCTAGGTATTCGCTACAGGAGAGAGTACGTAGAAGATCTGAGAAATTGACATTGCAGTTCAGTTCGAAGCCATTCACTTGGAAATGGAAAAGTTTTAATAATGCAACAAGCAGCAAAATAAAATACAGGACAAGCGATAAGGCATGCAAGCAAGCAGCGTAAGCATCATCAAAGTAAAGAAAAGGTGAAATAGAATAGCTAAAATTAAACTGAGAAAATGCAATTGTTGAAGTTGTATGTACTAGGTGTGGCTATTAAATTAAGAAACTGGCATTGTTAAGAATTTTATTCTGATTTCATGAATATTTGCTTATTACCAACTGGTGCAAAATTAATAATCCTATCGGAAGATGATTTTTGTAAATGGCGTCGTACGTCAATCATATTTGACACTTGTGAACTAGACAGCTACAGCATACAAACAAACAAGCAATTGTGCGCTATATGGTCCAAATAAGTATTTACATCACTCAAAATAATTTTGTTTTTTTAGTATTTAGTAAAGAATTTATTCAAAAACAAAATTAATGATTAATTTTGTGCCATCCTATGCAATGTTCCATAGCGCTTCTAAATGTGTGAGAGAATGCTTTTTCACGCCCCACCCATTCTCCGATAGGCCACATCTTATAAATAAAGTCTGCATAAACAAATTAATTCCTCTAGTGGAAAGAAAAAGATACATTGGTTGAAGAAAAGCTCAAAACGTGGTCTGAAATCGACCCAATTAATTGTGGTTCTGTAACCATTAAATTTTAAAATGAGGCGATTAGTGTAAATAAGAGTTTCTATTTAGAAACAAGTGAAAAATATTTCTTTCGTACACATTTTTGACAACAAAATGATTTTTTTAAGCAGTAAAGGGTGGAGTTCTTCAAAAATACTTATGTATGTAAAAATTTATTTGATTGAGTTTCACGTACTTTTGAAAGACATATAAAAATGTTCTTAGCACATCATTGGATAGAATCATCATCATCATCATCATTTACGTCATCAGCATTTACAGCTCGGGATGAGCCGGTGCTTCCTTTACTATGGCGCTCCATACGTCTCGGTTCGTTGCTTGGCTTCTTCGTACGTTCGTGCTATGCAAGTCATCATTCGATCATCTGCCCACCTTCTGGATGGCCGTCCACGCTTTTTGCTGCCCAAACTGCGAGACTTAAAAGTATTTTTTGCAATTCTGTTGGTATCCATTGGAAGTACGTGTTCTAACCACCGAAAACGTTGCGCCTAATCGACGAAGCTCACTATATGTTGTCATTTATCCGTTTTTCAATCCCATTGTAAGGTTTTATTCTATAAAATCCATCAGCCTTTGGTACAGGGACAAAAGTTCTCCTGAAACTTTAACTCTCAGAACGGAGAGATAATTCTTTATATTAGTATCAGAACCCATATTTCACATCCATACATTACTATTGGCCTTATAAGGGTCCTATGACAAGATTTTGTTTTTACGCAGTCTGAGGTGTGAGTCTTAAGCTTCTATTTGCAGCGTGCAGTCTGTCGTTTGTGTGGATAAGCGGTTAGAGTAGCAAATGTAAATTAAATAGAAAACGCAAGAAAATCTCATTCAAAAGTATAACTTTTTATAGAGTACATGCCGAATTATTGAATTCCAAAAAAGTGCAAAATTTAGGTAAAAAGACATGTTTATGTTGAAGTCCCCCCATTTCCTGTACATTTTTAGTTAATTATTTATATTATATATGAAGTATGTATTTTCCATTTAATTTTTTTATTCATGTACAAAAATTTATACATATATGTATATGTATGTTTGTATATGTAAATAAAAAAAACAACAAATTATTTATTATTTAACCAGTTTGCATTCTTCATTGAAATATTTAAGAAGCTGTTGACGAACGTTCTCCGCTTTACATGTTAGCGGGTTGTAGAATATATCCGAACCAGAAGATGCTAAACTAGCAAACCGCAAAATGTTGCCGAATTTTGCCAATTTTGCCCGCGTGACCGCGAATGAAACATTAAAAGAGAACTTCCAGTGTCTCCATTCCAGATGTATCAGTGTGTAAATCGTCACCAATTTAGAATTAATTAAAAAGAAGCAGAAGAAGAATTAAATGCGCTGTACATGACTTTAAAGTTGGAATACTATTGCATCCACATCATTTTGCAACGCCATAAAACTGGATGCTGATCTTTCTACTACAGTTACTATCAAAGTGTTGCTGTTAACTTTGAAATTTTGAACAATGATCAAATAAAATGTTGCATAATTCTAGGCACATCATTTTATGAAAATGAGTGATCGTAATAAGCGAAAATCTGTTTTATCGTAATAATATTAAATTGGTTACTTCTCGTTGCAGAACTTTTTTATTAAGACTGCATTTTTAATAAATTCAATATTTTTATTAAATACAGTTTTTTCATTAAAGCTGTTCATTATGGGTTGATCTTTGCAATCCAACGCAAAAGCTGCAATTAAAATATTTGTTATGTAGTGGTTGCTTATTGTAGATTCAACTGCAAAAGGACTTAGGACTCCACCTTAATATTACCGCAAGGTAGGATTGTTGAAATGTCCTGTTATGGATGGTTGTGTCAAGCACAATACACACAATATTAGTTTTTAAGGGGCGGCTTATACAACCTTGCAGTCCAGACGATGGTCGCAAATCGCATATAGTGTATGTATGTATGTATAATTGGCGCGTACACCCTTTTTGGGTGTTTGGCCGAGCTCCTCCTCCTTTTTGTGGTGTGCGTCTTGATGTTGTTCCACAAATGGAGGGACCTACAGTTTCAAGCCGACTCCGAACGGCAGATATTTTTATGAGGAGCTTTTTCATGGCAGATAGTGTTCATTCGCATATGGTGTAGGAAGAGGAAATCGATTACCACCACTTGTACCCATACAATAGGTAATGGTTTGAAGCTGTATTTCCTGTGAAGAATTTAGGTGCATAAATTTCGCTGATGCAACCATATACTCTGATCAATATATTTCAATGTCACTGGATTAAAGTTCTGTTAACTAATTAAATTTGTATGGAATAAAATCATAAAAGTGATAATACATTGGCACCAGCCTCGTTTTTTTTAAGAAATATTGGCCGATTGTTTTCAATGGATGTAATGGCTACTCTTGAACGGCTCATCGCTGAACAGTTATGTGCACCATAAATTGGCCTGATCGCGCGATGAACACTTATCACAGAGCGTCGATTTTCGTAATACAATTGTACAATTTGTCAACGTTTTTAAAACGTAAGTCTTTCCATGATGAAATATGAATGAATACTTAAGGAGTTAGGGGTAGTCAGAATTTTGAAAAAATCGATTTCTTGAAGCATAATATCTTAAAAATATTGTGTTAAAATTTGAAGTGAATCCGACATATACTTTTTGACGTATTCAACAATTAATAAAGAGCGTTCGGGCGATCCGGAACCTAATTATCATCAATATGCCAAAAAAATGGATGCTGCACGTATGAAAGTGACAGATAAGTGCGATAACGATAACACTTGTGAAGGTAGAATGCTAAGTAGGCAACAGCAAATCGATATTTTAGAAGCTGCTATGACGGCTGAAAAACTATAGTATGGCCCAAGAATAGATGGCACAGTGTAATAAATTAAATAATTCGTATAACTCTACATAAATCGATAACAAAACTTTAAATGCGTTTTTCTCAAAACTATGTTTTTTGATCACTGAAACTTAAAACCCGCTTGGTAGATTTCAATAAAATATATACTGTTTTTAAAATCATAAAAAACTCATGCGTAATCGAAGGACTTTTTTTTTCTTTAAAAATTTCGATTTTTTTAAACAATTCGTCCCCTTAGTATTAAAATAGCCTATAAATTTTTTGATGTTTTGAGAAAATGAATTTCAAACTTTTTGCCGAAAGTAGCTCTCACTCAAATCTCGTTATGTCTGTAAATATTTATTATTTTTTGACTGACGTTTTGACCCACTTTGTGGAACTAGAATTTGACAAAATTTTGACCACATATAAAATCGACGATGGAGAATCCAAAAATTCAATAAAAAAATAATAGCCTATGAGCACATAGGCTATTGTTATACTAAGGGGACGAATTAATTGTCGGTTTTTTTTCGCGAAAATCTGAAAAATATTTCCTGAGGCCGCCATATTGTTAATTCTAAAAAAAAAACAGCTTATCTACAAATAAAACTAATTTCTCTTGTCTGATTGGTTTCAGATGAATCTCCAAGGGCTTGTGATGATCACCGCAAGGGACTTCTAGAGTCAAAACATAAAAGCCATGGGTTATTTTTAAAATGATTGACCTTAAGAATTGGTAACATAAATAAACCGTAGATAAAAGGATGAACAGTAAAACCCAAATTAAGATTAAAATTGCAGGTAGTGGAGAAGGTATTAAAAAAGGAAAGTGAGGTAAAAATAGTAGTATTAGGAGTTGGGATTAATTGGAATAGATTGAAATAATGAACCATTTGAGTATATTCAGCAATTTTCGGCAAGGAAGCGAAGCAATTTATGTTTGAAGCACGAGCTTTCTTTTACACGGATAGAGAATACAAAGTATTGACGTTCAGTCAGCAAATAACTGTATTTCATCGGGGCTAAGTTGAACACACGGCAAGACTTTGAAAACATAAGTCGATCTTTGAGGTATCTGGGTTCCCGAGTGCTTATGATCTTCTGGAGCAAATCGTCAAAATATACGAAAGGAATTTTTTCCGCAAGAACAAAAAAGTGGTCATAACGTTTTTTACAGTAAACATAACTTGCCATGTTGTTATTATTAATTTCTCTTTTTAAGATTTTGCTAAAGTCAATTCGAAACATGATTTATTAATGCTATGTTTTTATTTTTGTAAAATAAAGCAATTGACTAGGAAAAAATATTATGAAAATCATAATTTTTTCGGGCCTCTGACTACCCGAAGTGTAACGCAACTTCGCACTTATGCATATACATAAATTCATCTCCCTAGCGCAGAAAACTTCAATTAGTAAACTAAAACAAATTTCTTTGAAAATGAAAAACTTTTATTGTAATAAAATTTTGTAATACATAAACAAGTTTTTATTTCTTTCAATTCGATATTTAAAATTTTTCGCGATCACGAGATTAATACAAGGTAATTCTCGTAGTTTTAGAACCTGAACAAATATCTGAATTCCGGAATGTGTGTGTGTGTTTTTTTTGTGTTGTTTTGAATTATCGAAACTTTTATGGATCGAATAGCAAGTTATTGATATAAAAAATTTTCTAAATTAATAAATAGTGCGCACAAAAATATGCAACATGCTCACTTTGACTCCAGATTGTTATAAAGATATTTCAGAAGTGATGCTTAGATGCCAGCAGAGAAAAATTCCTAGGCGGTGCCTTTTTGAATGTCAACTTTCTCATCTGTCAAGTAGACAAAAATGTACAATTTTACACGAAATTACGAAAATGGTCGAATTTTACGAACAACATATCCCAAAATTCGTGAGATTTTTGTTAGAAATAATCATCCGAATGAGTCGACAATTCCAAGGTTGGCGACAAAATTTGTGTCGAGGATAGAAAAAGGACTGAAGTTATTGTACAAAGAAACATTTTCAGCATACCTTATGTTCCAATGATGTTCCAGATTTGGCCAATAATTATGGTGAAGAAAAATTGTGTGAGGAGAACTTCAGCTGCCGCGTCACGGGGGGATTCACCAACCGAATTCTGCGCGATCATTTCACGTAACGAAGGGGCATTGTGTCAATAGTTTTCATATATCACTAACACATTCTTAGATTTTTTGTATACAAGGTGAAGACCAAAATAAACAAGACTGGCTTCATAAAAATGTTTTTGATGGCACCATCGTTTTAATGAGTTAGTGCGTAGGGAGTTGCATCCCGAGCTGACTTCCAGTGAAAGCTTGGTGACATTCGGTTCAGTGGAAGCGAAGTTATTGCGTCTAAAGTGTCAGTATGCCGGTGTCATCGGTGCAAAAATGCGCTTCGAACAGAGAGCTAATATCAAATTTTGTTTTCAAATCGGTAAAACGTTTACCAAAACATTTCAATTAATGAAAAAAGTTTATGACGATTATTGTCTATCTCGTGCCAGAGTTCATGAGTGGTTTACACGTTTTAGAGATGGTTGTGAGGACATAAATGACAATGAACATAGGGGCGGGAACATCACCGGAAACTTCATCGAAATTGTTCGTAAATTTGTCAAAAATATACCGAAATCATCGTTCAAATTCATAGAATCGGAGTTGAATATCTCCAAAACATCAATTTATCTCATTTTAACTGATCATTTGGGCTTACGAAAGATCTGTACTCGTTTCATGCCGTAGAAGGAAATTGTCCACAAGGAGTTCATGCCAACGAGCCAAACCGTCAATGCCATTTTCTATCTTGGCGTTTTGAAGCGTTTGTTGCATCGCATTCGTCGAATTCGCCTTGAATACCGCGAGGAAGCTGGCTTTTATTGCATGATAGTTCACCATCTCATTGATCCACTCTTGTAATTTTTTGACTAGAAATCGCATTTTAACCATCAATCACTAACCGTATTCACCTGATGGCTCCCTGTAACTTCTACCCCTTCAAAAAATTGCATTTGGCTATGAAAGGAAAACATTTTGCGTCCGTGGAGACCATCCAAAAGGCTTATACCGACATCTTGAAGGACATTCTAGTCAACGACCTGAAACACTCTTTCGAAAAGCTTTTAGATCGCGCAAAACAGTATACCGAGGCCAGAGGGGACTATTTTGAATAAATAAACTCGAAATTATCAAAACAAAGCTCCTGTCCTTTCTATTTGAGCTCAGTCTTGTTTATTTTGGACGTCACCTTGTATAAGCCGATTCATAACCCGGCTACGTCACACCATCAGCTAATGCTGTCAAACTCCCTGACAACCGGTCTGAGCCAGACCTCTAAAATTGTTTCAGAATGCTTATGTTGTGTTTTTGTGCTGTTGAATTGACAGAATTCGGGCTTGTATTGGTCTAGCTGTAGAGTTTTTATTGCGTTTTTTGGCTAACAATCGACTTTTTACCTTTCTTTTCTCTTGTCTATTACCTTCCTTGTTTACTTTAATCGAATCTTACTATTCAGATCTGTTTATAAATCTTCGGTATTGAATATATGAGAAATTACCATGTAGAATTCGGTTGCATCTCCCAAATGACGTGGCAGCCGAAGTTCTCCTCACAATTTTCGTTTTCGTCATCGTTAAAGAGCAAACCTGGTAAACCTATCATCCTTGCTAAAATCTAACCTAACCTGAGTTCTCCCACACATCTAAACTACAATTAATCTAGCGAAGGTATCCTCTTTGTTCCACTCTTATCTGAAATCGCTAAGTGAGAAAACAATACAGGTGCAATTTATATAAATTTTCTATTTTTGTAAACACCAAGTCTTAGCAATTGTTCGCATTTTAAAGATTTATTAACCTAGTCTTGAAGCTCCTTATCATTGAGCTTTTGGTTGTATGTATTTGTGTTATACTCAGCTACTGAATGTTGCACATTTGTGTTTACCTTTTTCAGTTGCATATTTGTTATTTTTTACTCTTTCTTCTGCGCCCCCTATTGATGTTGCACGTCTGTCAATGACACTTTCCGGTTTCACACTTCAAACTGACTGACTGATATTGCAATATGCTCTGCGTCCTTCAAAATAATATAATAATAGAAAATTCCAGCAGCCAGCCGAACAATGTACACAAAAAACATTAACAAAAAAGCCAGCACAAAATTGACAATAACAGCAGCAAGAAAATTACTTGAATGGCTCTTGAAATGAAAATTATCCCTGCAACAAGGACACCCTCAAGGGGAAGTCACATAGTAGACTCGTAGTAAATGTCCTAACATTCCTGCTGCTGGCAGAAGTAATATAAACACAAACATTAGCCCGCAAATCTCAACAAACAAAAAAGAAAACCAAAAAAGTATAAACAATTTTCTTATGCACTCACGTGTAGCAGCGATTCACGAACTCAAGGGCCGTGTGCAAGCACGCCGCCACAAAAGTTGTTGAGTGCCCCTTGAGCAAGCGGCCACCCTCCTCAACTTCTGGCTGGTTGGAGATAACTTTTTGCCAGCCGATATGTGTAGTGAATGTTTAATACTGCGCTCTGAGTGCTCACATATGTGTGTATGTAGAAAAGCACATCCTTGTATTTATTTTGACTGCACACAAATTTCGTTATTCGTCTGTTGACACTAAATCGCATGTTAAGTGTAATTTTTACCTCAATCAAGCACTTGCTTTTGGTATTTCGAGTGGAATCTCTTGCGATGTTATTGCTCACTATACTCACACTCAAGCATGCAATACTTCGAGAGTAAGCCTGTTTCACCCCTACAGTGTAGTATATATATAAATATATCCAGATTCGTGAGGAACTTGCTCGTTTTTGGACTGTACAAGATTGAGCTCAGCCACTAACAGATGTTTCAACTACATAATTTTATGAGACAATTTAATTTTTTGCAGAATGTAACCATTTGGAACTTGCTTTAAGTTATCATTGCTCTACGCTCTTTTAGAAAGAAAAAATGTGAAAGGTGTTCGGGAAATTATTATTGGTGATACCGATTGCTGCGCTGCGGGCATTACTGCTGTGGAAGAGAATCACTTTGAAATCTAAAATTCCTAATGAATTTTTTTTTTTTTAATTTGCTGAACAAATTGATGTTATAACAAATAATATCTTTTGTGCTTTTTCAAATTACCGTTATATTGAAAGTGGACATGGTGTGTGGCCGATTTAGTTTATTTTGAATACTAATCTAAAATATAAATATCGAATTCCTTCAAATAACTAAAATTTCACTCTACTTATAGTGACACGAATAAATGGGCATAGGTACGAGTTGTGTTCTAAAAATAAGGTGAATTTTAATTCCCTTACAAGAAAAGGTGAGTGAGAAGGTGCAAAAGGCAGCATTTTTTACCACAATTCTGGGCGTTTTTTTTCATACTGCTTCACGCAAATGGCGAATAACTCCAAAGTAATACTCCTTATTTACCATACGACCTTGTGGTAAGAACTCCTGATGCACTACGCCATGGTAATCGAAGAAAACAGTGAGCAAAACCTTGACATTTGATCGAGCTTGGCGTGGTCTTGGCTCTCGTGGACTCTTCCACTGGGACAATTGGGCTTTGGTTTCGATGTCATAACCATTCTCCCATGTACCCATGATTCATCACATTTAAGCAAACCTGGGCCATTGTTGACGTCATTCAACAATTTCTGAGCGATGCTCATGTGACGTTGTTTTTGGTCAAAATTCAGCAATTTTGGAACGAACTATTTGAAAATTCACCTGTTGACCAATTTGTACACACCTCATACATAACGAACAAAGTTATAATAAATACCTTTGTCCACTATTGTGTTCGGGTATACAAATCAGTGGCAAGGCTCTCATCTATATTTGCTATTTTTTTTTTTTTGTTTGTGCTTTCGGGAAATCTCTGAAACTACTGAATCGATTCTACAAATTCTTTTACTTATAAAATATTACATGGGCGTTTACAAATTGACACGATTACTAATGTTAATACTGATACCATCACAAAAATAAGAAAAACAAGCTCCCAAGAAGTTATATTATGCATCAAAACTCGAATTAAACATAAAAAAGCACCCGGATATGATATGCTGATAGGCAAAACCAAACTACCAATTGAGGCTTGTATATTCCTTAGAAACGTGTTTAATGCAATGTTTCGCTTACAATACTTCCCAAAAGTATGGAAAGTCGCAGAAATCATTGCGCTACCAAAACCGGGTAAAAACCCAACAGCTTTAACTTCATATCGACCTATGATATGAGCCTACTTCCGACTATATCTAAAATTGCAGAAACACTTTTACATAACAGAATTATCCAACAAATGCATCGAGTTAGACAAAAAATAATTTCAGACATGGAAAATAAACGATATTGCGTTGCTGTATTTTTGGACGTCGCAAAAGCTTTTGAGAAAGTTTGGCACAAAGACCTCTTACATAAAATTAGGACAATATTACCACTGGACTATTATTTAATTATCAAGAGCTACTTTACTGATCGATTCTTCTACGAGTACATTAAATAAAATGGCAAATACTCACATATACATCTAATAACAGCAGGAGTTCCTCAAGGGTGCGTTCTAGGACCACTGCTATGTGTCTTATTTACCTCTGGCACACCACTCCCAGATGAAACTAATTCAACTACAGCAACATTTGCAGACGACACAATTTTATTGTCATCTGACAAAAACCTCTCAACCGCAACAACAAAATTACAGATATACAGCAACAATGTAAATAAGTGGTTTGACAAATGGAGTTTAAAAGTAAATGAGTACAAATCTGTACAAGTAATATTTACGATAAGAACAAAATGTCTTGGAATCCATCTGGACTCAAAATTAACTTGGAAAGATCACATCAAAAAGAAAATAAAGCAAATTAAGGAAAAATTTCGACAATTTCATTGGCTAGTAGGTAGAAATTCTAAGCTCAGTATTTCCAACAAACTTCTAGTATACAAGGCGGTCATTAAACCAATCTGGACGTACGGACTTCAAGTGTGGGGAACTGCAAAAAGAACTCACATAAACAAAATAGAACGACAACAATCAAAAATCTTAGGTATAAAAATAAAGTGCACAAAAAATGATGTCATCCATACAACGTTCAATATATTATACCATTAATCGACGAAGAAATAAAAGCGATATCAACAAGATATTTTAACGAAATATACCAGCACAAAAACAAAGACTTCCATACGCTCTCACATCTTGAAATAAGAGCTTTACGACGTCTGAAGAGAAATCGACCAATTGCTGTATTCGTCTTGGCACTGGCCATGATGAAATATATTTAATAATTTTCCTAACTAATTGTTACAAAATGTACTATTTAGTTGTCAGTATGTATGATTAATGTAGGAAAAAAAAACTAAATAAAAAATAAAAAAAAACTTATAAAAAGCTACGGAAGCCCGCATGTCACATGCTTGTTGAAGATACAACGATGAGAATACTGCTATTATAAAATCAATGCTTTTCGATAAAATGGGAATGATATATAATATTAAAATATGATAAAAGAAACGCTTTTTCGAAAATTCATTTTTATATATTATATTTCGTATAATGTTTATAGTTATAATGAGCCAGCATAGATCAAATCTCTTGGGTGTGCAGGTAACATTTATGTTAACTGGGTTCCATGATATAGGGGCATAGCGGGAAATGAAATTGCTGATGAACTTGTCAGAAAGAGGTCGATTGAATTGGTCTGAGGTCTCCTACGTGGTCATCGGTCAGCAAAGCGCAGAACAGATGGAGCTCCATTTCTTCGTGTACTATTTCGCAAGCCCTTTGACCCCAGTAAAAATAGACGCAGAAAGTTCTGCGGACTCCACGTCATTCAATTTCCAAACTCGTAGCTGTGTTTACCGGTCATTGGACGATCAGCATACATGCTCAAAAGCTAGGTTTGCCATTTAATTCGCATTGCAGAAGCTTGGGCGACCTTTCAGAGAAGGAGAATGTTGAGCACTTCCTGTGTAAATATCCGAAACTGCAGCTAGACGGTTAAGGTGACTGAATGCTCGTTTCTTCGATAGCCTGGGGCAGCGCGCTCACCTAAATTCCATCAATATTCTCCATTACCTCAACAGTTCTGGCTGCTGTAGATATCTGCCTGCTGGAGGTCTCATAATGGTATTAAACCGGCGACTTAGTGCTTTGCTAATACTTCAGCCATTTTACCAATCTACCTTAGATAATGAGGTAGAATTTATAAAAAAAAAAAACAATAAATAACCATGGTGATGATCAAATGTTGCTGGCTTAATTAGTTGAGCACAAGTGTATCTAATAAAATTTGTTCTACAGTAAATTTTTAAACAAACAAGCCTCGCACAATTATTCAATTCCACTACACCCAGAGCTGGATATTAACAACAAGCACTCCTATACTCTCAACATGATCAGCTTGTTGTTATCGCTCACTATTTAAAAAGCTCTAAAAGAGCTGTTCTCTTTTCGTTATCTTGCGCTTTTGGCTTTACTTTTCTCCTTCTACTTATATGCAAATATAATATGTTTACAAACAAATGAAGTGATCAAAACAAAATCGAAAAAAAATATGCAAAAATAAGAACATAAAAAATTTGTGGTTGGCAAAAGCTCGATAAACAACTTTTGGCGTCACTTATCTATGCCGTACGTATACTCTATTTATGAGAACATGCACAAATCGATATAGTGAATGTAAAAGTGCAAAGTATTATGGTATGTGCATATTTTATTAATTATTCCACAAAGAAGCAAAAGCTTGTCGCTAGTGGCATTGTCTCGCAGAATTGCGAATTGGCACGTTCGAATTAGGGCTGGTATATTTTAGTATTATTCTTTCAATATTTGAACTTTTTCACCATCATCAAATTTCTCTCTTAAACATATAAATACTATAATAAAAAAACAACTGGAGACATGTTATCAAGGCACTTAAAAACAGCTGACCAATTCAGCTGGCATCATTTGGCTATTGCAAAGGTGCGGTCATATGCGGTGCAAGCGGAAAAGCAGGTAGGTTTTGATGAATGCGCTGCGTTTTTAGCGTCATAAATTTAATTTAATATTCGCTTTGTTTAAAATCGTATTTATTGTTCTATTTTGTTCTTAGTCAAAAAATGTAACTGACGTCAGCTTAGAGAATGCACGTCCATACTCAGAAGTGCCGGGACCAAGTAAATTGGAGCTTATACGTTTATTTCTGCCTGGAGGTAAGAAGACATTTGTATACTCTGTAATACAAAAAAGTTTTTTTGTGTACCTATGTTTTGAATTTTTAACTAGAAAGTCATTCAAAAGCGCTTTACTCGGATTTTTTTACTACCTAAAAAACCGCAGGTTGTGAAATTTGTTTCCGATTAGACCAGTAAGAACGAGGTAGAAAGATTTATAGAATGAGAATAAGGAGTGAGAAATAAAATACGAAATTATTTTCTTTTTCAATATACTATTTAATGGGCCTCATTTACCACTTAAATCAAAAAGTCTAAAATCAAAAAATTGTTTGTCAAGGCCTTCAAAATAGCAGACGCAGCCGATTTAATTTCATCATTAGCAGTAAATAATTTCGCTTATTTAATTTTTCTGAAAAAAAGTATTCTGAATAGAGTAAGTCGAGTGAAGAATCTCCCACAAGAAAACAGCAGCTAAAAAGCATCTCACTAAAACGTACAATTCGTACACAAATCTAAAAAATTTTTGTAGAGTTTGTACTATGTAATAAATAAATAATAAATCTACATTTTACCATTTTCCTAATTTTCTGACGCATTTTCTAAGAACTCTGTTCTATTTTAAATAGTTATACTAAATTTCATTCATGGCAAAAAAGTATACAAATTTTTCTCTACCACTCTCAACTTTCAGGAGAATTTTCAAAGAAACCATTTTTTACCGCCATAGCGGGCATGGAGAAAAAGTATGGTCCAATTTTTCGTTTCCCTGGTGTATTTGATAAGCCAGAAATTGTAATCAATTTAAATCCGGCAGATTACCCGATTATTTTCCGCAATGAGGGAGCTTGGCCGGATCGCCGCGTTTTCGACACATTCGTCTATCATCGCGAAAAGCATCGAGGCGAGTTCTTTCAAGGTGTCGAGGGCGTTATATCTACGTGAGTATTGAATCTTTAATAACGAATTTCTACACTGATTTATTGATTTATTTTGAAACATTCTAGCTCGGGAGAGAAATGGGCCGAAATGCGCACAGCCGTTAATCCAATACTGATGCAACCGAAAAATGCAAGCTTGTACTTGAATACACTCCTAGAGGTTAATAATGAATTTTTGGAAAGGTATACATAATTTTTTTTTTTACTATATTAAGTGTGCATATTACTTTCATCGAACAACTCCCCTTGCACCATTAGAATTCGGTACATCCGCGATCCCACTACACTTGAGGTGCCTGGCGATTTTATCGACGACCTAAGTCGGCTTGCTTTAGAAGGTATCGCTGGCATTGCACTTAACACACGTCTCGGTTTGATACATAAAAATCGTGACTCGTCCGAAAGTAAGACTATCATGAAGTCTGTACGCAGATTCTTTGTACTCTCAGAAGAGCTGGAAATTAAGCCATCTATATGGAAGTATGTGAAAACTCCGAAGTTCTACGAAATGATGAGAACACTCGATACACTCACCGACATTTGCAATAAGTACATCAGCGAAGCGTTAAAGCGCATCGAACACGATAGTGAAGGCAAACTCGCCTCGGAGGTAGGAAAGGAGAAGAGTGTGTTGGAGAAGTTGGTGCGCGTTAATAAGAAATTTGCGGTTGTTATGGCGCTGGATATGATGGTAGCTGGTATTGATACGGTAAGTGCAACCACGCAAACTAAATAAAAAATATGAAAATTAATTTCAGTCATTGGATTACACAGACGAGCTCTACTTTGACTGGCCTACTGCTGTGCATTGCAAAGAATCCCGATAAACAGCAAAAACTCTTTGAGGAAATCAAACAAATTCTACCGCAAAAAGATTCACAACTTAAAATTGAGAATATGCAAAACTTGCCGTATTTGCGCGCCTGCATCAAGGAGGCCATGCGCCACTACCCTATTCTACCAGGAACAGTGCGACGCCTGCCTAGTGATGTAGTGCTGAGCGGCTATCGAATACCCGCCGGCACCGACATATCCATAGGCGCAAATTTACTGATGCGTGACGAGCGTTATGTGCCCCAACCGGATAAGTTCATACCGGAGCGTTGGCTGCGCAAAGACAAATCCGCTCAAGCTTTAGAAGGTCAGATTAGCAATCCATTTTTGTATGTACCCTTTGGCTTTGGGCCACGCAGCTGTGTGGGGAAACGTATTGTCAATATGGAGTTGGAAATTACTTTAGCGCGTTTAGTGCGAAATTTTTATATTGAATTTAATTATCCAACAGAAAATGCATTTGAAATGAAGTTTATGATTGTGCCGCAGATACCACTGAAATTCAAATTCGCAGAGAGGAAAGAATAACTTATGAGGACGAAGGAGCAAAGAAAAGAGCGGGAGATGGAGCATTCAACTGAAAAAATATTTTAAAGTGCACTGTAATGCCTTTTGCATATCTTTATCCCATAGTATTTTTTGATATCCGATATTCGATATTTTGTTTTCTTAGCCCTTAAATGCCGAAATTTTTCTTTTCCATCGAAATAAATAATTTGCTACCTTATTCAATTCTAAAGCAGCTTGACTACTTTTGTTTTGTTTTTTTTTTTGTTTTAGTATAGTTCTTTCTGCAAAAAATAGCATTCATAAAATTCTAAAATTCAATCTTTGTACAAAATTTATTAAAATTCTATAAACTTGAATTTTACAAGCTATCAAACTGACAGAAAAAGAAATTATTTCCTATTTTCGTATAAAACTTGAAAATTTGATTTGCATAGTTTTTGTTAGACAAAAGCTGTGTTTTAAAACAACAAAATTATGAACATTACAAAAAAAGGAATATAGTGAAAACTGGTCAAAATATTGATGTGCTACCATTTTGTCGCGTGGTGTAAGTGTAAGGTGGCGCAAAATTAATCAGTCTATCGGAAGATTTATAATTTTTGCAAATGGGGTTGTACGCCAATCATATTTGACACTTGTGAACTAGACAGCTGCGATATACAAGCAGTTGAGCAGTGGAGCGCGCAAAGGTCAAAATAAAGATTTGAATCACTGAAAATCATTTTTTATTTGGTAGAAAAGTGATTCAAAAGAAAATTTCGGACGATTTTTTTTTTTGTAATTTTGAACTTTTTTAACCGCTCCGTGTTTTGATAAAATTGTTGTATCATATCATGTTGTATCGTATGGATTTCCGTAGGTGTTCTTATGTATAGTCGAAAATAATAAATAAATATACTTAAAAAACAAAAACGAAGAAAAAAAAACTAAAAATAGTGATCATACTAATTAATATGATTATGGCATGTAGAGATATAAATATCCATTTTAGGGCCTTTTCCAAATTTTTTTATTTCTTGTATTTCCGCTAAAAACCTACCGAAACTTGATTATTTTTTCCGCCACATTAGTCGAACTCCTTAATAAATAAAAGGGTTTTTCAATTTCACCTTAGGTGAGCTCCAGGTTTTAATGATGCGATTTGAAGTTACTACGAATGAAGCTAAAAACACAACTGTGAGAGTTTTTGTAAGATGCTTTTTTCCGCTTAAGACGATTTTCTATGCTGGAAGATTACGAGGTTCGGTTGATGAAATATTAGACTTAAGCTGTTACGAAAGAAGTACGCAAGTGCCAAATGCCAGCAGTCGACTGCTCTTGCATTCTGCATGGCTGAAAGATGTGAAGTACAAAGCGGAGCAAGATAATGCGCTGACCCATTCCACATTGTCTGTAAAGAGGTTTATAGTCAAGCATCCCAATATAAGACTTCTGCTTTATTCGCGTGATCTTACGCCATGCGACTTCCCCCCTGAAAGAAATTATTAAAAACACAAAACAGCAAACGCAACGAGCTGATAAAAGATGACTTCAGCACTGTTGAAAAAAAAATGGGGAAAATAGAGGAGGAGTACATTGAAAGTGGTAATAAGTAGTGGGTAGACGGGAGGGAAAGCTGTATGTGAGGTATTAACGGAATTATTTATTTTTTAGACTTTCTATAATGTATAGAATATAATATTGGGCAAATGTTCCGCACAGCTTCGTAAGGTTGGGTGGATTCGAGAGCGACAATTCTTAAAGAATCGAATGTCTAGATCCAGTAGAATTTAAGTAATGGTCTGAGTGATGTTGAGTTTGAGGACCAGTGTTGCCGCAACTGAAAAAGAAAAATTCAAGTATTTTTGACATGGTCTTAAATTTTTCAAAAAATTGGTTTATCTACAGGCTTGAGTATTGTAAATAAACTGAAAAAATTATGAAAAACTATTAATAATTTTGAAACTTAATAAACATTGCAAATTTTGGTCGCATTCTCAAAGTGAAATACCTTCCGGTCTTTTCAACATTTAAAAAAAATCTTTTGTTTTTAATTTTTTAAGATAAAATATATGTTTAGGAATTTTTATTAATTTTATTTTTCGGAATTTTTGTGGAATTTATTATTTTTTCTTCATGTGGTATGTTTGAAATTAAAGACATCCCAGTTCACGAAATACAGCCATTTAAACAATAACAACAACAGACTCTATTCTAAAAAAATAAATTAAGAAAAAATATCACTTTAAACAACTCAATACCAAAATTTTCACCATTGAGCATCTCAAAGTTGTTAATTTTTTTCAAAACCTTACCACTTGACTACTTCTTACTCGACCAGGTCTATAATACTTAGATCACTAGACATAAAATCACTTGTAATGGAAAGTTTGGAACCAGATCGATATACGAGCATATCAGCGATCGTTATGTGCCATGATTTTAGCTCTCATTTGAGATTTCAGATTCATAGTAGGCCAAAAGTCCAGATCGAACCGAAACAAACTCAAGTTTGAAGGGGGGAAATTCTAAGAAAAAGGAGCCCCAAAAATAGGCAAAAATAAAAGCATTTTTTTCGATTCAAAGAAAAGTACCATACATACCTATGTAATATTTATTAAAAATCGGATTCAATTTCATCAAAAACGAAGCAAAACTATTAAAACGAAATTCTAACTCCCCCCCATTCCCTATTCATAGAAGTGTCTTATATCTTTATACACATTCGGGAAGTAAAGGTAAAAGAGATACATTCTATGCACTGCGACCAAAATGAGAAGTCGGAGTGGCCAAAAATTAGTGTCGAAGAAAATACAAGATTTGGTAGGCCAACAGTCGGAAATGTCGATCAAATCACGGAAATAGCGGAATTGAGCGGGCATATGAAAATTATTATTTTCCCTAAAATCCGAATATTAAACACAAAAATAAATAAATATATGGGTGCAACATAATGGTTTAGATACGAGAAAAAAAAATATCGCACTCAAATCGCGGTGAGCCGACTCAAACAATCACCAAGTCCAACTTAACACCCCAGTAGAACACGCCTTGGTATAAAAACAGGAACACCATTTCGAAAGAAAAGAAGATTATTACGGCTTTTAATTCAGAAGTAAAGGAAGTAATAAATAAAAGAACAATACAATATTTTACAATGAATTAACATTTGCTGGATTACATAAATTTATCATAATATAGCAAATGTGGCATTTTTCTTTCATAAGTTAATTTTTCGCTTTATCAACTGAAAGCTCTGAACTCGAATGCGTTGTCGGGTATAAAATATTCAAATAACAACTAATCAAAATATTTTTCATTTGCCATGCGCGATGCACTTAACAAATGCAATTCCTATTTTGCTTAGAATAGCAACAATGTAAGTAGATAGCAAACAAATATTTATATGCGCCTTATAACAAGTTGATCAGTTAGTTGAGAAACGTTGAGGTGCTCAGTTATAACTTTTTTCGGACGAGTGTGACGAGTCGAAATTTGCTTGTCGCTTTATGCGTATTTATATTTGTTTTCAAAGTGTTTGATTAATTATTAAATTGTACTTACAAAATGTTATCGCATTATCTAATGCCAATGATGGGACGTTCGTTGAGTGCAACTTCGTTAAGGCGATATGCGGCAGCGGTGCCACAGCCCCAGGTTGCTTTAATTGTGACAATTACTGTTATTATATTTTTGTGTAAATTTATGTTTGGTATTATTTACTTGGTTATTTTCTTTGTTTTTTTTTTAATTTATTTTGTGCGGAATTGAGATTTATAGTTAAGTGAAAAAGATACTACTTCGGATAGCTTGGAAAATGCGCGTCCGTTTTCGGAGATGCCTGGTCCAAGCAAATACGAACTGATACGTGGTTTTATGCCAGGAGGTAAGAAAATGTATATATTAAAAAAATATATATATATTTTTAAGGAAATGTATACATTATTGAACAAAAAAAATAAATTTTTATTAGCACAAAATAGAAAAATATATATCTACTTGTAAGCCCGCATCACCCTAGGGTCATTAAGCTAAAGTGCCGAACTTGTCTTTACTATGAAAAAAACACATTTATTTGATTTCTGATTAAATTTTAAAGCGCATTTCTTGCACGACTTACCTAGTAATTGCTTAATATTGATATGTCACATTATATATGTATGTATATTTTTTATATGAAGAAAATATGCAACACCGTCAAAGAAAAAAATTATCGCGAATTTGAGTCACTTCAAACAGACACTTTATTATATGGTATCAAAATTTGACGGGCTATAAACTGCGTACATATACTTGCATATATAGTTTTTCAATTCTGATAAAAAAGTTTGAAATTTTGATAAAAATTCGAAAAGAGTTTAACTGTTTCTAAAAACCGTAAACCCGAATAATTCTTTGCACGAAAAATGAATCGACAGACGGCTCATTCCATTGTCGTTAAATAATTGTAAATATTTTTTTTTTCTGAATATTACATAAGTAAATTCAAAATTTTGCAAAGTATAAATACTACTACTACTACTATATGTAGAAAATTAATAATTAAAAAAGTAATTAATTATAATTTAGTTAATTAAAAAAATAAGAGAACACTAGTGGTCAGCACATCGCGTTTCTACAATATTATTTTGTCCACAAGTTTATATACTATATATTATTAAGAAATTATTTAATTTACTAACATACAAAATTTAATTTATGTACGCATTGTTAATATCAGAAACAAACCGACGACGACGGCATTTAGAAATTAAATCAAACAAAGCGAACGCACCCCAACATACATACTCGTATATCCATAACACTCATGCATGGCATTGCTTGCTAAGAATCGTTTATAATAGTGATCGCGCAATAAAATCATAATACAGCTCATACAACAACAAAACTGTTTTCTAGTGTTGTTACTTAACCCTTTGGTGGGCAAATTCATCTACAGACTTACATTCTAAATACGCGTAATTTCATTCAACTTAAATATGCGTGGATTTGTTTACACCCGCACGCTCTTGTGCCCCATAGTATTGGATTATAATTTTATTCACATACAATTTTTTGTAGCATCATTAAGGAATCGAGATAGATATAGATATATATACCAAAAATGCTCAGAGAGATGAAGGGAGTGGCATATCCATACTTGGTGTATAATACATATTACTCTTTGTCCAAGGTATTTTTGTATTGAAAATGGGTGAAATGCCTACTTCCATATAACGGTAATTTCCAAAAAAGGAAAAAACGTGAAACTTTCGTTATAAATAAGCAAAATTACCAAATTTGGTACGAGTGATGAAAATACATATGTATATATAAAAATATGTAAGTAAAATTTTCAAAAATGAACGGAGCTACGCTTACTTTTGGGTAAATGCATGTTAGTGTATTCTCTCTTAAACGGACATTTAAGGGACTAAAAAATGTGTCCGATGATGGAAGGTATCTGTCTAGAAGAAAAATGTAAGACATAATATAATATGTTACTAGAGAGTTAACGTGCTATGGGAGGGTTATCCGCTCAAGAGAAAAACATTGGCCTTTTAATTCTTAAGGATTTGTGGGATGTACTGAAAAAAGTGTCGGCTTATGGGGAGTGCCCGTTGAGAGAGAATACACTGTATGAAGAATTAATAAAATTTGCCTAAACGTGGTACTCGTGTTGCTTTCCACTTACTTAGATAAAACTGGACACGAGCTCGTTTCGGAGCCGAAGAATCCGGTTCATACGACTCCTTAGCCTCTTGTTTTGACAAAGGATTATGGTGATAGACCCAAGTCTCATCCATAGTGATGAATAGATGCACAAAATCCACTTTATCTTCTCAAAATTCGAATGTGTTTTTGTTCGACTGGTAGAAAATGCAGTACTTCTGTCAAAATATTGCTTACACTGCCCAATGAGATACCTAGAACTTGGACTAAATCTCTATTAGTCACTTGACGATTATCCAATACAATATCCAGTATTTTTTCTGCGATTTTTGGTGTTCTTACAGTTTTTGGTGGTCTTTGACGTGGATTAGCTTCAAGGCCTGTACGACCACAATGAAATTCAGCAAACCATCTTTCTACTGTACTAATTGATGGCGGAAAGTACTTATATACTTTCAACATTCGCTGGTAAATTTTTTTTGCTTTTAAACCTTCTAAAAATAAAAATTCAGTCACTGCACGATACTTGATTTTTGCCATTGTAGAAAACACTGTGACACGTCGATACTAAATGGCTCGTAAAGAATTAATGAACTGACAGATTGAAATGAAACTAGACACACGTTCATATGAAGAGTGTACCAATATAAAAAGGTTATCTGGAAGGTGAGCTGGAATCGTCTCAGCACATTCTTCTCAGTTAGCCTGGTCACATCGGGCTAAAATTCAGACAGATGGGCTGTCACTTATCCGCTACACATGTGGATATAGCAGGTTTAAATATCACACATCTGGTAAATTTTATATGTAGCTTGAAGCGGTAAGGTTTAGTATAAATGGCAATTTTCCGTTGAGCTTCCTGATATAAGTTTTTGTTCTCTTTTAAGTTTTAGATTAGGTTAGGTTGGGATGGGTTGAGGTGCTTGCCCGGAGAGAGGCCAAATTGAGTTCTCCCTTTATGATTCCATTCCAAAGGAAATAAGAAGGAATATTCAAACTAATAGGAGAGAAAGTGAAGCCGGAGGAGGGATTGGGTATATGTGTATGACGACCGAACGATAGCTGAGTAACGGTTGCGTTAATCGCCTCATGCTGCTGATGAAGTTCATTAGATTGTTAATATCAAGGCCTTTTATATCAGCAGGTGTTGCAAAAAACTTAAAGCAAAGATACCTGAATTTTCGCCCCAACAGTTAAGGAGAAAGTGCTTAGATAATTCCATCTCATCTTCCATACAAGTAATGCGAAAAGGACTCGAGGTATGACGAGCCTCGCAGCACGTAAAGCTACTCGCACCATACTATGTATTTAAGTTTTAGACAACTTTCGTTATAATTTTTTGGGATGTGCGCCTCTGAATTCCAAATCAAAAAAGACTGTAGGAGCTGACATTAAATGGAAGCGCAAATTAAGATAATTTGGAAATTTTTTCTGAATTTTTTATATGAGAGTTGGAACAAATACCTTTAAAGTAGTATGCACATTTAAGTATTTCAAATTAAAATTGAATATGTTCTATAAATTAAAAAAAAGTGTCACTTTGAAAAAAATATTAAAAATGTGTTCCTTTTCAAGTGAATTTTCTTGATTATTATAGACAACATAAAAAGATTAACTTCCGTCTTCTAATTAATTGATTGTATTCTTTAAGTCTTGCCTCTTTTTAATAAAAGTAAAATTTTGTAAAAAGTAAAAGTGTAGCAAAAAAGTAGATCTTTATTTACTTGTAAAAAAATAAGCTTTACAGACGAAGTTTAGTATAAAATTGTAAAAACAGGGTTTCGTTTAAGCAACTGTATTAAATAGGGTTAATAAATATATTAATGAAATTAATTATTTATTTACCTTCTTCAATTGCATTATATAGGTTTTACTGTGTTTGTGTAGAGTATTATTTTAAAAAAGTATCTCTTTGTATATTCGAATTTCATTGCTTAACATTAACATTATTCTTCTTCCACCATTTAGGGGAATATTCTAAACAAACATTTATTGCAGCAATAGGAAAAATGCAAAAAAAGTATGGCGACGTTTTCTACTTTCCCTCCATATTGGGCAAACCGGAAATGGTAATAGATCTAAATCCAGCAGACTATCCCATCATATTCCGCAATGAAGGTATATGGCCTGAGCGCCGTGGCCTCGAGACATTCGCCTACCATCGGAACGTACATCGCGCAGATTTCTTTCAAGGCATTAATGGACTGGTCACAACGTATGTGTACTTAAGAAAGTTGAGCATATATTCCCTAACTTTCAATCTTGTAGAGCTGGGGAGGATTGGGCCAAAATTCGCACAGCAGTTAATCCGATTTTGATGCAGCCGAAGAATGCCAGACTTTACCTGAATACAATATTGGAAATTAACGATGAGTTCCTAGAAAGGTTGTTTTAATATATATGTATACTTATACATATACATATATAATATACGTACCTGTATGTATATACATATTTGAATTCAATGTTCTCACTTCCACGTCTTCTTGTTGAATGTATTTACAGAATTCGTGACACACGTGATCCGGAGACACTCGAAGTACCTGGTGACTTCCACGACGATATGAATCGTCTAACATTGGAAGGCATTGTGGGAGTTGCACTCAACACTCGTCTGGGCATGATACATAAAAATCGTGACAGTGCCGAATGTAAATTACTTTTGAAATCGATACGCAACTTTTTTGACTATTCCGAAGATTTGGAAATAAAACCATCCTTTTGGAAGATCGTCAAAACACCGAAATTCTACAAGCTGATGGACACATTAGATACTCTAACTGATGTATGTAACACTTACATTGATCGGGCGCTGGAGCAAATTGAATCAGATAAAGATGGCAAACTTACCTCAGAGGTGGGTAAGGAGAAGAGTGTATTGGAGAAACTATTGCGCATTGATCGTCGAATCGCTGTGGTAATGGCGCTAGACATGATGATGGCTGGAGTTGATACGGTAAGTTTACTTTCATGTCGTATTTCTTACATGTAGTTTACTCGTATATAATTAGTTTCTAATCACAATCACAGACAAGCTCCACCTTGGCTGGCATCCTATTATGTATTGCTAAGAATCCCGACAAGCAAGCTAAACTCTTCGAGGAGCTTAAGCGTATACTGCCAAACAAAGATTCAAAATTGACTATAGAGAATATGCAAAATCTACCTTATTTGCGCGCTTGCATTAAAGAGGGCATACGCTATCATCCCATAATTGCGGGCACAATGCGTCGCCTACCTACCGATGTGGTGTTGAGTGGCTATCACATTCCAGCTGGAGTTGATGTCTCGGTCAGTTCGAATTTATTATTGCGCAATGAACATTTTGTGAAGGAACCAAATAAATACATGCCCGAACGTTGGTTACGCAATGACGCCGAAGGCAAGAAATATCAGCTAGAAAATCCATTTCTATACCTTCCTTTCGGTTTTGGTCCACGCAGCTGTGTGGGTAAACGTATTGTAGATCTGGAGTTGGAGGTGACTTTGGCGCGTTTGGTGCGCAATTTCGTAATTGAATTCAACTATTCCACAGAGAACGCTTTCATACCCAAAATTGTATTTATCCCAGCTATACCACTGAAATTTAAATTTGAGGAGAGGAAGGAATAATGCGGAGATAAATTACTGGTATAGGTATACAAGTAGAAATGAAGATAGGAATTGAATTGAAAAGTGTTTCAAATTTGTAAATATGATCGATTTCACCTATATATACATGTATGTATGTAAATATACTAATTATGTATCTATGTATAAGCATGTAAGAGCTAACAAAGAAAGCCAAATATTTACTTCTTGTGATAAGCCGATAAGGGTGCACTCAGTGTAAGATAAGTATTATATTGTATATTGTGGGAAAAGATTCTAGAAATGTAAGTAATAACAAATTGTCAATTTATTCAGTATTGGCTGTCATAAAAAGGAATAAAAAACATTTTTTTATGTACTTATATATACATATATTGATTTCTAAAAAACATACCGGCACATATTTTAGTATACAGAAGCATCTACACAAATATTTAGAATTTTCTTTATTTTTTAACACACATATGCGCTAACTATGTTTACGAGGGTATATCAAAGCACCAAAAGTGCTTTAAGCAAGCGCCTTTTTTTCTAAATTTACTTTTTGCTGCAGAATCGTTATAAAACCCATACCACGTTAGTGGCACGATACAAAGAATGCACTGGCACTACCCATCAGAAGAAGTGACGTCGGCACTGGAAATAAATAAATCTTTAAGTGCAAAGTTACTTGTTTGTGAATCACGGCCCTGAGTTGGCGTAATCTTATATTAGTTAGAGAAAAAAGAAATCCACAATAGATAATGTCGGATGTGACCCATTTCTCGTCCCCAGTCACCATCCGTTTAAGTAATGGACCGATTTCATTGCGTTTGAGCAAGGCTTCGCAGATGGAAAGTCAATCCATCATATTTTTTGTTGTTAATAAGAGTTACACCTAAAAATCGAGCTTCTTTTTTAATCCAGCTTTGCGCAAATAGTTTAAAACTGTTTTATGGTCGATTTTTAGCTCTTGGGCGATGCTTCGACTACTAACATACCGGCCAACTTCGATTATTTCTGTGCTTTTATCGACATTTTCGACGACGGGTCTGCCCATGCGAGGTGCATCTTTAACATCAAAAATGCCTGAACGGAATCAACGAAAATAAAATTGCACGTAATTAGTTATTACACCATAAACACCATTCACAATTTTCGCGGCCTAAATTGCATTTTTGCCTTTATCAAAAGAAAATTGTAAAATGTATCGAAAATAGAGTGTATTATAACCTTGACAACGAGCATAAACTTAAAATTGTTTGATCGATACTTTACGATATTAAATTTTGCCCCACAATATTCTTTCGGGTAAAAATTGTAGAAAAAATGTGAAATAAAATCGAAACAGCCAAGCATTTTTTGGATCATACTTCTGTATTTTCGAAATTCTGTAAAGACAAAATAATGTAGAATTAACACTCTGGTTATACAAATTTATTTTGAGTTCTTTGACATTCTATAGGTATTACGCAGAAGTAAAATTCAGTTTGTCAAGAAAGTATTTGAACATCTACTAATCTAGGAAAATTCACACACGTTTCTCAAGAGAATATACCTATGTATATTTAATATGGGTTTCTTTCAAGCTTTGATTTAATTTTACTAATACAAATAATTCATAAGCCAAAAGACAATAAAACTTAAAAATAAAAAGCAAACACAAATGCTAAGAAAGTGTTTCCACATTAGCAATTAATAGCTTTAAGTCATATGTTTATGAAATGTGAATCTATACTTTGTATGACCACCCCGAGCATCTATAACACTTTCTAGCCGGTTTCTTATAACGTGAATCAATTCTCAAACGTCATAGTCCTGGGATAACTGTGCCATTTTTCGAAAATAACGTTTTGAGCTCTGCTCGACATTTTAAATGTTTTTTGCAACTTTTTTCTCTAAATATGTCGAAAAATTTTCTAATGGATTAATATCTGCGCTTCGGGCTGGTGTATCCAATACTTTACTGCTATTAAAAAGAGAACACAATTTCACCATGGGAACTTAGGGCTACCTTAAAGTTAGTGTTCAACTGGAATGCCGTGGGAATTAAGACTGTCTAAAAAGACTATAGAAGCAATTTTCGCTATGAAATTAATTAATTAAATATAATTTTAAAGTCTTTTTGGTTAGTAGCAAAACACCCTATCTGTTTATTGTGCAACAGTAGATTAGGTTAGATTAGATCGTCGCGGTTGTCCACTATTCGGCACACTCAGACTCATAACCCATTGTGATGCCGCATGGGAAACTTGTCTCGATCTCCCTAAAACTAATGTGGATTTTTCGAAATTTTTTTATTTCCACAATGCTGACATCTTCCAATTGATTAAAGAATTATCTAGCTAAAACTGGCGAGCTTTCGTTTGGAGAGAACAGGAGAGTGGCGCAACTTCTGTACGATTATTTTTTCGATATTTCATTCGATATTCTTAAAATTTCTCAACAATAAGCAGCATATAAGCAGGCGTCTTAAATATGTAATTTTTCAGTTTCTCTTTAAGAAACTTGGTGCCGAGTCTCGGTAGTTCATTGACCCTCCAATTCACATCGCTGTCGCAATGACCAAAAGCCCATGTTACATTTGAGCGAAATGAAAGATGTGCGGCATTTGACGGCTATCTACTTCGTAAACTATTTTATCGCCGCCTGGCTGTCACTGAAAATGTAAATATCAGTTCCTGGTATCGCATCACCCTGTACCAGTGTCACTTCCCTGAGGTATTATAGTAATCAGTCCATCTGAAAAATAGAGGAATAATCGGGCAGTCGAAAGCTAAAGGAGATCCCCAGATATTCGGAATATATACCTCCGCCCATCCATCTCGTGTCCTGGAGCTTTCAGCCATCTGTGTATACATGAATGGACTCGTCCTGCCTTACAAAGTCCTGTTTTAACTCTTCCCATAAGAGTGGAAGGGCCGCGAGCATTGTGGTACCACAGGTTTGGATGCATAGACTACCATTCCGGAAAGCTCAGAATTATCGGTGTCGTTAAAGTGTTCAGATTTATTGCCGCGCTGCTAACGACATATTTTGCCTTCAGATCTACTGAAAAGAAGTTTAGTGACGCATATAATGCTTTCGGTGACCTGATTGGCGTTACATCAGTTATACCCTATGATCAAAAAGTACCGGGAATGTTTAATTTAAACGAAACGGGAACCATATTTTAAATTTCCATATTTTTCCATATTTTTTTCATATGTTGGTAGGACTGTAAGACACACTTCTGCTATTTTTAGTGCCATCGTGGGCAAAGAATTCTTGGGCATCGAACCGAGCCGAAATTGTGCTGGATTATTTGACCAAACACCAAGTAAATACCATCTTGCAAGCACCGTATTCACCTGATATGGCCCCGTGCAACTTCTTTTTGTTTCCCAAGTTAAAGTTACCAGATCAGAGAGAATGCGACGAAGGAGCTGAAGGTCATCGCTTTGTCGGCCTACCAAGGGTGCATGGAGGACGTTGGCTCATGTGTGTTGCTTCAGACGGGTCATATTTTGAAGGATATAAAATAAATTTACCTGAAATTTAGTTCTGTCTTGTTCTATTTAAAAGATTCTTCATCTTTCATGGAATATATAGAATGAATCGCCAAAAAATTTTTGTGTCATTTGAACAGATCAGCACGCTTCAGTCGAAGATGTAACTTTTGCCCGTCGAAGCATTTTCTGAAATACAGGGTGGCTGATGAATTTTGCTACTCAAATTCAAGGTCATTAAATTTTATTAAATGTAGCTTAACTATATTAGTTTTAAAAATAATTGAATTTAAATGCCCCCATGCTCGTTGACACAAGTGCGGCATCTTAGTAAAAAGTTGTTCATTGCTGCTTTGAGAGTTGCGACAGGAATAGCCGCAATTGTTGCCCGAATGGATTGTTTTAGTTCATCCAAATTTGTTGGCTTTGTTTTATAAACTTCTTGTTTACATAAACCCCACAAGAAAAAGTCAGGTGCAGTAAGGTCAGGCGACCTGGGGGGCCAACGAAATTCGGAGTTTCTTGAAATCAGTTTATTGGGAAATTTTCGTCGCAACTCTGTCATAACAGTCTGGGCTATGTGAGACGTTGCCCCATCTTGTTGAAACCACACAGAGTTGAAAGGAATTCTCTTTCGGCGTAGTTCTGGATAGAAAAATTCTTTCAGCATTTTCAAATAACGGTCTCCAGTAACCGTAACGGTGTGACCATTTTCTTCAAAAAAATAAGGCCCGACATTACAGCTTGAAGAAACCGCACACCACACTGTCACGCGAAGAGGATGCAATTCCGTCTCGTGGAGTATCTGTGGGTTAGAAGTACTCCATATTCGACAATTTTGTTTGTTCACATTGCCGTTTAAATCGAAATGGGCCTCATCAGACATGAAAAGGCAGTTTAACATGTTTTGGTCTTCTTCCACCATTTGCAGGATCTTCTGGCAAAATTCCAAGCGAATCGGCAAGTCTGCTGCATTCAGTTTGTTAACCATTTGAATTTTGTAGGGAAATAAGTCTAAATCTTTGTGCATTATTGTTTGTAAAGACTGTCGGCTGACACCAAGTTGAGCAGATAAGCTTCTTGTTGAAACCCTTGGATTGCTTTGTATAGCTGCAGCTACAGCAGCGATCGTTTCCTCCGTCCGAACTGGTGGGTTTCGATGCTAAGGCCTTCTTGCGACTGTTCCTTGCTCAGCAAAATTATTCACCAGTCTCATTATGGTCCATCTGCTCGGGGGATCGCCGCCAAACATTCGCCTGTACTCTCTCTGTACCAAAACTACGGACTCCAGTGCGTGATAGCGGCGGACTATCCAAATTCTTGTTTGCGTGTCCCAGTTATCCATTTTAATAAATTTTAAAGATCAATCTGCAAATTAAAACAAAATTGGAACAGATAACTTAAAAAGAAAAAAAGTTATTCAATTTTTTTTGGTAGCGGTTTTCATCAGCCAGCCTGTACTTTTCGCTGTAAGTCGGGGGATAAGTAGTCACAGCAACAACTGGTTCTAGCTGTTAAGTGAAACAACATCAGTATGTAAATAAAACTAAGCGCCAAATCTAACTCTGCCGTGGAATTAGATATAAGACCTCTTCTTTTCCCCAAGAGCTAGCAAGTGGCGAATAGATGAAGCAATTGATATAAGTGAACATATCTTAGCAATGCTGAAACAGAGCAGCTTAAAATTACATGTGTTTGTAAAAGATTGAGTTATACCAGTTTTATGAGATATAACCATACTCGATGGCGGCGAATATTGCATTGTCATTATTAAATATTTTAATATTATTATTAAATATTTTATAAATTGCAAACTGTACTCTCTTTAGATATATTACCTATCACAATGTTTTGATAGCAACATATTTATTAACCATAAATCATAAACAAACAAAAAAATTCGCTGGCAAGCTTTCAGATGTAATCACACTCTTATACGCAGAGCAACTTTAATTCATAATTTGATACTCCCCCTGCTCTCAATATCTTCAAGTTTAACAATATTTATATTTTTTCAGTAGCGTACACATAAATGGGAACAAATGGCGCAATGGAAAGTGAAATTCAAAGTATGCATTTTTTGGTGTATAATATCTTGAACTCAGGAACAGAGAAAATTGGTACTCCAAAACTCGGATTTTTTTTAAGACTATTAGGCTTCTGCTAATACCTCTAGTAATGACTATCTCGAAAGTGCTCAAGTACGTTTTAAATTTCTACAATCTCTTCGATACCACATATTATATCTGTACTGTGGATCAAATCAGTATCCTTGAGGCATAAAATCTGAGTTCTCTTACTTTATAGCTGAGGTAGACTGGTAGAAAAATAGAGCGATTCCATGTCAAGTGGTCCAAGTATTTTGGACATTGTCGCACATTTTTCTGAAAATTGTTGTTTTGTAAGCCTGAGTATAATAAGACAACTGAAAAATGTTTACAAATTTCAATTGATTCAATGTTGAAAAATATTAGGTAAAGTATTTTGAAGTCAACTATGTTTGGTTCTGTTGAACATTTTTATTAATTTTGTTTGAATTCTTTTGGATAAAATATACTTTTTAAACCAGTGAACCTACCGCTTGTGCGTTGATTCTTCACCGCTGTATGGGAGTTTCACCATGATTAAGGATTACTGAGTGGTGTTTTTATTTTTCAACAATTAAAAAAAATGTTTCACAAAAATTTTTATCCGAAAAAAATTCATTTTCCAAAATATTTTTAGAGTATATTTCCTCCTAGGGAGAAAAAAAACTACAGTTATACCCCACCTACGAACGGCAGATAATTTTTTTGTTTATGAGTAGCTTTTAATTAACAGAAATACTCTCGGAGGTTTGCCATAACCTGTCATGCGGAGACCGCTAATAGAAAAACTAATTTCTTTCCTTTCAATTGATGTTTCATGCCACACTGG
Organism: Anastrepha obliqua; assembly: GCF_027943255.1. Lineage (NCBI taxonomy): Eukaryota > Metazoa > Arthropoda > Insecta > Diptera > Tephritidae > Anastrepha > Anastrepha obliqua. The sequence continues at coordinate 96,153,139 of NC_072892.1, read as the reverse complement.
GTCCGAGTTTTTCCGAATTGTACTCACACGCAAACTCACTCGAAGACCTCTTACTTTCTTCGGGAAGCTTCTAAATTTTGTGCAGTGTAAGTGCTTTATACTTCGACAAACCATCAACTGATCTTAAGAACGAAATGCCAGATTTACGACTAGCTTTTTAATTGTGTTTTCCTAAACAAACTTTTTTAAACCAAAAACAATTAAACAGTGTTTGTTAACAGAAATATAAGCCGCACATGTAAGTAATCCACATTTGAAATTTTTTTTAGTTATTATATGTTGCAGACGCTTCTTTTAAAAAGCGTCGCACAACAGCTGCTGTCGTTCACTCGAAAGTTTTACTGCGTAATTTTAAAACACTTGTGGCTCGCTAATCCTTTATGAGTGCAGAGTTATTAATAATACACATATATATTAATACATACATATCATACAGCATATATGGTGATTTACAATTTTAAATTATTGCTCTTTTTTTTATAAAATTTAACGCTCAACGCTTGACTTGCAGACTGTGTGATTCCAAAACAAGCGCGAAAAATATATAAATACCTACATATATATGTATGTTTCTGAATTTATAAATCATAACTAAGCAAGCCAAATCAACAAAACACACAAATTAAGTTTTATCAAAAATTTCAATTTCGCTGTTTGCCAAAAGCGGTTGTGTCGATTCGTAGTTTCAATACACAAGCTAAGCCGAGAGACATAAGTTCTTACAAGGGTTTTTAAGTGCGGAAGTGGAAGAAACATATAATCCAGCTTCACTCAATTATTTTTACAGTGGGTCATAATTGCCAAATGTTGATCATAAAATCCCTATATTAAATATAATATAAACAGAGTTATGAATTGACTTAAGGTCTCTACTTTTACATAAAGCAATTGGTACAAATAAACATATCTTGGCAGCGCTGCAATACAGCTCCATAAAATTGCATGCGTTTGTAAAATAATGAATTATACCAGTTGCATGAGCATGCGGCGAATCTTGCTCAACAACTTTGTTCCTGTTTTCAGAAACAGATTTTTCGTCTAGTCGAGCAAAGAGATAGCGAGCAGAGAGATAGCGGGCAGAGACGTGGCGAATAGTGTCAATGTTCTGCGACATCAATTCCTTAGAATAATTTTTGTGAAGCAATTTAATCCTCTAGCTGGCGTTTTTAAGGGTTTCACCTCTTCTTTAGGGGATTATTTACAGTTAGATGGCCGAAAAAAACGAATTTTCTAGAATTTTTTTTAGAAAACTTTTACATTAATTGAACTAAAATTTTGTACACATATTAATATATGTTATCTTTTGATTGAATTTTAAGACTTAGTATTAGTAAAAATATTTATTTGGAAAGGAGCTACAACTGGATCCTCTGACATTAAAAAAACAAACAGATTTCGTTGAAGTAATATTAAATCGAAGTAATTATGGTAAAATGGACAAAATGACGGTTTTTTGAAAATTCTATTATTCTTCCATCGATCCACATTTCCAAACATTCATTGGAGAGCTACTGTCGTAAGGCACAAACGTCAGTATAAGTTTTTTATTTGAAGCGTAAACAACAATATTTTTACCACACTTGAAAATGTCGAATTTCGTGCCAAATAATGTGTTTTTGCGGGGAATTCTTTAATATGAAGAGAAAAGCAGCCGAAAGTCATCGTATATTGGTGGAAGTTTATGGTGAGCATGCTCTAGCTGAGCGAACGTGCCAGAAGTGGTTTGCACGCTTTAAAAGTGGTGATTTTGGCCGCGCCGCCAAAGTTCATGGATACCGAATTGGAGGAATTGCTCGATCAAGATCCGGCTCAAACGCAAGAAGAGGTTGCAAAAACTTTGGGAGTTGATCAATCAACCATTTCCAAACGTTTAAAAGTCATGGGAATGATCCGAAATTCAAATTTCGAAAAAAACCGCACGAACTTATTCATAGACCTATTAACTGTATATAACCCTTTAGAAAAGTACAATAAAACATTTCAAGTAGGTAATTTGAGTACTAAAATGTTCTACAAAAATAAGGGTCAGAAAATTTCCGTGGGAATTACCAAATGAATAAAAGATGTCATATTAAAAGAACATAAACATTTACTTGTAATTGTCAGAAATATCACCTTGTACAATCGACTACAACCATGAGATTCACTTTGTTGGTGGGTTTTGTGCTTTCGATCTGCCAAAAGGTAATTTTTATTATATACATATATATGTAATTGGCGCGAACACCGTTTTTGGCTGTTTGGCCGAGCTCCTCCTCCTATTTGTGGTGTGCGTCTTGATGTTGTTCCACAAATGGAGTGACCTACAGTTTCAAGCCAACTCCGAATGGCAGATTATTTTTTTTAGGAGGTTTTTTATGGCAGAAACACACTCGGAGGTTTGCATTGCCTGCCGTAGTGCGACCACTGTTAGAAAAAACGTTCTATCATTTGATGTTTTTTCACGGATATTCGAACCTACACACTTTCGAATGGTAGTTAAGCACCAATCCATTCGGCTACAGTGAGTGCCGAATGGCTATTAGTTCATTTTAATATTAACAATATAATGACAATATTTTTAACTACCTTTCGTTAGATAGATACGTCGAAATATTAACTTACATATTTTCAGGAGGATGGCAACTCTATTTAAAAATATTCCGAAATTGTTGCTTTCTGAAATCCTCTTACTAATACTTTAATATCTTCTTCTATTCATAGATTAAATTCTGAGCTACGCCCTTGACCTCATACAAAATTCCCATTCAAATGGCGCTCTCAGTTCCTTCTGATTTAAAACTTTTCTCCCTCTAGGAAGCATACCTCTAGTACTACATTTGGAGGATAAAATTCTTACCCATGAACAGCACTTATATTTTTAATACCCAGACTTTTTGGGTAATGATGATGTGCTCTTCACTTTTTAGCCCAACGATTAGTTTTTCGCACTGATGGCCCACAACCTATACGCATGGGCCTCGACATTGTGCAATACCATCGACAGCTGCATCGACCCGAAATCTTTAAGCATGCTGCGGGTCTAGTGACAGAGTAAGTCTTTGAAATGATCGTTGTTGTTCATATTCCATTCTTATTTATCTCGCTTACATACAGGGTGAAGGGTGGGCACACTTTCGCACCGCCGTCAATCCGGTTATGAGGAACCCGAAGACAACTAATGTCTATGCACCTAAAATGAATAGAGTTGCCGATGAATTTTTGGCGCTAATCAAACGAAAACGTGATTCGCACACACACGAAATGTCCAGTGATTTTGAAAGCTACATCAATTACTGGACCATGGACGCCGTGTGTTTGGTGGCGCTGGATACAGAGTTGGGTATGATAAACAATAGCGCTGATCATCCCAAAGCTAAGGCAGCCATTGATGGCATGCGCAAATTTTTCGAGCTGCTCTTTGAGTTGGACTTGAAGCCATCGTTGTGGAAGTATGTGGCTACACCGAATTTTCGCCGCGTCATACGCACTTTAGATGAGTTAACCGAAATATCAATTCACTATATCGATGAGGCTATAAAACGAGACGCAGCACAATTGGCACAGAGCGATGTTGAACAGAGCGTATTGCAACGGCTGATTAGCATCGACCGCACAGTGGCCATTGTCATGGCAATGGACATGATGATGGCGGGCGTGGATACGGTTAGTAGATAAGCTAACAAATTCTAAGCTCTAAAGTTCTCAAAATAGTATTTTATCATTGTAGACTACTTCTGCCATGACGAGTTGCCTTCTAAGTCTCGCTAAGAATACCGAAAAACTAAGTCTGCTGCGTGAAGAAGTGCTTGGTATTTTACCCGTATTTTTATCTTTTGCTACTTTCTAACACTTTTGAGCTTTTTTGTGTGAATGCGATATTTGATGATACTGTATGTGATTTGAGCGAGACAACTGTTTGAGAGACGATCGTTGGGGGAATCGCTTACGATAAGAGAATCATAGTAAGTGGTAACGTTAAAAGCTTTTACTCCCATAGAGGTATGTGGGGTCTTTGCTCTTTGCTTTTTATTTTGCTTTAACTATTTCAAATATGGTTTTGCATACATTTTAATTTGAGTGTGTTCATTATGGAAAGTAAGCGTCACAACTCTAATATTTTTGAGGTCCAGTGCTAATGAGCACTAGAGTATTAACTTTTTATGATATGAGCTGAACAGGGTGAAACAAAGCTGATTTTCCAAGTGTACTATTTTTCAAACTTACTAAACGTTTTAAGGTTGGTGTTCGAAAATTGCCATGAATGCTCCAATAGTCATACCATAAGTAATATTTCTCAATATTTATAGTGTTTCCCATAAAAGGTGTGTTGCCTCAAGCGAAAAAGAAAAAATGCAAGTGTTTTGGGCATGGTCTCAAATTTTTCTGAAAATTGTTTCATTTAGAGTCTTGAGTATTGTAAGTTTTTTTTTTTTTTTAATCTTCATTTATTTCATACAATCTTTCATAAAAATAACAATAAGTACTATTTTTTCCTACAATTTAAAGAAGAATAACTTGGAGTAAGAACTCCCAGGGGAACTCTTTACTTATTAATGAACATCTTTTAACAAATATATTTTACAATTTTATAACTTTTGCATTTACTGACATTTTTTTAATCTTGAAAAGTAGTTTATCTTAGAAAGGTTTCAGAATGGATTTGTAGATAAGCACCTTATTGTCTAGTGCAAGTGCTGAATTATAGCCGATTAACCAGTATAGTGGTCGCAGTTTCAGTCCAAGTTGCTTTCCCTTTAAAAGCATATGCGATCGTCAAGTAAGACGCCGCACAGTGGTTCTAAATCGACGAAAAGCGGAAACAATTCAATATCTTGCAAATGGATAGTCCGAATGAGCTGAAAATTGGTACACTGAAAATTCATAAAATGTCTAAGCTAAAACTAGAAAAAATTTTGGAAATTCTAAATAGTTTTGAAAAACTACGGAATTGAAAATAATATTTTACAAAAACTTGTCCTTTTTCTATTATGAATAAGAATAAAAACGGATTTCAAACTCGTAAAAATAAATTGTTAACCCTTCTAACTGCTTATTTGTCAGGGTTGAAGTGACCCAAAGGTCGTTTAATTGCTAAAAATAAATAAAACTCAATTGCATTATTGTTTTTTATGTTTTAACTTATGTACTAAATCTAGTCGCAGTAGAAAAGTTTAAAGAAAATCATAAAAAGATTTTTTTATAAAGATAATAAAAAATCATTATGAAAAGTTATTATTATTCCTTAAGAAAAAAACGAATATTATTACTTTATTCGTTATTGTTAATATCGCGTAACAAGTTTTTTGTCTCATCACTTAAAATAAGAAATTTCTTTTTAGGAGTCGGTCTTAATTTGTTGATAAAAGGGTCAGATGATAGCAGCATCATGTGCATAACATCTTCATTTGTTGAAACTCTATCACACTTTCTTGTATGCAGATTCCGATAGCGTTTATAATCCTTGTTTCTACATTCTTGAGCTTCTTCAGAAAGCGCGCCAACAGAAAATGTACAGTTTTCAATTATTTGCTTACCATGCAATAATACTTTATGTACTGATGATGGCATGTTATACCATCCATAGTTGGCGACTAACATTTTTGCAGTATCATATGCATAATTATCAAATTTACAACTATCCACCGGTTCTGTGCAGGTTATTGCTTCTAAAATCACAGCACATCTATTAATTATTTCTTCTTTAACACCTGTTATTTCAGAAGCTAACGCAGGATTGACAAAAAATCTCCTGGATGTGTTGCCATCATTGGTAGTTCCCTTACCTTGCTTTACCATATCTAATCTAAGTCCAGTTTTCTCCGCAAATTCATTCTGAATTTGTGCTTTTCGCTTTTCTTTTATTGGACGCGTTTCGGCATTCGTTTTCCAGCACATTATTGGTAAGTTATATGCTATATGTAAAATGTATTCCATAAATTTGATACGCGCGTGTAAAGGAGACATACCAAATTTGATAGCTTCAGGATTTATAGGCCGAGCTTTAATTTTTTCTAAGCAATTCATTTGAGATGTGGTTGCGAGACATATGAAGCAAGAAGAATATGCAGGAGTTTCGGTTACAGCTTGAGCCGTTTTGCCATCCAACATTGTAAAGAAAAACTCATGCCGAACTTTAAAAACTCGATTTCGTATATCAACAACTGAATCTTGTATTTGTGCGATTTCCGCATCTACTCTATGCTCGAATCTTTTCAGGGGTTTCCTTTGCGAATTGAAATTGGATACATCGACAATATCTCGTAGAAGAAGGACGTTCGTTTTTCGATACTACGTTGTTGTTTATTCGACAGGACAAATTTAATGGCACTATTGATGTCATAAATAGATTAGAATCACATAACTCTTTATCACCAAGTTTTTGGCTGTATTCGCATTGTCCAGACGCACCATCACAACCCCATTTAGAATACATTATTAATGATTCATCGTCAATTTCAGCGATTTCATCCTCAGTCATCGAATGAAGCAGCCGCTTTGCTGTGTGGTCTATAAGTTCTTGTAAATCAATAGACGCTGAAGTATCCGTAATTGTCATGCTTTCAGGATAACACCTTTTCTTCGCATCCAAAATCTTACTATAAGGAGGAAGAATGTCGTGGCCCTCTTTTTTTAAACCTTGTCTCAAAACTTGGTATTGGTATTTCGACATTTCCGTTTGTATAAATATAGCAAGTGCTTTGTCAGCGTCGATATGGTGCATTTTTGGAGCCTTTGTGCGTGATTTAGCAGCACTTTTAATTTGCTCATCGGAATATAATGAACGAACTTGACTTATTTTATATCGTTTAGCACGCGTACAGCAATTCTCAAACTTTTTTTGAGGTCTACCGACTCTTTTTGTAATTTTTTTTGAAACAGAAGCACACTCTACATCTAAATTGAAGTGAAAAACTCCTTCAAGCCAACTACTATACTTAGCTTCAAATTTGGCTTTTGTCCTGCTACAAGTATTCCATTTTTTATTGAAGTGTGGTAAAAATCGCTGTTTTATTTGAAATAAAACTTTTTGAATTTGAGAATCGCTGACGTTAGGGTAAGTATTTTTAAAGAATAACTGTAATTTATCAAGATCGCGATTATTATCAATGATCTTTTTATACAAAATTTTATAGGAAATCGAAAAATTTTCCATTTCAATAAAGTAATTCAATAAATTCTAATTATTTAAATAAGTATACTCGTATAGAATCTACGGAATGTTTGGTTTGTAAGAAGGAGCGAGTATTTTCCTAGTAAGTGCAGTATGTCAATGAACTTACACAAAAAAAGATGGCATCAAAGTAAATCCAACTGCATTAATCAGAGACTGAACCCATTACAAAATGTTGTCTAAAAAGCTAAAAATTAATGTCAGGGTTGAAACTTTGATAAGATAGAAAATATTTATTCATTAACCAGTACACAATATACTTGTAAAACAAATTATTTAAATGAAATATGAAATTAAGCAAAATGCAATTAGAAGAATGTTTTCTTGCTAATTTCGAATAAAGGCAGCTAAATTATATTTGTCGAACTCTCCAAGATAACGCTGCGATTTGCCGGTGGTACACTTTTTAATGACATTTATTTCAACTCCTTGACTTTATTCTCAAAAACATTTTTTTATTATTCCAAATGCTACTTCGACCAGTATTTGTATTTCATCAACAAGTGCTTTTACACAGTACATAACACAATTGATTTCATCAAGATTTTGAGCTAATACGAACATTTAAAGACCTCAAACGGCCAAGGTGGCAGTTGGTGGCAGCTGATTTTACATCTATCTGATTGCGCAGAATGTACTTAATACTAAAATATAGTACTCAGCTTGGAGAAGAGTGGAGCTTTTTTTATAGACCTCCTAATCGCATACTCTTTTACATATTTTCTTTCGATTAACTGATTTATGTTCTACTAAGACCATGATAACTGGAGGAACGATATTATATATTCTATCTAAGGTACTATCCATACCTAATATAAAAATCATAAAAGATTTTAAATATTGTTCATCCAGCTAAGGAACTTATTAATCAACCTTTTATGAAAAATATTCAGAAAAACCTGCTGCCAGCAATAGTACAACTTTGGCGATTTTTCCTGCGCAGCACATATCATATAAATAAATGAATTTCTTTTTTTCAGAAACCTCATTAAATTAGCTATTCAGAAAAAATTTTTTAAAATATTTTTGTTCATTTTCATCATTTGGAATTTTTTCCGCCCAGAAACCACTGTGCGCCGGTCTAATAGAATACCTAAATATTTGGCATTATCTGTTTGAGATAATGGAACGCTGTTAAGAGATACGGCAGGACATGAGCCGTTTCGAAGTGTGAATGTTATCTGCGCCGATTTGCTTTCGTTAGATTTTATACGCCATGTTTTCATCCAGTCGCTAACACTGTTAAGGCTTTCTTGTAAGTAATCAGAAGCAATTGAGGCAAGGGTTCTCCTGGCCATGATGACAGTATCATCTGCATACGTGGCTGTATATGTGTTCTTTGATAGTGGCAGGTCTGCCGTGAATAAAGTGTACAAGATGGGGCTAGAACACTTCCTTGTGGTACACCTGCTCTAATTGCGTGAAGTGGTTTCTTTGTTTAGTTTAACTACAAAATGTCTTTTTTGCAAGTATGACTTTATGAGCATATAACAGTTGTGAGGGAAACCCTGCTCTAAATAAAGTGAAAAAAGTATGAAAAAATATTAATAATTTTTAAATTTAATAAATATTGCAAATTTTGGTTATATTCTCAAAGTGAAATACCTTCCGGTCTTTTTAACATTTAAAAAAATCTTTTGTTATTAGTTTTTTAGGATACAATATACTTTTAGAAAATTTTATTTATTTTATTTTTCAAAATTTGTGTGGAATTTTTTTTTCTCGTTTTGGCATGTTTGAAACTGAGGTTCTCCTAGTTAATGGAAGCTCGGGAAGTAAAGGTGGAAAGATACATTCATTACACTGCGACCCAAATGGGAAGTCGGAGCGGGTGGCCAAAAATTAGTGTCCGTAGATAATGCAAGAGCAAAGCGATGGCTCAACCGATTCTTTTCTATTGTTGTAAAATTGATAAAAATCGATAAAATCACGGAAGTAGCGGAATTGAGTGGGCATATGAAAATTATTAATTTCCCCAAAAACCGAATATTAGACACAAAAATAAATAAATATATGGGTGCAACATAATGGTTCAGATACGAGAAAAAAAATATCGCACTCAAATCGCGGTGAGCCGACTCAAACAATCACCAAGTCCAACTTAACACCCAAGTAGAAAACGCCTTGGTATAAAAACAGGAACACCATTTCGAAAGAAAAAGAGGATTATTACGGCTTCTATTTCAGAAGTAAAGCCAATAATATATAAAATAACAGTACAATATTTTACAATGAATTAACATTTGCTGGATTACATAAATTTATCACAATATAGTAGATGTTGCGGTCTTCTTTCATAAGTTAATTTTTCGCTTTATCAACTGAAAGCTCTGAACTCGAATGCGTTGCCTGGTATAAAAAATTCATATAACAGCTAATGAAAATATTTTCCATTTGCCATGCGCGATGCACTTAACAAATGCAATTCCTATTTTGCTTAGAATAGTAACTATGTAAGTAGATAAAATAAAAAAAAATAAATAATTGGCGCGTACACTTCTGTTAGGTGTTTGGCCGAGCTCCTCCTCCTATTTGTGGTGTGCGTCTTGATGTTGTTCCACAAATGGAGGGACCTACAGTTTCAAGCCGATTCCGAACGGCAGATATTTTTATGAGGAGCTTTTTCATGGCAGAAATACACTCGGAGGTTTGCCATTGCCTGCCGAGGGGCGACCGCTATTAGAAAAATGTAAGTAGATAGCAAACAAATATTTATATGCGCCTTATAACAAGTTGATCAGTTAGTTTGCAAACGTTGAGCTGTTCAGTTCTATCTTTTTTCGGACGAGTGTGACGAGTCGAAATTTGCTTGTCGCTTTATGCGTATTTATATTTGTTTTCAAAGTGTTTGATTAATTATTAAATTGTGCTTACAAAATGTTATCGCATTATCTAATGCCAATGATGGGACGTTCGTTGAGTGCAACTTCGTTAAGGCGATATGCGGCAGCGGTGCCACAGCCCAAGGTTGCTTTAATTGTGACAATTACTGTTATTATATTTTTGTGTAAATTTATGTTTGGTATTATTTACTTGGTTATTTTCTTTGTTTTTTTTTTTTTAATTTATTTTGTGCGGAATTGAGATTTATAGTTAAGTGAAAAAGATACTACTTCGGATAACTTGGAAAATGCGCGTCCGTTTTCGGAGATGCCTGGTCCAAGCAAATATGAACTGATACGTGGTTTTATACCAGGAGGTAAGAAATTGTATATCATAATTTAACATAGTGGTAAATTTTTATTAGTACAAAATAAAAACACATATGCTTACTTGTACATCCCCATCACCGTAGAGTCATTAACCTTAAGTGCCGAACTTTTATTTACTATGGAAATAAACACTTTTTGTGATTTCTGATTAAATTTTAAAGCGCATTTCTTACCGCGCGCACGACATACCTAGTAATTGCTTATTATTGATATATCACATTATATACATATGTATATTTTTGAAGTGAAACTTCTTAGGCGTCGTTGGACGAGCGGGAAATAAAAGTAAAATTTTAAAGCCAACGTTATAGTGTTAGACGCTATATAAGTATGTGCGCACGGCTCTAACGCACGCTAATACATCGGAGCGAGAGAGAGCAACGTATAGTTAGAATACGACAGATCGTATTGTGCATACTGTTGCAGTACGCGTTGGCGACAGACGCTATATATATGCAGTTGATATACCACATGCATTATTATTCATTTTCGTGTTTTGTGATTATTTTTGTAAATTTTGTCTATTTGTATTCTCTGCAAATGTTGATGAGATTGATCGCCTCTTCGCTAGGCGATAAATTCAATGATTTGCTAAAAGAGAATAAAATTAATACAAAACAAAGCAAGTTCTTTGATACAATTTCATTCGAACTTTATTGTAACACTTTTTGGTAGACAACGTTTTTGGTTTTTCCATCTTTCGCGTAAATGAATAATGACGATGGTTTACCTACTCGTGAACAAGCTACATACGTTTGTCCATGAGAAAAAATTGGGTATTCTAAATTAATACCGCACATTTGTAGAGACTGTCCTTGCGCCTTATGAATTGTCATAGCGAAGGCAAGGCGAATAGGGAACTGCAAACATTTGTAATCAAATGGTAAACCCGTCGGAATCAGTGATCTTCTCCTTTGTACTTCCCTTTCAAAATTGTTGCTTCGATAACGTTACCCATTACCTTCTTCAAAGCGAGTCTGGTACCGTCGCAAAGTCGTGGCACATTACTGTTGCGCAGCATAATAATCGGTGCTCCAATTTTTAATCGTAAATTATGAGGTGGTAGGCCTGGCAAATCGAGTGAGTTTAAGAATTCAGTTGGATAATTTACGACATCATCTTGATCAGTAATAGAGTCCATTGACTTATATGCAACTATGTCACCAGGTATTTGATCCAAAATAGCTGCATTTATATCATTGACGTCCTTATTTTTCCCAGCTAAAATTGCTCTTTCGCTGAGCCAATCATGGTTTTTGTAATGTTGAACTATGTTTGGAAATACACTCTGTATCAATGCCTCTTTAGACAGTGCAAAAGTGCAGAAGTTGTTAGGCAATGTAATCATTCCTGTTTGATCGACAGACATTTGGCCATTTCCGATTTTCAGTAATTGGTGTGAAAATTCAGCTGCTGATGGATCGTTCTGTAGTTGAACACGTACGTTTGTAGCAAGTGTAAGCGTGTTTACATGTCTCCATAAATACGATGATTTTAAGCATGCATTGATTTCATCTGCAGCCGTAGATTTTGGGATCACAGGTAATGTTTGCCTGAAATCTCCAGCCAATAAAATCATGGCACCTCCAAAGACTGTTTGGCTTCCTCGTAGATCTTTCAAAGTTCTATCAAGTGCTTCCAATGGTTTCTTGTGTGCCATAGTACACTCGTCCCATACGATGAGCTTACATACTTTAAGAACTTTTGCCATTCCAGATGTTTTCGAAATATTACATGTTGGTGTTTTATTTACCTGCATATTCAAAGGCAACTTTAATGCAAAGTGTGCTGTGCGACCGCCTTCCAGTAATGTAGCCGCAGTTCCGGAAGCAGCGAGTGCCAATGCAACGTTATTATCTGATCGAAGTGTTGCTAATATCAATGAAATCAAAAAGGTCTTTCCTGTTCCCCCAGAAGCATCCAAGAAAAATAATCCATCAGTTCCATGGCTAACATTATTCATGACTGTATCATAAACATGTTGTTGTTTATGTTTACTCCCCGTCGAAAAAAATTTGCAACTTAGCAACACGACACAAATCGTTTCACAATAACGAAAAATTCGCATATTTATTCAAAAAAAGTTGTACATATAAAATCGAAACTTAATCTAAGAATCGAGCAAGTTCTGCGGCAATTTTCACTAAAAACACAATTTGTACAATATTTTAATTTTTTCTTTTTTTATATGAAGAAATTATTAAAAAAAAACTTTTTTTGCTAAAAACCTTCCCCTAGTGGATCCCTATAATATGAAAAAAGAACGAATAAAATTGACCTCGTATCGGCCCAAAAAAATGCGTACAAACGAACATCATTTCATTTTTATATATATCTCTCTCTCTCTCATTCTATCTCGGGTCTCTCCCTCTTTCCTTGTCTACCTTGAAAGTTTCACTTCTGTTATGTACCATATACTAAGCTACACGCACTTTTTTTTTTATTTGGAGAAAACTCGCAACACCGCCAAAGAAAATAATTATCGAGAATTTGAGCCACTTCAAACTGCCACTTTATTTTAATATAAAATTATATATTTTTTCAATTCTGATAAAACTTCGTCAAACTTTTATAAACTTTTTACAACGTCTGAAACTTTTATTTGTATGATTTTTATTGTATAATGGGCTATATTTTTATAAAAAGATAATAGTTTAAATAAATAATTAATTATAATTTAAATAATTATTGTAAAAAAAAAATAAAATTGGTGGTGGTGAACATATCGCGGTTCTATTATTTTGTCCACAAGTTTATATACTAGGTATATATTATTAAGAAATTATTTAATTTACTCACATAAAAAAATCATAGGAGTGAAAATTAGTTGTAGGTTCTCGATTTGAAATATGTACACATTGTTAATATCAGAAACAAACCGACGACGACGGCATTTAGAAATTAAATCAAACAAAGCGAGCGCACCCCAACATACACATAGTAGAAAAAGTCTGCGTTCACCTATGCAAATATTCTTTGCATTAGAAAAAGTTCAAAACAATAAATATTTCAGAAATTTTTTTTAATGAGTTTTATTTAGTTCACTTAAACGTAACTATCACACATATTTCGCTACCAATAACAAAATCAAATTTAAAATGAGATCACATAAAATTAAAAGGGCCATTCAAACTAAACGGAAAAAGTTTGCGTTCACTTCAGTAATAATAAAATTAAAGGCTTAAGATCATAGAAATGTTTTAAAATTAATAGCTAGTTGGATATCCACGCCTTTTTATGACTTCTAGAACGACGTCTTTTCATTGATCCAACTAGTTTGGCTGTTATTTCTGGACTTATGGCTTCCCATTCCTCTTTAAGCGCGTTCTTAAGCATTTCCTTGCTAGTTATTGTACGCTCTCGTATTTTTTTTCTAGAACGTCCCATAAGTGCTCAATGGGGTTAAGGTGAGGTGATTGTGGGGGTGTGCGAAGTTGTTTTGGAACATTATACAACAACCACAACCTAACAATCTCTGCTGTGTGTTTCAGGTCGTTGTTCTGTTGGAAAATAAATCTTTCACCGAGTCCCAGTTTGATTGCATTTTCTCTCAAATTCGTTTTTAAAATATCGAGATAATCATGTCTGTTCATTATCGACTCAATAAACTGTATATTTCCAACGCCCGCACTAGCCATACACCCCCATATCATGGCACCTCCTCCCCCATGCTTTACCGTAGGTACCAGATTTTGCTTTCCAAGTGCCGTTCCGTTTTTCCTCCAAATAATTTTACGACCTTTTATCCCGAAAATGCAAAACTTGCTCTCATCTGAAAAAATCACACTATTTAAAAACTAAGGTGGCTTGTTTACGTATTCCTTGGCGAAAGCCATCCGCTTAAGTCGATTTACTCGCGATATGAAGGGCTTTTTCGGGCCACTCTGCCGTAAAATCCGATTCTTTTTAGAATTTCTCTTACTGTATCTGGATGTACTTTCTTTTGGTATTTTACTTCTATGTCTTTTGAAATTTGGCTTGCTGTTAGTCGTGGATTTGACTTCACAAGAATAGTTATGTTGCGTTCTTCTCTTTCCGTCAGTTTTTTTGAACGCCCAGAACGAGGCTTAGACTCCAAACAATTCGTTTGCTTGAAGTTGTTTATCACTCTTTGGACCGAGGAGTATTGCCTCCCAACAATTTTCGCGATTTCCCGATAGCTCTTACTATTTTGCCACAAACTTACAATGATTTTCCTTTCACCAATATCTATTTCTTTTCGCCTTTGGTCCATAGTAACAAAAAATGTATTTCTAATATCAATTTTTCCCTCTTTAGATTTGTTCTTAACCGCGTCAACTAAATGAATGATTTAAAATTACATCTAACGTAATTGCCATGCAAATAATCGTCACTATTCGAAATGAACGCACACTTTTTCTGCTCAGCCTATTTAAGTAACTGTACTACAATCCCGTTATCTGAACACGACGCAGCTCAAACTCCAAAAAATTTTGTTCATACCCTCTACGAATAATTTTCTTTGAAATAAGTGAAAAGAAATAACTGAGAGTTTTAAGATAAACACATTAAATTATTTTAATACTTTATAACAGTGGGTGAACGCAGACTTTTTCTACCATGTGTACCTACATACTTGTATATCCATAACACTCATGCATGGCATTGCTTGCTAAGAATCGTTTATAATAGTTATCGCGTAATAAAATCATAATAAAGCTCATACAACAACAAAACTGTTTTCTAGTGTTGTTACTTAACCCTTTGGTGGGCAAATTCATCTACAGACTTACATTCTAAATACGCGTAATTTCATTCAACTTAAATATGCGTGGTTTGTTTACACCCGCACGCTCTTGTGCCCCATAGTATTGGATTATAATTTTATTCACATAACATTTTTTGTAGCATCATTAAGGAATCTAGATAGATATAGATACATACATATATACAATATATACAAAAATGCTCAAAGAGATGAAGGGAGTGGCATATCCATCCGCTCGTGCACTCCGCTCAAGATGCTCTCTTAATTTAAGGATTTGTAGGAAGTACTGAACACCAGAAATTATGAAAGACGAGAGCAGTTTGAGCCAACTAGCACAGAAAGGTGTTGATGCTACCGTATTAAACAAATATTCTGTTCCACTATTGCAGTAAAATCGTCCTGCCTATTTCTGACTAGATATCGGAGTATTGGAACAGACTAAAAGATGTTCCTTTGCAAACTGAGGCTTTTTCCTTTTTCCTTCAGCTGCTCTATAAGGTTGCAATAATATTTAGAATTTACTGTTTTACCATTTTACAAGTAATTCACAAACAAAATTCCTTTCGCATCCCAAAAAAATGGATGTTAACACCTTCTTGGCCGATTTCTGGACACGAACTTGTTTCGGAGCCGAAGAACCAGGTTCATACGACTCTTTAGCCTCTTGTTTTGATTAAGGATCATGGTGATAGACCCATTTCTCATTCATAGTGATGAATCGATGCACAATATCTACATTATTTTCTCAAAAATCTTCTAAATGTTAATGCGAAAGTCAAATTCGAATGTGTTTTTGTTCGACTGGTAGCGAATGCGGCACCCATTGGGCATGAACCCTTTTGAAACCCAATACTTCTGTCAAAATATTGCTTACACTGCCCAATGAGATGCCTAGGACTTCTACTAAATCTCTATTACTCACTCGATGATTATCCAATACAATATCCAGTATTTTTACTGCGATTTTTGGTGTTCTTGCTGTTTTCAGACGTCTTTGGCGTGGATTAGCTTCAAGCCCTGTACGACCACAATGAAATTCAGCAACCCATCTTTTTACTGTACTAATTGATGGCGGAAAGTCTTTATATACTTTCAACATCCGTTCATAAATTTCTTTTGGTTTTAAACCTTCCAAAAATAAAAATTCAGTCACTGCACGATACTTGATTTTTGCCATTGTAGAAAATACTGTGACACGTCGATACTAAATGGCTTGTAAAGAATTAATGAACTGACAGATTGAAATGAAACTAGACACACGTTCATATGAAGAGTGTACCAATATAACAAAAAGTTATCTGGAAGGTGAGCTGGAATCGTCTCAGCACATTCTTCTCAGTTACCCTGATCTCGTCGAGCTAAAATTCAGACAGACGGGCTGTCACTTATCCGCTACACCTGTGGATATATCAGGTTTAAATATCACACATGTGGTAAATTTTATAAGTAGCTTGAGGCGGTGAGGTTTAGTATAAATGGCAATTTTGCAATTTAGTATAAATGGACGTTGCGCTTTCTGATACAAGTTATTGTTCTTTTTTAAATTTTAGATTAGGTTAGGTTAGATTGGGTTGAGGTGCTTGCCCGAAGAGAGGGCAAAGAAATTGAGTTCGTCCTTTGTAATTCCATTCCAAAGGAGATAAGAAGGAATGTAGAAACTAATAGGAGAGAAAGTGAAGCCGAAGGGGGATTGGTTATTTGTGAATACCGAACGATAGCTGAGTAACGGTTAATATCAGGGCCTTTTATATCAGCAGGCGTAGCAAAAAAATAATTTTTGCCCCGACAGTTAAAGAGAAAGTGCTAAGATAATTCCATCTCATCTTCCATACAAGTAATGCAAAAATGACTCGAAGTAATGCCGAGTCTCACACACGTATCCCTCGCGGAGAACAAGGGCACGCACATCATTCGAGGGCTGAGATTTTGTTAACCTTAGAAGATCAAGGTATCCACGGCTTCCAATCCATACATGGACAAAAAGATTCGCAACCTTACAAATTTTTGCAATCCTTTCCTTTCGCGAGAAAATCACCTCACAGATTCTTTGTCTAGCTAACTCATCTGCCCCGCAGTTTCCTGCAAATTCGCTAAGACCAGCTTCATGTCAAAGATTTCGGATGCGACGGAAAGTAAAGTTAGGCATTCCCTCACCTGCTTCGTGTGCACCATCATCAAGCCCAGGGCTCTGATTGTCGCTTGGCAGTCGGAGTAGATGACAGTTATTAGACAAGTGCTGCTTTTCTATTCCGGATATGTCTGCTTGAAACCCCCTTTTGTGATCCGGTAACCTGTATTTGAATCTGATGGGGATCTACTAGCAGTAGATATACTATTTAAGTTTTAAACAATTTTCTCTATAAATTGGGGGACATCAGAATTCGTTTTAGAGGTATGGTTCCTTCGGCAAAGTTTCTTATTTGGTCCCTAGAATACGATTTTCACAGAGCAATGAGCGATTTTTAAATCGACCCGCCCTAATGTACATTGGAATATTTCAAATTTAAAAATTTCAAAAATTTTCTAATGAAATGATTGTATTCTTGAAATTTTGCCTTTTTTTAATAAAAATAAATATTTGCAAAAAGAAAAAGTATAGCATAAAAGTAGATATTTACTTGTAAAAAAAGTAGCTTTACAGACGAGATTTGGTACTGAAGTGTAAAAGCGTGGTTTCGTTTTAACAACTGTATTAAATAGGGTTAATAAATATATTAATAAAACTAGTTATTTATTTACATTTTCATTTACATTTTATTGGTTTTACTGGTTTTGTATAGAGTATTATTTTAAAAAAGAACCTCTTTATATATTCGAATTTCATTGCTTAACATTAACATTATTCTACTTCCACCATTTAGGGGAATATTCTAAGCAACCATTTATGGAAGTAATAGGAAAAATGCAAAAAAAGTATGGCGAAATTTTCCACTTTCCCGCCATATTCGGAAAACCCCAAACGGTTGTAGATCTAAATCCAGCAGACTATCCCATCATATTCCGCAATGAAGGTATATGGCCTGAGCGCCGTGGCTTCGAGACATTCGCCTACCATCGGAACGTACATCGCGCAGACTTCTTTCAAGGCATTAATGGACTGGTCACAACGTATGTGTACTTAAGAAAGTTGAGCATACATTCCCTAACTTTCAATCTTGTAGAGCTGGCGAGGAGTGGGCCAAAATTCGCACAGCAGTTAATCCGATTTTGATGCAGCCGAAGAATGCCAGACTTTATCTGAATACAATATTGGAAATTAACGACGAGTTCCTAGAGAGGTTGTTTTAGTATATATGTATACATATACATGTATATATGTCTATGTATATAAAAGGTTTTCCAATAAGAGGTGTTATTTTGATATTCAAAGAAAAATACTATTTTTTAATATAAATGATCGGATGTTTATTTCATTATAATGAGGAAGGTACGCCGTCAATAGTAGAAAATAACATCAGGCAAATGACCACCACGACCACGCTTACAGGACAATATCCTTTTCATGAAATTTTCCATAACCGAACTGCAAAGTGTCTGCCCTAGAGAAAAGTGTCAGTAAACTTATTGGTCTGTAAGACGTTACTCCATTTTCAGGCTTATTTGGCTTGGGAATCATAACTATTTCATGTGTCATTTCAGTATTATATGTGTCAGCAGCATAATGCCTTTTTTTGGTAAACACTTTGCCAATTTTATCATAGCCTGGTGATTTATTTTTACTTAAGTTTTTTATTTCGGTACGAACTTCTGCAGGTGTAATTTGCTTAATTGGCAACGATAGTTGGCACGGGACATCGAGAAATTGAAGAACGTCAGAGTCGTTGTTGTTACTGCTGTTAAAGGCTGTTTTAGTTTAAGTTTTTTCTAGATGCTTTGCAAAAGCATCAGCTTTGCTCTTATCTGTTCTGCACCATCTATCATTGCAATCTTTAATAGGTACACTTCTCTTCTTTGGGTGTTTTAGGTACTTCGTTGCCCTCCATATTTTATAATCATCATTATTATTGTCATTAAGGTTTTGAATAAAGCTTGAGATCGATTTATTTCTAAAGTCTTTCAATTTGTCTTTGAGTTCACTAGTGGCTTAATTTAGAACTGTTTTATCTCTTGGATTTCTACTAGTTTGCCATTTCTTTCGTAATCGTCTCTTTTGTTGAATTAAGGCTCTGATTTCTGCCGAAACATTCACAGAGGTATGTCGACTATCGCTGTTATTTTTTTTAGGTGTAGAGGCAAGAGCTGCATCATGTATCAAAGCAGATAAACTGTTGAAAATAAACATTGTCTAGATCAATACCATCCAATGCCGGCCATAAAAAATCGTGAATCATCTTTCCTGTTTTACACCTAACACCTGTTATTGGAAAACCCTTTATATATACATATTTGAATTCCGTTTTCCCACTTTTTCTCGTCTTTCTCACTTGTCTTCTTGTTGAATATATTTTCAGAATTCGTGACACACGTGATCCGGAGACACTCGAAGTACCTGGTGACTTCCACGACGATATGAATCGTCTAACATTGGAAGGCATTGTGGGTGTTGCACTCAACACTCGTCTGGGCATGATACATAAAAATCGTGACAGTGCCGAATGTAAATTACTTTTGAAATCGATACGCAACTTTTTTGACTATTCCGAAGATTTGGAAATAAAACCATCCTTTTGGAAGATCGTCAAAACACCGAAATTCTACAAGCTGATGGACACATTAGATACCCTAACTGATGTATGTAACACTTACATTGATCAGGCACTAAAGCAAATTGAATCAGATAAAGATGGCAAACTTACCTCAGAGGTGGGTAAGGAGAAGAGTGTATTGGAGAAACTATTGCGCATTGATCGTCGAATCGCTGTGGTAATGGCGCTGGACATGATGATGGCTGGAGTTGATACGGTAAGTTTACTTTCATGTCATATTTCTTACATGGAGTTTACTCGTATATAATTAGTTTCTAATCACAATCACAGACAAGCTCCACCTTGGCTGGCATCCTATTATGTATTGCCAAGAATCCCGACAAACAAGCCAAACTCTTCGAGGAGCTTAAGCGTATACTGCCAAGCAAAGATTCCCAATTGAGTATAGAGAATATGCAAAATTTACCTTATTTGCGCGCTTGTATTAAAGAGGGCATACGCTATCATCCCATAATTGCGGGCACAATACGTCGCCTACCTACCGATGTGGTGTTGAGTGGCTATCACATTCCAGCTGGAGTTGATGTCTCGGTCAGTTCGAATTTATTGTTGCGCAATGAACATTTTGTGAAGGAGCCGAATAAATACATGCCCGAACGTTGGTTACGCAATGACGCCGAAGGCAAGAAATATCAGCTAGAAAATCCATTTCTATATCTTCCTTTCGGTTTTGGTCCACGCAGCTGTGTGGGTAAGCGTATTGTAGATCTGGAGTTGGAGGTGACTTTGGCGCGTTTGGTGCGTAATTTCGTAATTGAATTCAACTATTCCACGGAGAACGCTTTCATACCCAAAATTGTTAATATCCCAGCTATACCACTGAAATTTAAGTTTGAGGAGAGGAAGGAATAATGCGGAGATAAATTACTGGTATAGGTATACAAGTAGAAATGAAGCTAGGAATTGAATTGAAAACCGTTTCAAATTTGTAAATATTATCGATTTCACCTATGCATACATATATGTAAATATAATAGTTATGTATCTATGTGTAAGCATGTAAGAGCTAACAAAGAAAGCCAAATATTTACTTGTTGTGATAAGCCGATAAGGGTGCTCTCAGTGTAAGATAAGTATTGTATTATATATTGTGGGAAGTGATTCTAGAAATGTAAATAATAACAAATTATCAATTTATTCAGTATTGGTTGTCATAAAAAACATTTTTTATGTACTTAGTAGCGGACCCGACAGACTTCGTTCTGTCAAATAGATTTTGAATGTGGCAGTTTATATTTCGACCTTAAGACGTTTTATACTCTGCTGACCCTCACACACCGCCCTATCATCATGGTGACGGTTGTGTTCAGGAGAATTAAAGAAAAGGGTCAGCTCGGGTGACCTAAGTATCTTCGCTTCCACGAACTTTGGCCACCCTTTTGGGACCCACTAAAAACCCCGACTGGGATGTTTGCCAGAGGGCTTCAAACTAAAGGGGAACTTAAGGTTCAAACCTGATTGAAAAATAATCTAAGGGGATAGTGGGAACCTAAAGGTCATAAATATTTATAATGTGGGTGCTTCAATGACAAAACATAGAGATAATTAACTATTTATTATTATTATTATTAACATAGGGTTAATAACCGATATAATAAAGAATAATGAAATAAAACGTATATAAGTATTATTTTCAGTAATCGCTTTATTGTAAATCAAGTGAATCATAATTATTAACAAAAATTTATTTTATTTTTATTGTAGCGCTTTATGATATACAATGTTTTTTGTTTGATTACCTGGTGAATATACAAACAAATCTGATGGTTTTCCAACACGGAAATAGGCAACATACAATTGACCATGTGAGAAACATGGGTTTTCTAGATTAATACAACAAACACCTAATGATTGCCTCTGGGACTTATTTATGGTCATAGCAAAAGCAAGCCGCACCGGAAACTGTGGTCATTTAAATTCGATTGACACATCAGTCGGAATTATTGAGATGCGGGGTATCAAAACGTCTTCTCCTTTATACTTTCCTTTCAGTATAGTTACTTCTATCACGTTGTTCAATAATTTTTTTATCGCTAACCGTGTGCCGTTGCAAAGACGCGGATAGTTGATATTTCTCAACATTATAACCACCGATCTAACCTCTAATTGAAGATTGTGAGGTAGCAGTCCTGACACGAAAGTATCTGCCATCAAGGTAGGAAGAAAGAATTTCGCAATAATTCCTGAGAAAAATCAATTTTAGTTTGTGGAGTAAGCCCGTATGCCAAACTTTGTCAAACGCCTGCGAGACGTCAAGGAACACCGCTGCGCAAACTTTATTATCCTCTATCACACACTCATTTCATTTCATTTCATTTCATTTATTGCCCAAAATCATTTTAACATAGGAGTTTACAAAGTTATGATAAAATTAGATTATTTAGCATTATCCTAACATACATTTGTATTTATCTAGGAGTTTAAAACTTATTTTTCTTTTGATTATACAATAGGCCATCATTATTCTTTGGAATGTCTTTGGCATAATTTTAAAACTTATTCATATTCTCCCAAAAAGGGCTTAAAAAGGAGATAACGTATATTAAACTATTAAAACAATTAAAATAATTTATTTGGCTATAAATTGATCAATGTTATAAACTAAATTTTCATCATTGAAGTTGTAAGTATTGTATCGCCTATGATAATATATTGCTTTACTATTTTTATGTAACATATTATTATTTTTTAGTATTTTTAAATATATTGGTGATAAATGTTTTTCTGTTAGAAGTGGTACTTTTCGGAAAAGAGTTTCTAATAAAAGTTTATATGAAAAATGTAAAATATCACGCATAGACTTTTTCTTAATGAAATCGTCAGTAAGATTTGTTGATAAACTGACATTCATAGAAAATGAACTAATAAACAAATATCTGTCAAAGGCAAGAGAAATATCACACACTCTATAATTCTAACAACCCTGTGAACTTGGTCGATTGTGGAGTGATTTTTTCGAAAGCCAAATTGGTGCGTTGGAATAACTCTCTTGTTTTCTATAACGGTAACATTCGAGCCAGTAACAGTCGTTCAAAAAGTTTGGACAGCATTGGTAGCAGAGAAATAGGTCGGTATGAAGACACATCATTTGGGAATTTTCCGGCTTTCAGAATCATAATTACTTCTGCTGCCTTCCAGTACATAGGAACATATTTTAACAAAAAACACAAATTAATCAATTGAGACAGACAATTATTGGGCAATTTCTGAAGATTTGGTTTTCATTTTGAAAATTTCGCTCATTACTTCTTCGTTACTAACTGCCTCAATGCTGACATCGCTTTCAATCCAATTTGACGAGATGTCAATATCTTCAGATCCGTCATTGGCACAGAGGGTTTTTCGAAGATTCTCTGCTAATAAATTAGATTTTTGCCCATTGGGTGTCGTTTATTTTGATGGGTGCTTTGTGTTTTATCGGTCGGTTAAATGACTTTGCTGCCTTCCATAAGGAGTAGTCTGTGGATTTAACAGATGTGAGGCTCTTAAGAAATCGATTGAAATTATCATTTTTGAATGCATGATTTTGAGCGTGTAGTTGTTTTTTTTTTGTTTGGCTGAGTTTCAATTTGTCCTCAGTATATCTGGTGTGCTGCCAACGACGTCTAAGTTTTCGTTTTTTATTTATCAGCAATTTGATATATGATGGGTATTTTTTCTTATTTGATGTGACATCGTGCTGGGGCGTACTGTTCCATGCCGCGTTTTGAATTATTTGCGTGAATTGAAGCACGGCATAATCAACATCATCAATGGTCATGATACGGTCGGTGTCTACCACTACAGCTTGGAATTGCAGTTGGAGGTACTGCCAGGCGGTGAAGTTATTAAATAGACGAGGAGACGTTTTATTTAGTACCACATTTCCTGATATTTCTAAAAGGAGTGGTCAGAATTCAAATCGAAGCCTGCGGAATTAGAAAGATGGTTTGCGGGAATATTTTTTAAGACAAAAATTCAATCAAATCATGTACTTTGTTGCTGTCTGAAGGCAAATACAGGATTGATTGAAAAGTAATAAGCCTTTTTTTTTAGCAGTTTTATTAAACCTTTTGGCTTATACAACTAATATTCTTCAAAATAGGACCCTTGAGTGTCAATACACTGCTGCTAGCGGTCCACTGCAGGAAACATTTTTTAAACTCATCCGCCGGAATCGCGTTCAATTCGGCTGTCACAGTTTTTTGGATCACCTCGATGGAGTCAAAAAGCCTTCCTTCAGCTTTCTTTTCAGGCGCGGGAACAAGAAGAAGTCCGGAGGGGACAGGTCTGGGCTGTAGGGAGGGTGGGGAAGCACCGGAACCCCCATCTTGGCCAATGCAGAGGTGCAGAGGAAGGCGGTGTACGCCGGCGCATTGTCGTGATGAAGGGTCCAATTGTTGACGAGGTCGGGCTGTTCGTCTTCGACGTCCTCCCGGCCTTCCTTGAACGACTTGTGCCACCGTTTTACCTGGGCACTGGACAGAGATTGGTCCCCGTAAGCCTCCTTGAGTAGCCCAATGGTTTCGGTACTTGTTTTGTTTAGCTTTACGTAAAATTTGATCGAGTCACGTTGCTCCAACGATCGCTGCATTTTCGCCACTGCAAAATCCTAACACACTTTTAAAACAGCTTTCACGCGCGGAGCGATGTTGACTGCACCGCTTTTGCCAGCGAACTGGGACCGGTTTCTAGTGGAAGGGGAATGTCCAACGATAATTTCCCCCCACCAGCCGATTCGGTTGATCGCTTGGCAGACGCTCAGCGCGGGAAGGCTCATTACTTTTCAGTCAAACCCTGTATGTTGGCTTGGCAGTTGAAATTATTTCGCAACCTCTTTGTCTTATGGCTTTAAACATTTCGCGCCCTTTTGTCGTTGTAAGCCTAGACCCCCAATGTATGGGCTTAGCGTTGAAATCGCCTCCTATAATAAAACGTCCTTTGTATCTTTGGATGAGAGATACATAATCTTCAGATTTTAGTTGGTGTCTGGGTGGGCTGTATAAAGCTGTCAGTAATATTTGTTGCTCGAAGGCCTCGAAAGAAACGGAATTTGTTTGAAATTCCTCGGCGCTGCGTTGGTCTTTCAAGTGGTGAGTTATATTATTTTTTATGAGAACGGCGCTGCCACCTCTTGCACAATTGTTGGGGTGAATAGTATGGCATAGGAAATAATGTTTAAAATTCAAATATGAATGTCTTGTGAAGTATGTTTCAGCTATTAGGCAGACGTCAATTTCGTCGTTGTTTAAGCGTAATACCTTGGCATATTTCCACAAATTGGAGGACTTTAAACATGCATTGAGTTCATCTGCTGGCGTTGATCGAGAAATCACTGGCAATGTTTGACGAAAATCTCCTGCTAATAAAATCATTGCAGCACCAAATGGGTTATGATTGCTCCGTAGATCTTGTAAAATATGCTTGTCTTTTGTTATTTTTAACATATACCTATTTATCTTCTGTTCTTCTTAAAATATGTTTGTCTTTTGTTATTCTTAAAATATGTTTGGATTTGTTCAGCTCTGCATGAGTATTCTTAGAATTTACTTAGCTATTTTTATTTATTATTTGTGAATGAAATCATTCCATAGCTCGTTCTGAAAATAAAAAAAAAAAAAAAATATTGCGAGGCCAATCAGATCTATAGCTCTTACATATTTTGACTTTTCAATTTGGTCGGGCTCACGATATTATCGCTTTTTGTGAACGCATTAGATCCTTGAACGCGAACACGCACACACGAGCGCGCAATATTTGTATGGCTAGAAGAAAAGGGCTGTTTAAGGGTTTTCCCCGGAAACTATTCGAATTTTTCTCGCCGTAAAAACCATCCTTGGACTTCAAGGAATATTTTAAAAAAAGAATTGTTAAGATTGGTCCATGCGTTGTTGAGTTATGCGCTTACCAACACATTTTGCGATTCATTTTTATAGTATAGATATATATATTGATTTCTAAAAAAACATACCGGCACATATTTTAGTAAACAGAAGCATCTACACAAATGTTGAGAATTTGCTTTATTTTTTAATACACATTTGCGCTAACTATGTTTACGAGGGCATATCAAAGCACTAACCGCCAAATTCCTCTAAGTAAGCGTCTTTTTTTGCCTAAATTTAGTTTTTGCTGCAGAATTGTTATAAATAAAAGCCATAGCTTAGCATATGTGCAAAGTTACTTGTTTGTGAACCACGGCCCTGGGTTGGCGTAATCTTATATTAGTTAGAGAAAAAAGAAATCCACAATAATGTCGGATGTGACCCATTTCTCGTCCCCAGTCACCATCCGTTTAAGAAATGGATCGATTTCATTGCGTTTGAGCAAGGCTTCGCAGATGGAAAGTCAATCCATCATATTTTTTGTTGTTAATAAGAGTTACACCTAAACATCGAGCTTTTTTTTTTAATCCAGCTTTGCGCAAATAGTTTAAAACTGTTTTATGGTCGATTTTTAGCTCTTGGGCGATGCTACGACTACTAACATACCGGCCAACTTCGATTATTTCTGTGCTTTTATTGACATTTTCGACGACGGGTCTGCCTATGCGAGGTGCATTTTTAACATCAAAAATGCCTGAACGGAATCAACGAAAATAAAATTGTACGTAATTACTTATTACACCATAAACACCATTCACAATTTTCGCGGACTAAATTGCATTTTTGCCTTTATCAAAAGAAAATTGTAAAATGTATCGAAAATAGAGTGAAGTGTCACCTTGACAACGAGCATAAACTTAAAATTGTTTGATCGATACTTTACGAGATTTCGATCACTACAGCCATCTACCGAGAAAATAATAGATTTCTTTTCCCTCAAACTAATATTGTATCGTTCTTGCGTCGGCTGGTGAAATATAATCGTCATAGGGAGTGGTATTACATTGTGCCCGACAATATTCATTCGGGTAAAAATTGTGGAAAAAATGTGAATTAAATTCGAAACAGCCAAACATTTTTTGTGTCATTTGTATTTTTGAAATTCTGTAAAGACAAAATAATGTAGAATTAACACTCTGGTTATAAAAATTTATTTTGACGCATACAAGCACTCTTTTACATTCTATAGGTAATAAGCAGAAGTAAAGTTCAGTTTGTGAAGAAAGTATTTTAACATCTACTAAGCTAGGAAAATTCACACACGTTTCTCAAGAGAATATACCTATGTATATTTAATATGGGTTTCTTTCAATCTTTGATTTAATTTTACTAATATAAATAATTCATAAGCCAAAAGTAGTCAACAAAACTTAAAAATAAAAA
Source organism: Anastrepha obliqua (assembly GCF_027943255.1). Taxonomy (NCBI): domain Eukaryota; kingdom Metazoa; phylum Arthropoda; class Insecta; order Diptera; family Tephritidae; genus Anastrepha; species Anastrepha obliqua. Next base: position 96,126,092 of record NC_072892.1, on the reverse strand, counting down.
GCAAGCACAAATGCTAAGAAAGTGTCTCCACATTTGCAATTAATAGCTTTAAGTCATATGTTTAAAAAAATGAAATGTGAATCTATACTTTGTATGACCACCCCGAGCATCTATAACACTTTCTAGTCGGTTTCTTATAACGTCAATCAATTCTCAAACGTCATAGTCCTGGGATAACTGTGCCATTTTTCGAAAATAACGTTTTGAGCTCTGCTCGACATTTTAAATGTTTTTTTGCAACTTTTTTCTCTAAATATGTCGACAAACTTTCTAATGGATTAATATCTGCGCTTCGGGCTGGTGTATCCAATACCATGGGAGCTTTCTGTTTTGGATCATTGCCCTGATAGAACTTAAACTAAGGTTTGTTGTCAACAATGAAGCCAAATTGTGGTGCATTATTTATCAAATTGCATTCCAGAATATTCAAATATTGTCATACATCCTTCTTATCTTCTATAAACACCAAATCACCCATTCCCTTGATGGTTATGCATCCCCACGCCATGACTGGAAGCTTAGCAAATTTCACTGTCGATATAATATTCCGTCTTTCCATTGCTTTAAATGACTGCCTCCCCACTCTATTGGGTCCATCGTTGCATAATTTTAATCATACATAATTTTAATCATACATAATTTTAATCTCCTCGCAGAATATCACATCATCCCAGTATATCTGGTTGAGCTAGGTAACTGCGTTTCAAAGGTTTCTTTCGAGCCACTCGGGAAGCTTTTGCAAAACTTGGCGAGCGGTTTCACGAGAAACTTCAAACCCGTACTCATTTCTTAGCTCACTAGCAAGATTTCTTGTTGGACACTTTTTTGCTATGAATCTGTTACCTGCTCAATGTGTGTTAACTATGATAACAACAACAATATATTAAACCTGACAACAGAATGCGAAATGTTTGAATTGTTTACGATGAAAAAAGTTAGGCATATCTAACCTCACATCTACTTATATCTTCTACTAAATGTTTCTTAGTATCTGTCGAATTTGTGTTTTGACTTTGTCTCGTTTTTTAATGTGGGTATCTTGCTATCTGAACATTTCATTTTCCAAATGGCATCAAAAGAACCAGATCGCTATATTCGCTCATGCATTAAAATTGGCGGCTGGCGTAGCCGAATGGGTTGTTGCGTGATTACTTTTCGGAACTCAGAGAGAACATAGGTTCGAATCTCGCTGAAAGACCAAAAAAGAAGAAAAAGTGTTTTCTAATAGCGGTCGCCCTTCGCTAGACAATGGCAAGCCTCCAAGTGTATTTATGCCATGAAAAGGCTCCTCATAAAAATATTTGCCGTTCTGTAGGTTCTTCCATTTGTGGAACAACATCAAGACGCACGCCCCAAATAGGAGAAGGAGTCAAACACCCAAACAGGGTGTACACACCAATTATATATATAATATATATGAAAATTGAATTTTCAAATTACCTAATGACAGTTGATGTTAAGATACGAGAGACTTAGAAATGTACAATATGACTACAAATTTAGATATTTTTACCATGTTTATATCAACTCGCTCTCTGTTTATCCGATATTTCAGCAGGATATTTGCAATCGATTTTTAAGCAACTTTCAATGAGGTGGAGCATTAAAACTTTGAATAATATCAAACCTTGACTGCAATTCAATATTTAGTAGTTTATTTCATCGAGTTTTATAGAAGATACAGACGACTTCGGTTTCACACTTAGTACAGTTATAGCTAATTCATTTGACGTGCGTGACACACCTTAGTAATTAGTCTGGGAAAAGGGTGATAAAAAGAAGATTTCGTGCACAAATTTAAATTTAGCATTAGAGGGATAAGGGGATTGTATGTGAAAATTGATAATAAGTAAATGTACATGAAATCAAAGCGAACCAATTCAGGGCGTATGTTTCATAATACCTCGTGAGTTACGTACCATCACTCCACCACCCTATCTATTTATTTCTCTTTTTTGAGTTGTGACAGTATTGTCTGGCATTTAATGAAATTGGAATCATACACCAAACTATTTAAATGCCAAGATACTAAGATTTCACAAATAAAGGTTCCCACCAAAATATTTGCTTAGCATGCAATATTACACCGACACGTTTTTCGCTCAATGCAGTTATGTTCTCAATAAGCATAAGGTACTGCATAAAGTGAGCGCAAAACAGGTGTCATTAGAATTAAGGAAATTGTAAAAAGTCAGTCTGTAGATTCACAGCAACCAAGAAGGTTGAATTTGTTTAAAGAATAAAACCGTGAAAAATAAAAATTAAATTTAGTGTTTTTAGTTCCACAATGCTGGAACCTTCCCTTCAAAAATGGTGAGCTTTCGTTTGGAGAGGACAGGACAATGGCGCAGCTTCTATGCGTTTAGATTACGGTTCAGCGAAAATTGTGGGCTGATTATGTAGATGGGTTCAATAAACCAAATTTCATCTGATATTCTAAAAATTTCTCAACAATAAGCAGCATATAATTGCAGCAGCTCAAATATGTCATTTTTCAGTTTCTCTATAAGACACCGAGTCTCGCTAGTTCATTGCCTCTACAACTCACATTTATGTCGAAATGACCAGAAGGCCATGTTACATTTGAGCGAAATGACTTTTCCATCTCTTTACGGCATTTGAAGACTATTTTGAAGATTGTCGACTACTTCGTGAGGGATCTTATCGTCGCCTGGGAGTGGGAGGACCGCGAGCATCGTGATGGTAGTTGTAGGTTTCGATGCATAGACTACCATGCCGTAAAGCTCCGCAATATCGGTGTCGCTAATGTGTGCAGATTTATTGCCGCGCATACATATATTGCTTTCGGTGATTTGATTGACATTACACCAGCTTCAAAAATATATGTAGCAGTATGCGTTAACAGATTGTTCACCCTTCATCGAATATATAAAATGAATTGTCAAAAAGAAGATACGCATTGAAAACTTTTTGTGTCGTTTCGAATTGATCAGCACACTTCAATCGGAGATGTAACTTTTGCCCGTCGAAGCATTTTCTGAAGTACCTTTCGCTGTAAGTCGGAGGATAAGTAGTCACAGCACTTGAACTGGTTCTAAGTAAAACTACATCGGTATCTAAATAAAACTTAGCGCCAAATCTAACTCTGCCGTAGAATTAGATATAACGCCTTTTCTTTGCGCCAAGCGTTATCAAGTGGCGAATAGGTGAAACAACTGTTATAAATAAATATGCATATCTTGGCAGCGCTGGAAGAGAGCTGCAAAAAATTACATTCATTTTTTTGTAAAATAGTGAGTAATAATTACTATAACCATACTCACTGGCGGCGAATATTCCTTGATAACTTTGTTTGTTGTGAGCCGCTAAGAGAAACAGCGAGCAGAGAAGAATGAATAAAAGAGGCCAATATTTAGGATATTTCGTATTTACGTAATTAGTAAACAAAAATTCTAAATTTTAAGTAACCGCAATGGCAAAAGCATTGCCATTATTAAATATTTTACAAATTTGCAAACTCTGCTCTCTTTAGATATATTACCTATCACACTGTTTTGATAGCAACATATTTAGCATATTAAGCATAAAACATAAACAAACAAAAAATCTCGCTGGCAAGGTCTCAGATGTAATCACACTCTTATACGCAGAGCAACTTTAATTCATAATTTGATACTCCCCACGCTCTCCATATCTTCAACTTTAACAACATTTATATTTTTACAGTAGCGTACACATAAATGGGAACAAATGGTAAATTTGTATTTACTGTCAATAGGACTCTTAAATCTTTAAGTGAGAATGCTTTATGGAAAGTTACGGCGCAATTGCAAGTGAAAACCAAGTATGCAAATTTTGGTCTAGAGCGAAATTAAATTCAAGAGACAGAGAAAATTAGTACTACAAGACTCGTATTTTTTAGATTATTAGGCTACGGCTAATACTTCTAGTAACGACTATCTCGATATTGTCGCACATTTTTCTGAAAATTGTTTTGTAAGCCTGAGTATAATCAAACAACTGAAAAACGTTTATAATAGTCAAATTTATTCAATGTTGAAACATTTTAAATAAAGTATTCTGAAGTCAAATATCTTTGGTTCTGTTGAACATTTTTCTAATTTTTGGTTTAATGCTTTTGGAAAAAATATAATTTCTATACCAGTGAACCTACCGCTTGTGCGTTGATTCTTCTTAATTAACAGAAATACTCTCGGAGGTTTGCCATGGCCTGCCATGCGGAGACCGCTAATAGAAAAACGCATTTCTTTCCTTTCAATTGATGTTTCATGCCACAGTGGGTCCGAGTCTTTCCGAATTGTACTCACACACAAACTCACTCGACTACGAAGGCCCCTCACTTTCTTCAGCACGCCTCTAAATTTTGTGCAGCATGAACCTCTAAGTACTTTATATTACGACAAACCATCAACTAATCTTAAGAGCGAAATGCCAGATTTACGACTAGCTTTTTAATTGTGTTTCACTTAAGAAAGTTCTTAAACCAAAAACAATTAAACCATGTTTTCTAACAGAAATTTAAACATGTAAGTAATCCACATTTGACATTTTTTTTAGTTATTATATGTTGCAGACGCTTCTTTTAATAAGCGTCACACAGCAGCTGCTGCCGTTCACTCGAAAGTTTTACTGCGTAATTTTAAAACACTTGTGGGTTCGGTAATCCTTTATAAGTGCAGAGTTATTAATAATGCATATATATATTAATACATACATATCATACAGCATATATGGTGATTTACAATTTTAAATTATTTCTCTTTTTTTTATAAAATTTAGCGCTCAATCGGGCAAACTGTGCGACAGCAGCTTCAGTCGATTGTTGACTTGCAGACAGTGTGATTCCAAAACAAGCGCGAAAAATATATAAATACATATATATGTATGTTTCTGAATTTATAAATCATAACTGAGCAAGCCAATCAACAAAACACACAAATTATGTTTTATCAAAAATTTCAATTTCGCTGTTTGCCAAAAGCGGTTGTGTCGATTCGTAGTTTGAATACACAAACTAAGACGAGAGACGTAAGTTCTTATAAAGGGTTTTAGGTGCGTGCAACAAACATTAATTTTTTCTTAGAACAGTAAAGCGGGCATAACATCGTGAAGTGAACCGCGATCAGATTATTGTTTTGGACGAAACGTATAATACAGCTTGACTCAATTATTTTTACAGTGGGTCATAAATGCCAAGTGCTGATCATAAAATCCCTTTACTAAATATAAACAGAATTATGAATTGACTTAAGATCTCTACTTTTCGCCAAGCGTTAGCAAGTGGCGAATAGATAAAGCAATTGGTATAATTTAACATATCTTGGCAGCGCTGCAATACAGCTGCATAAAATTTCATGCGTTTGTAAAATAGTGAATTATACCATTTGTATGAGGTCGCCTTAGCCGAATGGGTTGGTGCGCGACTACCATTCGGAATTCACAGAGAGAACATAAGTTCCAATCTCGGGGAAAACACCGAAATTAAGCAAAACATTTTTCTAATAGCCGTCACCTCTCGGCAGGCAATGGCAAAACTCTGAGTGTATTTCTGCCATAAAAAATCTCCTTATAAAAATGTCTGCCGTTCGGAGTCGGCTTGAAACTGTAGGTCCCTCCATTTGTGGAACAACATCAAGGCGCACACCACAAATACGAGGAGGAGCTCGGCCAAACACCCAAAAAACGGGTGTACGCGCCAATTATATATAGGTATATATGAGGTAGAATCATACTTGCTAGCGGCAAATCTTGCTCAACAACTTTGTTGGTGCTTTCAGAAACAGATTTCTCGTCCAGTGGAGCAAAGACATAGCGAGCAGAGAGATAGCGGACAGAGACGTGGCGAATAGTGTCAATGTTCTGCGACATCAATTCCTTAGAATAATTTTTCTAGAATTTTTGTTAGAAAACTTTTACATTTATTGATCTAAAATTGTGTACACATATTATGTTATCTTTTGATTGAATTTTAAGACTTAGTATTAGTAAAAATATTTATTTGGAAAGGAGCTACAGCTGATCTCCGGGAGCTCAAAAAATATGTTTTCCGGTGGCCACTATATCTCGAACTGGAACCCCTAAAATTAAAAAAACCAAATATATTTTATCAAAGTAATGTTAACTCTAGTAATTAATCGAAGTAATTATGGAAAAATGAACAAAATGGCGGTTTTTGAAAATTGTAGGTCATTTGATTACTAAAATGTCCTACAAAAATAAGGGTCAGAAAATGTCCGTGGGAATTACCAAATACATACAAGATGTCATATTAAAAGAACTTAAACATTTACTTGTAATTGTCAAAAATATCACCTTGTACAATACCCTTGTAATTGATGAAAACCGTGAGATTCGCTTCGTTTTTTGATTGTAAAGGACGTGGTTATGTTGGTCTTGGCTCATTCAGAGCTCTCCGCTGCGTGCTGTACTCATAAACCCACGTTTCGTCTCCAGTAATTATGTATTTGATGAATGTTGTCACTTAACAGTTGTTTTGGGAACTTTCTGATCAAGATGGTATGCATATACATACACCCATAAATATACATACACAATTGACGTGCACATCCCTTCACAGGTGTTCGGCCGAGCTGCTCTTACAATTTGTGTTGTGCATCTTGATATTCTTCCACAAATATGTAAATATAATTTTCACATAGCATAAGACAAGGTAACTTAACACCGAGTTCAGAGACCTTTCATCAAAACTTTTATGGACTTAGGTTCCATGGAGCTGTGACAATAGTTTCAAGAGATGAGATAACGTGAGTTAGAGTGAACCGAGTTTAAGTCAAGTGTGGGTTTTTGTGCTTTCGATCTGCCAAAAGGTAATTTTTATTATATACATATATATGTATTTGGGGCGAACACCGTTTTTGGGTGTTTGACCGAGCTCCTCCTCCTATTTGTGGAGTGCGCCTTGATGTTGTTCCACAAATGGAGGGACCTACAGTTTCAAGCCGACTCCGAACGGCAGATACTTTTATGAGGAGATTTTTCATGGCAGAAATACACTCAGATTTTTGCCATTGCCTGCCGAGAGGTGACGGCTATTAGAAACATGTGTTGCTTAATTTTGGTGTTTCGCCGAGATTCCGACCTACGTTCTCTCTGTGAATTCCGAATGGTAGTCACGCACTAACCCATTCGTCTACGGCGGCCGCTGCGTGAAAGTAATGAGTCTTATTTTCGATAAAAAAATAAAACCCTGAAATTAATCATTACTTTTGGTGAAAAATATAAAAAAGTATTGAATTTTTTTGCTGAAAATATAAACTGAAACAATACTTTAAAACTTATCAAATAATGATTTTTTTAGTAGAAAATATAAAATATAAAAACTAATGATTATTTGTGTATAAAATATATTTAAGGAGTGATAAATTTAGAGGCATCGGGTTTTAAATTGAACTAAATGTAAAATAATTGTGTAGACATTGTTATGACATTTATTTTTTAAACATAGCCTTTCAAATGTTGATCGCAACTGCGTCGTAATGCGGCCATCGTAAACCCCAATTTTGAATGACTCGTTGGAAGACTTCGGTCGGTATCTCGTGAATAACTTTAGTAATGTTGGCTTCCAATTCCTCAATCGAAGCTGGTTTCCCACAAACCATTGACACTTTAAATACGCCCACAAACAAAAGTCCAATGGTGTGACTGGATTGTAATGTTTAGTAGGTATACAAAATATATTGCGCGAAGACAGGGCAATAAAACATCTTTTATTTTTGAACAAAAGCATAAAAATGTATATATATATATAGTATATACCTATAATTGGCACTTCCACCCTTTTGACCGCACTCTTCTTTTATTCGTTTTTAACTCGCCTCTAAGTGGCGGATGGTTTTTCATGAGGAGCTTTTAGATGGCACAAACAGATAATAAGATTATATTTTCTAAACAATACAATGAAATTCAGAAACCTTATACTATTTTTGATCGCCAATTTTAAATCTCAAAGTATTGAAAATATATAAATTTTTTTTGAAAAAACTTATAATGATAACGATCCCTCCTTTCCACACGTGATATATTGACATCTTCGGCCAAAATTTGGAAGCTGCGATCCACTGTAAAAACAAAAACTGGGACGTGCTGGACTATAATTTTGTTCTACCGAGATAATCGACTTGTGAATTATCTACTTCGGGATCATATTGTAAAAAATTCTATTGAATACTGTTATTATTCGCTTAAAATGGGTATATGAAATATTTTCCACTTTTATAGGTACAAACTGCCACAAAAGATCCCTTCACTGATGAATGGGCATCCGCAAAACCGTTTCGATCTATACCAGGACCTAGCAAATATAAATTGTTCGTTGAGTTTCTACCCGGCGGTAAGAATAATTTTAGTAATTTATGTTCATTACGCTCTTTAATTAAGCTTATTAAGAAGCTTTAAAAACTCTTTACTCAGACAGAATATGGCTCGGAATCTTTGATGTGACAAACAAATCCAAGCAATTGTCACCAGACAGGTCAAAATACACCCTAGCGAAGCGTTAGCATACGCACTCGTTTATTCGGGCAGGTTCAGTAATTTACTTGAGAGTGAATTTCAATGCAATTGATAAAAAATCTCAATAAAATTCTCTCGGAAGTGAATTTCAGAACCTGCCCGATTATGTTCGTTTACAAAGTGATCGCAGCGCATTATTAAGCGAATACCCGGTATTTTTCACTAGCTCTCTGTACGTATTTGACTTAAAAGTTCTGAAAATCGCTTTATGCAACTTTAACAATTACAAAGCATTGGTCTTAATGAAAAATAAAAATCTGAGGGTGTGTATTTTTCGCAGATGAGAAAAAAATCAACGAAACAATAAATTTTTGTCCAGAAAAACCATTGTTTTAAATAAAACAATACAAATAAATTAAATTTTAAAAAGAACCGACGATATTTTACAATATTCCAAACTCAATACCAAAACTTTCAACATTGAATAAATCTCAAAATTTTAAAAATTATTTTCAAACTTTTTTCACTTCTTATTATACTCAAGCTAAAAAATAAAATCGTAGATCACTTGACAGGGAATCACTCGTTAATGTCATGGGTGAAGGATTCAGAAAGAAGATGAAAAAAGTTCACAAACTTATTTTCTTTAAAATTCCATACAGAAGTTATTGAGTATAAGCTCCTCATGCGTTGTTACAGAAAAAATGTTGCTGTTGTTCTCGTAGGGAATTTTGTATCTGGCTACATACAGTGGGTAAATAAAAGGAACTGCGTAGGCCCTAGCTAAATTAAAACCCTAGAGTTTATTTTTCTTAGCAAATATTTTCTGACAAAAGGATCGCAGCAATTTACTGTTATAATATCTATGATCAACTTTTCAACGTCGATTGAACAAATTCAACATAGTTTGTAAAAACTATTTGTCAAGTGATATATTTTATGAATACTATATAATGCGACCCTGACAAACAATGACAACACTGACAATAAAAACGGACAAGATAGAGCGACAGAGTAGTTTGTAAGATTTGATTTGAATCGGACAGCGAACGGTGACGGTTATGCATTTTGTGCAAAAGAAAAATATGCTTTGATTCAATAAATAATAAATAATTTTTAAATCTCGGATATCTTGACATATTTTTGAAAAAATTTTCAGTTATTAAAAAATTTCTTCTTATCTAATAGAGATTTCTAACTTCTTCAAGTTCTCTGAACGAATGCTATTTTCTACACATTTCACTAATATGCCAATAGATATTTTATTTTAAATTTTTCTATAAGTATTCGAGTATTCGTTACATAGAGAAAATCACATAGAGGAAAACCACCTCCAAAAATCCTCGAGACTTTAACAACTTGAAATCTGCACTTTATTTTTTTTAAATGTAATGGGCTACAAAATTTCGTACTCGAGGTTCACCTAACATTTAGAATTGAAGATTTCTAAGGGAATAATTTAAATAAAAAAATTATTCAAATTAAATAAAAAACAAATAAATTGCAAAAACCTGCCAGTAAGTCCTAGTGCTATTGCTATTCGACGCAGTGTGTACATACATATATTCCTTGATCAAAAAGTTTCCAGAACAACCGTCAGGTCACGCCCGATTAGAGTTGTTGTTTTTGTTAGGTTGTCCGCATCTGTGATTATCAAAATTTGACCGCCATTGCTTGACATTTGTAACACTTACTCCGTCTTGAATAGGTTTTTGCAGTTAATAAGGACTGTTAGTCGGGCATTTATGAGGCAACTCGTGGATTTTGCCCCATAATAATGGCTTCTTGTGATCTTTTTCGGTTTTATCGAGTCAAAACTAGTCAAAAAATCATTATTAGGAACACGTTTTAACAGTCAAAAGTAAATACTGGAATAATTGAAGAGGCTCTGATGGTTATACCAAAAATATAGTTCAAGAAATGTTTCGAGAGCTAGATGGAACACTGGCATAAATGCTTTGCATTCGATGAGGAGTACTTTAAAGGGGATAATATTATTATTAAGTGATAAACTTGCGTATTGAATTTTCTGATTATATTCCGGGATCATTTTTATCGAGGTGGTACATATATAATTATATAGTTGGCCAGTTCCTTCAGATTTAAAACCTGTCTCCCTCTAGGAAACATACCTTTAGTATAATATTAAGAACATTTGACGAATAAAATTCTTGTCCACGAACAGCACTTCATTTCGATTTATGGATGGATTATTCTAATTTCAGGCCGCTTTCACAACAAATCCCTCGTAGAGCTCAACACATTGTGGCGCAAGGATTACGGCGATATATTTTTAATACCCGGTATTTTTGGTAAACGTGATGTGCTCTTCACTTTTCAGCCCAACGATTACCAGACAGTTTTTCGCACTGAAGGCCCACAACCTATACGCATGGGCCTCGACATAGTGCAATACCATCGACAGGTGCATCGACCCGAAATCTTTAAGCATGCTGCGGGGCTAGTGGCAGAGTAAGTCTTTGAAATGAACGTTGTTTTTCATATTCAATTCTTATTTATCTCGCTTACAGACAGGGAGAAGGCTGGGCACACTTTCGCACCGCCGTCAATCCGGTTATGATGAACCCGAAGACAACTAATGTCTATGCACCTAAAATGAATAGAGTTGCCGATGAATTTTTGGCGCTAATCAAACGAAAACGTGATTCGCACACACACGAAATGTCCAGTGATTTTGAAAGCTACATCAATTACTGGGCCATGGACGCCGTGTGTTTGGTGGCGCTAGATACAGAGTTGGGTATGATAAACAATAGCGCTGATCATCCCAAAGCTAAGGCAGTCATTGATGGCATGCGCAAATTTTTCGAGCTGCTCTTTGAGTTGGACTTGAAGCCATCGTTGTGGAAGTATGTGGCTACACCGAATTTTCGCCGCGTCATACGCACTTTAGATGAGTTAACCGAAATCTCAATTCACTATATCGATGAGGCTATAAAACGAGACGCAGCACAATTGGCACAGAGGGATGTTGAACAGAGCGTATTGCAACGGCTGATTAGCATCGATCGCACAGTGGCCATTGTCATGGCAATGGACATGATGATGGCGGGGGTGGATACGGTTAGTAGATAAGCTAACAAATTCTAAGCTATAAAGTTCTCAAAACAGTATTTTTTCATTGTAGACTACTTCCGCCATGACGAGTTGCCTTCTAAGTCTCGCTAAGAATACCGAAAAACAATGTCTGCTGCGTGAAGAAGTGCTTGGTATTTTACCCGATAAGCATAGCGCCGTTACAAGCGCTAAACTAAAGAATTTGCCCTATTTACGCGCTTGCATTAAAGAGGCTTTTCGTCTGTATCCAGTTGCGGCGGGCAATTTTCGCACAACCGCTCAAGATGTGGTACTCAGTGGTTATCAAGTGCCCAAAGGCGTGGATGTTGCCATGCCAGCTTACTTGTTGCAGCGCGACGAGCAAAACTATGGGCGTCCAAATGAGTATTTGCCGGAACGTTGGTTGCGTGGCGTAAGCCCAGTAGACGCCTCTGGTTGTGCGCTAAATCGAAATGTGCCCTTCGTATTTCTGCCATTTGGCTTTGGCCCACGCATTTGTATTGGCAAACGTATTGTAGCTTTAGAATTGGAGGTTACGTTAGCTAAATTAATTAGGAATTTTGAAATTGGTTATGACTACCCCGCAGAGGGTATGTTTAAGACAAATATCATTCATGTTCCGGCGAAACCACTTCATTTTAAGTTCACTGATGTGAGAACGTAAAATTATGAGATGCTTTCATCTGGTCTTCTAAATTAAACACAAATTTACAAAGACATTTATTAAAATATATCAAACACACTCTATTCAACAGATGTAAACTGAGCATTATTTCGCCAAATAATTAGAAAAATATGGTTATATGTACACCAAACTTTGGTTTATTTTTTCACTTTCTCTATTTATAATACATTTTTGCTAATTCTGTAAAACCTCTCCCAAGGCTCAGTTAGTTTTTATGTTTGAAGGTATTAAATAACGTGGCTATCGCGCCGATACAGCGTTCCCACGACTATCGATTCTACGTTACCGAAGCGACCTACGACGTCATGAGCTTTCTTCAAAAATTCATGGAGAATATTTTATACCACAAAACGAAGCGTCTTTATAAAGGTGATAAAATACTAAGTTGTTACTTGAGGAATTACCTTATAGGATTAGGGTTTAGTTATTGAGCGGTTATTTAGTTATTAACCTGCCGAAGAACTACTGCTCAAAGAAGCAAATCTGAATGCTAGCGAACTCCTCCCAGTCGTAAATTATATGGTTTACCAGATATAGCTTAGAGATACGATTAATAGACACACACACGAAGTCACAATCCACCTCCTAAGTCTGATGAGAATTTTAAAGATGTATCTACAATATGTTCAAGATTAAAGACTAAATAATATGGTTGGGAGTGCCATCCACTCAGAATAGCTGCAGCTAAAGCTTGGCCTACCTATGACTACCTGACTACCGCAAAGTCTTTCAGGCTGCGTCAATAGCTATCAAAGATAATAAATCGTGGGTGAAGGTCTCATCCGTTATTGCACAATCAACCACTATCTACTCTGACAGTTAAGTTGCCATACAATCTCTACCGTACAATAATACGGTATACCGCGAGCGTTGTCTGAGCTGGCTAGGAAGTACACTGATCTGAAATCAGTAACTCTACCCATTATAGGGGCATCCCTTCCATTTCAAACAATACATAGATCATGGAACCTTGAAGTAACTAGACAGATATTACCAATCGCCCAGATATTCACAATATGTCAAATCTTCGAAAAAGAAGACTCGACACAAACAATCTTTTTGTCCATTTTAAACAGTACGAAAAAGAGCGACACCAGAATTTGGAAGGCCCTCTCCTAGCCATTTGATTCCAAACGAGGATCAGTAGCGCACTTCCGTATCCGCACCCACGTCATTGTTGACAATTATGATTTCGAGATTGTAAAACATTTCCTTTATTTAGGAACCAGCATTAACACCTATAATAATGTCAGCTTTGAAATCCAACATAGAATCTCTCTTGCCAAGATGTACACAATTTAGCGATGGCGATTGTCATAGGCGATGGAACAATGAGGTGTATGAGCATTACAACGATATAGACATAGCGTAGTGAAAAAAGATCTAACGGCTTCGTTGGCTGGGTCCTGTTAAACTCACCCAAAAACGCTTGAGCGGTTATCGTGCCAATCAAGAAGAAGACTGAACCCTTATTCTATTTCTACACTGGTTGGTGTAAAGGCTGAGTGCTGAGGCTGAACACTTTCTCTACCACTTGTAAGCTCTTGCTTTTCTCCTATCATCAACGTACTTTGAAAAAGGGCAAATAAAAGGTAAAGGAAAGGTAAGTATCATGGATGTGATGAAAAGTTGAGGTATTTAAAAAAAAAAGTTTCGCTTGATATCTCATAAAAGGATTTGGTAGAGAAACCTAGGTAATTTACTTTTAAAATTATTATTTAAGCTAAGCAAATTTAATCAATGTTTTAGGTTGAAAGCTACGAACAAAGATCAAATAAAGATAGTTTTAGCTTTAAAAGAAAGTTTTCGGACTCTTCAGGTTCACCAAGTTTGCTAATCGTTAAAAAAAGATGTTTTCACAGTTAGCTTGTATGTAGTTGAAGGACTTTTTTCTCAAGAAAAATACAATTCTAGGAAAGAGGAGTGCCCAAGTTATTTAAAAATTTGTAGCATTAAGAAAAAAGCAATTGAAGGGCGATTAGGTACTACAAATTAAAATTACAATTTTTTAATTTTTTCGAATAAAAAATTGGATAAATAATGATGTATTTTGCCAAATAAGTACCAACGAAAATTACGATGGTACGCTGTAGAAATTCAGCTTTAATGAGCACTTCTTTGAAGAGTATTATAAATATCACAAATTTTCTAAAACGCTTAGAGTGACTTGGCCACCCCACCCGATATCCTCCGAAACCCTTTGCTCTTTATGACCTACTCTATTGACTATTTCCAAAGCCTTTTAAAGACGTACAAAACTTTATTTGTAGAGTAAAAAGTATATCTTGTCAGTTATTTCTTCCTTTAAACATTTCAAGTAATTTATTAGAATATGTTTCGGCTTCCTTAGACAAACAAAAACATTGTTAAACTATGCCGGCCTCTTTAAATTTGGCCACAAGACCCCTTACATACTGCCGAAATGAGGAGAAATCGATTTTTCTTCAACATAAAAAATTGACCTCGACTTTGAGCTGTCACTTGCTGCAACTGACCTAAGTCAACCAAGTACACACATACAACTAAATATAAACAAAGCATTAGCAACAACAATACTGAACCATCATAAACAAAATAAGAAACACTAACAATAAACATAAACATAAAAAATGTAAACGAAGGCGGCATAAAAATAAAATATCAGCATGACACTTCAACTTCCGGCTGAATGACGTTTAAGTATTTGTACAGAGCAAAGAGTGAGGTTGAGGAGGAAAGTGGTTGAAGGTGAGAGTTGAGCGATAATCAGACAGCTTGGCAAATTGTTGTTATGTAAACGCCTTTCGTGTGTGTGTTTATGTTAGGTACAGAGCACTCAGCCTAAACAAATTCAATTTGACAGCTGACAGCAATGCAACAGCCACCAGTGGTATTGGCAACAATACAGAATGAAGCAACAGTCGGCAAAGTGACAGCAACAGCGACGTAGTGACGAAAAATAATAAACTTTTACGACTTTTTTTACGACACCCAGACACGTGTTCGAGGCGGAAGTGACAGCCGCAGCACTAACCTAGGCACTTCCACTTCCGCCCACAAATACTCGTATTGAGCGAATGGAATGAGTGTGTGACTGTGTATGTGTACCTACGTGTGCATGCGCGTGTTGCCCTATGAACCTATCGCTGCTGTAGCACGGTGGCTGCAACATGACATTGCTTAAAATTTCAAGAATGCAACCATAAATTTAATGAAACCAAATGACGGTGAAAAAAATACGCAAAAAAGTTAGAACTTTTTGGCGCAGCAACCGCACTACACTCTGAGTAGGCAAAAATTGCCTACTCACATAAGCGAATATGCTGCTATCTTCCTCCCACTTGTGCAGAGCGACAAATTGAGGGTATGAATGAACAACGGTAATAACAGCAACAAAGGGGAGCTGTCAGATGCACACAACGCGCGCGCAAAACTTACACCCCCATTACAAATAGCACTCACCCATACATATGTATATATATATATACCTGTATATGTGCGAGTATACCAACGGTGGTGGTATGCATGCGGGTGTGTCTCGGATCCAATTCGTCTCGAGCCATTGTGATAAAAATAAAATAAAAATAAATTGTTCAAGGACAACAATATTTTATGCTTTTAATAGATGAGTGTTGGCATATACTCGAAGCGGTGAAGTGGTTCAATTTTTGTCTTGTTTTATTATTTTCTGGAATTTCTTTGAAATATGTATAGATACGAGTACGTAGGAATGTAAGTTGTAATATGTTTGTGCATTTCTTTTGTAACTCAGTTTAGTCAAAATCTTCGGTTGCATGTGTTTTCACAGCAGTATTTTGTACTTTAGGAAAATATGATAGAATTTTGACGCACACTGTTTATGTTTATTTTCAGCGCAATATTTTAGTTAGACATCAGGAAAAAGAAAATATTAAGCAATTTGACAACTTTGTAATTTTTTTTGAATGTACATTAAAATCATGAATTTTCTTAATCAAAACACATATATAATTTTTTTGTATGGAAAAATCTAAAGATTTAAAGCATAAAAATAGTAAGTTTTCGTCCACTCCAGTATACAACCTTTACGAGTAAATTGATAGCTGTATAATAGTCATGCCTTCGGATCATTAGTTTCTATTTAAATTCACTAGCATTGTAATTTTATTGAATTTAGTTTTATTTAATATGTATCTTTTTCAAAAATGTATTCAAAATATAGAGTTTTCATTTCTCTTTCGTTTGACACCCATATAATAGTATTTCAGTTGATTTATTTGTTGCATTTAATATGGCTAGTACGAACAGGTGGAAACACTTACCAGAACTACCTGCCAAAATAAGATTCCGTAATTTTCTTTCATTTCATACTGCGTTATTTTAGTTATTTATTATAGTATAAATTCAAAACGAAATTATTTAAATTATAAATGAGCCCAACATCGTGTGATGCGTAAGTTTTAGATGTGGCATCACCTTCTCGAGCTTCTCAAGATCTCCTTTTTTAGGGGATTATAATTATAATTTATTCATTACTAAACTTTATTTTTGAAACAGGTGACAACCCTATTGAAACATATATTCGAATTTAAAAATTTTTAAACATCTTTCATTTGGCACCCATATTATTATGTTTCATTTATTTTATTAGTTTTACGTTAACTTAATTTTTCAAACAGTTGGAAATCTTCTTTAAAAATATTTTCAAAATCAATCTCTTTTAAACCTTTCTGCATTTGATAACTGTATTGTAATGTTTAAATTTATTAATTTAACTTTTTTTACCAATTGATTTTACATTCTATAATCCATTTTTGTGAGGAGAAAGTGGAAATTTAATTAAAAATATTAGTAGCAGCGAGGGGGTTTTTTGAGAAAATTGACTTTCAATTCCCGAATCTGAATTCATCCTTATTATTCTTGGTATGGAATAATCGATGACGAGAATCAAGTAATTTTCTTAATATTTTTTTTTTTCATCTTAAAATTTATAAAAACGGTTATAAAACGGTCTCTCAATTCAAGTTCCATTAGGGTTTTTTGACAGATCACGCGTGACTACTGTCAAACTAAATACATAGTTTTTTCAGTATTCATTGACATATCATCACGGAAAGACTTACGCCAAGCAACGTTTACAAATCGTACAATTGAAAATCGGCACTCTGTGAAAAGTGTTCATCGCGCACTCAAACCAACTTATGGTGTACATAACCGTCCTACGGAACAAAATTGAGAATTATTTTACATTACTGGATGACACCGACCAATTAGACTGCATACGAACAGCCCGAAGTGAAGAGAATATTGCCACAACATTGGATTACGGCGCAGTTGCGCCTAACATTTGAAAGGGATTATATAATATTTAAAAAGTAAATGTCAAAAATAATAAAGGTTGCCCAATCAATTTGAATTTTCGTTATTTTATTTCAATTTAAAATCCGATAGCCCTAAATTGATCACAATTTATAAGTTAAGTGAAAACGTTTATTGATATTAAGTGTAAGCGAATTTTTGCAATGACTCTATTTATGTCAGATTGCAGGTTGGCTGATTCCCGAAAATCTGTGGTAATGGAAAATATTTAAAGGTCATCAGCGTAAAGAAGGAAGTTGCCAAATTTGAAGCAAAAGCTAAATTATCATTGATGAAAAAAAATCATTTAAACTGGAGGATGCTACCTTGGGGGACACCTGAGAACGCTATGAATGAAATTGAACTAGCAGCAACAAAGCAGCGTCTACCAGTGAAGTAGGACTTAACCAGGTCATGAATGGATTTCTCCTAGATACTTCGATAATTTCGATGTACCATTTTAAATCAGTCTAATGTCATTCCACCTTTGAACCTAGACCCACTTTTTGAAGTCGTTTATATGACTTCCAGCCATATACCATATATCAAAGCTTATTTGTATATGTGGTTATAAAGATTCTTTCAAATCAAAATTTTACAATTCTAAACCTAACTTTGTATTTTCCAACAATGATGTATTACAAACGACTCAACAATCTTATAGATACAGCCTCATTTAATAATAAATTAATAAATAAAGGGTTTTCCAATAAGAGGTGTTCTTCCTGTGAAATACCAGTGGTTTCGTTGCTTGTGTGGCACGTAGCGCCGCCTTGTTGAAAATAAACGTTGTCCAGATCAATACCATCCAATTTCGACCATAAAAAATCGATAATCATCTCTTGATAACGCAATTCACCGTAGCTATTGCTCCAGCTTCATTTTAGAAAAAGTAAGGTCCAATGACTCCGCCGGAACATACACTGCACCAAACAGTCACACACTTTTCAACAATAACTCTTGGATTTTCTGAGCCCCAGATCCGACAATTTTGCTTGTTGACGAAGCCGCGCAGTGGGAATAGGCCTCATCACTCAAGATGATTTTTCGATGGGATTCCGGATCATTTTAGTGCATTTCAACGACCCAATCAGCAAAGACACGAAGTTTTTGATAATCGGCCGGCTTCACTTCTTGTGTTAACTGGACTTTATAAGCCTTAAGACCCAAATCTTTATGCAAAATACGGTCTAATGACATTTGTGGACTGCCTAACTCTTAAAGAACGACGAGGAGTAGACAAACCTGGGTGTGTGAAAAATAAGAGAGATCAGAATCGATTTCCGACCTGATCCGAAAATTAAAAATCAGTCTGCAAAGGAATCGGAATCGATTTTTCCATCCCTCATGCTGAGCATTAATTTTGTTTTCAGCCTGTAACAGTCGGGCCGTGGCATGTACGGTAGTATTTTTACATAATAAAGCTTGAGTTAAGATAATTTCCGTTAGACTAAATTGAGAGTAAGCAAATTCATAAAAATTTTTGTGCGTAAATGCTGTTTTACTTCAAAATTAAACTACTGTAACAATCTTCTATCTGTACCGAAAAGTTAACACTTTTGACAGTATAATTTTTTTTTGTATGGTACTCCCACTTGCTTCTATTTTAATTTACGTAACGCTGGTTGCGCTGGCTTATCCTGAGGCAATGGCGACAGACTGTGTAACCATTGAAAGTAATTATACAATATGCTTTGCATGGTGTATCTGTATATGGTATGTACGTATTTATGCGCGGAGCATGTGTCTGCGACACAAAAATGTCGCTTGCAGTTATATGAAAATACCATTGATGAGGCGACTTTTCTTTGTGTCTGCAGTTTCTTTTTTCAGTTTTTTTTTATTTGCAGGGAATTCGCTAGCGGGCAGTTGGATAACTTTTGAAGTTGAAACCAAAAATACTTGGAAATGGTCAGCACACATTACGAATTTACATAACAGCCGTAAACGCATGCGTTTAAACGAGTCCTAGCTTTAAAGCGAAAATCCTCTAACAGAAGAATAGAAAAGTTCTAAGTAAATCGAATTTTGCACTTTGCCTGTTTCAAATCTACCTTAGAGATAAAAAAGTGAATATAACATACATTGATATTTTATATAATAAAAAATTGTATTCCAGTTAAATAATTAAAAGCACTACGCGAGCCAAGTTTTACGAATAACACCGTGCAACAATTTTATGTCATTGCCTTAAAGCGAAATGCAACCAATTTTGGAGGAAAGTACTAAGGTCACATAGTAAAACTCTTAGAGCGTTTTGCATTCCTATGCCAATAGGTAATGATGAACACGCGTACATGACATACACCTTATTATAAAATTGAAGGGGCTATAAAACTGCATAACCAAAAGTTGACTATAAATTCTGTTTAAAAAATAGAAAATATTGATGAAATTTTTTTTTAATTGGGCCAGTTTTGGTAAATTTCGTACAAAGCTAGGAACTTTGAGTTATACAGTTTTGTTATTCGAATAACTTCATCTTTTTCTTCTTGATTAGCGCGATAACCGCTTACGCGAGTTTGGTCGAGTTTAACAAAGCGCGCCAGTCGTTTCTTTCTCGTGCTAAACAGCGACAAATGGACCCACCATATGAAGCCTAGACCTTCCCCACCTGATCTTTCCAACGTAGAGGAGGCTTTCCTCTTCCTCTGCTACCACCAGATGGTACCGCATCGAATACTTTCAGAACCGAAGCGTTTATATCCATTCGGATGACATGACCCAGCCAGTGTAGCCGCTGGATCTTTGTTCGCTGCCTATGTCTATCTCGTCGCTCATTGTTCCACCATTGTCAAATTAACGTAATAAATTTAGCATGAACATTTTTACGAATATTGTAAAATAGATAAAGTTACTTAATTATGTTGCAACAAGTATAGAATTTCACGAGGAATATTTTTGTAGAATATTTCAACCCAGTAGCTCCCGCAAAATATGGTCGTTTTGTTCCTTTTATAGAGAAGTTTGAAAAACAATGCAAATGTAAGGTCGCTAGCGGGTTAAAATGTTCTATAAAATTATTTTTTGGAAAGTTTTACTAGGGGCCTTCTCCGGTCGGAATATTGTGTTAAATTGAATATATGTTCATACATACTAACGTAAGTATCGAAGAACCTGATTTGAACTTTAGACTTAAGATATAATTTTTTTTATTAATTTATTGAACCTTGTGAGGAATTCTTGCGGCAAGTGAACATTTGTATGGGTATTGTATTATGCGATTGGTTTTTAGGTCCTCTTGTTTTAACAAGCAAGCTTTGTTAATATAGGCTTTCCTTATTTGATGTTTTGAACATCATTACTTTAAGCCAAGGGCATCAAATATGGCTCCAGCATTGCTATGCTCCAACACATTTTTCGTTAGAGAGCATTTACATACACCAAAAATTAGATCAAAAATATATCAGTAGAAGGGACAGACTTCTATTATGGTCTGCAATATCGGCTGATCTAAACCTTCTAGATTTCTTTTCTTGGGGATATTTGAAAACATTAGTCTATGGTAATACTGTTAATAGCTATGAATTAGTCAACAAATCCGACTCCCATCATCCTAGTTCGAATATGCTTCAGACAAGGATGTCGTGTCTGTTTCGAAATGGAAGGAGGGCATATATTATATTTTGTAAATCAAAATTTCAAACTTTGTGCAAAATTTTTGAACTTTTATTCAGAACTACTAAGAAAAACGTCGCGCATTCGTTACAAACAGAAAATGTGCAACACAGTCAGGGAAAAAACTATTGAAAACCAACCAGAGTTGTAAGCCACTATAAATTTGCACTTTATTGCACACAATTTTAATGAGCTATAATTTTGTACACTCATTTTTTTTTTTTTAATCCTTATTAAATATTTTGAAATTTTCATGGTCGATTTAATTTTTTAAACTCATTCGATATAGATACCAAAATGAAAGAGGATATAAGTATAGGGTTTTTAAGTAGGTGCGCTGCAACTTTTTTCTGATAGGGAGGGCGAACGACGCAATATTTTTTATTTTTCGCTTGTCATTTGTAAACTTCATTAGTATACATTTCATCATGGAACGCTACACACTTGAGCAACGATTGCAAATCGTGCAAATTTTTTATGAAAATAATCGTTCTGTTGCTGCTACTTTAAGAGCATTATGGCCATTTTACGGTCCATTTAACAAGCCGTCCCGTTTTGGGGTTATGTGAAGTCATTGGTCTACAGTAACAAGCCGGCGACGATTTGTGAGCTCAGAGCCAATATTGAACGCGAAATTGCTGGAATTTTGGCCGATTTATGCAAAAGAGTGGTCGAAAATTGGGTTCAACGATTGGACTTCGTAAAACGTGCACGCGGTGGTCATGCCAAATAAATCGAATTTCATACTTAAATGTATATGTTCAAACTCGATAATAAAAAAAAAATTAGTTAAAAAAGTCAAACCGTTTGTGTTTTATTCAAAAAAGTTCAAAAGTTGAAGCGCTCTTACTGAAAACCCCTTAAAAACAGTTTTTTTTTTTAATTTAGTCCTTTGGAGCTTTCAAGTTCTTAAAAAACATATGAACTTGAAAATGTATACAGAAAGTATTTTATATTTCAGACCGGCAGCACTGGTCAAAATAATTGCATTGCTATATAAATTTCTGACGTTGATTGTGTGGTTTTAATTTAAATGTCAAAAAAATAGCAAAAGTTATCATCTATTTTTACTTACATAATTCATTACCGTGAACTGGCGGGCAAAGAGGCAGTTAGAAAATGTTGCTTGCTATTTTTTAATTTAAGTGGCATATAAAATACTTATCTGAACAATGAGAAATTTACTTAGAATTAACCAGTGCGCTCCTATTGAAAATTATCAAAAATTATAAAATACACCATGGGTAAAAAATCAAGTTCTGAAATGATAAAAAAACGTGCGCTTGGCAAACAGACAGTTCGAACTTTAAATTTAAATATTTTAAGAAAATTAACTTATCCACAAAAATGGAATATTAACTTATCCACAAAAATGGAATTGATCGGCTGACTATAAACCTATTTACATATACTTAAAAAATATAAGTATAAACGAATGTATGAAATATATGAGTTCAGAGGACAAAATGCTGATTTGTTTTTGTCATCTGTGCGATACATCCACCCTCAATTGTGTTATAATCAACCGTTACATGCATAAACCAATCCACATTTATCCTTTTTATAGCTTATGATTGAATGTGTTGCGTATGTATGTGTATAAGTCCGTTTGCAAGGAAAGCACCCCAATGTAACATTTTGCTGTTGCTGATAATTCTTTATTTTTTTTCTTTTCCGAATAGCAAAGCTGCAGGCAGCTTTGGTCTCCCAGACACATGATGTTGTTGTTTTGCTCCTTGTATGGACTATTTTTGCTGTTGTCGCCACCAAAAGATATAAGTATACATAAACGAGAATATTTCACCACCAAACTACGTCATGACAGCCAACATTGTCATGGCTGTCAGTGTAGAGCAGCGGCAGTTTCACCTGTTTTTTCACAGACAAATTGCGAGTGCATACAAAGTGAGAGAGTTTTATAGATGTCTGTAGGAAAATAACTGTAGTCATGCTATGCCAAATTGTGTCTACTCTACAACACTGCACATATATATGTATGTTTTCATATTTACACATTCTCGTACTTATATATGTGAAGGCAAGCGCGCGCGTGTGCGTTTACGTAAAAAGCCATACACAAGGATGAGTAAATGTGCGTTGGTTTTGCGCACAGCAAAAGCAATTCATCATAGAAAATGGCGGCATAAACACTTGCCGTGCTGAAAGTGAGGGAATATAACATAAGTGTGTGTAATAATAAAATAGCTTTAGCAGTGCAGGAGAAATGAGTGGAGAATGTCACAACAGTCTCTGGTAACAGAACTTTATCCATTGCTCAGAAAGGGGTATAGATAATTCAAAAGTGCAGCAGCAGCTGTATTAATACCCAATATTAATAAATTATACTAACTTAGCCGGAATTTCACATGCTTGCATTTATATTTCAACGTCTTATAATTTTATTCATGCGCGCCTCTTTATTGCCTACATTTTAAAAGCTAAGCACTTAGACGTAGTATCGCTCTCACTCTTTCTAAATCACACTGTCTCCTCCTGTTGCCCACACTCACTTCGACTCAATTTTTCGTACAACTTGTCGTTTTCCTCAATTTATTTTAAAACTTTCTCGCACTTTGCCACAGATAAATTTATACTCAATATATTTAATGTATATTTGCTACAAAACCTGAAAAAAAGGCTGGAAGAGCACATAAACCCAGAAACTTCAGCACTTAGCGAAGCTACATAGGTACACAAGAAGTCTACGCAGAGCCAAGCCTGGAGACTTAGAGGCCAACGCGTCATAGTTATGTTGTAAAACTTTAATTGTTGTTATCAATTTATTATTTATTCCCTTTGCTAGGTGTAATACTATGAAATGTTAAGCAATTGGTTTTTTTTTTTGTTACGTTTCAATAAAAACATTTTTTTTTTAATATAAAAGAACTCAATATACTAGTAGTTCCGAAAATAAGTAATTGCTATCTCACCTGTAAAATGTATACCAAAGTGTAACTTTTTTCTGAAAGATTTAATTTGGGAAAGATTTTTCAGATTAAATTGCCTGCTCCTATTGAGAAGCTAACTAGTAAAAATCGAATATGTCAAACCTGAATTTTTTAGACTCACGAACGTTTTATTTTTTAATTCAGTTTTATCACCACTAAGAGGAAGATTATTTCCATTATTTGAAGCCTGCAAGACTAAGCTTTTATAGTATTGGGTTAAGTTGAAAAGATAAGTGCGAAAATAGTATTACCCAGGCCACAGCTTTGTGAATACCCAATGTAAGAGTCAGGAGGAGACACATAAGTACCTCTTACCTTGGTTCTTTATTACTAGTCGCATGTATATCGGCGGTTTTTTAAAAGCTTCACAACTTAAAATGATAATACAAAACAGAAATATTATTGGAATGAATTTTTTTTATTATAATCTGTTAGATAATTTCATAGTATTTATTTTTTGGAAATGATATTATTTTAGTTCGCCGCGGCTACGAGTTACATTGCCCATTCAATCCATCCAATTTTCGACTACTTTTTCCAATAAATCAGATCGTATGGCATCATTGGTGGCTTGAATATTGCAATAAATTAATTGCTAAGCGGACTATATGTCAACTTTCACCATCTTGTTGTCGATGAACAAAATGTCGTCGATGCTTACCTGATTTATTTTTGGAAGCTAAAATTCAGTCAGCACGGCTCGATAACCCTCGCCATTCACCATAACAGCAACTCCTTCCTCACTTTGAAAGAAATAAGGTCCAAAAATGCCACCGGTGCCTCTATGAACTTCGCTAAGAGATCATTTTTTTTTTTTTTTTCAAAATGAATTTCCACAATTTGGAAGCGTTGCTCTTGCGTTAAACGATTTATGATGATTTGCAAACCTTAATGAATAGAAATTTCAATACAGTTTGGAATTCGTAGCTCAAGAATTCAAGAATTCTTATGCAGCTAATAATCTCCCGATATATAGAAGGCGCGTCCCGTCATATGGAAGACGCTTGACCGAGTTCCTCTTACAATATGGGATGTGCGTCTTGATATTGTTTAACAAATGGAGGGACCAACAGTTTTATAATGGCTCCGAATGGTAGATGGTTTCTTATGAATAGCTTTGTCATGACAAAATACACTCGCATGTGCGCCGTTGGTCAAGATACTTTACTATTAAGCCAAATGCTTCAATCTCATGCGGAAGAAGCTAAGGTACGTTAAGGTATATATTCCAAAACGCAGTACCGAGTTGTGTCTCCAATAAAAGTCCTTAAAACCGTACCGTTCAGTCTTAAAATCATATTCGACTTCTTTTTGTGAAACCTGGATCATGAAGACCTTTTAGTAATTGATCAACTTCCCTAAAATTTCCTCAACGGTGATTGTGTATCTGCCTTGCTGATTTCAGAGCCATGTCACCCGGAATCTCGCGGAGAGCAACGAGAGTCTAAAGATGTCAGCTCTCCATTATATTTCGTTTCCAATCTGGATTTCTCTAACTTGGATTCTTTTACTTTCACTGCAGCCGGACTGGCGATTATGTAATTTTCAGCTCGAATCGTGCTGCCGTGACGACATCGTCTACTAATGCTTTGTATTTAATATTGTTACATGTTAACAGTTTATCCGATTTCTACATTTTGAATTCCTTTAACCTATAACCTAATCGGTGTAACAACTATGACGCAAATCCCGCATATCAACCAATTCGGACCCATTCTGATGGGCAGAAAAAGTGATTTCAGTACTGTAGTCAAGATTTATCCATCCCTACTGAACGGACGTAAAGTTATTGCAGCAAATCTCGATTCAATGGGATATATAACAGCTAATTTCATGTGAGTAAACTTTCAGGTTTTTTAGAGGCCGACCGAACAACTTCGACTAGAGGTGGATAACGTATGGGTTATATTTTATCTAAGCTCGAGATCAGCCGGATATACAGCCTTCTTGAATAGCACCGAAATCAAAATTTCCATTAAGAAATAATCTTTAATTAACTTTATATTTATTTATTTTTTTAATTCATGTTATAGAATTTGGAATGATCTCGTAAGTAAGCATTAAAACAGAGCTCTTAAGGTCAGTAGCCTTTGGAACAAACAAAAATTGCCTCCTCGACACAAAAGCTACAATATAGGTAACAACTTATAGACTGTAAATGCTGAAAATTTTAAAAGAGCGATCTCTATATTCGTCAATAAAAAATGTATTTAAAATATTCTACTGGAAAAACGAAATACTTCCTTAACTGAGATCTGGTGAGTAAATACTTCTTCTTCTTGATTAGCGTTATAACCGCTTAAGCCATTTTGGACGAGATTAACAAAGCGCTTTCCCGGGCCAATTGGACACAACAAGTGAAGCCAAGTCCGTCGCCACCTGATCTTTCTACGCCTTCTTCTGTCATCGAATACTTTCAGATACCTGAAGATACGAACCTGTCCACATAGGAATGGTAGTCACGCATCAACACACTCGGCTATGGCGGCCACCATAAAGCTCATAAAAATAAAATAAATAATTGGCGCGTACACCATTTTTGGGTGTTTGGCTGAGCTCCTCCTCCTATTTGTGCCGTGCGTCTTGATGTTGTTCCACAAATGGAGGGCCTACAGTTTCAAGCCGACTCCGAACGGCAGATATTTTTATGAGGAGCTATTTCATGGCAGAATTACACTCGGAGGTTTGCTATTGCCTGCCGAGGGGCGACCGCTATTAGAAAAATGTTTTTATTAATTTTGCTTTCACCGAGATTCGAACTAACGACCTCTCTGTGAATTCCGAATGGTAATCACGCACCAACCCATTCAGCTACGGCAGTTCCTAAATAAACGACGTCCCTTACTACTTCAAAATCAAATCTATTTGATGACAAGTGGTACTTCGTCTTGTTCTCGTTCACTATCAGTCTCATTCGCATTGTTTCTTTATCCAGCTTATAAAGGCAGAACTAACAGCGCGATTGTTAAGGACTTTGATGTCAATATCATCGCCATACGCCATCAAATGTATGCTCTTTTAATAAATGAATGTTTAAGTTCGCATAATATTTTCTAGCATTAGGTTAAAGAAGCAGCACGCTAGAGAGTCGAATGGCTCGGAGGCATTTTTCTCAATTCCAATGAAGCTACTGATACTGCTTAACATCTTTCACAGCCGTATTAGTTTTGCAAGGATATCAGGGGTGTAAAGTATTTTTTTTTTTTTGTAAGGTTGTGCTGTTTAATGTATGTATGTATATCTAATCTTTACTCTTACAGTTATAATTACCAAGTAGTAACAGAGTACGTTCGCCTGAGTACCAGCATACCAAGGTAATCATTTTAAACCTTAAGAATCAACGACAATTGATAATTCATTAGAAGTAAAACCTCCCCGACGAACAAGACCCAGTAATCATTGAGAGATAATAACATTAAAATCTTTGTTTCTTGTGTGGTATTCTATTATCCAGGGTTAACCCAAAAATATATGCCCTTTGCAATCACACAGAACAACTTAATCGAATTAACCTATTTTCCAAATCCGATTTGAAATCCATATCATTTGAATATTCTTACAACAATTGCGTTAGCAGAAAATTCTCTTAGAGACAACACCTACTTCGACTATTCAGCATAACCACAAAGTCGATCAGTCTACTTCGACCACTCTGCTGACAACTATAAATATAAAATATATACATCTTTGGGGTGAGCAAGATTGGATCACACACAGACACGCGGACATATGGCTATCCACCAAGTAAAGTACATTCACCCGGCTAAAAATGGTCGCGGCAACATAAACAAAAAGAAAAGCTATAGATACCTTTTGACAAAAAGGGATATGCCAGTGTCGTGTTTGATGAAGTTGGTGTTGGCATTGATGTGAGCCAGAAAGCTGAAGACCAATTTAGCGATTTAACTGTGACTCTGCGTTTTATTGTTAACAAAAATTGCGTGCACATACACAAGCAAACGAGAAGGCCGACTGCCTATAAATATTTGCCTCTTTACTTGCTTGCACGTGCATATGTGTAGGCATTCGCCTGCGCCCTACGTATCCTGTTTTTGTGTGACCCATTTTCTGATCACCTAAGCGCATCGCATAGAAGTGGCTTAACTGGTCGCTCGCGTGCTTTGCTAATCGATAGTTTGCTGTTGTGTTCTGTTTTTACATTTGACGGCGACTTTTTAAAGTTGCCCGCTCTTCACGGCATAACTATGCGGCTCTGTTTTTAAATCCTTCTATAGCGCCAATCATATTGGCTTTGCTGTAGGCACTTTTTGTTTATCCCTTCATCAATTTCCTTAGTTGTAAATGGATTAGTTTGCTATGGCAGAGTTAAGCTGCGTTTTCGCTGTTTGTAATGCTGTCAAAAATATTGAAAAAAGGGAAACGTGTTGAGAGTGAGGAATTTGTGAAAACTGACATTGATCAATAAACCGTATTTTGTGGGTCATAACATTTAGGGATTTTCTTTGACATTAATTGAGTACTTGCGAAGGTGAAATCATTTGCCAACAGATTTTTTTGAACGTTAAATTCATTGTAATATAAAGATGATTATCTGAAAAATACTATGAAATAGTATGCATGGCTATTTCCACATTCAGGGCTGTTGCTTTTGAAGGAAAATTGTGTGTGAATTTTTTAAAATTGGTATTTTACTTATCAATTTTCTTTGGTTTATACACAGGTTTAACTTTGGCGATGAGAATTTTGTTAAATGAAGATGAATCCTGTAAGCCGCCATCCTCGTAACGATAAATTGTTTCCACTGCAGAAAAGCAATCAACAGTTTCTTACGAAATTAATGGCAGAGAATCAAAATATACTATGAGAAGTATTGAGTTACAAGCAGCATTACTCAAAGACGACTTGACTCTTCATATCTTTCGAGAAGTCGAAGGACATATGATCAACGTATTTGCTTCAGTTGAATCAGCACTTTCAAGAAAATGGCGTTTTTTCTGAAGATACGAAAGGCGCATGTCTCTTCAACTGGATTGAAACCGAGTCTCTCGAACTACAGTTAGTAACAGAAGTAAGTATACACCGGACACGTTTTCAATTTTCGCCCCATCGATTCCTTCAAACAACCTAAGTTATAACAAAATTGTGTTTTATTTACATGAATGATATGCAAAAATCATATTTAATTCAAATAATGACAAAATTTTAAAAAGGAACAAAATTATAGCCTTTTATATTAAAGTTTATAAAAATTCATGTCTCAAAAGTATGTATACAGTTCCTCATATTATTAATTAGTGAAATCAAAAACATAATTAAAATCAAATCCTAGTATTTGGTAGGATTACCATTAGACTTTACAATCGCTTCAAGTCGTGATGGCATTGTGTTCACCAAGTTTTCAGTTACAGCTGCTGGTATTTTATTCCATTCCTCTTGTAGGACGTTTTTCGTTGTTCCTTATTTCTAATCGAATGTTTACGTATTTGCTGCTTTAAATGTTCCCGTAAATGTTCGATTGGGTTGGTATCCGGGGACTGTGGCGGTGTTTTCAGCTGTTTTCGCACATTGTACAACAGCCACCCACGTACAATGTTAGATATGTGCTTGGGGTCATTATCCTGCTAGAAGATAAACGTTCCTCCAAGGCCCAATTTCGTAGTGCTTTCATTTAAATTATTTTTCAAAATATTTAAATGACCATATCGGTCCACATAAAGTTTACAACCCTGTTCGCAGCCATACATCCCCAAGCCATCACTGGGCCCCCTCCCTGCTTCACAGTGCCGGTCATATTGTTTAGATCCAATTCCACGTTAACTTTTCCCCAAACTTTTTCACGGCCATCAGATCCACAGATACGGAACTTACACTCATCAGAAAATATGACTTAGTTCCAAAACGTTTGGTCATATTTTTCATGATCTTTTGCGAATGAAATCTGTTTACTCCGATTGACACTACTCAAGAAGGTTTTTTTCCTAACATTGTGCCCATGATAACCAGCACTATGCAAAACCCGGCGAAAAGTTTAGGTGCTTAATTGTTTTCCAGTCTCATTTTCAACTTCAGATTTCAATTTGGGGGCACTTATTTTGGGGTTTGTCCTGATTTTCCGTACGACTAAGCTTTTTTCTCTGGGACTTAAGAGCGGCGGACGCCCACAACGCTCTTTATTAGTGGTGCTTACCGCACTTTTATATTTATTCACAATCTTTTGAACTGTAGCAAAACTCCTATCTATCAAACGACCGATTTCTCGCAATGATTTATGTTCCTTGTGATATTTTATAACCAGTTTTTTTAAATCATCAGAAAGCGCTTTTCCTCTTGATGCCATTACTAAAAATGTCGCAAAAATTAATACAAAACGCATTCCCTAAATTTTAATTATTTCCTTTTAATAGTTTTAACTTTTTTAATCAATACGTAAAAATAAATGTTATGCCAACTGCACAATCGTTTGGTGTATACTAACTTTTGTGACATAAATTTCGGATAACGGTGACTAAAATTTACAGCTAAATTACGGCGCATATGAAAGCTTATCCCATTACACAATTACCATGTGTAAAATATTTTGATTACATATTAAGAAAAGCGTTAGCGACAAACAAATCCATAAATCAGGGTCCTGTATACTTATTTATGTTACTAACTGCACTTCAAAACATATTTGGCATAGAACTCATAAATATGAGTAGTGGGAGAGCTTATTGCTAAACTAGATGAGCAGCATGCACTCGCAGCACGTTTCAAATATTATCGCTCGTGATGAAGCCTGGACAGACTTATGCAAATTGGCTTTCAGAGCTACGTGGAGCTAGTAATGAAAAACAACTGCTGGTTTATCAATGAACAAACTTTATTTTAATCGGCATCAGAAAAGTGGTTTTCATAAGAAAACTATAAGCTATAGTAATACAGTCTAATAGAAGCGTGACCGCCAAAAATTCAAACTTAGAGTTCAGTTATAAATAAATGTAAATGCTGCTAAATAGGCGTATCACTTTCGCAATATAACAAATAGTAACTAAATCACGCCTCTATTAGACAGACTGTGCATTTAAATACTCAAAATTAGTTCGTCAGCTCATCAATTCAGAATGCGCTTAGTCTCATCAGCAAACTCAATGTGTCCTCTACCAGAATAAAACGATAAAAGTAGGAAGTGTCCGAAAATTAGTCATATTTCTTCAGTTAGCAAATTAAATTATGTATCCAATTCTCGTCGAACATTTGGTAAGTTTTCCAAAGAGAAAGTTCACAATGTTAGCGCTTTATATATATATATATATAATATGTATATTAGGCCGGGTCGATTTGTGGGGAGGCAAAACAATCGCCCATTGCTCTGTGAAAATCATATTCTAGGGATCAAAATAAGAAACTTTGCCGAAATAACCATACCTCTAAAACGAATTCTGATGTCCCCCAATTTGGGTCGAACTTTTTAGTTTCTTTTCTCATGTAAAGGCCAAAAATGGTGATATTTTGAAATGATTGTATGAAATGATTGTGTGCCACTGGTATGGGTGGATCGGCCGTCCAAAGTTAGTGGGGGTCGGTCATACATTTGGACTCGATTGGAGCACTCTAAATGGGTCAAAGTGGGATTTTTCGTTCGACCCAAATTGGGGGACATCAGAATTCGTTTTAGAGGTATGGTTCCTTCGGCAAAGTTTCTTATTTTGATCCCTAGAATACGATTTTCACAGAGCAATGAGCGATTTTTAAATCAACCCGCCCTAATATATATATATATATGTTTTCCTTTATCTCCTAGCGGAGCATAAAGCATCGTGTGTTGTCTGTCTCCCATCGTTGTTGTCCTAGAAGCGGATTACATTTATGGTTATTATTAATTTATTATTGGTAAAACCTGGGGTCTGAAAATTGATATTGTCCTGTGGATATACACAGCCCTTATCCAATCATTACTTATGTCTCTGGGGTTTGGTGGCGAGACCATGGTTAAATCCACACGACAGGAACTATACAACCTAGAAAGAAGTGTATTTTTTTACATTACGAGTCCCATGAGTACAACCTCCGGCGATGCCCTAATTGCTATGCGTGATTTGATTCCCTTGGATTTTAAGGTACAACAGGAAGCAATAAATTCAATATGTATACTCCATGCTGATGGAACTTCGGGACACAGAGAATTCTTTAAGATGATATCTAAGCAGTATCCTCTGTTTTTGAAACCTAAGGGCGATCTTATGCCCATAGTTTCATTTGGAAGGAAATTTGATGTCAAATTTTCATTGCGTGAATAATGGAGTAATCCGGAGTACATTCGAAGATATTTGACGGATGGTGCTTGAACGATAGTAATAAGTATCATTACGGTATAGGGGAAATGGCAACTTTTTTCTGAACGGAAATTTTTGCTATTCTGAAAGTAGCAGAATGGATAATTGAAAGGTGATGAATCGGGAGACAGATTGGAGTCTTTACTGACAGTTAGGCTGCACTGAAGACCTTGGAGACCGCTAAGTAAACCTCAAAGATTGTTCAAGAACATAAGAAGAAACTGAATTATGTTGTAAGACCCGAATTAGATTGTACTTATATGGCTTCCAGGACTCCGCGATGTTCAAGGAAATGAAATTGCCAATGAATTGGCCGACTGCGGATAAGCGGGAGGACCAGGGACCAGAGCCAAACATCGGAATCAGGGATTATGTATGCAATTTACATAAAGAGTGATGGTCCAGTCTAGAACGCTGCAGAACTGCAAAGTGTTTTGTGACAAGCTCCAAAATAAAACCATCGAACTTTCTTCTAAAACTTGGAAGAAAAGACCTCCGGTTGATAGATGGTATTATAACGGGACACAACCCATGGGATCAGCAGTTGCCCGAGTTGCCCGTATTGCTTAGCTGATCCGGATAGCACTGAGCATTTTGTCTGTGAGTGCCTTTGCTGTGAGCAAGGGTATAAATTTTGGGTTCCGATGTCACCAGAATTAGTAATATTCGTTCTTTAAAACAGAAGGATATTTTCAGATTTGCCAAAGAATCTTATCTCTATCTTTCTTTGCTCCTTTCCTCCTAGTAGTCACTCTTACTTTCCAGAGCTTTGAATAGTATTGACTTTTTAGCTTGAGGGTTTTAGAAGTTACCAATCTCTTGGTAGTTCTTGGCTCACCTTTTTCAAATTTCAAAACCAGACTGGAATGGGTAGTTTTGCAGCTACATACTCCGAAGGTTTCTAAAGGTTCTCACTAAAAAGTTTGAAATTTTAAACAAGGTTTGGAATATTAAGTTATATGGTTTTAGTATAGAAGTAATAGGACTATGATTAAGTTCGTGCGGTTTTTTTTTCGAAATTTGAAACTTTATTGACGTAAAATGGTTACAAATTTAATATTCAAAGTATTGTCCATCGCTTACTACTACTTTTTCCCATCTTTCTGGCAATTCACGGATTCCCTTTGTGAAAAATTCGGTCGGTTTTGCCGCAATCCACGAATCGATCCATTTTTTGACTTCATCGTAATTACGGAAGTGCTGGTCAGCCAGGCCATGTTGCATCGATCGGAAGAGATAGTAATCGGATGGCGCAAGGTCTGGACTATACGGCGGGTGGGGTAGGACATCCCATTTGAGCGTTTCTAAGTATGTTTTGACCACTTGTGCAACATGTGGCCGAGCATTGTCATGTTGCAAAATAACTTTGTCGTGTCTATCGGCGTATTGCGGCCGTTTTTCTCGCAGTGCTCGGCTCAAACGCATCAATTGTCGTCGGTAGACATCCCCCGTAATCGTTTCATTCGGTTTCAGTAGCTCATAATACACAACACCCAGCTGGTCCCACCAGATACACAGCATAACCTTCAGGCCATGAATATTCTGCGCCGACGTCGATGTTGAAGCATGGCCAGGGTATCCATACGTTGCCCGACGTTTTGGATTGTCGTAATGGACCCATTTTTCATCGCCAGTCACAATTCGATGCAAAAAACCCTTTCTTTTGTGCCGTTGAAGCAGTTGTTCGCATGCCATAAAACGGCGTTCAACGTCTCTTGGCTTCAATTCATACGGCACCCAATGGCCTACCTTTCGGATCATTCCCATGGCTTTTAAACGTTTGGAAATGGTTGATTGATCAACTCCCAAAGTTTTTGCAACCTCTTCTTGCGTTTGAGCCGGATCTTGATCGAGCAATTCCTCCAATTCGGTATCCATGAACTTTGGCGGCGCACCCTCGCGTTCTTCGTCTTCCAAGCCAAAATCACCACTTTTAAAGCGTGCAAACCACTTCTGGCACGTTCGCTCAGCTAGAGCATGCTCACCATAAACTTCCACCAAGATACGATGACTTTCGGCTGCTTTTTTCTTCATATTAAAATAATGAAGAAGAATTCCCCGCAAAAACACATTATTTGGCACGAATTCGACATTTTCAAGTGTGGTAAAAATATTGTTGTTTACGCTTCAAATAAAAAACTTATACTGACGTTTGTGCCTTACGACAGTAGCTCTCCAATGAATGTTTGGAAATGTGGATCGATGGAATAATAATCAAGTTACGCCATCTGTTGTAAAACCGCACGAACTTATCGATAGTCCTATTATTTAGAAGTAGTTTAGAAGTATGAAATATATTTTTTTTGCAAAAATAAAATATATTAAATAAAAAATAAATAAATGGTCAACACTATGCTATATGCCGCTTTACTATTATTGTGAACTCCAGTGGAGACAAGCCAACGTTACTCATCCATTGTGATCAACGCTTCCATGATTGTAGTCTGTGGAGCCTTCTTAGAGTTATAATTATATGCTTTCATCAAGAGTAAAGATGGTAAAAAATGTAGTAATCGATGGTAGGAAAGTTTCCTATCAAATCAAAGCTAAGTCTTCTTGGACTGGACCTATTACACACCCACAATTTTTCCTATTAAATAGCCATATTTAACATATAGTAACCTCATTAGCCCTTTACAATAAAAGATCTGAAGATTGTAATTCAAAGAAGTTTCATAACAGCTGTGAAGGAGCCCCAAAAATTTAATGAACGTTTAAAGTTAGCATTTAACGAAGCAAATTGGCTCCATCTTGTTTGACACCGTACGTTTAATTCA
Source organism: Anastrepha obliqua (assembly GCF_027943255.1). Taxonomy (NCBI): domain Eukaryota; kingdom Metazoa; phylum Arthropoda; class Insecta; order Diptera; family Tephritidae; genus Anastrepha; species Anastrepha obliqua. The sequence continues at coordinate 96,090,940 of NC_072892.1, read as the reverse complement.
ACAAAAACATCCAGGTTATCATTAGCATTTAATCAAATGGAAACAAAATCGTCTTTGTGCAAATATCCATACAGTATGTATGTGTGTACCCATGGAGACCTAAATAATTTACTAAAAAATATCAACAAACCGTAAACAAAAGCAAGCTCCCGTGTTTGTATGTAATAAACAATGCAATACATATGCGTGTGTGTATGCCACACTCAATATATGGTCCGTATGTGTACATGCTATGTTTGTAATTGTGTTATGGTGCTTAAAAATGAAATGAGGCCACGTTGTGATGCGGTCGATATAAAGACGCCATATTGACTCCATTTTGTGTAAAATACCACTTTGGCCGTTCACGCAGAAATAGCAATTCCGGCTAATACGCACAGATATACAGCAAAAGAGCTTTCAGAATAGCGCCATTATGACCACACCCACTAACACGCATTTAAGGTCACAGCATTAGGAGACAAACGCACGAAAAAAAAAGCCAACAACAAGTCTGTATGTATGTTGATGGTTACCAGGCAAAGCAGAAAAGCTAAACAAACATTTGGCCGAGTCAAGATTGAACTCACACACTTTCAATTACATTGTAATTTACTTTATGGAATTATCTCTCAAAAACAGCAATTTCAGTAACATTTAAGCATAATTTTATGACATCACTTTTGCTGTGTATGTATGAATGTACAGTATGTACAAACGTAAGCTACTCAATGAATCGTTTACTTGGATGCTTGTGGCGCTGTCGCGAAAGCCTACACTTGTAAAATAAATTTGTTGTTATATCGCGGATAAAAACTACTCGTTTAAATTTTATTAAGATACAGGGTGTGTCATTTTGAAACGATCACTACTCACTGGCGATACTTAATAGATTTTTTTACAATTTTTAAAATCAATTGCATAAGTGATCGCCATTGATGGTACGAGTACGACTAAGCGATTTTCTTTCTTTGTGCATTTTTCATCATATTTGTCAACGTGTCGGGCGATATCACTGTCATCATCTTCTTCTTCATTAAAAATGCGCACGAAAGGAAGTCCCGTAAGCAACGCATTTTTTTAAATCACACCATCTGGGAGCTTCTAACGCAACAGTTTACTGTTGCACATTCAGTGTGTGATCTCTAATTTCTTGGAACCTAGAAAGCCTCAATATGATCTACGAAAGTTTTCATTTATATACTCAGCTCGCGAAAACAGGGCACTCAACGGCGCTCGTATGCTTGAACTTAACTTCCTAAGCATATTTTCATTGGGCATACAATGATTGATTTCCCGAAACAACGCTAAGTTCCAGGACGCAATACAGATTGGCAGTATATTATCAATCTGTACACATCCTTTGACCTATTCAAGCCCCGGAGTCAGGAAGAAGATACCATCCTTCTCTGCGCTCTCATCATTCCGAGACTTAGTCATCTTAAAATGCTGACTAAGGATGAAATATATGCTCAAAGCTAAGAGAAGAGAAAACATGCACTTGTACATCAAAGATGATCGACCCGAGGGCTTCACTTCACATGAAAAACATTTAAAAGGCTACTAAACACCTATATTAAAAAGAGGCTGGATCTTACTTAAAATGTATCTATCAATTCCCATGCCTGTATGAGAAAGAAGTTCACAGAGACTCCTATTCAAAATGTAGCGGTATAGGTGTATTACTCAGCATTTCAGGTGCATTGCACATCTCTTCTACGGAGAGTTTGTTCAAAAGACTTGTAGTGTGCTTCTTGTAGAACTTATAATGTTCAATGTGATCTTAGTATGATAGACGACTATACAAAGATTAAGGACCAAGTTGTTTTACAGACAAATTTGAATAAAAGTATGTTCCTTTACCGCAACTGCAAGTTTTCCCTTAAAACTGCTTGAGAGGTAAGAATCGCTGTATTGTCCAAACCGAGATATCCAGTTAAAGGAATAGAATGGAATGAGTGGGCTAATCTAACGGGCCAAAACTGAATTATGCGTACCATCGGTCAACGTGCAACACGTCCGCCTCTCACGTAGCTGAAAAGGCATGGCTCATTACGCTTACCAGCTTTACAGCATGTCAGTTGCTCAGCTAGTAGTTTTCTCAAGGCTCTCTGGTTACTGGGTGATTCTGTTCCTGTATCCAGAGACGTCTGTGAAGTGTGAAATCTCGACATCACTTAAGGCAATAGCAAAATTCCGGTCACTACTGATGATGAATTAAATATTGAAATTGTGACAAAATTCGCTCTCCGTGATCTGATAGTCACAGCTTTTATGATCGATACCTGCTCTCTTTAAGAAAGACATGGCCTTTGACCGTTTATTATATGCACATAGATATAGTTGGCCGAGCTCCTCTAATTTTTAGCGTGCGTCTTGATGCCCACAATTCATCCACAAATGGAGCGACCTACAGTTGTAACCAGACTCCGACCGCCTGATATTTTTTTATGATGGTCTTTTTCCTGGCAGAAATACACTCGGACGTTTGTCCTTACCTGCCGTGGGGCAACCGCTATGAGAAAAACTTTTTCTGTCATTTTGGTGTTTCATGCACTACATACTACAGCGGCCGCCGCAGGTCATTAAAAGCTCTAAGTATTAGAGGGCACTTAGCCCTACAGCATTTTAAATATATTTGTATTTATAGTTTGCAAATTGATCAGATGGGATTTGTTGTTAGCCACCTCCTCCCAGACGAGCGAGTTTAAGGTGATAACGTTATACAAAGGCAATGCCAATGCCAATCACAATTCAGGCAGGATCAATTCAAGATTGCTGTCCTTCTATTTGAAGTTGCCGTACAACAGTGTACATCGACTGATAATGCAGTAAAACGATGTCCATTTTTTTAAGTAAATGTAAGGATAAAAATTTGAATGAAAGTAATTAAATGTGAAAAATGGCTATATAAATCAGGTTTAACAACATATGAACATTATAAAAGACCAGTATGCATGGATGATGGCAGTATTCGAAAAGGTAGAAAAGGGAGCTATCCTGGAGCCCTCGGATATCTCCCTTTTCATCATCAATTTAAAATTATTGATTTCTTCCCTAAATTAGGTTTTTTTGCGTAAAGACCAGATGTGGTGAATACAGCATCTGTGACCCAGGGAATCTGTGAGTTCTTCTAATGTGTGGTATGACTCTTCATAGACCTTCGCTCACAGATTTTTTCGCCTATCTTAGCTAGCAAGGCTGTTTCTGATCTTCGCCATCAAACCTACCTCTTTTACAGGTAGAGTCCGAACCGGAACTCACATTTTTTTAATTCCGATGTATGTTCGCAGTAAATTCCAGACAAGAATAGACGATATTAAGCCGCAGCACTTGTGTTCAAGTTGAAGAAGAAAAGCGAAACTTACGGTAAATGTTTTGCGTTTTGACACGTAGACCGAACGCCGTAGCCGAATGGCTTGATGCGTGATTACCATTCGGATGTGCATAGGTTTAAAACACCAGGCACGAAACAGCAATTAATAGAAAAGGTTTGGTTTTTTTTGTAATGGTGGTTGCTCCTAGGAAAACAATGGCAAACCTCCGAGTGTAATTCTGCCATGAAAAAGCTCATCATAAAAACCATCTGCCGTTCAGAGGCGGTGTGAAACTGTCGGACCTTCTATTTGTGAAAAACATTAGGACGCACACACAAATAGGAGATGGAGCTAGGCCAAACACCCAAAAAGTATAATTGGAATACATTCACCATTTCAATATATTTTTGCATATATTTGTAATTTTTCTATTAATTCGACCTCTATTAGCGCAGTCATTTTTCATAAGTTATTTCCTATCGGGAATGTAACGGATATTCTTATTTTGTACTATATTGCTCTCTATGCTATGCTAAAAAAATTTAGAACTGAGGAAATTCGAGAAATTAGTAGAACTTTGGACGCTAGCTCTGCCACTTACTTTTTTGGATGTCTTGCAGACTTGAAATCGGCAACAATCTCAGTATTTTATCGTTTTTCCGAGAAGCGCAGTGTTTCACCGCTTTGAGATCTAGAGGAGAAACTTGAGTCCAATCTAGTCGTGACACAATGGTTCTCCAGGCCTAAGTGGGGTCCCTCTACACTTTACCACCTTTATGGAGACTGGCCACCACCGTAACCTAATCTAACGCATGGTAAAGTTCAAAAGAAATTGTAACTCTTTTGCGGAGCAGAAAATAAAATATTATATTAAAATGATATAAAAATTTCATAAAAACATTAAAACAATTCCTTTTGTTATATTTAAAATATTTAATATTCGTTAAACGAATTTACTATATTAAATAAAACATTGCGTTTCTGCTAACATAAATTTTTTTGTTCAGTAAATCTCAATGCTCTTCAAAAAGTTTTATTCTTCACCTGCTATCCCGGGAAGCACTTTCTAAAATTTTGTAATTTCTTGCCAAACTACAGCACATAATCGCTCAACGCATTCAATGGCATTGTTTTTGTCTTTTAAGTGCTGCCAAAAAGTGTTGCTGTTGCACAGTATGTGTGGCATTCGTAAATGTAACGTGGCCAGACGATTTTTATGGCTGAAACCTCAAAATGGCAAATTCCATTTAATGCAGCAAATACTTGAGAACACATTTTTTCTTATTGCAAAGTTCATGTACGCGGCGAGTGGTTTTTGGCTATTGCTTTTGTTGCCGTTGAGGATATCCTTTGGAAGTTGTATTGTTTGTATTTTATTAAACTAAGTACGCTTCAAATGTTCGTTGTTGTTTCTTAAGCAGTTGCGCTTGAAGTATGATAGTACAGACTTATGCTGGAATGTTATAAAAGTAAATAAGTTTTGTTACAAGAATCGAAAGTGGATAATACGTTTTAAATACTAATTGCACAACGGAAATTTTGAGGAAAATTCCTGTGGGTTTCCTTTAATTTTTCCGAAATACATGCATGACATGATGACATAAGGTCTGCGTATTGTAGAGTTTTCATGAATAAATCCCTAACTCCTTTGTAACCCTGTCGAGGGTAGGGCAAGCCCAATACAATTTTCGCACCTTTTCAGACTTCTCCATACACTCTTATCGAATGAGTTTGTCATTCTAATATTTAAGTTATTAAAATAGACCAGTCAGCAATACCACAAAGTGCTTGCTGTCCAAACAGCTAAGTGCGAGCAGGCAGGCTTAGCTAGATTTTCTAAGATTCAGTAAACTCTGTACTGCCAACGATGGCTCTCGGCCATCACGGAACGAAATATTCAATTCGTTATCGGGCTGTTATTTATTTATTAACCAAACACACAACCATAAGTTGGGAAATAGTAGGCTGTAAAAAGTGGATATAGGAGGAGAAGAACAAGGAAACATTGGAAGAACCTATATATGTACATATGTACGTGCATATTATTAATTTATTGGGCAAAATAATGGATGAGTTCCTGATGCGCAATATACATACTTCGAATGGTTTTGATCTTTTGTGGTAGAGCGTTCCAAAGACAAACAGCAAAAACGAAGAACTGGCGTTCAGATACAATACAAGTGTATTTCTTACTAAATAGGTTAAGTAATCGGGACGATCTAGTGATTTGAATTCATTTGGCAAGGTATTTGGGCTCACTAGAGTTATCACCTTGTGAAGCAGCTTCAGGCATTTAACATTTTATAAATCATCAAATTTTAGACAAAATATTTTTAAAGCAAAACCTGATATGTGATCACGATGTTTTACACAATACACATAACTGGCGATATTGTTGTAAAGGACATAGAATTTAATACGACACAGCCTATCACAGTTGGCATAAAATTCACATCCAGCCAATAAGGTTGGTAACAGATATTTCATAGCTGTTTTTTTTTTTTTTTGTGTCGGAGCAACTAGCAAGTGCAGCACTCAGACATTAATTAACTCCATTGAACTACACTTGGATTCCCTTTTAATTTTCATTACATCTACCCGATCTCCGAAGAAATCTGAGGTGCCAAGGAACCAAGATAGTCGCTTCGTAACACATCAGTGCCAAAGACCTCAAACCTGATTCGAGCGAAGGCGGAGCAGACACACAGGAAGTGGTCCACCGTCTCATCCTCCTCTTAACAAGCTGAGCAGAGAACACTGTCTGAGATGCCCACCCTCTCCATGTGCTTCGCCTACAGAAAGTGGCCCGTCATCAGTCCAATCAGACGTCTGCACTCCCTTCTGTTTAATGACAGGAGGGTTTGCGACAGTCGATCTGACATGACAGGTAACATCAGTTTAGTTCATCCGCAGCCTCTCTCGGCCTGACAAGCTCGCTTGCGGGTTTAGTAACCCATTTGCTAACCATGGCTGTGATGGCCGCTGGAGGGAGTGACAAGACCATTTTTTGAGTGTTTGGCCGAGCTCCTCCTGTGTGTCTTGATGTTGTTCCACAAATGGAGGCACCTACAGTTTCAAGCCGGTTCCGAAAGGCAAATATTTTTTTATGAGGAGCTTTTTCATGGCAGCAATACACTCGGAGGCTTGCCATTGCCTGCCGAGGGGCAACCGCTATTAGAAAAATCTTTTTCTTAATTTTGGTGTTTCACCGAGATTCGAACCTACGTTCCCTCTGAATTCCGAATGGTAGTCACGCACCAACCCATTCGGCTACGGTGGCCGCCTTAGCATCTCATATATCCCGATGATAACTCCGGAAATCACCTTCCATGCTTGATTCGAGGTTAACATGATGTCTATGAAATTCGTTGAGCTGATAATCTTTGTGTACCTAAGTAGACAAGTTGTATAGCAAAACAAAAAATAAATAAAAATCAATAAGATTGCAAATTGAGCAGGGAGCTTCGCACAGAGCTTCTCAGGAAACTTAGATGATAAGGTAATAAAGTGCAGTATGTTTACAATATGTCCTAAGTCTATGTTAGAAAAGATTTGCTGAAGAAACCTCAATCCTTAATGAACGCTTTAAAATCACGCACACCACTTAGGAAGTCTTCTGCGAGAAAAATCATCATCATTATATGTAAAAATACTTCTTTGCAGATAACGTTGTATAACGGATTCCGATTCATATATTCCAATGTGTGTGACTTCTCGGACGAATTAATTTATTATTTTTTTTTTTTGTTTTTTGTTTTCTGCGGGTAAGGGGGTGGAAAATACCTAATGCATCATCAAAGCTGCCGTAGCAGCAATGGTATGTCCGGAGACTAAAAAACTCCCCCTCGTTTGGAACCGTCGCCCACTCGCATTCCACCTTCCTCATTACAAAGCTCTATAACTAGATGCCTGCGTTCAGCTCCCGCTTTTTTATCCGGAGAATTATATCCGCGAAACCACTGGCGTTTCCTCGCTACTTATTATCTTGTCGATTACATTTTTTCGAAACAAATTTGTTATGTTTACCAACATAGTCGCCACTTTGGAGGTATAATCGAAACTCTTGGCTTTAGGCGCATTACATACGAGTCTAATAAAATTTAACAAAAAAATTGTTTAACCATTTTGACTCTCTAGCTTCTTAAACATCTAGCTCTTACCTGAATGAGCCTTTTTTCAAAAGAAGCTTCTCAAAATTCTTAAAAATGCAAGCTATAGAATTATTTATTTAATTTTGTAAGTCAATCAATAAAGTTCTTGTATGTATGTATGTATAATTGGCACGTACACCCTCTTTGGGTGTTTGGCCGAGCTCCTCCTCCTATTTGCGCGTCTCGATGTTGCTCCACAAATGGAGGGACCTACAGTTTCAAGCCGACTCCGAACGGCAGATATTTTTATGTGGAGCTTTTTCATGGCAGATATACACTCGGAGGTACACAGGCAATGGCCTGTCGAGGAGCGAACGCTACTAGAAAATTTTTTTTCTTAATTTTGGTGTTTCACCGAGATTCGAACCTACGTTCCCTCTGTGAATCCCAAATGGTAGTCACGCGCCAACCCGGCGGCCGCTTAAAGTTCTTACTGAATACATAAATCATCCTAACAACTGATACATTGCACAAATATGAAAAAATATAAATAAAATATTGCCGGCAGATTAAAAAACATGATTCAGTAAATATAGAAGAGATTCTTCAGATAGTGAGAAACTAAGGATAGATTCAGAAATCTCATTGGACTCCCACCTGCACGCGCCAAAGGAACATAGCATAATTCATACTGTCATTGTCTGGATAGAAATTATCAACGGAAACAATATTCAACAAGTCCATTAATTATACCATGAACGAAATTGAAAGAGAGACTCGAGTTGTAAGATATAAGATGTAAGAATAAATAGAATTAGAAAATCTGAAAGACCTTGTACCATAAGGACGGAGCTTCATTGAAATACATTAATTTTTGCTTGGGTTATACACGGACGGACGGATAGACATCGCTAAATGGTCCACTCTACACAGCATATTTTAACAGTGGCCACCAAAGATGAAAAACTCCTACGCATGAAAGAAGCAGGCTAAGCCGTGACATTGTAGAACTTAAATAACAAAATAATTAATAATTATATAATATAATTTTGCAAATAACTAATCTCAGCAATTTCGTCCAACAAATACCCCAAATACTCCAAATCCTGCTCCAAACTCAGTTGAAATTGTACAATGTGATGGCTCAGACTTGTTAATGCAGCGACGCCAATAAAGCAATTTTCTCTCAATTATATGTCATTAGGTGCTGAAGTAAAAGTTAAATTTTGTATAGAAAATAAAAGGGCCAAATAGATCAGAAAACCCGAAAAATTTTGAACTAAACGTGTTGTATCACTATTTCCCCCCTCATGTAAATCCATTAATGCCACATAATCAATCGCAGCACATTTTGGTATTTTTATAATGGAAATAAAAATCGTAATACTTTACAACATCGCCATCAATGCAATAAAATCGCTCATTAAACATAACCTCAAAAGCACATGCCACACAAATCTAAAAATAAAAATAACCGCAAAACAAATGAATTGTACAAAACAACCATTGGAAAACTGCAAATTGCGAAATGTGGAATGCAAAATGCGGAATGGGTAAATGGATAAAAAGGTAAAATGTGAACTGCAGTAATATTTGTAATCACATTCAGCCGCAGAGGTCGTAATAATCAAATCGTAAAAATAAACAAATCCATTTTCGCACTTCAGTAAGCAGACAGCTACAAAATCCAAATCCAAAGTGAGCTAAAGCAAAGCTAAATGCGAAGCTCGCAGATTGGATTCATTTCGCAATGAACGGGTATTGCACACCTTTTCTGTTTACTTTTTTTTCGTTTTCTTTTGCACACGAAAAATGGTGGGTGGTCGCAGTCAGGATGGGGTAACAATGTGGTGCAAAAATTCCACTTAAGGTACGATACCTCAACGCAAAGCAACGCAGCGCATTACAATATTATGGTAGCGAATGTGCGAACGAGTGTCGGTATCATCATCAAAGGCATCATCAACAGCTGTAATAATAGTAAAATTCAGATACCAGCACAAAAATCGTATAAAAAAGAGGCAGCGGGTGTGTGGTGGAGCAAAAATTGAATAAAACTAAGTCTATAAAGCAATGGGAGCATTTTTATGCGCGTAGCATTGATTTGGAAGGAAGCTGGCACATATCCAATGGACATATATATGAAAGAGGTTTCAATAGGGGGCTTTAAAAATTGAATTGAAAAAGTCTATGAAATATTTGAAATAGCTGGTTCAAAAGTTTTCCTAGTATATGGAGCACACGACAACTTTAAGTACAGAAGTCAATATCGCTCATGTGACCAGCGCAGGGAAACTGCCAACGAACGATTCTTTGAAGGTAATTTTTCCCCACTGCTACAACCAAGTCGGCCCGAATCCAATTTGGTCCTGATTTTCTCCAGCGCGGTTGGCTTGTTGGCACAAATCATCAACTTAACGTAGTCCTATAAGAGTTCAATTTGCGTTAAATCGCATTTCTCGAGATCAAACCGATTACCGAATTTCTTTTTCAATAGATCAGTTGCTTGGCCAGCTGTGTGGCACCATATTGTTCAAACCATATCTCACTGACGCCAAGGGAAACAGGAGCCATCGGAGCTCGCACCAACCTGTTGCTGAGCACGGCCTCTCAGGGAGTATCGCGACGCACAGTGCGGCCGATTCCCGAAAAGCTGGCCAAAACTCAAAAAATTAAGTAATTGATTCAAAATTTCTTACTCGGGGGTTGTCGGGGTCGCTGATTACGAATTTGATCTTAAAATTTTGAAAATCCACCCCCTTCCACCCCTATTGGCCACCCCCTCACGTGAAATAGCGTATATTCTAGAACATAATCAAGATGCATGTAAATTTATATGTTTTCGGGGTCGCAAGGTAGCAAGTGGTAGCAGCTGAATCTTGTTTTATTCAGTAACCATTACTTTTTTGAGTAACCTTTAATAGGTTTCAAAGCAGCATATGACGGCGTTGTAGTACTATACAGTTTGAAAACTCAAAATTTTATAAAAAAGATTGCAAAAAATGTATCTACGTATTGCTGCAGCTAAAAATTTTGTGTCGAGGTATTGATATGTACTAAAGATTTCTCGTATTTTACTAACCTTCCGAAGATGATTCCATTTGGTTTTGTTCAATTTACTGCATTACAAAATCTTTCAAATGTGTACAACTTTCACTATTCATCGACAGTAATACGATGCTCAAACGAAGGCCACGTTGCGACTGAAAATACAGAGGATACTTAGGGTACAGGACGTTGCTATGAACGGTTTTCACTACTCAAGGCATTACTGTAGCCAACCCAAAGACAAAAAAACTCTATCTAGAAACTTTTTTTTCGACTTTTGGCCAGCTTTTTGGGAATCGGCCGCGACGGTTGTATTTTAACATCCAAGCGCGGTTAGGGCGTTTTAGTTCGATGTAAAATAGTATTATAACTGGGTACCGGACCCAAAGTACGGCTGAAGTTAAATAGGCCTCGAACCCCACCGATGTGCCTACTGTATTCATTCCACACTACCAATTGGTAGCGTAAGTGTTTTAAGCGCTTTGGGGTGCTGATCAATACATTAATTTGATCTGCTATGCTTTTGAGCACCGTGGGGTAAGGCCGATATCGGCGGGCACCCCCTTAAATTATACATAAAAGTCCGTAGCTCATCTCTTTCTAAATTAAATGGTGGGTTTAATGATCCATTTGATGGGAAGGAAGCCGTTTAGGATTTCCTTATCTTGAACACCATATCAAGTGGCTGCTATTATTTTTGATGATAGCCGTAGCCGAATGGGTTTGTGCGTGACTACTTTTTAGAAAGGCCCGGTTCAAAACCAACTGTTGATATGAAACACCAAATTATTGAAAAGCTTTTAGTTTTTTGGGTATTGTTGAAAAGCTTTAGTTTTTTTGGCATTTGAAGATTGATGTATTGTCCAAATACATTATTTTTAACTGAAATATTTTGTTTTTAAGCAACTCCTTTTTACGGGGATTTATATTTAGGCCACTTTTTGAATTCAATGCATGTAATCTTCCAGAACGCTCTCTCTGGAAATGCTGATGATATAATTTTTGGCATATACGACACCGCTCTGCTGTTGAGTTCTAGGAACACGTCGATTAGTGCCCTACCCACTACAGCGAGGAAAACACTCTTCTTAAGGAGAGCTTCTGCTGAACGATTCCATTCCAAGTGATTCAAGTATCTTGGACATTGTCCTAAATTTTTCTGAAAATCAGTTTATTTGTAGGCTCAAGTACAATAAGAATACTGAAAAAAATTGAAAAAATATTTAGTAATTCTGAGATTTATTGAATGTTGAAAATTTACCATGGTTTTTTAGAGTGAAATATCGTCGGTTTTTTCTAGCAATAATGACAATAATCTATTTTGTTTTTTAGGATAAATTATATTTTTCAAACAACTCTTTTTGGAAAAACTTTGTTTTTGGCATTTTTGAAGAATATCCCTTCCTCCCCCCTCATCAGCTTTTTTATTTTTTCATTAAAGTAATCCTTGAAGTTTCATAGTAGGACCTCCAATAAGTAAAGCGAAGAAGAGAAAACAATGCAGCGTTTTCCAAACAAGTTTTTTTGCCATTTTTGAAAACACACCCTTCACATGTTTTTTCATATTTTTTCACTAATAGCTGAGAAATAATCCCTGAACGTTTTATAGTGGAATTCTCATAACTTTTCGATTTATGTTCAAATGCGTACAGCGAACCAATGCTCTAGAGCATCGCAATCGTTTATTACGACCGTTTGCAAGTCGATTGGGGCGTCGCCACGTAGTGCATGAGTTAGCAGATACGCGTTATTTTATGCCATATACTCATATATAAGACTCGACTTCAGAGAAAATGTTCGATCACTCCCAATGTTTGTTCACCCCACTTCAAGCTAAGCCAGAATGTCATCACTACACAATTACTAAACTTTTAGCTGTGACATATGATTTTCCAACTATATGAACCATCTATCTATTCTTATCACAAGATGCTTAGCAACTTTAAACCGTATGCCCCACCAGAGTAATAAAATAAATTGAAATGGTTAATTGCTCCAACACTCAGAGGTAACTAAATGCTTAAGTGTGTGCAATAAGTGGCGACAACAACAATATATACATACACACATAAAGTCACATATAATTCGAAAGCAACCAAAAGTGGGAATGTGTTTATAATTTTATTAACATACTCATTACCGCAATTCTTCGACCAAATAACTGACTTGGCTATTAACCATTTCACTTTTACGAGCAACCAAAAGACAATACGAGCACATATGAGCGTGCAAGTGTGTTTGTAAGCGATTCGCCAGGAGAGGCCGCACACAAAATGACCCCTTCAACAACGCTCATGCGATAAAATAAGTATTTTGGCCGCAAGTGAGATATATCCTTTTGTAATTTGACGCATTAAATGAAAATAAACTGCAGCTTAAAATGTTTACGACTCTTGATGAGCTGCTGAAGCTGTCGATGTTCATGTTGAGGCATTCCTCCCATTCCACTGTGCGACAGGACTGTTTGTGAAATAGAGACGCGGCGTTGCTCAACTAAATATTTATCTATGTGTACGTTTACCGTACCGACAGTAGTGTGAAAAGTAAACAAAAGTCAGAGCAGGCCAAATAAACGAACAACCAGCCAACCAACTTTTTATAGCATTTTTATGTGCTTTTTATGTTTCATTCTAACCTCAATTTAATTGTTTATCCGGTGACAATCATTTTATTATAGCAACAGGCACACATACACGCACAGCTGAACAGATGAATATGAATTCGAACGTCGAGCGAATTTTACGATCCAAAGGAGCAAAGTCCATTTGCTCGCTTATACCCCCGCCAAAAGAATAGCTCTTGCGGCCGTCGTAAGCTCCACTCCACGTAAAGTACACATTACGAGTGCTCTAGTTGTCATTGTTGATATTGATGTTGATGCTGTTGGTGTGCGTGTAGCGCTCGCGTTGTGTCAGCTGTCAAATTGACAGTTGTAAAAATTGACACATCCACATCCGGCGCGAACAACTACAAGAACAATAGCCAACAAGCAGCTAGCGAGTGATATGCACATCCTACAATAATAATAATAATAAAAACACCAAACAACAACGAATTACAGTTTATAGTCCCGCTGTGTGGCAACATCACGCTTCCCGCCTTTTACATCATCACCTACATACCATACATACATATGTACATATATAGCGAAACGAAAAGTTCATGGGAAGTTGTAAAAATCTGGCCAAATGTGTGCGAAAAACTACCAAAGCTCTTCATTTGCTCTTCCGGTGCAAATTTACGAGCGTAGCGCAACGGCAGCAACTGAAACCGGTTGCCCTTCATTTTACGATTATGATGACGCTGATGATGCTGCTGATGGTGTCGTTGATGACTATGGTAATAGTTGTGTTAGCCCTATTGATGTCAGCGGTGAGTGGTAGTTAGTTGCTTGGCGATGATGCTTTATGGTTGTTTTCCTTTTTATGCCGCAGTGGATTTTCGCATTTGATGATAATGTCGACACTGAAGCGAATTTTAGTGCGGAAAATTGATGCGAGTGGATTTCGTTTGCTCTTTTCATGATCCTTTTAATTTATTATAATAGATTTTTTACGATTGGTTTATTGGTATGCCATTCAATTTTGGTTCGCTTGAGTTATTTAATGGCACTGATGCGATTGAATTATGAAGTATTTATCACAGATTTTGCGTTTGAGATGGCATTATTAATTTTATGGTAATGTGTGCGATTTGTATGAAGTAATAATAAAAAAGAGGTAAAGGATTTTCATTCTCGCGTATAAATAGGGAACTCTTAGTAATTATTTTCAATGTGCTTTAATATAACAGGGTTTCGAAAGGGCTGTCCTATTTGTGAATTGGAATATCGGTCATTTTGATTAGTCTGTACGGCTGCATTGCCTCTTATTTGTTTTCAGAAAAGTTTGGCAGGTTGTCGTGAACAACGTCCGGTTTTATTTTAGACGTTTTTATAATTTTTTTCCTTTTACTTGTTTAGGATAAAAAAGTTTATCTTCATGTCCATAATTTTGGGATATTTTTTTTTTTTAATGTTTGAAAAACACTACTGTTACCGACGAAAAGTACGGCCGAGCAGTAAATATCATTCTCTTATTTTTGTATGTTGCCATTATTCTCATATTCGCATTCTTTCTCACTTGCACTTTATTTCTGTTATGTTATGAGCATCTCTCATTATTTGCATATATACATACAGTAAGCATAATTACAGTAACATACATTCTATTGCTATGTATTACATATTTACTAAATCTAACTGTAATATCAGGCCACTCTGACTACCTATAAATATGTGTCAGTTGGTGTAAATCGGAGTAGTCGTAAGAAATAAGAGAGAAATACAAAAAGTTTTAAAGCGTACGGACGCTGTTGGAACTTTGTGTTTGAATTTGAAACAATACGACTGCCGCGCTTGAAAAATACGCGCAACAACTACACTTGTTAATTTCAAAATCTTTTTTTTTTGTATTTTTTTATTTTGGAAAACAAGTTTATCTTTAAGTTAGAAATGTTAAAAAATGTTCGGGAAACTCTTTTTTTTCATTTTTTAAATATACTATACCTTAAATCAATCTAATAATTATAAATTTTTCCAATTTTTAATTTGGAAAAAAGTCTATCTTTATGTTAAAATTTTTAGAGGAATTTTTCATGCACATATTACAAAATTTTAGGAAAAAGTTTATCCTTATGTTAAAATTTTTAAGGAAAAATTTTTTTTAATGTTTAAAAAATACAACACTTCACACTAATCTCAAAACTACACATTTTTTCCATTTTTTAAATTTTTAAATCCCATTGAATGAAGGTGATTGAGAATCGTTTTACAAGTATGATCTCAGTTTATTTTTTCTGTTAATTCATGACTGGTTTGGCGACTATTCTCCTTCAAAAGTGATTTGAGACGTTCTTCATCGAATTCAGAAGACCTTCCGCTGTGGGACGTTTCATTGACGTCAAAGTCGCCATTTTTGAACTTTGCAATTTCTAAGCCTCCTTCCAAACTAATGAAAAGGTACATAACTCAAAAATAAAATTAAGATAGTTTTGTAAAGCAAAAAGAGTTATATCGAATGAATACTTGCTACCTGCAAACAAATCGTTTTAAGATAAAAGAAAATATAAAAACGCTATGAGCTTATTCACCAACCCAATATCTTAGGCAACTACTACGACAGATCATTTTAGTTGCAGTGCAGTGATTTCATGCGATCTGTCGGATTTTTTTTTTTTGACAATTGGCTTATTCGTACATATAACAAGAAGTAAACTGAGATAATTTAAAAAAAATGTAGTAGTGTTCAGATTTACTCAATGTTGAAAATTTGGATTCAAAGTAATTTGAAGTGAAATATTTTCGGTTTATTTTAATATTAAATTTTTTTTATCAAAATCTGGTTATAGAAAACGAGTGTGACTTTATAATAACAAAACTAAACTCAACTTTTTGTAGAAAATTTAAAAATCAGGGTTTTTCATTATTTCTTAAAAATCTCTGAATACGTATTTCATAATAACTTAACTTTAAGTTGCATACAAAATTTTTTAGCTAACAAAATATTCTGTTTTTTTTACAAACACATTTTTTATCCTAAAAATAAAAAATTACATTTATAAAAGTTTTAAAACGAACGGAAGATATTTCACTTTACAAAAAACTAGGTTAAAAAGTATTGCCAGAAGTAGTATAAGACCTTAGAAATTAAAAATGTTGTAATACATGGCCATTGACCAAAGGTAAGCTATCAATGCTTCATAGGCATATGTAGTATAAGAGTATTAGTTAAAAAATTGCCGAGAACAGCTGGGAACATATGAACTATTAGGCAGATTAAGATCTATAGGTTTATTTACCCTTTCCTATCTTGGAAATATGATGACTTGGACTTCAAGTGTTCGAAATATCTCACATATATAGTCAGCTGCAGAAAAATTCTGGAAGATCATATTGAGCTACAATAATTTCATGCTGATAAATATGTGAATATATATTTTCCATTTATTTTTAGTCTAATAGACGCAATTATACCCTTGTTAGTTGTTTGATCGAGCTTCTCTTCTATTTCTCGCGAGCCCAGGGTTTTCCACTACCTTGTAATGACAATTGGGCTGAAATGGCCGATAAGCTTTTTTCATAGCAAGTTTGAACCATCATCATCATCATTTGGTGATATAGCTCTGTGAGAGCTTTGGCCTACTGTACAAAATGTCTCCATTTGACCCGACCACTGGTTGTTCCCTCCAATTGATGGCCTTGAGTTTCCTCATGTCGTCTTCTAGTTCGTCAATCGATCTTGATCTTGGTCTGCCTCTTGCTTTCGTTGGATATGTTTTAGCGTCTGTTACTTTTCGTTGAGCTCCCGTGGGATCCATTCTCATGGTATGGCCTAGCCATGTTAGTTTTTGAGCTTTGATGAACCGCACAACATTTTCCTCTCTTACAAGTTGGTCCAGTTAATGGTTCGAACTTATACGCCACTCGCCGTTGTCTTGGACTGCATCGAAGATTTGACACAAATTGTTTCTCTTGAATACTTGGAGTTTGCTTATGTAATTTTCACTTATTGTCCAAGACTCTGATCTGTAGCAAAGAACTGGTCGGATTATAGATTTATACAACGAAATTTTGTAAGGACTGTTCAGTAGCTTCGATTTAAAGAGTTTAATAAGTGAGTATATGTAATGCTCTATTTGCTGCTTATGTTCTCTCGTTGATTGTAATGCTCACTGTGTTGTCGTGGCTTAGTTTAAGCCCCAGATACGTGAAAGTTTTCACCGCTTCAAACTCATATATCGATATCCTGGTTTTGATTGTACGAAGTACCAGATCATTTTTTCTGGTCATCAACATATACTTGGTTTTGTTGTCGTTAATTCTCAATCCAATTTTACCCGTTGCCTTTCATGTGTCACAGAAACTATTTGCTAATGCATTAAATGGTTTGCTGGTTATCGCAATATAATCCGCGTACGTGTATATTTGTTTAGTTCTGTTGCATCAGTTACTTCGTCTATTGCGAAGCACAGTAAAAGATTAACCCTTTCGCGATATTGTTGCCATATGGCAACAGTAAACTTTAAAAGGCCGTCAACACTCTCTTGTAAAAAATATCAACTTTTTTGTTACATATTTTCAAAAATTGAAGTTTATGGTTAAACAGAAATAAAATAAATAATAACCGCCAATTATATATCGGTAATACAACATTTTTAAAGAAAGCCTTCTGGCATATAGCACTTCACTCTGAAATTTGTATTTTGCATTTTTAGATTTTTGAGGCATTTTGGGCAAATGTTTTCAACAATTTTTGAATAAAGTAGAAAAATGTGCAATCTGTCATTTGGCATATAAATATTTGTCGCTCGCAGCTTTAAAAGCTGTGCTAATTTTTAAAACTAAGCTTGTTGCCATATGGCAACAAATTTCTCGTAAGGTGTTAACTTGCATTAGATTGCAGAAGAAGTTTATTTGCGATTGAAACCAATACAAAACATTTGTTGCCATATGGCAAAATTAAAAAAAAAAGCACTTAACAAAAAAAATTAAAAAAAAAATTCATTTGTATTGTTATTGGTCCTAAAATAAATACTCAGACAAAAATTTGGATTTTTTGGATGGCGCAATAAAAAGATGTAGCGAAAGGGTTAAAAACGATCGAAGAAACCGTGTCGCCTTGCCTAACTCCAGTCTGTATTTTAAAGACTTAAGATAATCTGTCTTGTACCAAAACTCTCGATTCGGTATAGCGCAGAGTCATCCTTACGACATGCGTCAATTTTTCTTATATTCATTCTGTTAGTGCTGTTAAATGCTTATTTAAATACAATAAACAGCATGTGTAGGTTTATGTTGTGCTCATAGCATTTTTCCATAGACTGTTTTACGTAAAATATTTCATTTGTCGGCGGCCGCCGTAGCCGAATGGTTTGGTGCGTGATTACCATTCGGAGTTTACAGAGAGAACGTTGGTTCGAATTTCGGTGAGACACCAAAATTAAGAAAAACATTTTTCTAAAAGCGGTCGCACCTCGGCAGCAATGGCAAACCTCCGAGTTTATTTCTGCCATGAAAAAGCTCTTCATAAAAATATCTGCTGTTCGGAGTCGGCTTGAAACTGTAGGTCCCTCCATTTGTGGAACAACATCAAGACGCACACCACAAATAGGAGGAGGAGCTCGGCCAAACACCCAAAAAAGAGAGTACGCGCCAATTATATGTATATATATATATATTTCATCCGTCGTCGCTCTTCCGGGTCTAAAACCGCATTGGTGTTCTGGTAGAACTTTTTCGACATAACTAATAAGCCTTTTGCTAACGATTTATGCTAGTAATTTATATGTTGTATTGAGAAGCGATATTCCTCGGTGGTTACTGCTCTTTGTTTTGTTGTATTTTTTAAGGATTAGTATTAGAAGTGCCGTGTTCCATTCACTTGTCATCATTTCATCTTTCCATGCCAGCGTCATCACATGATGTAATTTTTCCATAAATACGACGTCTCCATTTTTAAAGAGCTCGCCCCTAATCTCATCTTCTCCAGGAGACTTAAAGTTTTTTATTTGATTAACCGCTTCTACTATCTCAGTTAATGGGGGGGTCCTGATCCTCTTCTATCATGCCCAAACAGCGACATGTTGGCAGTAAAACGACTTCATTTGCAGGTGTAACTACCCCGGCATTGAGCAACTCCTTAGAGCGATCCTTCTTGTTTCTACATATGTTGAAATATAGTTGAAAACCACTCTATTCTATTTTCTGTAGGTTTTTCTTTAAGGCTTCCCTTTTCTTCTCCTGACAGATTTTTGTTTCAATTTTTCTTTTTTCGATAAATATTTCTTCTGCTCTATGGGCTTTCTTATTCATCCAGCTCTTTCCAGCTTCATTTTTCATTTCTATGAATTTTTCGCATTCTTCATCAAACCAATCTGAGTTTTTCTTTTTCACTGTTTTCCCAATTGTTATTGATGCAGCAAACGTGGACTGTACACAGGCGACATTGGGCGAGTGAGCGAAGATGCAAATGATATCTAAGGCACTCGCAATCAGTGGCAAAACAATTTCGAGTCGTATGGCCTAAAAATAAGCAGGAAAAAGACGAGTTTGCACGAACTCAAAAACTCAAAGTTTAACACCAATTTTCGGATGGCCTAATTTTGTGTGCATTTATTTTTATTTTATTTCTTTTTTGAATTCCAAGAAGCCTCCGGATAACTTATTTCTAGACGATTTATATACAATGTGGTGCAAAATTGGGCACCCTATCGGCAGACTTGTAATTTATGCAAATGGCGTTGTACATCAATCATATTGAACACCTGTGAACTAGACAGCTGCAGTATACAAACAGACAAGCAATGATGCGTTTAAAGGTTCAAAATAAAATTATCCATTGCTCAAAATAATGTTTCTTTATTTGGTAAAAAAGTTACTCAAAAACCAAAATTCATGATTAATTTTGTGTCACCTTGTATTAATAAAAAATATTGTCTGAACCTAAAGCCTAAAAAAAACTGCGTTCTCGTTCGATGATATTTAGTTTTGTTTGCGTCTCTGAAAACTTTTCACCAACAGCCAGCATATTTAATTTGGGTTCGCATTCCTTAAATCAACATTCCACGCCGCATACACAAATTAATCCCTAATTCATTTAATCAGAGAAATTCCATGTCAAGCATAACAACAAAACAAAATTAAACTCGACAAACAGACATGGAATTCGAAATTGGTTTCAGTTGGACAAAATTGGCATGGGTCGTCACGCCAGAAAGCATGCGATTAGCAGGATTAAATAATATTTGCGCTAATATGCGTATCCAGAAGTCAAGAGAGAGAAAAGGCAAAACTCTGACAAACACTGCTGTCTTAGCATTTGGAAAATGAATTAAAAAGGCCAATGCCGAGACCATGAACGTATTTCTCAGCTACTGCTAAAAGTATGTAATATGAAGCACGAAACTTTTCAACGAACATATTTCCGGGTATACAGTTATGATGAGAAATTCCAACACGTTATCCTAGTTACGCGACAAATCTTGTGAGAAATTCTCAACAGAGAATTTTGTCAGCTCAATACAAAGCACGTAACACCTATGTAGGCGAAAATCTAGATAATAGCATAATATTTGGTAGAAGAAAAATGTTGAATCTGCAAGAGGAGCTGGAGGCGAAATTGATGCCAATTAAGCGCCTAAATGTATGCTTATCCCAAACCATTTGTGGTCGCCAAAGGAGATGCGATTAAATTTCAGTGCCGCAAATGATGAAGCGCAGCAAAATTTGATGATTGTTGGTTGGTGTAGGCGAATGTGTTTGGGTATGTGTATGTGTGTGCGTAAATGTATTTGATATTTGAAGTGTGAATCTGCGGCTGAGGGAATTGTTTTTGATTTTGGTCAATTTTTTTTTAGACACCACTAAGATCCGTAGACAAATACTTCCGCAACGAGTCACTGCTACTTGGCCTAATGTCGATTTTAATAGACCGCGAAATGAATTTTGCGCGAGTGGTTAAATGTTACAGCAACACAACTGCTGTGAGGTATAACGGTATCTGTTCTTTAGGATATCAGGTATCTGCAATAAATACCAGTGCGTAACACTAAGCTAACGGATATCAAAATTGCATTTACAGCAGGGAGAGATTGACAAGAAAGGATTAAAAACAAACAAGGCATATCCTCTTACAAAACTCTGGAGAAGGGTAGCCACTCTGCTTAAAACTTGAGCTAAGGTATTGTTGAGTTGAGTCTCCCATCTTGCTTCTTGCTTTTTGCTTCTTTGTTTTATCTGCTTATTAGCGAATCAGCTTTTACCTATTTTCTGACTTCTTGTACAATGTTTGCGGAATATGAGATAAAATATGCGCTGTGGGCAATTCCAATGAAAAATTAGTTAATTAAGATCAAGATCTACCAAGCAAGTGGAATAAAATATTTTGTTGTTGTGTATTGTTGCTTTTCAGGTATTATAAATTCAATGAAGAGCACAATAAAAGTGTGGAACGAATGTAAAGCGAAACTCTGGCACAAGGACACAAAAGGATTACAGTACACCATTCACACTCCTTTTCCTTTATCAGAAAAATCCCATTGTCAGCTAGTCAAACTGGCTTTTGGCCACAGTGGAGCCGAATGGAATGGGATACATTATTAGCGCACATTTCAAACGTGTCTTAAAAGTATTTACTTTCATTGCTTCGTTTTGCTTTGCATTATTTGTTTATAACTTTGATACTGATATTTAAGTTGCGCACAAACTTTTTAGGCTGATTTCGATTCTGACTCGCCGATAAAGTTACACGCTTCTGTTGAAGCCATAGGAGATTGTCGGTAATGGGTTTCAACTTTTATTAAATCAAGTTAATAACTTTTCTTGAGGTAATAAAACTGTCACAAAGATAACATTAAGAAATTCTAAGCAGCTACAAAACTGCGTATTAATGTTAAATATTCTAGCTACCCCTCACCGCTCACCCTTCACTTCCATAGCGTGGCAATTAAGTATTATATTTCGTCCAGCTGGCCATTGGGCTTTTTTTTTTTGTGTCGAATGTAGACGTTTTTGTTGGTGGCAGAATGTAATTAAAATTTAAATTACCTTTAATGTTAGATTTGTATTTATTTAGGCCAAGCAGTTAGAGAGATAAGATTTTCTTTTTCTCATTTTCTGCAGAGCATAGAAGTTAAGCTTTGCATGGTAAGTTAAGTTTATAAAAGGCTGAAAAAATATGAATCTTAGCGAACACAGATTGATATTAAATATGCTGGTATTCATTAGGAATTTTGCCTTAGACAGTGATGGGGGTTAGGTTTTATACTTACTTCAAAAGGCTTGTTTACAGAAAGTAGACAAAAAAAACATCACGTAAAACGGTACTTTGTTGATGGAAACCAAATAGTTTTTCTTTGCCTCTTGATTACACATCAAAATAGTGATCCGAATGGCGGCCGCTGCAGCAAAATTGGTTGGTGCGTGACTACCATTCGGAATTCAGAGAGAACGTTCGAATCTGGGTGAAACACCGAAAAATGTCTACCGTTCGGAGTTGGCTTGATACTGTAGTTGCCTCCATTTGTGGAACAACATCACGGCATAAATAGGAGGAAAAGCTGCCCCAAATACCCAAAAAGGATGTGAGCGCCAAATATATATAGGTATATATAGGTAGGTAGGTAGGTAAAATAGTTGAAGTACAGGTCTGGCAAGAGCTGTTAATATAATGGAGGAGACTGAGTGGATTTAGCCAGCCAGAGCTGTTAATATAATGGAGGAGATTGATTGAATTGAGCTTGGCGCACTGCTCCAGCTGTCGAAGAAAGGAGCGCCCAGTGACCTTAGTCGTCCAGCTGCCAAACCCGGACATTTACAGAGAAAGTGCTCTACAGTCTCCTGCTCTGAAAGGTCCCCACAGCTTCTGCAATGGGTGTTAAATGGTAACCCTAGCTTTTCCGCGTGTGAGCCGAACGTCCAGTGACCAGTAAACACAGCTACGAGTTTGGAAATTTAATGGCGAAGAGTCCAAAGGACTTATTGCGTCTAGTTTTACTTGGGTCAAAGGGTTTTCGAAATAGCATATGAAAAAATGGAGCTCCATCTTTTCTACGTTTTCCTGAGAAATAATTTGTGCAGTTCAATTCAGTCCCTTTTTTGTCAAGCTCATCAGCAATTCCATTGCTCTCTATGTACCTATGTCCTGGAATCCAGCTCAGAGAAACGTTATCTGAACTCCCAAGAAATTTGATCTCGGTGGTTATATGGCCAACAGCATTCTCCAACGCTCGACGTTCTTGTTCTCAATGCGTGCATTGGACAAAGATGTGTTCAGCGTCATATTCGGCTACATCAACGTATATGCATGTAGAGGGTTTGGTTTTCCCTATCTTGAACAGGTATTGCTGGAAATATTCGTGCCCCGGAAGCTTTTGGGTTATATAAAAATTTACTCCACCGAATTGCCTCCTGTACCATACAGCGACATCTTTTATTAGCCTAACCATCCATCTGCCGCGTGTTTCGTTTCTCCAGCGGTCTTACCTTAGCCTTAGCATTTCGTCTTTTATTAGGGCCTTGCAGGTTTGCTATCTGTTTCTTCTTTAATATCCACAATTTTTTTATT
This sequence comes from Anastrepha obliqua, assembly GCF_027943255.1. Taxonomy (NCBI): domain Eukaryota; kingdom Metazoa; phylum Arthropoda; class Insecta; order Diptera; family Tephritidae; genus Anastrepha; species Anastrepha obliqua. The sequence goes on along the minus strand of NC_072892.1, from coordinate 96,067,402 downwards.
TCGAAGGCTAGTAAGTCAATCGGTATTGAACCGCTTATCACTTGTACAGCTAGCCCTAATGTTATATAATACGCAGTGTGATTTATTCTGCTTTCTTACTGGAATGTTTTCGTTTTGATATTCCATTTAGAAGCGCTGGAATCATGATATTTATGTTTTAGATCAAGGAACAAAATATGCTTCTAATTCACCAATTGCAGACCCCAATTAATTTTGGCCTTCCAAAACAAAAATTAGAATAAACGCCTTTTTGGGATTCTATAAAGCTGATTTTCTTTTCCAACAAAAAGAGTATACCACTAAACAAAACGTATTAATTTTCTTGGTTCGGATCGAACTACTTTTGAAAAAACCATGAGAGCTCGGGATGAAATTTCTTTCTTTTTTCATTATTTATCAAAAAAAATCGTATGATAAAAATTGTATGGCAACGAATCCAAATTTTTATCGAACTTCATTTTTTAATCTAACTAAAACCCGAAAATAATAAAACTGAGAAGTTATGTTTAATTTAAATATAATATTGTATTTATAATCACATCAGAAATTATTATTTTCATACCCTTTTTGCGGTCTGGGGTGCGTTCCATATGATTTATATTACTAATTTTTTTCACACAAGTTACAAATACTCGTACCCACATGCGTACGTATTAATTCGTTACAGTTTTGCCGTTTCCGTTTCTTCATTACATTTCATTTCCGCAGCCTCGCTACGCTTATTTCTCATTCAACTTTTCGGCCTCAATACATCCACTATCTTTTCCCTTCTTCTTTCTCTAATTTTGTAGTGTCTATCTTTGCCACCTTTCGACTGCTTGTCTATCTACTGGTGCTAGTTGTGTCGCATATAAAGCAGTATCTGTCTGCTTGTTATTTCTGCTTTTTTCTCTTTATATTTGTATGTGTGTGCCTGCTTGTGTTTGGTGGCATGTGTAAATGTTTTCAAGTCATTAATCACACGATTTCATGAATACATCAACCACCAACAACCTACCATCGACACCAACGACATACAGAAACAGCAACCATAACAACAACAACTAGACTCATACCATTCGCAACGGTCGGCGATAACGCAAAGGACTGCAGGAGCAACGGCAGTCGTTCAAAAAATACAATTACAACAGCAACAAAACCCAGCGACAGCGAAAAAATGGAAAACTACAAAATGATACAAAATCTTATATTCGGCATGTCCTTCCCTCTTTGCTGGTGTTGTGCAATTTTCACCATTATTTGCTGTTGTTGTTGCTCTTGTAGATATCATTGCTACAGAAAAAAAAAAACAATTTTACCGGATGTCAACGTTGAAGAGTGCAAGACACTGCATTAATGATGCTGAAATCGACAATTCTACAGAGCAAGACTCAAGACGGGCGGGGGAAGAAGATAAGTATGTGTATGAATGTACGTACGAAGTTGATATGAATACGGAGAGAGAAAGCTTAAACTGCTATACAGAAATATGCATAATTCCGTGCTCTGTAGTAATTGCTAGTGATGCAAAAAGATGAACTCATACATTTGTATTTATAAAAAAAGTTCATTTAGTAATTTCTTTGATTTTTCTTTCAGGTAAATATACTCAATTCCGACATATCAGTTCCTAAGTATTATATAAAGCAGTCTGCAAAGTCAATGGCAGAGGCTTATGTTTGCTTCTTTTTATTTCAACAAGAGAAGCAGTAGCCATTCGTCCACTGAAGGGTTAGGCTGGCGAGGGTACACCTCCCTAAAATTATAATTAAGTTATTAAAAACATTTAATGGTCTGAGTAATAGATCGATGATTCCCGATTCGCATTTCAAGCAAAATCGCAAAAGGTGGAGCCAAGCTTAAATTAAGAGTTGACGTAAATGGGCTTAGCTCTGGTTGAAGACACCTTTAGAGCTTCGTATTTATTTCAAACTGTGTTGGTTTTGAGACAATCTCCTATCGCCAACATCTCTTCTAGGAAATATTAAAAAAAAAAAAAATCAGGGAATTTATTCAAAAATGCGAAGAAATAAAATGTTTGTTTACAAATTTGGCTTTCTTAATTAAGTTAATCAATTTAATTAATAAAAAATAAATAATTTAATTTATTGTACAAAGGGAATATTTGAGCTGATTAATGGCATTCGGAAATTCTTAGAAGCTTTGTACTTTCTAAGAAGAAATTGTCTAGCTAGTTAAGGGTGATAGATAATAATAAACTCTGGCCTTAAGAAGTGTGCTAAAATAATTGAAGAGATCTCGCGAAAATTTCATAAGACCTCACTTACCTGGGAAGAATTTCTTTTAAAATCGGTTTTGTCAATGTGGTCGTCTTGATAATAATGCTTCGCTTTCTGGAACCAGCAAACAATGATATTGCCTTCTTAAGGGGTTAGGGGTAGTCAGAATTTTCAAAAAATTGTAGTTTTTTTGCATTTTATTAAACTATAAAGTAAAATATCTTAAAAATATTATGTGAAAATTTTAAGTCAATCCGACAAATACTTTTCGAGTTATTCAACAATTAACAATGGGTGCTCGGACGCTCCGGACCGTTCGAGAGCTAGTAGCTAAGCTGTAAATGCGTTTTTATCAAAACTAAGTTTTTTGAACTGGTGATCACTGTAACTTAAAAATCGCTTGATAGATTTCAATAAAACTTATACTGCTTTTGAAAAACATACAAAAACTCGTGCCTGATCGAAGGATTTTTTTTTTGGAAAATATCGATTTTTTTTAATCAATTAATTGTCGATTTTTTTCTCAAAAATCTGAAAAATATTTCCTGAGGCCGCCATATTGTTCGATTGTTTTTAGATGAATATCCAAGGGCTTGTGAGGATCACCGCAAGGGACTGGAGAGACAGGCTCCACACAAACAGCGATAACTTTTACCATAATTAACTTTTTTTTTTTAATTGAGCTAAAGTCAAGTCGAAAAATGATGTATTAATGATATGTTTTTATTCTTGGAAAATAAAGCTAATGACTAGCAAAAAAAATTATTGGAGACCATCAATACCCCTAACCTCTAAATCTGCTCAGTACGACTATACCTGTAGTGCGCAGAGGGAATCAAAGTTTTTGAAAGAAATAAGGCAAAGATTTATTTGTTTGTCGATCAGCTGAGAAAATTAGAACAATTGACGTAAGAGATGATGAAAATCACAGGTTGTAACTATGTCGATTAGTAGTAAGACAGTAGTGTGTTTGCTTTTAATAAACACTGCTGAGTAGAGCCGGAGCATGGGCACAAATTAAATGTGTATCAAGAGATTTTTTCCAAAACAAAAATATATGTACGTGCTAGTACGTATAAATATTTGGGAGAAAAGCATTAAAGTGATTCGAGAATAATCAAGGATAAATTTTTAATTTTGATTTTGAGCACTTATTGGTTCTTGAGAAGAAAACAAAATTAAGCAAAAATATTTAGTATATGGTAATACCTACTCTTTCATTTTATACGCATATCACATATCTTACCTATAGTTAAAAAATTTAATGATATTTAAGTGTTTTGAATACGCTTGAAACTCACAGGCCGCATAAAAAAAAGGTAATTCTGGCGTGCTGGAGAAAAACGATAAATGAGGAATATATTGTACCATATTATGATAGTTTACATAATTTTTTAGAAGTTGCTATGTTTATTATTGAAAGTTAAATTTTGTCGTACCCTATTCGCTATCAATAACTTCGACAATACCGCAAAAAAAATTAAACTTTTTCCATGGTTTCGTACACGCAGTGATTTCCTAAATTAAGCGAATTAGGCGCGTTTTTCGATTCAAAAGTGAAGAATAATATATTTAGTTAATTTTGTAGTAACTCAAAATTATATATTGCGCTGCACATGCGCAAGACCTAAGTGATACTGGTAGGCATAGTGCATTAGTGGTTACTATCTATGCAATATGAGTACCAAAGGAACGACCTTAACGTTGCTACCTGGTTAGGCAAGAGTTGATTATTTGAAAAGTTTTCTTTAAAAATTATTTATGTGGAAAACTTTTTAAATATTTCCGAACTAAAATTGTGTTCCTTTGATACCAAAATAATTTTTATATATGTGGCAACTTAATTAAAAATTTTTCAAGAAGGAAGTTATTTTAAGTTCCTTTGATACCCTTTGATTTAATATTTCTGTTTATATTTAATTGATTTAAAATACGTGGTAACCTTATTCCGTTATTCTCAGAGATTTCACTTCAAGGCAAAGTTTTCTTAGTACATTTCGTATGTAATCTACACTTATGTATGGCATTGTTATTATATTGTAACTTTTAAATGGATTAAATGAAATAGGTTAGGTTAGAATGGTTGCCCAAGGAATGAGCACACTTGGACGAAGATGAACGGATTCGTCCTTTGTGATACCAATTGAAGGTGAAAGAAAAAACCGATGGGAGGAAAGGAGAGAGCGGGGAGAGGTGGTGGTGGGATGGTTAGGAGGGTGGGTTTAGAGTGTGTGGAATTAATTGAAATAAATGTTTGAACTTAAATAATAGATGACAACTCTATATTTTGTTTAGCATTAAAGCAATTTACAGATTATTATATTATTGTGTTTCAACTTCTAAAATTATTTATTAAGGGAATGTTTTAAATTTAAAAATAGATGAGAACTCCATGAATTATTTTTAGTATTAAATCAGTTTACAGACCATTCGTATGATACTTAAATGTTGAAATTTTATTTCATTTTTAAAAATGTTTCTAAACAGGTGGCAACCATATTAGACTATATTATAAAATTTAAACTGTCTTATATGCCATCCAGCTTGATACATTTTAAAAATTTGTATTAAACATTTTATTTGCTATCCGTACGAGTTTATAGCATTATATTGTATTTCAAATTTTAAAATGATTAATTAAATGAACATTTTACCTTAAAAAATAGGTGGCAAGTCTATTAATTTTTTTAGCATTAAAGCAGTTAGACATGTAATATTGTTATTATAAAATTGTATTTACTTTTTAAACAATTTCAAATTAGGTGGCAACCATATACAAAAATATATTAAAACTGTCTTACAGACCACCCATTTGATATCCGTATTGTAATAAGTTAAAATGTTGGATAACTTTTCACGATTATTCGCAGGCCCTGCAAAAAACCCCTTATTAAATATTTTCTTTGTTAGCTGCATTTACATACCTATGTATATTACATATATCATTTCCGTATTGTATTTTCATGAAATGAAGAATGAGGTGCTTAACTAAATAAACTTTAATATTGAAAATTATGTGGCAACCCTATTCAATGTTTCTGAATAAAAGCTATTTAGTGACCAGATATTACACACGAAATTAATGGTCACTTTTTAATCGGCAACTTCTCCTAGTTGCAAGCCCATATTCCCCATACGAATCGACCGGAGAGTACATATTTTCTGTAGCAATGGAAAAAGAGGATAATATTTTCTTTCCTTGTTTCTGAAAATGATATGAGTGAGTGAGGACCAGCTTACAGGTATAGGAAAAAATACTAACGGATCTTATACATAAGCGCGTGCATTTTCAGTTAATAAATGGAGTAACCGGTTCTTGCACCCGGAACTCACAAGCACATCTTAAGAATTTTTCAAAACAATACTAAACTGCCAGGCACGCCAAAGAAAGTCACATATTTTGCCTCAAACTAACTTCCACAATCATTCAGCAACCCATCATGCTTCTTCTTCCACCAACACACATGAGTACATTTGGTCATATCACGGAATATAAATCGCAACTGATGCCTTCTAATTCCGTTTATTCTGCGGAATTCAACATTCTGTCAACTTGACACAGCCCACATTTGGCGACTTTTGGTCTTTTCGATGTTTGTTTATTTTTCGATAGCTACATTGCTGCTGTTGTTATTATGTATGTTTCCGTTGTTGTGGATGGTCTATCATCCGAGAATGGCGTCTGCTCTAAATTACGCCTCATTCAACGCTATCGTCAACAACGCTCAGCAAAACCAAAAACAAAAAAGAAAAACAAAAAGCAAAACCCTTCATTCAATGCGACACGGTCATATACTCATACTTCTTCACTCAGCAGTTTCATCTTCAGCGCGCCATATACGCTGTCGCCGCCCAAAACAGTAACGGTCAACAATCCTTCGTCTGGCATTTGTTCGTTGCTTGAATGAGGGATTGCTATCTGCGCGTTATTCATTTGCCACATTGCCCGAAGAGCCATGGCATAGCACGAAAGCTTAAAAGTAGATAGTGTTAGACATGCACCACATACACACTCATAAATGGTGACTTTAGTTTGAACGCACCCACAAACCTCCCCGTTGTCTGCTAGTCTGTAGCAAGTAATGCGATGTTTTTCTAAATTTCAATTCGTCGCCTGCATTAAACAGAAGCTGCCACCCCTACCAACATCATCTTGTTTCATTATATTTGATGTTGCCCTTATTGCTGGCGCACGCAGCAGCAGCGACTGCTAAATGAGTGGAACTCTTTAGATAAGAAGTTACATTTATGTAGAGCCAACAGCGGACTTTACTGTGTAATACGTATTGTTGTTGTTGCGGTGTTTATGCCTATTAAATTGTTGTTATTGCTGTTGTTGTATGTGTTTGCACTGCACGCGTTATTTGACATTAGATTATTTTCATGACAAATTACTTCAAATTATTCAAACAAACAAACTCACACACATGCAAATACATATTTGCATGCTTATAAATAGACATATAAACAGATAGATAGACAGACATAGCATAAAAAGACTTACATGTCCAGGCTTTGCGGCTCACTGCCCTCACGCATTACTGGCAGCTATCAACACGCCTAGAAAAGCAAAGCTGAGTAATGAGCTTGAGTTTCACAAAGGGTATGATGCGCAGCATTAAAGTCATAGAAATTCTATTTTTGCACTCACTTAGATGGCAACATATTTGTTTTCTTCATATGCTTGTGTGCTTTTAGGCGCTTTAAACATTTTCTCCATACACACATACACATTTCAGCGCATTTCATTGCAGTACTCATAGTTTCTTATGCCATCAATGGCGGAAACTTTCATCAGCTTTCGACTTAATTAAACATTAATTTTAACTTTTTCCTACCTCGTTGCTTCACATTTCCTTTGTATAATTTTCATACTCCTCCTCTAGTGGGAGTCGCTTTGTAGCTTTCATTCAGATGCGCGCTTTTTTCTGTTTCTTAATTACGTATGCAAAACTTTTCGGTAACTTTTATGTTTACCCCAAAAATCTCACATGTGCTAGAAGGCGAAAAGTATATGCGCGCTTTTATTAGTAAACACCATAGCATACTCTTTACAATTTTGCATTTCTTACGCTAAGTTTCCTACTCATACTTTAGTGCACTGTTCATAGGCAAAAGTTTGAAAAGTTTCTTTCCTGTTTTTCTGTACTTCGACTGGCTGTCTTCATGTTTTGGAGTTCACTATAATGCATGCTCATATTTTGTTCGAAATATACCAGAAAGTGTATATTTATTCCCTACGCTATAGCAGACGCAGATGAGTTTCGAGCTTCAAGCAACTCTGCAAATATAGTTAGTAGTGTGCTAAAGTATTGTATTTTGCTGCAATAGACGCCTCGCACACATCAACTTCAAATTGAAAAACTTTCTTATGAATTCCTTCGCTATTTCATTGGTGAAAATATGGAGTTTCTTTTTTAATAATATGCGCTCTTGCATGCGCCATATGCAGAAATGTGTACATATAATATTTTTGCAAAACTTATAAATTCACATTATTATTATGTACTAATAAATGTTAAATGGCGGCCGTCGTAACCGAATTGATTGGTGCGCGACTACCAGTCGAAATTCGGAGAGAACGTAGGTTCACGTGAAACACCAAAAATGAAGAAAAAGTTTTTTCTTATAGCGGTCGCCGCTCGGCAGACAATGGCAAACCTCCGAGTGTATTTCTGCCATGGAAAAGCTCCTCATAAAAAAAAAACATTTGTCGTTCGAAGTTTGCTTGAAATTTTAGCTCCCTCCATTTCAAAGACTTCTTCTTCTTTATTTGCCAATCCGATTTCGAATATGGGTAATCACACAGTTGTACAGATATAAAAAATAAATAATAAAAATAAAATTTTGCGCTTACAACAGTGTCAGTATTAACATTTGAAAGATTAGAGCACTTGTGAATAACTACGAATAAATTACAACAAACAATCATAACCCTAAATTATATTGGATAAGGAATTAAGTTTCTGCCTTCGTAAAAGAGTTGTTGCTGATGCTATTTTTGTGTTCGCTCTAGTAATATACTGATGATTTGAAGGTGTATATGTGAAGTCTCGATCGCAGTAGTTGACATTCGTTTGAAGCGTAAAGATCCTTTGTTATCTGTCGTCAAAAATGTCTACGTTCGTCCCGAAAAAACAGCACTTGCGGGAAGTCATGCTTCATTATTAAAACTGCTTTAAAAAAACTGCAGCTGAAACGTGTTGTATATTAATTAATATATACGGTAATCACGCTATATCAAATGCAACTTTCAACGCTCCCAAAGTGGCGATTTCGACGTGAGTGATAAAGATCGCGAATGGGCACCGAAAAAATTCGAAGATACTTAACTACAACAATTATTGGATGAAAACTCATGTCGAATCCTTGATGATATGTCCAAAGAGTTGGATGGTGACAGATCAACCATCAGTAAACGTTTACAAGTGAGGGGAATGATCCAAAAACAGGTAACTGGGTGCCACATCAATTGAAGGAGAGGAATATGGAGAGTCGTTTGGGGACGTGTGAGATACTTCTTGAATGGGAGAAAAGAAAAGGTTTTCTGCATAGCATCGTCACTGGGGATGAAAAATGATCTATTATGATAACCTTAAGCATCCAAAATGTTGGAGCCTGCCAGGTGAACCAGGTCCATCGACAGCGAAAAAATATAATCATGCATCTGGTTGGTTCAGAAGGGTGTCATCTATTATGAACTGTTTAAACCATCTGAAACCATCACTGGCGATCCTTACCGACTGCAGATATTGCTTTTGAATCGAGCTCTCAAAGAAAAGTGACCGGAATGAGACGGTAGACATGATAAACTGATTTTGCTGCATAACAGCGCCTAGCCACACGTTACTAAATCGGTCCAGAAATATTTAGAGGGGCTGAATTGGTAAATCTTGCCCCACCCGCCGTATCCTCAGACATTGCACCTTCGGGATACCATTTGTTATGTTCAATGCAGTCAGTCCTCATTGGAGAGCGCTTCATTTCTTACGAGAGCATCGCAAACTGGCTCAATGAATGGATCAAGTCAAAAGGACTCGAATTTTTCGTCAGTGGAATCCGTATGCTGCCTGAAAGATGGTGTAAAGTTGTAGCTTCCAATGACACGTACTTCACATAATATTATAATATCTATTATTTAATTGTGTAAATAGTTCGTAACTTTGGCTAAGAAAGGACGGAAACTTAGTCCCATACTTAATATTTTTAACAAAATCATCATAAACTTCTCAATCTCTTAGTGCTGTTAATAATATTCTTATGTTTTGGATTCCAGTCCCTGTCTTAATGTTACTTAGCTAGGTCTACTGTTTTCTGCCGAATCTACGTTTTCCTTCTATCTTTCCTAAAGTATGAATTTAAGCACCCGATATTTGTCATTTTTTGTAAGTATGTCGCTTTTCGTATCTTAAAATTAGTGAGCAATTCTCGATCTTGACGAATTTTTGCATTTCTTCCGCATTTGTCACTCTGCCGTCCATCTTATTTTTAGAATTCTGCGAAAGATCCACATATCAAATGTTTCCAGTTTGTTTAAATCAATGGTTTTTATATCTCCATATCTCCACAGCATAAAGGACAGAGGACAATTTTATATTAAAGTTATGATTACAACATTTCTGTTCTTATAAAATACTGCTCTTGATACTTTATCCAAGCTCTTTTTTCTTTAGAAACACCCAGCAGCCTAAATATTAGAAATTTTTCACCCTTTGTAGGTATATTTAAGTCGTCAACGGTTAAGCTTGTATTTACGTAAGTGTTTCTTCTGCTAACTATCATGTACTTCATTTGGTTTGCATTGATGTTCAAGCCATAATTCTTACTGCAGCGCGCAACAATGCCGACCAGTGCTTGTAATACAATCCACTCAGACTTTCTGCTAGAAGAGTAGTATCATCAGCATATCTGATATTATTAATATTAACACCGTTTACTTTAATGCCGACATCCGAATTTTGTAATGATTCCTGGAAAACTCTTTCAGAGCAGATGTTAAATATGTAGTAAAGGTGAGGGAATACACCTTTATCTGACTCCTCTTCGAATAGGAATTGCATCAGTACTCCCATTGCTTACGCTTACTTCTGCGGTTTGCTGCCAGTGGAAGCTCTTTATACATTTAATTTCTTTTGTATAAATATTGATAAGCTTATCGTACTTCACAGTGACGAATGCTTTTTCATAACCAATGAAACACATAAAGACTTCTTTTTGAACATCTCTGCAATTTTCAACCAGTATACCAAATAGAGCTTCCGTGTTCCCATGCCTGCTTTGTAGCCGAATTGATTTTCTCCCATTGCTAATTCACATTTCCTGTATATTCTGTTATAAAAAAATTTTTTAAATATTTTTAATGATTGACTATTTTTAATGAATGACTGCAATCTGTAATCACAGCACTGCTTTTGAAATGCAGAAATCTTTTTTGGAAGAGCAATAAAAGTGAATTTTAGCCAATCTTGGAGATATTTTTCCGCATCGTAAATATAATTGAATATTAGTTCAAAAATGTCTGTACTCTCATCATCAATAAGCCTTAATATTATATTTCAGACGGCAATTCATTTGTTGTCCTTAGACATTTTGATGGTCTTTCTGATTTCATCCCTCGTTATAGCTGATCCCGTCAACAGCTCAATTGACTGTGCCTGATCTGATCTGATCTATTGTTATCCGAAAAAAAGGAGTATATGTCTTTTTTCTTTTCGCTGGATTCGAAAATAAATTCATTCTCGTCATTTATTAGAATGGTTGGCATTGTTTTGCAGTATACACCGGCATCCTCTTTAAGCTCCTTGTGAAGGTCGATGACGTCGTATAACCTCTGCAATCTCTCTATTTCCCTATATTAATCGTTCATCCATTCGATTTTTGCAGAGAATATTTTGTGTCGGATCTTATCATTAAGTTCTTTATTTTGAAACAAATTTGTATTTTTGTGAGTATGTCGCTCTTGCATTAGCGCAGCTATTTCATCCGTCATCCCCTTGCTTTTTGTTTCCTATGATTTCTCTTTTAAGTTACTTGTCGTAAGCTTAATAAGAACCGTTTTGAAACAACCCCATAATGTTTCAGTATCTTCAGTATTCAATTTACTATAGTTTTGGAGAGCTCTTCATTATGATAACGAACTTTTAATATTTTCATCATCTGTCGATTTGGTCTGGTTAAGTTTTCGTTTATAAGAATAAAGTCGATTTGGCTCCTGGCAATATTTTCATTGCTATCCTGCAGTCATTTCCACGTGCACAATCTTCGTGCTGGTAGACTAACCCATGTATTGATACTGTCATGTTATATTCTTGGCCTCCTTTCACCGAGGCCATAACTTCCGACTAGTTCTTCGACTCGCTCTTGACCAATTTTCGCATTAAAATCACCTTGAGTGATATTGTTTTCTACAATTTCTGCGTAAAAATTCTCCATTTCGACTTCGCTTTTATCCGCTGTAGGCGCGTATACCTGAATTATGTTAATAATTATAGGTTTTGCATTATATATATGAAAAGCTCCTATCTGTATAATGCCAACACCATTTCTGGGGCAACTCTTTTGGTTTCTAGGTTTCGGTTCGAATTTCCCCACCGTCTAGTCATCATATTTCGCTTATTCCAAGGATATCTACAAGTATATTCATTCTGTTCATTTCTAAAGTCGTGTTTTCTAGTTTTCCAGCCTCGTAGAGACGACGGACGTTCCACGTCTTAATTCTTAGTTTTTGGTTTGTTTAACCTCCGGAGATTCTTAGCACCATCGATTTTCCGAAGACTAAAGGCCTTTGCTTTGGTTGTACCTGCATGGTTGTTGCATGATTTTCATGGGAGAGTACTTCCCATTGTCTTCTGAGGGCTTTTACAGTTTTCTATCTGAATGTGTAGCCGCTCATTCTGACTCAGATGCTGCTGAAGGGTATTGGTGGGCTTGATGCTTACTTAGAGGCGATATCAGTTCGTATCCTCAATGTGGTACTCGGCATTGTGATTTTTTTGTTACTCAAACTGTACAGTGCTCATTGTATGTCATCCACACCTAGTTACCATATACGCTGATTATCCGGGACTGCTTATTCGTAAGTTAACTAATTGTCAGCTAACCTTTATATCTAAAGCCCGTTCACTCTCGGCAGTCTGTGACAAGTCCGGTTGCCTTCAGCTCGGCTTTCGCAAGAGTTCCTTCAATTCCGCGAGCCAGACACTATATTCACAAAAAACCAAAACTTTCCAAATATATGGGTTTGCTGATGACCTGGACATCCTCGCGAGAAATATGAATGTTCAAAAATAAATATTCCAAGCACTCCAAATAAGAGCAAAATTATTTGGATTAATGATCAATGAAAGCGAAATTTAAAACGTTGAGAAAAGCGAGAGACCTTACAATTGGTGATCATAAATTTGAAAGCGTGGATCAAACTAAATATCTAGGACTGCTTTTAAGTAGAACGGATAGTTCGACGTTGCCTATCCAAGAACGTGCGCAGGCTGCAAACAGAGCACATTTTGACCACGTTAAACTGTTAAAAAGCATGCTCTTGAGTAGAAGAACGAATATCAATATATATAAAACACTCATTTGACCAGTGGCAACATATGGATGTGAAACATGAGCACTGAAAGCAAATACAATTAAGCATATTGGAAAGAAGAATATTGGGCCCAGTACGAGATCTCAATCGAATTAGATATAATAACGAGCTAGAGAAATTCCTACAAGGTGAAAATGTCATCCGATTTATTAATCGCGTTACATCCGATGGCTAGGACACGTTTGCGGAATGCCAGACGAAAGAATACTGCGCAAAGTTTCGGATGTATGGTGAAAAGCGAAGAGGGCGACCGCGGAAAATGTGGTTAGGGGACGTTGAGAACGATCTAAGAAGCATACGAGCAACGAACTACTGTAGTATGGCTATGGACCGAGATGCATGGAGACAAATTGTGGAGGAAGGTAAGGCTTACACCAAGCTGTAGTGTCATGAACTTGTGATTCCACGTCAAGGGATCCTAGTATTTCGGACATTGTCGTCAATTTTTCTGCAAATCGACTTATTTTTAAGCTTGGATATAATAAGTAATAAACTAAACAAATTTTGAAAATAAATTAATACTATAATTTTGAGATTTATTTAAGGCAAAAAATTTTTGTATGGAGTATTTGATAGTGAAATATCTTCAGTTCTTTTCAGAAATATTTTTTTTTTAATTTTCTGTTTTTAATATTTACGACAAATAAAGGGTTTTCCAATAACAGGGTGTTATTTTGAATAGCCCGCTAGGAACGATATACGCTTAAACAACGCATTGAAGTTATTAAAATTCTCTATAAAAAGGTGAAAATTTAACAGAGACGGTTAGTAAACGTACACGTCGCTCAAGAACAGCCGAAGGGCAGTCCACAAACGTCATTACATCGTATTTTGCATAAAGATTTGGGTCTTAATGCTTATAAAGTCCAGTTAACACAAGAACTGAAGCCGGTCGATCATCAACAACGTCGTGTCTTTGCTGATTGAGTCGTTGAAATGCATGAAAATTATCCGGAATTTCATCGAAAAATCATCTTGAGTGATGAGGCCCATTTCCACCTCGGTGGAAGCCTCTCTAGCCTCGAAGTGTGACTGTTTGGTGAGATTCATGGTCCGGCGGAGTCATTGGACCTTACTTTTCCGAAAATGAAGCTGGAGCAACAGTTACGGTGAATGAATTGCGCGAGAGATGATGAACAATTTTTTATGGCCGGAATTGGATGGTATTAATCTGGACAACATTTATTTTCAACAAGACGGCGCTTGTGTGAAACCATTGATCTTTTACCAAAATAACACCCCTTATTGGAAAACCCTTTATAAAGAGTCTTTCAAAAGTGTCTTTCAATTTAAATTCTGTCAGGTTTCACTATTTTTGCACAAAATACGGCTCTTAACAATTAATTGTGAAAAATGACAATAGGTAAAATCCGCCAAATATTCAATTCATGTATGCCTAATGAGTTCGAGATATCAATGTCGAAGGTTGTCTAGCAACACTTTACGCTACAGCAGTAATATTCTCAATGGAATGTTCAGTTTTTGATCTTTGCGGTCAGTTCCGTTTTTATCCTCGATACAACCACTTTTCACTAACCTTTGATTTATCGATTCATTCGGACGATTATTTCCACCTAAAAAATCATCTTAAAGATCGAACATTTTCATTTCAATAACTTTAACGCGTTGTTTTATCGTACTAGTATTAGTCGTTAAACTTGTATGACAAATATCAAACACGACATAAGAAAAGTGCAATCTAAGAATTATTTAGTACTGGCTTCTGGACGTCACTTTTGAAAAATCCCTTTACATATATATGTATATATTAAGTGTTACCTATTCAAAACACCATAACTTTTTTGTGTGAAATTAGTTTTTATTGATTTCAAAGACAAAATTGTTCAAAAATAATTACAATTTTAACATACTCATAACTCACTTTAGCTCCTTGAGGTATTTTGGCCCATTCTCGTATAATCACTTTTTTCAGCGCATCCATAGTGGCATATTTTTTAGTCCTCACCTTGCTCTCTAAAATGGACCAGATGGAATAGTCCATCGGATTTGCGTCTGGCGAATTCGAAAGCCATTATGTGGACGAAATGAAGTGTGGAACATGATTTTTTAACCATTCTTGGTTCACACGAGCTTTATGAGACGGTGCCGAGTCCTGTTGGAACGTCCATAGTCTACGACCGAAATCTTTCCGAGACCACGGCTCTAAATCAGCTTCTAAAACATTTTCCCGATAATAAATCGCATTCACTTTGACACCAGGCTCGATAAAAACGATTGGAGAGCGTCCATCAGCGGTCACTGCGACCCAAACCATTACTTGCGATGGGAAATTGCTTCGAGTGGCCATACGTAGGCTCAAATTCTCGTACGAGCGTTCGTTCAAGTAAACACGATCATTTTTTTTCATCAGAAACCCCAATGTTAGGAAATTCGCCACGTTCGTACAAGCGCAACAACTCCTTTGCTCTTTCGCGCCGAATTTTTTTTTGCTGGGATGAAAGATCGGGTGCTTTTTAGAACTTGTAAGCCTTGACCTTGAGCTCATTTTTCAATATGCCTCGAACGCTGTCTTGCAATATTTTCAGTTCTTTGGCCATTTTTCTTCCACTTCGACGTGGATTTCGCGTCGAGCCTTCACTTTCTGAACCATTTCTGGCGATGTTGCGGCTTTTTTTGGTCCACCTCCATAGCGTTTTGCAATGCTACCAGTATCATTGTAACGTTTTATAGTGCGAAACACAAACATTTTATTCACTTTTAGGTGACTGAGCTCACGAACAATGGCTGGTTGTGATTTTCCAGCCAAATATAACGCAATCACACTATTAGGTTTGAATTCCATCACAGAAAAAAAACTTCAACCAAACTGAGACGCAAATGCTTTTGATGGTTTATAAACAATATATTGAACTGTCATTAGAACAATTTTGACGTTGATGTCATGAGCTGTTTTACAGAAACAAGCAGTGTGAAGTTGGTAACACATCATATCGATCACCCGATACTATGGGTGTTTACATCCATTAACACTTACACTTCCCCTGCTATGTATGGTGTGTATCTTGACATGTTCCACTACAATCTTGCGCTACAGTTTTACGCTACCTCTGAAAGGCATTTTTTTGTGTGAGGGTTTTTTATGGCAGAAAAACAGAGGGGCGATCACTATTGGAAAAACTTTTTCGCTCAATTGGTGTTTCGAGCGTACAGCGGGTCTCGAACATGTGTACTTCTGAATGGTAGTCACGCATCAAGCGTTCGTCCATGGCAGCCGACCTATGAATATAAAGGGTGATTTTTTAAGAGCTATAGGAAAGTTTTTCAAAAAAACACACGTAAAATTTTTATTTAAATCGATAGTACAGTCCATATAATTTAATATTTGAAGATTATTTCATGCAAATGTTGACCGCGACTGCGCTTCAAATGGTCCATCCGCTTAGTCCAATTTTGGCATACTCTTTCCAATGTTTTGGCCGGTATCTCAAATATAAATGATTTAATGTTGTCTTCCAATGCGTTAATTGAAGCAGGCTTGTCTGAATAGACAAGAGCTTTAACATAGCCCCACAAAAATAAACTAAAGGCGTTATATTGCACGATCTAGGTGGCCAATTGACAGGTCCCGAGCGTGAAATAAAATGTTCACCGAACTCGCCTCTGAACAAGTCCATTGTTACGCGTGCTGTATGGCATGTAGCACCGTCTTGCTGAAGCCACATGTCATGCAAGTCAAGATCTTGCATTTTGGGCAAAACAAAATTGGATATCATTTCACGGTAGCGCTCACCATTCACAGTTACGTTACGATTCGCAGCATCTTTGAAGAAGTACGGTCCAATGATACCTCCTTTCTAGATACATTGGTAGCTCTTGCCATTCTTCTGACTGATCTTCACTCGAAAATCGACAATTCTGCTTACTTACGTACCCATTGATCCAAAAATGAGCTTCGTCCCAGAACATAATTTTTCGATAAATAAGTGGATCTTCGGCCAGCTTTCCAAGAGCCCATTCACCAAAAATTCTGCGTTGCGGTAAGTCGTTCAGCTTCAATTCTTGCACCAGCTATATTTTGAAAGACTTCGCAAAATGTTCCACGTTGTTGAGTAACACAGTCCCAATTGCTGCGAACGGCGACGAATCGATAATTGATGGTCATCATTAACACTGGCCGATACAGCTGCGATATTTTCTTCAGTTAACACTCTACGTAAGCGTGTTGGTGGTATGATGTCCAATAATGTAAATTTGGTTCTAAATTTAGTCACAATAGCTCGAATAGCCGCTTCAGTGGGTCGATTAAACTGACCTTATAATGGAAGAAGCGCGCGATAAACTTTCTTAACAGAACACGAATTTTAATAATAAAATTAAATGATTTTCAAGCGTTGTTCGTTTGTAAGACGATTCATGGTTAAATTATAGACCAAACTGAAGATGTTTAATAGTGAAACAAAACACGAAACGTGCGTCCGCTGTTTAAACCAACTGTGTAAAAAGATAATAGCTAAAAAATCACCGGTTACATATTAGGTGCGCAACTAAGTTCCCGTTGTTTGTTAATAGATGCCGGCAGCACTGTGTGCTAGTCGATTCTAACATAACCTAAACGTCATAAACCAAGCTTCCAAGCATATGGTAAACAAACTGCTTGGACACAGAAGTGATGTTGTTTTGGTATCATATACTTTTGGTTTTGTGAAAATCTCTGATTTTGTGCCGAATAATCGTCATTTGCGGGAAATGTTGATTTTTCTCTTCTATTCGAAAAAAACAGCGGCTGAAGCACTTCGAGGGCTGCAAAAAGTTTATGGAGACTCTGCTTCAAGTGAAACAACGTGCCCAGATTGGTTCCGTCGCTTCAAGGACGGTGATTTTAATGTTGACGACCGTCTGCGTGAAGGAAGGCCAAAAACGCCAAAGCGAGAACTTAGTTGCGCACCTAATACTTTTTTTAAATTTTGTGTGGAAAAATATAAATTTTGTGTGGAAAATATAAATTTTGTGTGGAAAAATATTAATTTTGTGTGGAAAAATATTAATTTTTTTTTCTTTGGTTAAAATTTTTTGAAAAACTTGTTTTTTTGGTCATTTTTGAGGAACACCTCCTCATCCCTCGCCTCAGATTTTGTCCCTCGCTACAGACGTTATATGGAGAAACTTTGCAAGACCAACAATAGGAAAAAATTATAAAAAACCAATCAGCTATTCTTTCACAAAAACAAAATAATGAGCATTCAGAAATTAAAAAAAAAAAACAAATTTGAAGTGATAAAAATGTTGAGCTGCTACCTTTTTTTGCGGACCGCAGCTAAAGATATTTTAACTGTATGCAATGCTGGCGTGGAACTGCCGTCTCCAATTTTTTAAATTTATAAGTTTACAATTTAAACTCAGAAATTATTGAAATCAACGTTACTCACAGGAAATATAAAGCAGTATTGCATTATAGCTGTGGCAGACTTATCCATTAAATTTATGCAAGCTTTTTAGAGGAAACGAGAGTTAATAAGTGATAATTTTACTTCAATTTTATTTTGTTGTTGCTTTGTCCTAATTAATTCTTTTGCTCAATCTGGTAAGTGACTCTTTGGCATACTTAAAATTATCCATTTATATTCTGTTAAATTTTCCTCGTAAATATCTAAATGGCATAAATGAGTTTGCGTCAGCCAGGTAAAGTGGGAAAATTAAAACTAAAAATTCATAACTCCAAAATTTTGCGCAAACTAGTTTCATTTCCGCTTAGAGCAACGAAAACTATAACTAGCACAACAACAATGGCAACAAGCAACAGTGGCAAAACTCAGTTTAACAACTTTTTCCGAAGCAAACAAATGCAAGGCAATAACAAAGTAAAAGCTCCAACGAATAAAAAACTATGCACCAAAAATAAAAAAATACAAAATCTTTCACACACGTAACACCGTGCGACAAAAATCATTTAGTAATCAAGTTATTTTTTTAAAGGGGCACGTTTTCAAACAATTACTTGAAATATTCATACCCATCCTGTTATTTTGAACTATATATCCAAAGAATAATGATAAAACCAGCCATAAAAAAAACATTTGTTTACTTTTCGCCAAGATAAATATAATACAATAATATTCTTTGAAAAATGCATACTTAAATATACTTGAAATTACCTAACTAATTATTTTGAAAAAAATGTTATCTTATGTATGTATAGATATATATGTATATAGAGTCTGCCATATAACTTTACGGAATTAAAAATGCTATAAAAAAGAAACTACTCAATATTTTTCCAAACTGTTTTTTTTTTTTTTGAAGTACAATCCTCCCGGTTAATGATGGAACACAACTTCATTCATATGGCTGCCTCGACTACCATACCAAGGTCTTTATGCATAATTCGTCTCAATGATGTCTCCGAAATGTCCAATTGTTGAGAACGACGGTGAACTGATGTTTCTGGTGATTCACGAACACTCTCGGCCACAGCAGCAATATTTTTCCAGTGTACGCACGGTTTTTGGTCGGTCACGCGTTGGTTTGTCAATAAGCAACCCAGTTTCTCTTACTTTTTTCGCAAAGTAACGCACATACGCTTCATTCGGTGCTTTTCTTCTTCCCATTGCCGTACGTAATTTTCGTACACATTCTGCAACATTACCATGATTTTCAAAATAATGTCGCAATATTTCCCAGCGTTCTTTGAGCGTATACACAACCATTTTCGTTCAGCGGAAGAATAACACTAGTTTTCTGTCAAATCAGATGACAGCTAAGTGTTACCATTCTTCAAATAATACCTAGTTCAAATCCGTAACGATAGATGGCGGGCCCTGTATAAATATATGTATATATATTAGGGTGGTCCAAAAAAAAATTTGTATGCTGCCGCCCCCCAAAATAGTAAAGAATGAAAAATAAAACGACCCGTATTTTTTTTTTTTTAATCAGACCATATTTAATGGTGCCGCCGGGCCTTTGAAATATCCCATGTATTTTGCATGGGAAAAAAATACTTTTTCGTAGATTTCATGTAAAAACCTGGAAAATGAATATATTTTAACCGGATAACTCAGTTTCTCTTCATAATTGGTCAGGGAATAACAACCAATTATGAAATAATCTCACAAAAAAATATCATAAAAGTAATATAAAATATTGTTTTTCGATTTATTCTTAGATTTTCGTTTTATGGGGGTTTTTGGGGGTTCTATAAAAAATAGTTAATACAAAAAAATTAATTATTTCATAATTGGTTGTTATTCCCTGACCAATTATGAAGAGAAACTGAGGTATCCGGTTAAAATATATTCATTTTCCAGGTTTTTACATGAAATCTACGAAAAAGTATTTTTTTCCCATGCAAAATACATGGGATATTTCAAAGCCCCGGCGGCACCATTAAAAATGGTCTGATTAAAAAAAAACAAAATACGGGTCTTTTTATTTTTCATTCTTTACCATTATGGGGGGCGGCAGCATAAAAATTTTAATATAAATTTTTTCCCATGCATTTTTGGACCACCCTAATATATATATATATATATAGCCTCAACTTCGTTCTTGGTGTTTTACAAAAATATAAAAACAATTAGTTGAGCTCTCCTCCGTTGAAATAAAGGATACGCAATGGATATCCAATTTACGTTTTCCCTTTGAAGCTTTAAAGTCTTTACAAAAATATAATTAATGATAAATGAAAAACTGAGAATGCAGTATTACTATATAGAATCTATAGTTTCACGTGCATACACAATTTTTCATGGCCAGCAAAAGAAGTTAATGTTTATTACACGGTGTAATCTGTTGAAAAGGAAAAAACAAAAAAAATTAATGATTCTATGCCGCAAGAGCAACTCACAAAAAAAACGAAACAAAAACATTTTTACATCGAGTTTTCTAAAAATTGTTGGCGAAGCTTTTGCCGCTGCAGGCAACTGTCAAAATTGATTTTACTTAACACACGTGCATGCCCCGTCTATCTGGGCGCGCCACAACTGCTGACATTAATACTAAAAATGTTGTTGCTACTTTTTTGTTGGCAACAATACTATAGCAAGCATAATTGTATGAATGCATTTAGGTTGTGCGACTGCACTTCCTTGCGTGAGCATAAATAAGGAAAACTTTTTGGCCTACGCTAATGCAGCCAAAAATTCACAGGTGGTTCCACAATAGGGGCACTTTTGCATTCAGAGTGTTAAGAGAAGTTTTAACCAGCTCAGTCACCCTCGTATAAAGCCGCATCAACTATATATGCATGTATGTATGTATGAGTGCAGTGCACCATCCAACTTGACTTATGCAACTTTGCCTAATTAAAAATCACAAACAGTTAGTGACAGCATTCATTATGGACATCACGTCGGCAGAGGAGAAGGAGCAGTATCATAGTTGAGACGAAAGCGTTAGCGTTGCGGCTAAATTTCAATTTTTATTTCAATTATATTTTTTTTTTCTTTTTTGTGCTGCTTGACATAAAAAACTTAATGGATTTCTTCAGCGCTTCACGAAGGGTTAAAAACTGCAAAAGTTTGCTGGCATTGGCGCATATTTTCGGCTAAGTCGACATCGAAGTTTTGTGCTTCGTTGTTATGGCAAAAATTACAAAAGTGAGCTACAAAAGTTTCTAGTTGAAGTCAATCAACGATTTTTTAACAAACATAGTTCAACTGCAGAGAAGTTGGCCGTCATTCCTTCTTTCGGCCTTCCTTAGAGCTGTCATAAATTTTTCTTCCTCTTCTCCTTCTTCAAAATTTCGAAGCATTTGCTACGTTGGAATTTTCTTCATAGTTTGTTACAATGGTTTTTTTTATTAAATTATGTATATTTGCTACGTATTACATTCTGATTTTGCTTTTGTTGACGTTTTTGCTTCTCCAGCCCTTGACGAGTTATGCTGCATTCGGTTTATTAATAAGTTTTAGCCAAAAAGCTAATTAAGTTGTCAGTCAAAGCGTTACGAAAATGGTAACTTTTTTTAATTATCCGCTGCATTTTTTAAGGGTTTCAAAGTAACTCTAGTGAAATTCTTTTAACTGGAAATTAATTTTTTATTTATGACTGGGAGGATAAAATTGAGATAAATTTCAAAATCTGTTCGAATTCGATATCTTGAGGTCAATATAAGATTTGGAAAATGAATTTATGTGTTAACTAAGATATTAAGTTATTTCTAGAATAAGTAGGAAACAGTCAAGCAAAGTGATTGCATTCAAAAAATTATGTTTATAGACACCTTCAACTATTTAGCGTTTGGAGTTGCAACTATCGACCCTTTTACTTTCACAGCTAAAATAACGTCCGTGATGCGCCAGAAATATAATTTATGGTTAGACATTTAGCGTTTTCATATCAAATTGGTATGTGTTGGTATTACAGGGACTATGAAAACATGTCCCACTGATGCATTGGGTGTGCTTCTGAACATACCACCGCTTCCAATTCTTATTGAAAGGGAAGCTCGCTCAAGTACTTTAAGATTAAAAGGTATATCTGAACTTAAAAGTGGGGATATGAAAGGACATTTAAAGATCTTAGAAGACTTCCTACATAGTCCCATTCTTCATAGGGATGATATACTATCACCCAAACCAATACTCTTCAGGAACTTCCAAGTTATAATCAATGAACGAACAGACTGGAGAACTCACTCTATCACTTTCAAACTCCCAGCTATGGTTTACTGATGGGACCAAATTGAAAAATGGTAGAACAGGGGCAGGAATCAATGGGCCCAAATTCAAAAAATCGATTCCGATGGGATCCTACCCAACAATATTCCAGGCAGAAATACATGCCATTGAAATATGTGTGAGAGAATGCCTTAGAAGGAGAATGAGAGGTACTCACATCTACATACTTTCAGATAGCCAAGCGGCTCTAAAAGCCCTTCTATCAACAACTATCACCTCTAAATTGGTAAATGATTGCCTAAACCTTCTAAACACGTTAGGAAACCTCAACATAGTAACACTATGCTGGATTCTGGGACATGAAGGACATGAGGGAAATGAAATGGCTGACGGCCTTGCAAAATAAGGAGCAAATATGCAACTTACTGGTCCTGAGCCTTTCTGTGGACTGACAAAAGGCCACATTAATGAATTCCTTAGGAAATGGGAAGAAAGAAATCTTGCCGCACACTGGCTAAACTGTGCCGGTCAGCGTCGAGCCAAACTATTCCTAAGTCCCAACAAAGGAATATCTGACAAAACTTCTCTCACTAAACAGAGTAGATCTGCGTCTTTTAACCGGATACCTTACAGGTCATTGCAGCCTGAGGTACCATCTAAATAATATTGGTCTATCCGAGACCAATGTCTGCCGCTTTGTCGAAATGGACATAGAAAGCTCAGAACATGTGCTTTGTGAATGTCCTGCGTTGGGCAGACAAAGACTTCACCACCTTGGTGGTATCGTAGTATCTCCATGCAATCTTTGGAACAACAAACCCAAAACTGTGCTAAAATTTCTAAAAAGCCTAAAACTCTAGGGTTACAAAATAGGCCTTTCACAATAGATCAGCTCTGGTCGCAGTGCGTAATGGCCTTCTAATAATAATAATAATAATATCAAATTGTCCAAGTATTTTGGGCATTATCGTAGATTTTTCGGAAACTTGGTTAATTTGCTTGAGTTTAATAAGAAGTAAACAGAAAAAAATCTGAAGAAAATTTATTAATTTCAAGGTTTATTAAATGTTGAGAATTTTGGAGAGAAAGTCAAATATCAATGGAAATTAAAAATGTATTTATTTTGGGCTTGCGAAGTAAACTGAAAAGAATTTGAAATTTATTCAACGATCAAGATTTGGGAATAGATTGTTTTGAAATGAAATATCATTCGTTATTTTTAGCACTTTCATAATTGTTTAAGATTAAATATATTAAAGAAAAATTTTATTTTTTTGAAAATTAAAACTCTGGATATTTGTTGATTTGCTTATAATAAGAATTTTAATCTAAATATCTAGAAAAAATTTTTAAATTTTTTAGGATAAATTATTGGATGGTTGAAAAAAAATTATTTTTTGGGAAATCGAAAATTGGTTTCTTTGTAGGCTAAAGAAATAAACTGACACAATTTGGGAATTTATTTAATGTTGAAAATTTTGATGCAGAGGTTTTTAGAGTGAAATATCATCGGTTCCTTTCAGTATTTTTATAATTTTTAAAATTTTTTGGGATGGATTATTAGATTAGTGGATTATTGGAAAACATTTTTGTTCAAAACTTTGGATCAAGAGAATTCATTTTGAAACCTATAGAGTGCAAACTCTGATACCACTGATATTTTTGTACAAAGTAGCATAGCACGCATTGTGGTGTGATACTGATAGAGAACAGATGATAACAAAGGTTAAAAAAGGTTCTTGCATATAAAATACAATACAACTGTGTTAGTAATGCCTGAAAGCTTTATATGTGTGAGCCGCAACTTTTTGAGTTATCTTCAAATATGTATAGCGAATCTATGACAAGTGCCTTACACATAACTGCTTATTGATGTATGTATGTATTATATTACATTTATGTATAAGTAAATTGTCATCCGTGATGTGTCAGAAATTTCTTTTATGGCGAGGCACTTAGAAAATAGGGAGCTTTTCGCTTGAACAATTTTAATAAATATTAAAAGTATTCGAAATTGCCGAGACTCAGCTTTATTAAACTGTTTTGTGAATAGAACCCGACTACCATGCTGAGTGAATTTAAGAGTTGAAACATGAAACCGAAGTGGTAAGTTGCCATTGGTAAATAAGTACCTATGCAATGCAGTTTGTGCATATTGTAAATTTATACTATAAATATATTGAAATTTTAGGTTGAAGCGATGGACTACTGTAAAGCCAGGCGTGGAAGTCATTGGAGAACAACTTAAAAAAATATGCATGTTTCTTTCTCTATAACCGAATTAAATTGTAAGGCATGTTTCCTAATAAGGAGAAACTCTAAGACTATCTGTTTACCTGAACCAAGCAACTATTACAGGTATATCCCGCAATAACATTGTTTTTTTATTACTGAAAATTCCAGGATAAGATGACATCAATACCGGGATAACTTGAGTGAAAGATTGGAATAAAATTTTATTAATATAAAAGAACAATATGTGTTTTGTTTTTTTTTGTGCTAGTGTTTTATATGGATTATTCTTTTTCGACCGCAGTAACCGAATGGGTTGGTGCGTGACTACCATTCGGAAATCAGAGAGAACGTAGGTAAAAATCTCGGTGAAAGACTAAAATAAAGAAAAAGATTTTTCTAGTAGAGGTCGCCCCTCGGCAGGCAACCGCAAACCTCCGATCGTATTTCTGCCATGAAAAAGCTCCTCATAAAAAATATCTGCCGTTCGGAGTCGGTTTGAAAGTGTAGGGCCCTCCATTTGTGGAACAGCATCAAGACGTGCGCCACAAATAGAAAAAGGAGTCGGTCAAACACCCGAAAAGGGTGTACATACCAATTAAATAGATGGTCCAAATTTTCGATGACGCTGAGGCATAATCGAGGTTCTATGCCGTTAATGTACCGAATTATCTCCTCCTTTAGCTTTTGAATTGTTGCTGGCTTATCCACGTACGCCCTTTCTTTCAAATAACAACAAAGAAAGAAGTCCAACGGTGTCATATCACATAATCTTGGCGGCCAATTGACATCGTCGCGACGTGAGATTATTCGGCCATCAAATTTTTCGCGCAAAAGAGTCATTGTTTCGTTGGCTGTATGACAAGTGGCACCGTTCTGTTGAAACCACATATCGTCTACATCCATATCTTTTAATGCGGGCCATAAAAAGTTCCTTATCATCTCAGGATATCAAACACTATTCACAATAACTGCCTGACCGGCCTCATTTTGGAAAAAATACGGCCAAATGATGCCGCCGGCCCATAAACCGCACCAAACAGTCACTCTTTGTGGGTGCATTGGTTTTTCGGCAATCACTCTTGGATTATCATTCGCCCAAATGGGGCAATTCTGCTTATTGACGAATCCACTGAGGTGAAAATGTGCCTCATCACTGAAGATGGTTTTCTTCGAAAATTGGTAATTCACTGTTGCCGTTTCCTGCCACCATTCTAACCATTGATGACGCTTAAAATGGTCAAAAGTTAAAATTGAATTAGTCTGAAATTGAAAAAGGTCAAATGAAATGCACAAAAATACTTGACGTTTAGGTGTGGTTTACATTCAACATCGGCTCTTGAAATTTAGCCACCCTTTATAAGTTTTTTGTATAACTGTATTTTTATAGAAAATTAACGAAAAAATATTGCAAAAAGTTCAAGTCACTTAATTTTATAGCACAGGTGAATTTATGGTACGAAAAACTATAGCACGGGGACTAATTAACATTTATTTACGAAAATGTGGAGAAAATGCAAAAGACCGAAAGCCAAAAATAATAATTTTCGAAAACCAACAGGCTATTATAGCTACTTGACACTTTCACTTTACTGCATCAATATTCAATGGGCTACAAAATCGTATACCCGAAATTGTTCTACAAATTTCTTAAATAGAGGTGCCATTTTAATAATAATTAGTTGATTTTTATTTTTTTTATTTTGAACACCAACATCACAACAACAAAAATCCAAATTTATAAGCCAATCTTTATTATTTTTGTGTAGAACCATTCATGACATTTATTTTTTTAAATATAATCCCTTTCAATTGTTGGCCGCTGCTACGCCGACTAATTCGGCCGTCCATAAACACAAATATTAAATGACTCGCAGGAGGACTTCAGTCGGTATCTCGTGAATAACTTTAGTAATGTTGGCATTTAGACTTTACATACCCCCACAAAAAAAATTCCAAAGGTGTGATATCACACGATCTTGGTGGGCAATCCAAGGGTCGAGACGAGAGATAAATTGCTCACCGAAATGATGACGCAGTGTTTCACGTGATGTGAGGCAAGTAGCGGCGTCTTGTTAGAACCAAATGTTGTGGCGATCACGAGCTTCAATTTTCGGCATCAGAAAGTCGTTTATCATAACGGGATAGCGTTCGCCATTCCATATTTCATTGGCGACAGCCTCATCTTTCAAGAAATATGGGCCGATAATTCCTCCAGCCCAGAGGCTGGAACTGTTCTTGACTGGATTCGGGTTGCTCTTCAACCCAAAAGGGTGTATCCCCATCTTAAAACTAAAAACTGCACCCTCCAGAGCCTTATAGTTTTTAAGTAATTCAATGTTAAAGTTCTGTAATTTAGCGAAAAGTTGCTGGTGCCATACACCTGAAATAAAAACGAAGTTCGTATGCAGAGATGTTCAGTGGAGGGTTGATGGTAAAACTGCTGTATTTTTTGCTGTAATTTAAAATTTAGAAATATTTTTGAAAATAAAAACATACAACTCATCGAAACTTAAAAACAATGATATTAAGCGTATCACAAAAACTAATGAAGTAATTAAAAGGCAAAAAAAAAAACCAAAAAAATAACCCTCATCAGTCCAATTCCGACTACGCAATCCACTGTATTTTTGCGTAGAACTTTATTTCACTTTATAAAATAACACTCATCAGTCCAACTCTGGCTACGCAATCCACAGTATTTTTGCGTAGAACTCCTTTCCGTGTTAAAACCATTGAACCCCATTTTTGTTCATATTTTTGTTTTCATTTGCAGGCATCCGGCAACACCATAGTGTTGTCATTCCAATCTTCTTCTTATTCGCTTTAAAAATTGGAAAGTGCAATCACTATGGGCAAATGAATTTGCATTTAATTTTAATGAAAATAATTCGAATATAAGTACAGTACAATTCCTCTTAACCGGTCACCTCGGGACTGCATACCTGGCCGGTTGCCGGTTTGGCCGGTTAATCCGAAGTGTACTTGTATAATATATTTTATACATACATATAAAAAAATGGAGAAGCATTTTTTACATATTTATCTATGTATTTCATATTTACATATGTTAATGTGTTACATCAATAAAATATAAGTGTAATAATTATTTTTTGAAAAAATCTGTGACTTTCTTCTGTTTTTTAACCTTCAGTGAATTTCTGAATGCGACATCGCTCCATTTTCTAATCACCAAAACGTCTAATGCTG
Source organism: Anastrepha obliqua (assembly GCF_027943255.1). NCBI lineage: Eukaryota > Metazoa > Arthropoda > Insecta > Diptera > Tephritidae > Anastrepha > Anastrepha obliqua. Next base: position 96,039,572 of record NC_072892.1, on the reverse strand, counting down.
TTTCTTTCAAAATTGGGCCGCCAATCGGTGTACCTCTTCGACGTTCCTGAAGAAACCAGATCCACAAAGCTTCATCGACGACCTCACAAATCGGTTTTTTTCTCGTACAACAGCTACCCAGATTTCTATCAGATTCCATTTTCGAGCAAAACTCCTCAATGGAACGCCTATCTCTTCGCCAGTCATTTACAGTGCTTTTTCCAACATTAAATTCTGCACATATTTTCGCTACGGATTCACCATTATCAATCCGCCTTAGCATTTTTAAACGTGTATCCATCGAAACCACAATTCATTTGCGCTTTGCACTCATTTTTAAGGAAAGAACTATGTTATGTCCGTACACACAGCAAAAACAAACCAAATTGATCAAAACGACAAACGACAAAATCCTATCTAACATCGTTTATAGTTTACTTCGCCGGGATCTCCCCGTAATATCGGGGAGAATAATAGAAAAGCAAGAGAACGCGCCACGCATAATTAAAAAGCAAAATGGTCTGCAAGCAATGTATCAGCAGTAAGTAGTTCGTGAACAAAAAACTTTGATATACTACTGCGTTCAATTTAAGAGGCGGCGTTCAAATTCAAACTTCGATGGCATTCAATTCGAGAAATTCGGAGAAATTCTTTACTTTTTTCTGATTTTACAAAAAAATGTATTTACCCCTTTATTGGTTCTAGAACTTAAAATGCTGCGGAAACACTTAAAATGCGATACCTCACGTACTGGCTGATATAAATGAGCTTTTGAGCATTCAAAAGATCGAATACCTACAGCCTGATTTGGCACCTAATAATTTTTTTTGTTACCGAACATCAAAAACAAAATATTATATGAGGTCAACGGTTTGCAATACCTTAAGGAGCTGTTGAAGCCTTTTAATGGCTCGCTTTGGAGGTATCTACTTCTGAAGGGCAAAAGTGATTCTGAAAATTTTTTTCGAGTGAACACCCAAGTGTATTAACTTCTAAGCAGAACATTTGGAAAACTAATAAAGCCATTTTCATTATTATTTTACTTTGTTTTCACTATTGGGCAACTCTCGCAGTTATGCATTTTAAAAGCAAAGTAGCTTAAGTTTATGATGCTATAATTTAGGATTTCATTTACACAATTTTTTAAAGTAATCGTTCTTTAAAGCATAGGTTGTGATTAACAATTTAATTAGCAGACGTTTTTGGTTAACATCACAAGGTAATTTCTGTCCTTTTTTGGTATGGTTTTTACCACATTTAAATCTGGTCACCGAAGATATTTTTAGATACCAGTTCTGAATGGGATTAGGTATAAAAATCGCGAAACTCACTTTTAGTTATTCACAAAACACAAATTTAACCATGCAATTTAATACAGGCGTCAATAACTGCGCTACTAATTAAAAAGAAAAAATATTTTTCCGAATTGACATGCCATCGAAGTTTGAATTTGAACGCCGCCTCTTAAATTGAACGCAGTAGTATATCAACGTTTTTTGTTCACGAACTACTTACTGTTGATACATTGCTTGCAGACCATTTTGCTTTTTAATTGTGCGTGGCGCGTTCTCTTGCTTTTCTATTATTCTTCACTAGCGATGATCGACTGCTGACTGTTGTTGGAAAAGGAAACTAAAAACCTTTTGTATAGCTACATATACTGACCAACTATCTCATTAGATTTCAGTTATCGCAAATACGTCATCGCCGTGTGCAAAGTTAGAAAACTTTTCTTTCGTGTATTAGCAAATTTTTTCTTATCAGGTGTTAAACATATCATAGCACATTTTGCACTCAGCTGTTTGTATGATATCACAAATTTCCTTATCAGTTATGAATATACATATGAAATAAGTATTTATTACAAAAAATGAGTGCACACGGCTTTTTAGTATTTATTCAATTTGTTTCGAGTGAAAATTTACTCATTCGATATTCCACCAGCATACCTTATCTTGGGTCCTTCTGCAGGCTGAATGAGATAGTGAAGAGTCTGATGTATATACTAGCAAAATTAAGCTCAGTGTAAAATTCACTGACCCTCAGCCTGTCCTGAAGTGGAGTTGAGTCGTGCACAAGGCAACTGATAGCCATTTATCGCATGCCAGGAGTCATAAATATACTTTGACGCCTGAAACTAAGACAAAGCCAAATTTCTGCTGAGGCTTAAGGAGCATTGTTAACTTTATTCTGCGGTTTATTCCCCAAGTATTCTAATAGGTTATTTCCATAAGATTGGGGTTAGATACTCAGTTTTGTGTGGCAAGTGCCTAAAAGATGAAGTGGCAGCATTTCAGTGTGCCTGTGTAGAATCAGGCATACGTGCTTTTACTGATTGGCAGTGCTGGAATTTTGATCACATAAATTTTTTCTTATTCAAAAATAATTCGCTCCATAGCGACACTGAGTGCGGCAGGCTCATTCCGTATGGGCAGATTAGAAAATAAAACATAAATAGGGATATACTTATTTATATGTATATATAATTTCCTTAAACAGCGGTTAGAGCATAGGGAAAGAGGTTATAAAAAATTACCCAAGCTACTGCAAGAGAACAAGCGAAGGCTCAGTGAAGTCAAACCTCTGCGCAGTTAAAAAGTGTGGAGGTAAGATTTGTGGAAAGTTTAATGAAAAAGACCGGTTGGCGATAAACGAAAACTTTTGAGATATCGGCAACAAAAACCGGATTGAAGGAGGACAAATATATGCCAGTTTTGTTTAATAGAATTACCTCTCTCCGCTATTCCACACTGATTCCTTCTAAGAATACCCCTGCCAAATTTTGCCAAGAAATATTTTTATTAAACATTTTAACCCTCTGTTGACCTTCCAAGCCAAATATTTGGCAGATTTTTAAAAATAAGTGCCAAAAAAGTGTAAAAAAGCTCCACAAAAGCATGGGATACTAAATTTTATTATAGACTCTTTCAGATAATATTTATGGTAAATATAGTTTTATAAGAGTACAAGTTTTGTTCAAATTATTTTGATGAACTTAAGACCAAACTAAAAAAAACTTCAATGCATTGGAAATAAAAATTGTGACACTTAGGAACAAATCGTCAGGTAATCCAACATTGCAAAACTCTTCCCCTCTTTTTTGTCCTATGCCACATTTTGGTATTTTTTCGTCCCATTTTGTCGCACAGTATAATTATAATACAGTAATGGCATATCCTAACAGCCTAATTTACCATCACCTTTTTGAGGGCTCCATCTCCCGAATGACGATATTTGCCTCTCTCTCGGGTTTGATTCTCTCTAGTAACTCTATTGCCCTGCAAAGAAGTCTAACTAGTCTGCACGTCATTATTAAAGTTCTAATTAATACCCAGCATAAGCGAAATCGCAACATGTCCTTGAAGTGGGCTTAGAGTTAGAAGGACCTACTCCTCTTACTCTATTAAAGTAATTGGCATAATGAAAAAGTGTCCACTATTGGGGACATGAGCCACAATCTCATAGATATAAATTAAATTTACTCACCACTGTACTTACGACTTTAAATACCCTAAGCTGCCAGGTAGGAATATAATTGGCTGCAAAAAGCGCACGATTTATATATCATTTTGTGAAATTTAACTTGAAACAAATAAAGAACAAAAGAATCAAATAAAAAAAGTACGCTATTAAACCGCGCAAAAGAATATGCACAAATTGATAAGTTTTGACCCTATTTTTTTTAATTAGTTTTTTATAAAAATATATTTAATTCTACTTCCTCTAACCTCCATTAATTCATAAGCCTACGATTTCTTCTCATATATGCCCTGTTGCAAATTATTAACACATTTTTTTGTAGAAAAACAAAGCTCCCACTACAATGAAAATTTTAATATACATATATTATAAGCGTCTCCTACTTTGTGCAAAATTTTCCAAAAATTTAATAAAAATGTCAACTTTTTAACCAGAATAGTGATAATTCTTTTTGGGTATGCAGTTTTATAGCCCATTGGATTTTAGTATAATAAAGTGCAAGTTTCAAGTGGCTCAGAACTTTCGTTGATTTTTATTTTTCGCTCAGCTTTCACGATTTTTCTTCGATAGTCCCACTGCCAATGAAATACCTCACAAAACGAAAAGGTCAAATGGCAGCCAAAATGTTGAATTTCATTCTTTGGGGCTGAGTGAAAAGTATGCTTCTAAATATGGGTCTGATAAGCCCCAGGGACAATTCCAGAGCTGTAGAAGGAAATCATACACGCTTTAAATGTTACACAGCTCGAACTATGCCAAAAAGTCATGGAAAAGTTTGAGGAGTCATGGTGGGCATTTATCGGGTATTTCATATTCACAGATATTTATATTTCACACATAAATAGCATAGATTAAAAAACATTATAAACCAAAAAAAAGACTTTTGCATAAATTTTCGTGTGTTTTATTTATGATATAAATGATATGATTATAAAATAATTCTGCAGTGTTATTGGATCACCCTGTACAAGAAGGTACACCTGAAACCATCAGCTTTACTTTCTCTACGAACCTGCCCCGAAAGAAAAAATAATAATCTAATATGTAGAAAAAGTAATTGTGAATCGCAGTTGGGCAAAAGCCATTCAACTTTGCGCTCCCACCGCCTCGCCGATTCTCCCATCCTAATTCTAGTCACCAAATTTTACAGTGAGCGCCATTGTTCACCTTCATTGCTTTTTAACTTAAGCTGCAATATTAACAAAAAAGCATATGCACTTACCTGCAGGAAAAAATTTCACTAGTATTATTTTGCCAAAAGTAAAGAAGCTGGTGTGAGTGACCAGTGATTTGTGACCAGTTCAAAACCAGCCCATATATGGCGCAAGCATTAAGGCGTACTGCAGCAAAAAAGTGATGACGCGCTGATCTACTGATCATCGCGAAATTTTCTGTAAATGAATATTCAAGCATATAATGAGTGACATCACCATTAAGAGGATCCTCTTGAGTGACGGGTGTTTTACGCAATTTTTTCTTCACTGTCCAAGTGTAACCTACCAAATTTTCGTGAAATCAAAATAGAAGATCAAATCGTTGTCAGTTTTTTAAAAGGCAAGCCTGGTTTGGCCACAGCTACAGGACTTTTAAATATAAATACGCAAATTTCATTAATTTTTATTTTTTAATTGATATAATGGTAATTCTAGTCGAGGCTAGACTACGCAATTTAGTGTAATAATTTATGATCAATCGGTTGACCTATTTTTGAGAGCGCATAACAACTATTTTGTTTTGAGTTTTCAGAACTAAACAATTTTTGTTTTCAGTGCAAATGCTATTGTATGCTCGAAAGTTTTTTATTTGGAAGAAAACGACCAACGTTTTCGGCAAAAAAAATTTTCAAAAATCAACGCGATTTTTAACCCACTTGAAAATTGAACTTTATTATACCAAAATTTACTGAGATATAAAATCGGGTACTCGAAATTGTTCTAAAAGTTCTGATTAATAATTTTTAAATTTTGATGGACATTTTTTGAATATTTTTAAATTTGTATAAAGTTTAAAAATTGGTTTTATATAATTTTTGTAGAAAAATTAAATATATAATATTATCATAACAAAATTATTAAAGTTAAGTTAGAAGCATTTTCAAAACTATTCAGCAAGTCCTTACGCTAGAGTTATTTCATCGTCATTATTGGCGTGACGGTCAGGGCTGAGTCTTAGCCTCCCTCAATAACTTGGACCAAGGATCCCGATCCATCTCGACATCCCCCAGTTTTTCAGTCCAAAGATGTTGGCGTCGTTATTGACTTTATCAATCCTGGTTTTCCTTGAGAAACTCCTTTTATAAGCACATACAGCTTACTGATTTTGTTGCGATTTCGTTTAGGTCATTCTTAGAGCATGCCCAACCCACTTAAGACGCTGAAGCTGGATGTGGTCGACGATTTGGAAGTCGTATTGCTCAGCTAGGCATTCATCGCTGTAACGTAGGAAATAGTTGACGTTGACCAGCCGAAAGATGCGGCGAAAGATTTTTCTCTCAAATATGTTAAGATTTTCCTCATCCGCCGTACGCATCTCCCAGGTTTCAGAAGCATAAGTAATGCTCGGCTAAATTATTGCTCTATAGAGTTTCAGCTTCGTTCGCTTGGAAAGAATTAATAAGCCTAGAGGTTTGTATAGCGAAAAGAAACCACGTTTCCCACCTGGAGCCTCGCACTAACTTCTTGTTTGGATGCTGCTATATTTACTTAACGCAGTGTACATTTTGGATTTATTAAACGCGCAATTTATGCCACTTAGTTATTATCCAAACAGAAACAACACTTTATTGGCATTCCACGCATTTTCACAGCCCTGAATATGAAAATCTATTTGCGGCCCACCTTTTTGATTACTCGAAGCTTTCGTTGGATTCTATGTAAAAATAACGTCTTAGAGTCTAAAAGTACACTTACGAATCGTTAAAAAATTAAACCGATCATCGCCTTGTGCAATTGCTCATATGAAAGCGACTAGTCATGAGGACTAGTCATGTTTCTAAATGCTCATCAGGAAACTCGCATACTCGTCCATCTCCATCTACCTCATGCCACAATTCCGAGACGCATTTGATTGGTGTAAATTTGTAGCCAGTTGCGCATGTTGATACACTTGTATATATGTACCTAGGTATGTATAGTTATGTATATACATGTGTACATCTGACGCGCAAATCTTCGAGGCAATGTTGAGCAAGAAGAAGATGAAGGAGGGCAGTGGTATGCCATGCCACCAATGCAGCACAGCGGCAATTTTATTTCGCATTAAGAGATTAAAATCGAAATTAAAATTTAAATTAAACGTTTGCGCGCAAAATCATTTCAACCCTCGAAAGTGCACACAGAACAGCAACCGGCAGTGTCAGCTATATACCTAGTAGATAGAGCAGTAGCGGCCATGACGTAAATTACATAGCATTCTTGACACGGCAACATGGTTCTTTTAATTTTTTTTTTTTGTGCAACTTTTATTAATGGTAAATGAATTTGGTGAGCAGAAGTAATGGGGTTTTAAATTTTTTGGAGAAAAAATAATATTTATTATGAGAGAAATTACATGCCAATGGAAGCTTTAAACGCACTCAACTATCGGGAGTTGTTTTAACTGCATGAGAACTATCGATATCGATAACTATAGTTTGACAGTTAAGAATGATAAACTGTGCTACCATTTCGGTACACTGAGGTTTGGCAAATCATCATGAATCGTATACCGCCAGAACAACGTATACGTGGAAATTTACTTTGAAAAAAAAAATCTGTTTGCAAAGTTCATAGAGCACTGGTGGCATGGTCGGTCCTTATTTTGCTCGCGCGCTTTCCAATCGATTTATTGCAATATCCAAGCCACTATTGAAGCCATACGGCCAAATTTATTGGAAAAAACAGTCGAAAATAGAACTGATCGAATGAACCATATAACTCGTAGCTGCAGAGGATATATTTCAGATATCGCATTCAAAAAATAAATGCCAAGAAATAATCTACCAGATTATAATAAAAAAAATTCATACAAGCAATATCTCTGTTTTGCATTATCGCTTTGAGTTCTCAAGCTCTTAAAACACTCTATGTAAAGGTTACTACCGTAGCCAGGAAACAAAGATTTTTCTACACGAACATGAAACCCAATTGTACTTGGCCTTCTGCGGAAACAAACTACATACACTTCCTTGCTAAGGGCAACGATGTGCTTCTTGGGTAAAACTTTTTAAATTTTATTATAATGTGAGTGCATAAACAATCTTCAAGGTTGTCAAGTATGTCACACTTTGCCAATATCATATCATTATTGTATAATCAGCTCATAACATCCAATAAGCTCTTTGTGCGCTATATGAGGTGTAAAAAAAATCTTAGCTCGGGTTATATAAATAAACGTAAATTTTCAATCTACGTCTCCATACACCCTCTAAGTAAGTGTAGTTAGCCCCTTTCTATAAGTATATGGGATATATATATTATTTGTGTCTAGGTAGGTTAGATGGCAAAGTACCCCAGATACACTTCCGAGTAGCACTTACGTGCCGTTTTGATACCATAATGTGAACCACTACCTGCGAAAAATTTTAGGGAAGAGAAAACCATCTACCGCCTTCTAGTGCTGTTGATGTAGTGAAGGAGAGAAAAGTGATATAGGCTGGAGAATTTCCTCAAGCCATCCCCAAAGGGCACGCTGAGGAATCTCAAGCGCCTAGCCGCCAGGATCCCCAAAGTTTCTGCAATAGGGGTTTTACGGAATTCCAAGCTTTTCCGCATGAGTACCAATCACCCAGTGATCAGTGAACACCGCAATAAATTTGAAAATTGAATGGCGGGGAATTCCCATAAACTTAAACGTTCTGTATCTATCGTGTTTGGGCCACAGTGTTTTTGAAATAGCACACAATGTCTTGCGCTTTTTTTTGGGAAGAACTTGTGCAGTTTTCCTTTAAAAACGGTCTAGGGAACACCGATGTCTAAGAAGGGGACAACTGAAACCGGTTCTGATGACCCCTTCCTATCAAGCTCATCGGCAGTTTCTGTTTTCTCTATATTCGGAACCAGGAACCCAGGGAAATGTTTCCTGCACGTTTGAGTTCCTCTTTACAGTAGTTTACCTGAAGATAACTGAAATACGGCGACGACAGGGTCTTGATCGCAGCTTGACTATTGGAAAAATCGGAAAAATATATTAATGTCTCCCTTCTAAATCTTAGTTAAAAAAATCTCAGAAATATTAGCACCCGTAATTTGCTTTAAAACCATGCCGTAAGGAGTAGATCAACTGCATTTTTTCTAGATTTTAAAGACACAAACTCATGAAGATTTTTTAAAAGTTTACGCTGGCATCACAATGGACTACGAGCCTGAGTGAGTCCCAAAGTTTTCAATTGCTGCAAACTAACCTAACCTTCGTCAGCAATACAAAAAATACTGGGTAATGAGGCCAATTTTATCCTCTTAATTTGAAAGTCAAGACTTCGTAATTAAATAATAATGACCAACGAATTAGCCGGATTTTTGGTCATATCCGCATAGCTTAAACGAAAGTTAGGTAATTTGTCATCTTCCTTACTGAAAGGCCTGCCGTGTCAAGGGTGCTGTTGGACGGGCACCCAGTATCAAAATGCTTGCCCAAATAGCATATTTTAAGAATCAACTTTACATCAGATAGTAACTCAAATAAAAGAGGTGCTGGAAGTAAAAGGATACAAAAGGCGTTTTTTCTGGCACTGAGGAGGCTTTTGACTAAACTATCAAAAGCTGGGCTGTCAGATTCAGTATTGTGTAAAAAACTAATCATCGTAGAAGAAATGTGCATCCTCGGTGCCAATGTAGAGGTTGAATGAAGAGCATCTCTCGCTGGGCTTCTATCGTATCTGGTATTTGATACCTTTTTTAATAAGTGTATCTTAACTTTATGCACAAGCTTATATGGAAGATATTTTTGCACTAACAACAGGAAAATTTCTACGCCTGGTTGCGCTAAACGCAAAACATCGTAAATAAGATTGATAAGTTATGCATACTGGATATTCTAGGCACGACAATCCGTGCTATTATGCAAAGTAAAGTCCGGAATGTTTAGCGCTATATGTCTTTAGCGGTCCATCAAGAAAAATTCGATACATTCTCCAACGTCAAAAGTCGAAGCAAACGATAAATGCAATAGTAAACCTATAATTCCAACGATTCCTTTATAAGGGGCCAATGGTCAAAATTACTCTTAAAATCTGGGAAATCGTTAATTTTGTCTTACTCAAGAAAATTGACGTGGAAAACTCACGTGAAGCTAAAATTAAACCGAGTGCTCAAAGCTTTTAGACGATGTCGGAGAGTATGTAGCAAAGCTTGAGGTCTGACACTAGAAAATTCCAAACAAATTTCCTATCTTGTGTCTCGCTCTATTCAGACCCATCCATCCAATCCGATGGATAATCGGATAATAAAAATAGAAAAGTATTCAAATATAATTAACTCAATAACCGTTCACTTTAGACTATTCCGCATAAGCATTCATAACCCACTAATCGTTCGCATGCATATTTCCGCACTTTTATGAGGGTTTCTCTTTATTTCCTCCAATGGAACAGATTTTATGATTCTTTAATGATCAATTTACTTTTGCATTCATTTGAACCAATTTTCGAAGCTCTATTTTCAGTCGTGTTTTTTTAGATTGTATGAAACTCACCAGAATGCAAGGAGATCATGCAAGACCTTATGATCCCCGCCATAATACTGCCCATGGGTGCCTCAATCTTGGTCAATCATTTCGCGCACATCAATATTTTCTGGCTCAAAAATTTTGACAAATAGTCGAACAAAAAAGTTTAATAAAATTTTTTTGACGAGATGAATTTTTAAAGCCATTCTTAACTGAAAAAATCACTCACAACGTTATGATCAGATGGCACCTGACAACAGTAGGCATGTTTAATGTCAGAAATATATATGGCAGGCCTTGTAAAACTTTTAAACTTTTTTCTTTAAATCTGTAATCTTCACATTTAAAAGTTTTAAACAGACATTATTTTGGTTGAAAATTGTATTGCTGACTCCTAGGATTACCAAAAACGTGTTTTTGTTATTATTTTTTATTACAGATATTTTTTTTAATATAGAGGTCCGAGACATATAAACACTTAAATTTTCTATTCGGATAATTATTTTTCTAAATTTGTAACATAATCGGTTTATCGGTCCATCGCCATTCATCGGCCCAATTTTTCGCCTATAACCTACAGACATAGTTATAAACATACTAGGTTGTTCAATAAGTTTTACAGTTGGATATATTAAGTTTCATTTCAATCTGTCAATTCATTCTTTGATTACAAGCCTTTTAATACCGACGTGTTACAGTATTTCAAAAATTTGGAAAAATTCAAGTCTTGTGCGGTGATTGAATTTTTTTTTTGTTTTGAAGGTTCAAAAGCAAAGGAAATTTATAAACGAATGTTTTAGAGACCTTCTAGACCTTCTTTGTGATAATTTTTCTTCCAGGAGTTTGATAGATAGTTTCAAGTTGATATTCTTATCCTACAACAACGAGTTCAACAGACAAAATCAAGTAAAGGAGTTATTTTTTAGAGACTGAGCTTATTCAACATGATATCTTAAATACGGAGGCTGCCGAGCTTAATGAGGAATTTGTGGCGGTTATTCACAACAGTAGATGAAAAACTGCAACATTTCAATGCTTTAGTCAGTTTCCGTTGCGTAAAGTTAAAGTCCATGGAAACAGGAAACCATGGTTTACACGTGAGATATTGTCTTTGATTAGAGAGCGTAGTAAAGCATATAAAAAATGGAAAAATGATAGAAACACTCACTCGTGGTAAAAATATCGTGTAGCAAGAAATAAAGTAACTGCAATCACTAGAGATGCCAAAAGGGCATATCTACAATAGAAGCTCAATGATAGTCCTATGGAAAAACCTTCGAAAGTCCTCTGGAAAAACCTTAAAGCCTTAGGTGTCTCAGGAGAGGATAAGCCCGTGTGCAGTTTGGACCCAGATATCTGAAATACCTACTTTCTAGCATCTAACAGGACTCCACTCGACATACTTGTAAAAGTTCCTCTACGAGAGCATGCTGATGACGGTGAGTTTGAGTTTGTGTCTGCAACAGATATGGATTTGATACAGTGTGTGCATACTGTCAAATCTAATGCTATAGGGACCAATGCCATTTGTCTTAAATTTCTTAAAATTATTCTACCATTTGTAATACCATCACTTACGCACATCATTAACTTTTCAATCACCTCATCTACATTTCCATATCTCTGGAAGATGGCAAATATAATACATGTGCCAAAAATAAAATGCTCTACCGCTCCTCAGCACTTCAGACCAATAAGCATTTTACCTGCCCTATCGAAAGTATTTGAAAAATTTTTGGCGCGACAAATTACCTGCCACTTGAACAAGAATAATCTGCTGAGTAATTTCCAGTCGGGTTTTAGAAGTTGCTCCACATTATGCTTAACATATTTGAAGATGTTCGCCCTGCTTATGAGAAAAATTACCTAACAGTGTTAGTATTACTTGATTTTTCGAAGGCTTTTGATATTACTGATTGCAACATTTTGCTGAAAAAATTGTGTTATCACTATAAGTTTGGAGCATTTTCTCTGCAACTAATAAAAAGCTACCTTTCGAATCGGCTACAGCAAGTTAAGTGTGGTGATAACTACTCAAGTCTAAAACCAATTACGTCAGGTGTGCCGCAGGGCTCTATTTTAGGTCCAATTTTATTTTGCATTTTTATTAATGATATTGTTGAGTGTTGCCAAAATTCGTCGATTCATCTCTATGCTGATGACACCCAGATCTACCTGTCAAGGCCAATAGGTCTTTTTGAAGATTTGATAGCAAGGCTTCATGAAGACCTCACTCGTATTTCTAACTGGTCCAAATCTAACAACTTGAAATTAAATGAGTCAAAGACGAGGGCGGTTGCTATTTCTCATTCAAAGTATGACCTTAGCTCTTTGCCGCCAATAGTATTTAACGAAGTAAATATTAACTTTCATAACATAGTAACTAACCTGGGCTTCAGAATAAATACAAGATTATCATGCGTTGACCACGAAAATCTTGTTGGAAACAAGATATATAATATTCTTAGAAAGCTATATTGCACTGCCTACATACTGCCACGACAAACTAAATTAAAACTTGTTAGATCACTCATTGTTCCTCGTGTATCATACGCTGAATTAGTATATAGTATTGCAGACTTGATAATAATTCCAAATAAAAACTGCAAATGGCTTTAAATAATGCAGCGCGTTTCGTGTTTGAAAAAAGAAAATATGACCATATATCTATCTATTCAAAACATATCCTTGGTCATAGCCTGGACTCGTATCTCAAAATACGGCCTCTTATATTCCTGCATAAATTAATATACACACAAAAGCCAATGTACCTATATAAAAACATTAAACAATTCCAGTGGATCCGAACATTGAATCTGATTGTTCCGACTTGCACTTACTTAGAATCAGAACGCATGTTCTTTGTTAGTGCCATAAAACTATGGAATTCTATACCAACTACAAAAAAGATTATGAAACAAGCTACTTCTAACCTTTAATTCCCCTTTCCTTCTCCCATTCCCCCCATCTTTCCCTTTTTCTCACTTACTATTCTAAGTTTTAGTCGATAAGTTTAATAGTTAAAGTAGTTTTAAAATTTAAGTAGTATTTTTATGTATACCACCCTCGTATTCTAGAATTATAAGAAGATGCACTACCACAAGACTTTGCTTATTATGTACAAAACAAAACAAATAAATTGATATAAATTAAAATTTAAATTTAAATTGAATGTTGAAAGTGAATTAACCATCAATTAATACAGTTTAAGGATGGGTTGCTGAGTTAAAACGTGGTCGTACAAGCCTTGAAGGCGATCCACGTCACGAGGTCCAAAAACAGCACATCACCAACATCTGTAATCATGGAAAATCGTCGAGTGATGGAAAGAGATTAAGTATGATAGAAGCCCTAAGCATCTCATTGTGCAGTGTAAACAATATTTTGACCGAAGTATTGGGTTTCTGAAAGCTGTGTCCACAATTGTTGCAGCATTCGCTAACAATGAAACAAAAACACCTTCGAATGCGACTTTCTCAGCAACATGTAGAGCATCTTTTACCATGATTCTAAATCAAACCAAGAGGCTAAACGGGGTGTGAAACTGGCTCCAAAACGAGTTCGTGTGCAGAAATTGGCCAAGAAGGTGTCTGCATCAGTTTTTTGGTATGTGAAATGTATTTTGTTTATGAATTACTGGTAAACTAGTAAAACAATAGATCCTGAATATTACTGAAGCCTTTTAGACCAGCTGAAGAAAAAAATCGTGAAAAAGACCCAGTTTGCAAAAGAAAAAAATAATTTTTCATCATAACAATGCACCGTGTCAAAAAAGCACTTTTGCAATGGCTAAAATCCGTGAAATACAGTTCGAATTGTTGTACTTGTTGAACCTGTATTCACTAAGTGTGGCCCTAACGACTTCTATCTGTTTCCATATCTAAAAAAATGCATGCGTGGAAAGAGTTTTTCATCAAATGGTGAGATCGTAACAGTGGTGTAAGCATATTCATAAACTGGAATAGAATTCATAACTTAGAATCTCGTGGGAACAAGTGTATTGATGTTCAGGGATACTACACTGAATAACAAAATGTATACCAAACTATAAAATTGTGTTTTTCTTATTGCACCGCAACACTTATCGAACAACCCAGTATGTGATTAGTTAACAAACAAACAGGATTTCCATTAAAACTATATGAAGTCTAAGATATAATTAACGATTCACAGCTACATACACGTTACTCACCTAAACACATCCATCATTATGTATGTATATACATTTGTGTAGGCATAATTATATATGTACGTAAGAACATTCAAATATTTGTTGCCCTCGCTGCTTCATCACCTCTTTGCTCAGTAGTTTTGTATTATATATTTTAATTATGAAAATTTTATGTATTGTTTTTGCTTTAGTAGCCCAAGCCACCACCATTGCTATTTACAACTAAAATTGTTCACTTTTTTGCGTCGGTTGTTGCACAAAAATTTTGCCTTAACAAAAAAAAAACACTAACTTCTTTATATAACAGTTTTTATAGTCTACGTTGCAGCATGGCATGGATATGTATGTGTTCTTCGTACATTGTTTTGCTTTATATTTTTGTTCTAATTTGAAATTCAAAACGCTTGCATTGTCCTCTGCAATGGCGGCAACAGGGAAAGCTTTTGTTTTCTACAAAACAAAACAAAATGTTAGACAAAACAATTGGCGCATGAGCAGATGCGGGAGGTGTTGACTGGAATAACGGTAATCATACCGGTATCGGTGCTAGTGCCGACTTACCCAGCACCCTCTGCATCATAATTGTGGACAGTAGCCGGAAGAGTAGCACGGACGGCGATCGGATGAATGGACTGGCAGGCTACATCTGCTTATTTTTGTTAGCTTCCATATTGTTTTACTATTTGTTTTGTTTTCATTGGATAGTTTTGTTGTGCTTGTTATTGCCTATTGTTCGTTATTATTACATACTGTTTACATACATATGTATATGCTTACATATGTAGCTCTGTTGTTTTTGTTATATTCTGTTGCTGTTGCTGTTTAATTAAACGCAGACTATTTTCGAAAGGCTTTCCACTTTTTTTTACGCAAAGTTGTTGTTATATGAGTGTTTTTTCCCCCTTAAATGTTTTGAATGTAGAGCAGGGAGAATACACTTGGAAATGTGAAAGGAAAGATTTTTTGAAATGAATTTTTTTTTTAATAGAAAGATTCCATGTCAAATGGTGCTGGTGCTTTGGATGTGCTTTTCAAATTTGTAGGGTTAAATGTGGTAAGAAGCAAATTGAATTCTTTTAGGAATTTAAAAATTTTGATATATATTCAATACATTCTTTCTACCATTTTAAATTTTTTCGAAAGTTTTGGAAACATTTTTTTTTTGCCATTTGAGAAAAACAATAATATAAATTGCCTAATTTATATCGAGATATTTTAAATTAAAGATATTATAAATTAGAACTCGCGCCTTCTTCAAAAAGCATAAAACACAAACCACGAAGAAGACGTCACTTAAATCGCACTAGTTAAGCGACGCTAACAGGTATGCACCTCTCGCTGATATCGAGCGTAGCGAACAAACTGTATCAGTTTGCGACAGTGGGTTAAATCAAAACGCAGCACAATCAAAAATAAACGCAAAGAACATATCGAAACCTCCACCAATATATGTTCAAAACGTCGAAAATATAAATAAGCTGATTACTGCACTAAACGCACTTACAAATAACAAATATGTGCTTAAAGTTTTGAGCAACAACGAAATAAAAATACTAGCAAAGGAATCGACTAACTATTCCTCAATCATAAAGTTACTCTTCTTCTTCTTAATTGGCGCGATAACCGCTCACGCGATTTTGGCCGAGCTCAATAAAGCGCGCCAGTCGTTTCTTTCTCGTGCTAACCGGCGCCAATTGGACACACCAAGTGAAGCCAAGTCCTTCTCCACCTGATCCAACACAGATAAGATAAGTTATAAAGTTACTAAAGCACAAAAATACGCAATACTATACCTTCAAACCAAAGGAACAAAGAGGTTTCAAAGTTATTTTACGAAATATGCATCACTCCACAAACACCGACGAAATCATACAAGAACTTAAGAAACTCGGCCACGAGGTGACACATATAGACAACATTTTACAGTCAGGTACCAAAAAACCACCACCATTGTTTTCAGTTGAGTTAAATCTAAACCAAAATAATAAAGATATATATTCCGTAACAACAAGCAATATAGAGGACAACATGCAACCACCCACACAAGCCACAAAAGACAAGCTTTCGCAACCATCAACCGTGACACCTAACTTAACATTCGCCTAAGCAGCAGCTGTAAACCCCACACCACACCAGACACCACATGAACTCACAACAACAAATAACGAAATCCACGAAATTAAAGATGTGATGAAACAACTAATAGCAAATATCGAACATGATGTCCATAATCACACTCCTCGTTACTAAATGAACAGACAAAATAAATTAAAAATCGCACTATGGAACGCAAACGGCCTATGCCAGCATATTCTCGAACTCAAATCTTTCCTGCTTGACTACGAAATAGATATCCTACTAGTGGCCGAAACTCACTTGACAAGTAAAAGCTACGTTAAAATTCTAGACTATAAATTATTTCACACCAATCATCCAGACAACAAAGCGCATGGTGGCACAGCCGTAATTATACGACAAACCATCAAATGCATCGAAATGGACGCCTACAAAAGGGACAACATTCAAGCTACGAAGATTCAAATTGAAGATCATTCCGGATTCTTGACAATATCCAGCACCTAATGCCCGCCGAAGTACAACAACACGTCTACCCAATATCTTGACTACCTGAGAACTCTTAGTAGCCGGTTTATTGCCGGAGGCGACTACAACGCAAAAAAACACAGCATGGGGATCAAGGCTGACAAACAAAAAAGTCAACAAATTACTCGACGCCATTAAAACAAACTAAAAAGCGACCATATAAGCCCTAGTGAGCCCACCTACTGGCCCACTGACATGAAAAAGAAGCCAGACCTGATTGACTTCTATATCCGTAAAAACGTAAACCTATACTATTTGACAATAGAATCAAACTATGATCTATCATCCGACCACTCACCAATATTGCTGGCATTTCTCACCACACCTGACATCGAAATAAACCACAGAAAACCATATAATAAAAACACCGACTGGAATGCTTTCCGCGAAATACTACGACATGCTCTTAACCACAATGGTCCACTTAAAACTGAAAAGCAGATTGATAGTGCCGTTGCGCACTTTGCGGGCTCAATTATGGATGCGGGATCTAAGTCGACGACATTAATCAAGACTAAAAATAAGAAAAATGACATCCCAAACTCTTTAAAACAGGCAATAAAATCGAAAAGAAGACTAAGAAAAGAGTGGCAAACCACTAGACATCCCGCAGATAAAGCTCAACTTAACAATATGACAAGGGACATTAAAGAAATGCTTAAGGACTTCGAGGACAAAAAAATGCAGAACTTTTTGTCCAACCTAGATCCAACAAAAAACAGCAATTACTCACTCTGGCGGACAACATCGAAGATCAAGAAAACAACACCTCACCAACATGCAATTTTAAACGAAAACAACACCTGGGCCAAAACGCCACTAGAAAAGGCTAGTGTGCTCGCCAGACACTTCAAAAAGACATTCAAAAATCAAAAGGGTACTCAAAATTATAATATGCCTGCTACATCTGACACTGCCAACAAACCAATGAAGAGAGTAACTCCGGACGAAGTTCGACGCAAAAACAAAGCCATAAACAACAAAGAATCTCCTGGATATGACAAAATCAATGGACAAATATTAAAAGAGCTACATGACGATGGAATAATATAGGTACTTAAGAAATATCTTTAACTCATCCATTAGGCTAAAAAATTTCCTCCTTCCATGGAAAGTTTCAGAAGTAATAGCATTGCCGAAACCAAACAAAGACGCCGGTAAGCCATCATCATATAGACCTATCAGCCTCTTACCAATTCTTTCAAAACTATTTGAAAACTTGATCCATTATCTTCTTGACCCCACCATACAAGCGAAGAACATAATTCCCTCCCACCAGTTTGGCTTCCGACATAAGCACTCGACCATTCAACAAGTGCACCGAGTAACTAACAAAATCATTAATGAAATTGACAAGAAAAACTACTGTGTCGCAACTTATCTCGACGTAGCGAAAGCTTTTGACAGCTAAGCTATAAAAATTACTAAGTGTCCATCGACAGATGTAATAAAAACAAATTGGGATGTAAAAAAAAAACAAAAAAAGATATTTTTCATCATAATTGCTTTCAGTGTAGCATGGCAATATACTTCAGCTGTATTTGTTTTATGTTTTGATATATATTACCCACACAATTGCAGGCAAAAGGTAACGTACATATATGGCTGTATGTATCCCTATTGCATGGCTATTGTTTCGAGTTAACGCACAGATTAGGGTTTTCATCTCAGGCGCTCATAGCAGCTTTTGTATGCCATTTTACTCATTTTCATACAAAAGCAACTCACACATACACATATTTACACATGCACTTGTGTGCCATTTAAAATTGGAAAATAAGGAAAATGGTTGCCTGCTTGCAATAGGCATGTAAAAAATACGCATTTATGCATATCAAATATGTATGTATGTACAATCTAGTATATGTATGCGCTTGTAAGTTTGTAATGAAAATTGTTTAAGTAGCTTAAGGCGTGTAACAAGTTAATCAGAGATATACTGTACGTATTAAACGCTTAATGAAGCTCAATGTAGATACACATAGAAGTGTAACTGCGGTTTAAAGTTTAATGTTGCGTATACGCAATGCGGATCTGTAGAATATGTTGTATGGTAGTTAAGTTACGTATACGCAGTGGATGTGGGACAAAAATTGAGAAAAGGCTGTAGCAATAAAGAAAAATTCAAACAGAAATCAATATGCAAAGGTATTAACTATATAAAATTAGACAATAAATTCCGCCATATCAGTAATTGCAAATTAAGTAATGGTAATATAATATAATAGTAGGGGTTGTATTCAAGATATATAGGCTAATGTATTCAAATAAAAAAACAAAAGTGTTATAAACTTGGCACTAAAACACAAATTAAAGAAATTTTTTTTTTTAATAGCGATCACCCCACGGCAGGCAATGGCAAACCTCCGAGTGTATTTCTGCGATGAAAAAGTTCCTCATAAAAATATATCTACCGTTCAGAGTCGGCTTAAAATTCTAGGTCCCATCATTTGGGGAACAACATTAATACGCTCGCCACAAATGGGAGAAGAGCTCGGCCAAGCACACAAAAAGGATACATATGCAAGTACATAAATGGTACAAAAGTACGAGCGCTTGATTTTCAAATTAAAAGGAACAGATATCACCCAAAAAAGGGAATAAGATATTGGTATTGTATGCACGCAAACTTAAATGAGAAACTCTGTTTATTTCTCGAGCGTTTTCGACAACTAGTGCACGATTTTATACTCGAGTTAAAAATCGCTGGCTAAATAGTCGAAAATCGGAGTACTTGTATATATTTTTTTAAGCTGAAAATAGCATAAAAATGGCAACATTTACCAAAATACACTAAAATTAACTTAAAGCTAATGGAAAAAAAACCGTGTAATCACATTCTAATACATAAATGACTTAAATTTTTTATGGATTTTTAATATATATAATTTTCATATTTAATTTTTTTTATTTTACCTTTATTTTGTATGGGTAGTCTCAGCCGGGTGAAGCACCGATTTTGACTAGTCTGATATACAAAAACTATTATGTTTATATTTTTCATATAAAGCATATGTTTGTCTCGTATTCACTCCAAAAAAATTCCTATGACTGCAAAGATATTTTGGTGAGTTATTAGGTACTCGAAGGGTCACAAGTTTCTTTTGATTCGACGGAGGCAAGATATCCATAAAAGTCTTATAAGCAGAGTGACCTGTGTCATACACATATATAAATTATGTGGAGATAAAAAATTAAAGAAAAGTCGGTGGCCTACTGCACCGGGAAGGGGGTGCTTACACAAAATTTACTCAGATAAAATAAAATATACTCCAGAAGAGATGCTCCTAAATATTTAGTTTGCTTGCAGAGAATCATATTATTGACAAACATACTTAAAATGATAATAAATAAGGTTAATAAAACAAAAAGTTCTGCCAAAGCAGTATTTTCCCATCGCAAGATTATATTTGAAAAACAAAGTGATTTTTACTGCATTTTTTCTTTTAATTTATTTAAATTTTATTAAGAAAAGATTTACCAAAAGCAGAAATTCTTAATGGAAAGTCCTTGGAAAGTCTTCGAGTACGCCAGCCTGTTCCCCTCTGCAACAAAGGGATAGCGTCGAAAAAATCTAATTCTTATTTTTCATAAATTTTGGCCTGGATTAACAAAACAAGAACGTATCGACGAACTAACTTTGGCACAGTAAAAAACTGGAGCAATGACTTTTCTCGTGATCGCTTTTCGTTCACCGATAGATTCCAAAATCAATTGCTGTTCCACAAATATCGATGCTGTGAGCGAAATGATTCGGAGAGATGTGAATATATGTCTCTCCTATCCAAATATCTATGGTTGGATGACTATGATGATCGAGCAAGGGTGGAATAACCCAACCTGACACCAAATCTCGAAAGCCATGGTGATCGCCCATGGGGCCAACCTGGCCATCTGACGGCAGTATGAGAAACCGATAACCTACTCAGCGAAGAGCAACCATGTCATGACCGCTAACCGGCCTTGGAAAGAACCCAAAACTGTATGTCGCTCAACAAACGGAGTTCGACAAATGGCGCGACATACAGTTTAAGGCCAACTCCAAACGTTATATATTTTTTATGAGGAGCTTTTTCATGGCAGAAATACCCTTGGAGGCTTGCCATTGCCTGTGGAGGAGCGACCGCTATTAGAACTTAGTCCGTTATACAAATAGCAACCTCAGTATCCTTTAAAAAGTTGTTTAACCAGTTTTTGAATTTGATCTGTGATGCTCGAAATAAATTTATTGTATTCTATAAATTTAAATAAATATTAGCACCGTTTCAAACACACATTCTTGTTGTTGTAGAAGTGTAGTCTTTTTCTACCCAAACACATGCCACAAAATCCAAAAATCTTTTTACCTCCGCTAACATTTAACTCTTGGCCAGGAGTGTCTAATTTCCGTCCAACTAAATGAACTTTCGTTATTGGCAACTTTCACTTTTATTCATCTCGCACGTGCACGCGCACACTTGCATACCACATCTAAGTATTTGTGCGACTGGTTCTATGGCTTTTAGCCTCAAAATGAGCCATTTTCTCTAACAGCCAATACTGCATTCGCCCATTTCGAGAAACCAACACACGCACACATACACAAACGATTGAGCACACGCACACATACCGGAAATTGTAATTGTGCCAGCATAGAACTGGCCACCCACCACAAAATACCTATTGTGTTGGGATAATGTGCAGCCAAATGGCTTAGTGCCTAACGAAAATTGGTAGTTTTAGAGGCGTCTGGGCTTAGCCCACAAATACCAGCGGCCAAAAAGGGAAGCACGAGTAAAAGCAACCAGATGAAATATAAAATTTATGCGCTGTTTATGCGTTTTCCAATGAGTCTGCTTGCGTATTTCTCTCCACCTCTTTACTGCCTTTGTACAGCTACAGCCCTAACTGTCGTAGGGCATGAGGGATGAGAGGAGTGCTATTGAAGTGTGGTAATTTCGCTTATAAACATTTTGCTGTTGCCATCGCTGCCGCGAATGCAATTCTTGTTACCACCAATGCCGTTGTTATTATTGTTATTAAGGTAGTTTGCATGGGCACATACAGATATAGCTGGCATATAGGTATGTGTGTAGGTATGCTTTTGCAAGCGTTGGAGTGTGTATTTGCGCGCGTTAACGACACTATTGAGAATAATTCCCGTTATACTAGTCGGTGCCGCCAAATGGAAAAAGTGAAAATCGGAAAATCGAAAAATGCGTGGCAAGCGTTGAGACCACCATCTCTATAATAAACATACATACACATACAAGTAGGTACTTGTATGGCTTTGTGTGTGACAAACTTTTCCTTTTTAAATTCGTTCACAAACTTGGGAAGTACTATAATTTTTTGTTTTGTTAATGCTGCTGCCGTTGTTGTTGTGTACGTCGTTTGGGGAATTTCTTTCACAGAAATTGAAATTGAAATTGTCGCGGAAATAAAAATTTGCATATTTTAAGTAGCATTGATTTTCGTGCGTGACTTTCCGCACACTTAGCTCGCTTACTCGCGATTGGTAATCAGCATGGGAGCTCAAACTTCATCCCATTGCCAATTTCGCGCCTACAAGCATGTAATTATTTTTGAATGTGCAGCTAGAAAGCTATGAAACTGCGCAAGTTCGTTTTTTTTTTGTTTTTTTTTTTTTGTTAGGAGGGCCGTAGCTATTTAAATTATATTTTATTAGTTGTAAACGACGTGAGCCACCTTTGAGAGTTGCACAGCATTTAGCAAGCAAATTAAAATGAAGCACTGAGGAGCCGCGATGAATTTGATGCTCTGTTAATTTTTGTATGTAGTAGGCGATAACTGTTGGCAAAATAAAAATTTTAAAATTGCAAAACTCAGTTCTGAAAATATTATGAAAAATTGCATTATGTCTGATATTCCTCAAAAAAGACATAACTAAATTTTTTGAATAACTTAAAAGAAACACTTAAACAGAGAAATTTCGAGATCTTTTAGCACAACATCATCACATATATTTTAACAAATAT
This sequence comes from Anastrepha obliqua, assembly GCF_027943255.1. Lineage (NCBI taxonomy): Eukaryota > Metazoa > Arthropoda > Insecta > Diptera > Tephritidae > Anastrepha > Anastrepha obliqua. The sequence goes on along the minus strand of NC_072892.1, from coordinate 96,016,718 downwards.
TAAGTAGAAAATCTATCATTACTGAAATGAATTTTATAGATAACAATTATTAGAGTTCACTACGAAAAGATCGAGTTTGAAGAAAATCATATTTTTTGAAACAATATATAAGGTTGGCAAAAAAGTCTTGCGGTATTTCCGCAAGCTTGTCTTTGCAAGCGCGTAGTTCTAGTTGTATTCGTCGCATCGGTTCACGCTAGAGCTTTTTGGAAAGCCCTTTTCACGTGCTAACACGTGTTTGATTAATTGTTGTTTGCTTTTAGTCGTTCGTGAGTTATAGCGTTGCAAACATGGAGCAAAATAAAGAGAAAATACGGCATATTTTACAGTACTACTACGATAAAGGCAAAAATGCATCTCATGCTGAAAATAAAATTTGTGCAGTTTATGGACCCGATACAGTTTCCATTTCCACCGCACAGCGATGGTTTCAACGTTTTCGTTCTGGTGCAGAGGTGATCGAAGATGCGCCACGGTCCGGAAGGCCTGTCGTCGAAAATTGCGATAAAATCGCTGAATTGATCGAAAGAGACCGGCATAGTAGCAGCCGTAGCATCGGCCAAGTGCTGGGCATGAGTCATCAAACCGTTATAAACCATTTGAAGAAGCTTGGATTCAAAAAGAAGCTCGATGTATGGGTGCCACACGACTTGACGCAAAAAAACATTTTTGCCCGTATGGATGCATGCGAATCGCTTCTGAATCGCAACAAAATCGACCCGTTTTTGAAGCGGATGGTGACTGGCGATGAAAAGTGGGTCACTTACGACAACCTGAAGTGCAAACGGTCGTGGTCGAAAAGCGGTGAAGCTGCCCAGACGGTGGCCAAGCCTGGATTGACGGCCAGAAAGGTTCTTCTGTGTGTTTGGTGGGATTGGCAGGGAATCATCCACTATGAGCTGCTCCCCAAGGGCCAAACGCTCAATTCGGACCTGTACTGCCAACAACTGGACCGCTTGAATGCAGCACTCATGCAGAAGAGGCCATCTTTGATCAACAGAGGCCGAATTGTCTTCCATCAGTACAACGCCAGGCCACACACATATTTGGTGACGCGCCAGAAGCTCCGGGAGCTCGGATGGGAGGATTTCTGTCCATGGCGAACGAGCTTGGTAGTCGGAAGTTGTCCACAAGAGAGTCCTGTGAAAATTGGATCTCCGAGTTTTTTGACAATAGGGAAGCGAGCTTCTATAAGAAGGGCATTATGAAATTGGCATCTCGTTGGAAACTCGTCATCGAACAAAATGGCGCATATTTGACTTAAATCGCATTATTATAACCAATTTTATGAACAATTGAAAATTCAATAAAAATACCGCAAGACTTTTTTGACAACCTTATATATCCGTTTATTATGATTGTTCAGCACAGCCCGAAGAAAAAAGTTAATTGAAAAATATTGGTCGACTGGCTCAGTATAATCTTCAAAACATCAAATCACATTCGTTGAAGTCTTGTAGTCGAATTTTCTGCAAACTTCGCGTAGTGTGATGAGGTTACCAAGTATTTTGGAACCTATCATACATTTTTCAGAAAATGTTTGAAAAATATTTAAATATTTGATATAAAAAATATTATATAACAAATATAAAATATATTAAATATTAAATATGTATACAATTTGATTAGTTGTACACCAAGTTTTTTAAATTAAGTTCTTTCAACATTTTTTTGTTCAAAATTTTGGGGCAACAATTTTTAATGTAAGTTTATTGGGTATGGGAATAACTTTCCGGCATTTCTGAGCCAAAGTTACGAATTATTTAAACTACTAAATAATAGGTACATAATATTATGTGAAGTATGTGCAATTGGAAGCTACACCTTTACTCCATCTTTCAGGCAGCATACGGATTCCTCTGACGAAAACTTTGGCTTCTTCTTTTGGCTTGATCCATTCATTGAGCCAGTTTGCGATGCTCTCGTAAGAAGTGAACTGCTCTCCAATATGGGCTGACTGCATGATTTGAACAGAGAGTAATCCAAAGGTGCACTGGCTTACATACCACGCTCTTGGAGGATGGTGAAGGTCGCTTTCATCCCAAAGGTTGGAAAAGACGACTACACCAGCCCCAAAAGCTTTAGACCCATCAGCATGACCTCTTTCATGCTGAAAAGTCTCGAACGACTGGTGGAACTGCGCATACGTCAGAAGTCGCTGAAGGCTCACCCTCTGTCTCTATTTCAGCATGCCTATCAGAGTGGAAAATCCTGCGAGCCGGCACTGCAAAACCTTGTTGCTAGGGTAGAGCTGGCCATCGACTGGAGGGACTACGCTATGGGCATCTTTTTAAACATAGAGGGGGCGTTTGATAATGCCACTTTGGATAGTATGTATAGCTCTGCCAGTAGGCACGGCGTAGACCGGGTGCTAGTAAATTGGATTCGTTCGATGCTGGCCCAAAGAATCGTTTCGGTGCGGGCAGAGGAAGATCTGCTGGTGTCATCTGGGGTTAATAGAGGCTGCCCCCAAGGCGGTGTGCTGTCTCCATTGCTCTGGTGCATGGTAATCGATCCTCTACTCACCACCTTAAACGAGTCGGTGGTCGCTTATGAACATCTGCAGGAAAGTGCAGAAAACTCTGGATCGGATTGACACTTGGTGCTGTGCGAACGGGCTATCGGCAAATCCCGCCAAGACTGGTATTGTCCTCTTTACCAGAAGGAGGAAGCTTGATGGACTCGCTCTGCCAAAACTAAAAGGAGTCACAATCCAGCTTTCCAAGGAAATTAAATATCTTGGAGTAATCCTTGATAGTAAGCTCCTATGGAAATCACACGTTGAAACAAAGGCATCCAAAGCACTGACAGCTTTCTGGCAGTGCAAAGGTGTCTTTGGGAAAACGTGGGGTCTTTCTCCTAACAAGGTCCTATGGATCTACACGGCTATGATAAGACCCATTATCACCTATGCATCAGTGATCTGGATGAGTAGACTCTCTCTAGTGGGAGTCAGGCGGACCTAATCGAGACTTCAACGCACTGTGGCCATCTGTTGCACCGGAGCTTTTCCGACTACTTCAGGCCCGGCACTAGATGCCCTGATTGGTTTACCACCACTTGATGCTTTCATCCAAGGAGAGGCATTGAAGGCCATCTGCAGACTGAAACACAGTGCGAACTGGTACAGCCCTTGTCCGGCATTGGAACACAGAGAAGGCACGGGCATCGATCCAACGATTCTCTCCATGCCCCTGGACTCCATGCCATCAAGGGTCGTACTTCAAAAGAGATACAGTGTAGTGCTACCAGAGGCTCAGTTGTGGGGAGACTCAGAAAATGAGCCCGGCAAACACTGTTTTCGCATTTTTACGGATGGCTTCAGGACCGAGCATGGCTCCGGCTCTGGGGTCTACGTGGAATCCAGCGGGACAAAACTGCACTTTGCTCTTGGAATGCATGCATCTGTGTTTCAAGCGGAGTTGTATGCAGTTCAAGAAGCGATGAACTTTGTTGTGAAAAAACGATGGAGAGGCAGATCTATATGTGTCTGCAGCGACATCCAAGCTGCGCTTATGGCCTTAGACAGCCCTCCAATCACATCAGGGGTAGTCAAGTCCTGTAAATTCAGGCTGAACTATGTCGGTAGACATAATAGCCTGATGCTAACATGGGTCCCGGGACACGTGGGTATCGCGGGTAACAAGACCTCTGACTCCTTAGCTAAGATGGGCTCTGAGGCCAACTTCTTTGGCCCAGAGCCCGTTTTGCCACTCCCCTCTGTGGCCATCACGGCTACGGTTAGCAAATGGGTAACTACAACCCACAAGCGAGCTTGACAGGCTTGGCTTTTTGGCACCACAAGATCTACTCAGATTTCTTCGGAGATCGGGTAGATTTAAAGAAAATTAAAAGGGAATCCAAGTGTAGTACAATGGACTCAATTAATGTCTGAGTGCTGCACTTGCTAGTTGTCCCGACAAAAAAAAAAAATCCAAAGGTGCAATGTCTGGGGAATACAACGGGTGAAGCAAGATTTCCCAATTCAATCCCTCTAAATACTTCTGGACCGATTTAGCAGCGTGTGGCCTGGCGTTGTCATGCAGTAAAAACAGTTTGTCATGTCTACCGTCCCGTTCCGGCCACTTTTCTTTGAGAGCTCGATTTAAAAGCATTATCTGCAGTCGGTAACGATCGTCAGTGATGATTTTAGATGGTTTAAGTAGTTCATAATAGATGACACCCTTCTGATCCCATCAGATGCACAACATAACCTTTGAATTTTGAATACTGAATATTTTTTTTCGCCGTCGATGGACTTGGTTAACCTGGCAGGCTTCAACTTTTTCGACGGTGAGAGTTATCATAATAGATCCATTTTTCATCGCCAGTGGCGATGCAATGCAGAAACCCTTTTTTTTCTGCCGTTCAAGAAGCATCTCCACCAAACGTCTCTCGATATCCTTTTCCTTCAGTTACCTGCTTTCGAGATCATTCCCACGAGATCATTCCCACGCGAGCAAACGCTTACCAATGGTTGATCTGTCAAAATCCAACTCTTTAGACATATCGTCAAGGTCCCGCATGCATCTTCATCCAATAAGTTTTGTAGTTGAGTGTCTTCGAATCTTTTCGATGCCCCTTCGCTATCTTTATCACTCACGTCGAAATCACCACTTTGGAAGCGTCGAAGCCAATCTTTACAAGTTATATTTGATGGAGCGCGACTACCGCAAATATTAATCTTTACGCCTTCAAACGAATGTTAACTACTGCGATCGAGGCCTCACATGCATAAGGCATAGGATTCCACTAATACTATAACAATCCTCTCACCTCGGCTAAGTTCTACTCTGGGAACACAAAAGTATAACATTTCGATAGAGCTCCGTTTCTGTTCGAAGTAACAACAGGTACCTGCGTCCAGGTTCCTCTACTGCAGATTTATGAAATTTATAAGTATACGCCATCGCTAGCCCTCTTGACTCCCACTCTGTGTTCTAAAGTAAAAGAAACATCGGAAAAGTTATAATAGTGTTGGAGTAAGTTCTTCACTCCAAAGTCTGTGGTTGTCGTCAATTCGTCAAAAACCGTCTGCCTTCACTGCTGCTGCTGCTGTAACTGTTGCTGCATCGCCATTCCCACAAATAATATTTGTGTAATATTCTGCGACAATTTAATGTGTAGGACCATCTCAAAGTAAGAGTTTGCGTGATTGAGTAAGAAATCATTGAAGCATTGAAAGTTTCCCCAAAATAGAAAGAACATCTGGGGCCATCTTAGAAAATAAAATTCGTCATTCATAAATTCTAGACACTCTACTAAATATGCCAATAAATAGGAATGGGAGTAAATGGAACTTAATATTGTAATTAATTATTTAATTAACTTATACCTCCTTTGTTTTGACAAATATTTATAAAGGAAATATTCTTACTATCAGATAGGCGAGGTACTTAATTTTGAACAATTTTTTATTGTGCCACTTTCTACTATTGGCAATCATCTGGCCCACTCTAAGATATGTGTTTGCGAGGAATGTATTAAAAATTAATATTGAAAATAAATATTAATAAACCGTTGTTAAATATGAGAATCAGGCAGATTGATGTCACGCAACTCCGTTTCTAAGCTTAGAAAGGATTCCTTCAGCTACTACAATAGAAATCGGTATTTGATGTAAGTGTAGGGATGATAAGGTATGTGACGCGCATCAGCATAGATCGTTTAAGAAGAGCACATTGGTTTAAAAATAAAAGGAGATGGAGTAACTGCTGCATTGTACTGCTTTCATATAAAACACATTGTTATAAAGAGAAAATGGCCCACAGCGGCAAAAAAACTATAAAAATCAAGAATTTTTAACAACTTCAAGCTTACAATAACAGAGTTAAATGGGCTATAAAATTGCATACCCAAAAATGCTCTGAAAATTTTGTAATTCTGTATAAAAGGTGGGAAATTTTAATGAAGATTTTTATCAATCTTCCACAAAATCTCAAACTTGGATTAATATCATTATAAAATAAAATATATTTTTATAAATAGATAGATTTTATAAAATGTTTGCTCTTTACCCTCATGGTATTTTGTGCTCAAATAATAATTTTATACCCAAATAATTAAAATTATATAAAACATAAAAAATTGTCAAAACTTTTCAATACTAGTGACCTTATCAGTAGTTGACTCATTTTACATTTACACGAAGGCAAAGTGTGAAAGTGAGCGAAAAGATACACATCAGAATCGGAATCAAAGTCATATTAAATAAATCCATATGCAAAAAATAACAAAATGACAGTATTAGCATGCCATCAGCTGACTGTTACAACAAATTTGCGTTAAGCATTGCAATGGCTGCTTCGTAGGACTACCTGAAATTCCAAAAACTAAGTAGTTTACAGTTTACATAAAATGTAATAACTTCTACTCAAATATGACGAGACGTTATCAATAAAACGGTCCGCGGATGACATATGGCAAAAATAAATTTTTTGTTTATTGGTAGGACTGTTATAAGCTTACATGGCAAATTTCAGCGTGATATGTCACATAGTTTGTTTTCTGTGCTACTGTAAACAAGTCAAGCTCGAGTGTGTTCTTCGAATTCTCTTTTATGACTTCAATTGTCTCAAAATGTTTTCCACGGAGCGGCAACTTGAGCTTGGGAAACAGGAAAAAGTCACATGGAGCCATATCAGGCGAATACGGTGCTTGCGGAACGATATTAACATTATTTATGTTCAAATAATCGCGAACAAAACGTGATGTGTGAGCTGGTGCATTATCGTGATGCAAGAACCATGACTTGTTGTCCCACAATTCCTTCCTTTTAAGACGAATATATTATGTCATTGATAGTAACCGCAGCACCCTGCTTACTTTTGCTAAAACTTAAATGGTCCCGATGAAAATCTGCATCAAACAGTCACTTGTTGTTGCTGTTCTCTTGGAACACGTGTAGATTTTCCGACTCCCCAATGGAAAAATTCTGATTACCTAAATAGCCACCCAGGTTTTCACCTCAACTTAGTTTCATCTTAAAATCTATGTTTTTTTTTTTTTTGGTAAAAATTTAAATCTTCTATTTTTAATATTTCTCAATTTTGTTTTCAAGAGAAAAGCGAACTATTTTGTAAATGTCTAAACGGTAGCTGGGCACAGTACAAAAAAAATCGAAAGTTCACACTACAACCGCTGGATGAACCACCCTGTTTTATAAATGCATGACAAGCCCTCAGTAATATCTTCTACTACTCGTACTTGTGTATAACGTCACAAATAAACGCAACGTAAAGTAGCAATATAACGCTTTTGATTGATAACTATTATCAGCGACAGTTCTTAAAATAAAAATAAAGCCTTAATGCTTAGCCAATAAAATTCAAGTTGTGCACAAAATATTCCGGTCACTGATAATGAGCGGAGTGCAAAAATAAATAATACTCATTTGTGGGTGTAAGCACTCCGATTCATGCTTATACTATATGCTCAAATATTTATTTACTTAAGATAAGTGCGCATTTGTGAGTAGTAAACAATTTACTATTGGATGTGCACACGGCAAACCGAGTTAACGGCACAAACGGGCAAGATTGATATTTCCAATGCGCAAAAGATCGCAACAAAGTGCAAAACAGCGACGCGGCTGGCTCATAACGAAGTATTTTGCTGCAAAAAGTGCAACAAATTTGCACACTGCACGCACATTGCACGCTAGTACTCAATATACATACTTGTACGCGATTGCTTACTCATACGAGTAGATACGTGTGCTTATTTGTGGGAGAAGCGCGAGAGCAAAAATTAGTCGGGTATAAAAGCGTTAATCGATTGCAGTGAGAAGTATAGTCGAGTGAAAGAAGTGCACTTTTGCAAGATAATTCTAAATAAAAGTAGTTAGAAATATATTCAACATAAAAATGGGTTGTCCAGCGTGTTGTAAAGGTGAGTGGGGGTAATAAAGATTTGCCTATTGAGTTGAAGTGTTATAAAATTGTATGCAGGATTTTAGGTTTGAGCTAATACCATCAATAGTGCTAGACATTCTTAGCTGTTCGATGTTCACAAATATTCATGAATTTGACCCAAAAGATCTGTGAGCTCAGCAAAATATCCATGTCATTACTAAAATTATTTTGGGCATTGTCGTAAATTTTTCTGAAAGTTGGCTTTTTTGTGGGTTGGAATATATAAGAAGTAAATTGAAACTTTTTTTTTAATTCAATAATTTTAAGATTTCTTAAATGCTGAAAATTTTAGTTTTTTAAAGTGAAATATTTTCGATTGTTTTTAACATTTGTATAAATTTTCTTGAATAAAATATAGTTTTCAAAAATTTTTTTTTTTGGAAAATACTACATATATTTTTTTCTAAAAATTTTGTTTGAGTTATATTCAAATATGTACACCTGTGAACCTGTGAAAAATACCGTTTATCTGCTTACTAATGTGGGTAGCAACGTTGTGACCGATTGGCTTGTGCTTCACTTGATTATTTTTCACTGGTGCACTGTATGCACTTATGGGAGTTCCATTATGAAACTTGGAGTTATTACTCAGCATAATGAAAAAAATAAAAACAATTTAAGGGAGGTATTTTCACAAAATTTTCAACATTGAAAGAATCTCAAAATTATTCGTGTTTTATTTTTTCATTTCACTTCTTATTATACTCGATTATATCGACCAAAAATATTCACAATTTTGTGGAACGTAGTTTCCACAGATTTCGTAAAAGACCTTAGTTATGGTTATATGGTATTAGAGCAAAATCAAATTGTCAAAACAAATCAATGCCAAAAACGATACTCGAACTTGATGGACCCGGTATATAAATATTTTATTGTCGATTTTGCGCTCCACATCTGTCAAAAAAGGAGCCATCAAACTGTAAGCTATTAAACCACTGCCAAAAAGATTTTCGAACTTAAAAGACCCTGTGTACAGGTATTTCACAAACAGCACTTTTTCTCATCAGGGTTACTATAAAACATTTAATTATATTAAAAATGAAAAGAAAATTTATAAAAAATATCTCATTTATTTATCAGTCAAAACCGGGTAATAAACTCTCAAAAAATTGTCTTGTAATTTGTAGACAATCGAATCTTAAATTGTGAACTCTTTTATTATAATCTAAATTTTCAATTTTGTAACCATTTTCTTCTCAATTTCCTATTTTTTATCTACAGACTGCAAATGTGCTGCAGACAAGTGCGGTGATGGCTGCCCCTGCGATCAGCAATGCAAATGCAAGTGCAAGACCGGCGGCAAAGATGACTGTTGCAAGAAGTAAATTTGATGAACATACGAAGAATTAGAAATTCAAATATGTTGCAAAATATACCAACAAATAATGCAAAAGCGAACGATTGCAAACTGAATAAAACAAAATTTAAAAACATAAAAAAATAGAAAATTCTTTCTTGTAAGCTCTTCAATAAACAGCTCCTGAAGTTATATGCGCACATAAAACGATTTTTCTACCCCAAAAGGAAGTATTGAAATTTCCGCTTTTTGAAATGAAAAAAAAAAAAACAAATATCAACAACAATAATAGCACTTAGAAAACACATTCATTCTACAGACACACACGTTCACATATTTATGTGCCTATGTGCATTGACAATTTATAGAGTTGTAAATTTATTTAGATTGCTCCGCCACATATTCACACAACATCACAACAACGCAACGTATGCAGTTGATGTGATGCACTACCGCTCAAGATGAGCTACGAAAGCTGGTCAGGGCAGCAAGTAGTAAGTAGTCAACAGTTTTCGCTCTAGTACTGATGACGCAATTTCCTACATTTGCATATATACACACACTCCCATGCTAACCACTGCCTAGCCGCCAGCTTGGGCGTAATAAAAATTTCCCATTGATTTATTTACGAGCTCAACGCCTGCAAAGTGTCCTTAGCAAAGGCGTTGTTGCTCCGCTTTTATTTATTCATTTTAATGCAAGTACTTTCTTCAACGTTGCTGGAACTATAGGTTTTTTACCACAGCCAGCAGCTCAACAGCCAGCATATGTGTTTTTGAATAAACCCATATCCTTATTTTTCTCTTCTCTCTCCCCATAACGTTAAATAGTTGCCAGCAAAAGCATTGCCTGGCTTTGACGTTGCACTTTTGCCTTGAATCTTACTCCGCCCTTTTCAACACTTCTTTCCCTTCGCTTGTTAGCCTGTTCTTGCCTGTTCTTGCCATTTATGTGACCATCTTTTAGTTGTTTGGTCTTTGCCGTTATTCCATTGCCACTTGCAATGTCGCTCACTTACTCACTCATTCCCACCAACACACATAAGCTCATTCGATGTCTTCTACCGTCATTCATTGATCAACAGCAACTGCATTCTCCTTTAGCCCACATTGCGCCATCTGCTGTTTGTATTCAATCTAAACCATTTGGTGCCTGTCAACTTTCTTTTCCTCCTGCTTCAAAGTTTTAAATGAAAATTTCATTTGAATATTTATGAAGGCTTATACTTGTATAAGTATGTACGTAGCATACGTAGGACATTTTCTCTCATCTGTTTCGTCTATGCAAAGGACATTAAGTGGTTAACAAATTGAAAAAGTGCGGTTCAAGTGCAATCGTCTTTAAATGACTTGAGATACTGTGCTGAGAAAATGTGATGCCAAAAGTTCAAAAGAAAATTTGATGCAGTTTTACAGGTCAAACGGTATTTGTAACTATGTTACTAGGGGTACTAGGGGTACAAAAACTTAAGAAATAAGCAAGTAAATATTTTTTGGTTGCAGGAAGTTCATATAATTTTTAATCTCATACCGTTCAAGTGGAATAAGCTGTAATACAGATTCTTTTATGTCGAAATAAATCATGAATGAACACATGCAACTTTTTACCGCATACGTGCACTTCGCAAGATATTACAAATCTCGAAAATCCGGGACTAATTTCCTTTAAATTATACAGAAATTCTGGGACCCCGGCATCCCTAATACTTACACAGTTTATGGTGACTCCTTTGTTTTAGAGCGTTTGGGCTTGATACACAAGCAGTGGTTTCTACATACTTAGGCTGCATCTTTACTGCCAATACTAGGCATCAATAAGTTTTTCAAATATGTAGAAGTCGCCTCATTGTCATAGCTCCGCTTCTTGCTATGAAAAGATTTTTATAAGAATCCATCTACTATTCGGAGACGCTAGAAGACTGTAATCATCAAAAGGCTGACTACAAATTTGAGAGAAAGCTTATACGAGATACATTCCCCTTATACGTGGGAATAAAAAACAAGCTTATAAGTAAGTTTTAAAGGTGTTCTATATAATATAAGAATGTGATTTACTAGGATAATAATAATTTTATAATTTTTGTATCTGTAATGTGCCCAATGGCCGACATTTTGAGCTAAAAGATCTTTTGTGTCCTTCGACATGTTTTAGAGGTAGTTAATACTAGTCCTATTGACTGGCACTGCCACCTTAAATATTTTACATCTGGTTCTTTTTATGCTAGACGTTATCTACCTCAGGTTGGGAATTAATTGAAAGCCAAATTCTTTCAGTAAATTTCCCCGCTTTCAGAATATCTATGACAGGGGCATTTTCGCTTTTATTCGGATCCTTTTGGCATCGATGAAAGATGTGCGGTCTTGTCTTTACTAAGGCAATACAGTTGCACAATATATGATCTGTGGTTTCATGATCCTTCACACAGAGTATACACTCTGTCCAATTCCCAATGTAAATTTGTCAGAAAACCAACTATTTCTCTATTGCAGGTAAAAGGTCTTATAAGCCCTTTAGCTTGACGGCGTTCTTGTGTGACTCCAACATGTAATTGAAATTCGAGTATTTTCCCACTAATACCCTGCATTTAGCTTCTGCCCAGTTTATATCACAGTATGGTTCTGTACCGTGAAAATTCGCTGCCGAGCGCGCCCTACCGAGTGAAACAGTAATTTCATTACCTTTTAATTCAGAGTGGCCTACATCCCAGCAAAGTTCAATTTTATTTGTTGCACTAAGTTGGTTTAGATTGGTAAGGTATTCAATTTACTTGGATAAAATGAAAATATTTATTAGTACTTAGAAAATGGCAAATATTTCTAAATTTTTAGTTTCACGCCAATACAGAATTGCACATCCCCAAATCAGCATGACTTCACCAAATGGAGATCCACTGTTTTTAATATTGCAACATTCACCAAGAACTAGTTTGCGTTCGGACTTGAAAATGCTACAGTATATAATGAATTTACTAAAGCAGGCGTCAGTATTTCTAAATAAAAGTTGCTTAACAAACTAGTTGTTTTGGTTTCCATTCTAATTTAGCTTAGATTAACCCGAATATTCTCAAAATTTTATTTTGTAATTATTTATTATTTTCTTATGTAATTTTCTACTTTTCAAGACACATCAAAAGGCTTCCATGCCATTTTTATTTCAATATTACCATTTTCATATCTAATTAAGAGTCTAAGGACATCAATTTTCTTAAACAGAAGATCTCCTAAATAAAAAAAGTATAACAAAATATTATCACTTACCTAAATAATCTGAACTCCATCGCAGTGTTAATACTAAATAGTAAATACATATTGGTCTAGACCCTTATCACGGGACTTATATATGTATACCGCCAACTGTGGGTCAGTAGTTAGCGCGTATTTTTCCTGTACACAGATGACTTGAAGGTACAGCAAGAACGGTGGGCCCCTATTCTCTTCAGTCTAATCTTAACAGGGCACAGATCTGATGCGTGAAGAATCCCTTTTTTCCGAGTATCAATAAATTATTCTGAAAGCTTAATACTGTTAGAGCAACTTATACAATTTCTGGTACTCAGCTGAAGTTTGCTGACAGGTTTAATCTATTTAGTACAGTCATCTCCAAATTTAGGTTTACAAGCTATATAAATTTTATAGTGGCAATTTGCTACTCGAACCAGTTTAGATCTTTTGAATCATATATAGATAAAAAATTATTTATCGCTTTTGGTGGGTCGCGTTTAGAATATGTTTCTATGATCTGGCCACTTCTCCGCACGTCATATATAAAGAGAACAGAACGCATCCATAAGATTTTTATTATTATAGATTTTCATTGCGATTCGTACCTTTTCTAACTTCCGATGTTTAGTCTTAAGTTTAGAATCACTGAATAAAATATCTTATTCTAAACTCCTGATACTCAAAACAGCATACATTGCGTTAACCCTACCTGCAACGTGCGACATCCTGACTTATTCTATTTGTACATAAGTAAATCTCATTATCCCAAAGCATTATCACATTAATGGAATTACAGGTATATTAAATAATACTCTCTTAAATTTATTTTCTAGTAACTATTAGTTGATTTTTTCCCAGTCAGTACGAATCTGTAATGGAGAAGTCTGATGGAAGTTAAGTTGACGCACTGTCTCAGGCTATCGAAGAAAGGAGCGCCTAGGGACCTTAACCGTCCAACTGCCGGACTCGGACATTTACAGAGAAAGTGTTCAACAGTTCCCTTGTCTGAAAGGTCCCCACAATATCTGCGATGGGGATTAAATGGTAGCACAATGTTGAGGAAAGGGTGAAAAAGGCCAGTAATGCGCTGTACGCATGTAAAAGAATGCTAGGAGTTACTTGAGTCTATCACCCTCCCTGATGCATTGCTGCTACACGGCGGCAGTTAGACCGATATTGCTGTATGGAACCTTAGTATGGTGGAATGCGACAAGAAAACTGACACACTTAATGCCACTGGAAAGGATTCAGCGACTCGCTGCTCTGTGCATAACAGGAGCAATGAAAACCACTCCAACGGCGGCGCTGGAAATGATACTCAGCATGCCACCTATTAACCTTATGGCAGAAAATCTGGCGGCGAAATTCGCGAGGAGGTTAGTGGCTGCTGGAGTATTCACCTGTAGAACCTTTGAACATAGTTCAATATGAAAGTGAAGTTCAGGTTGCACAGACTACATGACTCCGTATTTTAATTGGGAGAGATGGTTTCGTACTACAATTGAAGAGAAAGGATGACACAAAGGCATGAAGCCTGCCATAGGACTTTACACATCTACACAGACGGCTCTAAAACTTTAGATGGAGTGGGAGCGGGCATTTACTGCTTAAAACTATGGATAAGGCAAGCTGCCAGACCACAGCAGTATTTTCCAAGCGGAAGTTTTTGCTGTGGGGAAAACCGCGGAGTTAGCCAACACAAGAACAAAAAAGAACTCAATAATTAATATATAGGTGGACAGTCAAAAAGCGAGTGAAAGCTAGGCGGACTAATCTGACCACATGCAAGTACTGCATAACTATTATGGGTATGCTAACAGGTCATAATCTATTGGCTGCACATGCGTACAAGATAGGGATTGCTAGCGCGGACAAATGCAGGAAATGCAGGGAGGATGTTGAGGAAACTTTAGAACACCTTCTGTGCGTTTGTCCGGCATTATTAAAAACGCGTTTCAAATGCCTGGAAGCGCCATTGTTTGAGCGTCTGGAGGACGTTTCAAAAGCGGATCTTCAACTCTGCTTAGATTCGCCAAAAGCGTTGACATCCTACATGGCGTCTACTTTCAGAATTCATAGAGGTCGGTTTCCATCTTGTATCGCTATGGACAAAAAGGTCTATGTGTGGCTTAATGCCAACCAGGCTAACCGTAATAACGTAACGTAACGTAATAGAATATCATACACGAAAGGTCTGAAATTTTTTTTAATTTTAAAAGAGATATCGAATACTTTCCGTCAGACTGAACAGTACAAAACGAGCATTTAAAGCGTTTTGTCCCAAGAAATCAGAACTACGGAGAAACAGCACTTGAGTTCTTCACAACATACAATTCATTTCGAGGGTAACTAGGTATATGAGCAAAAACCAAATTAATGGCGTTTTACAAGTTGAATGATTCTACGTCAAGTTATCCAAGTATTTTGGACATTGTCGTATATTTTTCTAAAATTGTTTTATTTGTAGACATGATTTGCTATACTTATTTGAATATAGCACGAAAAGTTATAGAAATCACAGTATGGAAATTGCAGGTACTACTAAGCATTGTCTTAGCTATTGAAAACCAATTTTAAAAAAATCAAAAAATACAAAAAAAATATTTGAAAAATTTTACAATTAAAAAATATATTTTATCATATAAACTATATTTTATAATATAAACTTGAGTTAGTCTCTTATTTTACTCAAGTCTACAAATTAACCAATTTTTAGAAGAATTACCGACAATTTCCAATACTTGCGACACGTGACATAAAATCGCTCAACTTCGTATTCACCAAGAATAGCTCAGTGTGGCCTTTCCTGTTCGAAGTCAAGTTATTACTTCGCGAAATAAGGTTTAAGAAGACTGAGATGATTAAGAAGAACTTGCAAAAGAGGCTGAAGGTGACTCCCGAATAGGCTAATGAAGAGTATTTTGAGGAATGGAAGAAGCCTTGTTTCCATGGAAGCTACTTGGAATCAAAGAAATATCAATAAATAATAGAAGCTTTTTCGTATCATTGATGAATTCTAGATACTTTTTGGAAAAAAGTTACTCTTACAGATTGTGCCAATTTAACAAACAAGTTTCCTTAAATACATAATTTCTTCTAGGATTAATTGCGACACCCGAAAATTCAAATATTTCAACCTCAAATACTTTTTCGTGCATCATTCTACAGTTTTAAATTTCACCATCCCTGCAAAACTTTCGCGTTGATGCAAGTAGAATATGCAAAATAGTAGCAACAAAGGCAACAACAATTCGAAACGGAAAATTCTTTGAATAACAGTACAGTGAACAATACAACAGCAATGCGAACAGCAAGTAATTTTCATTGTCACGTGGCAGTAATTACCGGTGTAGATGTCACACATACAAAATGCTATGCCAATGCACACACACACAAATGTACGAATAGGTGCACACGTTCGCGACATAAGCACACAAACGGGAAATGAGAAGCATGGAAAAACACTGGCACAGCGGGAATAACAACAATAAGCAAAATGCCCGCATGTCCTGGCAGTAGAGTGTATCATTCTGGTAGACGCACATTGGTTCGGTGCAGTTCGGTTGGTTGGTTCAACTACTATGAGGCCACACACAATTTCGTTTCATTGAATTTTAACGCGTCGCTATTGCAACACTACACTCAACACGCGCGCGCTCCTACCTACATATACGCACGCACACACGCATACTAATGCGCGGGAATCTTTGTATGTATTATATATTATATGTATTTGTGTGCGTAGATAATACGCGCTAAATGTGCGCTTGTTTGAATACATGACTACACGAATAAGCAATGTTGCAAGTATGTGGCATGCAGCATAATAAAAACAACAACAACATTTATTGAGCATTATTTCATTGTTGTTGTGTACAAGTGTACAAGTACATGTAGGTATAGCTTGTTAGGTAAATACATACATATGTACGTATGTGTTGCATGCAACACACCGCATACCTACATAGTTTGTCCGATTGTTATGCGATGCTATGCAATACATATTACGCCACCAAGGCGAACTGTCATTACAAAACGTCCTTTTCATCCTTCGATAGACGCTTAACAATCTATGTAGTTGCATTTTGCCATGCATCCACAAACTGTTTTTGTTATTATTGTAGTGTTGCTTTTGTTGTCACCTTAACATTTTCAGATAATAATTGTATAGATGTTGAGCATGCCCGCGCGCAAATGGCTGCTGCGCTGGTTGTCAGCGCCGCCGGAAGCCACAGGAAGGCGGACATCCGTTTGACAGCGGGTGGCAATGATACAACAGCAACAACAACAGCAATAGCAACAATAATAAAAACAAATATAACACCAACAATTACCAACAAAGTTTTTATCGCAGTCATGCAGTCACATAACAAAGCCGTAGCGGCACTCCCCAAATGACGCCATAGTCACCAATATTACCGCAAAGCTGCCGATATTCAAATTGTGGCCCGCCAACTTCACGTATATGTGTGCATAGGTATGTATGCTTATTGAGTTGAGGTGAAAGGACTTCACTTTCGCGCCACAATCGAATTGCGGTTACCAAAGCCTGCATTTGGGCGCAGTGCCCACAAATACACAACCATATGTATGTGTGTGGTGTTCGTATTTTGCGTGTAGTCTACAGTGCAGTGCGTTAAGTGACAAAATTGTTATTTTCACTTGCGGCCAAAAGCGGACAAATGAATATTTACTCGCGCACTCATCGACTGAAAAATATAAATGCATACATATATTGCCATACACACACACAAACGCAATTGTAAACGAGTAAATGTATGCACGTGAAAAAATGATGATTTAATGCGTTTTTGATTATACATTACCGGCAGCGGTGAGGGTGACAAGAGGTAGCTACGAGTATATTGCGCTCCAGACAGGAAACACATTTTTTTCCAAGCGAAATATTTATTTAAAATAAGTAAGCGTGAAATTTATTGTATTTCATTTGCCGAAATTTACATATTACATATATACTATGAGCAGCAAAAGTGTGAGCTTTTTTAAATGTTTAAAGGCAGCTTCAAAGTGTGTGATCGAGTCATTAAGTTGGTCGTTTCGTTGTACGCTTCCTTTGCCCATTCACTTGAAATCTCTATCTCCGCATCAATCTATTGTGTTATAGCATATCTTCCCACATTTTCTTCTCATTTCATTTTAAGTGTTACTGACAAGTGTGTTTCTGTATTTGATGGATGATTGAATGCGGAATGAATGAGCTTTTTAACCTTCAATTACATTACTGGAATAATACAAAGTCATTCGTTCGTTGGCCTTGTCTGCCGGAGAATATACAGTCGGCTATTGATTTATTCTTCACGCTTACAGTATTAAAGTTGTTTAAATTAAATTTAAAAATATTCACTTTTTTCTTAAAATCTAAGGAAATATCCTACGTATTGCTCGTCGTTTGCCGGTTCTACCGTTTTTCGCCTTGCAGGTAGCGCACCAATTTCACCGACAAACTATTCGTATATTTAAGCAATCCATGCATTTCTTAACTTCTTCACTAAGAGCGAAATGCTGATCAGCCAGAGCTTGTGTGTATTTATTTTCCAGTTGTATATAGACCGCATCTGTTCTGGGTGGATTGAACTGCTTTACCAGCTGATAAATGTTCATTAGATTCTCTTGTGTCGTCGAAGTGGAAAAAGCACTAAAAGTTTCGTTGGGATGGATAAGAAAATTTACAATTTAGCTCTGGATCTGTATGACATCCCGCGTGTAACGGCATACATAACCAAATGATGGGTTATATTTTATCACAAATACTGCAATGTAAAATACGAGTAGAGATGTGTGCATTTATTTGTTTGAGATTGTTTTAAATTCACTTTAGAGAAGTTATTTTAAGCCTAGAAGATTATGGCGAAAGATGTATTGACCGGGTAAATACATACCTATGTATATACATAACACCACCAGAAACCATGATAAGAGTGACGAAGATAACGGAAGTCAAAATTCGAGCGACAGTATCATTCCAGAAATAATTAGACTTATCTGTAAATTTTCTTATTGACCCAGTCGAAGATGAAATCAAAGAGATACCTGGCACAGGTGGGGTGAGAAGGCGTTTTTAATCCCACAGCCGGTCAGTTCAGCCTCCACGAGTCTTCGTCGAGTGACTGTCTATGGCTGATCGGCTTTGCCGCGGCGCGAAACATGGCAAGTAGTACCACAAGATTTCGACACCTCGACATCCACAAAACCACATGGCTATCCCCTTATCAACGCACTCACAACCAAATTCATCATATTGTGATCGATGGAAGGCATGCTTCCAGTTTTCTAGACGTACGCATGTTCCGAGGCATCAACATTGACTCCGACCACTTTCTTGTTGCAGCCAAGATACGCGTGCGATTATGCAATACGAACAATGAACGATCTAGTGCACGTCGATAAGCTTCAATCCCAACGGATAGCAGAGAGGTACACCGCTCAACTCTCGGAGTTGCTCCGCCAACCTGATTCCCGAACCGACGACGCCAGCGGTCTCTGGGTGCACGTTTCCCGCTTCTTGTGCACTGTCGCTGAATGCCCGACACCAAAAAAACAATAATGTAACCAGAAGTGCCGCGAAGCTTCTGCAGCTAAAAACACCACGTATGAACGAACTCTGCCGACCGAAGGTTACAATCCCAGAGTATCTTCTTGTAGAGATGAAAATGGGAATCTGATAACAGATAGGAAGCTGACACCGAGAATGTGGAAGGAACATTTCTCTAAATTACTGACTGGCAAGAAATGAACCCGGTACCACCAATTGAAGACGACGGAGTGGATGTTCCCCCACCTAGCTATGACGAGGTCAGTATCGCTATTCAGCGACTGCAGAAAAATAAATCAGCCGGAGCAGACGTACTCCCAGCAGACCGTTTCAAGGCCGGCAGTAATGAGATGATTGGGTGCATATATCAGCTTATGAGTAAAATATAGCTAGGAGAAAACATGCTCAATGATTGGATTGTCTTGTATTGGTGAAATGCGACACTACTATATGCGCCCACTACCGGGGGATCAGTCTTATCGCCTTCTCATATAAGGTCCTGCCAAGCGTATTGCCTGAAAGGCTAAAACCATTTGCCAGCTCACTGAATGGACCTTATCAGTGTGATTTTACACCTGAAAAGTCCACCATTGACCAAATCTCCACAACGACATAACTCATCATCCCCTTCTCGATTATAAGGCTTCTTTCGATAGCCTGATAAAGGATCGGCTATACGCCACAATGACTGAGTTCGGTATTCCCGCAAAACTAATTCGACTTTGCAAAACGACATTGAGCAACACGTCCAGCTTTGTCAAGATACGAAAATACCTCTCCGAACCTTTCAATATCGAGCGAGGTTTCAAACAAGACGATCCACTATGGTGCGGCCTCTTCAACTACCTCATGTATTGGGTAGTGCAGAAATCCGATGTTCATCGAAATGGCGCTATATTCACCACAAGTATCCAGCTTCTTGCATATGCTGATGATTGAGATCACAGAGTGGCGGTTAACTAGGGCAAGACGAAGTATATGTTGTCCACTAGAAATGCGCGGCGTTTCGGTGCAGTTGATTTGACAGCTGTGCCTTTGAAATTGTCAAAGAATTCATATATTTTGGCACCGCCGTCACAACAATAAACGATGTCAGCCTGGAGATAAATCGACGAATCACGCTTGCTAATAGGTTTTACTCTTGCGCGACAAAACTAACACTCTACAAGACGATTATCTTTTCCGTGCTACTCTATGGCGCTGAAGCATGGGTTTTGTCGCAGACTTTGGAAAATCTTTGGTCCTCTTCGTGTTGGCAATACCGAATGAACCACGAGCTTTATGAGCTTTGCGACGATTTGGACATAATGAAGTGCATCAATATTCAGCGCTTGCGCTGGCTGGGCCACATCGAACGTATAGATGCAGAAGCTTCAGTAAAGAAGGTGTTCGAATGGCGAGTCAGAGCACAACTACGTAGGGGAAGATCATGCCTCCGATGGAAGGACCAAGTCGAGGGAACCCTATCATCGCTTGGTGTAATAAATTGGAGAAGGCGGCGCAAAGCAGAGACGCCTGGCGAGACATGTTACAGTCGGCTTTAATCCATTAACGGATTGTGATCCTTAATAAGGTCATATAAGTAGGTAATAATAATAATAAAGCATACTTTATGGAACCACAGTATTTAGATATGGCAGAATTGGCATGAATGATGACAGAAATTTTACCATGGATGAGTAAATTAGTCCATATTAGGGAAAAATAGAGAAAAACAACATATTCTCGGAAATTCTACTATATTCGTATACATAAGTATATACTTGCCATAAATACTTCTTTACCGCTGTTGAATGATACTTGTATGAAAAAATTTTACCAGAACAATTAGAGCAGATACAGAGGAATCCCGCCTTTGAAAACTTGAAGAGGATAAATAAACAATATTACGATCTATGCGCTGATTCTTTTTTTCAATCGTTCGATGCAATGACACTGACACTTTTACTCTTAAACTGTTGCAGTGAATTGAAAAGCAGAGCCTCTTCTCAATAAACAAAAACCACACTCTATAAGTCTTACGTGATGCATGTCCTTTTAAATGGCACAGAAATGTGGACGTGCTGCAAAAACTTACCTACCCTGCACTACACTATTTTGAATTCAAAATTCTGGATATTAAAATTCTATAATGTAAAGTCTGTTTCTTCTGTTCTGTTTCTTCTGCTCTGCTTTTCAAAATTCTGTATTTAAAATTCTGAGAGCCGCACGTATAATGACCAAGTAAAGACCAGTAAATAATCAACTCTATTTTTGAGCTACTTCAAACTTAAACTTGATTATACAAAAATTCAATGGACTATAAAAGTCTAAAATTTTAATGAAAATTTGTCATTTTTTTAAATTTAATTTGCCCAAAATTTAAAACGCACATTTATATGTTTTTTGTAAGAGCACGACCTATATCTCTATAAAAAATTATTAAAATTAAATAAAGAGAATTAAATAAAAAAATAACGTAATCAGACCGCAGCTAGTTTTTGTCCCGCTTGTTGAGTTGAAAAGACGCAATGCCTTCAAATTATACATTTTTGAAAACTAAAAATAAAAACGAATCGATTGGTAAATTGGACAGACGAATTTTTTATTATTTAGCAAAGCCTTCTATTTTAGTTATTTTTTCAGATAAAATTGTTTATTATTTTATTATAATTATTACGAGGGTATTAAGCACTGAAAAATCTATTGTGCCCCCTTCATGGATTTAGAGCATTTCCCGCTGCCCAACTTTCTAAATACATTTTAGTATAATTATGACAGTGTTCCCATCGCCCCCAAGCCGTTTCTGTACGTGTTTATGCTTATTTGGTAACTAATAACAGGCTGAGTTGTGGATTTTAGCCGCCTCTTACGACTGATTTCGTAGACAAGGGTAGTTTACTGGAGCCCCGTTATAGTCCCCAACATACCAAACATATGTCCGGCATGTAAAGGCACCCCGCACGACACTAACCACCTTTTCACATGCCCTCTAAAACCTACTCATCTAACACCCCTCTCCCTCTGGACCCAACCCGCTGAAACAGCATATTTCCTGGGCCTACCTTAAGATGAGCCAGACGAAGATAACCGGTGATGTACTTTACACTGACGGGGTTTCTGTTTCTGTTAAAAGAACAACAACAACTGCTTTCCGTCACAGCGGTGAATTCTAACCTCCTAACCCGCTGCACAGTGCGGCTGATTCCCGAAAAGCTGGTCAAAACTCAAAAAATTAAGTAATTGATTCAAAATTTCTTACTCGGGGGTTGTCGGGGTCGCTGATTACGAATTTGATCTTATCTTTTGAAAATCCACCCCCTTCCACCCCTATTGGCCACCCCCTCACGTGAAATAGCGTATATTCTAGAACATAATCAAGATGCATGTTAATTTATATGTTTTCGGGGTCGCTGATTACGAATTTGATATTAAAATTTTGAAAATCCACCCCCTTCCACCCCTATTGGCCACCCCCTCAAGTGAAATAGCGTATATTCTAGAACATAATCAAGATGCATGTTAATTTATATGTTATACAGAATTTTAATACCCAGAATATAAACAATTATTTTGTTTTGTTTTTACTAATTTTCATCCCATAGAATTTAGGAAGTTTAGAATTAAATTTTTTACACACTTTTTCCCAAAAAATATTGGGATGCGGAATTTAAGACGGCTCCCGTTTCTCAAATATCCAGTATTGGCCGATTTGATTCTGCATATTTTAGACCAACTGGTTATTCATTTAAAGCTTTCGGAGTAAAAGTATACTATAAAAATTTATAAGTTGAATCGTCTAAAGCGCTGAGACCGGAACAAAATGTACCGCCGACCATTCCAGCACAACAACGTTGAGCTAACATTATCTAATTTGATTTATTTCTGAATAAAATATTTACTGGTTAGCGTAGCTGAATTCTGTTGCGGGCTCTGCCTCAATACCTACAGCGATCATAAAATTTAAACTATTTGTTTGAAGAGTTTGTCTATCGACATGCAACGGAAAATCTACGCGTGTATTTCTGCTATGAAGAAAATTCTCGCATAATACAGAATGTCCCATGGCATCATTGGATTATAAATTTTAAGTTTCTTTCTAATCGTAGAGCATATGAGCAGGGAGCACGGCTTATTTACATAGTCACGATGTCACAGTGAACGAGTAAACAACATGCATTCGCAATCGAAGCGTATTTCAAGGCCAATGATTTCTATGCAACTGCTCTTCGTAGACTTCGTTCTCATTACAATATTCGACGTTTACGTGATGCCCCAAGTGAAGATTAGATTCGTTCAAGGCTGCGAAGGTCCGGGCAACAAGTTCAGTGGCAACTGTCGGGGCCCAGTCGGACATCAAGGGCAAATAAAAATATTGAACTCGTTGCTTATCTCTCTTTGCAAGCTAATCCGGATCAGTCCGTGCACAATAGAGCGCCTGCCCTGTGCATAAAATATTGAGGAAGGATGTTAAACTTCACCCCACCAAAATTCTAATCATCCAAGTGCTTAAGCCTAACGATTATAATTTGCGTAAAAAATTTTTGCGAAAAAATTTTGAAGCAATTTCGTATGGTAAGCAATATCTTTTGAAGTTACGAAGCTCCTTTTCTTTTATATAGAGGGGGAACGGCCAAATTATCGTTATACGTCTCCTAAAGAACAGAACCCATTTTTGTAAAATCAGCAGTGGCTGTTCAAGAGTGACAGTTTGCTGTGCATTGTTAAGCAGTGCAATAATTGGACCTTATTTTTTTGAAAATCGTCGTAAGCAAGCAATTTATGTGAACGGTGTCTTTTATCAGCGCATGTTGAACGATTATTTTTTGCCAGTAATGAAAGAGTGTCCTTCCTTCAGTATGCACACATAGTTTTACCAAGAAGGTGCCACGGCGCGCACAGCCATAGACGTACTGTACGATTTCACCCCTAACAAGCTGTTTCAATGACATTTCCTGGTTACCCAGGCCGCCCGATGACTGTAGCCTTTTTTGTTTGGGGGTACCTCAAAAGTAAAGTCTATGGAACAAACCAAAAGATAATATTGCTCCGGAGGTTAATGACATTCCGACATCATTTCTGCGATGAGTGGCGCGGAGTATGGAGGTCAGATTCCAAGAGTGTATACGGCGTAACGGTCAACATTTAAAATAAATAATTTTAAAAAAATAAAATCCACCCTTAATATTCTGGTAATAATTTTGAAATATACCTAATTCTCTTTTTACACGATTTTTTTTACTAGAATTTGATTTAACACGAGTTACAAAGAAAAAAAATTTGATTTACAAGAATTGTTTTGTTTTAACACGATTTTCAATATTTTACGAATTTTTCTTGAATCTCATGGAGTGAAATTTTTTTCCCAGTATAATTTATTTCTTATAATATATTTGATGCATTAAAATGTGTAAGCACAATTTATTTCGTGAACTCTAAATGAAGAGAACTCTAAACAAAAATTTTATTATTATTTTCACTTAATTCTCTTTTTCCACAAATTTTTTGGGAACATATCTATCGTGTAAAAAGAGAATTTGGTAAACTTTTATCATTTTTAATTGAGCTTTTAGTTTCTAATTCTGCCACCGGGCACCCTATACAAGCCACCCACTGTGCGGAGGAGTCAAATAAGTGCAGTATAAACTCTAAAAAGCCCTACTCAAAAAAAAAAGTGATGCGCTGTCCCTTTAGAAACTTGGAATACGCCCACTTGTGGTCTATTACAATAACAATTCATATTACCACAGGTCGCACTTTATAGACCTAAAATAACTACTTATTTATGGGAATTGGAATACACTACGCCACAAAGGGGCACAACGCGTTGAGAGCCTGGTATCAAATTCCTCTCCACTTTCTTTTCCCCCCACACAAAGCAGAGGTCACAATTAGAAATTAAAGGTTAAAATTACCAACTACAAGACCATAAACTTATTAAAATACACACATGAGTAAAGTAGCATACGCACACATACAACGAAGTTTATTGCTAAGTAAAATATGTAAGAGCGGTGGGAGGAAAATGCATATGAAATAGCCATAGATGAAACAAGTTGGAAAGAGGAAATTAGTTTGTATGTATATGTGTGCGTACGTATGTAT
This sequence comes from Anastrepha obliqua, assembly GCF_027943255.1. Classification (NCBI taxonomy): domain Eukaryota; kingdom Metazoa; phylum Arthropoda; class Insecta; order Diptera; family Tephritidae; genus Anastrepha; species Anastrepha obliqua. The sequence goes on along the minus strand of NC_072892.1, from coordinate 95,991,647 downwards.
GTGTACTTGGTTATAGCTTTACACGAAAATGGCTGGTATGTGGGCGGTGGACTTTAATAGCAAGCATAGTTTGTTGTTTTCGGTACACTCGGAAGTTTCTTAGTGGGTATATGGATAAGTATGTGTTTTAGATGTTTTGCTTTTGTAATATGCAAGTGGCATACAAAATGAGCCCACAAGGTGTCGTAAAGCAATCAACAAACGAGCCAAAGATTGCCATTGCGGTTACATTTCGCATACATAATTATGGGTTAAAATGCTCTCGAGTTGACTAGATATTGCTAACGTGCACGCCCATTTCGTGCTTCAGCACAAGCACATTCCGAGACATGCGCACGCAGACCGAAGGCGAGGGGTAAAGTGGCAAAGGATTCACATTGTATAAAATAGAAATTAAGGAATCAAAGTAATTCACGTTCAAGTCAATTTCAACAGCTTTCAGCATGAAATAGCAGAAAAATGCTTGACCAAATCAAAAGCGAAAAAAAAACCAAAAAACCAACATGCACCAAAATGGTAATTAAGTGCTAAATAAACAACATCTATTAAACGCAGCAACTACAACATATGGCAGAGTGGAAGTACAAGCAAGTCAGTCGGGCTGATGGACAGGTATTTGAACAAAATAGACAATGCACGAAATGTCATTCAAAGGCGTAGTTCAACGGTTGTAGATGCTTAGCATAAGTGTCTGTATATTTAGTGAACTTGTTCGGTAGAGACCCATCTTCTTGCGTCAACTCTCGAACTGCCCAATATTTTTATGACTGCGCTAGACACAGAAGTTCGAGAAGATAAGTACTGCCCTTGTCTTCACTTTTTGCGGCTTATATGCTCATACATATGCACACTTCAACCTACAGTTTGCGGGTAACTTGCCGTACCGCAAGGGATCATGCCGATTCACATCACACACATACACGTATACATACACACACTGCCATATTCACTCGATACGACATTATGTTTGGCCATGATAAATGAATTGAGGCTGCTTAATTACTCCCCAAACTGTCGTATAGGCATTTTCAATGTTATGTGCCACTGGACCGCATTCAAGCGTAGCAAAGTGTATCGAAGTCGGTCGTAGCATACTTGGACATATAGTGTACGGCTATGCTTACATACATAGGTGCATAACATTTACTTGTGCTTGTAGTAGCACGACAATACTCTTCTGCTCTTACCAGCAACTCATGCGGTCCTTTGTGACTTAGCTTTATTCCATTATATCTCTATGTTTCTTGGCTATTGCTGGCTTTGCAATGACCAAAAGGACTTCAGTAGACTTTCATGTTACGATCGACTATGTCCGACTAAGTGTCATCTCATGTCCCACCGCTAGCATGGTATTTGCAAATTCTCTAGTAAAACACATAGTTACATACAAAAATGCATAATACTTTTTTACACTGTTAAATATGTTTCAGCAAGAGAGAATATGCGTTTGTGTATATCACAATTTTTATTTTATTATAAGTAAGCAAGCCGAACTGCCACGATTAGGTTAAGGCACATGGTTGTTGTTGTTGTTGTAGCAGCTTACTAAACCCTGTCAGTGTACTTACTGATCGCCTTCGTCTAACTCATCTAAGGGTAGGCCCACTGGTTGGACCCAGAGGGAGAGGAGTGTTAGGTGGTTAGTGTCGTGCGGTGTTCCCTCTCATGCTGTACATATATTGGATATGTCGGGGTCGATTCTGTGTAGAATTGAACCTACTACAATATCTAGAACGTAATTATGTCAAAACAACGGGCAAGTGAAGAGCTTCGCCTGCAATAGGTGGTGTTTGGACTCCGATAACGGCATTCGTCCCCCGAAGAGTTTAGGAAGGTGGTAATAATTTCCAGATGAATGTCGTTTAATGTCTGTCTATATACTGTCCGATCCAGTAGTTCTAGTTGTGTTTTGTTCTGGATCTCGTCAATGGTTTTACGTTACCGAAATGACTCGGGTTTTCCCGACCAAGAGCTGCCGTGGTACTAGTGCAATGTACTTCTGCTAAGATACACGGTCCAAAGGATTGGTTTAAACTCCGGGCACTTCAGAATTTTTCAGAAGTTCAAATTGACTACACGACGCGTAGACCGTTGTAAATCTTCGTTTGGTTCAAGCGAATCTTTATCCACCCACATCGCCTCAAGGGAGTAATGAAAGGTATGCAATATCTGAAGAGAGAGCCAAGTGGCCCATTCTACGAATGGATCGAAATTATAATGAAAAAGGTGTGGAGAAACCTTCACGGAGTACCACTCCATTAACCTCAAATTTAGCTTTAAGGATCACTGCAGTGCGAAAGTAACTAGTATCAAAGCATCAGTCGCAGTACTCCTTACTGCGATAAGCATTTAATAATTATGAGGTAATCAAGGTAGTAGGTTAACAGATGGTGAGCAAAAAATAATTACGGAAATGCCAGACTTCTTTTCGGCTGCTATCAAGTTTGTATGTGAGTATATCGGGAAATCTTATGATTACGGCGCTGGTTAGGCAGGTAACTTAACTGGTAAAGATAAAGATAGTTAATTCAGTATAGTTTCCCCGGTTACCTATAGTCAATTCTTTGAAATATGAATCTCAAGCCACCTCAGAGCTAAATCAGAACACTAATCTGCAAGTTTGTGAGACCACTCCAGTAAGCCCGCCGAAGAACCTTCTGAAACTAGGAAAGTCGTAACTCACATTAGTGGTACATATTTTTTTTCGGCAAAGATTTTCTTCTTTCTGCCCAGCTGACACGAGAAACGTAGCGCACATCCCTAATGTTTTTTATCATGGTTTAAACATATTCCTTTTTCTAAAATCTTCTCGCAAATTCAATGTGATTCAATAAGGTCGCAGTTTTTTTTTTATAAATTAAACGGAACAAAATTTCCATTCATTTTTGGCATAGTTCAAGCCGTTTATCACTTAAAGAGCGTATGGTTCCGTTAACAGCTCTGGAAGCATCTCGGGTATGCACCATACTTTTTTACTCAGTCCCAGAGAAAGAAGTCCAATGATGTCAAATCGCAAGATCTCGGCTGCTAATTGACCTCGTTGTTTTGTGAGACAATGCGTTCTGGAAACTTCGTTCACAATTGGGGCGTTCTTTCATGCACTGTGTGGCAAGTGGCACGTCCTATTGAAACCACATATTGTCCACGTTCATGGCATCTAATTCAGGTCATAATAAGTTGGTTATAAAATCAGGATAATATTCATCATGACTTGTTGACGAGGCATAGTTTATTCTTAATTTTCTTGCTGATATGTTGACTTTCAATACCCTAAATGTGGCAGTTTTGCTTATTAACGTATCCGTGTAGATGAAAATTTTGGCAGAAAAATCCCGCTGCTCGCAAATACAAATCTGTTCTGCCATAAAACCATTACATTACTTTCATGTGCTGTCCAACTGAGTATCACACCATGACTAAATTTGCCAAAGCCTGTAGGACCAACTTCTAGAAGTCAAAATTTATAAGTAGATGTCTGCCCAGCGAGTTCAACGTTATTCAAAATAGTAAATTGCTTACAAAAAGAATCAACTAGTTTTAGCTCAAAGCAGTTCTCTTTTTCTGGTATATTTTTACCCCGATTAGTTCATTTCCTCCCTTTCTGGGCTCTGCTTAAATTTTAGAACCTATTTTCAACATACATACTTCGGGTTGCGTTTTCTCGAAATGGAGCGTTTATCATGTAAACTATTAACTAAACTTTCGCGTCATATTCGCCAACCTCAACAATGATCTGGCCCGAGGTTGAAATGAAACTCTACACCGAGTTCTGTCACTATTCCGAAGATTGGAGAAAAACTCTGGATATCAACCACGAAGTAGCCTTGCTTGTTCTTATAGAAAACCACTCAGGTCCCAAAATATTTTGTAAGCCACCTGAATTTGTAGGTAGGAGCTTCGAGCTACTTTTCTGTGTATTTTGTATTTTGGAAATGTAGTTTGAGTTCGATTTGTCGTGCCACTATTGGTCTACTTTAATTTCTTAATATCAATATTAGTAAACTGGCTATTTTAAATTTTATTTTCTTTGGCGGCGGAGTGCAAGTTCGCAAAGCCTTTTGGCTTTCCGATAAAAGCCATTTAAAATTTGTAGGAAAACATTTTTAATATTGAACTCTTTTTCGTTTTGCTATGCTATGCCAACGGCTAAAGATATCGAATAAGCCACTAAACTACGAAAACAATTCCAATTATTAGTAATTGCCACCCGAGCAGATAAACTGAAAAATGTCCAATGAACTTTGCGCCAGGCAAACGGCCAGTGAAATTTACTGCAAAAACACCTTGAGATAGTCTCTATCAGCTATTAATATACTTAATAAAAACTTTAGTGAAACTTTTTGTGCAGTTGTAAATAAGCAAAAATAATAACAAGCGAAAACAAAAATAAATTGCTGCCGAGTAGTGCATTGAGCCCCGCAGCTTCACTCAAATGTGTTCATTTACTTTTCAAAAACCTTCTACCAAAACCTTTCCCATAGTTCATCATAACCGCATCAGTTGTACAAGCGACAAATGCAAATACCAAACAATTTAATTTCGGAAGTGGAGCAAGAGAAGTTTAGGAGGCGTTGTTGCCAGTGAAAGTGTGACCCAACAAAAGAGTAAACGAACGAGCGACTGAAAGGAAACAATGTAACAAAAATGCTGCAAAGGACCTCAGCTGCTTTGTCACATCTTGAGCTTATTAAACTAAAATCCTCGTAGACTGCAATTTAAAATTGCGCTACAACAAACTTAATAACACAGCGGTATACAACAAATATTTACAAGCAACCGGGAGGGGGGATGGTGAGAGAAAAGTAAATGTGTTTACATGCACAAAAGGCGGAATGAGAACTAAACCTGAGGTGAGGTCGCCTATAGCTTTTATTAATATTACTTTTATGGTGATTATACCCTCTATGCAACAACTGAGAAAATATTTTTATATTTTATAAATCAACTGTGGTCTATTATAATATACGTACACCGTATATAGCGGAATTCTGGCTTTGAAAATACTGACGCTAAAAAAAACAAATTTTACAAGACATTTAAAGTGCTTGACCTTCATTACTACTTAGAATAATTCAGAACCAGTACTACACAGGGAAGTTCAATGATCGTAACTGGTAGCTTTATAAAAAGATATAAATAAATCAATAACTATGAAGCTAGCTTGAAAAGTGGCCCGTTGGCCTTCTGGAGTTATATCAAATCTAGAAAATCAAAATCAAATATTCTCTTTTCGGTTTTTTGCAACGTTAAACGCAAGAGGGATCTCTTAAAGACACTACAAACCCTTTTTCCGAGTTTTGCGCTTTAACTTCATTACTGATTCGGTTTTTTTATTGGTACTTATTCCATCTCCGATTCGGAGCTCACTTGGATTGCTCACTCACTCAGATTGCTCTAATCCGTGAATTCATCGAGAAAAATGGATGTAGATGATCTTTCAACTGGTATTTCTAAGCAATGTTCTTCACTTATTGAACCTTTAAAAATTATTTTCAATAAATCATTGTCATCAGGTGAATTTATTTCTGACTGGAAAAGGGCTTCCATTACAACAAAAGCGGTAATACGAATCACGTTGCCACTTACAGATCGATTTCAAAATTGCCCATGATGGGCAAAATCTTTGTGTGCATAGTTGAAGAGAAATCGTTTTTCGCAGTTAGTGGTTTAATTTGTCCAAAATCAACATGGTTTTGTCACTAGCAAATCAATAGTTTCCAACTCGATTTGTATTGAAGATTATTGCGTTACCCTTCAAGAATATCATCAAGTTGATACAATTTATACTGATTTTTCGAAGGCATTCGGTTGAGTTCCCCATTGGGTTTTAATAGATCAATTACAGAATATTGGCTTTCGTTTTATTTTACTTGAGTGGATTGAATTTTTTACCGATAGTCATTGTAGGGTTATTTTTGTCAATGTCTCTTCTGAGCCATTTATTGCACTGCTGGCATTCAAATTGATATGCAACTGTTTTTCTTATTCATAAAAGAAATCGGTTCATCTTTCTCATCATCTAAATATCTCCTATGTATGTATATGCACATGACCTCGAGATATAATCTACAACTAGAGGTATGTACAATTTCATTGTTCTTCCAGATGAAAGCTGTAGACTTGGTGTACTTAGAATCACCTGTTTCTGAATGTGAATATGTTAAGTGTTCTCATGCTACTTTTTCTAGGAAGTTCATTCCCTTAAACACGAATTCTCATATTTCAGAGTCTTCTTTCAGATGTCCTTTTGTCCGGCGTAAGAGCCTGTCGTTTTCGGACCAGTGTACTCTAAACATTTTACATGCGTATGTATGTCTTTTGTGAGGTGTAGACTTGCCTACGCTGCCTTTATTTGGAGGGCGTATCATGTCACTCATATTAGACGCAGAGAGCGGGCTCAAAAAGTGTTCATTCATTTTTCGCATCGTTCATTGAATTTTATGGAACCCTTAACGTCTTAAAATCGCATTGTCAGTTAATATATTTAAAACCTCTACATAATAGATTTGCCTTTATTGCCTGCATTTTCACAGTTCGCCTTCTGAATAATTCGGTTAACTCCCCTTTTGGAGAAATTAACTTTCACTATTCCAACGACGTAATCTGCGTTGGGTTTCAATATTTCATATTGAAATTCTAAAGTACAATTATGTCTAGCTTACTCCTTGAACTAGAATCCTTTCTCAATTAACTGATTTTCTTGATTTAGACCGTTCGCTGTGTTGTGAACCTGTCTGTAGCCTATTGCATATACCTATGATTATTTTTAAATAGCATCAACTGTTTTATAGTCAATAAGAGTTTTGTTTCTTTGAATAAATACTAAGATAAAAAAAATGCTGGGAGAAAAATTTGTATTTCAATTAGGAGAAAGGCACGGCCTACTTTCTAATTAAAGGGCTAAGAAGCGATTGTTTTACTAACAAGCTGCAGAGACTTTTGGGATGCTCTTTTGGGTTTGAAGCATCCTGAAAGTGTGCACAGCAGGATTCGTGGAGTTACCTGTGAATTTTGTTTCAGGAAATGAAAAAAATATCACCCAAGTTCTCTTTCTTAATAAACGAGCACAACAGTCATCATACACGGTTCTGTGCTGTTGTTTTTGCACCGTCCCATGAGATGTCGGCATCTGCTAGTTTTTGTCTCGTTAGTTAATCTCCATAGTGCGTCGTTACTGATGGTGTTTGTCCAGAATATTCTGCAGATGATGCGGAGGCATTTGTTGATGAAGGATTGTAGCCTCTGTGTGCACCTCTATTCTTGTAGCACCTTGAATAGAGTTCTATTATATACAAATTTTGCCTATCATAAATCCCAATTCATTGACCTCAAAACAGAATTTCTTACAATTATATAAATTGTTTTGCTAAACATCTACTGAATTGAACTTCCAAAGCATGACACGTAGTACTCAGCAAAGATCCGGGAATTCACATTTGAAATCTACTCAGTAAACGTAAATATTGAGTTTGAAGCTGAGTGCATTAAGGATCCAAGTAATTGGAGACCTGGAAAAACTGAAACTGTTTTAAAATATCGTAGAGCTTGTCAGAGCAAGCAGAAGGAGCAAACTGTGAGTAAGGCACGCATCATCATCATCATCTTGGCATTCCAGTCCGGTGTGGATCATTACCTTCTCTACAATACGTTTAATCTTTTTCATATCGTCTTCTACGCCTTGCAACCATCGTATCCTTGGCCGGCCTATCCTTCTTCCTCCTTCAGGATTTGCTTCAAATACTTTTTTGGTCATTTTTTCGCTGCTCACTCTTAAAACGTGTCCATACCAGCATAATCTTTGGGACTTTATAAACCGCGTTACATTTCCTCCCGCGATTAAAACACTGAGCTTGTGGCAGGCATCACATGAACCTTAAAGAAACCTTATGGCGCCAGGTGGCGCAAAATTAATCATCCAACTTAATTTTGCAATAACTTGTTTACTAAATAAACAAACAAATTATTTCAAGTAATGGAAATCTTTACTTCGACTTTTCTACGCCCCATTGCTTGCCTTTTTGTTTACTGCAGCTCTCTATTCATAAGTGTCAAATATGATTGACGTACGACGACATTTACACAAATTATAAATCTTCCGATAATGTGTTTAATTTTGTGCCGCTTTGTATTTATAAACAAACCATTTAGAGAAAATGAAAAGTGTCTGACACTACCAGAAATCTGGCCACCCAAGAGGGAATTTAAGGCAATTCCCAAGATTGCCACGAGTTGATTGGTAGAATGACACGAAAAAATATTGATTCTTCAATATGTCGAAACTTAAATCCTACTATTTTTGCATACTCCCAAAGTAAACCGCATTTTTTATAAATTTCTTCGACCAATAAAATGATGTTACTCCTCATAAATCTGTGTACATAATAATAGCAGTGCGACATATTGCAAAGTTTTGACTATTTATTTATTTTTTATTTAATTTTTTATTTATTTATTATTTTTAAAAATACATATACAACAAAAAGCATATAACTTGAAATTTTAAACTTTCTACATAATTAAAAAAAAAATTACCAAATTCTTCAAACGAATTAGTCAGAATTTTCGGAAAAATTATGGGTACGTAGTTTTGCAGCCAATTCAATTTCTGTATACTACAATATTTGCCATCGCATTGATTTTTAAGAGTTTTGCTTCCTCACTGTGTTACGTTTTTCCTACGAATACTCGATATTTTTTATACATACGTACGAGTGTGAAGGGTATGACATTTGCAAAAATGGACTGAAATTTTTTAAATTTTCTTGATTTACATTCATTTAGTCTACATATACACTGTTACATACATATATATTTGGATTTTTTTCACTTTCACATACCTTTTCCCGCAGTTGACAATATTGCAGTACTCATGCTTTTCTTTACTGCTTTAAATATGTATGTATGTATGTATCCTGCTTGTAAAAGTGTGCTTACAACTGTGTGTGTGCGAATAAGGTTTTGGTCGTTGACATAATTGAATGTCTCAGGTGTTTGTCAGACTTAGCTTAAGCCTTTCGCAGGATTTTCCACTGTACTCATACTCATACCCATACAAAAAGGATTTTTTATTTGCACTTTTCTACCGTTTTGCTGTTAGTAAAGTGTGCGTGTGGTAGAAGGGCGCGCTTTTATGAAGCTATCGCGTATTTTCATTATGAGCCATTGTCTGCTTGATTGCTCTACGACGCAAATGCAGTACATATTTTTCTATCTCACTTATCTACATACTATATATACTCTTATAAATGTTTACATACATATTCGGGTACATATACATATATGTACATGCAATACAAGTAGATATTTGAAAGCGAAAAAGGAATGATCCTAAAAATAAGTCAGCTCACTGCAGCAATTGCTGCTTACAATCGAATAACTTGTGTAATTGCGTAAATGAAGTTTTGAGGTTAACTTCAGTCAGCAGAGAAAAACCGTTTACATTTTCACATTCAATTGCTTATGCATATATTTATTCATTTAGCTGCTTGTTTGCTATTCCAAGCATTTGGCTTAAAATGTGTTCCTATACAAGTCAACACAAATAAATCTTTTCTACTTTGTTGCTTAAGTAAATTCTACGTTCCGAACATTCTGTAGCACAAAAGGATGCCGCTGACATGGTGCTTGTTTATGTCAAGTGGAACGCAACCGGGTTTTACCAACATCGAGTATATTCTTACATAGTAGTGTGCAAAGACTAAGTAGTTGTGGGAGCTTCAAGCAACAACACAGTTCACTGGAGCATCAAAAATTCTTCACCCCGGCCAAGCGCAACGAAAAAAAAACATACTCGTATATTAAGAAACGCTCGAAGCATTCTTATGCTGGTGCTGCATTACGGGCGCAAAGAAGCGTTCGTCATCCTCATCATTGGTGGTAGGTAACGGTTGAAGCTACATTGTAAAGGGCACTAGCACAGCATACATTATCCTCGTGTGTAATTTATCAAAAAGGTTTTAATTGCGAAATTCCCGCGCATGTAAAAAGAATCTTCTAATTACTACCCGAGAAATTCTCTAATTAAATTCAAGAAGTAGCAACACTGCGGCAAAATCGACACATACATACATACATATGTACACCCAAAGTGGCAGCACAGTGGGCTGTAGTGAGCAAAGGCACATATTAAAAAAGGTATAGTCTGTCTAATGGAAGCACGACTGGCAAAATTCAAACTTTAAGTTCCGTTAAGATTAAATGCTGCCGAATGTATGAATCTGTTACCATCTGTTGTATGAAAATGTTAGGGCGTAACAGTTATCAAGGTAAATTTTGCTAATTTGGAGCCGTTTACCTCCACACCTTGCGCAGAAAGTAACATAAACTATGACTCAAAGATCTGAAGCCATTATAGCTAATGCTGACTATGAACCCGTACAATATATTGGGTTGTCAACTAAGTAATTGCGGATTTCACTCATAGATTACTTCAGTTGAATTTTTTAGATTTGCAGACGTAGTATAAATGTAAAACACATTTTGTTATTTGATAGTTGGCAATTCAGCTGTCAATCAGTAAAAAAAGTTTTTTGATCGGTGAATGAAATAACAAGCGGAAAAGATCGTGGAGGCTTTGTTATCAGTTTGGTGGGATTACAATGGTCTACTTTGAACTCTTACCACCCAACCGAACGATCAATTTTGATGTCTACATTGAACAACTAACGAAATTAAACAATGCAGTTGAAGAAAAGCGGCCTGAATTGACAAATCGAAAAGGTATTGTATTCCATCACGACAATGCAAGGCCACACACATCTTCGGCCACTCGGCAAAAATTATTGAAGCTTAGTTGGGATGTTTTGCCACATCTACCATATAGCCCTGACCTTGCAGGATTACTTTTTGTTTCGATCTTTACAAAACTTCTTGAATGGTAAAAATTTCAATAATGATGGTGATGTGAAATCGTACCTGACTCAGTTTTTTGCTAATAAAAACCAGAAGTTTTATGAACGTGGGGTTATAATGCTGCCTGAAAGATGGCAAAAGGTCATTGACCAAAATGGGCAATACATTACAGAATAAAGTTATTTAGTTCCATCAAAAATTGTCTTTGATTTAAAAAAAATCCGCAATTACTTAGTTGCCAACCCAATAGTTTGTTAAAATCGAAATCGAAATAGGTCGAATTGTTTCTAAGTTATAGCGGTCACACTTCCATTAGATAATAGATAGATAAAAGTCCCATACATAGATGGCACTATTTTTATTATATTCACCTCTTTTGCAGTTAGTATATACATATATAATTAGCGCCTACCCCCTTTTTGGGTGTTTGGCCGAGATCTTTGTCCTATTTGTGGTGTGCGTATTGATGTTGTTACTCAAATGAAGGGACCTACAGTTTCAAGCCGACTCCGAAAGGCAGATATTTATTTTTTTTTTATGAGGAGCTTTTTTTAAGGCAGAAATACATAGGGAGGTTTGCCATTGCCTGCCGACCGCTATTAAAAAAAAAACTGTTTTCTTCATTTTGTCACGCACCAAGCCATTCGGCTAGGGCGGCCGCAGTTAGTACTTACCTTAAAAAGACACTGTTAACATTTCTGGATATTCTATTCATTAGTTCGTGTGTTATTGTGCTTAGAGATAATTTCGTCTTTTAATTTTACACTGTTTCTTGATGGGACAAAATGCCGTACAAACGAAGCAATCGCTCAAAAAGTGTTATGGGGACTCCGCTCCATCAGAAACAACATTAATATGTTGGTTTACTGACTTCAAGCATGGTCGTAGAGACACCAATGATAGAAAACACAGTGGACGTCCAAATGAGCCGGTAACAGCAGAAAACATTAAAATACTCCACAAAATCGTTTTGAATGATCGAAAAGTGAAGTTGGCTGAGTTAGCTGACATCGTAAAAATATCAAAAGAAGCATTTGACTATGAGAAAGTTCTATTCAAAGTGGGTGACGCGTTTGCTCACTGTTGACCAAAAACAAGAACGTGCTGATGATTCTGAGCCAATCAAAACAATGACAAAACTACATGTATTGAACTTCGAATAGATCCCACATTCACCGTATTCGCCAAATTTTACTCCAAGCCACTACTGGCTGTTCGCAGACCTAAAATAAATGCTCGCCGGTAAGAAATTTCGCTCGAATGAAAAGGTTATTGCTATTCCTGTCTATGTTGAGACAAAATATAAATCGTTCTACAAAAGTGGTATTGAAATGTTAGAACGGCGCTGGAGTGTTTGCGTTTCTCTTGATGCAAATTACGTTCCTGAATCAAGCTAATTTTGAACAAAAAAAGCCTGCTTTCTTTATTAGGCCCTGGACTTTGTGTTAGACTTCTTCTTAATTAGCGGGATAACCACTTACGCGATTTTAGCCGAATTTAATAAAGCGCGCCAGTCGTAAACTGTGAATAGTACCCTACTCTTAAAGAGTTTGATGCCACATAATCCATAATGCTATAAACTAAGCTTATAAACTAAATATTGCAAGGCCGTAGTTGCAATAGATCGCTGTTTCAAAATAAAAAACGCCACATATCCAAAGTTTTTATTATCAATGTGGCATCAGCACTTGCAATAGGAGAAGTTGAACGAACTACTAACTAGATTATACTCTCATACTGTTAATCCTTTTCAGTTGTAGCGAACACCTTAGATACTCGCATCGGTGGTAAGATGAATATTAAAGAGACGCAACCGTCATTGATTACGTAGTACTCCAAGCCTGCTTCGAGGTATGTCAATTGGTATTTTCTATTGAAGTTGATCTTGGAAACTTTAATTACTAAAAGTAATATTTTTAAGAACTTCCGTTTATGATTTAAACTACAGTACTTCTTCACTCTTTAAGATACAGATATTACACATTTACGGTTACGGTTATAAATATCTGAACAAAATTGCACCTAAAAGATTGTAGAATCGGATAGACAAAAAATGTACTTACTTTCCATGTGTGCTTTTTTAGATCATAGTGTTTGAAGAATGAAAAGTAAGCAACCATGAGAAAAGTAAAAAATTAGTATTTGACGAGTCCGCCGAGGGATTTTTCTAGGAAAGTTATGATGACGCCAGATATGTGATAAGGAAAGCTGTTTCAGGACGTGTCAAAATGATTAGCAGGAGGATTCCTCCTCTCAGGTAGCATGGATTTGAAAAATAGGTTAAGAACTATCCAAGGCATAAGGTGGGAGTTTTGAATTTGTACAAAATCAGTTCATCAAAGGCTTCAGAGTGTTGCACTTACCTATTGACTTTCTGTCAAAAAAGCCCCTTTTGATTACGAAAATACGCCAAAGACGTACTCGTTAAGTTACACTAAAGGAATTGCAATTGTTTGGGAAGAATTGATTTTCTCACTCGTTTCCAAAGTGAGAATTTTAGTGGTGAACGGTGAACATCGCAACCAAGAATGCATGTACCGTTTGACAAGGTAGTAGCCGAATGCTCCTGAGGTTTTTTTTCCTTTAGAAAAAAATATATCTATTTGATGCGGCGACAGTTTGTATCACTGTATTGGTATTTTGATGACAAAAAATGTCAAGGACAGCAATGAAATATATTAATAAAATATGATACTTCAAGCACTTCTGTTTAATCTAAACTAAACTAAATGGTTGAGTTAACCACATTCAAGAGTTTATACCGGCCAAAGTCAGTATTTTCTTAAAAAGAGAAAACTGTAAATCTCTCCATTTGTGAAACAACATTAAGACACTCGCCCCATAAAGGGTACTCATAACAAAATAATATTTTTTTTTAGAAAATCCAGTTGAGTTAAAATTAATTTAATTTTTTAGTGTCCAGACATAGGTACACGGCCGCAACCGTAAATGCTTGAATTCGAAAATTTAATACCACTACACTATCTGGTATTGGAATAAAATACTACTGTACATACGAACTCATCCATATAGGGGTAGGTGTGCTATACAAAAGTGCATGTAAATATGTATATGTAATAATATATGTTCACACGTGAATACAATTGTACAATACATAATAGAGGTTTCCATATATGCATACATATTACGCATTTTTCCACTCAAGTTCGTCGACGTTGGTTTTTCGCATGCGGCTATAAATCTTGTCAGTGACTTTCAGGCGCACTTCCACTCCTCCTGCTGTAAGATACGTACCCATGTGAACGAATTCGTTTTGGAATTTTGTATCCTTTTGCGTGAAATGCACACGCATGAAATACCTAACAATTTATTGGGTAAATATCAAACAAATGCGGTAAATGCGGACAGAGATTTGGTTATGGGGTTGGGTGTCAACTTTGGAGTGCCTAAAGAGCCTAAAAGTGGTTTCAACATCTTGGTTTTGTCAAAGGAAAATAATACTCCCGAATTCTGGCTGTAGCTAAAGCTGTTTTATACGTCGGCTGGCATATGTTAAGCAGCTTGGCAGCTCACACACTCCCACATACACACACACACTTACCCCCCTTCAGAGCAATCGTTGGTGACGAAAATTTAATTAACGTTAACATTTAAATTTGGCCATAAATCGCATTAGCAGGATTTCGATTCCAATGCACTTTTAACCATTGAAGGAATAAAGCAATGGAGACTGCTCGCTACAACCCATGTTGAACACACTCATACATATTCTGACTTTATTATCTTAAGCATAAGTAAAGTATATTTTGTGTGACCACAATCGAAGAGTTATTACTTTTGTATGGCCACATTCATTGCCACCCAATTAATCCGACATTCTGCAAGATGAACACGCTCGTTAGTCAACTGCAAATGGCTTCTTATGCGCCATTCGCTCGTTCACTCACTCGTCCATTTTCATTTGCCAATTTTCCAATTGCCATTGCGCCCATTCCCCTAAACTTTTCACACTACTCGTACCAATCGGACGCGTACCTACTCTTATTGACAGCATTGGCATTAGTGCTGGCATTGGTGTTCTTACTTTATGGTTTATGCATCTTCAAAAGTGACAGCGTACGTGATTTCGTAAAGTTTTTACGTAAATTGCTAACGACTAACTACCGGCTTTGTGTCTCCATTGTCTCGTTGAAATTATTGCTTATGATCAGCCAGTGCACAATGTTGATTTATTTGGTTTTGATAGACACACTCAGAAATGAATTTTGCTGAGTTTAACAAAATGTCTTTGCGATTGTCTGGACTTGAGAGATGAGTAGAGAAATTTCAGTGAGCACACCATATGCTGAGGGTCACATACACATACAAGTATGTGAGTAGAATTTATTGCGGAACTTAATATACACAGCTAATGCTTATGAACCAGTTGATATAACATTCCTTGACATTCAAAATAAATTTTTAAAATAAATTACACCTATGGCAGTAAAAAATATCCAGGAACAATTTCACATGCGCGTAGAATTATAAATTATAAAGGAACATATACTTAGTCCTGCCATAAGTTCGGTTGCAAGTTAAATCCGTTTTAGATATGTAGATAATACTTTTTTAGAAGTTAGTTTTATTTAATCATGTAAATTTTAAAAACGAATTTTTAAACTCTCATTCGAAATGGTCACCATTTGCTTTCACAGAAGCCTTCAAACTATTAGCACATTCAGCTATAGCAGCTCCTCGAACCAAAGATGGTTTCAGACTCTCCAAATTTCTGTGAGGTCTTCGACAGGTCATGTTCTCCAATTCTGACCACAAACTTTAGTGCAATGGATTCAGATCTGGACTTCCAAAAGGTCAATCTTCTGCGGCAATGAGCCCAGGAATATTGTTTTTAGCCACCTATGGGTGGTTTTTGCCTTATGGACTGGAGCGGAATCTTGCCAGAAGATCCAACCACTTTTTCGCAGAAATGAAGAGATGTATCGCCTTTACAAGACACTCGCCACCAAACTGGCTGGATGGTGGCCACGCTAAAACCTTGAAACAACATTTTTTGCGTCTTTAGAAGTTTTATCATCGATTTTGTCGTTTTGCTTAATAAAAACTTCTTCAACAGTAAACATTTTCTCATCTGTGAAAAGAATAAAGCTGCTTGCGTCTGTCGAGTCTAATGTTCTTCAAGCGCGTTGTCCAAAGATGACCAGTTGAGCGATGGAGGGTTTTCATGTGGGAATCATCTCTAATTAGTCTTTATGTGGATCTGGTCAATACATTAATTTTCCTGGGCATGATTTTCTGCATTTTAAGGGGATTTCTGCGAATTCTTTCTCGAACGACTTTTAAGGCTGCATTGGTTCGAACCACGCGAGGACGGCCACTTCTTGTTCTGTCTGTCACTTCAGATGTTTGTGGAAAACGATTGATCGCGCGCGCGGTGAACAAACAATCTCGAAATATTCAGTTTTCTTACCAATCCGTAAATCCCACTTGCACTTTTACCACCCTCTTTGTAATGCAATCTGCGTCATGTAATGCTGCGTACCCAGTTTTTCATTTTCTCATCAATTTAATTTTTTTAAGAATTTCAAAATCTCAAATGATTAACTTTTAGAGTACTTATAATAATATATTAATGCTGATATCAATCAAAACAGAATCTGTCCAGCTATTAAAAAAATTATGTTGAGATCACTATACGGCAAAATTTAAATTTTTTTCAGGATATTAGACCAAACCAGCCTGTATTCAGAGATTGAGTCATAAGTAACAAATTGATTTTCTCGATTTTCGAAATTGACCTCCGAAATCGAGATATGAGCCTTCGAAATTGGGGCTTTAGTAAACAGTTATTTAAAATTGATATGTGTAAATAACTAAAAAAGTAAAAATATGGCAGTGATCCGTCTACCCCACCTATTTAAATCGGAAAATTAAAAACAGTATGCAGTGAAACCACACTGGGGCAGACACTCACAGTTAGTCAACTTTTGTCCGCCAAAGAGGGGTGTCCACTCACGGCGGCTTATTTTAGAACCTTTTAATTTTCTAATTACAATAATTCAATACTATTTCTAATTTGAGTAAAAGCTACTGTATGTGTGCATGAAAAAACAACACACTTTTTTCATTTTTTTTATATTTTGTCCGCCTATGATGATCTAACGTCGGCTTAGCAAAGGGTTTTGTTTAATTTGGTATGAAAAGAAATCTTAATGTGATATTTGATAAGAGATTCGCGCCCGCTTAAAAGTAGTTTTTGTCTAAATTTTATGAAAAATAACTGTCTGCGGATAGCCAAGAGAATGTCCATTTGAGAGAGAGTAGTTTGTTCCGAAATGTATACTTAAAATTTGGTATTGGGAAAAATTTCTGCACAAGGGAAATGTCCGTCTAATAGAGATGTCCGTTAGGAGATGTTGCACTATATTCTAAGTAATGTTTGACTGATTTTTGCAAAATTGGTGTTGTTATAAAGGTGATTAAACGCTCTTTCCTTCCAAATGCGTTATTAATATATTTATTATTATTGAGTATGAAAATTAATAATTAATTTTTGTAAAAACTAAATTAGTAATTATATTGCGAACCTTATATACATATATTGTATTATATATAATATAGAACAAAAAATTTGCTTACTTTAAAATGTAACTTGTTATCTAAAAAATAAAAACAAAAAATGTTTTTTTTAGTTGAATTATTATTAGTATTTACGAGCAGTTTGCTTCTTAAAAATCGTGATCCTATTACATAAATGATTTGGAAGTGAGTCAAAGAGAATTAAAATAGTATATAGGAAGGCAAATTCATATAAGGTGATAATAATAGTTATTTCCAATTAAAAAATGTTAAGTAAAACTGCAATGGAGCTTTTGTTTTGCTTGCGTAAAATTTAATATGAAATTCAAGTCTGTTAAATATACATAAGTTCAATTGTAGAAAGAATATATAAGCGATACTTTGATAAATCTATCATAAAAAGTGAGTCTAGGGTAAGCCCTGTTAATGTGATTTTCAAAAATAGTGAAACAAAAAAATTGATCTACTGATGTTTGGAGTTCCTGCAATTTGTTATAAACCGGGTTATTACATAGTGACAGCAGTTATATATGAGCGAAAATCATCAAATATTTTTAGGTTTATATTAGATGTCCATAACCGCGATACATATTTTGTCTGTATATAGTAAATCTATACATTCGGCCGCCGTAGCCGAATGGGTTGGTGCGTCACTACCATTTGGAGTTCAGAGAGAACGTAGGTTCGCATCTCGGTGAAACACCAAAATGAAGTAAAAGTTTTTTCTAAAACCCTCGGCAGGCAATGGTAGACCTCCGAGTATATTTCTGTTATGGAAAAGCTCCTCATAAAAAATATCTGCCGTTCGGAGTCGACTTGCAACTGTAGGTCCCTCCATTATTCATCCAGTATTCTAAAAATTGTTTTTAAAAATTTGCAAGTTTTGATGAAGATTTGCTGAATTCTTCTGATTTTCTTAACAAATGAAATTTATTTGTAAAGGGTTTTTCAATATATCAAAATATTAAAAAACAAATCTATATTTGCCCAGGCGAAAAGTAAACCAAATTTTGTATGCCTTTTAATATATCCACTTCCGTTTGATGTCAATATTAATATCATAGAATGAGTACTAGTATTTAAAACCATTTTTTTTTTTTTGAATTTTCTGCTTTGGTACTTTAAAGTATTTTAAAAAATTAAATTAATGAGAAAATTAAAAAGGAAAAAATGCAGCATTTGCGTATAAAATCAATAGTTTTACGTTCATGTGTAGGCTTTTGTCGTACGGTATTATAATATATTAATAATAATTTCATATACCCAATTTCCGACCCAACGTTATGAAAATTTGGAATTGATTACAAGTCAAAACCTTTCATTAAATTTTCAGTCTTGCGGACAAATTTCAGAAGCTCTGCAACAGGAGAATTTTTGATTTCATTCAGATCCATTTGATTTCGATCAAATACGGCACTAGTCTTTGCCAAGTCAATACATTTTCACAAGATATACAATGTAGTTTCATCATCCTTCACACAGAGTATACCCTCAAAACCAAAAACTCAAACCAACTATTTTCCTTATGTCTACTTTACGCATGTTATGCAGTTCACTATTGTGGGTAAAAGATCTTATAAGCCTTTTGGCTTCACTGAATTCTTATGACACTTCGCAATAGGTAATTTTTTGAGCATTTTCCCAAATATTTGACCTGCATTTAGCTTCTGCCCAGTTAATACCACAGTTTATGTAGTTCTATATAGTGAAAATCTGTTGCCGACCTCGCCCTAGCAGTTCATCAGTCACACACCATTATATGGTATATGAGAATACATCAAATTTTGTTTTTGAATAACTTTTTTACTAAATAAAAAATATTGTATGTTGAGTGATAGAAATCTTTATTTGACACTTACGCGCTTCATTGCCTGTTTGTTTGTATTGCAAAAGTTGTAAATCTTCTTATAGGATGATTGATTTTGAGAGACCTTGTAAAAGTAGAGACCTTGTGCAGTCAAGAGCACAATTTCCCAAAAATACCTCCGAATGGCAGACTGTAGGTAGAAAGTCCAGACGAAATGCAAAATTAGCAGCCCATCTACAACCTCAAGCAATCGTCGGCATTAATAAGAATGAAACGACGGGACGCCTGGAGACTAACGGCAGTCATAACTGGCTTTTGGTCTATCGGAGAACAAGCAGCCAAAATGGGTATACCCCACAATACATACTGTCACAGTTGAAAACAATCGGAGAAAAAGGAGACAATCTTCCATTTCCTCTGTGAATGCCCTGCAATATGGAAGGACAGAATGTTAACCCTGGGCCAACCACTGTTCGAGAATCTCGAACAACTATCTGGCTTAGACGTTAACATCCTAATAAGGTTCCTTAACCGCACAGACTGGATATAGTTATGCTGTAAATAACCGTTAAACAAGTTGGTAACGAGGATGGGGCAACAAAATGGCGCGGAAGCACTAGTTGGATTCTGAAAGAATCACCACTTTAACCAACCAGCAAACTTAACACGGCTCAATCCCGCTCATATGCTCAGCGGTTAGTAAGAAACTTCAAATTTTAAATCTAATTATGCCACCGGACACCCAAACGTACATATATTCTCATAAAATTTCAGTTCCATAGTGCATATAAAAGAACAATAAATAATTGACGCTTACACCCTTTTTGGGTGTTTAGCCGAGCTCTAGAGCTCCACAAATAGACGGACCTACAGTTCCAAGCCGATTCCGAACGGCAAATATTTGTTTTTTTACGAAAAGCTTTTTCATGACAGAAATACACTCGGGAGCTTTCCATTGCCAGCCGAGAGGCGACCGCTATTAGAAACAACTTTTTCTATCATTTTAATGTTTTATGCATGGAGATTCGAGCCTCGGCCCTTCCGAATGGTAGTCAATAGTTCATATAGTCTAGGTTATATACGATTTCGAATTTTATGCTGTGAAAAAAAATCAGAAGCTGAGTGCTCTTAATAATAATCATTACATTACACATATTTAAATCAAAACAAAGTCATTATTCATGAAAGAGGAAATAAAAATCGAAAATATATATTATATATATACATAATTGGCGCGTACACCCTTGTTGGGTGTTTGGCCGAGCTCCTCCTCCTATTTGTGATGTGCGTCTTGATGTTGTTCCACAAATGGAGGGACCTACAGTTTCAAGCCGACTCCGAATGACAGATACTTTTATGAGGAGCTTTTTCATGGCAGAAATACACTAGGAGGTTTGTTTTTGTTTTTATTAATTTTGGTTTCACCGAGACTCGAACCTACGTTCTCTCTGTGAATTCCGAATGGTAGTCACGCACCAACCCATTCGGCTACGGCGGCCGAAAATACTTACTTACAAAAATCGAAAATACTTACTTTAATCAAAAAAGAAAAAATCAGTAAATAGCATAATAATTAATAATTATGCTCGAAAAAAATCCGATACTAATAATTAAATATTGATTAATATATTTTAATTTCTAACGCTCACAGCCGCTAGTAGAATACGATAAGCATCACACACTGAAATTCTCGCTCAAAATATCGGAAAGCAGTCTTCAAACAAAACACAAAGATCCTAAAATTTTCACTTGCTACGAAGCTTCGTCAGACAATTCGTCACACACACGTACGTAGAAATATGAAACAATTTGAAGCAGATTTGGCAGTGTCTAGGTGCCTTTAAAATTCCGCTTGGGTATGTTGCTCTTTGTTGAGAAGACACCACACACTATATTGAAACTTGCAATATATAGCAGATAAGGAGCAGGGAAAATTCGAAGGTACATGAATTTTTATTAAAATATTTAACAGTAAATCTATGAATTTAAAACTTTTCAACAACATCAAACTTTTATTTTGGCCTACTTATTTCTTATGATTTATTTCTAAAATACACCATTTAAGTTGAAGGTTCACGCTTGATGTCTTCGTTCATTAAATTTAACTTTTCAATGAAAGTTGTATAATTTTACTTGCCTAAAATACCCCTTTATACATATAATATCCCTTTTCCTTTTTGTTATATGTATGCAATATAACCGAAAAATTCTAATTGAAACATTCATCTTAATTTTCACCTTTTTGCCTAATTAATTCACCTAAATATAAAGTAAATTAATATAAACGCCGCAACGAAAAATCTGTCCCCAAAACAATATTGACCAATACCACCAAGCAACTTATTTGAACCTACACACACATACGCACAAGCGCCCGTATAACTTCCCCACCTTTTTGGCAAAGAGTGCTACAAATGTAGTGAGGGGTTGGGTCATTCGACTGTGCTGTAGGTTAACGAGAATTAATGGTTTTTAGTGGCATATTTAAGACAAGAAAATTGCCTTCAACGGCTACTATTGCAGCTTTGTGCGGGAATGAAGATTTCTTGGGCTACTACTTGCATACATTAAGGCGCACATACTTTACAATACTCAGCTTTATTAGCACCCGATTGTTGGACACCTTTTCACCTTGGTGACATTAAGTCACTTGCATAGAAAGAATGAAATAAATAAAATAAAACTACCAAAGACGTAGGCCATATATTTATTTCGGCGCAAGACTGAGGTGTGAGTGTGAAAGTTAAATGACAAGTCGAACCATGAAATTGCTGCTAAGCGTAATAACACAACTAACAAATGCAGGGTTTGGCATAAGAACAACACTATTGTTGGCTACAGCAACAACATCTCTAACACCCACACCCACACCAACACCACTACCACTTTCACCCCACGTTCTCCCCCGCCACGCACGCATCCAATTTAATAGGAAAACAACACAATTTTCGGTCGTGAAATTAATTTATGCCTGCAATTACGCCACGTCGTCAATAAAACACATTCATCTCCCAAACGCTCGCCCAGCGTCAACAAAGCTTCGCGGCTGGGAGCAAAGGCCATACAGCTGATTGCCTTAGCTGGTATAGAGTACCGCGGAGTGGTGTGAAGGATGCCAGTTTGGCAAAATTACTACCGAATGCCTGCTGCTTTGCCAAGTTAATTGGCTTTCTCGGTGACTCCACGTACGCGCGCGATTGGAAATTAAAATTTTCTTACACTTAACAAACATGCACTCGTCTACATACACAAATAGAGAAAGCTCCTACATATACTTGTACGAGTATACAGTTGCAGCTGGCAAAACGCAAATTTCCATAATTTTCAGATATCTATGCAAGCAGTGAAATTGAGCCATAATTAGCGTCGAAAAGCAAACGGTGCTAGGAAACCCATAGCTTCAGCCGCTACCTCATTCTCAACCTGCCCCTCGTCCTCATATTCAACCACCAACCAACACCAACACATACTCAAACTTACCGCAGGCTGCTTGGCGAGCAATTCATCGTTGCAAAAAGGCAAGTAATGTGTGCAGTGTGAGCACATCAGAGAGGGATGAGCAGCGAGTGGTTATGCGCATATGAGGTGTATGCGAATGCCCATTAAGCGCCACGCTATTCACGCCAACATCATCGATACTTTTCGAAACTAATTGGCAGCGCTTTTCGGTTTACTTCTTTGCCTCCGTAAAATATTTTTTTCTTTGTTAACGTCCTTTCACGCAATGTCTGTGCATTTGAGTGCAGATGTGTATGTATGTGCGCGCGCTCAGGTCCTGCCAGCTTTCGCATATAAAAAGCAATAAAATTTTTGCGTTCCAATTAAAAACGCACACAATCGCAAAGACAATCACACCGAAGCAAATATATATGTACGCACACATATATACACAAATGTATATAGGTGTATGCATTTGAGGGCAAAGCTACTTACCTTTAACAACTACTCGTATGTTTTTATGGTTTATTGAGTTTCATATATATGTGCGAATGTGTAATTATTCCATCCATCGCCAATTTACGCCACATTTACGCTTCTGAATGCATTTATGTATGAAGCTAGGTATGTTTGAAACAGCTTTATCTCTCAGAGCTTCTTTCGTATTAGTTTGTGTGTCTTTCGACATTCGGCTGGTATTAATATCCCTTAGTGCCCATAAAAATCATAACTATTTAGTTACCCTTGCATGGCAGACAAGAATGTTCTAAATTAGTTTTATGTAACAATTTATAGTATAGCGGTTAACATTTATTGATTTTTTTAGGTCGAGTTAGCTCCTAACATGTCGAAGCATTGTCAAGTTAAATATAACACTGTGGTACAAAAAAAAAAGTTGCAAAAAAACTTTGGATCGGACATGGTGAGGGTTGTAGCTTATGAAAAACTGAAAATAATGGTATAGTTGACATTTCCAATACACCCCCAAAATCTTATTTTATGGCCATAAAACCGTTTTTCAGTAGGTTGATATGAACAATCACTCCTAACTTCGCCAATTTCCATCCGATTTCGAATTTGCTTTTTTAGTTCGAAAGAACAAGAACAAGCCTTTTTGACAGTGTGTTAACATTTTTTCTGAAATGACAACTGACGAGACTGTAGACGGAAGTATTTGGAATTTTTTTATTTTTTCTCTATTTTTTCGACTTTGACATAATTTTTACGATATTATCCGATATTGAGGATTTTTTTTAGTACACTACTGTTATAGTAAATTTAATTTTGCGTCGAATGAGCTATATTTGACTGTAATTGAATTAAAATTAATAGAGTTGTGTGGGTTTTAAGATTTTATCTTTTTTTACTACGAGATTTGGTATGCGTTTCGAAGCATGAAAATAATAACAAGTGTCATTATAAACGCATAATATTTATTGGAGTATTGTGCAGTGCAGCACTGTACGGTATGGTACGGTGCAGTACACAACGGCACTGGTTCCAAACTTAAAAATGCATTGGAAACGGCCCTTTGGAGTTTAGTATGGTACGGTACATTTGTCATTTCTTCATCAGTTTTGAATACTTCTCTGTAAGAAATTCGATCATCATCATTCATCTGAAGTCGTCATCAACTAAATTCCATTGTTTAAATCGAGAAGCGAGCGTTTCAGATTGTCTTCCCGATAGAAGTATGTAAATCACGAGAAAGATCCTGAAAATCTGAATTTGATACAATGTCTCGTTCTGAAAACTTAGAACCAGACGAAAAGTACTCTTCATCATCAGGTTTATTGTTATCAGTTTGATCATCATCAGCAATGAGTTGAACTTCCTTCAGTTCATGACCTGCAGTTGAGTCAATCATATCGTCCAAGACTACGGGGTTCTTAACAGTTGCAACATCAGCATACTTTATGTGCTTTCGAGTTTTATAATGATGACCGTTTACGTCCGTTTTACAAAAATAACAATCATCTGGTTTATGATAAGGCTGATGATGCCATATCATCGGAGAATATTGAGAAATTTGACTTTTCTGGCAACGTTTTGATTTATATCTTTTGAATTTCAATGAAACAAACAATAAAACTTTGACGTTTTAATAAGGTTAAATTATAATAACAAACTTCTTTTGTTAATCAATGTACAGTGTGAACTTTGGCACACTTGGGAGCTTTTTCATATTTCTATTGAAAAAAATGTGCTATAATATGTCAGATATTTTCGTAAGTTCTAACCAGTTCTGTTGTATGCAGTACAGTGTACTCTTATGTATTCATATATACTCCAATAAATATTACGTATCTATAATAACGCATCAAAACACGTCCTTATTCCCATTTAGCGTAAGCTATACCAACATTCCAAATTAGTAAAAAAAAAAAACAAAAAATCTTAAAACTCGCACAACTCTACTAATTTTAATTCAATTACAGTTAAATATAGCTCATTTGACGCAAAATTAAATTTACTATAACAGTAGTGTACTAAAAAAAATCCTCAATATCGGATAATATCGTAAAAATTATGTCAAAGTCGAAAAAATAGAGAAAAAATAAAAAAATTCCAAATACTTCCGTCTACAGTCTCGTCAGTTGTCATTTCAGAAAAAATGTTAACACACTGTCAAAAAGGCTTGTTTTTGTTCTTTCGAACTAAAAAAGCAAATTCGAAATCGGATGGAAATTGGCGAAGTTAGGAGTGATTGTTCATATCAACCTACTGAAAAACGGTTTTATGGCCATAAAATGAGATTTTGGGGGTGTATTGAAAATTTCAACTATACCATTATTTTCAGTTTTTCATAAGCTACAACCCTCACCATGTCCGATCCAAAGTTTTTTTGCAACTTTTTTTTTTGTACCACAGTGTAATTTTAGTTTTTCTTTAATAATCCAAGGTCCAACAAAATTGCTCAGATTGAAGTTGCCCGTTATATTTCTTTCTATTTTAGTGGGCATACTTTAAATTGTAAAAAATTCCAATACTTTCTGAATTAAAAACAAATAGCAACGACGTTCAAAAAATACTTTTTAATTAAAAAGTTCCCAATCATAATTTGCGTGCCACCCACTTCTTCTTCTTCTTGATTGGCGTAATAACCACTTACGCGATTTTGGCCGAGTTTAGCAAAGCGTGCCAATTGCTAATCGAGGTGGACCCACCAAGTGAAGTCAAGTCCTTCTCGATCTGATTTTTCCAATTTAGAAGGGCCCTTCCCCTTTCTCTGCCAAAACTAACTGGTACTGCATCGAGCCGGAGCATTTGTATCCATTCGGATGACATGAGCCAGCCAACGAAGCCGTTGGATCTTTATTCACAGCACTATGTCTATATCGCCGTACAACGTAAAGGTCCAAAAATCTTTCTCAACACTCCAAAGGACGCCTCATCAGATATTGCCATCGTACAAGCTTCTGCGCCATACGTTAGGACGGACATATAGAAAGCCTTATAGAGTGTTAATTTTCTTCGTTGAGAGAGGACTTTACTACTCAATTGCCTACTTAGTCTAAATTAGCACTTGTTTGCAAGAGAGGTTCTACGTTGGATTTCAAGGCTGACATTGTTATCGATGTTAATACTGGTTCCTAGATAAACGAAGTCACTTAAAAATCGGTTCTAATGAAAACGAAAACAAAGCCTCCGATGAGAACTGTGTGCTAAAAACACTCTTATTTAATTCACCTGTACTGTTTTCACTATTTTTGCCTTAAAAATTGGGTAGCCACACCATACACAAACAATTTCAGTTAAAGTTTTATTCATTATTATATATTCTGATTCTAATTTCGAAAAACTCTACCTACTATATGATCGCGTATAGACCTTTTGCAAGATTTTTCTGATATTTTTTCAAAATATTATAATTAACCATTTCAGATCCATCAGTATAGTAAACCTAAGAGGCTGTTATAGTAAACCTACAAGAATTCTTGTATATAATTATAACGCCTGTATTGCGTGTAGAATAATAATTCCAGTAGCAATATTTTGGAGAATTGGAGAATTAAATTATTCAGCAATGGTTCGAGAACTCTCAAAAGTCAAAAACCTTCTTCCAATGCAATCACAAAAATTATACGCTTCAATTAAAATGTAGTGAAGCAGAATGTATGTAATGAGGGCAATAACATCTGCTGAACAGGTACGCATATCCCCCGTGCTAGACACTCAATCAGACAATGCAGTTTACCCAAAGTGGTACGATTTCATATTCAGCCAATGACTGTCACATTAGCACGATCCTCTAAAAATGTGGGGGAAATGTTTTATTCTTTTAAAGCAATACAAAATTTTCATCTCAATCTACTCATTTAGCTTTCCGCCACAAAACCTTGAACTTAATTTCAATCTTTTTTCTAGAGTCACTACTGTATATTTCACCTCTAGCAAACTTATTGTAAGTGTATCCCACGGTGAGCTTGGTAAAGTTGGCATTCCTTGCGAGAAGCAAACGTTAGTGATAAGTTGCAGTACAAGGTTGATAGATTACCAGGTTTGGCCAATCTGCTGTGGTGAAAAACAAAATTGTGCGAACAATTTCGGCTGCCACGTCACAAGGCCCCCTGCAGCCAAGGATAATAGATTTATCAGGTTTGGCCAATAACTATGGTGAAAAATATAATTGTGAGGAGAACCCCCGCTGCCACGTCACGAATCATCACCAACCGAACTCTGCATGATCATTTCACACATATTCACACACTCGTCAAATCAGTCGTTCTTCAGAGAGCAACGAAGTGGCAATGTTAATTTTTCTCGTATATCGCTAACAAATTCTTAGATTTTTCGGAAACAAACCGATCATTTCACCATGCTCTGTAGCCGATTTCTACTCGCTTGATTTACACGAATCCACACACTCCTTCGTTCAATCGTTATTCAGACGGCAATAAAGCAACATGAGCAAACACTGTCGTCTATCACTAAAACGATCTCAGTTTTTTCGTAAACGAACCGCTGTCATGACCCCAGTGACGTCAGCAAATTAGCTGGTACTTTCAAATTCGCTGAGCGCCGGTTAATGGTCTGATCTTGGCAACACTTTATGAATTATTTTCACCATGGTTTCAGTCAGTTTATTAACAAGCCCTTTCCGGCACTCCAATTTTCAATTACATTTAACTATTGTTGGAATCTAGAAGAGATTGTGTCCTCACTCCAGCATACAATGTAGATATTTAGATGACTAAGTTGCTAAACTATTTATACTTGGCTCTTAAGTAAACACCTTTACGTAGGTATAAAAATTTATATATCCATGGATATTTATATATTCTCTTTAGGGATATTATTATCATTTTATATTTATCATTATTGCCATAGATTAGTCACGGAACTCAAACATACATACACACACTCACAGCCATACCCTTTTGAAGGCTCACGCACTCTGCTTACTATCAACTCCTCTTATTTTCTTTTTCATTGTCTTTCGCTGTCAAATTTCCTGCCATGTAGCATTTGTCCACTTTGGTTTGACCGTTGATGCCACCGTAGCGAATTATAATTGCCTATTTATGTAATATGCTTGGGTATTGTCGCAATTACCTTATTTAGTATTTTATTGCATTGTCCAAATGTTTATATTTTCATTTATGTTTTGTTGCGTTATGAATACCTGCCTTATTGCAAAAGTGAATGTGAAATTGCGACATTTGTGGATGCTTGAAAGTGGACATAATCCATTTGGATATGACCATGAAGTCTCGCAATATCTTTAGCGTTAAATTGGATGCTTCCTGATGGTTAGTTTTTGCATTTCTTTCTGTCATAAACATAACTAATTTAAATGCATTGGGGAATGATGGTAACATACACATATGCATATGTATATGCATGTATAGGAGAGTGTATTTGGGTATGTCAGTATTAGAAATGGTTTGCAGTTTTTGTGAATTTTTCTTCATATACATATAGGGTGAAATTGTAATTCTTATCATAGCAAACATCAAGGGATCAACACACATACATATGTATTTCTGAATTTTAAAAATTCTTTAAGGGCTAATTTTTAGAAACATTTCCAGTATACAGTTTTATAACCGATTGAATTTTGGTTAAATAAAGTGCTAGTTTTAAGTTGCTCAAAAATTGAGTGGCTTTAAAAAAACTTTTGCCGAAGGTTTTTGGTGTTTTCTTCCAAATGAAAGAAATGTCGCACTTTTTGAAAATAAATATGGAGATTTCCACAACACTGCCAGCAAAAACAATATTACACTTACAACTTATTACTTACAACTCCATTATACCCAAATTCAATGGGCTACAGAACTGCGCACTCGAAATTTTTCTAAAAATGCTTATTAAAAAGTTTGAGATTAGCGGGAAAATTTATTGAATTTTCTTAATTTGCACAAAGTTTGTAATTTGATTTTATATATATTTTATAGGAGAATGAATTATATATGTGCATGAAAAAATTATTAAAATTAAATGAGAAACAGATGAATTATCAAAAATTATCAATAAGTCTCAGTGCTATAGTTATTTAACGCATTTTATTTATGCTGAGTTCTGGCGCTGCTTCCCTCCGTCCCGAAACTTTAAACGCATTCTTTTTAGTAGAATGCCGTCGGAGATTGATATTATGCCCACAAGTCAGAAATTATTCAGATACGCTATCGAGCTATTCTATGTCAAATAATCCAAGTATATTGGATATGGTCTCCAGTAAAAAACAGGTCTTTAAGTAAAAAAACGAAATAAACTAAAATAATTAAAAAAGGAATAATTTTAGATTTATTCAATGTTAAAAATTTTTGCACAGAATTTTTTAAGTGAAATGTTTTCGTTTTTTTAACATTTTTAAATGTTTTTTTTATTTTTATTGGTAAAATATACTTTTTAAAACAACTTTTTTTATTTGAGGAAAATATCTCCTAAAGTTTTTTTATTACTAGCTGAGACTGTGCTCTGTAATCCCTGAAAGTTTTCCACTATGAACTTAACTTTTCGAGTTATATGCAAATACCTACAGCAAACCAGTGAAAAACACCCTGTTTCTGCTCGATTGATTTGCAAATGCGTGTTATAGCCAAGACAAACGTCATCGTTAAGCGGGACTAACGGCATAGTTAATTCTGATTAAAATTTTAGTGTAACAGAAAGTTGTCACGCGGATTAGTAAACAGCTGATTCGTTTATTGGAAAGTTGTGTCAGTAAACGATGGTATTAGCAGACCTGATACTGAGAAATAATTATTTATTAAAAAAATCTTAAATTGCAATTTCTCAAACTGCTCCGAAATATCCAAATAATTAATGTAATTTTGAACGTGTTAATGCAAACTAGCCTTGCATCCAGTCTTTCTTGTTCCTCTCTTTAAAAGTTTCATTACTTTTCATTCACAATAGATATTAACTGTCATTTTTCGGCAAATTTCCCTAATCGTCTGCAATTATGAGAAGTCTAGTTGACAATCCACTTTAGATGCACTTAATTCCTGAGTTGATTCCGAATTAAGTCGGTAATACCGATTATAGACTAGAAAGATGAGGGCTAAAGTGAGTGTAGTGTGCTACATGGAATGACTATTGCTGAAATAAGAACCGAAACCAAATACTCGTAGTACCAAATGTGTTGCAAAATTATGTTAAAATAATAGGCTACTCCAGAGGTAATCAAGAAACTCATTTGATGAAGTTATATTGCATCACTAATTGGAAGGTGACTTTGTTAATTAAAAGATCGAAACATTGAATAATATATCTTCTTCTTTCATAGCGTTACAACGCGGGGTGCGTCAAAGCTTCCTTCAAAATGCTCCTCCAAAGCGGTCTATCTTGAGCTGTTGCTGCCTTTGGCCTTCACGCCCATTAGCTTTCCTGTCAAGGCTTTCTTCACGGTACAGTCAACAGGCATACGGATAACATTACCTAGCCATCTTATGCGTTGCGACTTAGCAAAACGCACAGCTGTCTCGTTCTGAGTTAGATCGTTCAGTTCCGAGTTCAATCGGATTCTATAGGTACCATCATCCATTCTTATTAGGCCAAAAATCTTTCTTAAAACTTTTCTTTAAATGCGAGCAATCTGAGCACAATCATCAACCTTAAAAGTCCATACCTCACAACTACATATATGTTAGGATTGGTCGAATAAGAGTCTTGTACATAGTGAACATTGTAGCTTTAGACAAAGTCGGGAATAAGTACAGGTGGGCGTAATACGCTTTGTTGGCGGCGTTGATGCGATCCCTGACGGCGGAAGTTGAATCACCGCTACATGCGAACATAACTCCTAGGTATATTACTTAAAATGCTGCACTGCTTCAAAAGAATAGGCTCCCACATGGAAATTTGGCATCTGTGCAGGCCGCCTCGATTTCAACAGATATTTGGTTTTGCCCTCGTTTACAAAAAGGCCAATATCGTTCGGAATTTTGTTAATTTTTAAGAAAATTTCTTTTAAGTCATTCCTATTTCTTGAGAGAATAGCGATGTATCTGCATAAGCACATATTTGGATTGTTTTAGATATCAAGGTACCACCTTTGTTGACCTCCCTTACGACAAAGTGCAGCATGAAATTGAATATGACTGTTGATAAGGCATCACCTTGTTTTACACCTGTTTCAATAGGGAACGACTCTGTGAGCTTCCCTTGAATGATCACTTTTGCTTGTGTATTTGTGAGCGTTGCGCTAACGAGCCTTATTAGTTTGGCAGGTATTCCAATAATAAGCAATATGTTGGATCCTATCTCTGTTAACACTGACGAAGGCTTGTTTGATATCAACGAAGAGGCAGTGAACATCTAGCCCGTATTCATAGTGTTTTTCAAACAGGCTAAGAACAAAACATTGGCCGATTGTAGACTTGCCTCTATGATATCCGCATTGGCAGTCTTCAATTATTCTTTCAGCATATTCGTTGATTCGTTCGTAGAGAACATTTGTAAAGAGCTTGTAGGCCGTGTTAAGCAGGAGATACCACGATAATCATCGCATACTCTCTTATCAACTTTTTTGTATACTGGGAAGATTATGCCTCCTAGCCAATCAGATGGTATGGATTATTTTTCCCATGAGTCTATTATTAAATGGTGGAGGCACTTTCTCCTTCTTTCAGGAGTTCCGTCGCTATAGAGTCTTCGCCGCTTGCCTTTCCATTTCGAAGCTTTTTTAAGGGCCACGATAATTTCGTCAAATTCTGGTGGAGGGATGATGTTTTCAGCTGTAGCTATAGGCCCCCAAGGTGAATGCTCTTCTTGATGCTTATTATTTGGAAGATTGTCAAAATATTGTCGTCATCTTTCTAAGATTTCTTGGTCAGCTTGTAATATAGGGTGTTTTTTTAGAGGTTAGGTTTTCAAGATGAAATAAAACGTATATAATATAATGTTATGGCCAAGAATTTAGCTTTATTATAAAGATAAGGATTTGCCATTATGTTTTAAAAATGATTTCGGGCAAGTGGCCGCCGCGGCTGGCTCGAATAAATTCCAGCCGAGAGGCCCAATTTTCGACCACTTTTTGCAGCAATTGGGGCCGTATGTCAGCAATAGCGCGCCGAATATTCTCTTCCAAGACGTCAATCGTCTCGGGCTTATCTGCGTAGACAAGCGCCACAAGAAATAGTCCAGCGGTGTTATATCGCACGATCTTGGAGGCCACGCCACAGGTCCACGGCGCGAGATAATGCGCTCACCAAAAGTTTCCTTCAATAAATCGATTGTTGCGTTGGCTGTATGGCATGTAGCGCCGTCTTGTTGGAACCAAAGGTCGTCCACATCAACATCGTCCAATTCAGGCACGAAAAAGTCATTAATCATGGCTCTATAGCGCTCTCCATTGACTGTAACATTATGGCCGGCTTCATTTTTAAAGAAATATGGACCAATGATTCCCTCTGCCCATAGAGCAAACCAAACAGTGACTTTTTGAGGATGTAACGGCGTCTCAGCAATGGCTTGTGGATTTTGTTCACTCCAAATGCGACAATTTTGCTTATTGACATACCCATTCAACCAAAAGTGAGCTTCATCGCTGAACAAAATTTTCTTGTGAAAATCGGGATCGGTGGCCATCTCGTTTTGGTTCGATTTGCAAACGTTGTTCAGGTGTAAGTCTATTCATTATGAAATGACAAACCAAACTGAGCATAAATCAAGTGACAGCTGTCAAAAAGACCATCTACGAAAAAAGTAGTGCCAACTTGAAAACCTAACCTCTAAAAAAGAACACCCTTTATATCACCATTTTCAGATAAGCAAATATTTATTCTAGGCTGAAATACTGTCGTTTGGTTTTTAATTTTCCGATAAAACTGAGCCGCGTTACACTTGCATTTAATTCTATTTCCTTAATTTCTTTTTTTATCCTTTTTTCTTTTTTATTTATAACTTTTCTAGCTGCCGATCTTTTTGAAACATATTCCGCTCGCGCTCTGCGGGTGCCGCTCGTTATAAAGTTGCGCCAGCTTTAATTTTTGGGGCTGATAAGCTCTTTACATTCATCATCAAACCATTATTTTTTGGATTGTTTCGGTAAGTACCCAAGCACCTCCTTGGCCGAGCTAGATATGCTTTTTGCTACTGCTTTCCATTCCTCTACAGCATGATTTGGACTAAGTTCATCCAATTGCGCACTCAACGTAGATTGGAAACTGATTTTAATTTCTTTATCTGAGTAAAGCTTTTCTAAATTATATTTTTCTCTCTTGAAGTTATTTTTAGACGCAACAACTGCCAAACGCTGCCTTAATCAAATTTTTATCAAATAATGATCAGAGGCGCAGCAATCTCCTCGGAGTGAACGAACGTCAAGTACTGAGATGGCATGCCTCCTGTCTACCAGCACATGATCTATCTGGTTAGCTTTCCGACTTCCAGGGATTTTCCACGTTTGTTTGTGGATGCACCTGTGTTGGAAAGAACTACTACTGATCCATAAGTTCGTCCCCTTAGTATAACAATAGCCTATGTGCTCATAGGCTATTATTTTTTTATTGAATTTTTGGATTCTCCATCGTCGATTTTATATGTGGTCAAAATTTTCTCAAATTTTAGTTCCACAAAGTGGGTCAAAACGTCAGTCAAAAAATAATAAATATTTACAGACATAACGAGATTTGAGTGAGAGCTACTTTCGACAAAAAGTTTGAAATTCATTTTCTCAAAACATCAAAAAATGTATAGGCTATTTTAATACTAAGGGGACGAGTTATTTTCAGTTGCAAAGTTTATTAAGTATTGGCCATTATCACTAGTAGAATTGTGTAGAGAGTGCATCCCAGAGTTCTCTTTCACAAACTCTTCCTCGCCGATTTTAGCGTTAAAGTCGCCCAGTAATATTAACATACCGGAGCCAGCGATTTTATTGCACTCTTTAGAAAGCAAATCGTAAAAGGCATCTTTTTCTTCATTTTTTGCAGCTTCAGTTGGAGCGTATATTGAAAATATTGGCACCGCTTGGAATTTGCCTTTCAATTTAAGGATACATAGTCTATCAGTTACGGGCTGAAAGAAAATCAGACTCTTTCTTATTTTCTTGCTGACATAAAAACCAACTCGGTTTGCTCCGTTTTTTCGCTTCCGCTTAAAAACAACGAATAGTCTCGCTTTTGTATTTCTCCGACATTTTTCCATCGAGTTTCTTGCAAAGCTAACACATCAAAACTGTATCGCATTATATTCGGCAGCAATTTCCGCCATTTTTTTCAGGTTGCAACATAGTGCGTACATTCCATGAACCGAATTTTACATCGTTGTCCTTTACACGTTGCGTGAGTCGTCTATAGATGGGGTTGTACTTTATCCGAGACTTTTGTGAAGGTGTAATGACTTATTGTTTTTTTACGTGAAATGGGGGTGTCAGCTCTAAGTCCATGTGCCTTTCAGCAAGTTTGCGGCAGGAATTTTTACCTGCGCAGGGCGACAGCATTTGCTCAGCGCCAGGGTGTTAGGTTATCCCGCCCTTACTCGGTCGACATTGCCTCGTTGGTGATAACAGGGGGCACCAAGTCTAAAATACGGTGGGTGAGGTTGCCATTTGAAGAGGAGAGGCTATAGATTTCGCATCACTTTCCCATACCCCCATTGAATAATACAGTGAGGGGCAAACTCCATTCCCTATTTTTTTTTCATATTATGTGAAAAATATGCAACAGATTTAAGTTTAATCGGTTTTGTTAACTAATGTTAATCGATAGAATTCGATTACACTATGTGTGAAATAGCTTTGCGATAATATACGCTGAAATTGCGTATCGTCAATGTCGTTGCGTTGGCTCCCGGTGAGCGTATATTCGACCGGGCGGGCGCGACGTGGACACAATCTTGCTGCTGCACGCACCTATCCACTTGGTGGAACACTTACAGTTTCCGCTTCTGCTACAGTGAAAGCGCTTTACGTTGATCATACGTTGTAGCAGGAGATCTGCTGGAGATGCTGGAAAGACGGTGTGGCCGCGAACTGTGAACATGTCTGTCCCAGATTTACCGCTGCTGCTACGGCCGCCACATTCGTTGTTGCCGCCGACAAGTAGGGATGCAGGCGCTGTGATCGCAAATACTGATGTCACGCAAATGTTTGCCTTTTTCTTTAACGCAAAGTTGAGCTCGTTTTTCTGCATTTTCCATGACTTTTTTTAATGTATCTGGTCCTATGGCTGCGATTTTTGTCGAATATTTTCTTTTAAAACTGTAAGTGTCTTCGGCTGGTTAGTGTAAACCTTTCCCTTCAAATATCAACACAGAAAAAAGTCGGGAGCAGTTAAGTCAGGTGAACGCGGCGGACTGGTCACCTTTTTTTGACACTAATCGACTTGGAAAAAAAGCTCCTGTAAAAGCTCCTGTGCAATGGTGATATTGATGTTTGATCTAGCTCTGCGGTGTATAATTGGACGTGGCACATTACTGAGAATACCAGTAGATTTAAATTTAGCATATAATGCACGAATTGTCTTAGGATCAGGTGCTTTTTTCCGAGGAAATTTTGCACGAAACGCGCGTTGAGTCAGAATAATTGAGTTCTGATTCTTAATGTAAAGTTCGACGATTTCAGAACGTTCGACAGGTGTATACTGCGACATGGTTAGAATTCTACTGACGTCTACTTTTTAAAATGTCATACTTTAAGCCGCATTTACGTCTACGTCAAAAATTATGGCCAGTTTACATTAGGGAATCGAGTTTGCCCCACCCGTTATATAGCATTTTTAAAAAGAAACCAACGGCCAGAATAACATTTCTTTTTTTTTCCTAAATTATACTTAGTGAGTCTCATACGATTTGGCGCGCTTAGGCCGAATTTCGTCTTATACAATTTGTGTGGCTCTTGATTTTGCACAATATAAGGGGAGTCATAGATTTTAAGTACATAATTAGATAAATATGAGAAAGGGTTTGACGTCCACATGAACGTTGGCTTAACTTGGTCATTTAATTAAATTCAAATATATCTTATCTCGCCTTAACAATATTCCAAACTTTACAAGCTATGTAATATGTTGAATATACCGATATCTTGCTTTTACATAGAAGCCTGTTCATATCCTGCACCTCTTTATGCAAGTATATAATACCATATGTACACCTGTGTTCGCAATAATAGTAGCGCGACATAATGGATGGACTTGATATTTGTTTTTTATTTATTTAATTTTTTTCAATTTTTTTATTTAGTTTATAATACAAAAAAAGCCATATAATTTAAAATTTCAAACCTTGTACAAAATTAAAAAAAATCAAAAGCAAATCAAAAATCTGAGTATTCGGTTTTGTAGCCCATTCAATTTTAGTACAATATAATATTGTGTCAGTTAAAAACTGCAAAGACCGATCCTTAAACTGTAATTGTAAAAAATATTAATTGAAATATTTTCAACTTCAGCTAGAGCAAATCGACAAATATAACAGCTTCATTTTTCGCATCCACTCCGATTCCATGAATTTCAACGATGATTTCGATTCATTTTTCATACACTTACCAACAATTTCGATGAAGTTTTCAGTGATTACTGATTTTGGGCGGCCCGTATGTTCATTGTCATTTACCTATGTCCTCACAACCATCTCTGAAACGTGAAAACAACTCACTCACTCTCTGGCACGGGATAGATAATCATAGCCATAAACTTTTTTCATTAAATCAAATGTTTCGGTAAACGTTTTACCGATTTTAAAACAAAATTTAATATTAGCTCTTTATTCGAAACTCATTTTTGTACCGATGACACAAACATACTGACACTTTCGACGCAATAACCAGATGAACCGAATGTCATCAAGCTTTCGCTGGAAGTCCGCTAGGAATGGAACTTTTAACGCACTAACACATTAAAAATTTGGCGCCATCAAAACCATCTTTATCACGCCAGTCTTGTTTGGACTTCACCTTATAGAACAGTTTGGAAACTTTCCTGAGATCAATAAATATATTATTCCAGTTACACCTGAAGAAGTTGGTAAGTTAATAAATGAAATGAAGCTTAAAAAGTCCCCTGAATTTAATTACGGCTGCAGTCTTCGTAATCTGTCGAAAAATAGCATTGTTTATTTTACCAGCTTATTTGATAAATGGCTCAGCTTTACGTACGTACCTATATACTCGTATATTGAAATTCGTGGAAGGTACCATGATACCTAAGCCTGGTACATCTCCCAACGGAGTGTCCCCTTACGAGCTAATATCTCTGTTACAGATAATGTCGAAACTTTTTGAAAAAATACTTCAAAAACATCTACTCTTTGAAAATAAACATCTCATTCTCATTCGCCAAATTGGTTTCAGAAAACAACATCCAACGCTCGATCAAATACACAGGGTCATAAGTAACATAGAAAGCTATGGAAAGGAAAAAAGTGTGCTCAGCCGTTTTTCTTGACCTACGCTTCTTGACACCGCATCTATAAAATAAATAAAAATCGTTAATAAAAAAAGTTAACTGTTCGATTTTTTTTATGGAGGAAACGCACAAGACCACCAGCAAAACACAAAATTATCAAAAGGCTACGCGAATTTTAACCTACGTGAAACTTGCACTTCAATGGTCAAAATTCAATGGCCTAAAAACTTCATTCTTGAAATTTTGCTTCAAATTCTGTTTGAAACAGTTTAATTAAAATTATGCACAAGGTTTGAAAACTTAATTTAAATGATTTTGTTTGTATAAAATATTTAAAAAAAATATAAATAAATAAATAAAGACAAAGAACTTCAAATCCCGATTAAGGGGGCAGATACCTTTAAACGGCCATATTTTCCCTGATTTTCATTAAAATTATTTTAAATGAAGAAGTCAATATATTTCTTTCAAAATTGGCATTCAGTTTATTTATATATTAAAATAATATAAATTTTTTTTATTTATTTTAATCATTTAAAATGGCGGATATACACTCAATTCTTCCAGGAAGGTCGCAGCGGGGCTTAATTTTCTAATTCATAATTTCTATTTATATGAATTAAAAAAAATTAAAAAAAAAACAAATTTCGCGGAATAAAATGCTTAAAAAAAATGAATTTTGGGGCAAATTTTTCTACTATTTTTGCTTCGAAAAAATTTGTTTTCGAACATTTTTCGAAAACTTGTAAATTCACATAGTTCGGTCAATAACTTTCGAGTTACCGTGTACGCCAATTCGAAAAATATTGTTTTGAGAAATACGCGTCTAAAGTCGTCAATGTAACTATACCTTTCCCAGCGCTCAAACGCAAAGAATAGAGGCGTCACGGTTGACGATCTATAATATAAGAAATACTTAAATTTACGTTCTAAAATTTTTTTGACATATTCTTAAAGGATTATATTAACATTTTATGAAAAAAAATTTTTTTTTTTCGAATTTTTACAGGTATCTTAAGCATCTATGGGGAAAAACAGGACAATACCTTAACTGAAGAAAGTGCATACATACAAACCTGTTTCAACAAGAACTCAACAATGAGCCTGAACCGACCCTGGAGGAACTCGAAAGAGGCGCGTACACCCTTTTTGCGTGTTTTGCCAAGCTCCTGCTCCTATTTGTGGCGTGCGTTTTGATGTTGTTCCACAAATGGAGGGACTTACAGTTTTTTTATGAAGAGGACATCGTGAAATACGTCAGGTCCCAAAGACTGGGCCATATTACGCGTATGAGTGATAACCACCCCCAGAAATTAATCGTGTCATATAACCTGATAGCATCTAAAGCACGAGGACGCCCAAGACTAACATGATTTGAACAAGTTCTAATGGACCTGAGGACACTGGGTGTTACAAACAGGGGAACTGAGGATCGAGAGCGCGATGCATCGAAACGAATCGCAAACGAAGCTAAATCTCACCCCGAGCTGTAAAAACTGTCCGATGATGCTAATGAAATAAATAGTCTAAACTTTGCAACAATATGAACATAGGTACTATTATTGTGAACACAGGGGTATATGCACACATTTAATTAGATATATACTTACATAACGCTAAGAATCTTCATATTTGTGTTGATACGCAGTCAGGTATTCATTTTCACCACAACATTAGCCTGACATTAACAATTTGTATATATTTGTACAATGCTCGCCACAACGCCCAAAGATATGCAATGAATGAGGTTTCTGCAAGCATGTTAAGCTCACATTTTCACGAGCTACTGACTTGTAAAATTAGCCATAAGTAAACCAGCACTCATGTACATACTCGTAATTGTAAAGTCACAGTTTCTGTTACTCTTTTGAGAGGATTTATTTGACCAAAATTGTATTACAAAATTGTCAGCACCTGAACATTATCATAATTGCAACATGACCACATTAATGCTTATGATTGTAAACACTGCGGAATAAGAAACAATTTGCTGCTAAGGTACACCAGCTGGTCTATGTTTGAAGAAGTAAAGAGTGAAGTTTGAACACTCGACTGTATTTTATCATCACAAATTCATTGTTGGACTACCGACTTTTTACACAAACTGTTTCTTACCTTCGAAGTTAAGTTGTTGCTGTGTTTCCTGGAAGACTCAAGTTGTTGCTATGATTGTGCAAGCATGTGCTGGTTACATGTTAATGTCGAGACGATTAATGCGTGCTTCTGGCGAAGATACATCTACATATCTACACACATGGCTAAGTAGGTACTTAACTCGTTATAAGATTTTGAGTTAAGTAAACCTATTTGAGGCAAGTTATACTCTTATTAACAGATAATCATATGAATTTTGTAATTTTTGTGCATTTAATTAAAAATATATCTTAAAACTACATCAAGTTTAGTTGTGTTAAATGAGCGGCAAAGGAAAAATATGAATTTTCAATAGTAATTTATATAACACCTTCACCAAAAATATCCCGGAATATATTCAGAAAATTCAAAATTCAAGCTTATTCCTCAAAAGGGATATCATCGGCCTCAATGTACTCCCCATCAACTGCAACGCACTTATGCCAGCGTTTGATCCGGCTCTGGAAACATTTGTGGACCTCTATTTTCGGTATAGCCACCAGAACAGTTTTCGATTTTTCCATTACTGTCTTTCTGCTGTTAAAACGCGTTCCCCATAGTAGTTTTGTGACTCGATCAAACAAAAAAAATCGAATAAAATGGTGAATCCGATAGGTATTGGATACTACTCATTTCGTTCTTAAAAAAATGCATGGCACTGTGCGACGGAGCGTTCTCGTGGTACAAAATTGCTTCACGTGAACGTCTCACGACGCCCAAATAATAGTGATCATTAACTGACTGACTTCTGTTGGTGTACAATATCGTCGTAATCCATCGAAATCCTGAACATCACTTTCTTTTTTGGACGAAAATGACGTAGTTTTTTTGGTCTGGATTCATTCGGAGCCCTCCACTCACTCGCCTGATATTTTGATTGCGTGTCGTACTCATAAGCCCACGTCTCGTTTCCAGCATGATGCGTGTGATGAATGTTGTGGCGGAATCAGCCCCAAATCATTGGAAATCGTGGCAGCTCGGTCCCTTTTTGCATGGAATTCAGGTCCTTTAGGAACAACTTTACAGCAACACGACGTAAACCCAAATCATCAACTGCAATATCCTGAACAGATCCATAAGCAATGTTCAAGTCCTCTGCCAGCTCTCAGATGATTAATTTGCAGTTATTGAACAACTTTCCTTTCACTTTATTGATGTTTTCTTCAGTTTTCGATGTCGATTGCCAATGCGTTCGTTATACTCGTTAAAGTATAACTACAGTTTTCCAACATCTCTAAAATTTTCACACCATTGAATCCTTCTTGAATGGAAAATTTAATACAAACTCGTTATTGCAATTTCAAATCTATATTTAAAACTGAAAAAAAAAATCGAAAACATGTGCAGAAGTAGTTTTATTCAAGGCGCTGTAACTTTTACAAATGTCAAGCAATGGCGATAAAATTTATGTAAGAATGTTAATCAGATATATACAACATAATAAAAAAAACTCTAATCAGTTGAATTAGAGCGTCACCTGGCGGTTGTTCCGGGAACTTTTTGATCAAAGTATTATTTCCGCAGCTAAATACCAGCCGGGAGTGGTTGTTGTTTTTATAGCAGATAAATATCCTCATATTTACATGTACCTATACTCCTATACATGTGACATGTGCAGAAGTGACATTCCTGGGCCGGATAAAAATCAGGGTCGTTCCGATGACGTGGAACCGATCTTTGAGCCGAAAGCGGTCCTTAATTCTGCTTTACAATAGTATTTTAGTTAAAAATTCTAGGAAAAATATGAAATTAAGTCTAAAATGCCTAAATTCTTTTGCGTCTCAATTCTGTATATTATTAATTCTCTAAAAACAAATGAATGTAATTAATATTTTGTGTATAAAAATTCTGTATACAAATTTATTTTAGGATAAATTATGTTTTTTAAAGTACTGTAAAGAAAAAAAAAAATACCAGTCTAACGGTTAGACGCGATAGAAGTGAAACCTTCCGTAAAACAAACTGAGAGAGAATGAGACGAAGGCAGCATTAGGAGCGGGATAATTATAGGTTCATTATAATATTGCTATAAAGTTCATATTTTATTCATCCTCAATGTTTTCAATTTCAACAAATGATATGAGTGGCTTATGATAGCTAAAATATGATACAAATGCTTTGGTTTCGATGTTGTCAACATATCTTTGAGATACCGTGTCAATTGTTGTTTTTTTCTGTCGATATTCACGACACTTTTCTGCATTATTTTTCGGCATAATTGCGGTAAACATTTAAAAATGAAAATATTTACGAATATAAAAATACGGACGCAATACAGCACACGCGGTTGCTATTATGAGCGTCGTAGCGCGTATATTACACAGACGTACTAACATACACACAAACATTCGTAGGACGCTTCCCAGCAGAATTTATTCAAGCGCTTCTCTAAACTTCACTTTTGAAGCGCTACCTTTTCACTTCCAAACACGATGAAAAATAGACACTTGGTTGTGTCGTTTATCGTCGGCTTTTTTGAACCAAACGATTACCGCAAAGTGCTTCGTATACACTACCTAATGCGCAGAAAATCAGCAAGCGCTTATTTGGAGCATACTGAAACAAACATATGTTTCTGGCATTTTGTTTTCATTTTTTGAGTTGAGAAGTTCAGTTTTCTGCACGTGCGTGTTTCTTGCGACTTACAGAATAAATAAATTAATAAAAATAGGTCAATAAATTGAAATATTGTAACCAAATACGTGTGGTTTATTAATAAATGTACAAAGTGTTAAATTCTCAAATTCAGATTGGTTTGGATTAGAAGTGGGAACTTTCCAGATTTTTTCCAATTCTTGTTGGCTTGGCGTTTTCAAGGTGAGTACAGTATATTTCTGTTGAAGTATAAATTAGATATAAATATATCCCATTTGCTATACCTATTTAACATCTGGTAGGTAAATATTCACTTGGCAAAAACTCCTGGCATTAGGAGCCAAACAGTGTGCTGCATTTTTGGCATATTCCTAGGTGAGCAGAGTGCATTCCGGTTTAGTACAGCATAGGTATACATCTCATTTCAAAACCAGACTTTACCACTTTTAATTAAAGTGTTATTTTGCAGGAAAGTAAGTGCATCAGACAGGTAAAATGAGTTATGCGCTTTTGGGCTATAGCAAAAGACATTTTAAGCGGCTTGTAGCCAAAGAATTGAATGGTTTGAAAACTGTAGACGAGGAAGCCCCGAAAGATTCATCAAATCGCTCTAATTTAAGCAACGATACGAAAAATGTCGAAGTCAATGGAATTTCTGTTCCGGAAAATCCAGAATACGAGAGGATTCTTATGCCTTTAATGCAACCGTCATTCGATATTATTTCGGGATTTAAAGAATGGATGGTGAAGCATAAAATAAGGCGAGCTGCTGTTAATGATATGCTTGTTTTGTGTAAAAAATCTGGTCTTAATGTCCCCATTTCGACAAGTGGTCTTTTCGAGAAACAAGCGATTTGTACGCGTCAAGTAAAACCTGGAGAATATTTTCATTATGGGTTAGAGCAGGGCATTAAAAAATGTTTACAGTTAGAAGTTCCTCTGGGTCAAAATATTTTAGAATTAGATATTGGTATAGATGGGCTTCCTCTATATAAAAGTTCTTCGAATTCCTTATGGCCAATTCTCGGATCAGTAGCGAACCACACCAATATGTCTCCATTTTTAATTGGGTGTTACATTGGGAAAAAAAAACCTGAAGATATTAACGATTTCCTATTTGATTTTGTTCAGGAATTTTTGGTATTACAGGAAAGAGGTATTGAGCTGGGATGCTCCACAGTGTTTATTAAGCTACGAGCAATTATATGCGATGCTCCCGCTCGCGCTTTCGTTAGCGGAACAGTAGGTCATACTTCTGCCAGTGGATGTTCCAAGTGCACTCAACAGGCTATGCAAAAAAGTGAATGTTCCAATTGCACACAACAAACTTTACAAAAAAAGAAGCGCTTGACATATAGCGTAACAGTTGAGAGCTTAAGAACGGACGACGACTTCAGGGCAAGAAGGGACCCACAATTCCATTTAAAAATGTTTATACACAATGAACATATTTTAGAAAAGTTAAATGTTAGAATGATCAGTCAGTTCCCTTTGGACGTGATGCATCTTATTGACTTGGGGGTTGTTAGAAAAATGCTACTTTTGATATGGAATGATAAACTATGTAGTGGAAAGATTCAGAAGATTTCAAGAGAAAGAAAACAAGATATGGATAATTTTTTCTTATCTTTAAGAAACTGCATTCCAAAGGAGTTCCAAAGGAAACCACGTTCCTTCAATGAGCTATGCCGCTGGAAGGCTACAGAGTTCAGGCTAGTAGTTCTATATGTAGGTCCTGTTCTTTTTAAATGTGATACCTTGTACACACATTTCCTTCTACTTCATTCTTCTTATAGACTTATTTCATCTACTAAATGTCGAGCTAATTTAGATTGTGTGCAAAGTATGTTGGAGGTATTTGTTCATAATTTTCAATATATTTATTGCGAAAACAAAGTAAGCTATAATGTGCATAATCTGCTTCATATTGCAAGTTGTGTTCAACTGTTTGGAAATGTTAATTCATTTTCAGCCTACAAGTATGAAAACTATCTACAAGTGCTGAAAAAAGATTGCCGAAAGCCCAACTTTATATTACAACAAATTTGTAACAGAATTAATGAACGAAACGAAGTATCAATTAAAAATAGAATCGGCATGGGGAAGAAAATAGTTTCTCATAGGTTTGCGTACTCAAATTCCCCTTTATATACAAGTTACAACTTCAACGAATTCTTTTTGAGTATCGATGCACCTGATTGTTATTGCTACTTCAAACCATTTGTGCCTATAAAAATTTGTGGTTTTTTCAAAGATAAGGCAGGTCGGGAATATATTGTAGGAAGGGTTTTTCTTAATAAAAGTAGTTTTTTCACTGAACCTGTACATTCAATGTCGTCGTTAGGGATTGCATATGTAAGCAATCTCAGTGATAATGAAGAAATATTTGCAATCACAAACTTAATTAGCAAATGTATTTTTTTGCCAATAGGGGATAGGGCAGTCATTGTACCAATTTTACATTATTTCTAAAAAAGGGTGACCACTTGAAGAATGAAGGGAATGAAGAAGAGTTTTGTAACGAAGGCATCGCAAAAGGAAATGTTCTGCGATTCAGATAAGGTGAATAACCAGCTAAAAGCAAAATGTGCAAAACTTGGTAAATATCATTACGGTCCTTTTTATTTTAATACCTAATTTTTATTAAAATTGTATAC
This sequence comes from Anastrepha obliqua, assembly GCF_027943255.1. Lineage (NCBI taxonomy): Eukaryota > Metazoa > Arthropoda > Insecta > Diptera > Tephritidae > Anastrepha > Anastrepha obliqua. The sequence goes on along the minus strand of NC_072892.1, from coordinate 95,946,831 downwards.
TTCTTTTGGCAGAACTTGAGAACGAGGAGCTAACTAAGTTCCTGCAAGAGCTAAGAGTAGATATCTCACAATTAAAAACAGATGTATCAACAATAAAAAATAGTACGGCAACCCAAGGTGTGATTCTCGAAAAACTTGTTCAGAAGGTCTTACCAAAAACATCAAATTTAACCATTTTGCCGTTCAAAACGATTGAAGAGATTAAGTCTGCAGACAACATTTTATCGCAGTATCCTCGGGACGAATTGGTATTGCTTAATATTTACCTTGTCATATTAGAACTATTAACTAGTTAGGTATTTATTATAATTTCAGGTGGCATACGTACGCAATACCGTAGGTGTTACTCCGATAAGAAAAATTGTTCCTTTCTTATTTGCTGAATCTACTATGCCTTTCATTAATTGGGATGGTCGTCACCAAAGATTTGCAATCAAATCTCTTCAATTTTTCAACGAAATAGTTTTTCGTACGATATTTGATAAATTATATACTCAATGTCGAAGTATTATTATACATTTACCTTATTTTCATATAACAGGTGCAGTTCAAGGTCCCGATATGGATTTCTCCAAATTTGACAGTGAAATGCGGAAGGGGATCCGATCCGCGAAAAACAAAATGTATAAAAACAAATCCAACCAGTCTTAATTATTTTCGAAGCATATCTTAATCTACCATAATTTATTTTGTATGTAAGACTCAACCTTCATCACATTTTTTTACCATTTTTAAGTTAACCATTTATGAACGTTAATGTAACGTAATGAAAACTTCCTTATTTTAAAATGAATTCCAGTGTCCTTATGTAAAAAAAATTTATTTTGAAACATATATGTATGTACATATATGAACATTAACGTAGCGTAATGAAAACATCCTTATTTTAATATAAATCTCATTCATTTAATTTGTGTAACAAAATACAGAAGTAAATTCTTCGTTAAAAGTATTTTGTATCTTTATAAAAAAAAAATAATAAAACAATAACAACCCAAATTTTTGTTTTAGTTCAATGTAAGTACATAGAAACGTAGGAAACGATGCCCATCTCACTCGCATTATTGGATAACAAAATGATGTGCCTCTACACCGCGGTATTAGCCGCGCATTTGGTGTGCTTCACTCCAGCATAGTTAGATGCATATTCGATGCACATATCCTTCGCATTCTTAGATGCGTCTCTATAGCGCAGTATTAGTCGCGTAGTTGATGCACATCACTCCTGCATTATTAGTTGGCATTTACAAGCGCCTCTTTCACGAATCTCGGGAAGCGTATTATCTGCGCAACATTCAAATGAAAGTGATGCGCCAATTTCCAATGACATGCCAATGGGAAAAGATGCGGTATGTGAAACAAGAGCGATGCGCTTTAACGCATCTACGAAACGCTTCTGAAGCGCTTCCGAAGCGCTTTTCGCCCTATAGGGTTGGTTTGAATTTTTTATACATATGTATGTATGCTATACTATGGCCTAGCCTATGTACGTACATACATATTTGTGTTCTGAACTTCCAGCAAAACAATGCTTATTAATATACCATACACATATGCATCTACATACAACCGCACACACAGGCCACTCACTTTATTCCTGTAAATGCGTATGTCGTCCAAAGCTAAAATTCTATGCCTAGCGACTACAAGAACAAAATGCATTAATAGGCGCAGGCGTAGCGGCCATCATCCTAGTTGCCATAGCGCTGAACAGTCGCGGCGGCGCCGAACAGTTTCAACTATTGTACTGTGCAACAAAAACTCATCATCAAAAAATTGATTTATAAATTCGAGCTCATAGTTCTAAGAGCAAGTACTTTCATTCATAAAACGAGCCGCCCATATGCTAATTTTCTCGACAATTCGAAAATAGTCAATATTGGAATATTTCGCGCAGAATTATTTGCCAATATTCAATTTTTGTCAAGTCGAGTACCCGCGGCTCCGTAAATATGTTTGCACCCATATATGTATGTAAATATATGTTTCTAAATGCTCGACAACCGCAGCTGCCTGTTCAAGGTTACTGTACATTAGGCCGGGTCGATTTGTGGGAAGGCAAAAAAATCGCCCATTGCTCTGTAAAATCATATTCTAGGGATCAGAATAAGAAATTTTGCCGAAGGAACCATACCTCTAAAACGATTTCTGATGTCCCCCAATATGGGTCGAACTTTTTAGTTTCTTTTCTATAACTCACATTCATTCATTTACATATGTTCTGACTAAATAAATTTCTTAAGAGAAAAAAATAGATAATATTATAAATAAATAAAAATAAAGAAAAAACATAGCCATTTAGCTGATTTTTTCATGTAAAGGCCAAAAATGGTGATATTTTGAAATTGGGGGGCATCAGAATTCGTTTTAGAGGTATGGTTCCTTCGGCAAAGTTTCTTATTTTGATCCCTAGGACACGATTTTCATAGAGCAATGAGCGATTTTTAAATCGGCCCGCCCTACTGTACATGCAATGCTGTGCCTATGAATGCGCGCTGGATTTCTTGAGAAATTTTACCGTATGTTTTGCTGTGGCGAAGCACATATGTACATACACACAACATATATACATATATCCGCATATATATATACATACATACATATATAAATTCACAAATTTAAATTTGCTTATGCCATCCTTCTGTGTGCCTGGTAATGAAGCATTTTCTATACATATATATATTACGTATATCTTTTTTCTTCTTCTTTTTGGTGTCGCTTTTTCGTTTCACTTTTTCTCAAATCACTCCCAACGATTCTAAAGAAGTTTTCACTTCAAAAATATATGTTGTGTTTTGAATTAAAAAAATTGTATTTATTAAAAACTTAAAAATAAATAAAAACAATTGGCAATTGATTACTACCGAGCGACTGCCTGCCCGTGCTTTCAATATCCCATAGCGCCTTATAAGGGTTTGATGAGCGCGCAGCAAAACCTTCATATGAGGCTCTGCTCCGGTCACTTTTTGGAATTCTGAATGAAATGTGGTGTAACATCCATAGGTTACACCCTGCAGAATTTCATTTGTAAAGATTTGTTGCAGCATGCTTCATGAAAAAACATTATTCAATTCAAAAATAATAATAGGCGCTTTTCATTCACCACTCCTCTGCTCGCTATCTCTGGGCTCTGCTCACTTAAGAAAAAATGTGCATGTGAAAACGACAACAAAATTATATATCAAGGCTCGCTGCTTTCGAGTTTAGTTATACCTCATAAAACTGGTTTAACTCACTGTTTTCCATGTTGTCAGCTCGATTTAAATACAGTTTTATTAGACCGCGTTCATACAGGGATATTTTTGTTGGTTCCACATGGCGAACTCTCCCTTGGTGTTGCCCGTCGTGTTCTCACACCTTGCAATTGTTAGTTTTTAGTCTAAAGTCAACAACAACATTGAGAAGAACGAGAACACAAACGGTATTGAGCACGAGCAACACAAGTAACGAGTGGAAGCAACAAATGTTTATCTGTAGGAACGAGGTCTTACTAATACTTATTAAGTGCTTCCGAACATATATAATTCTCGGCAACCCTTTTCGAGTGCTATCAACAAATGTTTATTTATACCAGTTGCTGCTTTATCACTTGCTAACGCTAGGCGAATCGAAGAGGCGTAATGTATTATTACTCCGCCCCGATCAGAACAAAATGATATTTTTTTTGTCATTTGTTTTGTTGTTGGCTTCCTTCGGACAAAATAATTCGGTATTTTGCGTTCGCGTACTTTTTCCTTTTATTATCCTTTGGTGAGCCCATTTTCATTAAAGTCTTTCTCAGACTGTTGTCAGAAAAGTAAAGGAATGCGACTTATATATATGTAAGTGTATTACAGAAACCTGGCCGCCGTAGCCGAATGGGTTGGTGCGAGATCACCATTCGGAATTCACTGAGAGGTCGTTGGTTCGAATCTCGGTGAAAGCAAAATTAATAAAAAACATTTTTCTAATAGCGGTCGCCCCTCGGCAGGCAATGGCAAACCTCCGAGTGGATTTCTGCCATGAAAAAGCTCCTCATAAAAATATCTGCCGTTCGGAGTCGGCTTGAAACTGTAGGTCCCTCCATTTGTGGAACAACACCAAGACGCACACCACAAATAGGAGGAGGAGCTCGGCCAAACACCTAACAGAAGTGTACGCGCCAATTATTTATTTTTTTTATTTTTTATTACAGAAACCTAAAGGGTCCACAGAGCTCAGAAGGAGTGCTGCTCATTTGTGGTAAAAGTCATTGGTACGACTTAAGCGATATTTGGAAAAAATAACAAATGAAGTAGTTCTTAAATTTTATTTATATTAATTGAGCTTAATATTAAAGCAAAAACATTCCACAATAACATTAACTGAATATGAAAGAAATATTTAAAAATATTGCACCTATTGAAAAATTGTAAGAATTGAATACAATAATACTTTGGAGAACATAAAACACAACTAAATATAAAACATATTACAATGTAGTTGCAAAAGAACAATAAAGGAAACATTTTGCCACCGCCAACAGTAAACGATAAGTTCCCATGAGGAAAAACTAAACTAGTGGAAAAAAGTTCTGGTTCAGAAATGGTTCGAATTAGGGTATACCCATAAATTTTAGTTAGACAAACATGGCTCAAAGCTCGTGGGTAAGGTGGGCGGAGGTGTGCTTATATATTACGAACATCTGAAGATCTCCTTTTGTTTTTGGTTTCCCGACTGCTAGAGTGTCTTTCAGGCTACATTGAGGGTAATAGGAAAGCCGTGATACTGGACAGTGTGATGTGAAAGCTGGAGATGATATCTACATTTTCACTGAAAGCTAGGCGGTGATGAAATCCCTCAAAGCAATCGATAACCTCTAAGGTAGCCATGAAGTGCAGCAAATCTCTTAATGTGATGGCTGAATTATTTCACTCGAACGTTGAGTGGGTTGAGGGGAACTGCAGGGCCGATGAACTAGCGATAATTGGCACCAAGTAAACTGACGAGTACACAGACAATTAGCTAGAAGTAGAACAAGGTTGTTAGGAAAACACTCTTTTGACTCTTTTATGGTATTATCCGTTGTAGAAATAAAACCTATCCCACGCTTCATAAGAGAGTCTAAATGGTTCCATGATGAATAAACACTGAGGTTCCCGTGTTACACAGTGGTACCTAAACGGACCTTCTTGGTCTAAGTGACTTGGCTATTCTAAACCGACTGCCACAAAAACTTAAGCTAACCTGAGCATACAGTGGCATATGTAACCCTTACAAACATGTAAGCTACTTATTTTTGAGAAACTTGTAAGAGCAGCGAATGAAAGATGGCGTAACTCACCCAGCTGCAGAATAGCCCGACAATTGTTGCCGACTCGCAATGCTAAACGCACAGAATCTCTGCTAAACCCAAAATAAGAATAGTCTTATCACACTGGTTTACGTTATAACGGGGCACTGACTAAAAGATAGACAGGCCCTGAAGATGAGCATGCAGGCACATGATTTCTGCAGAAACTGTCTAAATGAGGAAGAGAGGAAGAGACGATTTCGCATCTTCTGTGTCATTGTCCTGCTCTATCCAGACGTAGATTCGCCACTTTAGGTAGGCAATTTATTATTGAATTGGATCCCCTTCTAAAATTTTTAAAAAATTCACACCAGCTTTAAGAGAGATAAGAATAAATTCCCCAAGCGGCATTACAATGGGCTATGAACCTGAGTATGTCCCATAGTAGACAATCGCTGAAACCTGACCTAACCTATGGTGTGTGGATGAAGGGAGGACAGAGATACATATGTAGGTTTGTATTCGATGTAATCGATGTATTAATCTCGTAACTCAGAGCATATTGGTATTCACGGGTTTGTATACTTATATATCTATATACCGTTAAACAAGGTTTTATACTCTTTCGCGCTAATGCGATATAAAAAGAGAAAAATTGTTCGGGCCGAGGAACTCCTAAATGGTACACCTAAGCTCTAGCCCAGAGTTCCCCAAACTTTTTTGTGTCGTAGACCCCTTGCCATGTTTTCCGTGTTGGGTAGACCCCCTACTTACCTGATATTGATTTCCTGTAAATTTCTAACTGTAGTGAAGTTTAGTGCTAAAAACTTAAAGTAAAAACACATGTTAATTTATGCATTTATTAATTGAATATTAATTGAATTTAAATTAAAACTACTAAAAAATTTTGTATCTGTTATGTAAAATATACGTAACAGAAAATAAACTATAAATAAAATAACATAAGCAATAAGTCAATATTTTTAGTGAGAAGGATGAACCTGATGCTTTAATAATAAATTATCAACATTTGGCGTCAATTTTGTAAGGGTTAATCTTAGGGTAAGGGTTTCTTTTTTTCGTTAGGAGATTGGTAACAGCGCTGAACCCCCTTTCCAGTAGGTATGACGATGGAAAGGAAATTAAAAATTTCTTCGCTATATTCCATAATACGGGATAAGTAACGGGTATGTTGTTTTGCAGCCAGAATTGCTGATATCCGTTCTTACACTTGACGTTTGCATTAATTGACGTTGGCAATATTTTAATGGTTAAAACGTCATTTATTACATTCTATAATATATTATATAATAAATATTTTACTTCATAGGTGCTTTTATAAATAATGGATATATAGATATTTTGATATTATAAGATAGTATGATGTAAGTAAATAGGTACTATCAGTGTATGTGTTGGGATCCACTATCGCGGACCCCCATTTTCATTTCATTGACCCCCAAATTTTTTTTTTTTCGCTGACGCAGACCCCTTGCAGGTTGTCATAGACCCCCAGGGGTCGATATAGACCACTTTGGGAATCACTGCTCTAGCCTATCAATTATTATGGCAGCGGCATTGCCGAAGCACTGGTTCGGAACTACTGAAAAAGGCATACAGTGGGGCAATTAACATTCCTTAGCGCATCGATATGTAAAATTCACCAATTACTACTTTATTTTAAAACGCAAAGTTGTCATGGTTCTAAAATCACTAGAAGCATACCAGTTCGTTGGATTTCTCTGCAGGGATACCATGCCAGCATAACACCACACGCGAATGGATTTCTACATCGATATTGTGCCTTTGTATTCCACTTTTTAATAACATCCTGCGCATTGTCAACGCAGAACCCCAAAATGTGTGCTTTTGTTACGGATTCTCTCAAATTTAGCCGGAGCATTCCAAGATCCGGAAATTTTCTTTTTAACGCGCAACACTTAAATACCATAAAATTAATCCAAATACATACACACACATACTGGTAAGCATTAACAAACACACATCTGACTACGTAAACAGGCACGCAAAGTTTTGTCTGACACCCAAAAAGTTTTGTGAGAAATTCAATAGTTTGTTAAACGAAAAAACCATCTTTGAGTTATGTGACCTATATAAGTGTGTACACCTGTGTTCATAATAATAGCAACGCCACATGTTTCAAAGTTTTGACTATTTATACATTTATTTAATGTTTTTATTCTTGAAAAAAAAAATAATTGGGCTGATGAATTTATTTCGAGCATTCGTTATATGAAAGAAAATGCATAACACCATCAACATAAAAATTAAAAAAAGTCAATACGAATTTTGAGCCAATTTAACTTGGCACGATATTATGCCAAAATTGAATGGATATGCAGTTTTGTAGAATATCCAATTTTTTTTTTAGTTCTAACTAAAAAGTTTTAAATTTCAATAAAAAAATTTAATTTTGTTTCTGCCAAGTTTGAAACTTTGAGTTGTGTAGTTTTTTTTTTTTTTTTGTTTTGTAGTATGAACTATATTTTTATAAAACAAAATAAAATTAAATATCAGAAGTTTGCTATATGTGCTATTGTTGTGAACACAGGTGTACATAGGTAGATGCAAATGTATATACTTATACATGTGTGAACTTTACTGGTACGAGGTGTGCCTTTTATATGTCGAGATTAGAGAACAAAAACAAATTTTAATCATCGAAAATCACTTTATTGTTTTTCAAAATATTCTTCATGAAGATCTATACACTTTTGCATGCGTTTGAACCAATTGTCGAAGCACTTTTGCCACTCTGAATGAGGTATCTCCAAAACATGCATTCTGAATGCCGCAACCACTTCTTCAGGTGTCGAAAAACGTTGACCTCTCAGTTTGTTTTTTACGTACGGGAATAAAAATAAGTCATTCGGTGCCAAGTCAGGACTATACGGCGGATGACACATTAATTCGATGTTTTGGGTGCTCAAAAATGCAGTTGTTTGAGCCGATGTGTGAGAGCTCGCATTGTCCTGGTGAAGAGTGATCCGTCTTTGGCGATTGGTTTTCCTAATTTCTTGGAAGACAACTGGCAAACAAATGGTTGTGTACCACTTAGAATTTACTGTTCTGCGTTGTTCTAGTGGTACGGCTGCGGCATGTCCAGTTTTTCCGAAAAAACAGGCGACCATTTGCTTGGAAGTGCTTCGTGCGCGAACAACTTTTGTTGGATTTGGCTCATCTTGAAACACCTATACAGTCGACTGCTGTTTACTTTCGGGCTCATACGCGTAAATCCATGATTCATCACCTGTCACGATGTCATAGACGTGTTTCGAAGCCCCGCGATCGTATTTTTTGAGCATTTCCTTCAACCAATCGACACGAGCCTTTTTTTGAGCGATTGACAAATTGTGTGGGATCCAACGCGAACAAATTTTTTTGACAGTCAAATGTTAATGCAATATTGAATGTATGCTGGTCCCACTAATGCCTAAGATTATCTCAATCTCACGATAGGTCACATGACGATCTTGCAATATCAGTTCGCGCACAGCATCAATGGTTTTCGGAACAACAACTGATTTTGGACGACCTTCACGAAATTCGTCTTGGAGTGAACTACGACCACGATTGAATTCGCCATACCATCGATAAACACTGGTCCTTGATGGAGCTTCATCGCCAAAAAATGAATTAAGTTCATCCAAGCAATGTTGCTGAGTTAATCCAAGTCGAAAGTTGTAAAAAATAATAGCACGAAAATATTCTTGATTTAATTCCATTTTTGGACCGAGATGAATCTTTTAAGTTACTGTAAACAACACAAATAGCGCTGGTATTTCAAAACGTTCTGAGTACGTAAAAGCCAAAATATGTCAAATTTTGCGATACAGCTGTCAGTTGCCAGATTGCAACACCAGGGTTGCCAAATCCTGCCAAATAAAAGGCACCCCTCGTATTCCATGCTTTGGTATGTGATAATTGCTTTTATATTTATGTGTATAAGTGCATATGAATTCCTTTAACAAAAGTTCAAAGTAACTACATTTACATATACAATATTTTTAGAGTAGAGATTGCTCTGGAGAGATGGACAAGGTTCGCAAGCTGTAGCGCACATACTTCATTGAAAGGCGTTTCGGCGAAAGTGATGTTGTCCTGAACCATAAAGAAACTCTGAGTACGGCTCCCTTTACCTCCATTTTCCAGAGATGACTTCAATATAAATCATCAGCTTTAAAGGAAAGTAAGTTAGCTAACACGGCTCTATTCCAGGGAACACTCTTGTGAAGGGATGACTCTAAAACTCGGAAAACAAAGAAGCTGGCACCTTTGATTCTAGAGCAAAGACATTCATGCCGATGGGCAGTCTTCCATGTATATTTCAAGCGGAAGTTGGTATCATAAATCTATGTGAAAAGACTAGTCTTCGAAACAAGCATTTTACATTCTCTTTTTTTCCTCGTTTGAGATAAAATTGTTATTGATCCTGGAGTACGTATACAAGCTCAATGCCTTAGTTGAAAATATTATAATCATGCTCGTCTAGGTACCAATCCATAAGGCATGAAGAGAGACGAAGAGGCAAATTGTTATGTAACTTTAAAAAAGGTAATTGGGCCAGATTCGCTGAATTTACCGAGGACACCTTCGCCGTTCTCCCCATCCCCACCGATGTGCGCATAGGCGAATACGCATTCCGCAAGGTGCTCACAGCTGCTGCGGCTCGCTTCATACCTGCTGGAAGGATCCGGTACATACGTCCCAATTTCCCAGCTGAAGCAGCTGATCTAGCAACCGAGCATGACTACCTACGCTAAGCCGATCATGGGGATCCTCGCATAAAGAATCTCAATTTGGAGACCCGGCAACTGGTAATTCAACACAAGCGGACTAAATGGCAAGAACATTTAAAGACCTGCAACTTCACCTCTAGTGTAAGTAAGCTGTAGTCCACCGTAAGGTCGCTGTCGAACCCGACGAAGCACAACGACAAGGCGGATATCTCTTTTAACGGTTACACTTCGTCGGACGCGAAGAGGTGCGCGAGCTATTTTACCCGGCAATTCATACTGCATCCTCCGGCCGACCGATTCAAGCGTAGCGCCACCAGACGGCTGCACAAACTTACGAACAACAGTGCGCCACTTGCTTTCTCTAGTGATGAGGTTCAGGGAGACATCAACAAAATGAAATAATCTAAAGCCATTGGCCCTGACGAACTAAACATGCTGATGTTGAAAAAGCAGGATCCATTGGGAGAAGAGTACTTCACAAGGGCTTTCAATATGTCTATGGCCAATCTCATAATTCCTGACAAGTGGTCTCACTACTGCAACCCGGGAAACCTGCCAACCTAGGGGATTCTTATCGGCCGATAACTCTCCTTTCCCCATTAGTGAAGCCTCTTGAAGCCCTTCTACTCCTACTCTACCCAAAACACCTGACCCCAGCCTCACACCAGCATGGCTTCTGAAGAATGTACAGTACCACCGTCATAAATACTCAAATTACCCGCAGGCTCAACCAAAACCGCCCCTGCGAGAGGACTGTCCTAGCAGCGTTGGACCTAAAACAGGCTTTCGACACTGTCAGCACCACCACGGTACTAGATAATATTTTACATTCGACACTCCCGCCAGAGCTGAAGAGGTGGACCGCAAACTACCTGAGTGGTCGTCATTCGTCGGAGCTATTTCCAGACCAAATCTCTAAGCAGAGAAAAATAAAGCAAGGAGCTCCGCATGGAGGCACCCCTCACGTACTAACCACGTTTTCACATGCCCCATCAAACCCAATCATCTAACACCCCTCTCCCTCTGGACCCAACCTGTCGAAACAGCAAGTTTCCTGGGCTAAAGTGCTAAACAAATTTTATATTGAAGAGATCTCAAGCCACAGTTTTCACCAATAAAGAGATGCTCAATATAAATCATTGCCTATTGCTAAATTCAAATATATACATAGACGAGCTCCGTTACTTTAAGAATAGGTAGGCACCTCGTAAGAATTTACTTTTTTTCTTTTGACCTAAAAAAGATTTAAAAAAATATGCTTAAAGCGTTGCTCTATTTCTCTGGTACACCCTGTTCTAAGAACGGTAATTGTGAATATTCCCGGAAGAGAAGCAAATTGTTTATGCCGTAATCTCATGAACTGACTGGTTTGTCGTGCGGTTAATAGGTGATTTTTTTAAATATTTTAAGCTTGATGAAACTAAATAAAGGATAAATATATTAACAGGGGAATGTTGAACAAGAATCATAGTTAAGTGCTGCCGGGCTATGATGAAAGTACGATGGATCAGTCGACACTTAAAAACTCTGAAATCAATTGGCCTACAACGTAACTCTGTGCCTTGGCAAAGTACAATATTGTATCGGAGATGGAGTGGAGAGGTGACCAGCGCCAACTCCATCTCAACGAAATCCCACAAGACACGTGAATCATTTTTGGAAAAGGTAGCAGCCGGCCCAGGTCTGCAGGAGTTCTTCAATGCCAAGCGCACACCATCTCATGCAAAATTAGAGGCAGAGAGTGAAGTATCGCCAATTCCTTATTTGCTGCCGGAGAATTACAATGGACAAGGGCGTAAAGTATACTTTGAGGTTTACGGTTGCCAAATGAACACCAATGACACCGAAGTGGTTTGGGCTATTTTACAACAAAACGGCTACCAGCGTTGTCAGGAAGCACAGAAAGCAGATGTAATCATGTTGGTGACATGCGCTGTACGCGACGGGGCCGAACAAAAGATCTGGAACCGTTTAAAGCATTTAAACGCAATGAAAAATCGTCGTCCTACACGTCACGGTCCACTACAAATCACTGTCCTGGGTTGTATGGCGGAGCGACTGAAAGAACGTTTACTTGAACGAGAAAAATGCGTCGATGTGATTGCCGGACCAGATAGTTACAAAGATCTTCCCCGTTTACTCGCCGTATCGCGGCATTATCAACAATCGGCCATTAATGTACTGCTTTCTCTGGACGAGACGTACGCTGATGTGATGCCAGTGCGTTTGAATGCCGAATCACCAACTGCGTTTGTGTCAATAATGCGTGGGTGTGACAATATGTGCACTTATTGCATTGTACCGTTTACACGTGGTCGTGAACGTTCACGTCCAATAGAGTCAATTGTGCAAGAAGTTCAGGAACTACGGAACAGTGGCGTAAAGGAAATCACTCTGCTGGGACAAAATGTCAACAGCTACCGGGACATTACCGCAAGCACTGAAAGCAATATAGAAATCATCGCAAAGAATAAAGTTGTGCCAGGTTTCAGTACAGTTTATAAACCCAAGCTGGGTGGCATGCGCTTTGATGAGCTGCTGCGACAGGTAGCTGAGGCAGCCCCTGATATGCGTATACGTTTCACATCACCACATCCGAAAGATTTTTCCGAAGATGTGTTGCGTGTCATACGAGACTATCCGAATGTTTGTAAAAATTTACATCTGCCTGCACAATCTGGGAATGATGCGGTGCTAGAGCGTATGCGACGTGGTTATACACGCGATGCGTACCTTCGCTTGGTGGACAGCATACGAACAATGCTGCCCAACGTCGGTCTATCCAGCGATTTCATTTGCGGCTTTTGTGGTGAAACTGAAGACGAGTTCAAAGACACACTAACGCTTATGGAACAGGTACGTTATAACGTAGCGTTTCTTTTCGCTTATAGTATGCGTGAACGGACCACTGCACATCGACGTTATAAAGATGATGTGCCGGCGGTGGTTAAAACTGAACGCTTGCAGCGCATGGTGCAGGTGTTCCGTGAAGGTGCTACGGATTTACATAAGAATTTCGAAGGTCGTGACGAGCTTATACTTATTGAGGGGAAAAGTAAAAGGTCAGATCAATTCTGGTTCGGACGCAATGACGCCAACATTAAAGTCATTGTACCAGCCATGAAATTAGATGGTGAAATGGAAACCAAAAAAGAAATAACAACGGGTGATTTTGTAGTTGCCAAGATTTGTGAGTCCAACTCACAGGTCCTGAAAGGCACACCTCTTTATTTTAGCTCAATTAAACAGTTTTATGCAAATAGCTATAATGACCAAAGCAATAAAAAGTTTTAAAATAAGTATTTGTTACTTTTAAATCCTTTTATTTTGTCTTTATTTTAAATAAGGTGGGCCAAAGTTTTATAAATCCATGGTTTCCACTTTGACTAATGGTTCTGCTTCTGTATTTCGTGCTTTAGTATCGGCAGTAAGTAATGATTTATTGTGGAAGTTTGATATAATACGACGGTAAAAATTGAATATTTTCTGACTGGCTGCGCGGCTCATACATTCTGCATCATTAAATTCAGCCATTTTAAAGCGACCGCTCGTATGGACCGTTACTAAATTCTTTTCTAAACTATCAAACACAAATATAAAACTAGCACGTTTTCCAATCGCCTTACAATGATCTGGATCAAGTATTACTTTGTCATCCTTGTCTACAATACAGTGTACTGCAGCAATGGTAAATTTCATGGGCACACCACCAGAGAGCAAAGCCATGCAAGCGCCATTTATTGCACATGCTTCAAGCTAGAAAATGCTTCAAGATGTAGATACGTAATTACAATTTTCATATTATTTACTTACACCACATCGATTATCTAACTCCTGTATTTGTATTGAAATGGTGGTACGAGGATGCAACACGGTTAACAGTGCCGACTCGCAGGTATCGCGTATAATACTTTCCCTTAATTTGTCTTCTATAGTCGGTATGCCAGCTTTTGGCCGGTAAATACACTCCACGTACGCCTTTTCTATATTCAGATTCTGCGACTTTACTTCGACTGGTCCCAGCATTGAGCAGAGGACACAGGTATCTCCTAAATAGTAAAAAACCATTTGAAGGTATTTAATATTTAAATATATTAGTTACATCGCATACCTTGCGTAAATAAGGCCGATCCATCGGAACGTGTTAACGGGTTTAGTTCGCAGTTAATAGGGCGCAACTTGAGATCTTCAGTGGGTACAGTATCTATTTTCATATCTACATCTACTGTTTCTGTTTCTGTAAACATTGTTATTTAATTTATATACTTAAAATGTAATTCAAACAGAAAATTAACAAAAATTGTAAATTGCAATCAGCGATATCCCACGAGTTATTTACATGCTTGGTCTTTCGGTTGAGGCCATTCACAATGAATAAACCAAAGCGAATTCATACAAGGTGAGAGCCAAAGTGAGACAACAGCTATTTTATTCTGCAATTTGGTAGTTTGAATTCAGAATTTCAATCATATTGCATACAAGCAAGAAAACAATAGAAAGAAACAGACTTGTTTAATCAAATAAATAACGGTTGTATACAAAAGCATAAATGAATCGAGATAGATATAGACTATTAGTATATCAAAAGACTCAGAATGAAGAGAGGAGTAAACTTTGCATATACATTTGTCTGTAGCTTAACATCTGTCTGTCCCTTGACCGCCCGTGCCAACGGTAGCTGGACTAAAAATATCATTTTTAAATTAAAACTTCGAACATATGGTACTTTTGTCCACGGTAAATTGATATTGAAATTGGGTGAAATGAGATATAGACTACTAGTATATCATGATTGCTCGCCATCGGATAGAGCCTTGTAAATTTTTTTCTATGTTATAACGAAATATGATATTACAAGTGAGAACTCAGTAAAAAGTTCAGATTTTTTTACGAAACTCAATAATGATATTAATTCCCGGTGAAGACTGACTTAAAACGGATAATGTTTATTACAAGTGAGAACTCAGTAAAAAGTTTAGATTTTTTTGCGAAACTCAATAATGATATTAATATTCCCGGTGAATACTGACTTAAAACGGATGATGTCTATGCTAGTCAAAATTACCTAAATTCGGACAGAGCCAAGCTATAAATATCAGTGTAAATTTTAGTAAAATTAAATTTGAGTCCGAACCGAATGTATTACACCTTATTTTTTATAAAATTTTAAATATTTTGGATAATTGGATGCATAAACCTTATTTCTATCTCGGTGAAATGTTTCAGATAAATTGCAATTGATTTTGCTTAATACGATTTTTGTAAATTAATTAAATCGGACCATCACGACTTAAGATACACCCAGCACACATTCGTTTCCCTAGCAATTGGTTTCACGTTATTTATTATGTCGTTGCAAAAAATATTACCAGACACTCATTATAGTGATTGGTTTTAAATATTTCTCCGTTAAAATTTTACTGAGGATTTATATATACAGCTTGGTTTCACTTGATTCTCACTATCCCAAAACACTATCTCACTATCACTAAAACAAAAAACTGGTTGACTTTGAAACGGATACATAAACAAAAAGTTTTCTATTCCAATTTTTTTTATAAAAAAACCTTATATTTTAATATACCTATTACAAAATTTTCCCATTTTTTCTCTCGAATTCTGTATATTCGGAGTTTATATCTAGAAAAGATTTTCAAATAGGTATATGACGTATAAACAATATTTTATTCTATGGTGAAAGTTTGGAATGGCTTTTTTTTATTTCTATATCAGAGTACAGTACAGTATACAGTACGTAGACTTTGATAATTCTATTTTAATATTATATAATATTATTATAATATTAATATAATAAAATCACTCGTTACTTTCGTTTTTTTAATGCCTGGATTTTGAGTGACATATAACTGGAGATTTATTTTGCTACGTTTTTCTCAAATTAAACGTCTCTTTATAATTCCTCTGAGTTCTATCACTGGATTATTAAATATATCTCGTAAACTAATGGCTACACAACTTATAATACGTTCACATTTCAGTAGATGATCCACTTTTTCGTGCTTAACTCCCGATCCGTAATTAAAAATCGATATTTCCCATACAATATTTCTCTCCCAAAATCTGAGATTATAAAATAATTCTAGATAATACATTTTTGGCACAGGGTTGTTTTCTTATTATTACGCGTGTAAAGAAAAACGTCAAAGTAGAAACTAAATAAAATGGATGTCGGCAAAGAAAACAGGTTTGTAGACATAATTCTAATAAAATGTTTGTTGGGTATACATTCATATACCAGAAAAAAACGTGTGTCCATAGACGCTTTGACCTTTATTGCCTATTATAAAATGTAATATCGAATTTCGTCATTTACAGTCATTTACAGATTTCCTCTAACTGTTTATTATTAAGCTATTCCTTCTCCTTGTCTTTTCTTCATATCGTTAAAAATAATTAAACAAAAGAAAAACACCGAAATATTCCACATCTAGATTACCATACAAATATAAAGTTTTTTTTTTAAATCGGTAAGATATATGTATATAATATAAAAATTTCATGGTAAACGAATATTTGAATACATTATGAAAACTTGTAATAATACTTTTTTTCTTATATAAAACAATATTTTAATATGTAATGAGCATTTTTACACTCTTAAATTCCATGAACAAAAAAAAATAAATAACATTTAATGGATTTTTTTCAATAAGTTGAAATAAAATCATATTCTCTGACCGATTCCGTAATGAACTGAGTAATCTGATACCAATTACACTCAACTATTGTGACTGACTTTGTGGAAAGAAGAAAAATTGCGAAAAATACGAAATTGGTTAGTGAATTTGGCTTACTATTAATGATTTGTTTATAGTCTAAATCTGTGATTACTCACTAATATATCGTTAAAATGTTGCAGTCTTAACGGATTGTTTATTTTTGTTGTAAACCTTCGTGTAAACTAAAGAGTTTCGTAGGAAAATGACAGATCCTTGGATGGTACAAAACTCAGGTCAACAGAACAATTCGGTAGAGAACGGTGCAAAGGATAATAGTATTCTACAAGAACCGAGCGAAGAAAATTCTGAGCTAGCACCCCTTGAATTTGAAGATAATTTCGCACCCGCGTCAAACGCACACACCAGAGATAATTTTGAAAACACGGTGTCATCAACAAGGAGCTGCAAAAAAAATAGCAACACCACTGCTTGCGCCGTCGAGCCATTACCCGATTCCGATAATTACTTGCGTGGGCTCGGTATGTTGACAAACATAAAAAAGATTGAGCAAAATAATTGAAATAGGCAATGTAATAATATATTTTGTTTGCTTTTGAATTCTCAAAACAGAGCGAAAATTGCAGAAAATTAAAAAGGGTGCTAATTTAGTGGAAGCGCTAGCGGAAAAGCGCAACGACTGTTTACGTCAGCTACTGAATAATGGTGATCCCGATAATAACAATGCTGTCTTAGCTTTGGATCAGCCCGTAAACAACCCCGAGTTCTACAGACATCTTCAACCAGTACAAGCTATTTCTGTGGGCGAACTGGTGCACATTGTGAAGTACGATCAACTGCAACAGGAACCGACACAAGAGAACAACGATAAGCAAGTAGATAAAGATAAGGAAGTTAAAAAAGAAGAATTCCGAGAATAGAGAACATAGTTACATGCAAACATGAATACGCCATTCGGCGAAGTTTTTCTATTCCTCACCGATTTGGCATGGAAAAGTCGTGTCACTATACCGATGTTAGTAACAACGATCTTCCTAATTATGGATATACGTTTGCAAATCGAAATTAATATACAGTCAGGACAGGTCATATGCGAAATTTATATGTTGAACCATTAAAGACTTGTAATTGTAATTTCAGGCTGCGGCTGATTTAGACCAAATAGATTTCGTTGATGATAATAATGATGATGATGATGATGATGTTGATGATGATGACGACGACGTTGATTCAGACGACTATCTTAGCGATGATGCGCATGATGAAGATGAAAATTCAAATGGGTATATGGAATTTGTAAATGCTGTTGAACGCGCGCGTAACGATCGAAATCATGATAACGCTGCTAATCGCTTACGGCGTTCCCTGGGCTGGAGTTAGTCTTTGTTCTTCTTTGTGTAATATGTATATGCATAAAATTTACCAATTTCCATTAGTAACAGCGCAAATGCAAAAATTATGCTAATCGTGACCCGTAATCAAATAAAACAAAAAATATTATATACATATTTAATTGTATCCAAATTACCTTTGCGATAATGTTGCTCTTAAGCCGTAATTACTATGTCTAATAAAATTTAAATGTAAGCAATCAAATTTAATTCATAAAAATGCTGCTGCATTACTTCCAGAGGATTGTGAAATTTTAAATATGTTCAATTATAAGGACTGTTGTTGTTGTTGTAACAGCGTAAACATTCCCCATACTTACATACGGTGAATGCTGCTGGAGTGACAGTCCTTGGCCGGATATAAGTCCGGGTCGTTTCGGTAACGTAGAACCGACTGTCGTGGAAACGGACTTATAAGGACTCTTTGTACGCGGTTCTTAATAACTTTTCGGCGTTGTCATTTTCTAAAGACCAAACTTATTTTTTAACTTCCAAAAATGGTGCCATATCGTACGGTATGCTACCATATTAACGGTTTGATGGCGGTCGCTCTTTTGCATTCTGTACATCGAGGATCCCTTGAGCATATGATTGAAGTTTTTGACTTTCAAACAATTTTATTTATTTTGTGGAATGTGGTATTTTCTACACCTTTTGCCTTGCATTGGTTTAAAAACTTCAGTTTATAGTCATTGGAAAATTTAACAACAAAAAACGTCGGTGTTTAAGGTAGTTTTTTTGACCAACACGAAAATTTGTAAACTAGCTCAGCTGATATGACCCCTATAAGTTCTTACAAGTGATGGCAATGCATTGTAACAGCAACAATAAAATTATTAAGTTTCCGCTCACCAGAAAGGGCAAGTTTACCGGGGCACAATTACTCAATATATGTTCGGAATCTGGGGTACTCCACAATATTAACCACCTAACACTCCTGTCGCTTTGGACCCAATCCGTCGAAGCAGCTTGTTTTCTGGACTTACCGTTAGATGAGAGAGACGATGACGATCGTACTTGCAGGACTTGCTGAACTGTTATAACAACAACAACAACGACAAAAATGGTTATACCTTTCATAAAACTTAAAACAAACAAACTACTAAATATTTAATTGCAGGTGGAGCTCGAGTCATACTCAAAGTTCCAAGTCTTTAGCTTTTCGGTATGTTTTTAGGTTCTTAAGACTCAGCTAATCAAGAAAGCATGTCGATATAACGTGGTAGTGAAAAAGAAATATTTATATTTAATCTAGAACTGTTGAAAATATTATGAATAATTATAGAAGTCTGATTAGCATTATTGTGACTGATTCGCGCAGTCTTCAATCTATTCTAGTATTTTACATATAGAGCTTAATCAATTCATCACTAACAGCAGAGGGCGTTAGAATACCCAAATCGGTGAACAATAAAGTGATGTAGGCGGGTGGGGTGTAATCCACCTGTGGATGAACTTTAGACACATCGAGCAGGTGCTTGCGTGAATACTGAATACAAAGAAAGCGGAATTAATTGTAACATGATGGAACACAATATTTGCGTGACCTTTTACCTTATATTCATCGGGTAAATCGCGCTGATTTAGTGGGTAGAGTCGAGTAAACTTAAAACTTTCAGCCAAAACATAGAATGGCTTTTTCATTTCGCGCGCACAGAGTCCCATGGTGAAGGAGCCGATTCTGTTTATAATTCCACCGCTTTCAACCACCGCTTCAGCGCCTACCATTACAAAGTCCATTGATTCCATAACATAGCCTATTGCAGAATCCAAAATCAACGTACTGCTAATTCCGGCTCGTTCTAAATCGGCTACCATTTGAGCGCTGAAATTAAGAAAAAAGAACGTATCCAAAGAAAACAAATTTAAATTGCTTACGATTTTAAAGGAAATATATAATTATATAATTTACCCTGAATTGCCAGGCCCGCCTTGTGCCACATAAACCTGAAACTCCTTATTTTTTGCTGCAGTTATAAGCGCTTTTAACACAACACGAGAACGTGAATGTGTTAGTACGCGACAGCCATCAGTAACAAATTTCTTCGCCTGTTGGGAAATCACATTGCGAGAGTTCTCCAGCTTCGACAAAAATATTTTACCACGATGTACCATGATTTTTCTACATTCCTCCATGTCTTTGTCGTCCAAACTTAGTGTAATGGAGCGACAAAAGAGTTCGCCGCCAGACACTACAGCCGCTATTGAGAGGTCTGTGTTGCGCATTGCCGCCACAGCGTCACGCATTGTCGTATGGAGAATGTGAATGGTGTCGACTGAAGCGAACCAATTAAAGTATATTTACTGTAGGATACGGTTAGGTATGGGCGTATAGCTTACATTGTTTGCTTTCCAGAATCATCAGCAAGGTTTTAATTGCAGCTGTGCCCGATGACATGTCCTTGTCCCGCTCCAGCAGTTTTAGGAAATAATTGCGCACTTCCACTGTTGGTTATTGAGGTCTTAATTATTCTCTTCTTGGAATAGTACGAACTTACCAGCTTCTTCAATCTTTTGGTCACCATTGGCTGCCATTTTTGCTCTTATTTTAAGATAAAATAAGTTAGGTTTAGTGTTTTTTAATAAATTTCACCAAATAATCAGGCACTTTCGTTGACGTTGCGAATTGTCAATTAATAGCGTGGTTATACGCAGCAAATCTTATTTTATAAAATAATAAGAAGGCGAATTGAGTACTGAAGGTGGCGTCTTTCCAATTGTGTACCCCGTTTGTTTATATAGAAATAACAACATAAGTGCATAAATATGTGGCAGTTAATATTGCAGTATGAACAATAAACACTGCAATTGCACTCCATCTAAGATTGCTGGACTGGATTTTAACAAATCTCTTGCTAAGGTAATTTATCCATGGACCCCCTCACCCTACTCTTATTACCTGATGTTGGGAATTTGATAGGTTCAATTTCGATTGTGCATCAGACGTTAATAAGTCAACAACGCTAAGAGGCAACATCATCGATTTGACTTTTTCAAGACACTACACTCGAAACAGTCCCTTTCATTTCCTACTTTTCCTATTATCGTCCTATTCTCTACAGATAAATGGTTCATTACCATGCACACAGGAAGAAGGCATATGCAAATACAAATATGTGATTACAAATGCGCATATACATACATATATATGCTCACTCAAGTAAGAGAGAGAGCCAGATGTCAAACGTTGCCGAATGCGGGGGTACATTGTGCACTTTGTCGTTCATTCCGCGCTTTCGCTTGCAGTTCAAGCAAGGTAACGACGAATGAGCAAGATAACGACACATTTTTTCGTGCGTGCAGCCGGCTGAATCGAATTATAAGACGTTATCACGACAATAATAATCAGGAAGTATTGTTGGATTAATAATTGGCATATACATTCTGAAATATTTTCATGTTCGATAATGATTCATTCATTTTGTGTTATTAAAACTGAAAATAAAACATCTTGCTAAATTTTTTTTCTACACCATTTAAAAAATTCCTTAAATCATTTTTTTTAAGAAAAAACAAAAACAGAATGCAGAAAAAGAATCTGTCATAATAAAGCAAATTTTATAAAAAAAAATATTTTATTAGGTGCGCAACTAAGTTCCCGCTGTTTGTCAATAGATGCCGCCAGCAGTGTGTGCTACTCGATTCTAACATAACCTAAACGTTATAAACCAAAAACGTTATAAATTCGCTTTGTTATAAACCAAGCTTAGACATATGGTAAACAAACTGCTTCGACACATTAGTGATTTTGTTTTGGTATCATATACTTTGGGTTTTGTAAAAATGTCTGATTCTGTGACGAATAATCGTCATTTGCGGGAAGTGTTGATTTTCCTCTTTCATTTAAAAAAAACGGCGGCTGAAGCGCATCGAGAGCTACAAAAAGTTTATGGAGATGCTGCTTTAAGTGAAACAACGTGCCGAGATTGGTTTCGTCGCTTCAAAGACGGTGATTTTAATGTTGACGACCGTACGCATGAAGGAAAGCCAAAAACCTTCGAAGACGCTGAATAGGAGGCATTGCTTAATGAGGATCCGTGTCAAACTTCTTGCTTCAGTATTAGGAGTTACCCGCCAATCCATTTCCAAACGATTGCATGCTTTGGGAATGATTAAGAAGCAGGGGGCTTGGGTTCCTTATGAGTTATAATACATATTATTATTTAATAAAATATTTTCGATTTAGAAACTCAATAAAATAAATATATGAAATATTTGCATTGAAAGAAAGGCGTTTTTGGTACTCTTGGGCTAATAAGAGGTTTTCTTTGGTCTATTGGTGAGAGTTACAATTTTGTACTGATTCTCATTGGGCAATGTGTTTGTCTGCATCTATAACGAATGTGTGAATTCAATTTGTATACGTTGGGAAAATTGTATAAAATTCTCAATTAAGTGCTATTAAATAATAAATACTCGTAATAACGTAAAATCGTCTCCGGTTTGAAAATAGGGTAAGTGCGGCCTTTGTAAAAATTGTTATGCAGACAAGGTATTTGCCGATTACATGGGTGATTCTCCGCGTAGCGCAGACTTCCACGTCCCAGACGTTTTTAAATAAATAAATAGTATTTACAGTAATGAATCCAACATGAAAAAGTAATTTCTGCGTTTACAAACAAAAACCAGTTGTTATATACATATGTTAAAAAAATAGAATTTTCTTCAAAAGGGCAGTTTAACCCTCTAGTGCATAACAGTGCCTTTAGGCAATGCTTGCTTTGCAACAGAATGTTGAATTATTATGTAACTTTTTTATTTTAAAAGTTAAACGGGCATATTTTATACAATTTTATGACTCTTTTTTGATATGCAAAGTTTTTACTTCACTTGCCATTATATAATGAATGGCAGTTGTCCGCGAGAAACTGAGTATTGAGCATGCATAAAATAGTTGTGTGAAAAGTGTAAACTTTTAAGTATTTGTTCGCTGGTAATTTATATAAAGAAAGTGATAAAAAAATTCAGGTAAGTTATTTCATGTATTTTCAATGATATTCAGTTGTCAAAAGTGTTAGCTTTATGTATACTTCATTAGGGTGACTTTTCAAAGTTTCAATGCCTAAAGGCACCAGCATGCAGTTACCATGTGAATAGTCTTTTGTAACGAACTTCTCTCTTTTGAAAATTTTAAAGTTAAAATGAAAGGTTCGAAAGCAAAAATGCAAAACAAGGTTTCAAGTTTGACTGAAAAAGAAATTGAGGAGTTTCTGAACACATCAACGGATGATGAAGATATAGATGACGGTATCAACTTGGTTGACAAATTCAGTTTTGGCTGTGGCGAACTGGGCATAAGTGTATCAGATCTAAATTTAACTTTGGTTACGCCTACAGCTTCCGTAGCCAGGGAAGAATCAAGTGTAAATTTACATGGTGACAGTACACCACCAGCTCCTCCAAAAGGCCTAAGACGTGCGCAGGGGTTAGTAGTTATATATTCAGGAGATTTGATGGATATGGTGTCCTGATGCGACAGAAGGATGAGGAAATAAGCAAAATAGTGTGGAAAAAGAAAAGCATGAAAGTTCATGAAGATCAAATCAAATTCCAATGCCCGGATATGTCTGGTTTCGTACAATTAACATATAAGTGTTTTTGCTAATATACTTTGCTGATGAAAATTTTTTTACTACTATTGTAAATGAAACGAACTTATACGCGAGGCAGAAACAGATAGATACATCTTTTGTATGTACAGCTAATGATATTCGGCGCTTTATTGGAATACTTATTTTTATGTCAGTTTATAAATATCCAAGTGTTCGGTCATATTGGGGCCGACATGGTTTTGAGGCTATTCGTACAACAATGCCTGTAAACCGTTTCGAGGAGATAAATAGATTCATACACTTCGCTGATAATGCACAACGGCCGGAAAAAAGCTCCGAGGAGTATGACGTCATTTATAACGTGAGAAGAGTCATTGATCATTTCAATATAGAGTTTTCTTCTATTCCAATGCCTCAAAGATTATGCGTTGACGAACAAATGTGCGGAATCAAAATGACGAAAACAAGCATTAGGCAATATATGCCTAATAAGCCACATAAATGGGGTTTTAACTATTTGTTTTATATGATACTAGTGGGTTTTCATATCAGTTTGAATTATATTCCGGCGCTGGCGATAATCAAATGGAGGAAGAAGTTCCAGATTTAGGCGCCTCATCGAATGTGGTTGTAAGGTTATCAAAAAACATTCCCGAATTTGCAAACCACATACTTTATTTTGACAATTTTTACACGTCGCTGGGCTTAGTACTTTATCTGGAAAGCAGGGGTATCCATAGCTTAGGAACAATTCGCGCCAATCGTATCATGAATTGTAAACTGGCTACTGACTCTGATTTGAAGCAAAATAAGCGCGAGCGTGGTTATTCTGAAGAATTTGTTGGGCCAGCTTAGGGAATCGATACATCAACGGTATTGTGGAATGATAACAGAAGCGTCCGTTTTGCTTCAACTTACGTGGGTATACAACCACACGGATCCAGTACAGATACATGTTTGCAAAAATCTCGTCGATGGAATCGACGACAAAAATCTTACGAATACATTGATACACAAATTGTCCAAGACTATAATAAACACATGGGCGGTGTCGACCTGATGGATAGCCTGATTGGCCGATATAAGATCCGCATAAAGACCCAGAAGTGGACGACCCGTATTTTTATCATTTGTTAGACATGACATTAGTTAATGCGTATATTCTTTACAATCGTATTAATTCATTGCAACACGAACGCTTGACTCTGGCTGAATTTCTATGTGAAGTGGCAGGAGCTCTCAGTAAAATAGGCCAGGATTCAGTCAAAGGCAGAGGAAGGCAAACAAACTCAAGCAAAGTGGAAAGTTTTGTTGTCGGTAAGAAAAAGGTTATATGCCAATATCAGATGTACGTTTTGATAACGTTGGACACTGGTGTAAATTTCGAGATCAGTCTGCAAAATTGCATTGTAAAAATAAACCTTGTAATTCGCAGACGCAATCTTATTGTGAAAAATGCGATATTCCATTATGTAATTCATCCACAAAGAACTGTTTCAAAGAATTTCATACCAAGAAATAACTAATTCAAATACAAGTGCATACATAAGTAAGTCAAACCAATCATATATAATTATATATACACATATATATTTATAAATATATGTATTTATATATCTAATGTACGTCTTAATGCAGGCAAAGATACAAACGAATTAAATTATTAAAAAAAATTAATAAAACAAATATAACTGATCGATCAAAAACGAAAATATGTGTACTTATTTTGATACAGTACAATGATACCTTAACTGCATGGCTGTGCCTTTTGGTAAAAATTTCTTTTCTTAATTTTTGGCAAAACTGTAGGTAAAATATCAAAAGCGATGTCGGATTCGTATTCTCTGACGCTGAATTAAGCGAAGAAAATTTTTAAATTAAAAATTAAAAAAGTATGCACTAGAGGGTTAAGGTGCCAAAACGTCACGGTGAAGCTTGTCCCCAGCATCACTTATAAAATAACAACCAATATTTTAGTGAAGTATAATAATCAGTATTGTTATTGACATTTTGGTATTGTGCAAGGTAGTAGAATTGAAAAATATAAAACACTTATTAAAAAAATAATTTTAATGCTTTTTTGGATGATATTTCTTGTCCCCAGTTTTACATAAAAATAAAATGTCAATTAGTTTTAGAATTAACATTGCTAACTTAATCCACCAAGGCAGAAATTAATCTTATGATTGAATTTTTTGGTTTTTATACCTTATACCCAAATTTGTATTGGGAATAACAATATCGCACGGTGAAGCCTCCGTATATTTTGCAATAAAATTAATAATTATTTATAATTAATCTTAAATAATGTGTGGTACTATTATTCTAGTGAATTTAAATGACCTCAACATGAAAAAAATTGAAAATCACCGACAATTTGTTTAAAAAATCAGCATTACATGTGCGTCACGGTGCAGCCTCTGCGTCAAGGTTGAAGCCTCTGCGTATGGTGAATCCTTTTTGTATTAAACCGTGTGCATTATTCAAATACATAGTTACACGAGTAAGTTTAGTGAATTTGTGAAAACAAATAAAGACAAAAAAGTTATTAAAAGAATCAAAGCTAAGGTAAGTTTCTAATAAATTGCCGTATAAATTTCCATAAATTACCGCATAAATTTCCTAAATCAAATGCTTTTTATTTAAATCTAGTTTGATTTCACAGAAAAATAAAAATTATCCTTTTTGACGTGATAACGTCTTATAATATAATTCGATGTAACCGGCTGCATCCACCAAAAAATGCGGCGTTACCTTGCTCATGCGGCGTTGCCTTGCTTGAACTGCAAGCGAGAGCGCGGAACGAACGACAAAAAGGCATAATCGGCCCTCGCGTTCGGCAACGCTCGACTCTCTCCTACTTGAGTGAGCATATAAGTATATGTAAGTATGTATATGTGCATATGTATATAAATTCACATATTTGTATTTGCATATGCCTTCTTCCTGTGTGCATGGTAATGAACCATTTATCTGTAGAGAATAGGACGATGATAGGAAAAGTAGGAAATGAAAGGGAGTGTTTCGAGTGTAATGTGTCTTGAAAAAGTCAAATCAATGATGTTGCCTCTTAGTGTTGTTGACTTATTAACGTCTGATGCACAATCGAAATTGAACATATCTTTCATGAATTTGATAAATGTTTCGTAATTTTTCACGTTTGTGTAAATTTAACTTGACCTATTTCATTCCGATTGCATTTACCTCCTTCTCTATATCAAACAAATAAAATAAAAATTTTGTTTTGAGAAATGCGACCATTCAATCAGTATTTTCTTATGACGTTGTCACGTTAAACTATCGTCAGTAAACCGACTTTGCAGACAACCTTTTTTTATTCTATAATTTTTAACTATTGAATAATCATTATTTAAACAAATTATAAAAATATGTCCAAACTTTTAAACTGATTTCTTCTAATTTGCCTATGAATTCAATAGTTCAATAGATCTAATTAATGTGGTTAAAATGAAGCCTGAATTGGAGCCATTTGAAGCGCTATTTGTTTATAATGATTTATAAACAAAGTATGACTTTAAGAAAAATATTCCCATTACAAAATCCTTCTAACTTTTCTTGTAGAATACGGTACACTAGACAGGGCTAGTTTACTGGGTCTAGTCTTGTAGAATCGATTGACATGCATAGTTTTGAAAAAAGTGCATTTTTTCAAAATTTGTTTAAACAATTACTGTTAAACAATTAAAATTTGAAAAATACAATATAAGGGTAAGTCTTATTGAATTCTCCTACAAATCCAACCGCTTACTTTGGTAAAGAATGGTTGGTCAATAGCTATATAGTTCACACCAGCGTTTACAATTAAATTGTTAAAAAAAAAACACAAAAATTATAAACATTCTTGACCCGTAACCTTACGTTTTTATTTTTATTTAATTGTAAAAAAAAAACCAATAATAATATGAACTGAATTCTGCGCTACGCGGAGAATAACCCACATACAAATTAACAAATGAACAAAATCAGTAAAACTTATTTAATACACGTATTTCAGTTTTTTATTATTAATTTCTTATTTCGCTTTCTTTGTTGTTGTTGTTGTTGTTAACAGCATAGGTAGCCCTGTCAGTGTAGGCATATCATCGTTCATCTTCGTCTAGCTCATCTAAGGGTAGGCCCAGGAAACATGCTGTTTCGACAGGTTGGGTCCAAAGGGAGAGGGGGGTTAGATGAGTCGGTTTGAGGGGGCATGTGAAGAGGTGGTTAGTGTCGTGCGGGGTACCTTCACATGCCGGACGCTTTCTTTGTCTATGATTGCAGTTCATCGAAGATTCTCATAATAGCTGGGGAGGAGTTTAATAAATCACCTGCAGTGCGACGTTTACACGTTAAAATTCCCCCTAAATTCTTACAACGAATGCATCAATGTGCACATATGGATGCCTCAAAAACGAGATGAAGAGTAGTATCGAAATCCATATGCTGATGTACAAAGGCATTTTATAACGTTTATTGTGTCTTTCTTTAAATAACTTAAAATTTTTTAGATATCGTGCTTCTAATCTTAAATACAAATATATATACAAATTCATATTAAATACTTAATGTCATGCTTTAAAAACATTAAACGTTAGGGTTAAAAGTATGAATGGAATTTTGGTATATGCTTTTCAATTAACAATTTCTCTTCATCACTCTTAAATATTTTATAATATGCTCGCCAAGCGCTTCGTTTATATAGAATGACCAATCCGTCTGCTTTCGTCTACTTGCTTGCAGCTCCTGCTCGTGGTTTTGCAGCAGATCATTCAACGAGTCAGCCGCTGCTGTGGAGACATTCTTTAGAGAAGTCGAGGAATGTATATAAGTGATAATCCGTTGATTTGTATAGTTTTCCTATTTACCAAAGAATAATTACTACATTTAAATTTATATTTAAAATAATTGTTTGCTTACCTCATCAGCCCCCTCCTTATCTTTCACCAAATGTATGTAATACAGTGTGGTATCCGTGAGATCACTCGTCATTTCCACCTTATCAATGGGGAATACACACATTAAACTGTAGCTTTGCAACTCCATAAGAGCGAAAACACTGGTTGTAAGCAAGGCGTAACCACGGCGCAATTGTTCTTGCGCCACTAGTGTTACCTCGTGATTAAACAAAATCTGATCTGACTTCAGTGTACCAGGTAACAGTTTCCAAATGCGATACGCTGATGGTTCTGATGTTATACTCGCGTAAAGACAAGAAACACGCAACTCAGGCATAGTATTGAAGCCCACAGTATGGAGTACACCTTGTCCGGTGAGCGCCAGCAACTCTGCTGCACCACTAAGAGGCTTTGCTACAGCACCTACAAGCCCCTTACCGACACCAGTCATTACTTCGACAGGTGAGCGCGCCTCCAGAGTGTGGCGCGCCAGTCCTCCGACTGCGCCTAAAATGCTTATACCTAAGCCCGTAACACCTTGGGCTAATCCTTCGGTGAAACCATGCGGCCGACAACGACGTAGCGCTTCAGTGCGTTCAATATGTTCCTGGTCCAGCGTAAGACGATCGAGATTTCGTGCCACAGACGCAGCTAGCTTTGACACCGAATTCAATGTGCCGGCAGTAACGTTACGCAGAAGTGATGCCGAACCTTGCGTTATGCCTATAATGAAACCCCATGGCCCACGGAAAAGTCCTTCTACTGGCATGGAAACGAAATCACGCAAGCCTGTAGTAAACGAGCGTGCCAAGCCACTGGGACTGCCGAGGATCTCTAGTGAGCCCACCACCCAGCCTGCCCCAAAAATGGCACCCGACAAATAATGCATGCTGAGCGATTGGCCGAAACGCAGAGGCACGGTTAGTATATATTGGCGATTGTAGGTGGAAAACGATAGCGGTGAATGATCAAGCGCTATATAAAGCCGTATAGATGTATGGACGGAGAGAAGTACGCTGAGTGGGTCAATCTGAAATTGGCGTATCTGCAGAGGCTCTGCAATACATATAGCTTGTCCGACGATGACGCGCGGTAACAAAAATTCACCACTAGCCAGAGTGATACGTGCGCTCGATGGTTCTGCGCGATAAGCACAATTGGAGGGAGTGCAATCGACAACTGCATCAAGCAAGTAATTAAGATATGAGTCCTCAATATAGATACGCATTGGACTGAAGCTACACACAATGGAATGAAGCTTCATTTCATCCTCAAAGAAACCGACTTGGAAGTGAGCCATTAGGGGACGACTTCGCAGATTTTGATAGGTGCGATCCAGATAGTGCACTGGCGGCACAATCGGCTTTCGTTCGTACAACTCCTGTGCGCACAGCACAACAGGAAAATCATATTGACCACACACGTAGTTTTGATTATCCAATTGCAAATTGGGCAACAACAGGTGCAGTTCCCTGTCATCATCGTCGTCATCAAAGGCAATTAGCGTGTCATCGGCATACAGACCCACAATTTCAGACTTCACACAGTCAGTTGTTTTGCCATCAGCGTGCAAACTAACGATTAATTCCTTAATAAAGCAGCGCACTTTCAGTTGGGTCTTTGTGTTGCACTCGTTGGAAAAGTGTCTACACTTGGCAGGCGTGTTGCGCATTGTGATCGGGTCGTGAATGGCAGTGCTGGGAGAAATCGACAATAATGAAGAATTGGGACTTTCAGCATCGGGAGTAATTTGTGGCGTCAGCAGACGTGAGCGTAGATCTTTCACAGAAAACTCAAGCTGTGAAAATTTATTGAATAATGAAATGTTGAGTGGCGTATTGCATGTGGACATACCTGAGCGATATAGTACACAAAAACTCGCGTGACACGATGCTTATCGCAGACAATTACTTTGACATCTCCGTGATTTGGTATGTATAAGAATTTTTCCCATGTCCTATCCGTGCGTATAGGCTTCGACCATTTCAATACCTTCTTCGTTGGATTTTCTGAAAATCCGAATGGACATTTGAATAAACATACAAACCAGCAAATGGTTTTACACCTAAATACCTTTGTACAACGCTAGTGTAATATTGCACGTTGTGGACTCGACATCCGGAAAACTCGTATATAGCTCTGGTGGAGTGTAGTAGCACTTACTATATGCCGGCACATGCTGATACCATTCAAAGTGCCGTCCGCTGTACTCTGGAGTGGTATTGGAAACTTTGCTATTCTCCGATGCGCTCGTTTGTGCGATAATGAACTGAACATCCGTTTGATTGGTAACCAACAGCGCTGGGCTATTATCTTCGAAAATATTCAAATAGTAAATACGATCCTTTTCGATGAGAGTGACTACAAGTGGCAGGGAATCCTCTCCATTTTGTAAAGCGAAGCAGCGACGTGTAAAGGGTATACTAAGCGCAATAGGTATAGAAAGGTCAGCGCTTTCGGGCAACTTTATGCTGGCGAAATACACATAAGCTGTATCCTTGGTGCGTTTGGCCTTTTTATTGGGTTTCAAGTCGTGAAATGAGTCCAGAGTATTGCCAATGCTGAACGCAAAGTAGGTTAAAATGAAATTGTTTTTGGAAAAAAATTAATTGAAATAGGCAGCAAGAACTTCACTTGTTCGTTTCAAAGAACACTTACCAATTTTCGGTCCACTGCCTCTCCACCAACTCAAACTTTTTCGCGTTGACATTAAACTCTTCGAGAGCTTGCCGCCGTGCACTTTCCTTATGATCCATTGCGAATGCCAGCACTTGTAATTTGCGATTCGTAAAATTGGCTACTACATATTTTGGGCGAAGGCGAAATACACGCTGCTCGTTTTTAATTACATGTTCCAATACAAATTTATAAATTTCCGCCTCATGTACAATTCCAATATCTATGCTATCATTGTCGGGCAAAATATGCCCACGGGAGCCACCCGATGGTGTGATACCATTACAATAAATTGGGGCTGAGCTAACCCACTTTGCATCACCATTTTGTATGGGCAAATCTATGGTGAACGAGGCCGTGATTGCACTCAACATTTCAATGCAATTCGATTTGATAGACGCACGGTCCACAATTTGTCCAATACAAATCCCAATGTCTATTCCAGTTGCATTGATGAACATTGCCCACGGTGTTACTTCCAGGCAAGTGGAGCAAGAAAACTCCCGCGCCGGTTTTATTACAAACAATAGGTTTGCAGCATCGGTGCAATGGGAGATGCGTTGCACGCGTAACTCATCCTCATCATCCAAAGGCCATTTGGATGTTGGCAATCGGTCAGCTTTAAGTTTGTATAGCGCGTCATCAATACCCCAGCTTTTCTCATCGTACCAAAAAAATGTGTTCCATTGCACTGATTTTAGAGAGAGTGTTTGCTCTGTATCGCATTCGCAGTTTAAGGGATACCTAGGGCGGGCAAAACGTTTAAATAATATACTTTTTTGAATTTTACATTATTCTACTTAGTTTGGAATTTAACTTTGTGCTCTGTCAGATGTGTAGCAGGCACATCAAGCACATAGCGTCCGCCGCGTGGTTCAATTTCAAATTGTTTACCAGTTGTATGCTCATTGCCAGCCAGTGTGCATGGTAGCCTCGATTGCACTTCAAATATGGGCCAGATTGTCACAAGTATACGCTGCGGCTCGAATGATTCGTTGCATAGCTCCTCTAAATCTTCGCGTACAATACGAACCCAGAGACTAACAAATTCGTTATTTGACGTTGGCACTGTAAAGAAATAAATGTTCTTAACGAGTGTACTTTTCACGCTAAAAATACTCACCTTTTACTAACCAAGGTAATTTTTTGTTCGGCTTTAAGGGT
The DNA here is from genome assembly GCF_027943255.1 of Anastrepha obliqua. Lineage (NCBI taxonomy): Eukaryota > Metazoa > Arthropoda > Insecta > Diptera > Tephritidae > Anastrepha > Anastrepha obliqua. The sequence goes on along the minus strand of NC_072892.1, from coordinate 95,914,444 downwards.
ATGTCTCCTGTGCGCCCTTTCACTTTTGGGGATACCATCTTCAGTCTAGATAGATAAAGTTTATATTTACAATTATTTCAAAAATTACAATTTAATTTTGTTCAACTGATTATATTTTTCACATACTACCTTATTGACACATTTGATGTGCGTTGCACTGCCGCATAAAATGATGCGCACCCCTCTTTTTTCACCAAATAATCGAGCGATTTTTTCTCTATATCGGATTTCTTTTCATCGAATCGTAATTCTGCCCGCAATTCTTGTGGCACCATGGAGATCAACTCAATTTGTCCTTTCAACTGCACCACCACCTGTGTGGCTGAAAGTTTTTGCGACTCAATAATGAGACATTTATCGCCGATACGTATAGTTTGTAACTTGCATTCTCCGTCGAATTTGAAGGGGATCGCAACCGATTGCGACGCATCAGTGATGCGAGTCTCATTGTCAGCTATGTAGAAAGACAGCTCCTGGCTGCTGCCATCATTGCCAAAGCTGTACAAACTACACTCCAACGGCTGCAATTGAATCCGTTCTGTGGTGCCCGTTTGTCCGAAGGAAACCAACGCGTGCATGCGATTTGCAACAATACATTTCGGCAATAACACATGACATTCCTTCGGCTCAAACGCTTGGAAGAGCTCCTGCCAATGCGCCTTTGATGATAGTAATGTGTGCAGTATCGAGGGTCCAATATTGATTCGGAATTTCTCGAGAACAGCGTTGATGTTTAACGTGCGTTTTAGCTTGTTTACGCTCACATAACTTTGCAGTGTTGCATCCTCTAGCACTGAAAGCATATTCAGGAATCCATAATCCAGACACTTCACATTGAGCGTCAAACTGCTATCGACGCTGTACATATGGGGGGCGTTGAAAACTGCATGTATGCGTAAATTCTCCAGCAAGACGACCAAAAATTCTTGACTAATTTTCTTGGATGGTGCGAGTGTGTATTCGGCCAGTACTGGTGGCAATTTGTATTCAGCATCGGCTTGATTGAAAAATTTCACTTGCAATGAAGCACACGAAAGTAGCACCTGCAGTTTGGGCACGCATTCGGATTGAAAAGCTGTGTCAATGCGCATGCAGCCTACCAGCACTTTTGGGTGTAAAATAAATTCCTCCTCATTGCTTTCAAGTTTGAAGAGTTCCTCAATTTTTAAACTCGGAATCTGTGTTGGAAAAAGGAGCGAGCGAACTGCAATAAATTTTTATGTAAACAGAAACTTTGTAATTGGATTTACCTTATCCTCCTCCTCTTCACCGGGTTCAAAGCATTCTCCGTTAACGGCCACCAATGATTGCATTATGACGACGCGCCAAATGTTCGCGCATATCTCACGCTCAGGCAACACTATATCTTTGGATGAGGTTTCGGAGAGCCAAAATTCGCTAAAGTGTAGAAAACATTCATGCGATTCGCTGAAATATTCCATTTGGCAGCGGATATTGATTGGCTTTTGAACCTGGCAGAGAAAATTAGATTGGATTTATTTAAGACACCGCTCGTTGAGGAACTAAGAATCTACTGGCAATGGTAGGAATTCTACTTACCGCCATTGGTACAGGAAAAACATGTATTTTACACATTTTTCTTGGTTGCGGGTAGCGCCAGCAGATAATACCGAAATTCTTTTTGATTATTTGAATTTGATAAGGCAGCGGTAGGAAAGTGTCGGTAGCCATTTCTACAAACTGGAAAGCACCAGCCCTACAAACACAAACGTACATGAAGACATAGCATATATGCGTGCAACACATACTTTAGCATTACCTCAAGTCGTCCTGATAAAATTCCTCGCGTCTTAGTTTCTCCTTGCTCCCATTTGAGCCTTGTGATCTTGGAGTTTTCATAGGCATCAACTTGTCAGCGGACATTTCTGCAGGCTCTCCCATTGGTGGACGACGGCGCAAAAAGTCCTTCCATTGTTCATTCGCACGGGCAGACATTCTTTCCAGTCCTCGTTGTGTGCGTTGCAGCTCTTTCAATCCGCTAACATCCATATCCACCTGCAGCACATCTACTTTAAGCGTGCCGCTCACCAACGGTAAATAGTACCAGGGCTCGCTTACAAATGTAAATGTTGAGCGCAGTGCAATGGGATGCACAAATATCTTCTCGCTCAGTTGTAAATGCATTGCACCCACAGAAGCTTTAAGTACAGACTTTTCTGGACGCTGCAGAAATGTGGCATTGAAGTGCATATCGGCACATACCAACTTACATTCGTATTCACCTTCATGCTTCATCAAGAGCACTACTTTGTCGAGCTTTGTATGCAATCGATCAGAGTCATAGAAATGGCTACGCATGAGCATGATTTTAGAAGCTTTCTGCACGACTTTTGTTGTTCTTGGATTAAGACAACCACTTCGCAATATGGTTTGGTATAAGATTAGTGTATTATGAAATAGCACAACTGTTTGGTCTTCCAGGAGAGTTATAATTATTGGCCTTGCCACTTCTATGTCTGTCTCGACGAGCCTTTGCTTGGTTAAATGCTTGCGCAAAGTGATGAGCGGTGGCGGTACGCCTGTAGGTCCCAGCTCTCCTGGTCTTGTGTCGACAAATTCAATAGAAAACGGATTGGCAGATTCGAGTTTCGCATCTATTGTAGATACTGAATGTATATTCAAATTGAACACCGATATCTGCGCAATACTATCGTAGATATTTTGCGTGAACATAAAACTCGGCTGAGACACCGACAAGGAGAGCAGCGGCACCAACCGCATGACATCCATTTTTTCAGTGCCTATGGTTTTTGACTCAGCGGTTTCTTCCATTTTATCAATAACGTCATATATTTGTAATGTGAAAGTGCCGGCTATAAATGATATGGTTTGTGGAAATTTGCGCAAAACTGTATCAGTGGGTGCAGTCAATGTGGACAGACGTTCTTGGCGCGATTGCTGCGACTGAATGCCCGAGTCGGTTTTTACATTTTGCTCAGTATGCTCATCTATTGGCTCAAATACTGGTGCTGAATTACGTGCGGTTTTGTTCACGGGGGCAACAAGTAGTTCCGCACATTGCAAAGAGCTGCTAGAGTTCTTTAATACACTCTCAGATTCGTAGTGATGGGAGTGCGACTTTAACTTTTTCAATCGCGAAGATGAACCATTCGAATTTTGGCGTTTAGCGATAATACTGTAGTAGGAGAAAAATTAAGTTATATAATTTATATACTCGTATGCAACTTGATTTGATTAAAAACTCACGCGTATAGTTCACTCATCTGACACACCATACATCCTAGCGCATACAACTGATCAGTATTGAGTGTGGCCACAAAATCCGATGCACAATTAAATTCGAGCGCTTGACCGCAAATTAATACATTGTTATAAGCAATGCAAGGAGCAAAGATGCCAATGAAAGTGAAGTGCTTAAAAATGTTTGCAATATGTGGCGATGTTTCACGATTCTGTGTGTTCCACTCCACTGCAGGATTGGTGTGCTGAAAAGTTTTGGCTTGCTGCGCCATATGACCCAATATCTCCGTCCAATGGCCAGTGGCTACAGAGAGATTTTGCAACACCAATTCATACTGACGATCTTCAATCAATGAGCCGGGCGTGTTTAGGAAACCTAATTGCGCCGCTTTACTGTACACATCAATACGCAGTGGATTGCGTTGCAGTGGATTCTCTAAGTTCGGCGACATTTTAATGGATTCAATCTAACAACAGTTAATGCGTTAGTTTAAAGTCTTTTAAAATTAAATATATTATAATATTGATTACCTTCCAAATAATCACTGTACAGTATTCGCGTTCCGTAGCCAAGGGCGTATAGACCGTAAATCCTTTGCTATCCAGATGTATTAATGGTAGATCCGAAACAGTCGGTGGATTTGTTTGAGTCTGCTTATTAGTATCTTCTTTGGGATAATCCTCACACTCACTTGCCACAAACAGAATACCCAAGGAACCAACAAACTCTCTTAAACATTTCAAATCGATGATTATTTCCATTGCTTGGACTGTGACTATGATTTCAGCAATAGAGCGATTAGCGTCGCATTTGGGTTTGACACCGATACGTGTGTAGAAACTTTTAAGCCCAACAGAAGTGTACACAATATTCAGGAATGGCATATTTGCCACCTCCCCGAGCATCTTCAAACGCAAACCAGCTTCGGCTAGCCAACCGCCACCCTCATTTGCATCAGGTTTGTAGTAAGTCAGATTGCATTGCCCAACTTTGCCGGTGAACTTAGTATAATCCTCACGCTTGTCAACGGTTGAAAGCAAATCTTCAAGCTCAAAAACAATTTTACTCTTACGTTCCTGTGCGGTTAATTCGCAAATTATTTTTGCAATGGACCATTGGCAAAACAGCGATGTGGAGTAGGACGTTGGAGTTTCTGTTGAAGCAATAATTGTTAATGTACATTTGAAGAGCCTTTTCAAATAGTTGGCTTTTGTTAGAATTTCCAGTACTTACTTTTTTCTAAAAATACAGAGGACACCGATGAACTAGTTTCCAGTTCCAAAAACTGTTTAATTGCTGCACTTTCCTCGGATGCAGTTATGATTTTCATAGGAGGTGGGGAAGCTTGCATTTGTGCGCTTGCGCTCAACTGTGCCATCGGCCCTATTAGTTTGACAACCTTACCCAATATTCCCAGATGCAAATTTAACGCCTTGCACTATAACAAAATATTACATTAATCGACGGTGATAAATTATATATAAACAGAATTGGTAATTCCATTTACTAGGGTCGTCAAACCTTCGTTTCCGATAAATGAAAATGTATAGGCGTCGTATCTACGTGTATTGTTATGGCATCAAATTCCATTGAATTACTTTGTGGCTGCATACACTTCAATTTTGTAGTTTCCTGTAGTGGCGCCGGAGATGGCATTCCTTCTATCTGTGCGGCTGCTCCTATGGCGTCACATATATTCTCACAAGATTTTTCGTTTATAGTACTAACCAGTGTCGTCATTGTCGAGGTTATATCTGCATCCAATTGTGTCTTGTGTGTAACAACAATTGTGATTGTGGTATATACATCTGAGAGCACAGTATCCAGCTCGGGGCAATTGTACCTTTTTACACTTAGGCCATACAACGCGATTACCCAATTTATGGTGTCCTTTGGCGCTGTATGTATGGTAAATTTTTCTTGCAGGTTAGTGCGTGACAAATTTTCGGCGTTTGTGGAACGCATAGCTATTCGGGGCAATTGAATTTGGGTGTATTCACCTAGTATATCCTTCTGGTTATTATACCATTTAATTTTTTCAGCTACGTGGAGCATAATTTGACCGCATTGCAAACTAATAACTAAACATTTAATTTTTTGCCATAGTGAAGTAGTAGTTGGCTTCGTAGATGCTGGTGGCGAAATGCTGGTTGTGGTATCCAAATCAACTTTCTCATCGCGTTCAGAACTGAAGTGAATTGTTTCTTCAGGATGTGAAATCTTGCGAGACGGAAGTGAATTGCGTGAAGAGCGACGTATGAGAGGTGGGCCAGCGACTGTACCACTGGCTGAAGTAATATTTGTGTGAACCCGAGGCGGTTGGCCAGTACCGAGTTGTGTTTGTGTTGGAGTTTGTGATTGGAGCTGTTGTGTATGTAATTCCACTTCACTAGATGGTTCTTGAAATATAAAAGTATGTTTATATCACATATTTAAAATGTTTTTCTTTCATTGTAGAATGCGAAAGCTTGATATTTTCTTTAGAATTTACTAAGTATGTACAGAAAAGGCTTCGCTTTGTACAATTAACGGCTCAATCGATAATACATGGCTATTTTTGCTTACCTTTTTCAACAGAGTAATCGTAATCCTCTTGGTATTTGAGAAACTCAAGTAATACCATATCGACAAATATCGAAATGGGTTCCACCCATATAGCCAACGCGATAAGCTCTTCTTTTTCATTTTTCGCTGAATGTATACCTTCCGGATTTGATTGTATGCTGGCAGTTAGCCATTTCTTTGGTTCATTCCCTCTAACGGAGTCCATTAGAATATGTTTTCTAACACAAGGGTCTGTGTAAGTTACCACGTACGATAGCAATGCGTAAAGTTCAAAATATCCAGTGGAATAACTCTGAAAGCATTGGAAATCGGAACGGAGTTCTTTAAATTCGTTATGGAGAGTTGGCTGTAATTCGTTTTTCATCAATTGCATCGATTGGTTAGCTATTTTCCACAATAAGTACGGCCGATAGCTAAGCACACAATTTAATAGACGTTCGGCAATGATCAAATCACGCTTACTAAAGTCAATATTAATGTGCTCACAATATAAATCTACTTTTCTCATCGGTATAAGTATGTCTTCCTTCCAATGTTGTTTTTGCAAGAGATCAGAGTATACTAATTCTATCTGTGGGATGTGCACAAGTCTAGCAGTAGTATGGCGCATTCTATTCACCATTGAAAACGAAATCTGTTTCATATGGAAGGTGTAGTTGTCATGGCAAGCATCAAGCAGCACATGTGGTTTCTCTGGCAGTTGACAGGTGGTGTGCACTAGCTTATCAGGATATAAAGGCCTGCACAAAGTGCCATCTATGCTTTCGATATGTGCCAAGAAGTAGGGCATACTTTGCTTTAATGCGCTCGGTAATCGGTGTTGTGCGTGTTTTTGTGTAGCTGTTGGTTCGGTGATGGCATACATTTCAAAATTAATATTCTTCAAATCAAACTTATAAATGCAAAGCGGTACATGCGCCATAAGTTCATCGTAGTCTTCCATTAACGGTGGCGGCAGTTTGGATGTGCATGTGCTGCTCGGAGCAGCCGTGTCTAACTGGTCTACATGATAGCCTGAATAATCGTATGAATCAATTAAATCTAGTATTGTTTGTTTAACCTGTCGCAAAGATTGATTCCATCGAAATGTGAGGCCAGATGATAGGATGCGGTATGTCAAATGTGTGTCCTTTATTGCTGGTGCAGTCGTATCGAGTTCTTGCTGTCTGTTGTCGCGAATTTTTACTGTTTTATACTCGACAGAGTCAAAAGCAATTATAGGCGTTCGATGTAGCAAATATTCGTCAGTGTAGTGTGACATGTAGCCATCGTAATTGATGCAAGCGCTGAGATCAATTGTTGCAGCCTTTTCATCGAATAGGCTATTATCCATGAAGCCGGTCATCTTTTCCAACTGAAAATTTATAAAAAGCAACAAAAAGAAAAAAAATTACTAAATGCACAATGGTAAGATAATAACATTTTTACAGAAGGGCTCGAAATCAGCGCCGTGTCGGAAATGTCATCGAATCTGTACGAACCCAAAGGATCGACTATTAAATACGAAATGCCTGACTTCGTGCTACGCCAATTTTGCTCTTCGCAGGACACCTTTTCGAAGTACAACCCCCCAATGGTTAACCGTACAATGGGTGTGTATTTAATGCGTTTTGTATTGCCAACGAAAGTATCCACTATCAATTCCGAGTTTTTCAACGTAACATTCAGCTCTTCCAAGTATACACCAATATCTCTTAAATGACCGGTAACCTCTTCAGGACTGGGTTCCTCAAATCCCACAGGTTCAAATGATAATGTTGGTAATTTATTCCAAGCCCATAGTAGAATGGATTCACGACCAGCTTCTTCACTCTCCTGATCTTCGATGACATCTTCTTGTTCTGTTGTTAAGAATTTCGCATTTGTCCTGCCAAATTCAGCCATTATGTCTATTAATCGCATAACCATTGGGAACTGCATGGATGTAATATTGATATCCATAGATTTAGTGAATATTCCTACACGAGTTAGACTAGTCGTTGATACAGTGTTGGTGTTATATTTACGTAATATTCGGATTTCAAACGAACATCTATAAACAAATATTAACTACTTTAATGTACGTAAATATTTTAGTTGCCATATTTACCGATACAGAATTGGCTCCTGGCACACTTCAATGTGTCCAGCTGAATTCCGTTTGTCCATGCAAATGGTAAGATCCGATACTTTAATCAATTTCCGCATCATCACTTTGACAGGATGAACGTCTGTCATGGCAATTTTCCAACGTTCATCAGCTGCCCCGAATTGCAATAGCTGCACGTTCATCGACAAGACAATATCATCCTCCACAAATTTAAGAATTATATTGTGACACTCCAAATTGATGTTGTTGATGATTTTGTTCACTATACCAGAACCAGCAGTTTGTTGCGCAGAATTGTGCTCATCCAGTGCCCGCTTGCGCTTTTTTGCAATTTCACTAGTTTTGCGTTGCGGTGATGAACTGGCCGACGAAACATCATCTGTCTTGTTACGTCTTAACTTAAGTACAAATTCAATTGTATTAATTATAATGCGGATTGGTTCTGAAGTGATCTTTGTCCAAGGTACACGTATTGTCAGTTCATGTACGTGGCCTGATAAAAATTCGCAAGGTAACTGTAGCTCTTCTTCGAGCACGTCCAGACGCAAATCAAGATTCTGCAGCGTGACCTCACCCTCCCACAACGAAAGCTGCATATCCTCCGATCGTATGTTCTTCACATACTTTGCCACGTATTCCATAATTATGGGCGTAACGTAAGACTCGATTCGAAACATCTTGGCGAGCTGTGGTTGATGCACTACCCTAGAACTTTTAAAATATTTCTGGCCACTTTCAGTCTTTTTTACTTTACTCCAACTTCGAATGTGTTTTTTATTGCATTTTTATATGAATTTTGCATGAATTGCAAGATAGTTGCGAATTTTGTGTGGAATGCCAAATAATTACGTGCAGTTCAATATTTATTTTGACATTAGCGAACAGCTGTTCGGTTGTCAAAGCGCTTTGCAATGATTGGCCAATGTTGGAAGCCGGTTGTTTATTTAGAAGAAAGAAATGACAACAAAAGGCATTAAAGGCAAGATGTAAACAAAAATGAAGTGCTCAAAAGAGTGAGCCGATTTTAACCCTTGTGATAACATGATAGTGCTCGTGACCAAAATGGTGAGTTTTTGCGTTTATATATTAAATAATATTACTAATATTTTTTATTAATTTAAACAGTCAATACATCAATCAGTACATTTTTATGTTAACACCCACTTACCACATTATAATATTTGTTATCACGTTAGTTTTAACTCATTAATTGCAATTTATTATTGTAATAAAATCACTAAATAAATCATTCTTGCGTTTTTGGCAGCATAAGCAAATTAAAATTATATGGAAGAGTTGAGCTGTCAAACTCTAAAATAAGCATGGAGAAATAGGGACAAAATCAAACAATCAAAAACCCAGAGGCACTAGTACTGTTATTCACCTTTTGATGACAATTACGCATTTGTTGTTGCTTTTGTGTTGCCGGAGAGAAGAAAATTGAACATTCTGAGGATTCTGATACTAAGAGAGTGCGCAGGCGGCAGGGAAATCAAAACATAATACTGCGGTAGGAGAATTCCTGTGATTGAGGTTTATGATTCTGAGCGTGTACGTGAACGACAGCGCCATTATTTGTGTGTTGTGGGATTTCTTATAACAAATTATACAGAAATTGAAATTTAATTTTATCTTTTTTTACACATTTTTTAATTACTCTGTTTTTATATATGTATATGGTAAATATTAAATATGTATATATACTGATATATATACTAGGTTGTTCAATAAGTTTACCGGTTTGATAAGAAAAACACATTTTCATGGTTTGAAATACATTTTATTATTCAGTATAGTCTCCCTGAACATCAATACGCTTGTTCTAATGAGATTCCAATTTTGTGAAATCCATTCCTGAAGTGAGAATCTGGGAGGGCTGCAAAATGCGCTTCCACAGCTGCTATGAGCTCATTATTTGATGAAAAACGCTTTCCATACATGCATTTTTATAGGTCTGGAAACAGATGGAAGTCACTAGGGGCCAAATCTGGTGAATACGGGGGATGCTGCAACATTCACGGATTTTAGCCAACTGCTGTAAAAAGTTACAATAATATTAAAAATTTATTGTTCTACCAGTTTACAAGTAATCCACAAACAAAATTTCTTTCGCATCCCAACAAATTGATGCTAACACGTTTCAGAGTCGAATAATTAGGTTTCCACCACTCTTTAGCGCCTTGTTTTGATTTAAGATCATGGATCAAGGAAGGTGATAGACCCAATAGTGATGAATCGACGCACAAAATCCAGTATATTCTTTCTGAGAGGCTCTAAATGTTGCTGAGAAAGTCGCATTCGAATGAGTTTTTGTTCCATTGTTAGGGAATGTTGCACCCGCTGCGCATTTAGTTTTCTGTAACCCAATACCTCAATCAAAATGGCAGTGTAAGCAATGCCTAATGAGATGCCTAGGGCTTCTACTAAATCTCTTTCAGTCACTCGGAGATTTTCTGGTATTGTTGTTGTTGCTGTGTTTGGACGCCCTGGCGTGGATCGCCTTCAAGGCTCGTACCACCACGTTTAAATTCAGCAGGCCATCGTTATATTGTACTGTACTAATTGATGGCGAAATGTCCTTGTACACTTTCAACTTTTGTTCATAAATTTCCTTTGCTTTTAAGCCTTTCAAAAATAAAAACTCTATTGCCGCAGGATACTTAATTTTTCCATTGTAGAAAATACTCGTATTGTGACACGTCGATACTAAATTACTTGTAAACAAATAATGAAATGACAAAAAAAATTAGCCTAGTAGCAACGTTCTCTCTTATCGAACCGCAAAACTTTTTGTACAACCTAGTATACAATAGGCGCTGACACCTTTGGTTGGGTATTTGGCCGAGCTTCTCGTCCTATTTGAGGTATGTGCCTTGATGCCTTTCCACAAATGGAGGAGTCTACAGTTTAATGCCGCCTCCGAACGACATACAGGAGTTTTGTCATTTGGTCTTCCATGCGCGTGGTTTCGAACCCGATATACGTCACGTAATTATTGTTATCAATAAGATGATGATGAGTCATCGTTTAGTACCTTAGGTCGCGAACTTATTATTCACCCCTTGTATGTTAAAATTGTTGGCATGCCTGACAATCCTAAGTCTTTTCGCTTTCCAATTAGGAGAAAAAAGGGAGAAATCTTCCATTTCCTCTGCGAATGCCCTGCCCTAAGGAAGGACAGAATGTTAACCCTGGGTAAACCGCTGTTCGAGAGTCTGACCAGCTGTCTGGCTTAGATGTCAACAACCTGATAAGGTTCCTGAACCGCACAGACTGGATATAGTCACGCTGTAAATAACTGGTAAACAAGTTGGTAACGAGGATGTGGCAACAAAATGGTGCGGAAGCGCTAGTTGGGTTCTGGAAGAATCACTACTTAAACCAACCAACCAACCAACCCCGGAAATGGCATTATAAATAGCAGGTCAGGAAATGCGTTCCAAACAAATCGATATGTTCTAATGCTAATAGTTGAATGAGTTTTCAAAGTACATACATATGTATCTATACCAAATGTGAAAATCTTAGCTTGAGCAAAGTACGAGTTTTTCGTTTATAGTGACGTCAGTAAGATTGTAAAAATTCTATGGGACAATTTGATATCTTAACTGTTTGTTTAAATGAACTTTCATTACATGTATATGTTTTGAGAAAGGATAAAAACTACATATTTAGATAGGACGCAGAGGTTAAAATATACTTCAAAAAATTCTTTGTTATATTCTATTATACAAATCTGAGGATAGATATTATATTTCAAGTCATTTTATACATAATAATCTCAATAAAATATTCTTAAAACTTTAACCCTTCCTTCCTTTGTCTTCGGCAAAGCTGATCCGAGAAGAAGAGATCTTCCTTCATTGTTTTGTAAATTTTTGTAATATTGTTGGACTGTACAATTACAACCAACCAAATGTGTCTCCGACATCCCAACCTACCCACACCCACTTAGTCTGACCCAAATGAGGATGAGAATCGAAAGGAAATATTTTCTATTCATTTACAAGCGTATCTGTGGTCTAAGTGCTATGTCGTGGGGACAAATACTTCATTGTGAAGGGAATGTGAGACCGCGAGCATGTATTATCATGCCGAGGTTGATCGAACACACGATGTTAAAAGAGCTATGCTCCGGAGATATCGTTGCTGCAAAAATAAAGTACTTGAAAAGTGGGAACAGTGTCGAAGCTATCATAGTTTCGGCCTACCTACCCTACGATTCTTTACAGCCACCTCCTTCGAGGGAGCTAAGAGAAGTGGTCAAGTACGCAGAATCCAATAATCTGGGGCTAATAGTGGGCTGTGACGCAAATTCACAGAACATTGTGTGGGGAAGCAGCAAATGCAACCCCAGAGGTCTCAAGTTACTGGATTTCATCCTGTCATCCGATTTGGTCATCCAAAACACTGGTAACAAACCAACTTTTGTGACCAGAAGGAGACAAGAGGTGATTGATTTAACACTTACCAATAGGTCAGTTGGAAATCAAATCAACCGATGGCGAGTTTTGGAAGAGGACTCTCTTTCTGATCATCGTCTTATCGAATTCCGACTGGGAATTGACACAATATCAATACCTTCCGGTAGGAATCCTCGAAATGTGGACCTGAAAAAACTCAAATCAGCAGAAATGATTGAAGATGCTACTAAGAAATTAGAAGGTACTTTAATCAATTGCTTTGAGGAAGTGTGTCCACTCAGGCAAAGCAGACAGGGGAAAGCGGTTCCTTGGTGGAACCCTGAACTGTCGAAGCTTCGTGTACGGTCCAGGAAATTTCTTAATAAGGCCTTGAAGACCAAAACAGAAGAGGACTGGGCTAATCATCGACTTACACAGAGAGAATATAAGAAAAAAGTACGGCAAGCCAAACTTGAATCCTATAGAAATTTCTGCAGTAACGTCGAAGAAATGAGGGAAACAGCGAGACTTTGTTAGGTCCTTCATTTAGACCGCTCAGTAAGGCTGGATTCCATTCGAAAACCTGATGGTTCATACGCCATTTCCAAATCGGAAACGTTTAATGCTCTACTCGAAACCCATTTTCCGGGTAGTAGAACTCTCTCTGAAGTTGAGAGTGGCATGAACAATGACGGTGGCAACGGTGGAACCTCTAGGTGCAGCTGGTATATTGCTAGTCGGATAGTGACAAGGGAATCGATAAGGTTTTCCTTATCTTCCTTTGAGAACTTTAAGTCCCCTGGACCTGACGGAATATATCCAGCAATGCTTAAAAAAGGAGGAGACAGGCTGATTGAGGCCCTGAAAAGGATCTTCACAGCCTGTCTTGCATTTGGTTATATACCATCCCAATGGTGACGCGTAAGAGTAGTATTTATTCCGAAACCAGGAAAAGATGACTATTCCCTAGCAAAAAGTTTTAGACCAATCAGTTTGACATCGTTCATATTGAAAAGTCTGGAGCGAGTGGTCGAGAAACATATTCGAGTGGGGGTATTGCCGAGAAGTCCACTTAGTAGAAATCAACACGCTTACCAGAGTGGAAAATCGTGTGAATCAGCCTTACACGATCTTGTTAGCAAGATTGAAGCCGGGCTGGAAGCTGACGAATACACAATGGGCGTGTTCGTGGACATTGAGGGGGCTTTTGATAATGCCACTTTCGGCTCGATATGTTCTTCTGCCGAACGACACGGAGTTAATCAAGCCATTATAAAATAGATATACTCCATGCTCTCTGAGAGGCTGTTAACCGCTGGTGGGAGCGGCGACGAGCAAATCACAGTCAGGGCCAAGCAAGGATGTCCCCAAGGGGGTGTTCTTTCTCCGCTGCTATGGTGCTTCGGCGTAGACTCCCTATTAGCGGAGATGCAGGAACTCGGCTTTCACGTCCAAGCATATGCGGACGACGTCTGTGCGCTAACATCGGATAAATCCTTAAGGAGGCTTTGCACGAAAGTGCAGAGGATTCTTGACAAAATCGATGATTGGTGCATGAGAAAAGGTCTTTCCGTTAATCCGAACAAAACAACCATAGTCTTGTTTACGAGAAAACGGAAATTGGATGGACTCAGTCTTCCAACACTGAAAGGTGTGGCACTTGGTCTTTCCAACGAAGTTAAATATCTAGGAGTAATCTTGGATAAGAAGCTGACCTGGGAGACACACGTTTCACTGAAGGTGAATCGTGCATTGAAGATTTTTCAGCAATGCCGTAGAGTCTTTGGCAAAACTTGGGGTCTGAAACCTGCTGTGGTCCTATGGATATACACGGCACTTATCAGACCAATCATCACTTACGCTTCTGTGGTCTGGTGGCGACGGAGCATGGTTAAGTCCAAAATCCGGGAACTATACAGGCTGCAAAGAAGTGTATGTTTATGCATCACGGGTGCCATGAGTACAACCTCTGGTGATGCCCTAAATGCTATGCTTGATTTGCTCCCCCTGGATCTTAAGATACAACAGGAAGCGATAAAAGCAATGTGTAGACTCCATAAATATGGTTTCTGGCACGAAGATGGAACTTCGGGACGCAGAGAAATCTTTAAGTTGCTGTCGGAGCAGTATCCACTGTTTTTGGCACCTAAAGATGACCTGATACCCACAGTTTCATTCGGAAGGAAATTTGATGTTAGATTTCCATTGCGTGAGCAATGGAGCAATCCAGAATGCATGCAGGGAGGTTTGACGGATATTTTCTTTACCGATGGGTCCAAGACTGAAATAGGGTCTGGAGCCGGATGGTACTTAAACGATAGTAATAAGTATCACTATGCTATGGGGGGAATGGCAACTGTTTTCCAAACAGACGTTTTTGCCATCCTAAAAGTAGCCGAATGGATAATCGAGAGGAGATGGAGCGGGAAACAGATTGGAGTCTTCAGTGACAGTCAGGCTGCATTGAAGGCCCTGGAGAACGCGAAGCAAACCTCAAAGATTGTTCAAGAATGTAAGAAGAAGCTTAATTCTGTCGCAAGACAAAACAGGCTTGTACTTATATGGGTTCCGGGACACTCCGGTGTTCAAGGAAACGAAATTGCCGACGAATTGGCCAACCGTGGATCAGCGGTGCCCCCACAGGGGCCAGAGCCAATAATCGGAATCAGTCCCGCAGGAATCAAGAATTGGATCAACGATTATGTAGGCAATCTACATAAAGAGTGATGGTCCGGTCTAGAACGCTGCAGAACTGCAAAGTGTTTTGTGACAAGTCCGAATAGAAAACTGTCAAACTTTCTACTAAAACTTAGAAGGAAAGACATTCGGTCGATGGTCGGCATCATTACAGGACACAACCCATGGGGTCAGCATATGACCACCATTGGAATCATCGAGGACCCGGTATGCCTGTCATGCTTGGAGGAGGCGGATAGCACTGAGCACTTTCTCTGTGAGTGTCCTGCCTTTGCTAGAGCGCGACTACGGGTATTTGGTTCCGATGTCATGGGAATGAGTGATATTCGTTCTCTAAAACTGGAGGATATTTACAGATTCGCCAAAGAATCTGGAAAATTCTCACAGGACTAACTATCTCTATCTCTGTTTCTATTCTTTCCTATCTCTTTCTCTGATACTTTTCTCCCTCCCTCCTTGACTATCTACCCCCTTTCCAGAGCTTTAAATATAATGGGCTTTTTAGCCTGAGTGTTTTAGGAGCCACCAAATCTCCTGGTGCTCCTTGGCTCGCCCTCTTCAAATTCAATTTATTTAATTCATTATAAGCAATATGCAAATCGTTATTGCGTTATGTTTGCTGTGTGTAAAAATTTTCCTTTGCTACAGATTTTCCTTTAAACGGATTAAAAATTTGTAAATGTTAGAAGGTTTAGTTTGAGACAAAAAACATGCGTAAGAACGTGAGTGTGCATTGACCTCATACTAAAAAGAAATTTAATTTTATGAATTAAATTTGTCTTCCTCTTCTTTGCTACTTTCTACAGAGTATACGAAATATATTATATTAAAAAAAAAAAAACAACACGTAGCAATTACATTCTTCCTCATCAGCACGGCCCCTGCACATCCGATGAAGTGAAGTGAAGCGGAAGCAAAAGCGGAAGTCTTAATCAACCACCTGCTCACCCACACAGCTGTGCAACAGATTTCACAGCATCTGACATTTGCATGCACTGAAACAATGGCTAGGTAGGCGAGCGCAAATACAAACGCACCGATTGCTTGTGCGTATGCTATCTATCAATGCATAACATTACAAAGCACGTAGAAATTGCCATTACTGTTACTTTCTGTTACTCGCAAATTGCAGCAACACTACCAACCACAAACACTACTTGGAACTCTACACTTGCTACTTCTTAGCCTTTTTGGTTTTTTACCTTGCATCTTTGCACTTTTGCTATACACTTTGCAATCAGAAACATTCGTTACCACCTCTGACTGCCGATACCGCAGCGCTGTGCTGCTCTTGTGGATTGCACTTAGCTGGTTGTACAAAGGCTGTATCCTTTAATTGAAATTGCAGATTGCATTCAACGTAAAATGTGGGAGAAGGTGTGTATTGTATGGTTCCGGCCGTTTTGCTGCCAATTCATTGGAAAAAATGCGAATTAAATTGATATCAATAGCTCAGTGGAATGGACAGGCTTAACTACATATTAGCCTACTTATAGTAAGTTTAGCACCATTCATGTCGAATTTCATTATACCTATTGTATTCGTATAGGAGAATATCCTCATAAGTATATATTTACTTGGTTAGCAAACAGACTGCGCTCTTGTGTTCATGCATTCATATACACATATACGAGTTGGTTGGCTGTGAGAAGTTGTTCAACAAACTACATATAGTATATTGTCTGTTCGATTTTGCCGCTGACACATAGCAGCCTTAACATTGTAAAGCGGAATTGAAGCGATTATGGTTTCACACTAATGTGAAACACAGCAGCCTTAACATTGCAAAGTGGAATCGAAGCGATAATGGGTAAAACAGACAGACAATGCAATTACATTAAATGTAAATAAACCTTCATTAATGTTGTTTTAACATTTTAATTAACGCTTTTGAAGAAGTCCTTGCGATGTTCTTTATGTGACTTAAAACAATATTTTTGGAATTTTCTTTCTAAATGAGAGAAATCCTTTCATTCTCCTTCATAACCTCTCTAGCTTTTTACGTTGACGTATATAGTAGGTATGTATAAGTACATATAGAAGTATATCTGAGACAGATTGCAACAAGTGAAACATGCAATATATATATATACAATTGGCGCGTACACTCTTTCTGGGTGTTTGGCCGAGCTCCTCCTTCTGTTTGTGGCATGCGTCTTGATGTTGTTCCACAAATAGAGGGACCTACAGTTTCAAGCCGACTCCGAACGGCAGATATTTTATATGAGGAGCTTTTTCATGGCAGAAATACACTCGAAGGTTTGCCATTGCCTGTCGAGGGGCGACCGCTATTAGAAAACAACTTTTTCTTCATTTTTGGTGTTTCACCGATATTCGAATCTACGTTCTCTCTGACTTCCGAATGGTAGTCGTGCACCAACCCATTTGGCTACGGCGGTCGCATCCAATAAACGAGTTTAAATACAAAACTGCCAATTAAATATCCAAACGTTTCATATGCCATTCTCTGAATTTAGATGATTGATCTCTACCTTAGTGCAGGGAAGCTGAGGATAAGGTGCTGAGATGATTCCACCTCTTCCTTCAGATAGCTTCAGCTGAAACTTGAGGCAATTCCAAGTCTCACCGCATGGATACCTAACGGCCAATGTCCAGTAACGACACCCACCAAATATGAGAGCTGCGGCTTTGTTAGCTTCAGAAGTTCCATGGCCGATCTATCCTTGGCCAAAAGGATCTCGCGACTTTATACGTCTGTGCACTAACACAGCGCTCACTGAGTAGACTCGATGCACATCTTTTTAGGAGCAGACTATAGGTTCTCAAGGGAATCCCAGCAGTTTCCCGGTATGACACACAACACGGGGGATTCAAATAAGCCTAATATCGAAGTGTTCGGGTGCAGTTGAAAAACACAGTCAGGCCGACTAATTTCGAACGCACAAACAACGAGCCCATATCCCCTATTGCCGCCTGGCTGTGGGAGTAGATATGTTCCTCTCTTACCGTAATTGCAAGCGTAAGCAACCAACCGACTGCTTCTTTAATTGCGGCTACCTCCACTTGGAAAACACTACAGTGATCCGGTAGTCTAAATTTGAGTTTTGGGGTACTCCTCGAAGAATACTTCTCCATCAGCTCTTCCGTACAACTTCGAGCCATCCGTAAAGATGTTTGCTATGCCCTGTCTTCAAATTTTGCACGCCGCGCACTCCTTACATAAGGTAATATGAATGGGAAAAGCACCACTCACTCGGGTCCGGCGATGGTGTACATTGATGAAGGACCTTGGGGATTAACTCTAAGTTTCTAAGACTAGTAGTAATAATTTACTAAAATTCCCCGGTTTCTGTAGTTATGTCCTACCGACGCTCTAAATGCGATCTTGCATATTTCTCTGAATGAACTAATTGCTCAAAAGGTGGTCGCTTTACCCCTAAACCGCTTACTCTTCAGTACCGATTATGTTATTACTTTTGCCATAAGCTATAATACATAGACCTATGGCTAGCCACCGTAGCCGAATGAGTTGGTGCGTGACTACCATTCGGAAGACGTAGGTCCGAAACTCCGTGATACACCAAAATAAAGAAAAAGTTTTTTCTAATAGCGGCCGCTCCTTGGCAGACAATGGCAAACTTCCGATTGTATTTCTGCCATAAAAAAACTCCTCATAAAAATATTTGCCATCCGGAGTCGGCTTAAAACTTTAGGTCACTCCATTTGTGGAACAACATCAAGACGCACGTCACAAATAGAAGGAGGAGCTCGTCCTAACACCCAAAAATGGTGTAAGCGCCAATTATAAATGGTGGTTAAATTTCCAGGGCCGATGTTGAATGTGAACCACACCTAAACGTCAAGCTTTTTTCTGCATTTTATTTAACATTTTTCAATTTCAGATTAATTCAATATGAACCATGGAAAAATACCCAATCGAGCAAGGCGTTAAAGTTATTCAGACTTATTATGAAAACGGGCGTTCAAATCCAAATGCATATCGCGTACTTCATCTTCAGTGATGAGGCACATTTTCACCTCAATAAGCAGAATTGCCACATTTGGGCGACTCATAATCCAAGAGTGATTGCCGAAAAACCAATGCACCCACAAAGAGTGACTGTTTGATGCGGTTTATGGGCCGGCGGGATCATTGAGCCGTATTTTTTCCAAAATGAGACCGGTCAGGCAGTTACTGTGAATAGTATTCGCTATCGTGAGATGATAACGAACTTTTTATGACCCGAATAGAAAGATATGGATGTGGACGATATGTGGTAACGAAACAATGGCTCTTTTGCGCGAAAAATTTGATGACCGAATAATCTCACGTCGCGGCGCTGTCAATTGGCCGCTAAGATCATGTGATTTGACCCCGTTGGACTTCTTTCGTTGGTGTTATTTGAAAGAAAAAGTGTACGTCGATAAGCCATCAACAATTCAAGAGCTAAAGGATGAGATAATTCGGCACATTAACGGCATAGAACCTCAATTATGCTTCATTGAAAATTTGGACCATCGGATGGAGGTGTGCCGCCCAGCCTGGGGCAGTCATTTGGCCGATATTTTGTTCCATACGTAATGACAATAATTTCCTAAAATAATTGTATTTTATTCATAATCAACACCGGCCCTTAAAACTTAACCACCCTTTATATATGGCTAGAAAAAGAAATGTTTGGACAAAATTTGCTGAATCCTTAAGCTACTAAAGGAGTATGGAATAAATAATAATAAAGTAATTATACCACTCCGATAGTACTAGTGCAGCAGGCCACGCCATAAATACATATATAGATAGCTCAAAACTCGGCGGTAATCTTAAAGGAGGAAACTTTTTTCTTGACTATTGCAGTGTGTATTAAGGGGGGACCCTCATTTAGACGGTCGAAAAATGCATCATTTTTGGGAATTTTTTTCTCAGGTAAAATAACTTCAAACGTTTTGTAATTCGTAAAGTACTTTAATAAATGTCTTGGCTGTCTACAAAAATTTTCGGAGAAGAAAAAAAACATTTTAAGTATGGAAATATACACCTCGTCCATGGCATCTCATTCTATCTGTGTACATTCTAGCGCTCTGAATTTTTTTCTGAAATAAAAAAACCAAATTTTTTTTAAAACTTTAGGATAATACCTTCGATGTGACATTTTGATTTAAAAAAAAAATGTCGAAATTGATATTTTTTACCCAGTTTTATGTTAAAAGTGATTTTTCATGCATAAAAATTGACTTTAAAATTACAAAAAAATATGAAAATCTTTTTTTTTTAAAAAACACTTAATGTCACATTGAAAACAATTTAATTATCTTTAAAATGAGCTATTGTAAAGCCTGATTGGTTCAATACAGCGTTCTCAATTGTGTACACAAAATCGAAAAATGATGTTTCGAGAAAAACGCGTTTAAAGTTTTGGATACAGGCGATCAGGCCACCCGTCGCGTCCTGTTAAAAATTTTGTCACTCCTTCAAAAATACAGATATCGACTTGAAATTTTGAAAGTATATTCTTAAATAGTTGTAGAATAGATTAAAATTATTTCCAAAAAATCGATTTTTTTGACCCGATAAATGAGGGTCCCCCCTTAACGGAAGTCTTGGAAGTCAGTACCTAGATCAAAGGTTTAAGGCGCAAAACATAGATACATATTTTCTCTAAGAGTTAAGTAGCGGGAAAGATCTATCTGCGCCTGTAGACCTTTAAATGATAAAGGTAAATTGACAGGGGTTTTTGGGGTTGCATGACCACACTGGGCTTGGAACCGAGTTTCATCAACTAAATAAACCATACGACTTGATAACTGTAAAACAGTTACCTTTACTTGTACGCCCTATAATAAATGACGCACGTCGATGCTATTGGGTTAAAGAAGTACGAAGCCTTATTTCTTATAAATATCTTTACAGGCCACTGTATAATTTATATACATGCCATGGGAAGGGTGTGAGCGCATATTGTCGTAGCTGCATCTGAAAAAAAGAAGAAAAAACCTTTCTTGCAAGGCTTGTGAAGAAATTCCAAGTTACTACGCACTGGCAAAGTTTATTGCGTGAATAAAGTGAGTGAGTACGTTTAATATTTATAAATATTTTAGTAGATAAAAGATGTGGCAGAGTAAATCTGCCTTGGAGACACGGCTACAATTATTAATAATTACATAAGCAGCTTGAAGAGTTTTTTCTTGGCACAAATGTGCTCGAAATTAGATCAATACTAAAATTTCTGTCTTGTTTAAATTAGAAACTAAACTTGCTACGCTTGGTCATTTTATCTAAAATCAGCTCATTTCGGAGCCTAATTTATTTGATATCACATTATTGGCATGTATACCCTTTGTTGGGTGTATGGTCGTGCTCTTCCTTCTATTTGAGGTTTGCATCTTGATATTTTACCACAAATGAAGGGATAGTTTCATGCCAACTCTGAACAGCGGTACTCATCACATCATTAAGTTATTAGATTAAAATAATTAAATGGCATAATATCAGATTATAGTGTACCGCATGAATGCTAGAAAAGCCATGGATTAGGTTAGGTTAGGTTATGGTGGTAGTCGGTCTGCACGACCAACTCACTTAGACCTTACAGGTCCGTTGTGATACCACTGTGCTACACGGGAACCTCGTTTATCTTCCTTCGTGGAACCATTTCGTGGCTCTTATGAAGCGTAGTATTGATGTCAACCCCACGCCAGACAGTTCTGTAAGAGAATTAAAAAAGTAATTACCTAGACAACCTGCTCTGATTTTAGCTAGGGCTGGACAATTGCAGAGGAAGTGCTCAACTGTTTCTTCCTCTTCCTCATCTCTGCAACTTCTGCAATATTCATGGGAGAAGACTCCTAGCCTCGAGGAATGCCTGCCAAATAGTCAGTGACCGGTTAAGCAAGCCACGACCTTCGAGATATTGCCTCTTGAGAGACTAAGCAATTCCTTTGTTCTTTTCTTGTTTATTTGCGGCCATAGTAGCCTAGCTGTTAGACACGTATCTTCATTTCTCCATGACCTATTGACCTCTTGGATAAAGTGGTTTTTTATTATTAGTTTACTCGTGGCCATGGGTATTCCAATGGTACTTTTATCACTCAGCAGTTGGAGAGCGGTACCTTTTCTGGCTAGCTCATCTGCTTTGCAGTTTCCCTCAATATCTCTATGTCCCGGAACCCAAATAAGGCTGACCTTGAATACGTCACTAATATCATTTAGAGCTGCCCGGCATTCCTGTGCAACCTTCGATCTTAGTGATGCCGCATTCATTGATTTGATGGCCGCCTGGCTATCCGAGAATATATTTATGGTCGTTTTTGTTAGGGCGTGCGTGTTTAGGTATGTAGCCACTTCTTTTATAGCTAATACCTCTGCCTGATAGACGCTGCAGTAGTCTGGTAGTCGAACGGATAGTTCCAGTCCT
The DNA here is from genome assembly GCF_027943255.1 of Anastrepha obliqua. Lineage (NCBI taxonomy): Eukaryota > Metazoa > Arthropoda > Insecta > Diptera > Tephritidae > Anastrepha > Anastrepha obliqua. Next base: position 95,892,094 of record NC_072892.1, on the reverse strand, counting down.
AATTCCTTCGAGAAGACTCCGTAGCCGACCTTATCGTCTAGCTTGGAGCCGTCTGTGTAAAAGTTTAATTCCCCCCTTCTCCATGGCCTTCTTGTATGCCACTCCCTTCTTGACGGTATACTCGTCTTGAAGAGTCTTTCAAAGGTGAGTCTAGGGATAGAGTAGTCTATTTCTTGTTTATGACTATTCACAGAGTGCAAAATGGAAGCGTGGCCAAAGCACCGGTCTTTCCATAGCGCCATACTTTTTAATCTGAGCGCCGAGGCGGCGGCCACGTGTTTTCCTACCAGATTTAGGGCAGGTAAGTTGATTAGCACTTCCAGCGCTTTGTTTGGAGTAGTCCTTAAGGCGCCAGAGATGCACAAAAAAGCTGTTCTTTGGACCTTACTCATGGTTTTAGCGTAAGTCGCCTTTTGAGCAGATGGCCACCATACAAGTATTCCGTACATTAAGATTGGCCTAACTACCGAAGTATAGAGCCAGTGCGTAATACGGGGTGTAAGTCCCCATTTGATACCGACCGCTTTTTTGCAAGTGTATAATGCAACGTTGGCCTTCTTTACTCTTTCCTCAATATTAGATTTCCACGTGAGTTTCCTGTCTAATATGAGTCCTAGGTACTTGACGTTCGCTTTCAAAGGAATCTCCACACCCTTAAAAGTTAGCGGGGAGATTATAGGGAGCCTGTGTTTCTTTGTAAAGAGAATTATTTGAGTTTTTGAGGGGTTTATATCGAGTCCCCTGCTCTCAGTCCAGCTTCTAAGCGTGGCCATGTTAGAGCGCATAATATCCATAAGGGTGTTAGGATATTTGCCCTTAACGGCGATTGCTACGTCATCTGCGTAAGCTGTGACGTGGCAACCCCCTCTTTCCAGGGTCAGTAACAGGGAGTTTACTGCCAAAGTCCAAAGAAGAGGGGAGAGGACTCCACCTTGCGGTGTGCCCCTGCAGACCTTCCTGCTTAGAGTAGTGCTTCCTAATTTAGCCGTTACCTTTCTTTTGATGAGTATATCTTCTATCAGGGCTACGACATGTGGTTCAACTCCAAAATCTTCTAATGAATCTACTATAGCGTTTGCATTTATATTGTTGAAGGCGCCTTCTATGTCTACGAAAGCAACCAATGCAAACTCTTTGTCTAATAAGCTTTTTTCCACCAACCCGACCAGTGAGTGTAAGGCGGTTTCTGTGGACTTCCCTTTAGTATAGGCATGTTGCGCCGAAGAGAGCCTATTTAAAGGCACGACTCCCCGTATGTATTCATCTATTATTCTCTCCAGGATCTTGAGAAGAAAAGACGTTAGACTAATGGGTCTGAAGTCTTTAGGGTTAGTGTGTGAGGACCTACCTGCCTTGGGTATGAAGGAGACTTTTGCCTCCCTCCATCCTAGCGGAATGTGGCCCATGTTAAGACAACTTCTAATGACAATTTTGATATACGGCAGTACAATGTCCCGTGATTGCTGCAGTTCAGCGGGGTATATACCGTCCGTTCCTGGCGATTTATAAGGACCAAAAGTATTAATAGCCCATTCGATTTTTGAGTGTGTGACTAAGAGATTTCCTAGGTCGGATTGCCTTTCATTATTGGCGGAATCGTTTTGTTCCACCGGCTTGTTTCCTGGAAAGTGTGTGTCTAGGAGAAGACCTAATGATTCCTCACTTGACGTAGTCCATGTATTTCCTTGACCTTGTAGGTAGCCTAGGTTGCATGGCGTCTTTGAGAGAATTTTTCTTAATCTGGCCGCTTCTGAAGTCTCTTCAATTTCTTTGCAATAATTTTGCCATGATTCACGCTGCGCAGTTCTAACTGCTTTTTTGTAGTTTTTCAGTTCAGCCTTATAGGCTTGCCAGTCCTCTGACCTTCTCGTGGCCTTGGCCAGATTAAATAGTGTTCTATGGGATTGTCGTAGCGAGGTTAGCTGCTTGGACCACCAAGGTGGTTTAGACTTCCCTCTGGGTCGGACAACCGGACAGCTGGCTGCTAACGAAAGCCATGGATTACCTTTTGTGACCTGTCTAACCTTATGTAGAACGCTACTTGGGTTCCGCGTTCTTCCCCGCATTTGGGAATATTACGGATCAGTGGAGTAAGAATTTCCGAAAATCGCGAAATAGTACATGAAGAGTAGGATCCTTCATAAAATCTCTTACAGAAACTAGGAATCAGTTCAAGTCTAAGTGAGAGCAATGCTGATCGGCCGCCACTTATCGCTTAAATTTACTTAATTCACTTAATTTTATTGAATACTGAAAGCGCATTTGTGTAGTTTTTTTATTATACTAATATAAAATTATTTAAAAAAAGGTTTACGCGATCGAACAATCTCTTCGGATTTCCTGTTGGGTTGTCATTTGATGTCCTCTACCGTATGGAAATACTGTAGAAATTGTTGAGCGCTTCAGTGCCTTCTGCTATAAAAAATATCTTACAAACATGTCTGCTTACTTACAAGTGTAAGCATAGTGTATATTTGGATGTACATTAGGGTGGAACGATTTTTTTCTCTAAATTGCTGTTGACAGCCCAACATTTCTGCTTGGCTTTCTATCCCAGAAATAAGTATGTAAAATATTATTTGACTCATCGCAGGTTAAGAGGGACCCCTACACCATTAATTTTTGACAAACTTTTGATTGTTGTTTTAGCCACTGTACACTATATAATTTTTAGTTGGCCAACTATTTATTCGGGGCTCGCAGGATTGCATTCGGACGAAATATATAATTAAGGTTTTAACTCATATATGGTATCACTAGATCGGTGTTGAACAATTTGAAAATTTTCGCGTCTACCAGTTGATCGTAAAACATTGCCCCAAAGTGTTATTCTTGCAATTATTGAAATACGAAGAAGAATTAAGAATTACCGAAGAAATTATTGACCCTACTGCGTCTACAACGAGCATTAATAAGAAGAAAATTCCACACGCTTTATTCTATATTGCTGGACTTTCCAGAATTTTTTTTCGGGTTCGCCGGAACCCGATTCCTTTTCGGCGGCGGTACGTAGAGAGCGAGAAATGTTGCTCCATTGCTCGTGCATGCCGGATTGTTGGGCAGTACTCTCTGAGAGCAGGAGTGAGAGTCGCGTGGCGCATCTTCTGGCTGTCTGTTGTGATTGCAGCTTTTCGATGTCGAACTTTCTTTGCGTAGGTAGATGTACGTTTTTTTGCTGCACAGATGCGTGTGCGCAGTTTGGTTACAACGAGGTAATGATCCGAGTCGATGTTGGGTCCTCGGATCGTACGGACATCTAAAACAGTAGAAGCGTGTCTTCCATCTATCACAACATGATCGATTTGGTTTCGCGTTTTTCTCGCAGGAGACAGCAAGGTAGCTTGGTGTATCTTGCAGCAGACTACCATGCTTCGGGCCCCGGTAAAGTCGATCAGCCTGTCGGATGTTTCGTTGTGCAGGCTGAATTTTCCAACTGCGGGACCAAAAATTTCCGCCTTGTCCACATTGGCGTCGAAATTGCCAAGCACGATTTTTATGTCGTGACGGGGGCAGCTCTTAGGAATGTTCCAAGCGCTCATAGAAGGAATCTTTGGTCGCATCGTCCTTCTCTTCCGTCGGGGCGTGGGCCCAAATGAGCGACATGTTGAAGAATTGCACTTTGATGCGGATTATTGCGAGACGTTCGTCCACCGGTGTGAACGACAGTACTTGGCGACGAAGCCTCTCTACCACAAGAAATCCAACACCAAACCCAGCGCACAACCAGCTATCCTGGGATGCTTCATCTTCTCTTTTCGAACGGGTGTTCGAAAGCTACCCAGAGGATCTTGGGCTAATCCCGGAGCTGCTTGAACCATATGTAGAAGAATAGTTCTGGCCACTCCCAAGTGAATGGCGATCAGTAACTTTCCCCACTTGCGTGGACTTCTACATATGCAACCATCCTTAATTCTTATGAAGGCAGGATTTCATTGCTATGCCAATACAAAAAACATTCACCTTAATGCATAGCAATAATGCCGATGATGTAATTAAAGTCTGGAAATTTCCTGCCAAGAAAAATGATTTAAAGCACAGCTAGCGAAAGTAAATTCAAAGAGCACAAATTGAAAAGATGTGCAAATATAGGTATGTATGTATTCATCTAAGGGAGAATGCCGTTGAAGCGTGTTGAAAGTTTCTTTCTAAATGTTAAATTAAAAAGGATGCAAAGCAAAAGGTACGAATGTGAAAAGGATATGGCTGTGATAGAATTTACCTATCAATCTCGTTAAAAAATACCGCAATACAGTGGCGCATTTCTGCATTTGACTTATTTTAAGTGACAAGAATATATTTATTCATCTGAAATGTGTTGAAATATTGTACTATAAATGGTTGTGCTTTAAATACCTTACATAGTTATGCAGGTATGTATAAGGAAGATGGCAAGCCAAGGAAACTGAAAGCACACGAAAAGTGTGACAAGTGGTTTTGCACAAATTTATTTGTATACAGACAGGCATGTGAATTCAATCTGAAGTACATAGTATTTATGTAAGCGCTTATACATATAGCGTAAGTCGTAGTGCAACATCAAGGGGATTATTGCGTATGGCAGTTTCGAAATGAAATCTTCGATGAAATACTTTTAAACTGTCAATCTTTGAAAATTAAAGCTATTTGTGCTTGTTAAATAAATATTACTTATATACATATATACTTATATATAGCTAAGCTGACAAGCTGACTACGAAAACTGTTGTAAAGCCTATGAAAAGCAATGTGACATATTTTATGGTTGATTTAATAATTTTTGTCTGTCTAAATTTTTCAAAAGCATGTTATTTTATTTTTAGTTTATCCTTCATTAATTATTTCCTTTAATTACTCCTTTGCACTTTCCAGCTTAAATAATTATGTACATATTATATTTATGTAAGCTTTTGTGCGTGTATGTTTTCGCATGGAAAATAATCAATGAAAGCATTTTATTTTGACTTAATGTCATTGGGATCCTAAATGTATTTGTTAAAACTTGTCATGTTGCAGCGTATACAATGGGTTGTTAGTCAACAAAATATTCAAGTAATAAAAGTAAGGTGCTTAATGTGTAAGTGGAAGTATTACAATAAAGATAAGGTTTGAAATATAGCTAATTCCCTTTGTTGGGTTAAGGTTCATTGCTTTGGTAGCTTCCCATTTTCGGCGCGAAAACATCAACTACCTTCACTTTTTTTAGAGTTCCTCGAGACTACTTAACAATTGAATTATCCATAAGCCCCCGATCATTCTGATCGAATGTTTGAATCTTTTTGCTGTAGCCCAGCATCTCAAGTTCATCGCCAGAATCAACTTCGACGTTTACGGTAGTTTCTTTCTTTATAATATGTAAGTTCCTCTTATTTACTCAACACCCAGAAACGTTTTCATGAGGCTCGCGTTGCTCCTATAGGCAGCATCTTTTCTTTTCTTGGGCTCCATTTTGCTAACATTACCAATGATATCAGGAGTGAGAAACGAGCAATTGAAACATTTCAATGTAGAACTTTCGATGCATGTGAAGAAAATGGCTCGAGACAATGTCAACACTGGAAGCGCACCTTCCATCTATTGCAGATTATAGCCACGTAGCTTGATGGACAATTCAATGGACAATGGTCATTCAGGTCGAAAATAAGGCCAACATAGATTTAGTAGGATAAAGTAGTAGTTGGAGGTTACTTACAGTGAAGGAGCGAGATTTCAAGGTCCTATAACTGAACTGGATCCTTTTTTACTGGCAGCTGGGATTGCAGACTTTCATCCTCCGATGTCCGGCGAAGTCGATCAGCCTCAGTTTGGTAGTGAATATTTTCGAGTGTGGTTTAAAAGAAACCTTGATTGCCCTAGCCTGAAAATAGGTAACCACGACTTTTATATGTAGGATGAGGCGCACTTGACTCATAGAAACAATTGTTGCTCACGCCATCCATCATGCTATTTCGTCGGACGTGGACATAAATAAGTGAGTTGCTGAAGAATCCCACCTTGATACTGCTTTGTTGTTGAATTAGCTGTCAACTAATTAGTGGCGAGGTGTCTCTCCCAATAAACGCGACACCGCTCTTTGCGCTCTTTTATATAATAGCTGTAATATATGTCAAAAGCCTCAAAAATTTTGTTGCTTTGTACCACCCATGGAATCATTTGGTTAGCAATGATACCAACTCTCGACTTAATGAGGATATCAACGAGCCGAATAGAGACACCTTTTCCATTAAGCGATTTAATATTTCAAGTATTTACCCTAAATCATAGCCCTACTTTTCGAATTACTTTTCATGTAATTTTAACGAGGCGGGTCTTAAGCCCAGCGCACAACCAGATCTTAGGGTGCTTTTCTGAGAGCATTTTCTTTCTCGAGCTGCTTTTTCCAAGCCATACGCCCATTTTTAGTCACTTCTAATGAAATAACGACATAATGTGGAAGTATCATTAAAAGTTGAATTTTTGTAATAATTTTAAATGGCTGACAAGCGTTGCTCATTCTTGGAATTTTCCACGAGGAAGAAATTGTAAGTCAGTTGCAATGTAAGTTCTTATATTTCCATATCAAATAAAAAATACAAGGGATATCCTCCCTAGAATAGAATAGAATTTTGCACATCTCAAATAAAGATGATGAGTATTTTGGATGCTTAAGTTCTTATAGTGTTCGGAAGAGCGGGGAGCTCTTCATCAATCTCAAGTTCAAGCTACCAGACAACTCCAGGGTTTTCCAAACAGAGGTAGCAACAATCAAAACAGCAGCTGATGGGCGGCTTACTATAAGGAAGTAAATATCTACTCCGACAGTCAAGCAGCAATTAAGGCCTTAGACTAGATTATGGTGCACTCGAAACTGGTCAGGGAATGCTTGGCTTCTTTTTCGATCGTATCCAAATTATTTAATATTTAATATCTGAGTCCCTGGGCAAAGGGATGTGTTAGCTAGATAGGTGACCTGTGTGATAGTTTTCCGCCTCTAATACTTTCTTTTTCTGTGGTCTAATCCTGAAAAAGTGTCTTTTTCTTTAAGTTGGCGATCGCTGGGCAAATATACAAACTTGTAAGATCTTGAGATCCATCTGACCACGTTTTCATCTAAAGCGCTCAAAAGAGATTCTAAGGGTAAAAAGGCCTCAGCTCCCAAATTTTTTGGATATTCTTACCGGAAATTGCCCCGAGGTGTGCATACTGTGAGACTCGCCATTGCTTCGAGACTTGTTTCCTTCAACTGTATGAAGGATGATGTGGAATCATCTCAGCAACTTTTTTTAAGTTGTCCTACTTTCGTGGGGACAAGATTTAGACATCTTGGCTCTCTCTTCTTTGCTACGCCTGCATATATAGCAAGCCTAGATATTAGCCACCTGATCAATTTCATCAACAGCTTGAAGCGGTTAGCGCAAACGTAATTCAGTCATCGTTCGGGCCTCATCCTCCCTGCACCCAAACGGAAAATATATTCAAATATTCCATATAAAAGCGAAAGTTTAATATCCCTTTGAAAAGCTATATCTTCTGCTCAAATATGAACGAGACGTTATCAATAAAACGGTCCGCGGATGACATATGGCAAAAATAAATTTTTTGTTTTTTGGTAAGACTGTTATAAGCTTACATGGCAAATTTCAGCGTGATATGTCAGGTAGTTTGTTTTCTGTGCTACTGTAAACAAGTCAAGCTCGAGTGTGTTCTTCGAATTCTCTTCTATGACTTCAATTGTCTCAAAATGTTTTCCACGGAGCGGCAACTTGAGCTTGGGAAACAGGAAAAAGTCACATGGAGCTATATCAGGCGAATACGGTGCTTGCGGAACGATATTAACATTATTTTTGTTCAAATAATCGCGAACAAGACGTGATGTGTGAGCTGGTGCATTATCGTGATGCAAGAACCATGACTTGTTGTCCCCCAATTCCTTCCTTTTAAGACGAATGTTCTCGTGCAAACGCTTTAAAACGTCTAAATAATATTCAGCGTTAACCGATCGGCCTTGCGGAAGGAACTCCGAGTGCACCACACCTTCGTAATCGAAAAAAACAGTCAGCATAACCTTAATTTTTGAGCGACGTTTTTTGGGTTGATGTACGGCCCTCTTTGAACGATTTGTACCACTGGAAAACACGTGCACGCGATAGAGCAGAGTCCCCATAGGTTGTCTGCAACATTTTTAAGGCGTCTGAAGCCGAAATTTTGTTGGAATAACAAAATTTCAAACAAATTCTTTGTTCAACTTGAATTTCCATCGTTAAATTCGAAGAACACACTCGAGCTTGACTTGTTTACAGTAGCACAGAAAACAAACTATGTGACATATCACGCTGAAATTTGCCATGTAAGCTTATAACAGTCCTACCAAAAAACAAAAAAATTATTTTTGCCATATGTCATCCGCGGACCGTTTTATTGATAACGTCTCGTTCATATTTGAGTAGAAGGTATGCAAAAGTTCTAAAACGTTTTTCGAAATGCTCACAGTATTTTTTGTATATTATAACAGTAATATAAGGTGGCGCTAAATTGATCATTTAATTTTATTTTGGAATAACTTGTTCACTAAATAAAAAAAGGAGGCGCTTCATTGCTTGTAAGTTTTGTATAATGAAGCTGTATAGTTCACAAGTGTCAAATATGATAGAGACAACGCCATTTGCAAAAATTATAAATCCTCCTTGCATACTTGTCGAGTATTTAGCCAGGCTTCTTCAATGCATTGCATGCATTTTTGTGCTGCCGTCCCAATCAGAGCTTTATCTGTTTTGTTGTGCACTGTTTTTGGATTTCAAATCCAACGCATATTTGCTTAAACGATTATAATGCCAATGAAAGAATAAGCTCTTTATGTGGCTAAGAATATTTTTCATTTTATTTTCCTTTCTAATTATATTTCCTTTGCTATGGTGCTTTCATGCGATTTCTACAACAATTGTTTGCCAGTTTTTGGTCACAGTGTGGCATTTGCAGTTAGTGCAGGCAGAATAAGCCAGACTACAAGATTCATAAATTAGTTAAATTTGCAAAGCATTGTTAGGAAAAGTTTACATACATCCCCAATTATATGCAAGTTCATACACGGGTATACTTATATACCCATATGTATGTAAGTGTATGCTTGCGTCAGTAGATATATTGTAAGTGTGGCAGGGTTTGTAATTTCTATGTAGGTTGCATATGGAATACAAAATATGAACTGTTATTATATTTTTAATTAGATATTTAGTTACATGCACATTTAGTTTTTAATTAAAAATTAAAAGGTTGTTTCCCATTAAATGCCTTTTACATATTCAGATTGTGGAAGAATTTGCTTGCTCCATATGCTCCGAGTACATGTGTACGAGTATGAGATACATAATTTTGTGGACCACTGCACGAATGAAGTTGACTTTTAAATATGGTTTAATTTGATTTCTAATTTTTAAAAATTTACTTGCTCTGAGATTTAACCAGAATTTTTTAATAAAATGTGAACTTTACACTGCCAAGCATTATGTTAATATTCGGTTTGATAAAATTACTTTTAGGTTAAAGTTTGAAAAAATGGATTTACGAATTTACCAACTAATGCTCGCGGCTTCGCTTGCGTATGATAAATGAAATACATTTAGCACTAGATTTACCAGCTATTTATACTTATTTCTACCAAAACCAGTCAAAATGACTGGTGTATAAGAAAAACTGCTTATTGTGACTTCCAATCTTTATCCACTCCTAAAAAATACAAAAATTGTTGAACAATATTAGTTGTAATGGATAAATGATTTTATAGACATCGTCAAATAGCAAAATACTTAATTGTTTACAGTTTGCCGGTCACAATTTCTACATAGGTAGATTTTCATGTGTGTATACTCTCCGCATATATTTTTTTGCATGCCTTACAAATATTTGTAGTCTGATTATTATTGCAATATTCTACTTGGCATCATGCGCGTACAGAAACCGTGACACTTGTAGTTGGAAAATCATATTCGTGTAGTTTTTGCCGTGAAGTCTGAAATTTTGAAGCAAGTTCTTTTACTAATCTAAATACGTACCCCCGACAGTCGGTTCTACGTTACCGGAACGACCCAGATTTACTATATATCCAGTCAAGGACTGTCACTTCAGCAGCACTCCTCGTACAGGTATGGGGAATGTTTTTGCTGCTACAACAACAACAACTAATCTAAACAAATAGTCTATGAGAATGTGCAACATTTTCTCCTGTTGTGCTTTTGTACAATATATTCAGCTGTTTATTCCGGCTATATTGTAAAACGATACAGTTGCAGGTAGTTTCTTAGCAGCTTTATCAATTTTATGTGTTTACGCGTTGTATTTAGTATAAGCACTTTTTTATTTGGTTTGCTCATATAAACGGTTAGTGTGCATCTATTGGATTGGTACAACAAGGTTGAGAAACGTGGAAGTTTTCGAAAACTCCCTCTTGTTTGCACATATTGTTCCAAGAAACGAAGTATTTTTAGATGGTAATTTTAACGCCAAAGGAATACTTTAGTATACGACTCAAGAAGTTTCATTACGACAAACTCGCTTAGGAGGTTGGTATATTTCGAGACTCGTCTTTTTATAAATACGGTTAGCCACATTTCGTCTCTACTTCAGACGCCAGCCAAAAATGTATGCCAAATTTATGTGGTTTGCTTGGCATATACGAAGTTAATCTGGCCTTCGTTGGAAACAGTTGCTCATCCACGGCAATATGACCTCCCGGTTTGAAGCAGTTTTGACTGTTTTCAATAACTTTGTCCCAAACTGCTGAAACTAGAGCATCCGTCTATTTGCAAACGTTGACTCCTCTGACTTCTTTTGTCGAAACGAGTGTATCGCAGAATCTGAATAAAATCTCGTCTAGAGCTGGAGAAAAATGATGGTCGTCCCCACTTGTTGTTCTACAAATATTGAAGCCTCAAAGTATTTCCTCCGAACGCCCCACGTGCGAACAATATTGTAATAAATACCTTCAATTTTGCTTGCGTTTTTCCAGTTTTTCCCCAAAACTCGAGTGGCTTCTAACTCAGTACAAATACTTATATGTTCCAAAATATGGTTGTAACAGGAACGCAATAGCAACGGCTCAATGCCGATAATGAAACGGCATTATTAATAAAAAAAATTAAGTTCATAAAATGTATTATCCACTTATAGCTACAAAAGTCATAGCATCATTTCGGAAAGCAAATGTTATACCTATGTAGTAGGAATTTTGAATTGAAATCGCACAACCAGTCAAAATGTCTGCTCTGGTAAATCTAGTGTTAGTAAAACATTTATATATATACAGGGTGGCTGATGAAAGCCGCTACCAAAAAAAAATTGAATAATTTTTTTTCTTTTTAAGTTATCTGTTCCATTTTTGTTTTAATTTGCAGATTGATCTTTAAAATTTATTAAAATGGATAACTGGGACACGCAAACAAGAATTTGGATAGTCCGCCGCTATCACGCACTGGAGTCCGTAGTTTTGGTACAGAGAGAGTACAGGCGGATGTTTGGCGGCGATCCCCGAGCAGATGGACCATAATGAGACTGGTGAATAATTTTGCTGAGCAAGGAACAGTCGCAAGAAGGCCTTATCATCGAAACCCACCAGTTCGGACGGAGGAAACGATCACTGCTGTAGCTGCAGCTATACAAAGCAATCCAAGGGTTTCAATAAGAAGCTTATCTGCTCAACTTGGTGTCAGCCGACAGTCTTTGCAAACAATAATGCTCAAAGATTTAGACTTATTTCCCTACAAAATTCAAATGGTTAACAAACTGAATGCAGCAGACTTGCCGATTCGCTTGGAATTTTGCCAGAAGATCCTGCAAATGGTGGAAGAAGAACAAAACATGTTAAACTGCCTTTTCATGTCTGATGAGGCCCATTTCGATTTAAACGGCAATGTGAACAAACAAAATTGTCGAATATGGAGTACTTCTAATCCATAGATACTCCACGAGACGGAATTGCATCCTCTTCGCGTGACAGTGTGGTGTGCGGTTTCTTCACGCTGTATTGTCGGGCCTTATTTTTTTGAAGAAAATGGTCACACCGTTACGGTTACTGGAGACCGTTATTTGAAAATGCTGAAAGAATTTTTCTATCCAGAACTACGCCGAAAGAGAATTCCTTTCAACTCTGTGTGGTTTCAACAAGATGGGGCAACGTCTCACATAGCCCAGACTGTTATGACAAAGTTGCGACGAAAATTTCCCAATAAACTGATTTCAAGAAACTCCGAATTTCGTTGGCCCCCCAGGTCGCCTGACCTTACTGCACCTGACTTTTTCTTGTGGGGTTTATGTAAACAAGAAGTTTATAAAACAAAGCCAACAAATTTGGATGAACTAAAACAATCCATTCGGGCAACAATTGCGGCTATTCCTGTCGCAACTCTCAAAGCAGCAATGAACAACTTTTTACTAAGATGCCGCACTTGTGTCAACGAGCATGGGGGGGCATTTAAATTCAATTATTTTTAAAACTAGTTAAGCTACATTTAATAAAATTTAATGATCTTCGACTTGAAAAAAAAATAAATGAATTCCATACACTAAAAAAAAGTTATTTGAGTTTCTTAATGTAGCAAAATTCATCAGCCACCCTGTATATAGATAATTGGCGCGTACACCCTTTTTGAGTGTTTGGCCGAGCTCCTCCTCCTATTTGTGGTGTGCGTCTTGATGTTGTTCCACAAATGAAGTAAAACATTTACCACTTTAAATTTTTGAAATGAAAAGACAAAAAATTTTTGTTTTCAATTGACATTTTTTTTATTTACTCTGTCTCTGTTATTATCGGTAGCGCAAATTTACTGGGGAGCAGCCAATGTATAATTGATCGGGGAAGAAACCCTCAGTACGCAAATCAATACCTGTTTTTTAAGTTTATTTTTGTATCTTATTAATTGCCATTAATTAAAATCCAATCGGAGCTTGAAGTCGCTTGAAATTGAAGATGTAATTTGTTTGATTTTTCAACCAATTAATACAAGTTCTCTTCTGCTGCAATCAGTAAAAATAGTTGCTTCAATAATATTACTTCGTAGTTTTTAACTTTAAAATGTATGCCATTGCACAACCTAGGTATTTTAATTTCTTATTTAGACGTTTCATAAAATTTTGTTATTAATTTAAATTTTTTCTTTAAAATTAGGTGATAGCGCGGTAAAAATATTAGTGGCTTCAAGTTATCTTACCCATTACATTTATATGTGTATATACATATGATTTTTTACAAATAATACATTTCCGTGGCAAATTGATTAATTTCCTGAAAAGAAGGTGGCATCACTAGCTTCAAATATTTCTTATTAAAGCGTATTTAAATCCTATATCCGATATAAATATTTTGGTATTTAAATAAAATGCGTCATATATTGCTATTGTGATATTGTGATAAAAATCTAGTGGCAACACCAAATAAAACTAATTTTTATTAAAGCTTTTTAAATAACTTTTATTTGATACTTAAATTTTTATATTCCAGTTAAGCTTTTGATAGCGTGCTTTGCCATAAAATTCTGACGGCAACGCCATAAAAATGGCTTTAGTTCCAAAGTTGTAGCTGGTTATGAATTTCATTTATACTTATGTATATTTTCACTAGTATTCTAATACTCCCACAGATGTTCCGTATAAAAAATTAGTTTGTATAGGATTTGCCGCGTTTCTTCTACAGTACCGCCCATTTTTCTCCATAAGTACTGTATTGATTTTATATGCCTGCGTACCACGTTTCAGTACTCTACCACAAATACTTCCAGAGGTATGATTTCACACTGCATACGGTTTGTAATTGAGATCCCACGTCCCCTTGTCTAATCGAGATAAAAATTATCCTATATCTTAAGATGGGCTAAATGATACCAGTGGGTGAAAGTTCATAATTCAAACAAACAAACTCACTTTCGCATTTATATAAGTAATTCAGTAAGGATGTCTGAAAAAATTTACAGAAAATTAAATGTCTTCTAAATATAATACAATAAGTACTCGTATGATTACGAGAAGTATGAAAATAAATGCTTACAAGTAAAATTGCGAGTCAAATTGATTACGATAGTATTAAAGGCTAATCAAATACCTTTTATAAAAGTTTCAAAAGTTAACCTGCCTTGTTTGAATGTAATAATTGTAGAAGACTAACAGTCTATCCTTTGTTGATTTTACATGCCAACTGTATTTCGAAATTTTTCTTATGATTTAGTAGAAGAAGTAGTATTTACCTATAATCGAACTCAGACACGAAATTTTAATTAAGCTGCAGCTCAAAAGGCCTTCGAATCCTTATAGAAGTGGTTTCTCAGAAATGTTAAGCTCAGCTACGATTCCAAGCGTAGGAAGAAGGAAGTACTTAATGGCCTACCTCTCATCTTTATATCCCCAACCAAAATCACTAAGTGAAGTCTTGAACCTGGCACCCTTATAGCTATTGGCATTATCGTTGAGGTCCTCGTAATTTCCGTATTTTATGTTAATTGAGTGTTGGCCAAAATAAACGCCATACTCTTGAGGACTCCAGATAAGTATACTTCGTATTTATAGTTGCTCTAGCCTTCGCCCCAACGTGTGAAAACAGGAAACCCAGAGAGATTCATATTCGGTCGCAGATCTTTTTCTTATACACTCCTTTGCTTTCTCATTTCTCTAACCACTACTTAGTCCCCGGACTCAATCCATATTGATCCCAAAGAAATTCTACGGATTCTCATTTTTTTACAGTACAATTTTTGTGGATGTTTCTTGACGGACTGCATTCAAAGCTTTTCGAACTCATACTCTTTATTCTCTCGATAGTGCTGTCACAGAGCTTTAGTCGTAGGATCGCAGCGCAGATTTATAGATTACATATTTTCTGAAATGAATGCGTGTGGAAATAAATGTTACAATTTGCTATTTAAAATCTTCACTAGTACATGAAATAAAATCGCACTTAAAATTTGCATATGTACTATGTGTACATATTCTTGTGATCACCTATCGGTTAGCTATCCCAAGACCTTAGGTCCAAGTATTTTGGAATCTCTTGCAAATTTTACTGAAAATTTTTTGTAGTCTGAGTATAAATTCAAGAAGTTTTGAAAAAACAATAATTGTTTTTTTAATTTTAAAGAACACCACCTCTAAGTTTTTTTGCTTAGTTTTTTCATTAATAGCTGAGACTATGCTAAGTAATCTCTGAAAGTTTCATGGTGGAATTCTATCAAAGATGTACATTAATGTGCCAGCTCAAATTTAAATAAAGAAAGACCATTCCATTCGCATCACCGTCGGTTGTTTTTTAATACCAAATGCATGTGGGCTGTTCAAATGCAGTTCATTCTTTTCCTTTCTTTTCTTTTATTTTCTTTTCTTTTCTTTTCTTTTCTTTTCTTTTCTTTTCTTTTCTTTTCTTTTCTTTTCTTTTCTTTTCTTTTCTTTTCTTTTCTTTTCTTTTCTTTTCTTTTCTTTTCTTTTCTTTTCTTTTCTTTTCTTTTCTTTTCTTTTCTTTTCTTTTCTTTTCTTTTCGTTTCTTTTCTTTTCGTTTCTTTTCTTTTATTTTATTTTCTTTTCTTTTCTTTTCTTTTCTTTTCTTTTCTTTTCTTTTCTTTTCTTTTCTTTTCTTTTCTTTTCTTTTCTTTTCTTTTCTTTTCTTTTCTTTTCTTTTCTTTTCTTTTCTTTTCTTTTCTTTTCTTTTCTTTTCTTTTCTTTTCTTTTCTTTTCTTTTCTTTTCTTTTCTTTTCTTTTCTTTTCTTTTCTTTTCTTTTCTTTTCTCCCGTTCCTTTTCTCCGTTAATCTCTCGTCATAAAAAAAGAAATATATATAATACACATTTTCAACATCAAATAAACCACAAAATTTTACATTTTTTTAACATTTTTCCAGGTTACTATAATACTCAATCCTACAAATAAATCAATTTTCAGAAAAATTTACGGCAATGATCAACATACTTGGATTGCTTCATATATATATATATATATATAAGTAGTAGGATCGCTCATATTATTGCAGAGGGTTCCGAGGAGGAATATAATTATACCTTTTGTGAAAATTTCCCACAACCAGGATTACTGGCTTTGAAATATTACGTTTTTCCTAAATTTCTTTATTCCATCCTATATTGCTTTCATTCCTATGACATTCGCTTGTAAATTTTTCATAGTTCCTATTTACTTGATATTCTGCTATACATTTCTTTCATTCTTGCGTCATTTATCGTACTCGACGCGATTGTCAGATAAGCGCCTTTTGCCCTTATATTATTTTGAATGCCATATGCGACACTGAAAAAAGATAGCGCACATTCCACTTGAGCACTTGCTCGGCTGTATAATAATTAAAAAAACACTCGTTCATGGAGTACAATGGCAAAGCTGAGAATGGAACTGTAAACCGTTCGGAGACGACGTTCAATTTATTTTTTTCTAGAATAAAAGAATATTATATTACCCCGCTCTCACATTTAAATGTATTGGAAATGCTTAGCACAATTCAGCGCAAAAGTAATTAGACCTTAATTACATACGAAAAACT
The DNA here is from genome assembly GCF_027943255.1 of Anastrepha obliqua. Taxonomy (NCBI): domain Eukaryota; kingdom Metazoa; phylum Arthropoda; class Insecta; order Diptera; family Tephritidae; genus Anastrepha; species Anastrepha obliqua. The sequence goes on along the minus strand of NC_072892.1, from coordinate 95,875,621 downwards.
GCAAAGAGAAAAGTTTCAACAACTACTTGACTCACTGATACAAAAAAAGGTTGAAAAATGTACACTTGTCAGCTTAGGCTGGCACTTACGAAGGGCCCTTTGAATTGCAAATACATATATATATGTACACCGCCGTTCACGCATATTTTAATTTTTTTTTAATTTTCTTGGTTTGTTTGTTATCTGCATTGTCATTGAAAGTATGGAAGATAATCGGCGCTATGTAAATTGAATTGGCTCTTAAGTGATTAAAAGCGTCTTCGACTTGTCATTTTTATGATCGCTTTATTTTGCAATGAAAGCAATAATAAAGCTATAGATCAATGTTCGAAACTAGTGAGAATGGTTATACCTCAAAAAACTGCTATTACTCACTATATTACATGCTGCCCGCTCTCTTTTCTGTTATTAGACAAGTATAATTAAACCGCGCAACTGTTCGTTCCTAACTCATGATGAATCGAACACACCTTACACACGTTTCCTTATTACGCAGCAGCACAATTTCGCTCTATACGAGTCTTTTCGTGTGAGAAGAGGATTTTTTTGTTGAACGGCCTCCAACACGATAAAGGTTTATTTTAAATAGATTTTTGAATTGCATACGGTGGATAATACTGTCAATTCGAGCAGTCGTTATTTTTCGAATCCCTGTTTTGGTTGGAGTCTCTAAACGATCTTTTTGGTGTTTCATTTTTAATAAATTTACCACTACTTGATGAGTACAATCCCTTCCTCTGCGCCATTTTTCGTTTGAACACCCCTTCTTCATACAAAGTTAAAATACGCAGTTTCTCATCATAGGCCAACCCTTTATACTCCAAACACATCTTTAATACCGCGATGTTTATTGCGCCACTGTTTATAACAAACTAATACTTTTGGTATAATACAATTTTGCATTTCAAGACATTGTTACGACATTCACAAAATTATACAACTTTAACAAAAATCGAGTGCACTTGGCGAGTGGCCAGTTATGTGTGGCCGCATGAGCGCTGAATCTGTGCCTTCATTTGTAACCTACAGTGTTTTGGGCTTTTGGTGAAATAATTGGTTCTTCTAAGCAAAAGTGGCGTTTTATTATTTGTGTTCTTGTAATTTTATTCAAAAAATGTTCAAATTACCAATAGAAGCGCATGCTGGTTATGCAAAATCTAAAGTAAATTAATGCTAGGCAAATGTTTTAAGTGTGAGATGGGGTTGCTCAAATTTAAATGTTTGTTTTTCTAATTTTATTCATAATAATTTAAAAGCATAAAATTTAATATACAGGTATAAATAGGTGTGCGTGTATTTTAATTTCTTTTAAATCCATTTTTTTATTGTGATCTGATTTTTAAATATTAAGCAATATTTTTACTTAAAGCTACATGTTTAATTCGTTAAGGAGAAAAAAACATCATTCTGAGGGTTTCTAGAATCTTTGAAGTATTTCGTTGTTGGAGTTAGCTGCAGTGCCTAAAGTTATATCGGTTTCAAGATACATGAGTAAAGTGAGAGCTTACTTGCGAGAGAAACATGGGAATTTCGATGCATTAACCAATTTAGGCTTCTAAGTTTTATTTGGTGAAAGTATTTTGTGACGTTAGTTTGAAGGATGATTTTATTATTGAGCTTAACGGGTGGGTAAGTTTTTCGATTTAGTGTAAAAGTGGCGTGGGAAGATTTTGTCTTTTATTTTATTAAACCCTTATCGAATTTTTGGGAGACCACATGGGGGTGAGGGTCAATTGTAAGTACGGCCCGAAATTAAATGTGTATAATGAAATTCTGGAAAACTTGGACCGCTAGCTAGATAGTCTGAGAGGTATATACCCTATGATCAAAAAGTGCCGGGAATGTTTAAATAAAACAAAACCGAGTTAAATTTTAGGCAAATTTATTTTATATCCTTTGGCATCATGCGCTCGGCGATCGCCGCGGCAGCAATTAATCATCATCAACATACAGTTTGTCTACTGGAAGCGTGACCGGAAATATTTAAACTTAGAGTTCCGTTATAAAAAATTTAAATTCATTGCTTAATATTTAATATCATTGCTCCTATCTAAATTGGATTTTACCAAAAGCTCCTCTTCCGTATACAATGAAAAGTGATGAGAACGCGTGTCGTTGGTATTGTTGTAGAAATTTTGTACGTGATGCGATTTCATAAAAAGTAATACTGCCGTAATTATTACAACTCGAGCACACTTCTAATTTTCTCCCTTTATGGGTTCAAAGGTCAAGAACGCAATCATTTTTAGTATAGGATTATATTATATTATTATATTGCAATATTAAGATTTATTTAAAAATATGTATACCTGGGTGCTTTTCCAAGGTGTTTAAATAAATAAACACTCGAAAGAAAACGACAAGTGTTCGACAGTTAAGTGTTCGTGTATTTTTCACTTCGATAAAATATCATTAAAATTTACGAAATATTTTTGACGGTAGAGGTAATACAAAGTCATGAACTTAACATTTAAAATTTAGATATTGATAATATACAGTATTGGACAAAAGTTTAATACCACTGTAATTTATATATAACTTAAGTAAAGTTTAGAGCATAACTGCAAGGCTAAAAAGTGTTATTTATTATTAATTTGTGCAGCCCGCGACAAATCATAGCACTTCAACATTTTGACCGGCCTTGGATTATTGATGGATGAAATTGGATTATATGACTTTCGTTATACTATACTTTTACAGCTTTACTTTCACAAACAAATAATCAGCACAAAAATAAGATGAAAAAAAAATACTGGATGGAAAATAAGAACAGGACTCAACAATTTTAGACGTGTAAAAAAGTTTTAGGATCACATTTGATAAAAATTCAAATATTATATTCTTCGTGGAAAAAAATTGAATAAATTTACGATCATCATTATTTTCTCTGCATTAATCAAAAATTGTTTTATTTGAGTACTATTGGAAGAACCCTGAAAAGCAACGCACTCGCCTAATACTTTTCAGCAACTTTTAATAATATTAAGATCCGAACTTTATGATGGCCGCTTCAGAACTTAAAGTATTTTGAACCCTTCACCAGTCTTGATTATTGCATCGAAGATTATCCTTTATGATGGCCGCTTCAGAACTTAAAGTCTTTTAAACCCTTCACCAGTCTTGATTATTGCATCGAAGATTATCCTTTGAACAGGCTTTTCGTTTCAAATCACTTTCCTTTATTCATTATGCTGTCAACAATGAAAAGGTTAGAGTAGCCTTACTAAAACATAGCTTACATTCACCTTCTTGGACTTGGATTTGTAGTGCAGTTCGGACGCACCAATTTTTTTGCATTAAGTACCAGCTGGGGTGTACTTTACTACTAAACAATGAGACTCTATTGATTAAGTATCTTTTGTTATTTTTTGCAGTTTTCTGTATTTTTTTGCGAAATCTGTGAGTTTTTTGCAGTAGGTCGATTTTATAGCTCACTCCATTGAGAAGATTTTGGAGATGCTCATTGGAAAATACTTCACCTGAGAATACTGCAATCTCGAGGTTGATTTTGTGGCTTAAAACAAAACAGTATATTTTCAAAGTATTTGCATTAGTCGTCCTCTAAACGAATTCTGACTCATTGAAACCATGTTTTTTTGTATTTGTAACTCTTGCTTACAAATCCGCTTCAAAATCATTCTTGCCAAAGGGTGCCTATACAGGGTTAACAGGAAAATTGTATTTTTCAATTTTTTTCTTACCTTCCACTAGTTGAACCCGCAATCCGGTTATGGGCTACTTCTCTAATTTAAGTTTTATTTTGGATAGCTAAGACGACATGCTAGTTTCTAAAATTTTTTTCAGAATAGATGCATACAAAAATTTTGGTTTTTAATAATGTGAAGTAGGAAAAGCTTACTATTCAAAAAACCGTCTTATTAAGCAGCCATTTTTAACTGTCACGGCCGGGTTCAAATTTTATTGATGACTGGTTAATTAAAAGAAGAAAAGTAGGCCCCTTAAATAAACACTAAAAAACGTGGACGTACAAGCAGAAACAAAATATTGTTTTTAATAATTTTTAAAATCTGATATCTCGAAAATAGGTTTGTTTTGAAATAATTAGAAATCACCTCAATAATAATAACTTTAACCACCTTTTTTGAGCAAAGAGTATGCAAGCGTAGTCTGAATTCGGTTTGCTTCAGTACCAAGGATAATGCGTGCGTTAAATCTGCGTTATATGGGTGCATCACTTGGAAAGCTACAGTGGCAATCAAAAAACGCCTCCAAATCCTCCGACGCATACTACGAATCTTCTGACGCCGAAAAATATTCAACTCCGAGCTGCTTAGGGTTACGAATCAGATCGAGATTGCCTGCGAAGTGCGAATAAGCAAATGGCAATGGATTGGTCACACACTTTGAAAGGTTGACGACAATGTGGTGAAACATGCGTTACGGTGGAGTCCATCTCATAGATTAGGTCGTGCAGTTAGAATACCTTGTATAACAATGCGAAAATGAACTGAATCCGAAATGGCAACTCCTGGCTTGTAATGGAGCGAATTGAGGATCATAATGCAAAGTCGAGCCCGTTGCTGTGCTGGAGTATTTAACGTTCTATGCTCCACAAGGATTCAAAGGAAAACGTATATATATTATGTATATATATTTTTATACTATATACGCACCCAAGACGACTATATTGATTTGTGACCCCTGTGACCCCAAAAGCACAACTGGCCGATCGGAAATTCTACATAAAATTCACATACTGCTAAAACTGCTGCGAAGAAAGCAGGGTGGCTTTAAATTTTTAAACAGAACTAATTCTGTAAATTATATTATTAAAACTGTCAGGGGTATGTAAGAAATGAATAAAGAAATGCGAGATAATGATGCGTAGTATTGTATATAGTATACCAGAAATAGGTATGTATTTTGAAAAAAAGTAATATTGAAAGAAAAAAAAAAATGGTATAATAAATTTAATGTGCTATTTTTCAGCTTCTACTGTAGTGACCTTAAACTTTTGCGCAATACTGACCATTTATAGTAAAACTATAAAGTTCTTTGTAGGAAAATCCGAATCTTATATTTAAATAATATTCAGAGATGTACTACAGTAAATTCGATAGTTATAATGGCGAGAAAGTTTGCCTGGAAATTTTGTTAAAATCAATATAAAAATATTTCTGATTTTGGATTAAATGTATTTCGAGTATCAAGTCAAAGCTTAAAACGTAATTTTATGTCATAACTTTAAATTCTTATACAATACATATATTCAGTGCAACATCGATAAATATCTTACAGCTTCAACAATTAATTAATACTTTACTTTTGTGTGGAAACAGATTCACTTAAACGATTTCTTGCAAACAACTCTTTCATATATACGTACACACATATAAGGGTGTATATAATTAACATTTAATCTATGCTCAATTACATATATACATACATATATTATGTGAAGTTTAAAATATAAATTACTTACACTCCCTGCTTAAAATACTAAAATTTCCCACTCAAAGGTAAAATAATCACATTTTTCATCATATAGTTATTTTTTGCTTTAAAAGTGAAGATTTTAGTGCAAAATCGTAGAAGTACTTAGTTGTATGTATAGCGTGATCTTTATAGATTAGGATGCGTTGTTCCCTGTACAAAAAAATAGTATTTTCCCTTTGAATTATATAAATTATTAAATCCTAAAACTTTCGCCAAATTTTTGGAAAAACTATATGTATTATGATTTATGTGAGTTGGAGCGGCTGGAAAGTATTTCATTAATTCAATTTCATTATTTTAATTTTGTTGATTCAATTTTTAAATATTTTACTGCAAACTTCTTAAGCATAAACTCTTTTATCATCTGATGTGATGTTTTGGTAAAAATATTTTTAAAAACTAATTTTATTTATAAAATCCTGGATCTTTGGAGTTATTTTCAAATCGGCTCAGCTCATATAAATCTTATAACTTTTCCAATATAATTGGGTGGAAGTCTCAAAATATAATAGATTCTATAATTCCGGTGGAAAATCGCAACTTCTATTTATGAGGCTTCTTTATATATGCACATATTTTTTTCGAATGATGGGTTGGTTATTTTGTTATTGACACTTTTTCTTAGTCAAGAAATATTGCAAATTTATTTGAAAATTGAGTGTTTTACTGCTGAAGAAGTTTCGGGTTTTAGTGAAATACCCAATGAAGCTCACTGTAGGCTAACTGTGTAAAATTTCGAAAATCGCCAAAACCATCGAAAACAAGGAATCATCATCAACTTCAACAACTCAGTATTTCACGCATCAGTCTGATAAGAACTTTACATAAACATTTTCGATTAGTTACTTACAAGTTCCAAGGCATAAAGGAATTGAAGAACACAAACAGCTAATCGTTATTTTTACTTATTATATAAACTGATACAAGTATTTCGGACATTTTCTGAAAATTGGTCTATTTGTGCATTTGAATATAATAAGAAGCAAACTGTTTTCTGATTTTTTAAATGATCTGTTTAAAGTTTTGGGATAGATTTTTCTAAAGTGAAATATCTTCGGCTCCTTTTAAGATCTAAATTTTTTTTCACGGGTTCACTGTTCGTATTTGAATGGAACCCTAATACTTAACAGAATCTAAAAATGAAACATTCAGGAATTACCAAGCATAGTTTCAGCCATTAATGAAAATAATAAAGGAGAAGTGTTTTACAAAACAAAAAAAATTACGTAAAATTTTTTACCAAAACAAAAGGATATTTTATCCAAAATAATTAAAAAGAAAAAAAGTTTTGATTACTAAAAAGAACCGAAGAAATTTCACTTTAAACAAATCCATACCAAAATTTTCAACATTGCATAAATCTCAAAGTTGTTAATTTTTTTTTTCAAAGTATTTACAGCTTGAGTAAAATGAGGAGTTATGTATTGTATAAAAGGCTACATTTTGAGGATATGGGTTATACGAGTTTTATAGTATTACTATGTTTTTTATGCACATATAATCAATTGCAGACATGGTGTTACATTTCTTTCAATTTTTAATTTTTAAATAATTTATCCATACCTGTATACATATACGCCTTTTGCACTAAATTCTTTAGCTTCCTTTACTAAAAGTTTAAGTTATTACTCCTTAACATGTTTACATAGCGAATACCCTTATTACCATATACTTGCACATTGATGATATCAACGTCCGTGGAATAAATTTGCATTTAGCCTGTTTTAGCCTTTTACTTTTTAGTAACTCTGTAGTAAAAGAAGTCACATTTGTATATTTTTCGCATATATATGCCCATTTACTAATTATTTTTGCAATATTTTGCAAAATTATATAACCCTGCTCGCTAAATACAAAAGAGTACAGTTTGCCAAAAAAGTATACTGTAAAATTTTTGTTCGCTCTTTCAGAAGATGGGGTTACTTTTAATATTTTTTTCTATTCATTCACTGTCTTACTAGCACATATTTTGTATAGTAAAATATTTTATTAAATGGATTTGATAATTGAGTATTTACGCTATGAATACCTTATTTATCATGACTGGAATATTCAGCTTTGCTTTCAAATATTATATTTTGTGAATATTGTGAAAGAGTAGATTATTGGTTCAATTATATCATCCAAATTCAACTGCAAAATTAATTCTTATATTAAATTTTTCTAAAATCTCATTTTCTTATATTTTCTTGTTTTATTTTTTTTTACTCAAAAATAGTAATATTTTTATTTCACTACTCTTACTATATATCCTTAAGTAAAGTACTTTCAACATTAAAGTCCCTGTACATCTATTTTCGTTTTCATTTTTAGTACTAGTTTTGTCGAATTGTAAGTCATAACGAGTCCTTAATTCGAATGCTCTATATCTATTTTATTTTTCAACATACCATGTCATATACATATATACACATGTACCTCAAATTTTAGAACAAACATTAAAATATTTTACAACTTTGCAATCCAGTCTGCATTACATTATATTAATATATATTAATTTAAACTGTATTTAGTGGTGCTATATTATTATTATTTTTATAGAGATTATTTTACAATATTTATGTGGGCAGGCTGGTTCTTATTTACTTGATACGGCAGGTTTTAAAATATCAAAAGAGCAGACCACACTTATGCCAAGAAATGCGGACCCAGATAAGCACTAATTCTTTCTATTTAATACTAATCACTAGCTCCCTTTCTCATCATTACTTTTTACCTATTGCCTTTTTGTTCAGTGTGTAAAATATAAAAAAAATTACATTCCGAAGTTATTAAATTATTACAATACCCACTAAAAGCATTTTTTTGTTTCACCGGTGGATAATGCACGGAATTTTTTGTTATATGCAGAAAACACGCAACAGCGTCGAGGAAAACTTTATAAAATGTCGACGATTTTTTTCAGCAACTCTAATTAGGTTTTATTATACAAAATATTTTCTAGAAATTTTAAATAAATTGGTATGAAAAGTTTGGCAAGTTTTCCCAATTTTTCTATAAAGGTTGAAAATGGACTTTTGTGGCTTTTATTAGAAAAAATAATAAATATAAAAGAAAAGAAAAAAAAAATGGTCAAAACTTGTCAAAGTAAAGATGAATTGAGATACAACTCGAAAAGTTTTGGAAATCCCATTAGGAAATTTGCAGTGATTACTAAGCATAGTTGAAACTATTACTACAAAAAAAAAAAAACAAAAAAAAAAAAACTGACAAAGGTGTTTTCCCAAAAAATTTTTTCAATAATTTGAGTAAAACTTTAATACTTTTTTCTCAAATAATGTGTTTTATAAATTATATTTTAATCTATTAGAAAATGAAAGAAAAATTTTAAAAATGTTAAACGGAACCAAATATATTTCATAGCGTAACTTAGAAAATTATAAAAAAATTACGAAAATGTTAAAATGACAATAGCATAATTTTCAATATTGAATAAATTGAAGAGGGCGTTTATCAAATTTTTTTTTCTAAAAATTTTCAACAAAAATAATTTTTTTAAAAAGTCTATTTTAACTTAGAAAAGGGTAAAAAAATTATGAAAATGTTGAACGGAACCGAGATATTTCATTTCCAATTTTTTTTTTTTTTTCAAAAATTGTCAACGAAAGTATTTTTTTTAAAACGTATTTACATTTTAACCTTGAAAATTAAGACAAAACTGTTAAATGTTAAAATGTCAAAGAATATACTCAACAATTTTCAATAAAAATAATTGCTTTTAAAAATTCCATAGTTTTTGGCATTGAATAAACTGAAGAGGCTGTTTCTAAAAAAGTGTTTTTCTCAAAACAATCTCAAAATCTCAAAATTTGCAAAATGTTTTCAGTTCCCTTTTTATTATACTCAAGCCTGTAAATAAACCAATGTTTGTCAAAAAATTGAAATAACAATTTCCGCAACACCGTCAAAAACAAAATTATAATAAAAAACTCAATGGGATCTTAGCAATTTAAAACTTGCACTTAATTATCCTAAACTCTAATGAACAATAAAACTGTATGCCAAACATTTTTCTAGAAATTCTACATAAAAAAGCAATGAGTATTAGGAAAAAAACAATTTTTGCCAAAATGTTGATACACTATCGTTTTCTCTTGGGGTATGCCTATCTTTGTACGAAAATTTCTCTTCATAACCTAAAAATGTTTCCTCTTGACATACTAGCCTCATTTGGTGCTAGAATTAGTGCAATAGTGCTAGGTGTAAATAAACTCTACCTCAACTCAATTGCATAGTGCTAGGTGTAAATAAACTCTACCTGTTTGTATCTCTCACAACCACAATCATGACAAACTGTGCATACTCCCCTAATGCAGAATGAGTAGCCGATCCAGTTATGAAGTATGTATCTAACTGCCAAGTAAACTTTTTCTTAACTCTATCCTATGCACTTAATTTACAGCCATGTCTTATCATCCGTTGTTGCTGAGACAAAAATGCCACGTGGAGTATTTGTGGATAGTAACGTTGTTGTTGCATTTTTTGTTTCAGTTACCGTCCCTATTGTGCTACCATTTCGCATAGGATCTTTTGCTCTGTGGTTGTTGTTATTGTTGCCGTTGCTAATGCTGTTGCTACTATTATTCAAATCAAACACTTTTGTACTACCGTTAACATTTTTGTATGCCAAGCTATCCAAACCGCTTCCGCCATAGCCCACGTCACGTTCTTCAACTGCTTTGACGCCATTACTCCTGCTCTTGCTGTTGAAGCTGCGCGTGCGATCGTACTGTCAAGATATGGCAGTTACATTTGTTGCGTCGACACTAACATCAACACCAACAACTGTAGATAGTATTGGTGGTGTGTCCGGTTGTGTGTCGGGTTTTTCTGCAGTCGCTGGCCACAATTGTCGTGGAGGAATGGCGACCTGTTGTGTGCCACCATTTCGCATGGCTCCTTTAATGGGGTCCGCTTTTATTACGAACCCATAGTGTCCTATACCCGGCGCACCGCTAAGCGAAGTCAGTGATGTAAGCTCATGACTGTTGTTGCAATTACTAATGCTGAAGCGCTGATGATATACGCCGGAGTTGTTAGAGCCAATTGGCGCAGAGTGTCGTATTGGATCTCGATGGGATAGTATTGTGGAACTGCGCAGCATGCCTGAAAGTGGATAATATGTATGTATATATCACTAAAGGAAATAAATATATGTACATAAACACCTCATACAAAGTGTGGGCGTATAAGCGGATGGATTAGGATTTGGAAGCCGCCCAACTCAATGTCTAAGATAATTTCTACGTTCTGAAGTAACAATACAAAAACCATGGAAATATTCATACAAGCCCCCTGTACATGCCTATGTTAATCTGTACAATAGTTAATAGCTTAGCACAGCTGCCAAGTACAGGCAAGCATTTATTCCCAAGTATTCCATTTAATCCAGCCAGCCCAGAGGTTCTTTTGTGCTTCAAAACAAACAAAAAAGGAAGTCCTAACGCCAAGTCGATGTCCGCAGCCACTTAGAGATAAATGTACAACACGAATGGGCAGTGGCTCAACACGTTGTCTATGTTGGTGACATAAATCTGCTTGTGACAGACATGCTGCTTGCTGGCTTTGGGTAACAGATATCGTTTGCCAATAAAGTATTCCTACAAATGTGAATAGAACGTTTTTTACGTCTTCTCGTGTAAATAAATTTATGGTTCATACATTTTTTTGTTTTTGTGATTTTTTGAAAATCTTGCTAAATAAAGGGTTTTTCGTGCTTTTGTGGCACGTAGCGCCGTCTTGTTGAAAATAAACGTTGTCTAGATCAATACCATCCAATTTCGACCATAAAAAATCGTTAATCATCGCTCGATAGCGCAATCCATTCACCGTAGCTATTCCTCCAGCTTCATTTTCGAAAGGGTAAGGTCTAATGACTCCGCCGGACTATAACTGCACCAAACAGTCACACGTTGACGATAGAGAGGCTTTTCAACAATAACTCTTGGATTTTCTGAGCCTCATATCCGACAATTTTGCTTGTTGACGAAACCACCGAGGTGGAAATGGGTCTCATCACTCAAGATGCTTTTTGGATGGAATTCCGGATCATTTTCATGCATTTCAACGACTCAATCAGCAAAGACATGACGTTGCTGATGATCGGCCGGCTTGAGTTCTTGTGTTAACTGGACTTGATAAGCCGTAAGACCCTAATCTTTATGCAAAATACCATGTAATGACGTTTGTGGAATGCCTAATTCCAAAGAATGGCGAGGAATGGACAAACCTGGGTTTTCTTCAACACTTTCGGCTACAGCAGCAATATTTTCGGCTGTTCTTGAGGGACGTGCACAGGTTTTATTCTTCACATCACTTACTTTTCCCAACAGCACGCATTTTTTCAAAAAATTCCTGTATTGCGGTCCGACAAGGTGCTTCACGATGACCCAAAAATGTTCGAGTTTTACGAACCGTCTATGCCAAATTTTCACCATTTTTATAGTGAGTTTTAATAATTTCAATGCGTTGTTTAAGCGTGTATCGTTCCATTTTTATTAATGGCGTAGTTTTCACTTGTCAAATATCAAAAAATGACGGCTTCAAAAGTGGCATCTACCGAAATAGCGGGCTATTGAAAATAACACTTGTTATTGGAAAACCTTTTACAATACATTACTTCGGGTCATACTATACGTCGATTATAATAAAAAAAAAGCTCCATACCAGAAGTAAGGATTCAAGATCTCAAAAATGGAATTCGTGAGGCTATCGAAGACATAGGGCAGCCACTTTGCAATTCGGTTATGAACAAATTTATGAAAAGGATATTGTCCTGTAAGCGTGGTCGTGGTGGTTATTTGCCTGATGTTACTTTCCACTATTAACGGAATACCTTCCTCTTCATAATGAAATAAACATCCGATCATTTATCTTAAAAAAAATAGTATTTTTCTTTGAATATCAAAATAACAACTCTTGGAAAACCCTATATATAATTCGTTACAATATTCAGTACTACTACCAGTGCGAAAAAACAGAACAGGTGACCAAAAGGGTTAAATAATTTATGGGCCCAATATAGTCTTGAATGACACAAAACGCGCTCTGCTTAACCAATAGAAACAAATGTTGGCACAATCACAGAAAATGTGTATTAGTTAGCTCTTTGAAACCATTTACGTAGGAATAATTTCAACTAAAACAATTTTAACGGTTACCATTACTGAGTCTGTAATGAAATTAAATAATTTTGGATAGCCTCGATTTTTATTTTGCCCTTCTTTTAACCCTAGATATTGTCTTTAAGTTATTTTGTATCCTTAGTCTATGCTATTTAAAAATAAACAGAATGAAAATGAAAATTAAATGAAGTGTGATATCAAGCGAAAAATTAAGAGATTTTTTACTTCAACTAATAGCTGATGGAAAGGAAGTTACCTGAAAAGTTGGCGAAATGCCGCAAATTCCAACAAGCAGCTTTTCAAGTGATTTGAAGATTAGTGGGGTGCAGTTGTTTACCATGAAGCACTAATAACACACACCTGCGAAATTTAACTTTTTTCAGATTCTAGAATGGCTGTACTTGTTTCTTGTAGTTTTTTATGCGCTGAAAACGAATCTGACCTTCAAAATACTCCATCACGTCAGGATTTTTGGTAAATGAAGCCTAAAAGGTCAAAAAATGGCCATTTTAGCCATTTTTGATCATTTTTTTTGGGATAGAAAATTTTTTTTTTCAATTTTCGATGAAAAAGTCGCATAGTACAACTCTTTAGCTTTAAAACCCATTTTTTAAATTATTGTACGACGTTATACCCAACGTATACGTAACTGAAACTGTTAATTTCAAAATGTCATAACTTTTTTTTAAAAAATCGTACAATAATTTCAAAAAATGGGTTTTAAAGCTAAAGAGTTGTACTATGCAACTTTTTCGTCGAAAATTGAAAAAAAAATTTTCTATCCCAAAAAAATGATCAAAAATGGCTAAAATGGCCATTTTTTGACCTTTTAGGCTTCATTTACCAAAAATCCTGACGTGATGGAGCATTTTGAAGGTCAGATTCGTTTTCAGCGCATAAAAAACTACAAGAAACAAGTACAGCCATTCTAGAAACTCACCCTCGCAGGACTGTGTAATTCATCTCTCGAGAGAGGTTACCCATTTCAGTGACAAATATTAAAAGCGCTGTATTGTATATATCATACATTAAAAACAAAAAAAAAATAAAAATCGAAACTTCCAGTGAATTGGGGGCTACATCTCAAAGAGAGGAATTGAAAACCCTCATATGGATGGCGCATATTAGCTATGTATATATTTTTAAGTCCAATTTAACCAGTAGAGCGATAAAACTTGCACTTTTTAAGCCAACAGGCCTACTTTTAAATTCTATCAAGATAAAGCTGCCAAGCTAAATAGAACCCATATGGTGAATGTGTGCCGCCTTTATAATTCTAAAAGACTAGCTGGATATCAACCCAGAAGCAAGATGAAATTAGTAAATTATTTTTGGCGCTATTGAAGAAAATATGGCAAAGAAAGCAACAAAAAATTTAGCAGAGTTGAAGACTGTAATACAGAACGAATAACAGGAAATTATAGGTAACTAAGACGTACATACATAGAAACTGCAATTTACTCCAAGATAAGCCGATTTCAAGCTAAGTAAACTTACGAGAGATATTGCACAATTCTGTAATTTGAGATTTTTGAAAATTTTAAGAATTCTAAATAAAAAATTTTGATTTCTTTTTGAGATTTTCAAAAATTTTAACAGAAAATTTCTCAATTTTTATAATATTGGGTAGTCGAAGAAGTCTTTTCGTATTTTGTCAATAGATGTCGTTGGAGCCATCTATCTCCAGTGCTACCAATCACATTGTGTCATATCATATGGCGTTAGAAAGGTGACATTTTAAGATTCATTTAACTAAAAAAAATTAAATTCGGAGAAGTTGAAAAAAAAGTTATAGCTGTTCAAAAATGAGTGAAAATAATGAAGAAATTCGCTATATTTTGAAATTTTTGTATAAAAAAGGGAAGAATGCCACGCAAGCCACCAATGAAATTTGTGAAGTTTACGGAGTCGATGCTGTATCAGTTCATGAAGCACAACAATGGTTCGCTCGCTTCCGTTCTGGAAATTTCGATGTGACAGATGCACCTCGCTCCGGTCGACCTATCGTTGAAAAAGTCGATGAAATTATGGAAAATATTGACCAGGACCGTTACATAAGCTGCTATGACATCGCCAAGGCACTAAACATTCATCATCAAACGGTTTTGAACCGTTTAAAAAAGGCTGGTTACAAAAAGAAGCTCGATGTTTGGGTACAACATGAATTGTCTGTGAAAAAGTTAACATCTGCGATTCTTTGCTGAAACGAAATGAAATCGAATAATTTCTGAAGCTAATAGTAACGAAAAGTGGAACAAATACGATAATAGCGTGCGAAAAAGATCATGGCGCAAGGGTGGTGAAGCTCAACAAATGGTCACAAAGCCAGGATTGACGCCTCGAAAGGTTATGCTGTGTGTTTGGTGGGATTGGAAAGGAATAATCCACTATGAGCTGCTCCAGCCTGCTCGAACGATTGATTCTACACTTTACTGTCAACAACTGATGAGATTGAAGCAAGCAATCGAAAAAAAACGGCCAGAACTGATCAGCAGAAAGGGCGTCGTCTTCCATCAGGACAACGCTAGGCCACACACATCTTTGATGACTCGGCAAAAACTGGGAAGTTTTGATGCATCCACCATATATCCCTGACCTTGTACCATCGGACTACCATTTTTTTCGGTCAATGCAGAACTCCCTTAATGGAATAAAGTTGGCTCAAGAGAAGCCTGTGAAAATTACTTGTCGCAGTTTTTCGCCGAGAAACCACACAAGTTTTACGCTGATGGAATAATGTCTCTAGAAGAAAAATGGCAAAAGGAGGTCGACCAAAATGGTGCATATTTGGTTTAATAAAGTTCATTAAAAATATAAAACAAAATGAGTTGAAGTTTGATTAGATACACGAAAAGACTTTTTCGACTACCCAATATTACTTTGCAAAAACATATTGCAAAAATACTTTCTCGACACTTTGAAATTTTCGAAGATTTTAAATAAAAAATAAAAAGTTTTTTTTCAGAATTTAAAAAGTTAAAAAAAAATTCTGAAACTCTTCTCTCCACATTGAAAATTGAGATTTTCGAAAACTTGGGAGAATTTTCATTAGGCAATTTTGTAATTTTTTGAGACAAATCTTCGAAAGCTTAAAAAATTGTTATACAAACAAGTTTTTGACAAAATTTTCCAAATTTTTAATGTTATCACTTTGTAAAAAGACATCGCTACAATATATCTTCGCATAATGAAATTTTCGAAATTTAAGTTAAAAAAAATAAATAAATTTTTTTGTTTTTTAAATTCCCAAAAAGTTTCTCAGTTTTCTAAAACTCAAAAAAAAAAATACTAAAATACTTCATCCCTCGTTGGACAATCTTAAGAGTTTTACACAAAAATTACTGAAATTTTAATTTTTGAAAAGGAAACGTCTTCGAAAATCCTAAACAAAAAGACTTCCGAAAGTTTCTCAATTTTTTAAGTTAATACTTTGTAAACAAACATTGCGAAAATATTTTCTAGACACGTTGATATTTTCGAAAATTTTAAAGATTTTTTTAAGTAATTTTAAAAACTGTAAACAGAAACATTTTCGAAAGTTTAAAAAAATGTTTCTCCATTTTTTATCTCATTACTTTGAAAATAATTTTGATTTTGATTGAGATTTAAAAAAAATTTAACAAAAAAAGTACCTTAATTTTTTATGTTATTACTTTGTAAAAAACATTGCTAAAATACTTCGCACATTGAAATTTGAAATTGTTTGTAAATTTTAAAATCTTTAAACAGCAAGATTTTTGAAAATCTTAAAAGATTTTAAAAATGTTATGTAAACAAGTTTTCTTAATTTTGGTTGTTATTATTTTGTAAAAAGACATTGCTAAAATATGTCTTTGCAACTTGCATTTGGAAACTTTCAAACATTCTAAGAATGTTGAAATTTTTTGAGAATTTTAAAAACTTTAACAAAAATACTCGAATTTTCTAAAATTTAAAAATTTCCAATAAAATTTAATAAAATATATACAAAAATTTTCGGAATCTTTAAACTCTCCTACTCTTTTTATATTTAGTTAAAATCTTGTTTATCATAGCAACATTTTATTAACAAGAGAAAACATAAAAGACAATTGATAGGATACTTTCTAGGCAAACTGTACCAACTTAGAGCAAATAGTAATACTCACACATACATAAATAAAATGTTTATTTTGTTGATGGTAATTCATATTGTAAAACTTTGTCTACGTGCAAATTCTATGTAGGAGTTGTCCTAAGCCGCTTTGACGAGAGATAAATAAAAGTTGACAGCTAGTCCACAAGAGGAAGTTATGGGCTGTTAACACAAATCGTAGATGCAGTTAAATTTCTAAAATTAAGCTAAACAAGTTTAAATGACAGGCATTTATTTGAGAATTAACTTCGACTTCTACGACTGCCTCATTTCACTATATAATTAGTATCTATCAATTTTGTGTCGCTTATTTTCGAAATTTTCACAACTTCCAAAGTTTTTATGTCCTGTAATCCATAACAAAATGTGATGATAATTTGTATGAGCTTGCACATTAATCTTCTAATGCACCGTTAGATAAGGTATTTTAACTTCTCAAGCAATGGTAGCAATAGTATTGACGAGTTTAGTTATATAGCTAGAAGAGGAATGGATGAGTGATACGTTGACCGAAGATAGGATTGCACTAGTTTTGGCCAGCGCATCGGCATGCTCATTCTCTTGTATTGCTTTCTATCAATGATTTTACACTTATTTGAGAATCATATCAATCTTTTCCCCTATTTTTAACATTCATGTCAGCTTTCGCATCAAAATAACTTCAAGATTTGAGGGAAGACTGATTTCGTACTTCTTGGTGCATATCACCAAGTCTGCCTAGTTTGGGTTGCCATTCTGCCCCAAGAAAGTGATCAAATTATGAAATTAATTTTACAGCAATTTTTCCCTACGACTAATTTGGCATTCAGCTCTGATTCTTAGTACTCAATAGGCTAATAATAGATTTGATATTTGGCATGCATTTACAAAGCCATAACTGTAATCGACGCACACTCCTCTTAAATTATAAAAAGTAGCATTTTAAAATCATAGCTTAAGATAACATTAAAATAGCGTTCACATTAAAATTTAATAATAGTTTTTATACGTATCTTTGCTCACTTACCATAGTGTGAAGCTACGCGCCGGTTTTTCGGCGAGCTCGGGCATGTGTACAAAAATGATCGTTGCGTATCTGGAAGAGACACATAAAAAGATGAATTGACTGGGAAATGTACAACTGGGGATGAGAGAATACAGAACCAAGTGGTCGAACGGAAGAAAATCAGACAAAATTGTTGAATAAATGGCGTGGAATGAAAAATGCATGAAGAGGGGAAGAATCGAGTGTTTTTCAGTTATGCAAAATTAATTGGAGAATTTCAATTATCAGCTACATTACACACACGCGAAGCCTATTAGCGACAGTTCACTTACCATTACGTTTGATGCGATTATGATCTGGCGAACCGGAACATGAGTATCTCGATGTCATATTATCACGACGATTCAATGTTTCAGCGCCGATATGCACGAAGGGGCACCAGCGGAAGAACAACTTGAAGCCATAACGGAATCTGTGCAAATAGAGGAGAAAAATAAAAAAAATCAATACCGAAAAATACATACATATATAGATATACCTATAAGCATGTGTGTATGTAAATATGTAGGTGTGAGCATATAAGGGACAGCTGAAATTTAGAACTATACATAGAAAACTGCTGCACGTGTAAATGTAGCTGTACTTAATATTTGCCAAGTGTGCCCTATTACTTGTGTCTGTGTATTTGAATGTGTGTGTGGGCGTGTGCATGTGTGAATACTGTGTATTTCATGGCAAGCCATTGCAATCACTCTACGCAAATCTTTGAGCACCAGCCACTTATGTGCATCACAACTTGGCGCAACAGCTTGCAACTGCAGGTGACAGCACTGCAATTAATTCAAGTTGCCGCCTTTGCGGCTTTTGTTCGTAACAGCGGAAGTGCGCATTTTCTCGCTAAATTCAACTGCAAGCACATAAACCCCACACTCGATGCACTTTGACTGCTCCATAGAGTGCAAGCAATTGGTGGGGCGTTTGAGTGTTAGTTAGTCGGATTGGCATTGAGCACCAGCCGAATGCGTCTTCGAATGCACGCATCTAATGGATAGCGAGCTACATACACTCATATATACATAGACGTTGTGGTTGCGTTTAAATAAATTTCACAAACTTAATGTTCATGGTTGTGAATAAATGTCATTATGAACACCCTAACTACTTTTGGATTGAAAAGTACGCTTTTGTGCTACTAAATTGCACTGTACCCACTTACCCATTGAACATTCAGGGAATTTCTGTTTAAATAGATTTTAGAAAATGGTACCACTCGTTGCGGCTTATTCCTACGCGATAAAAGCATATTTTCGGTGAAATTTGATTAATGCAATGGAGTCGCGCTAAGTAAGCAGGCACGTGATGAATTAGTTGAGCGTAGGAATAATGCCGCGAGCGCAAACAGTGCACTCGCATACATATACAAATTTATGCTAAATATCTATAGTACCAACACCATGGATGTGTATAGAGAAGGTAGCCTACGGAAATTCTGAAGCTGCTTCAATTTAAATTTTGCTACACAAATTTGAATATCCGAATTTTGGGTATTTTAATTACTTAGTGCCCATTCAAAGTTTGAGTACTTTTATTGGAAAAGTTTATGAGTACTGCGTGTGCTTTCCAGTAACGAAGTTTTTCATTAACATTAAATACATTTGCAACAAAATAGAAGTAATAAATGGAAATTCTGTAAATTAGCCATCGGTTAGTCATACGAGTAGTTGTTCAACTTCAAAGTTAAATTCAGCCGGAAGGGACAGAAAAACCTATTGTATACTGGATGGTACGAGGTGTGGCTACTAAATAATGAAACAGATGCTGTAAAACATAGACAACAATTATTATGGTACATGGACTAATTTTGTTTTGACAATTTTTTAATTTTTTATTTAATTTTAGTAAATTTTATGAAAATATAGTTAATTCCTCTACAAAAACCACATAAATCCAAATTAGAAAAAAATATTAAAAAAAAAAAAATGCAAAAAGTGTGCTTCAAAATTTCAAACTTTTAAATCAGAGTCTTTAAACAATTTTCAAGTATGCAGCAAATTAAAAAAAAAAAATTAATAAAATCTTCAGTAATATTTCCCACTTTTTAATCAGAATCTTCAGAAAACCGTCGAGTATGCTGTTCTAAAGTAAATAAAAATAAATACAAGTTTCAAACTTTGTGCAAATTTAAAAAAAAACAATAACTTTTCATGGTTTTAATCAGAATTTTCAAACCAATTTCGAGTGTGCAGGTTTAAAGAAAATTTAATATGAATCCAGGTTTCAAACTTTGCGCAAATTAAGAAAAAAAAAATTTCATCAAACTTTCAAGGTTTTTAGTCAGAGTTTTCAAAAACATTTTGAGTATTCAGCTTTATTTTTTTGAAAATTTTATTTAAACCTTTTTTTGGCAGTGTTGGGAGTTCATTATTATTGTAATGGGATTTGGCACCTCGAGTTGGAAAGTCAATTGGGGGCACAAGACCATGAGTTCTGGCGTTTCTCTGAGCCTAACTTTCTCCATAAATTATAGTATTGCTACTTTATTGCATTTCCTCTGATGAAATATGTTTATCCAGCTGTTTGTGCCGCTTATGCATCAATGCTGGGCATGCCCTCAGCACGGTTTCTTCTTCCGCCCTACAGAAACTGCAAGTTCGAATGGAGTATATTCCCAGGTTCGTAAGAAGGTAATTCAATCTACAATGCCCCGTTAGAGTTCTATAATAATTCTAAAATTATTCTTATTTAATTCCAATACATCCTTTAAATCGATTTAGGTTGAAATTGCCAATTGCAAATCATTGATAGGGACTGCGAGTAGTAGATTGTAGATTGTAGTAGTAGATTGTCCCAGTATGATCTTCTTTGCCTTTCTTCTATTTTCTGAACAAGAGAAAATAAGTTATCTTTCCTATGACACAAAATGTGTGGGTCTATAAATAGAGAGGACGCCGCTTTCCTGGTCCCTTCCCAGAAATGGAATCCATAGAATACGTACTTGGCTGTTTTGGCTTAAGATATGGAATTTATCGAGCTGGAAGGATATTACGTTAGGTTAAGTTAGGTTGAAGGGGTTGTTCACTACATGACACAATCATATCTGGTTGTGATGCCTCTTGGGGAACTTATCTTTATCTCTCCTAAAACCAGTGCGCACTTTTCAAGCATATTAGAAGATTCCACTTTTCTACAGTATTGAGACTTTCCAATTCATTAAAAAAAGTGACTACCCAGCGCCATTAAGTGGGTCTAAACAAACAAGTTCTAACAATTTTACATTCTCTTCCTTGAGTTTAATCTTTTGGTTTCTGAATAGTATTTAATACTTTTTTTTGTGAACATTTCATTAAATTTTTCTTTGATTTCTTCATTTTTTTTACTTTAGTTAGTGTTTGGTCACATTATATGCGCCCTTTTTGACCGCATCCTTTGATCCGCCCCTGCACATGATTGGTCATATTATGAGCGCCCTTTTGACCGCATCACTTGATCCGCCCCTGCATTGCATTCCCGCAACCTTGAACATCAGGTGATTAAAGGGTACCAACCTTGAACATTAGGTGATTAAAGGGGACCAAATTAGAATTAGAACCTTTAGAATTAAGTATATGTGTATGTATATAAGCAAGCCTACATTAAAAATAAAACAGTACACTTTTGGAGTTCATTGAATTCAAACCGTTTTTCTCAGCATTGCCGCCGGACAAACAAACGAGTTTGTCTGTACATTTTCTGGCGCCCAACGTGGGGCACGATATATAGTGTGTCTTAATTTTTAGTGGCAATCGCTGATAACGGAGTAAATATCGGTTCAGCAATTACATTTTTCGCAACCGTGGATTATTGTCAACTTCTGCTGTTTGGCATACAACTTAAGTTTTACTGCAGTGATTCACCAACCACCAAATATTTTTCGGCTCAGCATTTTCATCGTTTTGTTATTTCGCAATTCACACATCCATACCTTTTCGCAAAATTTATTTGGTGAATCATGTCGCTGGAAGAAGTCAAGCAGCAGCGCTTACTAACCCGGAAAAACATGTCCCGCATAAGGACAATAGTGGAGACAAGCGAAAGTAAAACTGGAAAAATACTTTCGCCCATCGAACTCAAGTGTCGACTCGGAATTTTAGATTCCTATTTTAAGCAAGGATTGGGCTATCAAACGCAAATCGAGAAGCTCGATCCAGAAGACAATGGTCGGGGTGACCTGGAAGACCTCTACGTCACCATCCGTTCAAACATCCAAATGCAGCTCGGTGAAGATGAACACAACTCAACGTTCCGTGAATCAACAGCAGCAATTCCTGTCTCGCATTCAAAAATACCAGCATTAAAGCTACCCGTATTCTGTGGAAGGTACTCGGAATATAAAAATTTCATCGCATCATTCATGCACGTCATCGGAAATGAGTCATCGCTGTCTAATATTGAGAAGTTCAACCATCTCCTCAATTGTTTACAAGGACAGGCCTTGGAGACTGTGAAGGCGTTCCAAATCACCAGCGAGAACTACTCAAAGGCATTAGACAGATTAAAGTCCCGTTACGACAATAGCACGCTCATCTTCATGGAAACCATCAAGTCGTTATTCGAGCTGCCTTCTGCTGCAAAGGGTGGTGCTTCTCAGTTACAAAGTTTGGTCGACAACGTGTCTGCACTTTATAGTTCGCTGTTGTCAATCGGCTCTGATAAAAACATTTCGCATTTACTGCTCATTCACCTTGTAATGGACAAGGTTGATGAAGAAACGCAAAACAAGTGGAAGGAGTCGTTAGACTTCACATCGCTACCATCTTGGGAACAGTGCGCAAAGGTTCTTGAACGACGCTGTCAGTTTTTAGAGTCAGCATCGGGCTCCCTCTCGTTTGGTGATTCTGGAAAATTCAGCTACAAACAGGAAAACAGGAATAAGCCGCCACGTAAGGGCTATTCGTTTTCATGTACAAATCGCCCTTGCGCATTATGTTCTAATTCAGACCACTTGATTGGCAGTTGCTCTCGCTTCAAGCAAATGGAGATTGCTGACCGCTTCAAGGAGGTTAAAAGGTTAGGTCTGTGCCTAAATTGTTTATCTAATAAACACCAACTAGCACATTGCTCGTCCGCATTCAGATGTAAACATTGTGCTCGTTCTCATCACAGCCTACTTCATCGTGCTCCTACTTCAAACAAAATGCAGTCAGTATCGCTTCCTACATCATCACTTGAGCAACCAACGCAACCTGTAAGTACTGCAGCTGCGCACACACATCAAGAAAAATCGCCACAAGACCAAGTCATACTAGCAACTGCAGTGGTACTCATCCGAGATGCGTCTGGCTGTTTTCAGTTGGGTAGAGCGCTACTCGACTCCTGCTCCCAAGTAAATTTTATTACCGAGGAGTTTTCCCGAAAATTACGCCTCCCAAGGGAAAGGCACCACGCTGAAATCCAGAGCATTGGGGACTCGGTAACAAACATCAAACACAAGACATCAGCCACTGTCAAATCTCGAATGTGTGACTATGAGACACCATTATCGTTCCATGTTACCTCGCAAATCGCTTATCAGCCAGAGGCTGAATTTAATATCACATCTTGGAACTTGCCTGCTAACATTGAACTCGCCGACGAAAATTTCTTCAAGCCAACACGTGTAGACCTACTCATCGGCACAGAAATCTTTTTCGACATCCTGTCTATTGGGCAAATAAAGTTAGCACCTGGGTTACCGTCACTACAGAAGACTTTATTAGGTTGGGTCGTCTCTGGCCGATATCAACGACCTATAGAGAATTCATCATCAATTTGCCTACTGTCGGTTGAGGAATCAGTGGATGCAAATTTGCAACGCCTCTGGAAGCTGGATGAACCATCAAAGGCAGACATGTGGACCACTGAGCAAAGGAATTGTGAACAAAGTTACATGCAAACCGTGCAGAGAAACGTCGAGGGGAGAGTTGTTGTCAAGCTACCGTTTAAAGAGGCCCCTCATTGTCTTGGCCAGTCGTACGCAACTGCACTTCGAAGATTTATTGCTCAGGAGCGGCATATAACGCGCTGTCCTGACCTTCACCAACGATACATCGCATTTATGGAAGAGTATTCCCGCCTTGGGCATATGAGCATCGTTGAAAATGTGGATTTCGATAATTCACATTACTATGTGCCTCATCATTACGTCCTGAAGCCAACTAGCACAACAACTAAACTCAGGGTAGTATTCGACGCCTCCTGCAAGAGTACAACCCAAAGATCGC
The DNA here is from genome assembly GCF_027943255.1 of Anastrepha obliqua. Lineage (NCBI taxonomy): Eukaryota > Metazoa > Arthropoda > Insecta > Diptera > Tephritidae > Anastrepha > Anastrepha obliqua. Next base: position 95,851,702 of record NC_072892.1, on the reverse strand, counting down.
TCAACGATATTCTTGCTGTGGGGCCTACTCTGCAGAACGATCTATACATCTTGCTACTACGGTTTCGATTATATCGTTACACACTTACTGCTGATATCGTAAAGATGTATAGACAAATTTTGGTGGATAAAAACGATCGCAAATTCCAATACATCTCATGGAGAAGTACGCCCCACGATGAAATACGCACTTACCAGTTAAACACGGTAACATATGGTACGGCGTCCGCTCCTTATCTCGCTGTACAGAGCCTAAACTACATTGCTGATGCATACGAATCAGAGTATGCGCTCGGTGCCAGCACAATTAAAACGTCATTCTACGTTGATGATCTTTTATGCGGTGCCGATACCCTGGCAGAGCTATCGCGAATCAAATACGAAGTCACGGAGATACTGAGGCGTGGTTGTTTCCCCTTGGCGAAGTGGCATTCAAACCACCATAAATTTCGAGAAGATGACACCATGAAAGATTTAAATATCGACGAAAGTTTTACAACGAGCACTTTAGGTATAAAATGGGATCAAATACGAGATATTTTCTTATTTTCTTTTCAGTCGAAACAAACTGTAAATGGACGTGGAACTAAGAGATCAATCTTATCTATTGCATCAGCGCTTTTCGATCCTTTGGGACTTCTCGCTCCGGTTATTATTACTGCAAAGATCATATTACAAGAAATATGGCTTTTGAAGCTGAATTGGGACGAGTCGGTGCCGCAGAACCTACAAACGGCATGGGAACGATTTCTCAAGGACATAGCTCATCTGAGTACGCTCTCAGTTCCAAGGTATTCTGGATCAACAAATCACAACTCTTTACAAATTCATGGGTTTTGTGACTCGTCCATTCGAGCCTATGGCTGTGCTATTTATCTTCGCTCGAAATCAACAGAAGGCAAACCTACTGTCACCCTTTTGACTGCCAAGTCGCGTGTAGCTCCAATTAAGAAGCAATCGCTACCTAAACTCGAGTTGTGTGGCGCCTTGCTGTTGGCACGTCTACTAGCAAAAATAAAACCTCTATTCAACGCCAACACCACTGTGTTTCTGTGGACTGATTCACAAATTGTGCTACATTGGCTTGAACTGCACTCAGCTACCCTATCAACATTCGTCGGTAATCGAGTGTCAGAGATTCAAGATCTCACAGCAGATGCAAGTTGGCGGCATGTCCCAACAAAGTGCAACCCGGCTGATATCGTGTCACGAGGCTGTACTGCACTTGAACTAAGCAATTCAATTTGGTTTTCAGGACCATCATTCTTACAACTTGAACCTGAAAACTGGCCCAGCAATCAATGTGGCCAACTCGATATGGAAGAAGTTTCTCGAGAAAAACGTAAGTCAGCTTTTAAAGCAGTCATCGAAGAAAACTACATTTTGAAGGTGCTTGAGAGAAACAGTACATACAATCATTGCTTACGAGTTGTAGCCTGGCTATTTCGTTTTCATCAATTAACAAGCAGGCCGCTTGAAACTCACCTAGACAAAGGAACTCTATCACCTCAAGATTTGAAGCAAGCGCTGTGGTGCATTGTTTGGAATGTGCAACAACAGCACTTCGCTGACGAAATACGGCTGATCAACCAAAACAAAACAATATCTGGGCAACTTAAATTTCTCAACCCGTTTCTGCAGATTCATGGTGGTTTTCGTCTACTACTAGTTGGTGGGCGTCTTGAGCTAGCAGATTTGGCAGATTTTCAGAAACACCCTATCATATTGCCAGGAAAATGCCACTTCGTGGAGCTCTATATTCGACATTTACACATCATGCATTACCATGCAGGTGCTAAAGCACTGGTGGCATTACTACGTCGTCAATTCTGGGTCATAAAATAGCTGTACTACCTGCTTGAAATACATTTCAACGGGCCCGGGATGTTTGGTCACATTATATGCGCCCTTTTTGACCGCATCCTTTGATCCGCCCCTGCACATGATTGGTCATATTATGAGCGCCCTTTTGACCGCATCACTTGATCCGCCCCTGCATTGCATTCCCGCAACCTTGAACATCAGGTGATTAAAGGGTACCAACCTTGAACATTAGGTGATTAAAGGGGACCAAATTAGAATTAGAACCTTTAGAATTAAGTATATGTGTATGTATATAAGCAAGCCTACATTAAAAATAAAACAGTACACTTTTGGAGTTCATTGAATTCAAACCGTTTTTCTCAGCATTGCCGCCGGACAAACAAACGAGTTTGTCTGTACAGTTAGTTTATTTTATTCAATACGAAGTAACTTATATTTAAAATTTAGTTAATTAATTTTACCTATAAGGGTAAACTAAATGTTGCTCTCACCAAATAATTATCGTTGATATCATAGATAATATCGTAGATAATCGTCTAAATTGGAACTCTCACCTCAAAACGGGAATATAAAAAGCCCTTAGAGCCATGTGAGCCTCTATAGCAGAACATGCAGTATAGACTCTTAAATGATTCATTGGATGTATACGATCTGATTGGATGTAGACCCATCATAACCTATATCTCCCATATCAGGTGGCCGAAAGCCAAAGAAATCACTACTAAACAACTATTTGGTAGTTTTGACCAGCCTGCTTGGCAATAACTGGTGCATTGAACAGCTGCCCCACTGTCTCGGGCACAGCTGTCTCTTTGAACAGCGCTATACACCAAAAACGCCCAGAATATGCCGATCGGCGTGACAAAGTAATATTCTTGATGACAATGCACCGCCACATCGAACAAGAGCGACCCGGGAATTGGTGGAGACGTACGATTGGGAACCGCTGCTGCATGCGGCTTGCTCACCAGACTTGGCGCCTTCCGATTATAATTTGTTTGCATCGATGGGCCATGCACTTTCCGAGCAGCGCTTCACTTCTCACGAAGAAGCCAAAAAATGGCTCGATGATTGGTTTGCGGCCAAAGACGGCCAATTTTTTTGGCGCGGCATCCACAAATTGCTTGAGAGATGGGAAAAATTTGTCGCTAGCGATGGCTATTATTTTGAAGATTAAATTTGTAACCATTTTTTGTTAATAAACGTTTGAAATTGAAAAGAAGTCTCTTTCATAGGCTACTATTAAATGCACAAACCTCTTCATTTGGTGCGAAGACTTCACACCTTTTGAGCACTTTGGATATATTTCAGTGCTTCTAATATATTTCCATAATAAATCTCTATACCTCATCTCATCTCAAATTTAATATCATCTCATCTACTATTATACTACATGGTTGATTGAAAGATACAATGGCCCACAATGCTTTTAGTGGCTAACTGAATGAACATATTTCCTTCCCATTGTGGCCATAATGTGTGTATAACCTGCCACAATACACGGGCCATCATAATGTCTTTCACAAACAGGCTATTTAATACGGATGATTGCCATTACAAAATAGAAACTATTCATTGCTCAAACTCAAAAAGTACTACCACATAGAGTAGTGGTAAAGCAACCAACCAAGCAGCATTAAGTGTAAATGTTTGTATCTACATATGTGCTCATACATATATAACCATATGTCGTCTATCTTCCCGCAAATATATACACATAATACATATTATGAGCTTCCGAGTACAAATAGCTCATACGGCATTAAAGGCGTTTTCAATGTTGCTAGTCCTGCTCATAGAATTCACAGGTGTGAGCGCTTAAAATAAGTCTGCATAAGCAATATGAGTATGTATACATATAACAGTGTATAGGTAGAACAGTGTAAAGTATAAAGCAAAGTGATATTTATTTACATAACATATGTATATGCCTTGGTAGTAAATCCTGCATGAAAATCTACTAGAAACTGTGCCATTCGACAATATTCGACCACTCGGCCATGGTGCCATTTGCCACAAAAGCGAATTTTACACAAACACTTCTAGGAATGTGGTGAAAAATGCATGCCAATATTCGTTAATATCAGGTCAGTCCATAAGTTCGTGCGTATTTTACCCATAATGTCACTTTTGTACGATTTTTGCATACAAAAAATTATTCGCGGAATATAACGGAACTAATTATTTATATTTTCTTTTCTTTGTGCATTCAACAAGTGATTTTAATCGCGGATAGAAGCACGTGTTGTTAAAAAATAAAATGGAATCTTCAAACGCGTATAAGAGACATATTTTGTATTTTTTTTATAAAAGTGGTAAAAATGTAACAACGGCTGCTGCAGAAATAAACACTGTTCACGGAGAGGATACCATGAGTGTAAGGACTGCGCAAAAGTGGTTTTCCAAATTTCGAAGTAGTAACTGCGACGTGAAGGATGCCTCGCGCGCTGGTCGTCCTGAAGTCTTTAACTCCGACGCCTTGCTCGAACTCGTGGAAGCTGAGCCAAATTTGACAGTCGATATGGAACAGTTCACAGGCACCTGGTTTAATTCAAGGAAGGTTTCAAAGCTGGGAAAATGGGTTTTTTGAACCGTATCGTTACTGGTGATGAAAAATGGGTCCTTTACAATAATCCTGTTCGCAAACGCCAATGGTTGGATAAAGATGAAACACCAGAACCGACCCCTAGAGATGGCCTTCATCCCAAGAAGATTCCCCTGTCTATTGGATGGGATATGGCCGGTATTGTTTATTACGAACTTCTGGAACCAAACCAGAGGATAACTCCTGATTATTATTCCCATCAGCTGTCAAACCTGAATGAAGCACTTAAAAAAACATTAGGCAAGCTGAACGAGCTCGGATGGGAGCTAATGCCGCCTCCACCATACTGGATATTGCACTTTGTAATTATCACCTTTTCCGTGGACTTCAATCCCATGTGAGTAACAAGAACTACTCCTCAAAAGAAGCTAAAAAGAGAGATATCGAAGCGTATTTTGGCTCCAAGGACAAACAATTTTTTGAGCAGGGAATTAAAAATTTGCCTAAACGTTAGGAAGACATTATGAATTATAAAGGAATATATATTATTGATTAATAAATACATTAAACATAGTTTTTATTAATTTTAAAACCACTTTTAAAAAACGCACGAACTTATGGACTGACCTGATATAATTAAAGAATCGAGGCCACATTATTTGGTAAATGTTGATAAAGCGTATATATCAACTATACAAGGTTACCGGGAAAGTTGCCCTAGATTCTTAAGAATATTTTTTTTTGTAAGTTTCCGATTAATTTGGTTAAATAATATTAACAGTTTTACAAAAGTTTCTATGTTAATGATTACTTAAAACAAATAAATGTTTTTTTGCTATACGTTCGCTTTGTTGTTAATGTTAATTCAATGGCCCGACTTTTCTCTTTTTTAATTAACAAGTGATCAATAAAATTGTAATCAAGGCCAGACAGTTAAAAATGGTTGCTTCATAAAGTTTTAAGTTCGCCATTTTTTTGTGTTTAAGTGTTTCGTACTTTATATAGTAAGGATACTTTTTTTTAATAAAAAAAGTGACTAAATTTTGTTTTAGCAGCCAAATTTATGCATTACATTTCAATATATCTAAGCGATTCTATGTTTAGCAGTCCAAGTGTTATGGATATGGTCTTGAATTTTTCTGCGAATTGGTTTATTTGCGGGATTTAGCATAGTAAGAAGTAGTTTTGAGCAGAGGCATTTTGAAAAAAAAAATTTAATAATTTTGGGGTTTGTTCATGAACATTGTTTGAAATTATAAACAATTTGTTGAAAATTTTGGGTTAAATTTTCTAAATCAAATATCTATGGTTGCTTTTAACAATTTTATAATTTAATTTTTTGTTCACAATTTTTGAGTGAGCTTCCTAAGAAATTTTTAGTTTTTTGTAATTTTTGTACACAAAATATATTATATATATTAAAAACACTTTTTTGGTATAAAATTTTATTTTTTTTGTTCAAAACTTCTGAGGAAGTAAGGACAAGCTTTCTGAGAAAATTTTAGTTTTGTATTATCTGTCAAAAACCCCCCTCAGTTCATTTTCTCCTTATTCCCTTCATTAATAACTGAGAATATACTCAATAATCTCTGCAAGTTTCAGGCATTCCTTTACATTTTCGAGCTGCCATTTATTGAAATACTTATAGTGGAATCAAGGAAAAATACCGTGTAACTGCTTATTTATTTTTGAATCGATTTGCAAACCGACGTAATACACGAGGGCCTTGCTAGAGCTGTATTTTGCACAGCTCTAATATCAAAAACATACTTTCAGTTTGAAATATCAAAGAGACATCAAGCGTGAATCGAGACGTATTGACTAACTCATTACGGGATACATTTTTGATTGGAATAAAAAAATTAATATTAAAATTTGATTTTATGTGTCAATGCATTTATTGATTGGGGATAATGCCAAACTTTGCGTTTACGAGAATGTAACATAGTCGGGTGCAGGAATCTTCTTCTGGAAGGGATCAAATAGTCAAAGTTCATGTACTCAAATCATAGTTGACAAAATAGTTGACAGAGTCTCAAAAAAATCGTTTTAGTTTTTTATAAGTAGTACCTTTTGCGTGGCGTACTGTAAGCCTGGCAGACCACTAGATCCTTTTGAAAGTATACTATTTTCTAATGGTGAATATACAATACATAGAGATTCTGGTGAGCTTTTAAAATGAGCTCTGCCATTGTATGTTCTCTCACTTTTGTGTTGGGAGTACAGAATAGATGTATGGTAACCTTCGTTTTCTAATCAAATTCTAATCAAAGAAAAGCGATATGCTCCACGAAGAACTATTTGCCCTACATCCTTCCTCGTTTTCAATTGTTAAACAGTCAAAAGATCTACTTCACAACAAAAATGATAAAAACAACTTGTGGTGGATAAATAGTCTACGAGAAGGTACGTTAAGGAAAAAGAAAGATACTTTTCAAGAATGGCAAAATCTACAGAACGAGGAATTCAAAGAGCTATACCAAGTAGCCAAAAGCAGGCAAAAGTTGAGGTAGCTAAAGCCAAAAAGAAACACTTAAAGATGTATACGAAAAGCTGAACAAATCCGGAGCTGAAAAACTAATATATACAACTTCTAAAAAGAAGCAGATGAATGCTATCGATATCAAAACTACGGAATACATTAAGGGCAAAACTTTTCAATTAGGTAGTTCAGTCTTAGAGCCAATTGAGGAAATTTAAGAAGTGGAAATAACGCTAGTTATCAACAAAATGAGAAAAAACAAAAGCTGTGGACCCTACCCGATACTAGCGGAAGTATGGAAGTAATGTGGTATTTAAGGAGTAAAATGGCTAAGGGATCTGTTTACCAAAATATAAGAAAAAGACCGTATTCAGAATGTATGGAGAAATAACTACCTGATACCAATATACAAAAGTAAAGGAGATGTAGAGAAATGTGGAAACTATCGCGGGGCCAAACTAAATGCGTAATACGTAGAGACGAAGATCACATCATCATACTCCCTATGAACATAACTGGGCAAACAAGAAAAAAAGGAAGGCCACAATCGACCTGGCTAAATTCGATACAAAGGGACATAAGAGAGTAATACTTTGATGTTGTGACGATGCAGGGCAGAGGAACCTGGCACATGTGGACAAGGAGAGACAGACTGGGGTCTTAAGCACTTAAAAAAAAATATATATATATATATCATAGTATTTGAAATGGTTGAAAAAAGTGTCCTATTTTTACAAACACAGTCTTAAGCAACATGGCATGAATATTTGTTACTATTCCTGTTTATTTTTATCTGATACAAATTTGTACATTATTTGCTGTATAAGCGCTAGTGCTAAACAAAAAATTCGTCAATTTGTACGATTTTACCCTGCAGGGGTAAAAAAAAAAGTGTTTCAATATGTTTACATTTGCATATTATATTGTACACTTGTATGTGTAAGTACGCAGGTGTCTTAGGTTGACCAGAAAAAATTACGTTTTTCTTGATGTCTCTTCCTTTATTTCTTCTATGGCAAAACAAAATATACATCAAATATTTTATTCTGTTTATTCAATATTTATCCTGCCGCCAACGTTTTGAAAACTTTTAATGAATTTCCATTTCCACTTCCAAACATGCTCTTTCTCGTCAATTTGGTATCAAATGTTTACAGATCGATGTCTAAAATGATACCCTTTTGTATAAAAATATGTTCAGAGGAATTCTGAAAAAGCTCTAAATTACAAAAAAATTTAAAATTAAAAAAAGATATATGTACATATTTCGTATATTGTTATGATTTGTTAAAAACAGTTTTAATTAAAGAAAAGATATATATTGTATATATTTCAGATCAGTCCATAAGTTCGTGCGTTTTTTGAAGGTGGTTTTAAAATTAAAAAAAAGAAGTTTAAAGTATTTATTAATCAATAATATATTTTCCTTCATTATTTACAATGTCTTCCTAACGTTTAGGTAAATTTTTAATTCCCTGCTCAAAAAATTGTTTGTCCTTGGAGCCAAAATACTCTTCGATATCCCTTTTTATAGCTTCTTTTGAGGAGTAGTTCTTGTTACTCATATGCGTTTGAAGTCCACGGAAAAGGTGATAATCACAAGGTGCAATATCCGGAGTGTATGGTAGATGCGGCATTAGCTCCCATTCGAGCTCGTTCAGCTTGCCTAAAGTTACCGCAAGGCAGTGTGTTGTTTTGGTGAAACAAAACTTTGTGTCTATTCACTAAAGACGTCGATTATTGTTAAGTGCCTCATTAAGGTTTGATAGCTGATGGGAATAATAGTCAGCAGTTATCGTCTGGTTTGGTTCCAGAAGCTCATAATAAACAATACCGGCCATATCCCACCAAATAGACAGGTGATCTATGGTCGGTTCTGGTGTTTCATCTTTATCTAAACATTGGCGTTTGCGAACAGGATTATTGTAAAGGACCCATTTTTTATCACCAGTAACGATACGGTTCAAAAAACTTTCATTTTCAAGCCGTTGCAGCAGCTGAGAACACACATTCACCCTCTGCTGAAGGTTGGCCGCGGAAAGTCTATGCGGAACCCATTTTCCCAGCTTTTAAACCTCTCCCAACTGAACCAGGTGCCTGTGAACTGTTCCATGCGATTAATTTAACCTCTGAGCTATCATATCGACTGTCAAATTTTGCTCAGCTTCCACGAGTTCGAGCAAGGCGTCGGAGTTAAAGACTTCAGGACGACCAGCGCGCGGGCATCCTCCACGTCGCAGTTACTACTTCGAAATTTGGAAAACCACTTTTGCACAGTCCTTACACTCACGGTATCGTCTCCGTAAGCAGTATTTATTTCTGCAGCAGCCGTTGTTACATTTTTACCAATTTTATAAAAAAATACAAAATATATATCTTATACGCATTCGAAGATCCCATTTTATTTTTTAACAACACAACACAATATATCAAAGAAAATATAAATAGTTCCGTTATATTCCGCGAATAATTTTTTGTATGCAAAAATCGTACAAAAGTGAAATTATGAAATATACGTACGAACTTATGGACTGACCTCATACATAGTACTATGCATTAATATTAATATTACCTCTATTATTATTATTATTATTTCTGGTATCATTTTTTGTGACCAATAGCCATTTGCAAAACAACGACAAAAAATAAACGCCAAGGAGCAAATGTATGAGAAAACATCAGGCAAAACAAAATTTTTACATTCAGGCCATCCTAATGTATTCATATGTATAGTATGTATGTTTTCGTATTTTTTGAGCCAAATACATGTCATATGCATGCTCGTATACCTACCTCGAATTCATCCAACAGTAAATAATGGGATTATACATTGAGTTGCTCATGGCCAGCCAATAGATGCCCAAATATACCTCCTGTATGAATGGAGTTTGCGTCAGTGCCGGGTAACATGATGTGACAATGAAGTATGTGTGAAATGGCAGCCAACAAACGGCAAATATCAGCACTACAACCATCATCATTTTGACCACCTGTAAGTGAGTGTGTATAATTGAGGCATTACATGAGAAGAGGTTGAGTTATGACGATAAAGAAAAGAAGAAAAAATTAATAAATGGAAAATCATAAATATTTAGTCTTAACAGTTGCCATAATTTTTCCAGTCTATACACTTTAGGTGACCTTAAGTATTTCATATCTTTTGGCTTCAATGCAGAAAAAACGATTTTCTCGAAAACGGGAGAAAATAGCACTGGACTCTATTTGGTAATGGTTAACAATATTCGATTGCACTTGTTTTTTCAATTATTACATGAAACATTTTAAAATCCATATTTCATATACAAAAAGTTAATGCTTCCCATTTCATAAGGAAAGCATTAGTGTTTTTATATTTTTTACTATTCTTTCTTTTTTCACCTGCCACTATTCTACATGAAGCTAGTGCAAACTCCGTTTTGCGTATAAGGAAGCGACATATGCCAGTAACAAGAAAACGTTAAAACTTGTGATACATTTCTTTTTTAATTTCCGTTTAATGCATTTGGTCGTAAAAAAATAAATATAATCGTTAACTACTCTACCCCTTTTAAATAAATGTATTTTTATATACAAAATTTACAGAAAAGTCTGCTAAATCTTCTTTCGTTGTCTGTTTGTGTTTCTACTTACCCTCCGCTTACTCCTGACATTCTCCACCTGACGAGGTGTATACTCGCCAATTGCTTTTGAGCCCCAAAGCTCAATGCCGACTCGTGAATAAGTGACTGTCATCGAAATGATGGGCAGTATGTACGTGAGTATCATAAAAACGATATTATAGCTGTAAATAAACGCAAAAGGGCAAAAGAAAATGAGCTATGAAAAAATGCATCACATTCATCTTAAAAATATACATTGGGACAGTTCAAGTACAAGCAAATTCGAATTCGCCATTAACCTCAGACTTACTGCTGTGGGATTTGGGATTTGTGTGGAATATAAAAGTTCTGTAAACGGCTTATGCAAAATCTAATTGGGTGTGCATTTTGAAAAATACGTATCATATATTTGTATTCCTGGGAGAGTGGTCGAGTACAAATTACAATTGTATGCGATGCATTGCAAATTACTTTACAATTATAATATATGGAGATGGTATTTATATAAATTGACTGTCTGCACGCAATCAACATGGTGCCTTTGGAGGATTAAGCAATAAAATTGTTCTTTTTATGGAATAGCTTTGATATTTCTGCAAAATGTTATTTCTCATTATAAAATATATTATAAAACGCTAACAAACAGTGTGAAATGTGAAACTGAGCTAAAAAATGAAGGATAGATATAAACTGCATTGATTCGTTGAAGTTAGATTACTTCAGGGGCTCAATTAAAGTAGCAATAAGTGAGCTGAATAAAATTAGGAATAAATAAAGTAGCAGGCGGTCGTCGTAGCTTTTGGTGGGTTGGTGCCTGAGTACGATTCGGAATTCAGAGAGAACGTAGGCTCGAATCTCGGTGTAAGACCAAAATGTAGAAAAAGTTTTTTCTAATAGCGGTCGCCCCTCGGTAGGCAATGGCAAACCTCCGAGTGTATTTCTGTCATGAAAAAGCTCGTCATAAAAAATATCTGTCGTTTGGAGTCGGCTTGAAACTGTAGGTCCCTTCATATGTGGAACAACATTAAGACGCATACTACAAATAGAAGGAGGAGCTCGGCCAAACACCCAGAAAGGGTGTACGCGCCAATTATATATATATAATTAAAGTAGCATAAGTGAGTTTTGTTAGATCTGCTACATAATCAACTATTATTTTGGCCGTGTTTAGGAAAGAGCGCCAGTCGTTTCTTTCTCATGCTAACAGGTGCCAGTTGCACTTTTTCCTTCTCCCTCTGATCTTTTCAACAGAGCTGGAATATTTATAGCCATTTATATGATAAAACAAAGCCAGTGTAGTCGTTGAATATTTATTCGCGACACTATATCTTCTGCAGAATTTTTCTCCCGAACACGCCAAGGGATATTGTCTTCGTTTAAGGTACTGTGTAATGCAATAAGACGGACATGATGAGGTGTTTATAAAGTGTGATTTTCGGTCGTTGAGGGAGGACTTTACTACTCAATTGCTTACTTAGTCCAAATTAGCAAGTATTCCGTTGGATCTCAAGGCTGACATTTTTATTATATATATATATATATAATTAGCGCGTACACCCTTTTTGGGTGTTTGGCCGAGCTCCTCCTCCTATTTGTGGCATGCGTCTTGACATTGTTATTGTTGTTGACTTACAGCAACGTGCCGACTTCGAACGGCAGATATTTTTCATGGCAGAAACGCACTCGGAGGTTTGCCATTCCTTGCCGAGGGGCGACCGCTATTAAAAAAAACTTTTTCTTCATTTTGGTCTTTCACCGAGATTCGAACCTATGTCCTCTCTGAATTCCTCATGGTAGTCATGCACCAACCCATTCGGCTACGGCGATCTCCATTTATTAGTTTTAAATAATATTTCTGATGATCATCGCAATACCTATTAAGACCGCATATTTAATTTATTTATTGCTTAACCAGTTCGAAATTGGTTATTAAAACGAAAGAATTAAAATGACAGATCGACTATCTGAATAAATGGCGATGCTCTCTCTTGAAGGAAATCTGACTTGTTTTGCTTCAAAAGGCGACAACACACTTAGCAAGAGTAAGCACGTCGATACGAAAAACACTGGAGATAGAAGTAACTTCACACTACCCGTGACAGTCAGTACGTAACCTTGAAACGGTCTGAGGAATTATATTTCCCGCCGCTTATATGTAATTTACTACCTCTGTAGTGGTGCGGGTAAAATAAAAATAATCTTACCATATCTCTTCATATTTTCTCTCTCCCATAGCTCAGGTCGCGCCGTGTTCGGAGTCTATGCTTATGCTGTTCTCATAATTAAAAAAAAAAATCAATAAAAGATAGATGTGTCATAACTATGCGTGTAAGGACAATTTACTCCTCCTCGCTAGACCAAAAAATTAAAGGCTAATACAGCATGCATTCTTCTTCTTTTTTGATTGCGCAATATTTGCTTACGCGATTTATCTCCACTTGATCTTTCCAATACGGAAGAGGCCTTCCTTTTCCTTTGCTACCACCAGCTGTACCGCATCGAATACTTTTAGAGCCGCAAATACCCCAATGGAAACGAATACAAGGTAAACTACGGTTGTGTAAATTCACAAAAGATATTCGCAAAAAAATCGCCTGCGGAGAATTTAAACTAAGGAGGGCTTTTGAGCTTGGATATATTATTTTATTAGGCTTTTAAGAAAAGAGGGAATCTGGGTTTTAGATGAAGGTTTCTACCTTCAATTAGATGAACCTGAACTGAAAATAAAATGTACGCGAATGACGCATGCCATGAAACTTTAACTATTAGAAAGAAGAAAAATTCAATAATTCAAATTAAGTAATTAGGTAATGAAATTTAAAAATAATTCACTTAAGTTACGGCGAAAAATTGCATTCCGGATGTGTTAAACAAAATTTCATTCTGAAGGTTTTTAGGTGATTTTAATAAAAACTAATAATATTGCTTGCTCATCACTCAACATGCACTCCTCCTCCAATAAAAAAAAAATATTATAATAGGACTATGAATAAGTTCATGCGGTTTTTTTCGAAATTTGAAACTTTATTGACGTAAAATGGTTACAAATTTAATATTCAAAGTATTGTCCATCGCTTACTACTACTTTTTCCCATCTTTCTGGCAATTCACGGATTCCCTTTGTGAAAAATTCGGTCGGTTTTGCCGCAATCCACGAATCGATCCATTTTTTGACTTCATCGTAATTACGGAAGTGCTGGTCAGCCAGGTCATGTTGCATCGATCGGAAGAGATAGTAATCGGATGGCGCAAGGTCTGGACTATACGGCGGGTGGGGTAGGACATCCCATTTGAGCGTTTCTAAGTATGTTTTGACCACTTGTGCAACATGTGGCCGAGCATTGTCATGTTGCAAAATAACTTTGTCGTGTCTATCGGCGTATTGCGGCCGTTTTTCTCGCAGTGCTCGGCTCAAACGCATCAATTGTCGTCGGTAGACATCCCCCGTAATCGTTTCATTCGGTTTCAGTAGCTCATAATACACAACACCCAGCTGGTCCCACCAGATACACAGCATAACCTTCAGGCCATGAATATTCTGCGCCGACGTCGATGTTGAAGCATGGCCAGGGTATCCATACGTTGCCCGACGTTTTGGATTGTCGTAATGGACCCACTTTTCATCGCCAGTCACAATTTGATGCAAAAAACCCTTTCTTTTGTGCCGTTGAAGCAGTTGTTCGCATGCCATAAAACGGCGTTCAACGTCTCTTGGCTTCAATTCATACGGCACCCAATGGCCTACCTTTCGGATCATTCCCATGGCTTTTAAACGTTTGGAAATGGTTGATTGATCAACTCCCAAAGTTTTTGCAACCTCTTCTTGCGTTTGAGCCGGATCTTGATCGAGCAATTCCTCCAATTCGGTATCCATGAACTTTGGCGGCGCACCCTCGCGTTCTTCGTCTTCCAAGCCAAAATCACCACTTTTAAAGCGTGCAAACCACTTCTGGCACGTTCGCTCAGCTAGAGCATGCTCACCATAAACTTCCACCAAGATACGATGACTTTCGGCTGCTTTTTTCTTCATATTAAAAAATTCCCCGCAAAAACATATTATTTGGCACGAAATTCGACATTTTCAAGTGTGGTAAAAATATTGTTGTTTACGCTTCAAATAAAAAACTTATACTGACGTTTGTGCCTTACGACAGTAGCTCTCCAATGAATGTTTGGAAATGTGGATCGATGGAATAATAATCAAGTTACGCCATCTGTTGTAAAACCGCACGAACTTATTCATATATATATATTCATATATTATATTTTTTTAATATAACATAAACCATGCATGTGAGGCAAGGATTCATACTTCGTGCGAAATGCGAAGAATTGATACAATTTTTTACGAAAGTTTCCAACTTTTTAATCAGACGTTTTATAAAACTTTGGAGTATGCAGTTTTATAGCCCATTCATATTTAGTGAGGTATGAATTGGTTTAAAAACCACGTTGCATTTTTGGTTGATGATTGTGAATTATTTTTGGTATAAGACATTTTTATATGTTAGCTGCTGACCGCCAATCGCGTCTAACATACGCTCAAGCCATCCTTAATCACCACCAAGAGGAAGATGATTTTTCATCAAAAATAATCATGAGTGATGAGGCCCATTTCCATCTTAGCGGGTACGTAAATAAGCAAAATTTACGCTTCTGGGGCACTGAAAATCCGCGTGTAACCTACGAAGAGCCATTACACCCGCTCAAAGTCAATGTATGGCGTGCTGTTTTCGCTGGAGGAGTCATCGGACCTTTTTTCTTAGAAGACGTCGCGGGCACAAATAGGAGGAGGAGCTCGGCCAAACACCCAAAAAGGGTGTACGCGCCAATTATACATATATATATATAAAGGGTGTTTTTTTAGAGGTTAGGTTTTCAAGTTGGCACTACTTTTTTCGTAGATGGTCTTTTTGACAGCTGTCACTTGATTTATGCTCAGTTTGGTTTGCCATTTCATAATGAATAGACTTACACCTGAACAACGTTTGCAAATCGTGCAAATTTATTACGAAAATAATGGTTCGGTTCGCGCGACGCATCGAAGAAAATTTTGTTCAGCGATAAAGCTCACTTTTGGTTGAATGGGTATGTCAATAAGCAAAATTGTCGCATTTGGAGTGAACATAATCCACAAGCCATTGCTGAGACGCCGTTACATCCTCAAAAAGTCACTGTTTGGTGTGCTCTATGGGCAGAGGGAATCATTGGTCCATATTTCTTTAAAAATGAAGCTGGCCATAATTTTACAGTCAATGGAGAGCGCTATAGAGCCATGATTAATTACTTTTTCGTGCCTGAATTGGACGATGTTGATGTGGACGACGTTTGGTTCCAACAAGACGGCGCTACATGCCATATAGCCAACGCAACAATCGATTTATTGAAGGAAACTTTTGGTGAGCGCATTATCTCGCGCCGTGGACCTGTGGCGTGGCCTCCAAGATCGTGCGATATAACACCGCTGGACTATTTCTTGTGGGGCTATGCGAAGTCGCTTGTCTACGCAGATAAGCCCGAGACGATTGATGTCTTGGAAGAGAATATTCGGCGCGTTATTGCTGACATACGGCCCCAATTGCTGCAAAAAGTGGTCGAAAATTGGGCTTCTCGGCTGGAATTTATTCGAGCCAGCCGCGGCGGCCACTTGCCCAAAATCATTTTTAAAACATAATGGAAAACCCTTATCTTTATAATAAAGCTAAATTCTTGGCCATAACATTAAATTATATACGTTTTATTTCATCTTGAAAACCTAACCTCTAAAAAAAACAACCTTTATATTCCATTTTTCAGATTTCAATTCATTATGGTCAGTGTTTCTTTGCCGATCAGAGCTACAGTTATTTAAAGCACATAACATCACATACTTACACGTATTCCTGCTGCGAGTGATTCGTCGGACCATCCGGCCATTCGGTGTAGCAAACAATTCTTGTGCCATCCTTTAGCTCCACTTCACCGGTTGTAAAGAAGAGTAGCATGGGGCATGAAATGGTAATAGATGCGGCCCAAATGAACGCCGCAATACCCAGATTACACCGTTTACTCATACGCGGCTCCAACGGTTTCATAATGGCAACATATCTGAAATGCACCAAAGCGGGAGAGGTAAAGATGGGGAGAAAGGGAATATCAAATGAAGTACTGCACATAAATTCTGAATTATTTGTGTCTGTGTGCAGCAGCAAAGTGTTGCCACGGAAATTTGTTGCAGGTGCACTCGATCCCTCTAATATACGTAGACTATACACATACATACACACACAGACATACCTGTATTCTGCCACTGGGGCAATTTAATGTTATTTGCGTCACACTTTGTTGCTGCAAGTGCCATTCGCTGTGGTTTGTTAACTCACCTGTCGATGGATATCGCCATTAGTGTAAACACGGAGGCACTTATGCTCAACGTCGCTATAAATTGGGATATTTTACAGTAGAGCTCACCAAAAGGCCAATCGTTGTCCAGCATATAAATATAATTGAACGTCACATTGAGACTCGAGACCATGGCATCTGCTATGGAGAGATTCACTGTGGGTAAAAATATAGAGGAAAGGGGTATTAAATTAAATTCATTGCATTAAAAGGGAAATGTGGGGGAATATGGTCAAAAATAAATTTTTGAGTAAGTAACAAGAGTGAATGTTTTTTTGAGTACAGTAAAAGGGTACATGTGAATGTATTTAGTACGAATTTAATTAAAATTAAAATAAAACAAGTCAGGAAGTGCCGAATTTCCTCCAGACCGAACCAGCGCACATTTTAGTACATTTTAATTTGGGTTGATTGTGAATTTTTGAAATCGAAGAAACTCATTTGCTAAGCCAGAGTTAAAGCTTGTAATACTAAAGCGTTTTTCAATAGGTGCGCTTCAACTTTTTTCCGATAGGGAGGGCGAACGTCGCAATATTTTTTATTTTTCGCTTGTCATTTGTAAACTTCATTAGTATACATTTCATCATGGAACGCTACACACTTGAGCAACGCTTGCAAATCATTGAATTTTATTATAAAAATGCGTGTTCTGTTAAGAAAGTTTAAAGTCGAAAAATCATCTTCAGTGATGAAGCTCACTTTTGGCTCAATGGCTTTGTCAACAAGCAAAATATGCGTTACTGGGAAGAAAGCAATCCACACGTGATTCATGAGGCACCGTTGCATCCCGAAAAAATCACTGTTTGGTGCGGTTTACATGCCGGCGACGTAATTGGCCCATATTTTTTCGTTGACGAGAACGATCGCCACGTTA
The DNA here is from genome assembly GCF_027943255.1 of Anastrepha obliqua. NCBI lineage: Eukaryota > Metazoa > Arthropoda > Insecta > Diptera > Tephritidae > Anastrepha > Anastrepha obliqua. The sequence continues at coordinate 95,833,998 of NC_072892.1, read as the reverse complement.
CTGTGAATGGAAATCGATACCGCGACATGATAAACGATTATTTTTGGCCGCAATTGAATAGTATGGACTTAGACGACGTGTGGTTTCAACAGGACGGGGCCACAAGCCACACAGCACACGCTACAATTGATTTGTTGAAGAGTAAGTTCGATGAGCGCATTATTTCCAGAAATGAACCGGTCGAATGGCCGCCGCGCTCGTGTGATTTGACGCCTCTAGACTATTTTCTTTGGGGTTATGTGAAGTCATTGGTCTACAGTAACAAGCCGGCGACGATTTGTGAGCTGAGAGCCAATATTGAACGCGAAATTGCTGGAATTTCGGCCGATTTATGCAAAAGAGTGGTCGAAAATTGGGTTCAACAATTGGACTTCGTAAAACGTGCACGCGGTGGTCATGCAAAAGAAATCGAATTTCATACTTAAATGTATATGTTCAAACTCGATAATAAAAAAAATTAGTTAAAAAAGTCAAACCGTTTGTGTTTTATTCAAAAAAAAGTTGAAGCGCTCTTACTGAAAAACGCTTTAGAAGGACGAAGGGAAATTTAGTATTAACATTTAAAACGTGGCCATGGTTTTTTTCTGGTAATATTTAAATTGAATCTAGCAGAACTGAAGAGCAGTGCGTGTACAAATTTTGGTCCTTATCGAGATATATGCATTTGCGCAAAAGTGGGCGTGGAATCACCTATTTTTTCGAAATTTTATTTGTAAGGGAATTAATTTTTTGCTATTTATTATTATTTTTTTACTTTTAGGCCGAAAACATTAGCTTTCAGTGACTATATTTTGAGCTTTTTTTAAATTTATATTTACTATATAAATTAACTGAATTTATAATCATAATAATAATAATAGTCTTTTTGAAAATTACCAATGTATAGCAGGTGGTCGTGGTTTTGCCGGATTTCACAAGTTTTCAATACTAACTTACCTTGGGCAAAGGGTACCAATTTACAATAAAATATATTAGCTTTTACTCGAAGTATCTTGCGCATGGACACTCGAATAGACAGGCATTGCTAAACCGACTCTCCTCATCATTCTGCGAATTTTAATATGTATGATATATGCCTATATCTAAGTCGATTAATTTAAGCTGCTACAACCGTTATGTGGACAAAATTTAATATTCCTGGACACCAGTTCGCGGCTATAAAAATACTAACTACAAACTATATTGAAGTTGGTACTTTAATGCTTCTTACTTTTAAACTTTTTTAGATATGTTCCACCTACATATTCTTCTTCTTGATTAGCTAGATAACCGTTTACGCGATTTTGGCCGAGATTAACAAAGCGCGCCATTAGTTTCATTCTCGTGCTAACCGGTACCAGTTGGAAACATCAAGTGAAGCCAAATCCTTCTCCACCTGAGGTTTCCAACGCAGACGAGGGCTTCCTCTTCCTCTGCTACCACCAGCTAAGATGGCATCGAATATTTCCAGAGCTGGAGTGTTTGTATCAATTCGGACGACATGATCCAGCAAACGAAGCCGCAGGATCTTTATTCGCTGCGCTATGCCTATATCGTCGTAAAGCTCATAGAACTCATTGCTTTATCGTTTAGGGTACTCGCCATCACCAACGTGCAAAGGTCCAAAAATCTTCCACAGAACCTTTCTCCCAAACACTCCAAGGGATGCCTCATCGGATATATAGTATATACATAATACATGGGCTGAAAAGTGCTGGGCCTAACAAAGAAAACGCGTTGTTTTTTCTTCAAAATTAGCTGTATTCATCAATGTAATTTCCATCGAGAGAAACGCAATCATTTCAGCGCCACTCTAACAATTGAATACCACTTTTGTAGAACGATATATCTTTTGCCTCAAAATAGGCCCCAGTTTCAGCGATAACCTCCTCATTGGAGCTAAATCTCTTAGTGGCGAACAGCCAGTAGTCACTGGAAGCCAAATCTGACTAATACGGTGGATGTGGAAGCAATTAGAATTTCAATTCATGTAATTTTGCCATTTTGTTATTGGCTTGTTACACGGTGCGTGAGCAAACGCGGCACCCACTTTGAACAGAGCTCTTTCATAGTCAAATAATAATCATTGTTTTGCATATAACAAAGTTGCGTTATTCTTTGCACAATAACTCACGAATAATGAACAGAATATCATGAAATTTTACAGCTTAAGGTGTATACTAACCTATGTATAAAATAGGCAAATGAAGGCTGCCTATTGATGGCCACATGTGACATAAAGGATTGAGTTAGTCTTAGGTGCTTTGTTAGCTTTGAACTAAATATGTTTTACTTGTTTATAATATACACCCAATTTTTTTTTTTTTTGATTTTGAAAAACATCGACACCAACAAACAAATGTTCTTGTGCGAACTTTTCGCTCTTGCTCGAGCATCAAACAAAAATATTTTTTTTCTCTAAACCTTATAAAGGGTCCGCCATATAACTTTACGGAATTAAAAGTGCTATAAAAATGCTAAGTGTTACCATTCTTCAAATAATACCTGGTTCAAATTCGTAACGATAAATGGCGGGCCCTGTATAATTAGTAAAGGTTTTTCAGTAATACATACAAAAATATTTTCCTTGAAAGGATGCAGTATGTATATTTTACAACTAGCCAAGACCGACGGGAACCAAATTTTTTTACTCATGATCCTGATATGCAATGTGCCTGAAAACTTCAGCGTAACCTCTGGTTTTGTGTATTTAAATGTCAATAATTCTATAAGCAACTTTAGAAACCAAAAATTTGCTAATAATAGACTTAGCTACAGGAAAAATCCTAAAAGAGACAGTTAATAATTTTAATCAAACCTTATGGGTGGGCTGGACATATCGATCATAGCATTTTATGGTATATATTGATGATACCATTTTTTATCCAGTACGCAAATAACTTGCACGCTTATCATCAAGTAGCGATGAACAGCTGTGACACGGATTTTTATTTCTAATTCCACTGACAACTTTTATATGTTGTATGCATTTATGAGTAGAATTTTAACTTTGCACAGATTTAAAGTGTTTTTTGTAATAAAAATTAATCGATTTCGTTTTATACATAAATAGGTAACATGTACCTATATATTTAAAATATCTGTTGCGCGGAGTTTTGGGAAATTATTATTACATGATTTTTATGAAACATATCTCCTAATTTGAGTTGGTGGAACCGAATTCAGTTTTAATATTACTTCCAACAAGTTCTGAATTCAGCATTTATGTACTATTGATTAACTGTATATTATTTTGGCGAGTATTGAGGTAATACATAATGCATATTCATTTTCATAATTGAAATACATAAAAGACATTAAAGAAATCTTTGTCTCCCGGCACTATTTCAGAGTATGTATCCACACATTTGATGCTGATTTTGTTTGGGTATCATATATTTTTGGTTTTATGAAAATGTCTGATTTTGTGCCGAATAATCGTCATTTGCATGAAGTGTTGATTTTCTCTCTTTCATTCGAAAAAACTGAGTCTGAATCGCATCGAGAGCTCAAAAAGTTGGTGGTTTAAGTGAAACACCGTGCCAAGCTTGGTTCCGTTGCTTCAAAGAAGGTGATTTGAATATTGACGACCGCCCGCGTGAAGGAAAGCCAAAAACCTTTGAAGACGTTGAATTGGAGGCATTGCTCAATAAGGATCCATGTCAAACGCAAGAGAGCTTGCTTGAGTATTAGGAGTTACCCGCCAATGCATTTCCGAGCGATGTCATGCCTTGGGAATTATTCAGAAACAGGGGACTTGGGTTCTTTATGAGTTAAAACCAAGGGATGTTGAACGTCATTTTTTCGCCTGTGAACAACTGATCCAACGGCAAAAAGGGAAGGATTTTGTTCATCGCATCGTGACGGGTGAAGAAAAATGGATTCATTACAGCAATCCAAAGAAAAGAAAGTCATGAGGACTGCCCGGTCTTCTGCCTGCTTCTACGTCGTCACCTCGGCCGAATATTCACGCTGCGAAGGTCATGCTATGTATTTGATTGGACCAAGTTGGTGTAATTCATTATGAACAGTTAAAACCAAGCGAAATCATCACTGGGGGTCGGCATCGACTTCAATTAATGCGATTGAGCCTAGCACTACGCGAGAAGCGTCTGCAATACGCGGAGAGGAAAAGTGATTCTACAGCATGACAACAGTCGGCCTCACGTTGCCAAATCCGTTAAAACCTACCCAGAAATACTGCAATGGGAAATCCTACCCCAGCCGGCATATTTTTCAGATATTGCGCCGTCCGATTATCACCTGTTCCGATCGATGGCATATGGTCTAGCTGACCAGCAGTTCCATTCATATGAAGACATAAAAAATGGCTTGATCTGTGGATGGCCTCAAAAGATGAACAGTTTTACCGCGACGGTATACGAGATCTACCAGAAAGATGGGGAAAAGTAGTAGCCAGCGATGGGCAATAGTTTGAATGATTCACTTGTAATCATTTTTTCAGTATAAAGTTGTATTTTCACTAAAAAACAAAACAGCGGGACCCTAGTTGCTAGCCTTGACAACATATATAATATAAGTTACTTAAGTATTTAATTGGTTCAGAACTAGCAGGCTTGCCTGCAGCGGACCTTGGCACGAAATGTAGGTATGTATAACATAGAAAATCAACACATGTATGTGAATATTAAGAGCACGTTGCTGGAGCTGCACAATTTGTGTTTATTTAAGATTTTAAATTTTGATTTTCGTTTAAAGTTATTAAATGAACCAAGCATAGGAAGAATGCATGGGTAAATAAAGTACATACATAAGTATATGAGTTGGTAAATTTGTAAATCAGAAAAATTACATGTGAATGAGCCTTTTGAACTTGATAATTGACCGAATTCTTGCTTTGATTTTAAAAATTATTGGGTTGGAAAATGATTTATGCAGGTGGTAACGATTTAACCCTCATTTTTAAGCTTTCATAAATTTTTCCAGTTGACTAAGAAGAGATGAGAAGTGTTTACAATTTTATATTTGACTTTGATTCTGATTTGATTGGGCGAACTTAGATGAAATTTTGCATACTTTATCTTTTGATACTATTTTTATATTTGAATCAAGTTTAATTAAATTAAAACAAAGTAGAAGAAAATTAGTATTTATGATAAAGTTATTGAATTATCTACCATATAAGTTAGTTTGGGCGATTACCTCCAGTGAGCATAGCAAAGCTGTTGGCGCTTTGCGATGTCACATAAGTTTTCAGTGATAGCCAGGCTGCACTGAAGGTCCTGGAGAACGCGAAGCAATTCTCAAAGATGGTTCAAGAATGTAAGAAGAAGCTTAACTCTGTCGCAAGACAGAACAGGTTTGTTCTTATATGAGTTTCTCTTTCTCTGATACTTTTCTCCTTTCCTTCTTGTCTATCTATCCTCTTTCCAGAGCTCTAAATACAGTGCGATTTTTAGCATGAGTGTTTTAGGACCCACCAAATCTCTTTGTGCTCCTTGGCTTGACCAATTCAAATGTCAAATTTCATGTTACATATATAAAGCTCTGTTTCCAAACACTAAATTAACCAAACTCAAAAGGAATTTCTTTAAGCTCCGGATTTTGCTAAACATAAGTTCTACAAAGAAGTGCCGGCCGAGTGCTTGAGCCGTTCGCTTAGATAGTTTCACAAACGAGCAGAGAAGGTTTTGTACAAGCAAGCACAATCTCTTTAAGCACATATCGTAATGAACCAATTTCTAGTAAGGACCGCAGATATTAAACGAATGTCTTGTCGTTATTTATTGAGTGAAAAATAACAAGAATATTTTTGTTTCAAAACGATTAAGAAAAGGAGAACTAAAATGCTATTTGCACTGGGGGAAAACATTAAATTTTAATTGTATCAAATTTTAATTGTCTCAACTCTTTTTAATATTTTTCTCTTCTCAATATTCAGAGTTCGTAATGCACATAAGTCGAAACCATTTTTGCCATACTTCCAATTTTGATCCCATTATTTGATACTAAAAACTTTGCCTAGTTCACATAAAGTGAAAAAATAAAATATTAATTTGGGGAGAAATAAATCCATTATCTTCTCTGTAGACATCTGCAATGATCGATATCTCGTAAAGTATGGATCAACTATTTAAAGTTTACGCTCGTTGTTAAGGTGACATTTCATACTAAATTCTTTTGCTGTTTTTTTTTGTTCCATTCACTTGTGAGTTACAGGGGGTTAACAATAGAAGTGAGCAAAGAGAAAATTAGGTAAATTTTACAGTTTTTCTTTGATAAAGGCAAAAATGCAATCCAGGCCGCTGAACTTGTGAATGGTATTTCTAATGCCGATACTGTAATATTTAATTACGTGCAATTTCGGTCTCGTCGATTGCGTTCAGGCATTTTTGATGTTAAAGAAAATGTCCATAATGTCGAAAAAGTCGATAAAAGAACAGGAATAATCGAAGTTGACCGGCGTTTTAGTAGTCGTTGCATCGCCCAAGAGTTAAAGATCGACCATAAAACAATTTCAAACCATTTGCGCAAAATAAAAATAAAAATACTGAATTTCTTTTTCCCCACACTTATATTAATTTACTTTTATTATATAATTGAAACGTGTACTCGTAAAGGTGCAAAACGATTTTTCAGCAGAAATCTTGCAATTTACTGTAACAAATCTATTTTCGCAAAAGAACTCGAGAAATTAGTTATCGATATTATATCAGTTATTGTCTAACAGAGTTTGGGGTAAAGAAGTAATGCAGGTATTTTAACAACATTTTTGGCCTATTGTTGCTGATATTATTGCTGATACTATATGGTTTCAGCAAGACGGTGAGCCAAGCAAATTAGCGAACAAAACCATAAATTAATTGCAAACGGAAAATATTTTTTTTCTGGCGAGAAATGCTTTATTAGGTGTTCAACAAACTTCTAAATCGATTACAGGAATTCGTTTAACTCATTGAATGCTTAAAACAGAATTTTCTCACAGATCAGTTGGCAGTGGCACAGAAAGATAAGTGTATCGAACACCCCAGTTTCCACTTGCATCACTGCTTCATTGTATTCTGCAGCAATTTGACCGTCAAAGTCGTCCACTTTAAAATCTTTCAATTATTTTCTATAGAACCAGCTGAAAGATGGAATTTATCTAAATAAACTAGAAATAAATCGAAGGTTGAAAGCTAGAGCGCCAATTATGCTAAAATGTCTATGAAATTTTCATAAAAAATCGATAACTCCAAGGATGTGTATATAATATTTTTATATCATTTTATTTTATTTATTTATTATTTTATTTAATCAAAATTAATCATCCTAATTTTTGTGTGTAACTTTTTTATGATTCTAAGTGATTGAAATTGTTATTTTGACCTTTGTTAAACTACTCCATACCAAAATTTTCAGCTTTGGGCACATCACGGAATTGTTAAATTTTTTTCACAACTTTCTTTTTATTATACTCAATCCTCATTGGACACAATTTTTAGAAAGAGTTAAAACTATGTCCCAAATACTTGAATCACTTGGCAAAGAGCCGCTGTTCGCAATTTATTTAATTCTACGTAAATATGTCTTCACGTATGGCCAGCATTTATATAAATGCTGACACAAATTCTCTTATCTTCCACGTACATATTTTCCACATACGTATTTAAAGTGCAATAAATCACCCGTTTCATCAAGCTACGACTATTCGCTCGACGTGAGACCATTGGTATTTGTGGGGTCAGCTATTTTTATTTCAGTTTTATATGATGCTATACTTAGTGCAGTAATGACTTGAGTTCATGTTCACTTAAATGTTTAAAATGTGTATATGTGGGACGATATACAACGAAAAAAACGAGAAAAAAAAGAATAATAAAATTACTGCTGACAACAGAAAAAGATAATATCGGAATAGACTTCGCTAGCCGAAAAATCTATAATATATAAAATGCCATTCTCCCGAATTGTTTACCTCCCATAGTGCATGATTGCATCCCACTTACATACTCATATTTATTTTTGAATACTCATACGTAGCTTGAATGAAAAAAAAACATGACAATGAAAACACACACCTATCAACTCGATTATTTTTATTGCTGACAAAGATTTGTACGTTGCCGTGTTTTTTTGTTTTTGTTTTCTTTTGCTATGACTCACCTATGAAGTAATTGGTAACGGTCCGCATTCTTTTCGTTGTCATGACAATCCAAACGACAATTAAATTTCCGCCGGTGGCCACAATAACCATGCCACCGAATAGTATAGACCACAGTACTTGGCGCCACCAGGGTAAAATGAATGAAATATCATCGTCACTGCAAGCAAAAAGGGTAAGAGAAGAAGAAATGAAAAGATTAAAAGGAAAGAAAAAAAAACACAATAAAAAAAAATACAACTGGCAATTGGTGTTACAAATTAACCGCATTCAATGCTTTCTGGGGAGCCAAACAGTAAAATGTTCGTACATGGCTGCGCTTGATTGGTGTGACAGGGCGTATAAGTGTCCGCGTGCTCGTAGGACAATAATGCGTATAAAGCTGTTGAACCATGCCAATGCGTGTGCCTTAATTTCAGCACATATACATACGTGTTGTTGGATGAAATTATATAATTCGTGCATGTGTGTGGGCGTGCAAGGTAAGCCAACAAATAAAGGCAGACATAAATGAATTCAATGGAATGATGGCTTAATGCAAACAATGCCATTTTGCACGAATTAATTGCGTATGTAAATACACACCTACAAATGTATATATGTATACATACATATGTGGGCACGTATTGATGAAATGTGGGTGCAAGTAAATACATATGTTAATGTGTGTACCGATTTATAAACATTTAGTTGAATCAAGCATGTAAGATAATGCTGGGGGCTTCTGTTTACTTTGTACAGTAATCATTATAAGACGACTGTGAACTGTGTAGCTGCCAGCTGCACAGCTGCCGAAGTTATATAGAAATCAATTAAAAATTATTTTTAAAGTCATTTATTTGTAAAATTTGCAGTGTAAAAAGTGTCTTCTTACTCAGATATAGATGAAATTGTACATAAATATTGTAATACAAATTATTTAAGGTTAATATATTCTTGATTAATTTTGATGTTTACCTTTTAAATATTTATTACTGATATGATAAGAGTTGGATGAAAAATATTAGAAGCACATCTACTAGACATAAGAAGAATCAAAATTTATAAACCATTTTAATATTTCATCATTTGACTACAAAATAAATTTTATTTCGACCCGCCCATTGATTCTTCATTTACATGCAATCCATTTGAAGTTGACGCCTTTATGAGTTGTTTTACTATAAAAATTGCGTGACTTAACAAAATTCTTTGTATTAGACTAATCAGCAATAGAACTGGATAAAAAAAATGGTAAAAGTGGTAAACCAACTGCTCCTTTATTTCCATTTGTGCATCGTCGGGGTTTATAGCTTAAACGTGGGGATATGAACCATGTAGTGAATACCCAAAAGTGCAATAACCTAGTAGAGAAATCAATGTTTAAATGTATAATATAATACTTTTTGTAAAAGTCCAAATTTATAGTATAAGAATATGTTGCAGATATTCCAAAGAATGGTTGAAATCATGGTGTAATTTATTAGAGGATATTTGGAATAATGAATCGAAGTTAAGGGAGATTACATTGAGTAAAAAAACTAATATCTACTAAAAATTCATTTTATTTATTTCGCTTTCTTACTTTAAATAAATAAATTGAACAAAAAACCGATATTTGAAGGTTTTAAGGCTGATTCGTAAAGCGTTCTGTAACAACGAGGGCTGTCTATAAAATGTACGCTTCTGCAATACTACATATGATGAAATGTAATTCGATCACGGATCACGAAAACGGTTTTTGTGCTAGAAACTGACGAGAATGTGCGTCTACTGATAACGCAAAACCGTGTTGTGATACCTATATTGCGGGATAAAAGCATCCTCAGGCATTAGTTTGAGCAGCATGCATTCCATATTGCACGAATATTTGGTCGGCAATAAGATTTGTTCTATCATGAAAATTCTACTTTAATTCCACATAATTTGACAATTGCTCAAAAACGGATTCGTGTTGATTAGTGTAAAGCAATGTTGAAGAAGTTCATCCGCGGTGCTTCAAAGAACAGGTGCCTTTGTAACAGATGACTTGGTGAATCTTGGGTCTATGAATATGAACTAGAAAAATATCAGCAATCAACATTATGGATGTTCCAAGGCGAGCTTAATTCAACAAAAGTTTTTCGCGGAAGAAGCACATCAAACCATTTGTTTCCCAGAAGCATTCGGAGAATTAATTAATTAACACCAAGACAATGCGAGCTCTCACGTATTTGCTCACACAAGATAGTTTTTGGCCATGATTTGGCATCTAATGATTTCTTCTTCTCCCGAACATCAAGTTCGAGTTTAACATTTTTCAATACCTGAAGTAGTTGTTGGATCCTTTAAACAGCTCTGTTTGGAGGTATCTACTTCTGAGTGGCAAAATTGCTTTGCAATTTTTTTTCAAATGAATACGGGAATCATTATCATTATTATTTTACTGTATTTTCATTATTAGACGATAAATATAATATAAAAGGTAACCCTCATAATATCCTAAACGTGCCCTAGCGGAATGAGTTGGTGCGTGAATACAATTCGAAAGTGCAGGAGTTCGGGTTTTGCTTTAAACACTAAAGAATAGTAAACGGTTTTTTTAATAGCAGTCGCCACTCAGCAGGCAATAGTATATTTTTGCTATGAAAAAGGTTTTCATAAAAAACATCTGCCGCTCGAAGGCGGTATAAAACTGTAGCTCCCCCCATATATTATATTATAAGTCACTTTCAAAATGTTTTTTAATGTAAATAATAATTAATAGATATGCACTCTTTGGTATTTTATAGGTTTGTGTATTATTTGTGGAATGCGATTTCATATATGTGTCTGCCTCGGCTGATTTCATCCTTACGCATTTTGTTCAACCAGTGCTCCAAAATCTGGGGCTCTATTTCAAGAATAGCTTGACTACTCACATAACATATGTCTTTCACTAAAACACCAGGATGGCTTATAACATACAATAATTCCCGAGAATTGTGCACAAAAGATTGGTGGTGGCATAGCTCGCCAGTCTGCGCAATCAAAGACCGTGCAAACCCATGTACTCAATTTCCGGTTATAAAAATCGTTTATCATTTCACCGTTGGCAGAAATGGTGTTTACAGCATCGTTTTTAAAAATGAAAAAAAAAATAGTCAATGATCCGACCGTGTTAAAATGTAAGCCGCTACTTTATGAGGATGCGTGAAATGTGCTTTGTCAAAAGAGAGGATTTTTCCAGCACAATCGTTGTCCATTTTGAGCTACTCTAAGGCCTAAATATAGATGCAATAACGAAGTAGATGTTCATGTGTCTTTAAGTGCTGAGTCGATTCGACTTTGTAAGCAATTAATACAAGAGCTTTTCGCAAAATTCACATCAGGTTGGTGAGTGAAATTTTGAGTTGTTGAGTCGATGCTCCTGGATTGAGTCGCATACTATCGGCTACGACCGCCACATTTTCATTAGTGCACACCGGGGGACTGCAGGCATCGTGAGTGTTGCCCACTAGCGTATCCGCCGCACTTTGCCAACTTTTTGCATAATCTTCCGGAAAGCAGGTGCGGTGGGTCTAAACATTGTTCAATAAAAGAACATTTTGGCCAAAAACATTATTCAATAAAGGAACTGCTTCGGCTATACAAAATGCGCTTCGGAAACAATTTTGCACTATTTCCGAACGTTGTTTAAGCTTGAAGTTATCTTAGTATGTAATAAGCAATGGCCGTCGTAAACCAACTCAATTAGACCGTTGCCGATCAATTTTGATACTACATTAGTAGAGCAAACCCTGGGTAAGATTTATATCCCTAATAATATCAGTATTATTAACGATGAGTCAAAGTATCTAAACCATGTGATATGCCATGCGGGATACTGACAGAGAAGATGTCTGACAGACTCTTCCTCCTCCTTATTTTTGCAGCATTTGCAATAGTCAAAAGGAGCAGCGTTCAATTTTTGAGCATGTGATATGCCATGCGGGATACTGACAGAGAAGATGTCTGACAGACTCTTCCTCCTCCTTATTTTTGCAGCATCTGCAATAGTCAAAAGGAGCAGCGTTCAATTTTTGAGCATGTCGACATAACAGATTGTAGCTTGTGACCAAAGCTATTAATGTAGATACGTTTTCCCTTGACCGATTAAGTAGCGCCTTTGAGCGCCTGTAGTCCCAGTTTAGCTAAATTCTTTTTATAGCATTACATGTCAGACCATCAATCCCATTCGTATTGGCTGCAGTGACAGTGTTACTTATACCACGCAGTTTGTAGGTTGAGAGGGGTATACTGACAATCTCCATATCAAGGCGTACGCAGGTGGTAGTGCCTTGCAGTTGTTGCCTCCGAATTGGTAGCCTTACAATTCTCTGGTATGTTGCTATGCATTGCACCCGTATCAAATGGTAACTGAAATATTCTGCCACCTCGTTAAGAAATCCCCGGTATTGGAATTAGTGACAACTGTACCAAGCCACTTGTCTATCGAATTAAACATAGACTTCTGACGAGGCAGCTTTCTCATTATATATATATTATATAATTGGCGCGTACACACTTTTTGGGTGTTTGGCCGAGCTCCTCCTTCTATTTGTGGTGTGCGTCTTGATGTTGTTCCACAAATGGAGGGACCTACAGTTTCAAGCCCACTCCAAACGGCAGATATTTTTATGAGGAGCTTTTTCATGGCATAAATGCACTCGGAGGTTTGGCATTGCCTGCCGAGAGGCAACCGCTATTTTTCTTAATTTTGGTGTTTCACCGAGATTCGAACCAAAGTTCTCTCTGTGAATTCCGAATGGTAATAACGCATCAACCCATTCGACTACGGCGGCCAGCTTTCTCATTAATGGCTAGAATTTTAGCGTGAAACATGCTACAGTGATTAGAAAGACGAGCTGAAACACTTACTTGTAGCTTCTTACAGTAGGCACCAAAGCCAACTTTATAGTTAAGGTTTGAGCCATCAGTAAAGAACCGTAAGCAATTTTTTCGACTAGGTATATTGTCAATCCACTCGCGTCTAGCTGGAATTCTTGTGCCAAAAAACCTGCTAAAATATGGTTCATTCAAATAATAGTCAACAGGATTGGTTGGACACCCACCGAGTGATATGACCGAGTGTTCAACACCTAAATCTGATTAGTTGCGGCAATTCGACGATATCTGCATTCTGCTTACCAACTAAACAGGCGAGTTAAGAAAAAAGAGTATTCAGAGCATCAGAGGCTGTGTCTCTAAGAGCGGTGCTGATACATATAAGTGCCATACGTTAAACCTTCTGAATTCTGAAGAATATTGCTAAGCGTAGTCTTGTAGAGAGGCAGCCGCTCACCAGACTGTAATCCCATAAAGAAGAATAGGTGTGATAACGGTCCACTACAGCCAGCTAGTGCTTTTCGAAGAAATACCCAACGGGTGTTTTATGACCTATTTCCATGAAATAGAGCTACAGTAGCTTTCTTTACTCTACCCTCTACATTTATGTTCCAACTTAGTTTCCGAGAATAAACGCGAAGTTACTAATTACTGATTTTCTGCCAAGATTTCCACCGGGAAAGCGAGATCACTATATAGACCACTTTCGAAATGATATACACTGAGCAAATTCGGCTTATTATCCTAAGCTCATGTAATTCTGAAACAAATTATCTCCAGCCGAAGTTCGTATTGGGTGTTTCTTACATGTAAAAAATTTCGAACATTCTTTGTATGGAGGAAATGCACAAGACTGCGAGCAAAATAAAAAATGTTTATAAATCAATACGATTTTTGGGCCACTTCAAATTTTCACTTAATTATAACAATATTCAATATGCTATAAAACTGCTTATCTGAACATTTTTTAAAAATTCTCATTAAAAAGATTGTAATTTTATTAATTTTTGTATTGTAATCTGCAAAAAGATTTAGACTTGGATTAATAAGATTTTGCAGAAAAATAAAGTATATTTTCGTATAAAAATGATTACAATTTAATATTAAACAAATGGGTTGTTAAAATTTGTTAATACGCCCTAGTACTTTGTAGAATTAATTAACGCAGTGTTGCGTATACGACCCGACACACCGCGCCTGTTTTTTGGTTAATGTGCATAATGTAACTGTGCTTAAAGAGGGTTTACAAAACAAGTAAATTGAAGGTTCAATGAACTAAGTCTTATAAGAAAGCGAAAAAGCTTAAAGACGATAATTCAGTAATTTTTTCACTTTAGTCTAAAATATATTCGAAATGATATCGCAATTTGAATCAAAAATTAAAACGTTCACAATGCCATTTTTCGTTTTAACGTGATTTACCTTAGCTATAATTATGTAAATTAAAGACGATAAGATTTTATTATTTCAAAGAAGAAAAATAAAACAAAAAAAAGCAAAAATCAGGTGGCATGCAAAAGGAAAAATTTATAAACACATATACACATAGAAATACATTTGCCTTTGCAAGCAAATGACGTTGTATAAACCAGACAGTCTGGTAGACATGCAATGTGCAAAAATAAATTTTGCTTAGTGATTTAATGGCAATTAATGTTTCTTCTCGAAAGCGATTGAATAACACTTGCGTGTTAAAAGCCGATTCGTCATTCTGAGCGATCTTAATTAGGTGTAAATTAAATCGTAAAATTGAGTGCAAGGAAAACTTATTAAATGATTATTATTTTCAGCGGTCTAGGTACCACAAAAAAAAGTTGAAAATATTTGGAAAAAAATTTAATAATTTGGAAGAGCCAACGTCTTGCAAAGCCTCTTAATGAAAGTCAACTTTGATATACCTCATTTAAATTTCTTCGTAGAAAGGTCCGGCAAAATAATGTATGAAAGTTACAATAACTCGACTTTGTCTGGTTTCCATATTACAGTTGATTGAACTGTGGTATAATTTTATGTCTGTGGTGTTCGGTAGTGGGGCTTTTTTCAGAGCCAAGTGCATAATCTACTTAAAGAAAAAAAAAATGTAGTTTGGTTTGCAATTTGTGCCTGGGATTGTAAACAAATGCTGCCGTGGTGTTGGGGATCATCGTTATTAGCAGGCAAGGCGAAAACTCGTCAAATAATATTCCAAAAGCCAAAAAAGTGTACATCATTAACTGTCCATACAAGGTTTTGCTTAATGGTTTTCCTAGAAAGCGTGGAGCTTGCAGAAAAGATAATGCGAAAAAAGCTTAAAGGATTTACACTGGATTTGGTTGCGGCAACCTGCCACAAAAATCGATGCCGCAAAGTAAAGCAAATAAACGCACCCAAGGGTATTTTTGAATTTAAATACCATTTTCGGTTGCGTTTGCGTTTCCTTACACCAGCCAAATCGCCCACTTTTGTGGCCAAGTGTAGCGAAGTGTTTTCAAAAGCCTTTGTTTAGTTTGTTTTGCATTTTAGTGCCTCTTCCACTTTTCCTTTAGCTACGCTTGGTTGCAGCACAGTTTCACTTACACCTAAATCCGACTACCAATCACTTTGTTTATATTTGCTTTACCTTTAATATTTCAAAGCGTTTGCTTTCATATTCGACATTGTTTCCTTTCAGCTGATTATGCTCTATTTTTAGAGCTGCTCTTCGTTCTGTTGTTGTTCGAAAATTTATGAAACATCGGTGGTAGATGGCAAAACCAATAGCCCATTTGCGTATTTATTTATTTAATTGCATTCGCAGTTTTAAAACTGTTTACTTTTTTCACTTTCAAGCAAACTTAAAGGACAAGTGTGCGTAGCACAAAACGTAATAATACTAAAATATATCCTAGTAAAAAAATTTCACGCAATCGTTATATGAAGAAAATGTGCAACACCTTCAGGGGAAAAAAGTATCACAAATAAACTTGAATTCTTGGCTACTTCAAATTGCACTTCGGTACACTAAAATTTAATGTGCTATAAAACTGCGCACTCATGCCGTTTTTTGTACAAAGCTTGAAACTTGGCTTAATATGGTATTTGCTGTAGAATGAACAAAGTTTTTATAAAAAAATATTTATAATTGGGTAATAAATAAGTAAAAAGTTGAAACTTGTCAATGTGTAGTGCCTTTATAATAATGATTGTTTATAAAATTTATATAAAAAAGAAAATGAATAAATAATTGGCGCGTACAGGTGTTAGGTGTTTACACGTGTTAGGTGTGTGGTCGAGCTCCTCGTCCTATCTGTGGTGTGCGTCTTGATGTTCTAGCACAATTGAAGGGACCTTTACCTTTAAGCCGATTCCGAAAGGAAAATATTTTTTATGAGGAAGTTTTCCATGATATTCATACACTCGGAGGTTTGCTATTGCCTGCCGAGGGGCGATAGCTATTAGAAAATCCTTTTTCTATGATTTGATGTTCATGCACGGAGATTCAGACCTACGTACTTCCGAATGGTAGTCATATATTGTATAAACGTATGAAAATGCAGCACTGCCTACGAGAGTTGGTGTATATACAAGGTGGCGAAAAACGAATCAACCTATCGGAAGATTTATAATTTTTGCAAATGGCGCCGTCCATTAATAATATTTGATACTTGTGAACTAGACAGCTGCAGTATACAAGCACGCAAGCAATGGAGCGCGTAAAGGTTAAAATAAAGATTTCCATCTCTCAAAGTAAATAGTAAAACACGCTAAACGAAAAATGTAGTTATATAGGACGCTGAACAAACTACTTTTTTTTTAGCATAAGGCAAGAAAACAAACTTAAGAATAGAACATGATAAAAGATTCATTTCTGTATTTTATAGTAAAAGTTTAGTAATTTTCAAGGACGTAAATGGAAATAGGTATTTAAGACAAAATTAATATAAAACCTAAGAAAATAATAAATCTTAAGAAAACAATATAAAATTATATTTAATAGATTTTATGTCGTCCGTTTTTTATTGAAACTGACACTAGTCATTGTGGCATCCAGTTTACGAAAGACTGAAAGTCGCTATGGTCGATTTTTGCCCATTCTTCTCGAATAGCTTTTCTAAGGTCAAATAGGCTATTAAACAGGCGTTCGCCTTTATAAACTACTTTGCTAAGAATACTCCAGAGATTATCCATTGGATTTAAGTCTGGTCTAATGGGGGGCCACTTTAGCACAAGAATATTTTTCGACGCAAAAAACTTCTTTGCACACTTAGCGCTGTTTTGATATTTTAAATTCGAATCTTCAATCAAAATTTACTATGTTCTTCTCTTCGTAACATTGAGAGAAAGTTCACACTTAATTTGGTTAGGGTTGATGGTTTTGTTGACAGTCACTCGCTATATTTCTGCCTTACAGTTATCGTCAACCTTCGGCTTTGGCCCAGTTCTTTTAATTTTTCCATATCTATATTTCACTTAGTGCAGTTATTAAAAAAAAAAATTGGATGATTAATTTTGCCGCACTTTGTATATACAGGTTTACAGGGGTAACTTAATGAAATCATTACTTAGGTAATTTCTGATTAATTTGGTTTAAAGTTTACTATAAAAAATATTTGTTTTGCTGTACGTTTCAATTTTTTTCTCGTTTTAGTTAAAGAGGTGATTAATTAATAAAGCCCATTAATATAATTTAAATCAATTCCTGGTAGTTTAAAATGCCTGCTTGAATTTCCTATTTTTCACTAAGTCTTTTCTAATACGTGCATACGAGTTTTTCACGGCCTAATTTTTATTTATTACGATACACTTTTGCTTGCGTTTCGATAAATTTTCAAATTGTTTTGTCACTCTGATTGAGTTCATTTAAAAATAAGTGATTTTATTGCTTGCAGCAGCAGCGTCATAAAAATATTAATCTCAGATTTTGTTCTTGGTATGCGGTAATAAGCTGAAATCGGTTAATGCTGAATCAGCACTGTACGGCGAATGATCTTTTAATTTTCCAGTCAATGTCAGCCGATGATTTGTGAGAGGTTGCATTGTGATGGTGGGGAATGATTCGCATTCTGCAATTGGTTTCTTTCATTATTTCAATCACATCCGGCAAATAAAAGGGAGTTAACTATTCAGAATTAATAGTTCTATATTGTTCTAATAGCAAAACAAGCGACCATTTTCTTCGAGATGAGCTAAGACATTTTGTTAGATTTGGCTCATCTGCTGCCGCAGCGAGGGGTTGTGTGAACATCCACGATTCGCTATATGAAATGATTATATCTATCTTGATTAAATTTAGTCAACATTTCTTTGTACTAACCGACAATAGCCTCTGTTGAGAAATTGCCAAATTATTTAGTAAATATTCACCACGTTTCTGCAATGTTGAATGTATGCGAGTGGAGCTAATGGTCAAGCATGTTCTAGTTCATGAACTATGGAAGTTACCAACGACTGGAAGACATGGGTTTCATATGAGACTAGGCGGAAACTCTACGACAACGGTAGGCAAAACAGTGAGATCTAATGCACTTTTACTGGATATTACTTATATGCAACATTATAGTTTTCGTTATTATTTCATGAAACCAGGATTAGTAGAGGAAAGTGTCTCTGCGAATGAGCAGCTCACTTAAGACTAAGATTCCCACACCCAGGAAATATGGTTCAAAATATGTTAATGATCTGGAACAGTAAGGTACAAAAACCCATTTCAGCGGTTTTGTGAAATTCCTCCTACAGTAAAGTGTAGCTGCTCTACTCTCACAGCCAAGATACCATGAATTCTTTACAGTGCTATTGTACTTTATCCAAAGTGGCAATCGAATCTAGAGGTATTCTAAATGACCTAGCTAAGCTGTGCATCACGAACGTTGCCTGGCTCTTTGAGCATAGAGACTTTCCTGGAAATTGCCTAGCGGATGAGATGCCTAGGAGTGGACTAAGTGAGCTAAGTTTAAATTGGGCAATCCTGATCAGTATATGGGCATCCCTTTAAGAGCTCAATGACGCCGCCGTAGCCGAATGGGTTGGTGTGTGACTACTATTCGGGAGTGCGTAGGTATGAAACTCTCTCTCAAATTCTCTCAAAAATAAATAAGACGTTTTTTCTAATAGCGGTCGCCCCTCGGCAGGCAATGGCAAATCTTCGAGTGTATTTCTGCCATGGAAAAGTTCTTCCTAAAAACCATTTGCCGTTCAGAGTCGGCTTAAAACTGTGGGTCCCTCCATTTGTGGAACAACATCAAGACATATGTATACCTGTGGGCAAGAAGTAAGGTGAATTTATTTGTCAAAGTTCGCGGGATTAAAATTTCGCTCTAGTTATTTTTTCATGTGTTGGCAGCACTGTTAATAAGATCTGGGCTAACTTTCATGTGAATGTCATTATCAGTAATATATTTACGCTTGTGTTTACCAAACGACCAAGAGTGCATTTTTCGACTTTTACAATGTCTGATTTGATTGAGCAGAGAAGTGCCATCAAATTTTGTTTGCGGAATGAAATTTCGTCTGCGGAAACGTTTAGCATGTTGCAGAAGGAATTTGGTGATTCCACCATGTCGCAGAAAAATGTTTATAAGTGGTACAAAGACTTCAAAAAGGGTCGAGAACGTGTTGATGACTTGGAGCGCTCCGGACGACCATCGACGTCAACAGATGACCAACACATTTCGCCAAAAATTCCACGCATATCGTTCCGCAACCACCGTATCAGCCTGATTTGGCTCCATGTGACTTCTGGCAATTCCCAAAACTCAAGAGACCACTCCGGGGAACGCTTTTCGAGTCGATTGAGGAGATAAAAGCTGAATCGAAGAAGGTGCTGATGGCTATACCGGAAATGGACTATTTGGCATGTTTCGGAGATTGGAAAAATCGTGGGCATAAATGTATTTCATCGAGAGGGGATTATTTTGAAGGGGATGAAATTGATTTACAAGAATAAATAAAGATTTTTCATTTTACAACCAAATTCACCTTACTTTTTGCCCACAGTAGTATACCACAAATAGGAGGAGGAGCTCGGCCAAACTCCTAACAGAAGTGTACGCGTCCATTATTTATTTATTTTATTTAAGCTCTACATTAGACCGGTCTACATCACTAAGTCAACTTTACACGAAGCCCACTAGTGAGATAACTTGACTGGCCTAGAAGTAATGAACACCAAACTAGGCCTCTCGTCAATCTAGATCGGCCTTCCATTAGTACAATGGTTGGTATCATCACCGAGCACTGCCTAGTGGGTACAACAACATTTAAGAGTTACTTTCTCATAACTTCTGTCACAGCTGCAGAAACGAGGAGAAAGTGGAGAGTGTGGAATTTCCTGTCATCGTTTCGATCTTGCCAGAACGTGAAATCGCTGTCTAAACTCTTAATTCTTTGGATGTCTGCCAGACTTGGAATTCCTAGTGATTTATAGTATTTTATCGCTTGTTCGAGAGACGAAACAGTTTAACTTATAATTCTAGACTTATTAGATAAAGAAATAAATAAAACGAGAGCCCAACAATTGGTGTTGTGATATCATAGGCTTTCGTACTTAATATACCTTTTTACACCTTTGTAGAGATTAACAACCCCCGTAAACTAAAAAAACCTAAAGTGTGGCTACAACTGAGTTCAGAAGAAAAGTGAACGATAGTGCTCGAGATGGTGATTCAGCACCAAAAGTGAATGAAGTTGATTGGGACATTGTTTTTTGGGTTTAGCTATATTACGTAAAAGTTATTGAAAACTATTGCTTTTTGATCAATTTGAATGCTTCAGGTTCCTGCAAGCAACAGAAATATCACGAGCATGACGCACGTTACGATAATCATTAAAAATGTTAAACTTTGAGCTGACAGATTTTACATATCCGCGCTGGAGTTGCCATATTTCAAAACTTCAATGGCTACAATCAGTGGTTTCAGATATACTAACGCTCAATCGGATCGAGATCCGGAGAGTCGCCTGATCGTGGCAAGGGAAGCGAAAAAGACTGCCAAATTTCGAGAAGCCCATCCACTTTTAATATCGTTTGTTTTCAGAGATTTGCAACCACATTTATATTATATATTAATATATTTATATATAGGAGTATAAATAAAATAAAAATTTTTGGAGACGTGCCAATCGGTTGACTACCCACTGTAGCTTAAAACAAGTGAAAGGTGAAATATTCGTACATAGCTAAGTAAAAATATATGTAGCACTTACTTAATACTACATGTCGGGCTGCTGTTACTTTTGTCAACACATCTCGTCGAGCTTTGTTTGCTGACGTGTCGCAACCTATTCTTTTAAATGGCACAAGTCAAAAATAAAAAAAATATTCAAAAACAGCACATTTCCATATGCATACACAAGGGCCACACTGCATGGAAATTTAAAGAGCGCACGCTTCTAAGCAAATTTTGTTTACAATTTATGGTTTATTTTAAAGTTTTGATGCTTTTACCCAAAAAAGAAATGGTTTAGAGTTGTGACAGTTTAAAATTTAACATGCAAGGCATATGGAGTCGTGAAAATGTTGCAATTAAGCCTGGCAGGGCGTGTTTAATGTGTCACTGCGGAGGACATTCTGGTTGCCACTTCCTTACGTATGCATGTATGTACGTGTATGTGGGGGCACAAGCGCACCTGTGATAATTTGTGCCAGCACCTATTTGGGTTTTACACTTCAGCACTTACACATGTACACACTTATACATACACGTGAGTGCCAACGCAAGCATTTGGAATGCTGAGATGGTGGATTGGCCTTTAGTGCATGAAATAAAATACTTTAAACTACAGTCTACTTTATACAGCCTTCATTAGAATGTAAGATTCATTTAAAGACTTTCTGTTGACATTTTCTTTTACTTTAAACGTATCTATTTTAAAATAAATCCTAAATTGAGCAAAATTTTTCCATACTTATGTTGCTCATTTGTGTCTTGCTTGTGGCTGCCAAGTGTATGAAAATTGGACCATTATTGTCAGCTTTGTTATTTGCATTAACAATTGAATAAAAATGGAAGTTGTGTGGATAGCAAAATTGGCAATAATCGAATGCACTGTTGTACAATTTGAAATCCGAGGTAATCTTTTTGTTACACAGCAGTCTCTCATTCTACTCGAACTACTAGTTATTTATGTATTATATTTTATTTGCATTTTTTATTCTGCCGCTCCTTTTTTGCTTTATTGTGTTATGCCCATTTGGCTGTCAAGCAATGTTAATATTTTACTTTTTCTGAATGCTATAAAGGCTATAAGAAATGCCGCACTGCTGAATTGTTGAGTTGAATGGGAAATTAAAAATAATGCTAAACCCTGCCCGAAATCCCATAAATCAGAGCCTGAGCAAAGAAGTTCGTTCTTTAATTAAACCCTTTGTAAATGTAATGGGAATGGCAAATGTCGGAGATCAATACAACATACAGCAGTAAAGTTATCTACGAAAAATTTAATATCCATGTCAAATTGCAGATTTTATATAGCAATATTTACAAGTCCACAGCAAGTAGCATGCAAAGAGGGTTAGGTCAAAATTACTATGCTGACGCTTTCTCAATTTAGTGACCTAAACATCGCCAAACAAGAGTTGATTAATATATATGGTCCGGTGGTAATGTGATAGAAAGTGGCGCAAAACTGATCACCAATTAGAAAAAGTCAAATATCAAACTTATTCTAACATAAAGTAATTTCACTATAAAAACTTGCTTCATTTCTCAGCCGATTTTCGATCCATTAACCGAACTTTTGACCCAAACGGCGCTTCCCGTAACATCATGTAATAGAGACAGATGGACCTAATTGCGACAAGTACTCGTCCTCGGTTACATCGGCTTCAATACTGTGATTGACTTTTTCTGCGCGCATGTACAGAGTCCGGCACTCGAAGTGAAATCAACTTCAGACCGCTCGCCCAAATCTTGCGCGGGCATCAGCTGTCTGTTAGTTGACTAAATGACAGTCCAGAGTACTGTTTACACGCGCGTGGAAGCATTTTGCCGACAGTAAAATCGAAAAAAAAATCTGTAATATATTTCAAACGTAATAGTGTAATTGAATTATCACAACCAGTGATTGTTCGTGAGTTCGAGCACCTTAAAGTAAATAAAGTTTTTGTTTATCACACCATTCGCACCTCGTTACAATGATACTGAAAGCATCCCGAAACGTCATGGAGCTGTTCAAAAAGTGAAGAAGCGACTTGAGCAAAAACCTCGACAAAGTGCCAATCAAATGGCGAAAAACTGAAAATAGCTACCCGCAGCGTCCGCCGCATACTGAAATATGATCTCAAAGTCAAGCCTTACAAGATCCAAAAGACGCATGATCTCACACCAAAGCAGCAACAAGTCAGGCTTGAGAGAGCGAAGGAGTTGCTTCGGTTGGCCAAAAGCGTCAATTTCCGAACATTGTGTTTTCTGACAATGATTTTTAAAATTGAGCAATTTGTAAACTCTCAAAACCATAGGTTTTATTTGACCGACCATTCATACGCGAATTCGAGTCATCGATTGGCCACCAGGAGACAGCACCCGCCACAGGTAATGGTTTGGGCCGAGTAACCGCAAACCGGCGCTCTCCAATCGGGCAATTGGGGAACTAGCCCTTATCCCTTTTAAAACCAATGTTTACTTTTCAAAAATTGTATAAGATCCTTAATTCCGAAAGAGCCGAGATCTTCCAATTCATTAAGGGATTGTCTACCCAAAATGGCGAGTCTACGTCTGGATAGAGCAGGACAGTGACGTAGAAGGCACGGGATCGTCTCTTCCTCTTTCTCGTCTAGACAACTTCTGCAGAAGTCAGTGCCCCGTAATAAATGAAATCAGTGTATGAAGACTGTGCTTATCTCTTCTTAGTAGAAGTACCGTGCGTTAAGCATTGAGACCCAGTCACAGCTGTCGGGCGATTTTGCAAGTGGCTTCATTACGCCATGTTTCATTCGTTACTCTTACAATTTCTTTGAGGATAAGTAATTTACAAGTTTACAAGGGTATACCTATATCGTTGTCTATGCACTCATCAGTCAATTTGGTACCGATTTTCGTTAGTTTATCGGCACTGCAGTTCCCCTCAATGTGATAATGGCCAGGAACCCATGCTATCATTAGATGAAATGACTCAGCCATCTTGTTAAGAGATGCGCGGCATTTCATGGATACCTTGGAGGTTGTCTATTGTTTTGTGAGTGATTTTATAGCCGCCTGGCTATCAGTGAAAATGTAGATATCAAAAAAAAAAAAACCAAACCAGAACAAATACAGATTTTTCGCAGCTTATTATCATTTTCTTATTTTAATTTCGAATAACCTATTTTTAGTAGTTTTTTTTCTGCAAGTCGAGTATCACTGCAAAGTCGTGTGTGTCAGTATTACAGATAGTCTCAAAGTTTTCTTTCTTATTAAGGTTTATCAGTATCAAAAGTAGTGTGGCAAACTTATATGCTATATTTTACCAATAAAAAATCGAAAATACGGACTTCTTCTATATGATGAAGATTACTTTAAAGTATGTAAAATAACGCTATCCTTTAGACTACGTTCAAACAGACCAGTGAGCTGAGAAAACTAAGCTTTAAATTGCGCGTTTGAGTTTGGTGTTCCCACAAGTTCAGATTAGTATTTGACAGCTGAAAGGTTTTGCATTTTGTTTGTGAAGAAGATTTAACTCTAAAATTAATTTGATTAACCCTAATTTGATAACCCTAAAAGAACTGACTGGTCTCTTTTCCACAGGGTTTTCTGCAAGAAGCTAAACAAGAGTGAGTTTTTGACTACCACTAGGGAACAACTGGACATGCAAGTTAGACACTTAGTGAGGTCCTATCAGACTGCCTTTAAAATGGCCTGTCCAGTATCCTTTAGCAAGAAAGGCTTTCGTCCCTGGTGGAGTAAGACGCTGACCGACTTGAAAGTGAAGGTTAGGAGAGTCTTCAATAAATATTATCAAATAGGGAACTTCCAACATTACCGAGGAATTTTGAAAGAGTATAAGAAAGCCATTAGACATGTGAAGCGCAATTCTTGGAAAAAGTACTACGAATTCATTGAATCCGTAAAAGACTCGGCCAGACTCAGCAGGGTTCTATCCAAGGACCACTCTTGTAAAACTCTTGTCAAAAGAGAGAATGGGAAGTGGGCTGAATCTGCAGGCTAATCTTTAAAAATGTATTGCTCCAGTCTGTAACGAGGGCGCGAACCAGCAAGAGGGGTTACCTGTGATGTCCCTGATACCTGTCCTGTCCGTCAACAGAATAAACTGGGCAATTGAGAGCTTTTCCCCTTTCGAATCTCCAGGTATCGATGGTATCATGCCAGTAATGCTTCAGAAGACTAAATCCTTGGTGATTTCCTTTCTTCAAAAGATCTTTTTGGCGTGTATCTCGCTAAACCACGTTCCTGTAAGCTGGAAGAAAACCAAGCACTTCACGCCCTGGCCAAGGACTTCAGACCTATAAGTCTTACCTCCTTTACTTTTAAGGTGTTTGAAAGAGTGATCGACTATCACATCCAAGAGCACTTTGAAACCAGACTTTCTCCAGCCCAACACGCTTACCTGAAAGGGAAATCTACCTCTGGAGGGAAAACAATTCACTTTGGCGGCCTTTATAGACATAGAGGGCGCCTTTAATAATATTACGGCTGAGTCAATTGTCACTGCTCTAAATAGCCTAGGGGTAGAAAGACCTATCTATTTCTGGATTTCATCCCTGCTGGGTGGTAGGGAAATAAATGCTGTGGCAGGAGGGGCTAGAATCACTAGATTCGTGCACAGGGGTACACCGCAGGGCGGCGTCCTCTCGCCTCTCCTTTGGCTAGTAGCTATGGATGAAGCTTTATCTCGCTTAAACAGGGGTGGGGTAAAGGTGGTACCATATGCCTATGACTTGGTCCTAATGGTCTCAGGTCCCTTCCCATCAGTTATGGCTGAAATTTTAGAAGGTGCACTGGCTACACTCAGTAGATGGGCTGCCAGTTGCGGTCTTAGAGTCAACTCTGACAAAACGGAGTTGATGCTATTCACCAGAAAATACAAGCCTCCATTTTTTAGGCTTCCAAGACTAAACAACCAGTGTCTTACTCTCTCATCGAAAGGCAAGTATGTTGGTGTAATACTTGACCCCAAGCTCCAGTCGAAGCTGCATATACAAAATCGAGTTAAGAAGGCCAATATAGCCTTCTACGCCTGTAAATCTATGTTCGGCATTAAATGGGGTCTCAAGCCACGTGACGTACTTTGGATGTACAACTTAGTGGTTCTGCCAATTTTGACATACGGTTGTCTAGTTGCCCCTTCAGAAGGGGTACAGCACCACTAAACTAGAGAGAGTGCAGAGAACTGCATGAGGGGGCGTCATTGGTGCTTGTAGAACATGTCCCACTGCAGCCCTCAACGTTATTCTGCACTTACTTCCTGTGGATCGGCAGATTAAATCCATTTCTGCTCAGAGTGCTATTAGGTTGAAGGATATTGGCCTTTGGAGACAACTTCCTGTAGGACATAGTAGCATCTTGAAGCAGATCTCCCCTTCCTTCTCTGTTCTTCGCACTGACCTCTCCATCGTCCAAACTTTGAGGGTTGTGCTAGGGCCATCTTTCCTCTGTTCTCACTGAAGGATCCAAGATGGAGTCTGGAGTGGGAGCGGGGGTTAACTCTAAGGGAGGAAGAGATTAATATTTTTCCGATAGTCAAACTGCGATCAGCTCTTTTCTGGTGAACTCCTGTAAGGGGGAGCTCAAACGTCTCGAACGTGGAGGAAACATTTCCCTTATCTGGGTTCCTGGGCACAGGAATATAGAGGGAAATGGAATTGCAGATGAGCTTGCCAGGAAGGGGTCGACAGAACCGGAAAGGCAAAATACACAATTTCTTTCTAAAAAGCAAGACAGATGGAGGTCTGTCTCATCGTGTGCTATTTCGAGAGCACTATGGCCTCAATACGACAGAAACAGAACGCTTAAGGTGATGGGAGTCCCCCGCCATTCAATTTCCAAACTTATTGCGGTGTTCACTGGTCACTGGGTGATCGGTGTTCACTGGTCACTGCCATCTTACCTACCTACCAGGCTTTGTTAAGAAAAATGAGGATAGATTGCTAGTCCTTCAAACTTTAGTTTAAAATAAGTTTAGTTACAATCATTCAAAGCGCGCGTTACACATACATATGTCAAGGAAATGGTGCTGGAAAACCATCATTTAAGTTTGAGGGAGGTAGCTCGTGACCATAACGTGTCTCACGAATCGATTCGCAACATTTTACACCATCAAATGGGCATGAGACGCCAAGACGCGTGGCTACTCGACTACTGCCACTCCACGGACGCCACTTTGAGTCGATAGAGGCCTTTAAGGAGAATTCCCTGAAGAAGATCTCTTCAAACGTGTTTAAAAAGTGCTTTGATGACTGGCCTAATCGTTGGCATATGTATATTGCTTCGAATGGAGCCTATTTGAATGCGAAAAAATAAATTTTGATGATTAACCAATTATTTTGGGTTTTATTGAACAATTTCCGGTACATTTTTGACAGAATGTATAAGTGACAAATATGATTTCAAAATTATAAATCTTCCGATGGAGTGATTAATTTTGCGCCACCTTGTAGAATCGACTGTCTTTTGTCTTTTTGGTTTTTGTGTGGAACAGCAACTTCTTCACCTCCCTCACTTCATCCAAGGCTCTTCCTTTTGGGGTTTCGTTATACAGGAAGAATTATTTTCCAAAGAAAGTTTTTATGAAAACGTATTTTTCGTGAAAATTCGTTGTTTTGTTTTCACTCTATTTGATTTGAATTCCATTTCTTTTTCATAGTGTTTTGATTTCTCATTACACAGACTCTTTGATATTATTTTAAAGTAGATTTCGTAGGCTTGCAAATAAAGATTAAATTGCTAAAATTGCTGAAGTGCTCTTAATTGCCAATTAGATGCCTGTTTGGACGTAGTTTAACGTTTGAAAAGCAGAGCTTACAGCTTTATATATATATGTAGGTTTAGCTTATATGAAGGAATTCTGAAGATAATTTATTAGGTAAATTAATTGTGTTATCTTCGACAATATTCTTGTGTGCTAATATTTGCCACGCTATTAGCGTAATGGAATGTGTAGGAAAGAATATTACAAAATTAGACTGTTCGAATTGTCTCCATTAAATGCAGTTGAGTTAGCCAAAATCACGAAATTATTTATAAATACTAAACCACAAAAAATGAAAAGTTAGTGAAGCCAGAATAGTAAAAAAGCATTCTTTTTTTTGTGATTTACTTAAAAAAAAGTTTTAGCATCTAAAAAAGCATACTGTAACGAAATAAACGGGTTCATGCATTTTCACATTTAATTTCAAAATTTATTCTAACCAAGTTTTCAATAAAAAATATTGGATATTTTTCAACATTAAATTTGTTAACTTTGCACGAAATGTAGAATAATTCATAAAATTCTCAGTAACTTTTTTAGAATAATTTTGCGTATGCACTTCATTATTTACAGTATTATATTAAAAATGAATAGGCTATAAAACTGCGTACTCAAAAGTTTCGTATGAATTTCGTATTAAACATTTGGCAATTTTTATGAAAAAGCTATCTATGTATTTTTCTGCATTTCGTACGAAATAAGGAATTTTTATTCATATGGCTTTTGTTAGAAAATAAACTATGTGTTTACTAAAAACTAGTTAAAATTACATTAAAAACACTACATATCAAAATTCTGAACCACAAGAGGGCCATCTTTTTATTTCGCAGGGTGTAGAATAAAAGCATTTTTTTTGCCATTTCACACTTACGTCATTGTGCTGTTGCCATTGCTGCTATTACCCGAACTGCAATTGCTCATACCATAGAGCAGCAACGATTGATTACACCAATCCGAAATCGATGTTGTGCCAATAAACTGTGAATAATTGTTTTCTAGGGCCTCAGCAATGTCACCAATATCAGTGGCTTGACTATTGCCGCTGTCCATGATGCCGCTACCGCTGCCCTCAAATCCTCCAAAGAAGCCGATGTTGTGCGGCTGTAGACCATCCACTATACTCGCCGTTGGTTGCAAGTGTGAATCGAGCATTTTTCCACGGCTGCCACTTTACACCTTTCTTGGGTTATGAATTTTGGGTTTATTTGTTTATAATTTAACTTTGTTTATTTTGCTTTGAAATTATTTGCATAAACACCCTCCTCTGTTGTGATTTGCTGATTTTGTAACATCTTGTGGATCGGCCAATTTTATGCTTGTTATTGAATATTTTCGTGCAACTTTTTACATAACTTGTCGGTTGTAAAGTTTTAAGCCGCTTTTTGCATTACTTATGCGATATTATTTTCCGTTAACACTTGCGGCATGTAGATGCTGGAAATCACTTTTAAATTTTGCTGTAAAGAAAAGAAAGAAAAAAGTTAAAAAGAAAAATGTATATGCTGCATAGAAGATTTCTTGGAAATTTCTAAAATGACATTTCTATGTTGTGATTAACCAACCAATTTTTTTTGGTAAATCCTCCTGTCGGTTAGTCTGTCAATTCGTTAGTTTGATTGAATTTATATTCACGTGAACCTACACCACTGCCACAGATGTTTGTGATTGTATTCTTCACTTTCCGACTTTTCGATGCGACTACATCACCCGGCACACATTAAAGGAAATAACATAAAAAAAATGTTAATATTTATAGCATTTTTTCCCCCTCAAACTGATGACTGAAGTTGTTGTTGCCTTTTTTCTTCAGCAACTCTATGTTGCTGTTCGCATATTGTGGTCAGTTGGATAAAATGTTATTTTATTTTAAACTTTATGCGCAGCATTTTCTGGCTATTCACATTTCAGCGCAACTGTTTCGTAACACACAAAAAAAGCAATCGAAAAAAGACAACAACACTTTTGAGCATTGCGTTTGTTTTTTTGCATGCCAACCATTGTAACCGAAATCTTATTTCGCTCCTTTGTGAAATATTGCTACAATTTCGTGAAAATATTCAGGGAATGGCAATATCTGACTTCACTGGAACTATCAGCATCATAAAAATTTAGCTTCTACTGCTCATTGTGTGCGGAAATTCACGGTTGGGTGTGACTCCGTCCACTTAGTGTTATGTTTGTATAAGCTATCCACTCGTGCAATAGAAACTAGCTTCCGTGCTTACACATAAACAAAAACACATCTGCCTTGTTGATTCGCAAATACTCATACTCACACACACGTGAATAATTTGGTATTTATGTACATTACTACCATTTTATTACTTGCTTATGTGCAAGGCAAGTATTGTGGAGCATAATGGCAAGTGGCCAGCAGGGTACATGCTTAACTAGCTAAATATACTTGCCTCTTTGCTACACGTGTCTACTTGCGTGACTACTGCTATTGACTTATGACATATTTATTCGTCGAAGAGCTAAAAAAAATCAGAACACTAAAATTCCACTGAGTTTTCTAAATTACAATGTTATCTAGTTTGCTGTTGACATGAGCGAAATGAATAAACAAAAATCATGGTTGGATATTAAGTAAGATGCTCATTTGAGCTATTGGGAATTTGGATTTGTTTTTGTTATTAGTTTACTAGAGGCTTAGTACTTATTATCCAAATACAAAATTAATCACCCTTTTGGAAGATTTATTATTTCTGCAAATGGGCTCATACGTCAATCAAATTTGACACTTGTGAACTACACAGCAGTAGTATACAAACAGACAAGCAATGGAGGGCGTAAAGGCCAAACTAAAGATTTCCATGACTCAAAATATTTTTTTCATTTATTGAAAAAGTTATGCCAAAACAAATTTGGATAATTTTGAACCACCTCGTACTATAATAAAATAGTTGGACCAATTAAAAAAAAAAATAATAAATAACAAAAAACGTTTGGTTGTGGCAACTAAGTAATTGCGGATTTCACTCATAGATGGCTTCAGTTGAATTTTTAGGTTTGCAGACGTAGTACAAATGTAAAACACATTTTATTATTTGATAGTTGGCAATTCAGCTGTCAATCAGTAAAAAAAGATTTTGATCGGTAGCATAGTTTTCGTTTGACCTTCGTTGAAAAATAGAAAATCAAAAGGAACATTTTCGTCATATTTTGCTTTTTTATTTCCACAAAGGGAAAACTGCATCGCAAGCTCAGAAACATTTATATGCTGTTTATCGTGGCGAAGCCTTAAAAAAACGGCAGTGTCAAAATTGGTTTGCCAAATTTCCTTCTGGTGATTTTTCACTCAAAGGTGTCTACATTGAACAACTAACGAAATTAAACAATGCAGTGGAAGAAAAGCGGCCCGAATTGACAAATCGAAAAGGTATTGGCTTCCATCACGACAATGCAAGGCCACACACATTTTTGGCCACTCGGCAAAAATTATTGGAGCTTGGTTGGGATGTCTTGCCACATCCACCATATAGTCCTGACCTTGCACCATCTGATTACTTGTTGTTTCGATCTTTACAAACCTCCTTCAATCGTAAAAATTTCAATAATGATGATGATGTGAAATCGTACCAGAAGTTTTATGAATGTGGGATTATGATGCTGACTGAAAGATTGCAAAAGGTCATTGATCAAAATGGGCAATAATTTCAGAACAAAGTTATTTAGTGCGAAAACTGTCTTTGATTTGCGAAAAAAAATCCGCAATTACTTAGTTGCCAACCCAATATATAATATTATAAAATCATTTTCATAAATTTTATCTGTATACTTATTAATTTTATCTGCATCGTAGTATTTCAAAAATTCTATTTCATGTACCATTCGGTGTCTCTCTCAGGGGTTTCTTTAAGAGCTTGAGAACTTAAATGATAATGCAAACCAGAAATATTGTTGAAATAATTTTTTTTATTATAATCTGGTAGATAATTTCATGGCATTTATTTTTTAAATATGATATCCGGCATATGCCCGTCGCGACTTCGAGTTACCATCGAATGTACCATCGATCAGTCCAATTTTTGATAATTTTTTCGAATAAATCTGGTCATATAGTGTCTATGGTGGATGAATTTTGCAATAAATCAATTGTTAAGCGGACTGTATTACAAGCTGTACCATCTTGTTGGAACCAAATGTCGTCGATGTTTAGCTGATTAATTTTTGGAAACAGAAATTCATTCAGCATGGTTCGATAACGCTCACCATTCAGCGTAACAGCAGCTCATTCATATCGAAAGAAATAAGCACTGAAGTGCTCTATGAACTTCGCGAATATATATACAATATATTTGTTTTAAATTTCCACAATTCGGAAGTGTTGTTCTGGCGTCATGATAACTTGTAATTTATAAAACTAGTCAAATCTCACTCAATAGAAATGTCAACCCAGTTTGCTATTATCAGCTGTCAAACCATAGTCATCGATATCGATAGTTCTCATAAAGCTGGTGGTAGCAGAGGAAGAAGAAGGCCTGCTCTGCTTTGGAAAGATCAGGTGGAGAAGAAAGTAAAGCCATCACGTGGTGTGTCGAACGGGTGCCGGTTAGTACGAGAAAGAAGTGACTGGCGTACTTTGTTAAACTCGGCCAAAATCGGGTAAGCGGTTATCGCAACAATCAAGAAGAAGAAGAAGTTAAAATTACACTATACTGTAAAGTATTCAATACATTTATTCATTAAGTAAAGCAAATGCAGTTTCAACAAATTGGCCCACCGAACGGTACTTATAAAAGTAAATAATGCTAAAAAAAAAATCTTAACTCAATTTATAGGAAGTATTTACAATTATTTAACCACAACTTAATCAGCAGTCCGTTCATTGATCCGTTTGGTGGTTGGTGTTTGACAGAGGTATTTGATAAATATATTTCTGGCCTAGCTATGAGAAATGTGCTTAAAAATATCCTCTATTTTGATCAATATACTTGTATATTTGTTTGAATCAATTTTCGAAGCACTTCAACCGGTCATATTTCCAGTACTTTATTTTAATTATGTGGGATCCAAAGTGAACACAACTTTTATTCCCCAAGGAGGTCATGCAGATTAATGCTAGTTTATTAATGCGCTCAAGAATGCCTATTTAATGGAGCGATTTAGCATTGGTGATGGGCCATGACGATTTGCTCAATCATTTTACGCACAGCAACGATATTTTCTGGCACAACAGATGAGAAAGTTTCCAAAAACCGGGTTTTTACGGTGCTAGAAGAAGGTGTTTCCACGCTGTATAATAATTTTAGTTCATTGATGAAGTACTTTCCTGTTGATACATATC
Organism: Anastrepha obliqua; assembly: GCF_027943255.1. Lineage (NCBI taxonomy): Eukaryota > Metazoa > Arthropoda > Insecta > Diptera > Tephritidae > Anastrepha > Anastrepha obliqua. The sequence goes on along the minus strand of NC_072892.1, from coordinate 95,800,939 downwards.
CAGACACATTTAATTCCATACTTGTGTCCAGATAAATTTTTAAAGCAACTGTAAAAAGCACTAGCAGTAGTAGTACTCGTAGTAGTAATACATGTATACATGTATTATATAATATTTTTTTTTAGAAATCCAAAAAAAAATGAATTACAATTCATTTTGTTCATATATCTTCATAAGACATGACAATTTGTCGTCTGCCATTTTTCTTATATAAATATAAATAAAATAGTAAATTAGCTAAACTCCCCTATCTCTATTTAATGCGCTTACAATTTCTTTTTCTGTTAATTTTGATGTTTTAGGATGAATATCCTCCCTTAAAGACGGTTTGCTAGAACCATAACTAGTAGGCAAATGCATTACTGGAAAGTGTGCAATGGAAATCTATATATTAAATGTCTATCAAATACATTAAAGATAATGTTTGTGCGTTTGTGTGAGGATGTCGGCATATTGGTTGACTCTTGCCATGCAATCTTTTTGGAAATTTTGGGCTTGAAGCATATGACAGCGAAGTTTGTTCCAAAATTGCTGAATTTTTACCAAAAACAACGTCGCATGAGCATTGCTCAGGAATTGTTGAATGACGTCAACAATGATCCAGATTTATTAGAAAGACCAATCAGAGAAGGACTCGGCTTAGCTTGGAATTTCTAAATCGCATCAGCCGAAATTGCTTAGTCCGTTTCTGCGCCAATAAAGAAGAAGATAAGGAGAGGGTGAAAGCACATCTCCATAACATATTTTATGCGCTTTTTGTATATAATAATTATTCCGTTATAAGATCTGAGACCGTAGTTTTGAAACGAAAATTCAAAATCGCGTAAGCGGTTATCGCTCCATACAAGAAGAAGAAGAGATTATGGTTTACGGGGGATACACCGCCCACAGAGTAATTTTTTAGGTCATTTGTTCTTGAGGAGTTGACCTTAGTGGGAAATACATTAAAGCACTTTAAGTATTATTTTCTAAGACTATATAAATTAAATTACGTACTTGATGGGATATTTCGATCTTTATATCTTTCGATATAATATTGGACTTACTTTTCGCCGTTAAGAAGACGATATTATCTTGCTTAGCTTAAAGATTGATAAAAATCTCCATCTACAATTTATTTAAAAATAGAAATACGTCATTTTATGTGGTTTGTGAGAATATCCTTAATATTAACTTGAAATCGTTTATAGAGCGTAGCGATACAATGCAGAAATATATTACATTCTGGTCTCATTCAAAACTCAAATTTTGAGATATTTCGACCATAGCCAAAGCTAGTGAACCCATTTTCTGTGAAAAATCATTTGACCAATTTCAATAAAATTTGTCGTTTTTAAAAAATAAGACCAGGGTGAGTTTCTGTCAAAAAGAGTTTGAAGAAAGTCACTAATTAATGTAAAGTAAAATATATAAATGTGCCTATAATTATAAAAGTGGTCTAAGTTAAAATTTCAAAAAAATGAGTTTATCACTTATTTCACATCCACATTATCTCAAACTATATGTATTTAATGTAATTTTCACAATAACGTCAATGCTCTACGATATTCGTTTAGTGTTAATTATAAAAGGGATCTAAGTCAAAAACTTGTAAAAATTAGATATACTTGTAATTAAAACTTGAAAATAGCGCTTGACTCTTTTCGATGTGCTTCTGAACTACATGGTAGGCTGGTAAAATAAATGTTGGCGAAAACGCCAACAGATGAAATTTAGATAAAAGCTGTGCGAGAACATATTTTAAGTTTTCCAGCATATGAGAGCCACTGCATACTCCTGGTCGCGAATATTTGAGTCCTGACCTACACCATATGTAGACAAATGTGGGGGGAAGAACCAATCCTTTGTTAAGGAATGGATCTACAGGAAAATCTTTAATACTGAATTTAACTTAAATTTCCATGTTCCGCGAAGAGATTCATGCCAAAAGTGCCATTTTCTGAATGGAAAAATCCAAGCATGAAATAATGAGGAAGATAAATTACATCTTTTATAAAGTCATGATGTACATTTGCAAAATGCCGAAAGAGCTAGAAACTGCCTTGCAGAGGACCAGAAAAAAGCCAAAGAAAATTCTAGCGAATACTATGGATCCTCGTTTGATTTACAAAAATCACTTCCGTACCCTAAACTGTCTGTTTTGTTAGCCTATTATAAGCGATATATGTACGTTTATAACTTGGGCTTCCGTAATGAAAATATGTATGTATAGGATGAAAATACAGCATCAAGAGGTGCACAGGAAGTATCATCATGCATTTTAGCGCTTATGGAGGACATTAAAACTACTCAAAAATGCGTAATGGCTTACAGTAATGCGTCTTCAGGACACAATTGTAACATGAATGTAGCATTAACATGGATGAAAATGGCTCAGTCCAATAATATTAATATTGATAGAAATGAAATTAAAAAAGCAACACACTTATACGAGTACAACCCTGAGCACTATTATGAATTGATAGAAAAGTGTAGAAAAGGAAAAAGCCATTTTTGGTAAAACGAATGTCGCAGCCGGATATTATTTCGACGAAGTCACTAGAAGAATCAATATAAAAAAAAATAAAAAATACCGTGGAAAATCTGTCTCTTGGCTGAAAATTCAATGGATGCGTTTCTTGAAAAATGGACCTTATAAAATGTTCTACAAAACTTCATTAGATGATTCTAAATTCCACGTTTTGGATCTGTCACCTAAAAGGGGAATACCAAAAATATTAAATTATTTCCATTATACACCACCCTTAAACCAGTAAAGAAAAAAAAAAACATAAATATATTATGTGTTTCCCACCTTACATCTCACCATGAACATTTTAAGAATCTTGAAAACTAGAAAAAATGATAAAAATGGATTACTTTTTAAAAATAATTAATAAATGTTCATGAATTAATTCGTTAAAGTTATTGCTTCAAATAAAATTAATCTCTCTTTATTGCACTAAGTCAATTAGAGCTTTAAAAACAACATTTTCGTATGAAATTTATACAAAATTTGATATTGATAATAAATTTCCATTAATCAAGACTAAGAAATTTATAAATTAAAATGTCGCACAATATAAAAGCATTTTTTAACTCGTTCAAACGCAGTCCATTATACATCTCTAAACAAGAAATTTATGTATGACTTAGACCACTTTCATAATTATGCGCACATATGTATGTGAATTAGTAATTTATTGTTTCTGAATTTTGCTGACATTAATAAATTTCGAAAAAAATTCAGAAAACCGTGGGAGGCTTTAAAACATAAAAAATGTGAAGTTGTCATCCATTCTCATCCATTTTTATCCCTTTCAACACCTTTAAAAAAAGTTAGGGCGCACTGCAAACATAACAGTTTTTGTCATGGGTGAGTTTTTGTCACTAAGTTAACTTTGAATATTCACTTTGTTTAAAAATATGGAAAACGAAAAAAACATACTAATTATAAATTATTTAAACGTCAATTGCCTGAGTGCTATAGCAAATATACAAAGCGCAAAAATAGGAAACGTTTGACGAATCACTCAACGCCAATCACTTGTAAAAAAATTTCGTATCTCTCAGTTTACCTTTTTTGCACTGTACCACCGAGTCAACAACAGCTAAGCAGAGCGCAAAAAAAAAAATAATAATAACAATGTGCAGTTGAACACTCGCACCAAAAAAAAATATTTACATATGTATGTATAGTTATAAGAATTTTATCATTTCGCATACGAGTATGCGCATACATTTATTTGTATTTATTTATGTAAGCACTTATGAGCACTTGCCTCAATATTCATAGCTGCACAGCCGTTGCGATTCAATTGCACTGCCGTTGGCACAGAGTAAATTCCGTAAACAATGCATTTCCAATTGACTGTCAAATGCAATCAGAGACTAATGAGCAAAGCAAATATTTACCATTCAAAACAAGAAATGCGCCTGTGCCGAGTATGCCAATGATGAAGTGAAGCGAAGTTGCAATGGGGAGTACTGTGTGGAGTACTGGCAATTAAAATTCGCGACCACCAGGTACTGCAGCGCAATAGACATGCAAATAATGACACACCGCGATGATGAGGCAACAAAACACAAGTCGGTTGTCAGAGCAATCAAAAATAACAAGACTTTGTAAAATCAAATAGGGTGGCACATCAGAAGCATTGAATGTGAGTTGCTTTGTTTTAACAGTTGCTTAGCTAGCAATAGAGTACCCTGAAATACTCGTCACAATATGGTAGCAATAACGATGGAGTTGCCAGCTGAGGAAGAATAGCGGAGGAAGTAGCACAAGTGATGCGCTTAGAAGTTCGACCCAATAGTACCCATGAGAATATGTTAATAGAGTGGAAATTCAAGCAAATTTATCTGATTGCTCCTCATGTTGAAAGTTTATGCATGCATTTGCAATGAAAGTGGCTAAACAAGACATGCATGCGTGCAGCAAAGAACAACAAAAAAATGGAAAATATAGTCGATGGCAATGTGTGAAAGGAAAAAGTAAAAGATAAGCCAACAGTCAGTTGTTGATAGGGGAACATTTGCCCGGAATGTGGTAAGTAAAATTTGTATAAATAGATAAAGGGGATGCCAATAGGGACACAATAATTTAAAACTTAAATAAAGCACAGAATAATAATCATAATAGAGGTTTAGTCCAGCTCGGTGTATGCAATACCGCAGCCGCCGCAGTCGAATGGGTTTGTGCGCGACTGCTATACGGTAGGTATCGGACTTTTTTTGTAAGGGCTTGATAACTTAAAATGATAATGCAAAACAGAAATATTGTTGGAATGAGATTTTTTTATTAAAATCCGGCAGATCATTTCATGGCATTTATTTTTTAAATATGGTATCCGGCATATGTGCGCAGCATATGAGTTACATGGTTCATTCCATAAGTCGAATTTTAGACTACATTTTCAAATAAATCTGGCCATATCGATGCAATGGTGACTTGAATATTGACTTCCAATGCTTCAAAAGTTTCTGGTTTGTCGGCATACACCAATCATTGACATAGCACCATAAAAAGTAATCCAGAGGCATTAAATCACATGAACTAAAGACCAAGGGGCCAGTGAACAGTACCACTTCTGGAAAGAAAGTTGTTACCAAACTGATTTCGCGCTGTATGGCAAGACATAGAGCCAACAGTTCAGTTTGCCATTTTCAGATTCCAGACCATAGTAAGCGATATCGATATTTCTCATGCAGCAAAAAAACACCTACTAGTTTTTCTAATAACGTTTGCCCAACGGCGAACAGCGCTAAATAACTATAAAAGGACGTATTTGGAAGTCTTGCCAATTTATTTCTTTATCATTTAATTTTCATCTATTTTTGGGAAAACATAGTTGATTCTTCTAAGCTTGAAACTTTGTGCGAATTTAAAAAATTTCCATTAAATTTTCACAATTTCCATTAAATTTTCACAATTTTATAGCCTTTGAATTCTAGTGCAATAAAGGGCAAGATTCGTGTGCCTCAAGAACAGGTATTGTGTTATTCGATGTTGATTATTGGGAATTTTTTTCCTGGCATTTTCTCCACACAGCGAATGCTCGAAATTTTTTGATATGAACATTATTATATCAGATTTGAATGGACTATAAAAATATATACCCCAAAATTTTCTAAAGACTGTGGTTAAGAAATGTGGAATTTTTATACGAATTTTCTGATTTTTTTTTTTTAATTTACACAAAGTTTGGTATGTATGGGGCTTGCAGACAAATGCACTATGTTTTATACAAAACTTTATAAAATTAAATGAGGAATAAATAAGTAGTCAAAACTTGCCAATAAGTCGCTATGCTATAGTTATTTAATTCGGAGTTCGACTGGATGAGCAATTGACTCTATGGAACTAATATTGTTTCACTCCTATCGGTAAGAAAGTTGAAACTTACGCGCTCAACTTTGTATCTGAGCTCCCTTCATATTGACGGTATGTTAATATATGCCAACCTCTCATTGTATCCATAAAATATATATCCAATGGCATTAAATAGCATGAGCGAGTTGGCCTTGAATAGAAACATAATTCCTGAACACCATAAAATTATTTTCTCTTCAATACAATAATTATGTGCATAGCTGTGTGGCGTGTGACAGCATGTTGCTGCAACCACATATTCCTGACGTTAATCCAATCTATCCATTTCGAAAACAGTCTTCCAATAAACCTGATAGCCATTTATATCGACCGTAGCAGGGCCATAATTTGCTATGTCCAAAGGCAAATGCAGTATAAAAACAGCTCCGGCACAAAATCAACATCTCACGATGCATTTCTTCATTTGGAGACGCACGTATATGGAACATTGCATGTCTTACACTAAACCACTATTATTAGATAGGGGAGATATTAGGGACTTATATTGAAACTTTTGCGGAGCGGAATAATACGATAAGAGATAAGTTTTGCTGCTTTGAATGAGCAAATGGTTGCATTTGGTTTCACCACCAACAGCGAAAAATACACTGAGAAGCCTCACTGTTATGGTATCAGCATTTCGGCCATATCGTTGTCTCACTTGTAAAAGAAAGGCATTCTATGGTAAGTAAGTAGTAGTTTTTCCACTGTTGGACGCTCAGCCTCTGTGGTGGGGTGTTCTTAATCCTATGACCACCAGCTCAGACATTTTTAAAGTAATTTTTAATAATTCCTAAATTTAGCAAGTTACGTGATTTAGTTATGATAAAAATGTACTCCTCTAGTGACCCTTCGACATTGCCAGGCCATAAAAAAATTTAATTTGTTTTTCAAAGCAAAATAGTTATGTCCCTACTGAAAACCCCATTATTAAAAAACGCAGAAAAGAGTACTTCTATTGTGGAATTATACAGACAAAGCACTGGTGGTATTCACGTACAAATACGTACAAGTATGTCAATATGAATATATGCACCGAAATGTACATTAGGGTTATCCACAGCAAATCGAAGTGCTGAATATTGAGAACGACACCTCTCAAAGTTTTTTTATTTTGAAAAAACAAGAACAAAAAATACTTATATCTACAATATGGCGCAAAATTAATCATCCGATTTTGGTTTCGAATAATTTTTTTATTGCTGTACATAAACAAAAATATTTTGAGTGCTGATATTTATTTCGACCTTTGCGTTTTGTATCGTTTTAGTTCACAAGTGTCAAATTTGATTGACGCACGACACCATTTGTAAGCATATTCAATTTTCCGATGGAGTGATTAATTTTGCGCCGCCTATTATATATGTATAATTATTTTTTGAAAATGTTCGATATTTAGTTGAGCCGCAAAGCTCAAACAATTTCGTATATTTTATATGGTAAAAAGTTTTTTGATAAATTTGATATAAAATCGCTTGAGATGAGTACTTTTAAATGCGACAACGATACTTGACTTTACAATTATCACAATATAAGGTTTTAAAAATTATCAAAAAAAATTGTAATAACTATTTAACTAATGTGTATTAATTTTATTTGTTCTTACATCAAAATGTAACATACAATAAAAATGTAAATTTTTATAAAAAAGTATTTATTTTAAAATTTTCTTTTCATAAAAGAAATCGATTATTAACATTTTTTATACTATCCATAATTACACAGTTGCTTTATCCTGAAGCTCGCTACTCAATGATTTTCAAATATGCTGATAGGTCATAAAGATTTTAAAATATGAGTACATATCCTTGAAATTTTTTATTTAAAAGGGTTCGGGGTCGCTGATTAAGCGAAATTATTTACTTCAAAACATTTGAATGCCATTTTTGTTACGGTTCAACAAGTAATATAAGTTGGGAAATACATAAAAAGTAGACAACTGTACGTAAATAAATATAAATTTTAATTAAATTACTTTAAAATAATTTTTTCGTGAAAGAAAAGCATTCAAAAACATTTGAAATATGAATTTTGTAATCAATTTTAAATTCTCAAATTTCAGATTTTGAAAATTCATTTTTTAGAAATATTGTAACAATTATAATATTAATTTTTAACTTTAACTTAATTTCGGACGTTACTTTTGAACGGACGTCATTTTAACAGCTCTCGAGTATAGCCTATCAAAGTGATAAAATATACATCAGCTTATTCGACATTCTACATACTTAAGTGAAAGTGCAAAACAAAAAATAATTTTAATAATAAACAAAAACAGAAACAACTTGAGATGCCTGTGGGGCATTCTCCACCGCAAGAGCGACAAAATTCGTCAAAACTTGCGCCAAAAACAAACTTCAGCGAACCTCGCGATAACGCAGCGAACACATGTGTACATATAAAACAACTTTTAACTCGTACAACAACACCAAATGTACTGTCACCAAGCGAACCAACTTCATGGAGTGAACACAAAACAAAACCCCAACAAGCACGACCTACCAAACAAACTACAAATACTCAATAACAAATACGCCTATAACCACTCTCGCGTCATTCTACTCAGCTACAACAACTACATCAGTCGTATTCACATCAGCGCCGATAATGACAACAAAGAGAAACACCCTGCAAACAGTGAACACAGCTATCCCAGCAATCCAACAACAGCAAACAGAAACAACGAAGGAAATTACACAAGTAAAGCAGTCCAACAAACAAAACAACGAATGTGAAAGCTCCAACAAAAACACGGCAGTCCAAACTACACAAAAAACATAAAAGCAAAGACAAAACAACAAACCAAAGAAAGCTAACGTCATATTGGCTCAGCCAGCAAACATCGTCAAACATGTTCGAATTGCTTTCAGACGACGAACCAGACAATGACCCAACCGATAACAGTGGAATAAAAATACCAACCGCTGCAGAAAACTTAAACCCAATAATTAAAAAACGCAAGCCTCCCCCGATTTACATACAAAACGTAGAACGCATTGATAAGTTAATGCAGGCACTGGGTACCATTCCTGATTGCAAATATGAATTTAAGGCTTTGAAAAACAATGAAGTTAAACTACAGCCACTCGAATCACACAATTATACTGCAATCATTAATTTTTTAAAGGAGAAGAAAACCCAGTATTATACTTTTAAACTAAAGGAAGAAAGAGGATTCAAAGTATTCCTAAGGGGAATGCATTATTCGGCTGATAACGATGAAATTAAGCAGGAACTACTAGAATTAGGCCATGAAATAATTAATATTCAAAATATTTTGCAAAAAGGCACAAAGAAACCTCTGCCATTGTTCTCATTGGAGATGAAGCAAGGTGCAAACAATAAAGATATTTATTCAATAAATAATCTATTACACTGCAAAATAAGTTTTGATCCGCCTCATCAAAAGAAAACAATTCCACAATGCACAAATTGTCAAAAATACGGACACACTAAAAACTTTTGCACAAAAACCCCAGTTTGTGTAAAATGCGCGGGTAATCACAAAACTATAGAGTGTGTTGTAGAAAATAGCAGCAACATAAAATGCGCCCATTGCGGAGGCAAACACACAGCGAGCTACAGAGGATGCGCGGGGTACAAAGCACTCAAAATAAAACAATACCCAGAGCAACGTAACAAAGAATTGAATACTGATAAACAGCAAAACGCTTTAAATCGGCAAATAGATTCACAATATGTCAAACCGACAATGTCATATGCCCAAGTTATTTCTAACAACCCACAATCGGGTGTGAAAAGTTCTAAAACAAATTCTGAAGCAACTTCAAATGACGACATCAAAGAGTTAAAAGAAATGATGAAGCAGGTCTTCGCACAAATGTCAAACATAATGAATATTATAACACTGCTCGTGAACAAAATAGATGGGCAGCACAAGTAGACTGAAAATAGTCGCTTGGAAAGCAAACGGCTTGGGCCAACACTTGAAAGAACTGATAGTGTTTATAAACCATAATTCAATAGACGTATTACTAATTTCTGAAACACACTTCACTGACAAAAGCTTTGCAAGAATACCTAATTATAAAATATTTGTCACAAACCACCCTGACAACAAAGCCCATGGAGGCACAGCGATAATAATTAGGCAAGACATTAAATGCATTGAGCTAGAAAAATACGAAAAAGAAAACATACAAGCGACATCGATCCAAATTGAAGATGAAGGCGGCAAACTAACAATCTCTGCTGTATATTGTCCCTCAAAATACATAAATTCCATACCACAATACTACGACTTTTTGAAAACACTTGGCAAACGATACATAGCTGGCGGGGATTATAATGCTAAAAATGCAATTTGGGGTTCAAGATTGACGACCTCCAAAGGACGTAATTTACTGGACGCCATAAAAAGGAACAACAGCAAGTTCATAAGTAGTGGCGACCCAACATACTGGCCAACTGATCCAAAAAAAAGTCCAGATCTGATCGACTTTTTTATAACAAAAAACGTTAACCACGAAGATATGTCAATTAAATCGTTAATTGAATTGTCGTCTGACCATTCCCCAATAATAATGATATATCAGAGCTCATATACGAAGGAATCCTCGAATAGAAACATATATAACAAAAAAACCTGCTGAGATACATTTAGAGAAATGGTCATCCGTAATCTTAACAATAAAATAAGCTTAAAGACCTTTGACGAAATCGACAGTGCGATAGCCTATTTCAATCACACAATAATGAACGCCACTATGAAATCAACTCCACAAGAAACTATCTGTTCCTCGAGCTACAATATACCTGCACACATCCAAAATCAAAAACCGCTTACGTAAACGTTGGCAAGTAACAACGCTGCCACTTGACAAAAGCAAGCTAAACGCTGCTACAAAGGAAATCAAGCAAATGCTATTCCACCATAAAAATATGAAACTTAAGAGTCGCATCGAAAAACTTGGACCCGGTATAACGACAAACTATTCACTATGGAAAGCTACAAACAAAATCGAAAATAAAATTTTATACAAACCACCTATCAGAAAACTTGTTGGCAGCTGGACTAGAACAAATCTTGAAAAGGCTGAAGTTCTCACAAAACACTTCAAAAGTACTTTTACGAACAATACGCCTAATGTAAACCTTTTCCCGACCCACGCAAAAAAGGATCCATGCAAACCAAAAAATGTTACATTAGAAGAAATAAAATAATGCATATGTAAGAAAACTGATCCTAAGAAGTCGCCAGGATACGACCTAATAACTGGAAAAATTTTAAGAGAACTCCCAGAGATGGGGCTTATCTATATAAGGAACTTATTCAATCAAATCTTGAACTTGAAATATTTCCCAAAAGTATGGAAAATTGGTCAAATTATCGCAATACCAAAACCATGCAAAGATCCTACGCAAGTAACTTCGTACCTAGACCTATAAGCCTACTACCAGTATTATCAACAATTTTTGAAAAGTTACTTTTTGACAGAATCAATCCCATTATACAAAAGGACAAAATAATACCTTGCCACCAATTCGGATTCAGGCAAAAACATTCCACCATCCAACAAGTTCACAGAGTTACAAACACAATTTTTGAAGACATCGATAAAAAACGAACGTGTAAAGCAGTATATCTCGACGTAGCCAAAGCTTTTGACACAGTATGGCACGCAGGACTTCTACAAAAACTCTTGACTTATTTACCAACAGACTACTACGAACTAATGAAAAGTTATATAACTGGAAGACAATTTTATATAAAATTCGAAGATAAGTATTCTGATATACTAACAATGGAAGCAGGTGTACCGCAAGGTAGTGTCCTTGGGCCGCTTCTTTACCTTCTTTACACAGCTGATATCCCTACACCGGCAACTAAGAATTCTCTAATAGCAACATTTGCAGACGACACTGTCTTGTTAGCATCAGACAAAGATCCAAGAACGGCTGCTTATAAACTTCAGGAATTACTTGACAACACCACTCAATGAGAAATGGGGAATCAAAATAAACGAAGATAAAACCGCCCACGTCACATACACTAACAAAAGAAAAAACAATACGATCCAATATCCATAAAGAATAAACAAATCCACCACGACACAAGGGCAAAACACTTGGGTATGATTATAGACAATAAACTTAACTGGTAGTTACACGTTGGAAAAAAACGACGCGAAATCAAGACTAGGTTTAAACAACTTCATTAGCTTTTGGGAAAAAATTCAACGCTCTCACTAGAAAATAAGATACTAATATACAAAGTAATTATAACACCAATATGGAAATATGGTTCAGAGCTTTGGGGAACTGCGAGCAGAACAAATATAAAAATTATACAACAAACGCAAAATAAGATACTCCGTATAATATCAAAAGCAGAGTGGTATATACTAAATGATAATATCCATCGAGAACTTAAAGTAAAAACAGTCCATGAAGAAATACGCAACAACAGCTTAAGACACACAAACCGACTACTACAACATTCTAACAGGGAAATTCGGCAACTTCCATTAAAAGAGGAAACCGAGATGAGGAGACTTCAGCGCAAACGACCAACTGACCTGCAGATGTAAATGGTGTCACAATTTTATGAATATATTTATTCATTAAATAATTCAATTAATTAAATAACGAGTTAATTTTTTTTTTCTTAGATTAATGTATACCTATAGTGGTATTGGCTTCTAAATACTGTTGAAACCCAAAAAGAAAGAAAAATTGTAAATATTTTAAGTTGAAATAGAAACAATAATAAAGGGTAAAAAAAAAATAAAAAATAAAAATTTTTAAATCAATATCTAATGTGCGTGTTGCCTAATCATAGTTTTTCTATAGCTTAATAAATTAAAAAAAAAATTTAATGCCTATACTGCTTTGTTCATTGCTCATTTTATAAGTTTAATAAGTAAGTTTAAAAATAAGAAATTTAAAAATATGCAATTATGCAAAAAATGCCAAAAATCAGTAATATTTTGCTATTAAACATAAGTAAAGTGGCGTAGTCAAGAAAATATATCTTTTTAGAAGTAATATAAAATATCTATCTACTCTTTTTCATCTGAAAGCTTAGTTTGTGGCCTTTTAAAAAGCAGTTGGTGTAATTTTTTGTTAACAAATATTTGTGAAGGCCATAAATTTTTAGTTATATTTTAAGACTATTTTTTAGGCGGTTTTATTTCAATTTCCCGAAAAAACGATTTCTTCGCACATAAGCTACATGGTTACACTCATGAGTCTAGTGGCGCCATTTAATATCAACGGATTACAAAATAAGAAAAATATGTCTTACTGTGGCCGTATTCTATATAATATATATTCAATATTTCATCTTTTTTGTACCACCTTAGTGCAAACACATCTGCATTTATGCATTCAAGTATTCATACGTGTGTTCGTGATGGCCTGGCGTATTCAGTTGTTTACAAAACTGTCAGGCTTGACGTTAAAAGTTGTGCGTGAAGCAAGCAGGAAATATGTAGAATTCCTACTATAAAAAAAGGAACAAGATATGTTAGCAAAAAATGTAAAGTAAGTTCTAGATGAGTATCAGTTCTGGGAAATATGAACGGAAAGAAAATATAAACGTAAAAAGTCTGCGGCTTCGAGCAACAATAAAAAAAGATGTTGAGTGTATAGTAAAAAAATTAATTTTATCTGTTTAATATGCTATTGGAAATAAAATTCTAAATGTACTTATATAATATTTTTTGTTTTAGCTTAATATTCACCTTGCTCTTTAAAACGGGGCTTGTTTTTACTGAAACTCTTTGTATGCAGTTTTTTTATTATTATATATGTATTATAATTCGATGGTATTTACAAAAATCTTCCATATTTTCTTTCTAAATTGTTACCGTAATATTTGTTTTGTTGAAACATTTCTCTTTTAAGAGAGACTCCGAAACTTCTAGGGCATAGACAAAAGAATGCCTTCTTGTATCATCTATTCGCCATTTTGAGCTTCAGTTTATGCATAAAATTTAAACAATCAAATTTCTTTACAGATTAAAGTGTTCCTGAAGCTTCTCAGATTATGCTTGAAGTCAGAGACATTGTGTGGGCGAGGAATTTTTGCAGAATTAATTATAATGTTGTGAAATTCACATTAAGAAAAGTATACTCATGGTTTTTGTCGTGCGATAAAGCTGAATATTTTTGAGATGTACAGATAAAATTGCATAAATCTTGCAGATCTTTTTAATTCGCATCTTGGGCTAAAAACTTTCCATCACTTTTTCTTAAAAATGGTTGAAACCTCATAAATAGTGCTTTGATCATATTTGTATAGTTTCTATATTTATACTCCTGAGCCCTGATGTGCTACAACTTAAACCGCTTTTATCAAAAGTTATCTGTTCTCTATAAAACAGTTCAAATCAGAATTGATGCTGTCCCCGCTATTTTTTTGTTTTGCTTGAAAAACCACAGGTTTAAGTGAAGCTCTAGCAAGCGTTCATTGCGTATACGCAGCGTAGGTAAATTTCGGCCTCTCACTTATTTTAAATCGTAAAAGTTCCTCTTTAGGTTCTAAAAGCAACAAAAGTTTCTGCACTTTAAATATTTCATGGCTGTCATATGTGTCATGAGAAAACTACGATTTGCTTTGTTGTGAGTTAAAAGACAGGGACGGAAAACAATTATTGTTATAATTATTATTATTTTTTAATTTAAACCTCTTAAAGCAATTATACTTTATTCTCACATATTTGTTTTTATAGGGACTACAATAATCTACAAGGATATTTATTTCTAGAGTTTTACCAATAAAGATTATAATATTCGAAATTTTTATTTTGTTTTTATTATTTATTATAAAATAAAGTTAATAATTGGCGTGTTCACTTCTAAGGTGCTTGGTAGAGCTCCTCATTCTATTTGTGGTGTGCGTCTTGATGTTGTTCCACAAAAAAAGGGACCTACAGTTTCAAGCCGACTCCGAACGGCAGATACTATTTTTTTTATGAGGAGCTTTTTCATGGCAGAAATACACTCGGACGCTTGCCATTGCTTGCAGAAGTGGCCTATTTTATTAGAAAAAACTTTATCTATCATTTTGTTTTTCATGCACGGAGACTCGCACTTACACACTATCGAATGGTAGTCACGCACTAACCCCCTTGGTTACGACGGCCGCTGTAATTTGATTAGATTGTAAATTTTTTCTCGTGGGATATAAAGCGGCCATTTTTTTTAATTCTGATAAAAACACTTAAAATTTCGACGAAATTCATAAATCCTTTACAAAGTTTCAGGCTTTGATTTTGTTATAGAATGAACTATGTATATTTTTATAAAAAATTTATAAAAACTAAATGCATAAAAATAAGTAATCCAAAATGGTCAAAATATTACATAGGTATCTAGCTGTTTGCAACTGCACAAGTTCCAGATGCCTAATGATAAAGGGCAGGTTAATATTCAATTTCAATACAATTGTTATAGTCTAGGATATATAAGATTTTGAGTTTTATGTGGAAAAAACTAAATTACGTAATAATCAGTACTTCTATGCAAAAAAATTGCATGTTGATGGGTGAAAAATTAAAATCAAATGACAATCATTAGCCTTGTTACGAAATATTAAAATCAAGACGAAGTTATACTATATTGAGGAAAAGTTATACTAATATATATTATATTCAGATAGAAAAACGAACTCGAAAATATTCATTACTTATAGTCATAAAAGAAAAAAATAGTAAATATTTATTAATTGCACTTAAAAAAATAGAATTGAGAATATAATAATTAAATATTACTTCCTTCCCATACATTTATCAAAAAATTTTACTGGCACTAACACTCTACAAGGTTCTCATCATGCCCGTCCTAACGTATGGCGTAGTAGCTTGGACGATGATAACAGCCGATGAAGCAACGCTTGGAGTGTTTGAGAGAAAGATTCTGCGGAAGATTTTTGGACCTTTGCATGTTGGCAACGGCGAATATCGCAGACGATGGAACGATGAGCTGTATGAGCTTTACGACGACATAAATATAGACCAGCGAATAAAGATCCTGGCTGGGTCATGTCGTCCGAATGGATACAAACGCTCCGGCTCTGAAAGTATTCAGCTGGTGGTAGCAGAGGAAGAGGAAGGCCTCCTCTGTGTTGGAAAGATCAGGTGGAGAAGGACTTGGCTTCACTTGGTGTGTCCAATTGGCACCGGTTAGCACGAGAAAGAAACGACTGGCGCGCTTTGTTAAACTCGGCCAAAATCGCGAAAGCGGTTATCGCGCCAATTAAGAAGAAGAAGAGATGGCTGTGTATAGAGATCGATATCTCCTAAAGTATGGATCAAACAACTTAAAGTTTATGCTCGTTGTCAAGGTGACATTTCACACTAAAAAAATCCTCGCAGCAGTTTTGATATGCACTTGTTGGTATGTTCTTGAGCTCTCTCAGCGACTCGGTTTTTATTTCCTCAATCGTTGCAAAAAGGCCGTGCTTTCATGGCTCTCTTCAATCTTTGGAACAGGAAAAAGTCGCAGAGGGCCACATCTAATGAATACGGTGACTGAGGCATGATGACGGTGTTGTTTTTGACCAAATAAGCTCTCACAAGCAAAGATGAGTGAGCAGGTGCATTATCATGATGCAAAAGCTGTGAATTATTTTTTCACAATTCCAGGCACGCATTTGCTTCCCGAAAATCGCGTGGTAACATTCCTTATTTACCGTATGACCTTGTACGACCCGATGCACTACGCCATGGTAATCGAAGAAAACGGTGAGCAAAGCCTTGACATTTAATCGAACTTGGCGTGCTTTTTTCGTTTTGGCTTTCCTGGAGTCTTCCATTGGGACGATTGAGTTTTGGTTTCGATGTCATAACCATACTCCCATATACCAATGATTCATCACCAGTTACGACAAAAGAGCTTCGCTGCCAAACACTTCATGCCCTAAATTTCCGAAAAGATTGCATGGCATGCATGCCAACTGATATGCCGACATCCTCAGCAACTTCTCTAATTGTGATTGGACGATTCTCCATAACAATTTTCTTCACCTTCTCAACATTTTCATCGGTTGTTGATGTGCTGGGGCGTCCAGAACGAGCGTTGTCATTCACATCTTCTCGACTTTCTATGAAAAGCTTGTACCACTTGTAAACATTTATTGGAACCAGAGTACTATCACCGTATACCACCGTCAACAGTTCAAGTGTTTTTGAGCACTTAATTCCATTTTCTACACAAAAATTGATGTAACTTCTTCTATAAACTTATATACTTATAGCTACACTTTGCAGTTATACTTGATAACATTTCATTTTACCTCCCATGGATACATTTCAATGGGACCTCTTTTTTTAAATAAAATTGTCTTCACATTTTGACAGTAAAATATAAAAACGTTTTTTTCATATATTCCACTGAATGTTTTTTGCCACTTCAAAAGCCTTTTGCGCACAAAAGTTGATTAAAAATAAGCATACGCTTAAAATAACAAATACTAAATGACTTATAAGTTTATGTGGACAAATTTATTACGAAAGGCATTAATTTTTATTTTTTTCCAAGATATTTTGTACGCAACGCTAGAACACTAACAAAGTAAACAATTACAAAAAACATTCTTAACAATAGCAAAAACCTCGTAAACACTTACAAATAACTAAATAGTGTACAAAATGAATGGGTCATGTGCGCCAGGTCGTATGACGAACATTCAGGATGATACCTGTACATATGAGTGAGTGTTGGTGGGCGTATTTAACTGCCACTATGAATTAAGTGAGCAATTGAAAATAATAATTTAATCGTCAAAACAAACCTGTAATATGCACTTACGCTTCTACATATGTACATGTGTGCATATATTTGAAAAGAATGAAATACATGGAAAATAAATATAAGAATATTTCTAATAAAAACGTAACTTAATACAAAACACCAACCAGCGAACTCCTTCATAAGCAATGTCTGATTAATATCCGCTCATGACAATGTAGGTTTACCCAAAACCTTGGATGTGGGCTAAGCTAACACAGCACGTGCGAGTAAGAGGAAATAAGGCACAGCGCACGCAAGCGTCGATGGATTACCAAGCGACACCAACGACAACGATTGCGGTACAAAACATTGCGGTAATACATAGGCAACGGTCACAAACCTGTAGTGACAGCAACTATAATAACTGATGGCTGGGTTAGGGGAAAGCCTATCGAATAATTGCGATCAGTTCGAAATGGAATTTAGGCACTCGCACTTGTACTATATTAAAATAGCGAGTATTGTAGCACTTCAAATAAATAATTTTTATACAACATTTTCATCTGCGTCTCTAATTCATATTGATTCCAATTGTTGTACATCTAACTATTTATTGGTGGAATACCGATAATTTACTTATCAATAGAAGACTAATGAAGGCAGACTGCATAAAAGAATTGCTTAATGGTAAGTTAAGAATAATTTATGACATTCCTTTTATATATCTATGAACGTATGTATAATATGTAAATATACTTGTATAAGTATGTTTGTAGAAACGTAACATGAGAATTGAGTATTAGAAATTGAAATATAGAAATGAAAATATTTGCATTGCTTGATATGGTGGTCAGGCGGTTTCACAACATTCATTGCTATATCTTGTTGTTTAGTGTTTTGATAAACAATTCCATTTTTGGGCTTCAATACCACTTTCGACACAATGCGCGTAGTTAAAAAGACTGATTTAAGATGCATAAATTCGCTACCAGAATATTTGGGGAATATGTAGTTACTGAGACAATTCTATGTCTTAATTTTTTGGCTAACTACCGCTAAGAGGACGCTTGATTATTCTGTGCTTCCTCACATCAATTCTTATCGCTGACTGCTTATAGTTTTAAAACCCCCACCAATAACAAGAGTTATAGCTTTCTTAATCATTTACATTAAAATTGGCCATCTTTGGCCGCAAACCAATCATCGATCCATTTTTTTGGCTTTTTCGTGAGAATTGAAGCGCTGCTCGGAAAGTGCGTGGCCCATCGATGCAAACAAATTATAATCGGAAGGCGCCAAGTCTGGTGAGTAAGCCGCACGCACCAGCGGTTTCCAATCGTACGTCTCCACCGATTCTCGGGTCGCTCTTGTTCGATGTGGCGGTGCATTGTCACATTGTCAGTTCATGCGGCACCCATCTTCCGACCTTCGAAATCATGCCCATGACTTTAAAATGTTTGGAAATGGTTTTTTGGGTCACTCCCAACTGCCTGCCATCATTTCTTGCGTTGACCATTATCTTTATCCAACAATGCTTGCAATTCGGCGTTCTCAAACTCTTTCGGTGGCCGGCCACGGTTCTCCATGCTAAAATCACCACTTCGGAATTTTTTAAACCACCTGAAGCACTGTGCTCTACTTAAAGCATGCCCACCATTAGCTTCTATAAGCATTTGATGAGCTTGAGAAGCGTTTTTCTTCAATTGATAACAGTAAATCAACGATGTCCGCAAATTGTAGTTTGAAGGCACGAAATTCGACATTTTTAAGAGCGAGAAAAATGCATTGTTGTATGAAATGTAACAAATAATGAACTGAATATTGTTGACAGATGGCAGACAAAAAACAAGTAATTTGGGAAGGTTTAAAAATACTCCTAGCGACATCTATGGATTAATAGCCGTCTCATTTCATAGGTATATACCTGGCATATACCTCATGGAAATAAGTATGTATATGTGCACAAATTTTTTTTTCTGTATCTCTACTAAAATTAACGGTACATTTATTTTTTATTTATTTTTGGTATACACAATTGAGCCTACTGCAAGAATATTACTGTAAAATTCTTCTTCGTCACCATTCGCGGTACCGTTATCATAGTTTTGTGTGTCATCATAGCACACTTCATAGGAAATAAGTATATGTGCAATATGACATTAGTGGGTATTTGGCAGCGATCGCGATCACATTAAAATATTTTGGCAATTCTTTTTAATTTTTTTTTTTAATTATTAATCACGTAAGTAATTAATTAAAAGCGTGAGCAATTAGAAATTGTCATATTGTTGTTGAATTGAACTGTAGAATGCCACGTGGGACCCATTTGACCGCTGAAGAGCGTGGTTTGATCCTGGGAATGAGAGAAAGTGGCAAAACAATTGCAGAAATTTCTTCCCGCGTAGATCGTCACATCAACTCCATAGCAAACTTTTGCAAAAATGCATCCAGTTATGGTAAAAGCAAGCGCAGCGGCCGACCAACGTCTCTTAAAGAACGCTCCAAAAGGGAGATTTGGCGTCTTGCTGCCCAAAAAGAGATGTCCTGCAGCGAATTTTGCAGCCATCTGAACCTCAACGTTTCCAGGAGACGAGTCAACCAAATAATTTGCGAAAATAAGAATCTGTCATATGCTTTGCGAGAGCCTGTACCAAAGCTACTACCAGGCCCACCTTAAGGCCCCCTTGGCATTCGCGGAAAAATACAAATTTTGGACTCACGAGTTCCGAAATGTGGTTTTTTCCGACGAGAAAAAATTTAATTTAGACGGTCCAGATGGCTGCCACAAGTATTGGCAAGATAAAAGACTGCCCCGACAAACCCGTCACAAACGCAACTTCGGTGGAGGGTCGTTAATGGTATGGGCTGCCTTTGGATATGCCGGAAAGTCCCGAATATGCTTTATTCCGACAAGAACCAACGCGGAAATGTACATACAGCTTCTTGACCAAGAGCTCATTGATTATTCGGAAACATTTTATCCTGACAAGTGGACTTTTCAGCAGGACAATGCTCCAATACATACTGCAAACTTGTCCAAAATGTTTTTTTCATCACGAAATATTGATGTTTTAGAGTGGCCAGCATTAAGTCCTGACCTTAATCCAATAAAGGACCTTTGGGGCATACTTTCTGCCAAGGTTTACAAAAATGGACGTCAGTTTGAGTCCATTGTGCACCTCAAGGATGCTGTGGTCGCTGAGTGGGCAAAAATTAGCAAATCCACGCTAGAAAAATTGGCCGACTCAATGCCCACTCGCTTAAACAAAGTTATTTCAGCCAAAGGCAACCATATTAATTATTAAATTAAAAAAAATAAGTTGAAATCATTGAACTTCGGCAAGAAATGCGACAAAATTGTGAAATGCACATATAATTATTTCCTATTAAACTTTTTCATTTTATTTTTTATTTTTGTAAGTTAAAAAAAAAATGAAGTTTTTGTTATTGTTTTTTAATTGTTTTGATTAGATTTATAAGTAAAAAATAAGTCAATAAATTTTATTTCATTTGAAATATATTTTTTTCACATAAATTGTCATGCACATATACTTATTTCCATGAGGTATATAAAAACATATATTGGCTCTCCTAAATAGACTAACTAAAATAGTAAACATTTCCTAAATGAAAAATAATACTAACGGTGATATTAATAATTTTTAATCCATAACCTCTGATTTATACATAAGTACAATAAAAAAAAAAACAAAATAAATAATTGGCGCGTACACTTCTGTTAGGTGTTTGACCGAGCTCCTCCTCCTATTTGTGGTGTGCGTCTTGATGTTGTTCCACAAATGGAGGGACCTACAGTTTCAAGCCGACTCCGAACGGCAGATATTTTTATGAGGAGCTTTTTCATGGCAGAAATACACTCGGAGGTTTGCCGTTGCCTGCCGAGGGGCGACCGCTATTAGAAAAATGTTTTTATTAATTTTGCTTTCACCGAGATTCGAACCAACGACCTCTCTGTGAATTCCGAATGGTAATCACGCACCAACCCATTCGGCTACGGTGGCCGAACATAAGTACAATAGTTATATATAATTTCTACCTTACTCAGGACAAGTTTAATACTTTTGAAATTAACTATTTTCCCCGGCTGCTTGCAGTCCGACTGATGTGAAAAATAACATTACTAGTTTTGAGTCAAATCCGTTCACTGACATACATATTGACAGTCGGCCAGAAAGAAGGCCTCAACTATGAAGAAAATTGAGATTTGAGCTGGTTCATTATGACAGATATTCCTTCTGATTACAGATGAAACAGTGATTTATAAGAAGGGAAAATTCAAATAACAGCTCATGTAGCAGTTGTGGCGATGTTATCAAAATAACTATATTGCAGAAATCGTTTAGAATATGATGCTTTATCTAACGGACCGTCCAACCCACTTACTTAAAAACAATTGAGCCTATACAAAAAGTTTTACAAAATTTGCGTTACGGCAGCTGAACTTCATGTAACTTTTAATGCCAGCTTTTGAGCACTGTGTGTTGAGGTTAAACACAGTAAAATAACTCTTTTGTTATGTTCCTTTCTGATATTGGTTGTACTGATATCTTAATCGCTTAATATACCTGTTAGGGAATTGCACCGTTTTGACATTTTCCGTGTGCATTTGAACAAACTAAATCAGGCTCCGAATAAACTCATTGCGTGAATTTTAAGTGAATTAAATATACTTTGTAATTTACTGAAGCGGCATTGAAGAACTTAGTCCTAATTCATATATAAACTCATAGATCTTACTTATAAGTCTATAGCTAATAATAATAAAATTGTATTCCTTTGTTAGGCTCTCCTATTATATGACCCAGAAGCGTGGGCAAGATAATATCCGATGAGATATTTTTTCGGAGTGTGCGGAAGATCTTTGAGCAGACAACGGAAACAATGAGCTGTATGAGCTTTACACCGACATATACGTAGTGCAGCGAATAAAGATTCAGGCGCTATGGTTCTGAAAGTGTTTGATGCGGTACCAGCTGCTGTTGGCAGAGGAAGAGGAAGGTCTCCTCAGCATTAAGAAAATAAGGTCGACAAGTACTTGGCCTCACTCGGTGTATACAACTGGTGCCATATAGCACAAGAAAAAAAGAAATGGCGCGCTTCGTTAGGCTCGGCCTAACCCGCGCAACCAAAGAAAAGAAAAAGTTAAAGAACTAAATAAATATCATCTAAGACTAACAAGAATATTCTTTCTAATCTTCTTGGTACTTATGCTGTGTCTACGGACAGCGCATAGTGGGTTCCAAGAAAGATACCACAATGGCACCAATTCAGAAACAGCTGTGCTTTGAGAGTTTACGCGAGTTTTTGAGTTAATACTGGAGACAAAATTTGAACTCATCACTCTGATATGAGTTGAAGCAGGAGTATTTGTAGTTGCAGGTAAAACATCTCCTAAGAAGTTCAAACTGCCACAATTGGCTGCTGATTATTGAGATCTAGAAGGCACCTTATAATTCGATTGAAATGAAAAGCATATAATTATTGTGGAAAGTATTGCGCTATGTTCCTATGAAATTAAGGTAAAAAGAAAGAGAAGTTGAACTTGAGGCCTACGGGTTTCTTGTATGACAATAAGCTTATTCACAATATGAAACATTTAGCCATCGAAAGTGGATGATGGAGTGAGGAGAGAAAAAGCTCCATCTGTTCTGGACGCCCAAGCGAAGCGTTCTTTTTAATGAATAAGTTAACTACTGAAATAGTTTTTTAAGTAGAACTAGGTTAATTTCATGACATTTTTGTTTTATACTCTAGTATACATGTGTGTTTAAATGATAAAAACAATCCTTTTAGGCAAGCCAAAGTTCATTTCTAAATAGTATAAAATAAATATTTAACACTTTTCCAAATCTTGTTATTTTTAGAGCGTAGGTTGGACAGGTCATATTACGTCTCTTGTTTTTTCTTACACTCAAATTATATATGTAAGTACTTCACAAAATCTTATGAAAAATTTTATTTAAAAAATCCTCAGCAGTCTTCATTACCACAATCCTTCCCAATTGCTTTACATAATTGAATTTTCCTAAACAATTGGAAATGGAAACAAAGAGCAGAGATAATTCAATAAGTTTCCGTAAAACTGTTATTTTTCAGAAACTAGCATTTGTGCAAGTGTGTGAAATTGCATTTAATATATATGTATGCAGTGTCGAAACTGTTACCCGAAACTAGAGATTTTCCCAATTATACCGAAATATTCTGAAAGTATTGATTTCCTTCAGCATCGATTTTTTTCCTCATTTTTGGTACTTATACAATAATTTTTAATTTCCAAACAAAAGTTATATATATGTACATTAGGGCGGGTCGATTTAAAAATCGCTCATTGCTCTGTGAAAATCGTATTCTAGGGATCAAAATAAGAAACTTTGCCGAAGGAACCATACCTCTAAAACGAATTCTGATGTCCCCCAATTTGGGTCGAACGAAAAATTCCACTTTGACCCATTTAGAGTGCTCCAATCGAGTCCAAATGTATGACCGACCCCCACTAACTTTGGACGGCCGATCCACCCATGCCAGTGGCACACCCCCTGGAACTCCCCTGGGGGGTTCCCCATACAATAATTTAAAAATATCACCATGTTTGGCCTTTACATGAGAAAAGAAACTAAAAAGTTCGACCCAAATTGGTGGACATCAGAATTCGTTTTAGAGGTATGGTTCCTTCGGCAAAGTTTCTTATGTTGATCCTTAGAATATGATTTTCACAGAGCAATGGACGATTTTTTTGCCTCCCCACAAAATACACTAAAAGTTCGACCCAAATTGGGGGACATCAGAATTCGTTTTAGAGAACCATACCTCTAAAACGAATTCTGATGTCCCCCAATTTGAGTCGAATTTTTAGTGTTTCTTATTTTGATCCCTAGAATATGATTTTCACAGAGCAATGGGCGATTTTCTTGCCTCCCCACAAATCGACCCGGCCTAATTTACATACATATACATTAAGCAGACTCCGAAAGAGATATATTTTTTATGAAGAGCGTTTTCACAGCAGAAATACACTTAGAGGTTTGTATTTGCCTACTGAGAGGCGACCGCTATTAGAAAAATATTTCCTTATCATTTTGTTGTTTCATGTGGGGAGATTCCAGCCTATGCACTTCCGAATGATAATCGGCTACGGCCCGTCAACTTTTGAAAAAATGTATGTTAAAGTTGTATATATGTAAGTATTTAATAATAGGTAGTAATACATCGCTCAACTCTCCTCTGTTCACTCTTAAAAAAAACTTAAAAGAAAATAATTCAACCCTTCTCCCTAAAAATAAAGTATACACAATGTACATCCCTTTTTACGTTTTCCACTCTACAATCTTTTAAAAATGAGTTTAATGAGCAAATGAAAATCCGAGTACACAGCATTACTATATAAAATCTTGTTTCACCTGCTTATAAAATTCTTCCAGTATAACAGAACATTTAATTTTTGTTGCACGGTGTTTACTTGCCGCTCCATATATAAACGCTTGTTAAAACCAAAACTCAAGTAGGTCGACATACGCTAATGGAGTGGTAACAAAAATAGTTGAGATGTAGGAAGGAAAATATTTCTCTAATCGCTGTCGCCTATTCACATTTGTGCCATAAAAATCTGCTAATAAAACCATTTGCATTTAAGAGGCGACATAAAAGTTATCCAATTATGGATAACTTTTTATGCATGCACTACAAATTAAAGGCAAACGCTCGGGTATTTCCATGCTCATTAGGCGCATTTATATGTACGTAGAATTTCCACATGTCAAAGCAGATTATTGCCCGCTCACGTGATTTATTGGAAATATTCACATACAATTAGATGGCCATACAAATATGCAAGCAAATACGCTTTTGTGTATGTATATATGTATGCATGTGTGTATGCACATATATATCTATGTTACCAGTGAGCCCATAAGCATGTTTTTATCGTGTGCATAGATTTTCTCTATTGACCAGCTGTACTTATATAAATACAAATATGCGGATTAAATTGGATTTGTTAGCGAATTTGTCAAATTTATTGCTACATCTGCATAATACTCGTAACTTACTATGCATTTGTGCACAAATATTTTGGTATTTTTCCCATTCCAGATGCGCAAAATTTACGACATGTGACGTTACTTTATTTATTGTTTGTTTATTTATCTTTTGTGCTCAGAAATGTTTGTATATTTTGAGGAAAAGTGGGCAAGCCATTTATATCGCTATCGTCTCGGCTTGTACGTCATATTTATCTATATGTAAGTATATATGAATCCATAGGTATCTATTTAAAGTGTACATTTTTCAGGCTACCCAGTCGAGTGATTCCACGTGAAGTGATTATTTTGGATATCGCCGCAAATTTTTCTGAAAATTTGTTTATTTGTAGGTTTGAGTAAACTGGAAATTTACTCAAAAACTTATTCCCTCAATGTTACTTCAAAACATTTTAATACCTTCCGATAAAGTATTCATTCGGATAAAATCCGATCAAATAAATTTTCGGAAAAACATATATTTAATCATACCATTTTTGTGAAAATTACAACAGCAAGCTTCTATGCCCTACGCCAGTATTGGAAATATTATAGTCTTACATGCATATAAAGAGGTTATTTGTAAGTGGTAGTTTCGATTGTCTTCGGAAAAAGAAAGTTCAGTTGTCTGAATTTGTTTTTTTTACCTTATTTCTTAATTCTAGTTGATTCATTTGTTTTGTACACACCATATCAATATGTAATGCTTTTCGTCTTAAATACAAGATTCGTAATTTTTGTAACTGTATGAAATTTCAGTGCCTGAGCATAAGCGTTTCCTGAAAATAGTTATATGAAGGTTTCAGTTTGGTTGGGGACCATTGTGAAAAAAATTGAGAATATGTGCTCAATAATAGGCCGTTATTCGGCTCTAAGCTATAATAATTTTACTGAATGGGGATGTGCGAACAAAAATACTGAGATTGTGTTGGTGATACACACAAAAATCAACACAATGCCACTTCGTTGCCGTCTGAACAACGTGTGATTGGACGAGTAAGTGAATACATGTGAAATGATCGTGCAGAATTCAGAAGCCGAACTTCTCTTCACAATTGTCTTTTTTAACATAGTTAAAGAGCAAACTTTGTAAATCTATCATCCGTGTGTGTGAAGAGTTACGTCACCTTTTCCAAATACCTACCGCTTTTCACCACAATACAGGTATTGTCGATTTGTGTAATTGTACAAATTTTGTTATCTTAGATTTTATGGTTCCGGAGAAAAGCCATTTCGAAATTTCAGTTTATTTGGAAGGTGCCATTCCCCCTTTTCGAATACACACCATTTTTCACCATGAAAACGATATGTTAAATTTATGCATTCTTCCAAATTTCAGTTTTCTAACTGAATTTCTTTTAGAAATGAACATATTGGTTTTCAAAGTTTAGTCTATACGTTAAGTGCCACGTGTCTTATATGTTGAGTATACAATTTCAATGAAACATGCACCGATTTGAAGAAAACAGCTTTCTTTAGAAAATGAAAATGTTAACCTCATGGTACACTCCAAAAATGGGTATAAATATTTTAGTGTGGTGTATTTACATAATGAATTTTCCAATTTAGCCTCGCGCCGATAGAGATCCCCATATATTTGGATTTTAATGTCTATGATCACGTCAGTAATATATTATATATTCCAATGTGCGTATTTTTAGTTTTTTTGTCGGAATAGACAACTTGGACTATCTTTTTGCTATTAATATCCATTCTTCATCTTATAAACCAATCAAGCAATTTATTGAGCGCTAATTGCTGTCTCTGAGTGGCGTGTCTTTCAGTACTGGCAGATACCAGTAGAACTGTAGTGCTGGACAAGGTTGCAAACATGCTGGTTCTTGTAGTCGGGAGCCGTTTACGCCCAAACGCCCGAAAACACCCGCCCGAATCCACACGCCCGAATGTATATTTCCCCGAATTGACAGTTTCCCGAATTTTTTTGCCCGAACGTCTTCGCCCGAACCCATTTGCCCGAATCCTTTTACCCGAAAAGAAAAAAAAATTTAAAATAATTAAGAATTAGTATACACTTGAAGTACATGCAAGAAAAGAACAAAAGAGTGCTATTCCTTTATTTATTCATAACAAATGTTGTCAAAATTCTTGTGTCAAATTCATCAGTCAGTCATTCGTTCTTAATTATTCATAAAAATGGAAGACACTGGACAAGACACTGAAACGAGCCTCACAGAGCTGAGTCTTGGACGCAAAGTTAGAGCGACACCACGTCAAACCTGGATATCACTCCAAAAACGATTACGCACAATAACGGAAGAATACCAAAGATATAAAGAAGAAAACAAAATTTTGGAATACTTAACTAATTTAGCATACAACATTCAAATATCCTAAATTCACACAATTCAATTTCTTTCACACCATGCCATATAATTAAAACTTGTTTACAAAATTTTGAATTTTAATTATTTATTAACATTTTTATATAAAATTTATTTTTATTTTTTCGGGCATTTTTCGGGCATTTTTCGGGAAAATTAATAAGATTCGGGTATTCGTATTCGGGCAAATTTATTCGGGTAAATTATTTTCGGGTGATTGGGTTTCGGGTGAATGTCCATTCGGGCATGTGTTTTCGGGATTTTGACCTGGAATCGTCGGGAGCCGGTATGTCTGCTTTATGTATGAGATATAGCATTGGGCCTAATACGCTTCCTTGAAGTATTCCCGCCTGCATTTGTTGTATCGGAACATGTTTCGTTGGACTTTATATAGAATCTGTCGCACTTAATACATCTTCTCACCAATTTGGTATACAAATTTTCAGTACGTACAGCAATCTAGTATACCAAACTTTATTTAGGGGCAGTGATGGAAAAATGTATTTTTGAAATAATGGAAAAAGGTTATAAAATAAAGCTCTAGTTCTGCAAATAAATGCATAAATAGGTAATTCCGAAAGATATTAAAAATTATTTTATTATTTCATACAAGTTTGTATTATTTAGTAGAAACCCCCGATGAGGACTTCATATAAATGATTGTGCAAGTGGGCCACTTTTTTTCATTGTGGGTTTGGGAGTAAAAAAATTACTAAATTTGATGAATTCGATACGTTTTATTATTAAGTTTCAGTGAATTTCGGAGCTTGTTTGGACTCTTATTTGTATTCTTATTTGGATTTTTCTAAGAGTCTTTTTAGAGTCATATTTGAAAATTTTTTAATGTTTTTTAATGAAGTTAAAATACGTTTTTTTACTTTTTAATTTTTTAATATTTTTGTTTTTAATATAACAAAGTAAAATAACTACTCATATATTATAAAAAAATACGTACAATTGGAA
The DNA here is from genome assembly GCF_027943255.1 of Anastrepha obliqua. Taxonomy (NCBI): domain Eukaryota; kingdom Metazoa; phylum Arthropoda; class Insecta; order Diptera; family Tephritidae; genus Anastrepha; species Anastrepha obliqua. The sequence goes on along the minus strand of NC_072892.1, from coordinate 95,772,050 downwards.
AAAGTAAATTATTGCTATGCAATAATATCACGAATTTTCGTATGCAAAATTGTTGAAAACTTTTTGTTAGGAAAACAGAAAGCACAAAAGCGCTCCATTGGCTCACGGATTGACTTTAAAGTATTCTTATAATGTTTACTTACCAAGACACTGCACCAAAATCTTTTTAAATGTTATTAGATAAATGCTCAAAAAATTCTCTAAAATTCTGCATAAGTGAGCTTTGACGCTCAACACGCCAAAGGCCTTCAGAAAAAGGTGCATTTTTTGAAGTTTAGGAAAAAATACTCACAAGACTCCTTTCGAAATCTCATTTCGAAATGGAATTATTCCCGCGTTTGAAAATAGGCTGAGAAAAGAAAGAGATAATTTAGTAGCCCTGGAACACAGCTGAATAAGCTGAGCAACAAAGCTGCAGAAGTTTGTATTCATTAAAATATGCTTTAAAATTTTAAAAGATAATGCTTAAAGATTGGTGTAAAACTGCATTAGTGATTGAGTTTAACAAGCATAAGCTCTGTCATCTGGCACAGAGAATAAATTTATGAGGAAGCACAAATTCCCTATTGCGGTTTAATGGTTAAAAAGTACAAAAAAGTGTATGCGAAATATTTTCGATCCGACTATTTCGACTAGCACTTATCACAGCAGGCATCTAATCAAAGTCATCACAAGCAAATTTGCATACCAAAATATTTTTTTGGAAGGCACCTACTTTAAAGGCCAATGTGAATGCTAAAGAAATATTTCGTGTTTTTTTGATCAAATCTGGTACTTCTTTGGCAGAATGAGTGCTCTTTAAGTAAATAAATAAACGTGTACAAAAATGTGAGAACTAAGTATTCGTATAGTCTCAACTGCCTATCAATCGCAGTCACTGTACGAAACAAATTATTATATGCCAGAAAAAAGAAAAACATTATGTGCCACATAAAATCAGCCAAATAGTAAAATTGACGGCAGTGGATACCTGCAGGATTATCAGAAGATGCAGTGACTAATAAAGAGAGCATAAAATAAGCAGACATACTGTTTATATGTAAACTTATGTTTTATTACAACTAAAGATGAGGGGCTTCAATAAAGATAATAATAATATGAACCCATCGCATATACTAGCGCTCAAATGACACGAGAAGTGCTGCCTGCAGTCCACGCAACGTAAGATTACTTTTTTGTTTTAGCGCCGTATCGTGAAAGGCGAGAATGGGTTAGGCATCGAGTTGTAAAACTGTTCAGACAAAGAAAGCATTTATTAGCTGACCTCATCAGCTTTCACTGGTGTAATGGTACATTATTATTTAGTTTTTACCAAATTTATGTATTTATTGTATAGATTAATAAATAAGAATTAGTAATATTTATCAACTACCCATTTATCTATAATACGATTGCATATGCTATTTAGTTTACATAGAAATGTGATGCTTTTTTTATGTTAGTGATATTAATAATTTTCCGTGTTTGTTCAAAAGGAAATATCACTTAGTTACCTTTTTTAATTTTCTTGTAATCGTTGAAGAAAAGCGCGGCTCCATGACGTCAGTCTTCATCAGAAAGTGTTGAAGTTATTTCTGGCAACACTATGCGTGTCATCTATTATTACTTATTATTCTGATTCTTCTTTTTTCTGTGACAATATTAATATCGTTTTTTGTAAAACTCTAAATAAAGATTGCTAAATAATAAAAAAAATAATAAATAAAGATTGCAAAATAAAGCGTATCTAGTATAGGAGTTTGTGCATCCATAATATTTTGAAGAAAACTCAAAGTTTGGTAAATCAAATCGACGCATACATATATAGCGATACATTTAGCGTGATGGCCTCAAGTTCTGCATCCAGCTCATCCCGGATCGAGTTGTTGTCGAAGGAGAATTTCGATACTTGGAGCATGCAAGTAGAAGCATTGCTGGTCAAGAATGATCTTTGGGAATATGTAAGTGGTCATGTAGCGATACCGTCAGAAACCGAGCCTGCTGCGAGAAGCACATGGTTGAAAAATGACCGTAAGGCTAAAGCTGATTTGATTTTGGCTATACATCCATCTGAATTGAAACAGGTACGTGGATGTGAGACATCACGAGAAGTATGGGTCAAATTGGAGTCGATTTACGCGTCAAAAGGTCCGGCGCGAAAGGCAACGTTACTGAAGCAGCTAATGCTACAGAAGTTGACGGAAGGCGAAGATGTGAAAGAGCATATTGCGAAATTCTTTGATGCCGTAGACAAGTTGGAGAGCATGAGCGTGCAGATAAATGGAGATCTTCTTTCAATTATGCTGCTATACAGCTTGCCGTCTACTTATGAGAATTTTCGTTGTGCAATCGAGTCACGTGATTCACTTCCAACCGCTGAAGTGCTTAAAGTAAAAATAATGGAAGAGAGCGAAGCACGTCAGCAGTCATCGAGCAGTACAGTAATAGGAATGACTGCTAAGTCACGTGAAAATACTCGTAAACATTTTTCTAAAAGTAATAAGGAAATAAGATGTTTCAAGTGTGGTGTACTAGGGCACAAGATCAGCGTATGTCCTTCAAAGAATGAAAGCGGTAGAAATTCCAAAAGTTTAGCATATAGTGTTGACGATACGTATGTTGCATGCCATTCTGGGACAACAGACGGGACATTTGGTGTGAGTACTAAACGATTAAAGCGCGGATGGGTGTTAGACAGTGGATGTACGGCGCACCTGTGTGGTGATGAATATAATTTTAAAACGATGGAAAATACGTCAAAAGCGAAGCTCAATTTGGCAAGTCAGGCTTGTGCAGATGTTAAAGGCAAAGGCGTGGTGAAGTTGTCAGTGTCAAGTGAAAATGGTCAGCGGCATATTGAGTTTCAAAACACGTTGTTTGTGCCCGAGTTGCGTACGAACTTAATTTCGGTGGCAAAAATTACCGATAAAGGACATTTTCCAAAGAAGGTGCTTATGTATGTAATGCAAGTGGCATTACAACTTTGATTGCAGATCGCAAGGGCGATTTATACTTTGTTCGTGAAAACAACGAGTGCGCTGCTGCTCAAACGAAGTGCTCCGAACTGTTGAAGTGGCACTGTCGTTTGGGTCATCTAAACGCGGCAGATTTATCAAGGTTAATGCATGATGGTGTCGTTCCTTTATCAGATTTTGGCGACGTTAAGCAATTGTCACAGTGCGAAGTATGTGTGGCCGGTAAAATGTCTGCACTTCCTTTTAATAAGGGCAGAGTACCTTGTTCAAAGCCTTTGAACATAGTGCATTTGGACGTTGTTGGACTGTTTAGGGAACAGTCATTTTCCAAAGCAAGATATTTCGTTACCTTCATAGATGACTGCACCAGGTGGTGCGAAATATACTTATTGCGTGAGAAGTCTGGTGTCTTTGAAGCTTTTAAGATGTATCAGCAATTCATGGAAAGGCAAACAGGATTAAAAATAAAGTGTTTGCAGTCCGATAATGGGCGTGAGTATGTAAATAATGATTTTGATAAGTATCTTTCAGATTTGGGCATTGCACGTCGACTGAGCATCCTTCGTACACCTGAGCAAAACGGTATTGCAGAGAAGATGAATAGGACATTGCTGGACATGACTAGATGTCTTTTGTTGCAATCCGGTCTGCGTAGAAGTTTTTGGTCAGAAGCTGTGGCAACTGCTTGCCATATAAGAAACAGATGTCCATCGAGAAGTTTACAAGGGAAGACGCCTTATGAGTGTTTGAACAAAGTGAAGCCCAATGTGAAGTACTTTAGGACATTTGGATCTAAGGTACTAGATAAAGTAGCTTCAAAAAGTAAACTTGCTCCCAGGTCATTTGAAGGCGTGTTTATGGGATATCCACGAGATAAGAAGGGTTATCGGGTATGGTTGTCAAAAGAGCATAAATGACAACAAGGTTTATAAATGAACAACAACCGGTTTATTCCCCCCCAACTCGCGATATTGATGAGCTGCTGTCGCTGCCAACATTTGCAGAAGAGAATAATAGCGCCGGTCCCAAAAGTGTGGAGTTCTCACCTCATCCAAATAACCAGAGTGTAAGGAGCAGTGAACCTGTTGCCAAGGTTCAAGAAGATGTAAAAGAAATGAAAAGAGCACCAGGAGCGCCAAAATTACTGATAAAGGACACAGAGTGACATTTTCCAAAGAAGGTGCTTATGTATGTAATGCAAGTGGCGTTACAACTTTGATTGCAGATCGCAAGGGCGATTTATACTTTGTTCGTGAAAACAGCGAGTGCGCTGCTGCTCAAACGAAGTGCTCCGAACTCTAAATAAAGATTGCTAAATAATTCGTGCATCTCATATCTCATTAGAAAGTTTAAAACTCCTTATCAAAATAAACAACGCGCCTACTACAGAAAATACAAAATTTTCACTGGCCTGCAACGTTTGTTATTTCCCATAAAAAATTCTGGTATTTCTGCCCTTTATTCAATTAATTAAAGTAATATGTTATACCAAGAGAATATTCACCGTGAATTTCCACAAGTCTTTTATCGAATTCCGACATTGTTTTTTCGGATATCCTCTATGTATCCTATAGTTATTTGAAATACCATTTTAATACCAAGAATTCCACAAAGTTAGCATAGATACTATGTATTTGCGAAATAGAGTGCGAACACAACCGGCTTGTTTAAGCAAATTTATTTGTGTGATACAGAATATTTAAATGCAATATAGGAATATTTAGAGAGAATATTTGAAAAGTATTGTAGTTAAGTACAATAGTTTTGTAGTTGAGTTGTAATATAGAGAAATAAGCGATTATGTTCTAACAATATCTCTCTCAACTCAAACACATTACAATCAAAAACAAAAATAATATAATAATATTGCAAGCTACAAATTCAGTTTAATTAATTTATAACAATTCATATGCTTAATTTTCAGCAAACATTTTGACAAAAAATCGGTCACATTATCGCCCGAAATAACATACTTAATATTTATATCATTCGATTCTTATTTTTCCTTTAAATAATGATATATAATATCAACATGTTTGTTTCTCTTCTTAGTGACTGGATTACGACGAGGAGTTCTGCTCCTGGTTATCTGTTGTTTTTTGCAGTACTCTCTTGAACTCAGCTCTTGCAACAGTTGACGATAGAAGATTATCTCCTTAGCTCCCTCGCACATCGCCACATATTCAGCTTCGGTTGAACTGAAGGACACGTTTTTTTTTAATTTTTTAGATTCCCTTATCGACCACAGGTGCATATGGTATGGTTTCAAGGTATTTAATGTTGCGTTTTTGAAAACAACCTTGAACAACCAGCCGAACTTTATATTTCCCAATGCTGGCGTCACGCTTCAACTTCATTGAAAAAATGCACTTCTTTCTAGTAAAATTTCTTTTGAACAGGTTGATAATTAGCTCTTAGGTATTGTTCTTCATTATTGTATTGTACTCAGCTTTCTTTGCTTTCCACCATTAAAATCATAAAATACGCAATTGAGTCATTCATACAATCATAGGCATAATATGGGTTCCAATTTGCAAGTGTTTTCAATTACACTAGTTTATAAAATTTCAGTTTCAACTTCTACAATTTTTCGTCGATTTAGACAAACTTAGGCTTAAAATTTAGGTGACAAAATTGTCTTTCAGAAAACATATAGAGCTCACATAGCTCAAGTCTTCAGAAGTGGGAATAAGAATGATGTCACAAACTATAGAACTATTACAAAATTGACAAGAATTTAAAATTTATTTTAGACTGTTGTTAAGGCAAAGCTCATAAGCCCGATGCTGTCTACACTGACTTTTCAAAGGCTTTTCTTAGGATCACTCATAAAATATTACCAAGCAAATTATTTATCATTTATAGCAATTTTTATAGCAAATTATTATCTTGTGTAGCGTTATATTTATCTGGTGGGAACTGCTCAGTTGCACTGGAAAACACAACTTGCCGCGCTTTCTAAGTATTATCTGGTGTTTCACAAGGTAGTAGTTTCGGCACACTTCTCTTTATAATCATTATTAATGATATAATTTACTCCGCCATATCGAATGTTTATTGCTGCAATCTGTTGTAGACAGAGTTTATTCTTGGGGAGAAAAAAATTGTTTATATTTGAATAGTGACAAATGCTTTCAAGTAGTTTTTTCAAGAAAAGTAAATATCATAGACCATACCTACCATATTTTGGGGTCCAGACTGAAAAATGTAGACCAAATTAAACATCTAGGGGTATACTTCGACGTTAAATTCATATTCTTGGTTTTTTGAGAATATTGTCTGTCAACATAAAGGGTGATTTTTTACCTATTATCTTTGTAAACAGTTGGTTTAAACAGCTGACGCACGTTTCGTGTTTTGTTTCACTGTGAAACATCTTCCGTTTGGTCTATAATTTAACCATGAATTGTCTTATAAACGAACAATGCTTGCAAATCATTGAATTTTATTATAAAAATGCGTGCTCTGTTAAGAAAATTTATCACGCGCTTCTTCCATTATAAGGTCAGTTTAATCGACCCACGATTTTTGGATCAATGAGTACCTAAATAAGCAGAATTTTCGATTTTGGAGTGAAGATCAGCCAGAAGAATTGCAAGAGCTACCAATGTATCCATAAAAGGTCACAGTTTGGTGCGGTTTATGGGCTGGAGGTATCATTGGACCATACTTCTTCAAAGATGCTGCGAATCTTAACGTAACTATGAATGGTGAGCGCTACCGTGAAATGATATCCAACTTTTTTGTGCTCAAAATGCAAGAGCTTGACTTGCATGACATGTGGTTTCAGCAAGACGGTGCCACATGCCACACAGCACGCGTAATAAAGGACTTGTTGAGAGGCGAGTTCGGTGAACATTTTATTTCACATTCGGGACCTGTCAATTGGTCACCCAGATGTGGCGATATCCTTTATCGTGCGATATAACACCTTTAGATTATTTTTTGTGGGGCTATGTTAAAGCTCATGTCTATTCAGACAAGCCTGCTTCAATTAACGCATTGGAAGACAACATTAAGGCATTTATATGTGAGATACCGGCCGAAACATTGGAAAGAGTATGTCAAAATTGGACTAAGCGGATGGACTATTTGAAGCGCAGTCGCTGTCAACATTTGCATGAAATAATCTTCAAACATTATGGTAAATTATATGAACTGTACTGTCGATTTAAATAAAAATTTCATGCATTTTTCTGAATTTTACGTGTGTTTTTTGGAAAAACTTTCATATAGCTCTTAAAAAATCACACTTTATAAGTCAACCTACGCCATTTTGATATATTTCATGTGCAATTAAGCAAATTCAACTATGTTATGAATGCACACAATCCATGATGTCGATGATACCCACTTGATATTTACTGGGGCGGCATTCAAAAGCCTAGCCCTAAATGGATACAAGCTCATGGATTCTACTTATAACTGCTCAGTTAGTAATAATTTAATTGGAATCTCTAGTTAAATAAATCAGGGAATAAATAAATAAAGGAATCTAAAAAAAGTAGAAAAGAGTTGTAGCGCCTAGCTGCCAGGCCCTCGTTTTCGTATTAGTTTTAGTGTTATATATTATTTGTACTAAATAAATAAACAAATAAATAAAAGTAAAAAATACCGGAAAAATTAAAAGCTCACTTTTGTCGGTCAGTGTTAATTATCCCGTGGACGTCAATATGCATGGCTGCTTCCAATTTGCAGCTGGGCTGTTTAGAGTGTATTTATATTTGATTTGTTTACATTAAATGTATAAATTTAGTACTTCTACATTGCCTAAACAAAATGGTGCGTAATTTTTAAACTAAAGAATCTTTTAGTTTTGAAAATATTGTTGAAAATAATTATTTATTTTCTTTAGGGGAAATAAAGTTAGTTTTCGCTTATTCTAAATATCTCAAAATAAATATAGCTTAATGGGTTTGAGTTACGCTATGGCTATTACAATATATAAAGAGGGATATTGTTTAAGGTAGGTGAACGTTATAGTTAAAATACTATTACTTTTATTTTAAAAAATTTATTAAAAATTTATAACGATTTTTCACTTAATTTTTAGTGTACTTCGTGCACGTTTTTGAATTTTCTCTACTTATATATATGTATGTATATCACGACGACGTGGCTTAAAAATTGAATTTCAGATTTCATAAAAAAAAAATGGTGGACACTTAAATAGTGCTTAATGTACTAAATTATTCGTTGATGAGGGTAGAGCTAAAGCATTGTAAGATAAATTCAACATGAAATTACAAAAGAATGGAAAATATTTATTAAAAAAAAGTAATGGTTAGGAAAAAGTTCAATGTGGTGTTTTTAATTTTTTTTCAAATGCTTTGGTTTCTAAAAGTACATTATCCACCTTCACAATTTTACCAAATTTCAAAAAAATCTGAATAGCCCATGTAGATAGTGATATTGTGGACGAATATTTTTTATTTATAGCCGAATAGTCGAATTACAGACGCTAAATGGAAAACTGCTTTACGAATGGGTGAACCTATGGTTTCATATTGCCTCCAAACGAATGGGTTTTAACTTAAAAGGGGCACTTATGATTTCAAGAAACACTTCCTGAAATTTTTAAGTCTTTGGAGAATGCACGAAGGTTTGTCAAGTAGGAAGGTGTATATTTTTACCAAGGATATTTACACGATAGAACAGAGCACTAAAATTACTGAGACTTATTATAAAAATGGTTAGGAACAACATTTCGCAAAATTTGTAACTTTTTTGGTGGAAATAATCGCCCGATCGATTCGACAATTCAAAGGGTGGTGAACAAATTTCAAGAAACTGGTTCTGGCAACAATAAAAAAAAACTTCTAGACCAAAAAGTAGACTTTCTGTGGAAAATAATGCTGCTTTAGCGAAAAGTGTTACTGAACAACCTTCAATCGATATTTCAACGTTTTCAACAATGCGGCATTTATGAACCGACTGTTTGGCAGATTTTGCCCATAGACGTGCTCATGGTGGGCATTTAAATGATGAAATTCTTTCGTAAGAGCTGTATCTAGAATAAAATTAGTGAATCCTGAAAGAAACCAAATTGTTACAATTTTTATTTTAGGCGCGTATTTGGAAAGACCCTTTATAGTTAAAATGGGTTATGATTTCATTCTTGTTACTGGAGAAAAATGTAAAAACTAGGAAAAACTGATAGTTTTATAATGGCATCCATTGTGGTGATATTAATATAATAGATTGAAAGAATCGTTTGATTTATATAAAGCGACTTTATTTTAAAAAATGTATCAAATTTCTGACCAAGAAGGAAAATTATTGAAGTGAAAACTTCTTTAGAATCGTTGGAAGTGATTTGAGACTCGATGAAACGAAAAAGCGACACTCTTGGCTACGAAGCGTAATATGTTGATATACGTATATGTGTGTGGCTGCGTACTGCTGAGCCACGCTAGTATAGTGAGTATTGTAGTATGTATATTCCACTGCCTATTACTTGCTTTGGTGTTTAGTTCAAGCGTCATACGTATGTGTGTTTGTATGTATGTTAGTACGTATGTGTGCGCGCCTGCGTATTACGGAGCCACGGCGAGCGAGAAGGCATTATGTATACCTATACTACACTACCTAATACTTGCTTAGACCAAGCGTCCTACGAATGTTTGTGTGTATGTTAGTACGTCTGTGTAATATACGCGTTGCGACGCTCATAATAGCAACTGCGTGTGCTGTATTGCGTCCGTATTTTTATATTCATAAATATTTTAATTTTTAAATATTTACCGCAATTATGCGGTGGAAAATAAATCAAAACTAGCATTACAAATTGGACGAGAAAGACGGATAAACTTCCAGCAAAGCGTGTAATCTATGTATATCTTGGCAACTCATCAATATTCCTCATACCACTATTGCAAAATTTATTCTACTGCAAAGTGCTTCTTTATTAATCAGCCTATAAGAAGATAGATAATTTTTATATACATACATTACATAAATTACATATTTGACACTTAAAAAGCCAGAAGGTTGTAGTATATAAGTCGACAAGCAGTGCAGCGCTTAGGGGTCAAATAAAGATTTTCATCACTTAAATTATGTATTAAAAAAGTTAGTCAAAAAAATTAATTTTGCGTCATTTTTGTATATAGCAGAGCATCTTCACTAAATATCTGATTTCATCAAAATTGAAGCGATGAAGTTTTTATGTGAGTACGATTGATGAGTACACCTTTCTTACATATCCAATACACTCGGTCCAATACATATTGGTCATATCTTGGCCGTTTTGCTGCTTTAACTTTTAAACTTTTTTTCAAAAACAACTTAGTATCAAAATAAATGCACAATTTTGTAAAGTTTCAACAATTTTGAGCATTGGCGCTACTAAATTCACTGATGCCTCCACTGCTAAAAATATAAACGATTTAGTTGTTAAAATTTTCAGTGGGAGTTTCTGAAAGCTTGGAAGTTTTGTTTATCATAATTGCTGTTCGTTGCTTGCTTCTCTAAATATATAAGTGAAGCTTTAGGAATCATTCTGAATTGTGGTTTTATAAATATTCTGGCGAAATGTTATAAATGCCATGAGGGCGCTGCCACTTAATGCTTTCACTTCTAAAACATAGTTCGTATACAAATAAATATTTTTAGGAAATTTGTAATAGTCAGCAATTGAATTTCAATTCAATTATATTGAAATTGAGCAAATTCAAAGAATTCTATTTTGATAAATTTTCACTTTGTAACTAAAATTTGCACTGTACAAAAGCACTGCTAACGGCTGCAGGCGCCACAAAGAAATGGAACAAAAAAATAAAAGGTAGCAAATAAATGAGTTTGCCTCCATTTACTGTCAATTAAAATTGTCCTTTCTTACATGCAAATATATGAATGTATGTCGATAGTGCCACAGTGTGATAGTGTCTTAGCGGTTCGAGAATTAGATCCACTGTAACTGCTTTGAAAATTAACTCATTTAGAGTCATTACTCTTATTTTGCAGAACCATTGAGTTTTCCTAAGAAATTTACTTCAGCCAAAGCAATCATAAATTATTGAAGAAAGAAATTATTTCTCTTCCATATGATTTATTATGTCGGCATGGGTGGTTGCTAGTTTTAAAATTTGGCTAATTAACGTTAGAAGTGAAAAAAATGTTTAGACAGCAATAAATTTCTTTTGCGTCATTTATAAAGTAAAAATACGTATATTCACTGAACCGATTCTGCGAATACATATTGCCTATTGATTAATGGCTTTTAGTGGAAATTACTTATGGTTCATTGCTTTTGTTAATTTGAAGCAAGTATGTATGTAATGAAAAATATACTCACATATATATATTCGTACATATGTATATAATACGAAGTGTAAATATAATTAAGTGTGACAAAGGATATAACCGCTGTCAACCGATATCTCATTAACTCTTCGCTTTACAAACTCATTACTAACAAAGCATCGCGACGAATGTGAAATTATATTTTCAAGTGTGGACATCTGCAATGCACTCATATGGAATTGCAAACTTATGGGTGGGCAGAGTTAGTGATGGGAAGTGTGACGTAGTATTTGTTTGTGTTTATCACTCATTAAGAAAATGCCATTAATACTTACATGTGGGAATTAAGTGCCAGCACATGTCTACCGTTGAGTTGAGGGTTTTAACAGCCTAGCTGGGTGTTTAGTTGCCGAAATTTCAAGTGAGTACGATTAAAATATAAAGAATTAAATAAAGTAAAAATAAAAACAAAATGGAAAACTAAAAAAAAAAATTTAAAATTAACACAAAAATAAAGAAAAATTATAAATGTCTATAATTCACACTTACACCCTCTTTGGGTGCTTGGCCGAACTCCACTTCAAATTTGAGGCGTGCGTCTTATTGTTATTCCACAAATCGAGGGATCTACAGTTTTAAGCCGACTCCAATTGGCAGATATTTTTTATGAGGAGCTTTTTCATGGCAGAAATATACTCGGAGGTTTGCCATTGCCTGCTGAGGGGCGACCGCTATTAGAAAAAACGTTATCTTCATCTTGTTGTTTCACGGAGATTAATAAAATTACCTGAATATAAAATAACATTAAAAAAAAATAAATAAAAAACAATAAAATTAAAAATAACGACTAAATTTATTTGAATAAAATAGAATAAGATAAAAAATATTAAAAATACAAAGAAAAAGAATATATAATTAAGTTAAAATAAAATTACCTAAAACTAAAATAAAATAATTGAAAAATTTAAAACATAAAAAGTGAGATAAAAAACTAAACCAAAAAATTAGAAAATAAAGTTCGATATACGAAAGAAAAAAAAATAATAAAATAAAATTAAAATAAAATAAAATTAAATTAAATAACATGAATGTAAAATTAAATAAAAATGAATGAAAAATTTAAAATAAATGATAATTACTTCAATGAGAGTAAAGTTAAATAAATAATAGTACGAAAATATAAAAAATATGACAAAAAGTTAAAAATGTATGAATTCAAGAAAAAAAGAATATTAAATAAAATAAAATACAAAATGATATGAAAATAAAAATAAATGAAAAACTTTAAAATAAATGAATATTAGTTCAATTTAATTCAAATAAAATTAAATGAAGTAAGATAAAATAAGATAAAATGAAACTAAAAATTTAAAATAAAGTAAAAAAAAATTAAAAAATTACAAAAAAATGCAATACAAAAAAAAATATTTAACTGGATTAAATTAAAATAAAATAAAATCGTATAAGTAAAAGTAAAATAAAATGGAGTAAGATAAAATAAAATTAAATGAAGGTAAATAAAATCAAGTCAGAAAAAAATTATGAAAATTAAAAAAAAAATTTAAATAAAAAAAATTTAATTGGATTAAATTGAAATAAGGTAAACTCGTATAAATTAAAATGGAATGGGATGAAAGTATTATAAAATAGAATAAAGTAAAGTAAAATCAAATAAAGTAAATTAATATAAAGCTCAAAATTATTAAATTGAATTAAACTAAAATAAAACTAAATAATATAAAATGAAGTAAAATAAAAAAAATATAGTAAAATTGAAATGAAAAAGGAAAAGACTAAAATTAAAATTAAATGAATGAAAAAAATACCAAAAATTTAAAACATTTAAAGAATGAAAGTAAAGTAAAATAAAATCGCACATATAAAAAAAAAATAAAAAGTAAAACGAAACATTTGTAAAAAATAAGGGGCTGTTACAATCACTTTTAAGCACTTGGGATTCCAAACCAGAAGAGAATGTGGCAAAAAAAAACGAAAGCCTACAATAAATGACTTTCCAAAACAATACAAATTTTAAGAATTCCTGCAGCCAAAGTTACTAATATAATTCTAAATCACAGCTCTTTGAACTACCTCTTTCCAATGCTAACAACTAATATTTTTAACATGGTGATGTTTCCTTGAATAACGTTTCCTCAGCATTGGCATTGCACCAGCTAATGAACTAGTTCATAAAAGACCAAACCAGCAGGCGATTGATTCCATCAACATTTATATTTGTCTAATCTTCATTGCGATTATTTCTAACGTTGGGGGAGTTCTTATTTATAGAATGAAAAATATATTTGCGACTGGTACAATTCTCGTCACTGAATAGCATGACTTTTTGTAACTCGTCCAAAATTGTGTATATACATACATATTCTATATTGTTCCAGCGGAAATTGTAGTCTGCTCTTTGTTTCAGAACCAACAGCGTGCATTTTCTGTCAAAAAAGTATCGCAATTTCGTCAATCAAACAGATTTACTATTTTCTTTACATAATGATCATATCGATTTCGCTGTAGGTCATTCCGGAAATAATACAACTATGCCAACAAGTAATAAAAAAAATCGGTACACTTTAAAATTCATGTTCCGGAATCGACTTTAGTTTTCTCTGCGAATTCTCTTTCATATTTTCTGTCAACTCAAAGCCCTAAAGTAGCATTTTGAGAGAAATAAAAAAGTCACTCGGAGTAATCTCAGGCGAGAAGGTGATTATAATTAAAAACATCGAAAAATCTGATCTCTTTCGATGATTTCGCTTGCTCAAATGCCTCATAACAGCCACCTTAGGGTCGTGTGACCCTTTTTCCCTGTAAACGTCATTTTAAATCGACCAAGTACCGGTACTTTCTTAATAGAATATACTTACGTTTAAGTAAGAAAATAGGATACAAAATACAATTCATATATGTACATCAGTATGCATGTATGTTTCAATGAAAGCTTTAGAATATAATGAAATAATAGAATAGGAATATATTGGTCGAAAAGAAGCTTAGCTAAATAACAAACACAGGATGTCTGCGTCAAATATATGTATGCATGTACATTAGGGTGGTCCAAGATCCTATGGTAAAAACTCAAGTTGGATGTAAAAGCCAAGGGACCCCCCAATTCTTTTCTATTTGATATAAGAAGTAAAGAGCTAAATTTTCAAGGTCATAAGCCACTTGGAAGGCAGTGCTCAACGCTGTTTAAAAAATGAAAATGGGAGTTTTTTTACAATTTTTGAAAAAAAACGACAAGACATGTTAGAATACAAAAACTTAAATTTATTTGGTTATTTTACATTATAAATCATGTTAAAAATATGTACATTTTATGGTGAAGACCATAATAAAAATGCAAGTTTTTACATTTTTTCTTTAAAAGTGGATGGTTTCTGTAGGCTTTCTAGAACGACCTTCTTCGTTGGTTCAGTCGGAAATTGTTTCCGATTAGCCTCTACAATCTGCAGCAACAGCTGTTTTTCCTCCTCATCATTTGTTATGAGTTTGTTAAAATCTTGAAATAGTTTAACACCTCTTTCTGCGATGTCATTGACCACTTTGATTTTATTTACAGTATTTTTTGCCTCTTTGAATTCTGGCGTCTGTTCCCATTCACTTGGGTGCTTGTTCAAAAAGCTTTGCTTAATGTTTAGCTTAGTAAACAACATCATTGTTCTACTATTAGCGAAATCTGCCAATTCACATTCATCACTTAATAAATTGGCATTTCCTCTAATCATCCTGGGCGGTGCACGATGCTCACTTTGTTTTCAAGGCTCACTTTCGTGGAAAAAAGTGATAATCCGACCAGTTCGTCGGATAGATACCACAAATGTTGCTGGAACGCTTTTTTGATGGTTTTAGCTATCTCTCCATCAATCGCGCTGTATTTCCTAGCCTCTTTCCAAAACATTAGGTCGTTGAAAGCTGCATTG
This sequence comes from Anastrepha obliqua, assembly GCF_027943255.1. NCBI lineage: Eukaryota > Metazoa > Arthropoda > Insecta > Diptera > Tephritidae > Anastrepha > Anastrepha obliqua. The sequence continues at coordinate 95,756,920 of NC_072892.1, read as the reverse complement.
GCGCTGATTGGAGCCTCAACCCAGTTTTTCACGTACAAAAGTGCTCCGAAACGGACAAATCTGTCCAAGTTTTCTTTCTCCTTGTTTGTGAGATGGTAAACTCCCTGACCTTGGAAAAGGTACAATTTATATGCATAAATAAGCTTAGCCATCCACCGAGCGTGGTGTATAGGCCCAGGTGCTCTCCAGTGAATTTTTTCCAACACCAACAGTGTCAGTTCAATAAGTTCGAGGTAGTCATCTCGAGGCTGGTCTTTCTTACTAAGATGATGTATCAGGAATTCGATGGCACTGTTTTTTAACTCAGCTTCTCCAGGGAAAAAATTTAATGGTGTGTAATCTGATCGATCAACTGCATTCCATGATTCCTTTAACCTTTTAAATATGGGAATTTCAGGAGAGCTTGAAGGTCCCAAACATAATGCAAGTACTTTGCTCAAAATGATTTCCATTATGTGATGGCGACACGGCAACCATAGAAGTTCTTTGTTCAGCGTATTTTCAATGAAAGAGCATGCACCACTCTTGACACCAGTGTTGACGGCTGTTGTGTCAAATCCCATACCAATGATTTTATCATCAAGATTCCATGTTTTAAGAGTTTTAAGTACTGCATCTCCAGTTTTCGAACCTGTTGCACTAGCCAATTTTGGCACCCCCAGTAGTTTCTCATTTCCACCAGCATAGGAAACTAGCACTGGTAGTCTATCTACTTTTTGTGAACCTAAAATGTCGGGCAAGATTTTGCTGTCCCAATGAACAACAACTGGTTCTTTGATGTCTAAGTTTGATTTCATCTCTGTTGAAAAATTCTGCCTTGCTGCTTCTCGTTTTCTTTTTATAGAACTTCTTGAAAGCGGCAATGCCGCAGGATCATGGCCAAGTGCGGCGGCAATAGGAATGATAAGCCTTACACCTTCACGATCGGAAACTTTATTCCTGTCTAAAGCCCCTACCACATTCATGTCAAAAAGGCTCTTCTTAGCCTTTCGTTCAGAAACATCTTCGCTCTTGCCACCTAAATCTTTTTCTAAATCTTTTTTGGACGAAGGTTGATATAATTCATCATCAGAACCACTTTCAGAAATGCTTTTGGCACTTGAACTATCATTAAAGTCATCATCGGGTGGATTAATAGAAGAAGACGTGGATTTTGCAGCAGAAACAGACTTTTCTCTTCTCTTCTTTTTCAAATCTTTCTAGTGCTCTTTCTTGTTTTGTAGTATACTCTTTGTCTTGAGATGAAATGATCATTTTTCTCTCAGTTCTTTGGTCAATTAAAAAATCTTTGTCTTGTTGTATTTTCATGAGAATTAGAGCATCTGAATGGGCAATGTCAAAAAGCTTTTCAATTTTGTCTACAAATGATTGCTCGTTTGTTCTTTGTTTTTCTGTTTTTCTGCCTTTATTTTTCTTTAAAAGTAGCCACTGTGAATGCACACTTTCAAGTTTTTCAATCGAATCCTTGGTATATTTAGTCGGGATTAGGGCTTTGCTCCAAACTTCATTCAATTCTTCAATTGTGCTATGACTAGCGTTCCTGACAGATTTTTTTTCACTTAAAAAAAAGTGAAATCTTAACAAAACTTCTTTTGTTGTAGGAAGTTGGTTCTTCTTTGTTAAAGGTTCTAAGTCCTTAACACCAATTAAGTAAACACTGTCCGCCTGACGCGTCTTAAGAGCAGTCATTTTGATTGAAATATAGTTCAAACCTGAAACAAAAAAAGGCGTTAATTACCCGAAAGTATGAGTTTTTTATAGAAATTTATGAAAACTAAACGTTGTTGAGCACTGCCTTCTATATGTTCTAGGGTGCTAAGATTTTGCATAGATTATTATTTTATTAGATGTAACAAAATGAGAGGGTCCCTAGGTCTCTAAAAAAAACTTGAGTTTTTTGGACCACCCTAATGTACATATGTGTAACTGTGTTTATATTGTAGCAGACGGTCGAACGAGCGGAAAATAAATATCTCAAATATAGAAAGAAGGTTTTTCCGATTTCAGTAATTTAAAAAATATTAGTGTGTGTATTAAAGTTTGATAGAGTTATTTTATAGACATATGTACACATACGAATGTGTTTGGCCGAGCTTCTCCTCCTATTTTTACTATGCTTGTTGTTTTTCTACAAATGGAGGGAGGCATACCTATGCAGCTTAATAGATTATTTTCTTCGTACTGTACGCTTTGGGTACATCGTGCGCTATCTTAAACTTGTCAATAGTTTCATGGTATAACTTCAACACGCTCAGTAGATGAAACAATTTTTTTGTCTATTCAGACAACGAGTTTCCAAAAAAACAAGTAGATTAATAAGCAGGCCTTCTTGATACAATGGAAACGAATGCTTTTGTATGGCTTTTTATTTGTTCTCTTCTAAGATATTCGGTTTATTATTCTTTTCAAATTTTTTCTTTATATGAGAAAGATCTTACTTCGAAATCCCCTTATAAGTAGTTATATTACTATTGAACCGATATATTCGGTGGCAATACGAGCTATTTGTATTTGGTTTGATTGTTTCTTAATTTTTTAATGAAAATAAAAATACAAAGTTGTTACTGACTAAAACAATAAACTAGATTGAACCATTTTGGGGATTTACTAAAATAATATTAATTTAATAGATTAAAAAACATATATTTAGACAAAGAAAAATCAAGCATAATGTAATACAAAACCCGTTTCGTTGTCGAAGTTATCGCACTACTGGGAAATTCCTTGCAAAATTTGTATTGGAACAAGAAACTGAATAATTCGTAGAAGTGACGGGTAGTCAAGACTGTAACCTATGACCTCAAACAAAAAAGGCAGAGGGAGGGACTTCAGGTTAACTATAAGGAGACTGGATTTAAAGGGATAGATATGGAATTTTTACGAAAGGTCTCTTGAATACGCTCAAATCTATCAATGGAAAACTTATAATAAGGTCTCCAATTAAGTGTTGCGTCTCCAAGCTTGGTACTAACGAAATACATGTATAGTAATTTCAAAGTATAAGGTTCTTGCTTTTGCATTACGATACGAAATAAAATTTAGTTCAATAATGAATACTAAATAATTAAGTGCTACCTGTCCGCACATAAAAATAATTTTTTTATGGTGTTTTTGCAGGCATAAGTATATATGTACAAGTGGGCGTGTGGTGATACCTTTGGCAGTGGTCGATAGTGAAGAATTGTTTAGTACGTAGGTGTAGCTGTGAGGATTCAAGTCTTGCATACTGCTATACCAGTATATGGGTACTCATGAGAGTTTCCTCTCAACGGTTGTCCCTCCAGAAAAAAAAAACAAGGGGCGGAGAATTAAACATGTTTTTGTTTAATAAATTTTTACTAAATTAAAAACAAAAAACCGATTTTGAGCGATGGAAATATTTATTTTGGCCTATACGTACTTCATTGTTTGTCTGTTGGTAAATGTAATAAAAATTACCTTTTTTATAAAAATCAGTGCTTTTTTTATTACTTGACCTCTTTAAGATCTTCGGCTCGGCTTCCATTCCGCCTTGGCTAACATTGGCTGAAGTTCGATTCATCCTAAAACGTCGATGTTTGTTCGTTCTTTAAATATATCCCTTGATTAATTTTAGGCTCCTTATCCTGTATATAGGCTTATGTGACTGTTAGAACAATTTTGTAACGGCCTAGTGTAATAGTGCGTGCAGGTATAAAAATTAATATGCACACCACAAATGGGAGGAGACCTCAGCCTAAACTTATGCGTCACACCATTACCACCACATTATACAGCGTTAATGTGGACCTAATGGGACACTTCGACATTTACGAGGGTAAGCAATCTTAATGTAAATAGATACCTGTGTGCTAAATGTATGTGTATACAGTGGTGAGCATATTTATGTGCATGCTGTTTTTTTAATATTTACCGTGTTATTCGGGTTGGAATTTGTTGTTGCTTTTTCAATATTTTTAATTTTTAACTAAAATCATATAAATAAAACTTTCAAACTGTATACAAAATTTAGAAGAATTATAAAAACTGCATCTAAACTTTGAAAAATTTTAAAATTTTGCATCTAAATTTTGAACTTTTTAATTTGAATCTTTGGTATGTAGTAATGTGATTAGGAAGTTATGGAAAAAATTTAACTTTTAAACAGCTAAAAAATCGCTTTGCCTTTTAAAAAAATTTTTCTTGACGGCTTTATACCCCTTATTTCATATACAAATTTTAGAGAAATAAGATCAAGTTTTAAGCGACTAATAATCGGTTGAATTTTTTAAATTTATTTTGCGGATCGCTTTATGAGAGTTTTAAACCACTAAAAATCGCTTGGATTTTTAATAATTTTTTTTCTGACGGCTTAATGGAATTTGGTCCATATAAAAATAAAATCCTTGTGGTAGAAATGCGTTGATTGTTAACAAAAAAAAAATGTAAATTGCTTTACAAAAATTCCGTAAGTACCCTCACCTAACAGAAAAAAAATGAAACTAGCCGCTTAAAGCAAAGACCTTATTATACCAAAAACCAATAGGCTATAAAACTGCATGCTCAAAATTATGGTAAAAATTTCTAAAATTTTTCCAAATTTTGTGCTTTAAAGTTTGTTTTTATGGCTTTGGTTAAAGAATGAATAATATTTAAAAATATAACAAGGAAATTTAAACTTGAAAAGCATTGAAATTATTTAAAAAAAAAATCATAAGGCACTTGGTTAGACTCGCCACTGTATGTGTACATATGTGCTTAACCAGCTCGCATTTGTGTCGTCAACGTTTTCGCTTGGTGAGCTAACTTATGCAGCATAAAGAGGGATGCTATTCATACTCTATTGTAATACAATGACGTCCAACTGAGCTTGAAAAGGGATTTAATTGCCACATTAATAATATGTTAGTTGCCACTGTTATTGTTGTTGTAGATAATATTAATGTAGTTGTAGCTATTATACGAGTAATACCCACACTGTTACATAACTAAGTTAGAGAAATGGGGAAACTGAAACTTAATAAGACGCCTTGATCGTTTGCGACAACAACAGCAGGAACAACGAAGGTCACTACAAAGTGAAGGAGTATGGGACTTATTGTTGTTTGTAGTATTAATACTTCAACTTTTGTCCAGTGACCAGGCGTCAATATGTACTTGCTAATATATATTTGTGCACATATTGCTATTTTCGGAATAATAATGGACTTTGTTGTTTCTGCGGTTGATGGTTGATTTGCTTCACGAGTCCATTGTCATCCTTGAAGAATTTATCGCTTATTGCTTCTAGTAGTTAGTTGCGTTTTATCAAATGTCAAAGCGTTTGACACATCACTCAATGACTGATGTCATTTCCAGGCAAAGGGGGAAAAGGCTGTGCTCCTTTGCGGTTCTTGGCCAAAACATGAAGTGAACAGGAATGCTTTGGCTTCCGACGGAAGTGAATGTGAATTGAATTAGCGGATGCTTCTACGCCTTAGTTTACAAGAGGGTGTGCAAATAAACTTATCTAATATATTGCATTTAGTTACGTGCGCACAAGTATTCGTACTCAAGTGACATTTATTATGAGCGAGCAAAACTACTCGGCGCGTGTTTCGGCTTGTTTGTGACGCGTGTGTGTGTTTTTTTTTTGGGTTTGTTAGAAACGGGCAAACCGTAAAATGACGTAAAATGAAGCCTTTGCATATATATAATATGGGTGTTTGTTTGAGAGAGCATTCAAGTATTCATTTTCATTTCCAATATGCCGTGGGTACGTGTGGGTTAATGCCTTATTTGTTCCATACATTTTGCTAAAGTATTTAAGATCCTTCTTCCGGTAACAGAATATGACAATGGGATGCTAAAAGTCAAATTAAATGCAGAAAAAACTGCATGCACTATTTAGAAACACGCAATTTAAAATTATGTTTTTCTATAAGTTTAGTACCTTCTCTAAAAAAACATTTATTTTGCATGAGGAAAAAAAAGATATCTAATCCTATTGTGAGAAAACCGTTAAGTGAGTGGCGTACTTAATTTCTTAATGCGGCAAGTGCCGCATCCGAATGGGTTGGTGTGTGAAATATCAAATGATAGAAAAGTTTTTTCCAATAGCGGGCGCCTCTCGGGAGGCAGTGACAAACCTTCAAGTGTATTTCTGCCATGAAAAAGATCTTAATAAAAAATCCATCTGCCTTTTGGAGCCGGTTTAAAATAGCAGGAGAAGTTCGGCCAAACGCCCGATTAGGGTGTAAGCGCCATATATTGGTTATGGGAATAAGTTTCCACCCTCGTAAAAGAGGTGTTGCTGCTGATACTACTTTTGTGTTGCTCTAGTAATATACTGGTGATTTGAAGGTGCATATGTGAGGTTTCGATCGCACTAGTTGACATTCGTTTGAACCGTAAAAATCTCTTTTTATCTGACGACAAAAAAAAAAACAACTTTTGCGAGATGTAATGCTTCAGTATTATCTTTTAAAGAAAAGTGCAGCTGAAACGTGTATTATATTGATCAATATTTACGGAAATCACACTCCATTAAATACAACTTGTACAGAGTGTCGAACCCTTGGTGATATGTAACAGGTAACTGGGTGCCACATCAATTGAAGGAGAGGGATATCGCGAGACATTTGGTGACGCGTAAAATGCTTCTTGAACGGTAGAAAAGAAAAGGTTTTCTGCATCGCATCGTCACTGGCGATGAAAAATGGATCTATTATGATAACTCTAAGCGTCGAACCAGGTCCATCGACAGCGAAAAAAAGTATTCATGATTCAAAGGTTATGTTGAGCATCTGGTGGGATCAGAGGGGTGCCCTCTATTATGCACTCCTTAAACTATCTGAAACCATCACTGGAGATCGTTATCGACTACAGATTAGATCAAGCTCTCAAAGGCAAGCGGGTGAAATGGGACGGTAGATATGAAAAACTGATTTAGCTGCCTAGTTTGATGTTATGATATTCGAACAGTCTGCCAGTTGGTATATTATATTGCAGACCTTCAACTTCGAACTTAACTTCTTTGGTCGAATTTATTACTGAAACTGCTTTCGTGCTAGTGCTTGGTGTATGAGCTGTATGCGGACTTTTTATTAGCGTCGTATCTAAATGATTTTTTTTTTCAAAAACTCAACTCTTTTAAATATTTCAGAGGATGTTTTGATGCCATTTTAAAATGCGTCTGTAAGGGGAACTAATAAGTAATTTTCGAAAAAATTCACAAAGTATTTACTAATTTGTATCAGCGAAAACTAGGCCTTACATATGTAGAAGCTGTAGTGAAGAAATTTTAATTGTTGAGATCCATATGGTGAAAAAAGCGATAAATCTTTAAGAAAAGAAATCACTTTCATTTAAGTAAACCTTTTCATTTAAGTAGTTACTTCAGAACCAGAGATGAAGATCGTTTTTCCAGCAATAGAGATCCTATATTTAATTAACGCATATTTTATGTATTTTAATTTTTGGAAAAATGTATACTTACAGGAAATACTAAATAGTCACTTTAGGTCGCGTGTGTAACTTTCGGGTTAGTTGTATTAAAAAACTGAGTACACCACTGATTTTAGCGACTTATACAATATTAGATTATATATCCCTTTCTTTCTTGTGAAAAACGAATATTTTTTCCAATCCTGGACCAACACCTAAGCCTAAAATATACGAATTTTCAGAAAAATGTATAAGAATCTCAAAAATTCTTGGTACAATTCAATAGTCTTTATAATTTTTTTTTAAAGGCAGATAAGCAGAAACCGCTGATGGTAGCGAATAATTGCGGACATCCCTTATATTTATTTATTGAAGATAAGGATTACATACATTTGTTTCTAATCGTCTACGAGCCAAAATGTATTTGAAGTTAAAGGTAAAAGTTTAATTTAGGCATAAGCAATTTGCAGAAAATCTCCATACAAAATTTATATTTTATTGCTGTGAATCATTTATTTATTATTGGCATTCCCTTTAACTAAAACATAAAAAAATCGAACCCGTGAACAATCATTAAAAAAGTTGACGTGGAACTAAAAAAAGGATTATTTTGTTTTTAAATAATCCCCAAAATCGAATATCTCAAAAACAATTAAGTTTTGGACGTCATGTCATATAATGAAATTAATCAAAAATGACCTTCCCGATAGCCCTGTACGTCCATTTGAGTAAACAAAATTGATTGAGGATCTGTAGCAAACAATTTCATACATATCAGCAATTTTTATATATGTTTCTATCTGAAATGTGCCGCTAAATAAGCACACCAAATACAACATCTATTGCTGCCCACAAATCTGTTGCTTCTCGCGCATTAGTCAAATTATCGAATATTTGCCGCAGAAGCCGCAGAGTGGTAAACATTTGGATGCATTAGCAATAGCTGTCAGACATTTAGTTGCCACAAAAATGCGGACTGCAAATCCTTGTTAAAGTTATTTTCATAAATTAAGTTTGATTAGGTTATGCAAGTCTGAGAACTCTATTAATTTATGTAGTGAAAGAGTAGATGACTAGTGGTTACCTAACCAAGAATATATAATATATACAAACATATATAAACTGACGCTGAGGTGATTGTATAACAACCGTTTAAATGGGTGTTTTTTCTAGACGTGTAGAACTTTCATTTAAATCTGATGTATTGCGTTACAATTTATTTTGTGAATACTTATATTTGAACAACGTAAATCTACTATATCAGGTTTGCTGGAGTTTTCCAGTCAACACTCCATTTGATGATGTTTACAAGATTTGTTTCTAAAATTAATGTTAAGAGCGTCAAATTCCTGAAGCACCACGCTCACATTGCAGAGTTTGGCACTCGAAGTGTAACAATTAAAAAGGCCTTAAATTTAGTTTGGAAAATTACTTTTATTCAATTCAAAGTAAAAGGTGTGAAAATTATACAAAATTAAGGACCAATTTACTTTTTCTCAATATTACCACCTTTTGCCTTGACTGTGGCCTTGAGATGGCCCAAAAATCCAGATCGAAAGTTGCCCGAATGTGACTCCCATGTATTTTGGCCCACTCGCGGACAATGGCATTTTCAGTGCCTCGAGACTGGTGAATCTTTTAGCTCGGACCTTGCCTTCAAAAATAGCCCAAAGGGAATAATCTATCGGATTCGTGTATGGTGAATTTGAGAGCCATTGTTTGGACGTAATGACGTTCGAAACGTTGTTTTTTGTCATTCTTGGTTCACTCGAGCTTTGTGAGACGGTGATGAGTTCTGTTGAAACGTCCATGGTCTATCACCAAAGTGTGTATCTACCCACGGCTTCAAAGCAACCTCCATAATACTTTCCCGATAATATTTCGCGTTGGAGAGCACCCATCTGTGGCTACAGCGGTCCAAACCACTACCTGTAGCGGGTGCTGCCTCCTGGTGGCCAATCGATGACTCAAATTCTCGTATGAACGGTCGGTCAAATAAGCCCTATTGGTTTGGGAGTTCACGAATTGCTCAATTTGAAGAATTTTCTCGACAGAAATTTTCTCGTCAATTTTCGGAAATTAACCGCTTTTGGCCAAGAGAAGCAGCTCTTTCGCTCTCTCAAGTCTGACTTGTTGCTGCTTTGGTGTGAGATCATGCACCTTTTGGATCTTGTAAGGCTTGACTTTGAGATCATTTTTCAGTATGCCGTGGATGCTACGGTTAGATGTTTTCAGATCTTCGTCGGGGATTTCACTCAAGTCGCTTCTTCACTTTTTGAACTATTTCATGGACGTTGCAGTCTTTTCAGAACCATCTCCATGACATTTCGCGTTGCTACCGGTATCAGGTAAATAATACTCTGGACTGTCATTTAGCCAACTTACAACAACTGATGCCCGTCTATAAGCTGGGCCAGCGGTCTGAAGTTGGTTACACTTCGAGTGCTGGACTCTGTACATGCCTGCAGAAAAGGTCCATTACAGTATTGATGTCGATGTAACCGAGGAAGAGTACTTGTTGACTCGAAGTCAATGCTAGCAATTAGTTCCATCTGTCCCTATTAAATGATGTTACGGGATCATCGTCTGAGGCAAAAGTTCGGTTAATAGATGGAAAATCGGCTGAGAAATGAAGCAAATTTTTATAGTGAAATTACTTTATGTTAGAATAAGTTTCATATTTGACTTTTTTCTAATTGGTGATCAGTTTTGCGCCACTTTGTATCACATTACCACCCGCTTTGAAAATGGGTAAAGTTTCATCAAAAAGTCGCAGCCGGTAATTCAGTTGAATAAGTTTTTAAGTTTTAATGCGTCTAACACCTACCCATTGATTTTTTTTAACAAAAACCTATTGCATCAACATATCACTTATCGGTTTGCAATTTTTGGATAAGTCCTGTTTTCTAAATGTAAAGATCAGAAGTGAATACATGACACATATTTTTGATAAGTTCTTTTGATAAGCATTGGACCAACAAATTATTTTGCTATGCAAATAAAAAACGTTTCTCTTAATGTGCTTAGTTAATATTATTGGAATTTCTAAATATCAAATGTTTTTTTTTTCAGCCGCGACAGAACTACCAACATCGATAACTATGGCTTAACAGCTGAGAATGGCACATTTCTATTAAGTAAAGTTTGACAAGTTATCATAAATCGTTTAATGCCACAAAAACTTTGTAAAAAGTAAATCTGTTCACGAAGTTCATAAAGCGAAGGGATGTATATACATATATATATATATATATATATATATACATATATTATATATCGAGGCAATGCCAATAAACCGTTTGCGTTAAAAAGGATTTAAGAAAAATACGTAATCCATTCTTGATTATCATAAGTAGGTACATTAGAGTTAAAATGTTTTTTCCACTGGTAAATTTCAGTAATAAAGCCCCCGGAAATAAAGCTCTAAAAGGTATTTCGGGCCCTTTATTTTTAATTTGAGTTATTAATTGCCAATAAAATATTTTGTTTTTAATTTTTTACATTTTTTTCCAAGAAAATATGTCTACATATTCGCTAGAGAGCACAGTATCAGTTATGTATAACCTAAGTTTTTTATATTATCCTAACTGTGGTGCCAACGTACCAGTAGAGGTCCGTGGCCTACTTGTTTTACTTCTACTTAAAATGTAGAAGGCACAACAAGCAATCGATCACATCTATCGTAGATTAACAACAATTCACCAATATGAGTTCAAGTTCGCCCGTGATTTGTATAACAAAAATTAAAATCTGCTACGAATGTTGTAGATTGCGCAATTTTATAAAAATTTGAATATTTTCGCTAGCTATAATCGTCTAGCAGAGGGTAAAAAAAGTTAATCAAAAATTATGAGTTAATTGAGTCGACTTGGTTATCCCAAGACGGTGAGACATGCCACACAACAAATCACTTCAAACTTGCACTCTATTCTACCACAAATACAATAGGCTACAACATTTTATATCCGAAAAATTTCTATAAAAGTTCCGAATAAAAATTGTCGAATTTCGAAGAACATTTTTTTGAATTTTGCACAAATCTTAGAACTTTGATTTACATGATTTATATAGAAGAAAAAACTATATTTTTCTAAAAAAAAAAGATTAAAATTACATAGATAACAAATAAATGATAACAACTTTTCAATAAATCCTAGTGCTATAGCGATGTAATGCAGTCTATATATTAATAAATAAATTATGACTTCATATTCAAAATATTAAAATTGAATTTTAAACGATAGACTTGAACGTGAAACACCCTGTGAAATTATGTAAAAATATAAACACAAATGAGTAAATATTCAAGTGTTTGCGGCTGATTGGAAAACACACAAACCCGTACAAAATTTCCCACTCAATTATTTACCAGCAACTTTTCTATTTTTCTGACTGCGCACTTATTTATTTATGTATTTATCAGTAAGTTCTGCTCATCGATTGCCCGCCTATTTTCTGTTGCATGTGCTTGGCTGCTGAATTGCCAACGTCTGGCTAAGTGCTGTTGGTGAAATGTTGACATGCCGTTGAACTTGTTTGCAATTTACCACAGCTTGGATTTGTCAAGAGGCGCACAAGTACATATAAAAAATGGACCGACTCATTCATATGTAAGTGGACGGTCTGCAGGGAAAACTTGTACTGGCGATGAGAACGTATACGTACATTTGATCAGATTTTCGAATTGCTAAAAACACAAATCAGACTGAATGCCCACGTTTTTGCTAGTGAAAATAAATGAAATATATGAAATCTATAATATACATATTTATTTATTTATTTTTGTAATTACTAATTATATATACTCTTTTATGTTGATGAAAGTGCAATTAATCAACCAATTTGATTCAGATCGCCAAATAATTGTATTAGTAAAAAAGTTTCTTTTGAAAGTCATCTGCCATTTGGAGGAGGTGTACATATAAGTACATATATAGGCGCACATATACATATTTGTATATTAATTGTATTACAAGTTTTGGAGAAAGGTGGAGTAACTAATAACGACAGGAGAAATATGTATCAAATATGAGCACTTGCAGATAACCCAATTCACTTTGGCCAACGCTCGACGTGCCAAGAACGGTCTTTCTAGACTTTCAAAAATGATACGTATCGAAAAGACCCTTCACAAGTTAGTAGCGCCTCACACCAGGTACTCAGGCTATTCTAATGCGAAAAAAGCAGCACTTGTTTGTTATTTGTGTAAAAAAAATTATTTTATTTCCCAATTCAAACTAAAATTTAGTCGTTATTATACCGAGATTCTTAAAATTTTGAAAAACGAAGGCAAAATTAAATAAATCCAAAGAGATTCACCGAAATTGATTACTATTTACTTACATACATCGAATTTAGAACTAACTAAGAAACGGCGCTGACATGTTTTTGCCTGCAGAGTTTCCTACAGGGTATGTGTCAAGTACTCCCATATGCAAACAAAGATCGAGTAAAATGTTCAACAGTGCAACTAAAACTCATATCAATTCAAATCAATTCGTCTGGTCTCTGTTAAAGAGACTTCCACTCGATTTGATTGGATTGAAAATTCAGTATTAAAAAAGGTGTTGGACTACTCTAGATATGTTCACTGCATCGAAGTTTTGGCAGAATAGCACACCCCAATATGAATGTTTATAGCTATTCCATTTAGTTAACAAACTGGCAATACTCTCTGCAGGATATGGTTTCGATGAGCAAATAGTTTATCATAAATTACCATAGTTTTGTTTACTTTGTTATAGGAGCTTAGGGAATATATTTATAGTAAGATTATTTAATATTTTGCATAAATTTTTGTAGAGAACACTTGCAGGAAATATCTAATATAGGGTAAAGTAATAAAGAAGATCTGATGGCGCTGATTGATTCTAACACATGCCTTTTAAATTTAAGGTGTATATATTTATATATGAGTGTATATTTTCCTCAAAAATAAGCTGTAGGATTAAGAACGTATACAAGAATGTAGTAAAAACAATATACATATATAAGTACAAAAGGCAACTGATAAGAAGTTCGAGTGTGGATTCTTCTATTGATGACGGCAACTATTTTTAAATTCATGTTGAGGCTAAAAATTACCGCCTACATGGAAATACAAGCAGTATTGGTTCTTTTGTATTGGTATCGCTCCTATGCTGCTACTTATATCGGGTGTTTTTTCAGCTGAATGAGAACTACCGGTATCGATAATATGGTTTGGCAGCCAAGAATGTCACACTATATTCATATTTCTGTTCAGTAAAGTTTGGCAAGTCATCATAAATCGTTTAACCCAAGATCAACGCTTAGAAATTATGGAAATTTACTTTGAAAAAAATACATCTGTTCACGAGAAAAATCTTTCAAAATGGCTAACGTGCCTATAAAATACAGCTCGTGCAAGAAGAAGAGGTCAAATGAAAAATAGTCACATATGTGACTGATCGAATGGACCATGCAACTCATAGCCGCGGCGGACATATGACAGATGCCGTATTCAAAAAATAAATGCCATACAATTATCTACCAGATTATAATTAAAATAAATTCATTCCCACAACAGTTCTGTTTAGTATTATCATTCAAGTTCTCGATGTTAACATTCATTATAATTATCTGTTAACGGTTTGAAATGTACGAGGTTTGTTCGTTGTTATGCCACTATAACCAGGAAATTGATCAGATAATGTGAATGAATGTTAATAGTATCTGTTAACGGTTTGAAATGTCCCAAGTTTGTATAAAAAATGGTGACTATTCAATCTGCACGCATTCGATTTATGAATTTGTTTTCAGCATATGTAAACTTTTTTTGACAATTATAATGGTATGACATTGTTTGACTGCCGATTTTTTGCTATCGTACAAAAAGTATCAACGGGCTCGCATTTTTGATTTTATCAAAAATAGCCCAGTAATAATGTCTCAACAACCGCATTTAAGGAACTTTAGCTTCCGCGTATTTTTCTTGCTTACAGAACGGAAAAGATCAATTAAAAGATGAAGGAATGACGAGATGAAGAGTGCTGCGAGGATGGAAAAACCCTAGCACAAGTGCATTATGTATGCTTGGAAGGCTAATTTGAAGGAGATGCAATAGACAATGATAAATAAATGAATATTTTCCCAGAAAAGTAAAAAAAATCCCCCTTGTCCAGGTAATTGATTGTACTGTAATTTTTACGTTAAAGTTAAGAGTTAAAACTCAAACCTAATAGACTTAAATGAACCCTAAGAGGCATGGAGCTAGCCGAAGCTACTTGAATACGATTACACAGATACAAAATGTCCGAATAAATCTGTAAACGTAGGTGCCGTGAGAATGGTAAACCATTTTTGATTTTCAAAAGATGAAGTAAACGCGATACTTTAACAGGGAACACAATTTTCCTCTATATTAAAGCCTGTTCCTTTAATATTATATAACAACAACTTAGTAAAGAGTTATCAAAATCTGAAGAATTGGTGTGCATTATGACTTCAAACTGACGTTGACACATAGTTATGCCTAAGGGATGGTAGTGAAGTTTTCGAATAAGCTAAGAATGAATTTTTAATAGGAAGAACCGATTGGATATTGCTGCTCTTTTTTGACATTTATTATTGTATTTACAACAAACAAATCAGTCTGTAAATGTCGAAAAAATACAGGCAGAAATGCAGACATATTTTGTAATTCCAAGCGCGGTTGTATTTTACAACTGTAGGCTGTATTTTCCATAACGTAATTATCGACCACAGAATAAATAGATGTGCGCAATACAGTTTATTCGGCCGCACAATAAACTGTATTGCTCGAGGCGGTACAATTTGCCTCCAAAGAGTAAATAAACTTAATTATATTATGTATTGGAATAAGTTTTCATCCTTTCCTGGCCAAAGTTACGAATTATTTAAACAATTAAATAATACGTGATATTATGTGAAGTATGTGAAGCTTCAACTTTACTCCATCTTTCAGGCAGCCTACGGATTCCTCCGACGAAAAATTCGAGTTCTTTTCGCCTGATCCATTCATTGAGCCAGTTTGCGATGCTCTCGTAAGAAGTGAACCGCTGACTGCATTGATCGGAACAGAAGGTAATCCGAAGGTGCAATTGGGGGGCAAGATTTCCCAATTCAGTCCCTCTAAATATTTTTGGACCGATTAATGCAGCAAAATCAGTTTTTCATGTTTACCGTTCAATCTTCAACGATGCGTCAATGAGGTCAAATATCTGGCACGCCAAGAAAAAATGAGATGAGCTTGAAATTAAATAAGATCCTTGGCCCTGCCGGTTCTTGTTGTCTGTAGTCACTCGAATCTAACTACTCCCTCAGATTCAGAAATTGTCTTTTATATTGGAATTTCCTTTTTTCATTCATAGGCATTATTTATTATGTAGAAAAATTTTATCCAATGCCATGAAATAGGCTGACATAATGGTAGATTTACCAGGAATGGTTTTTGTGGTTAGATATATCGGTCTTGCAAAGCTAATTGAATTCGAAAAATACCAATATATAAGCACAACCTTTTCTTTTTTCTTCCAAAATAATTTAGGCATTTGCATCTTAATGTTTAACGTTTAACGCTTGAATACCAATTCTAGACCAATGATATATTTACAATCCCTTGGAGAAGTGTTGTCAAGAATTGATGAATGAGTCGAAAATTGTGGCTTTTTTTCACTGTTAATTGTTTTCGAGACCAATGCTGCTGCATTTTGAACACAATCAACGACGGATGCCATCGAGAATTGGTTTAAATTAATTTCAAATGGCACCAAAAAGTAATTCATTCACATTCATTAATTTTAACAGGATTATAATAGGATTTGGCATACTAATCCCACCTTTCACCAAAAGAGAGTTTTACAGAAAAAAAGTAAAAATAATAAATATGTCTCAACCGCAGCAATTACTCAACTAATACATTTAAATATTTTAAAACTAATTTAAATTTTCGCTCCAACATTCAATGCTTGCGGCTGGGAAAAACTTTAGTAGGACAATAGCTGTAGAAGCAGCGGAGCGTAAATTAAATTAAATTCATGATGCATAAAAAGGTTCAGTAGCAACAACAAAATATAATAATTATATCCAGCATTGAGAGAACGAAAGTTGTGAAGATACAGTGTAGCACTCGTACATACGTACATATGTATATTATGACAAGGATTAAATAATATTGAAGGAGCGAGTAAGGATAAAGCGAGGATTGTGCATATTTTATGGTTCGTTGTGTCAGCGTTTTCTTCATGCAATTCTCGTGTGTCAAGCTGTGAATCGAAACAACCTACCAGCTGCCAAATTGTTGACAATCAACTTTTCACAAATATAGGGTATTTGAAGTTGGAGTTTCGGTGATTTGCAGTGGGTTTTAACAATTGTCATTGTATGAGAGCAACGATCAGATGTGAAGTAGAAAGTCTACAGTTAAATAAAATGAGTTTGATTACGATTTCGTGGGTCTGTGGAAACACACTATTTCGTTAATTTATATACACTTTATGAATATTCGAGTTGGTAGGCCACATTCGGCCATCTCTTTGGAATTACAAATGGAAATTTATTCCCCTTCCTTTAATGGAGTGCGATATTGAGATTTTTGATGCATTTTTTTCGTAAAACCAACATAAAATCAATTTGTTGCAAACGGAATTTTGGGAAGTAGAATTGCACGATATTCTAGTACAGTTCGATCGCTGAGGTCGTGTGGTTTTACACCTTTAGACTATTTTCTGTGAAGTTATCTGAAAGATAAAATTTATGTTACTAAACTACGGACTAGAAGCATTAAAAGCTTTGAGAGATATTGTAATTATTTATAATATTTACCGGGAAATTGCAGAGATAGTGCCCTAATTATATTCAAATGTCATAGAAAATTTCACAGTCGAAATCTCTAGGAATACACATGGTGGATATATAATACACTACAATAAACAAGTAATGAATTCATATTTAGAAGATAGAAAGTGCGGGTATTGTGGTGTACTTAGTTAATTTTCACCTACAACTCTAAGAAATTTTACTCGATTTTAAATAAACCTAGGGGATGATATTCTAAAATTATTTAATTTATCGATTTTTTTTTGCATGTTATTGTAGTAAAACATTTCAAAAATACCGTGTTAAAATTTTAAGTCAATCCGAGCAAAACTTTTTAAGTTATAGAGCATAAAGCCGAGCCGCCTCAAACATCTGCCGAGACGCAGCAGTTGCGCGCGTAGTCCGTTACAAACTTTAAACGCGGTTTTCTCGAACCTTTTTTTTTAAAGTGCATAGTCATTGGCATTTGAAAACTACTCAACCGATCCTTTTGAAATTTTGCACACATATTTTACATATAAAAAACCTCCCCCCAGCCCTACCAAATAGCTGAAAATGAAAATAAATCGTCAAAATAAACGTTGGGGGAAAGTTTAACTCATACTTGAACTAAATTATTCGATTTTTTTGATTTCAGATGATTCTACGCTCAGATATGCTGACTACTGCAAAATGTATTTTTGAAAAGACGTCTACGTAAATGTGCTCTCATTCGCTCATTTTGCAATATTTTTACATGAAAATTTTATCAAATATTCTTGAAATGTTACTTTATAATATGCAACAACTTTTAATAAACTGACTTGAACCGTTTCGCTACAATAAATTCATGAAAAAAATGTTTTTAGTAAACATTTTCATATCTAGGCTTTTGAGTACTTTTCCTTTAGAATTTGCCCAAAAATAAAAAGTAGTTTTTCCAAGAGGACATCACGGATCTATTAAGTATCTTAAGGGGAACTGGTGCTCTAGAAATTTAAGACAATCAATTTTTTGTTTTTTCGATATTTCGAAAGTACATATACATAGTATCTTAAGAATATACTATGAAATTTTCATGCGGAAATTCCTAATATTATAGCTTTTACAGCCCATTAACTAAGTATAAAGCGGTCCGCGTACTCCTGTACCTCAAACTTTAAACTCATTTATCTCGAAACGACTTTTTTCAGCCTGGTGTTGTCAAAAAAAAAAAAATCTATTCAACGGAATCGTCTGAAATTTTAATATGTTGTTCACAACATCAGTAGCTACTGCCCGTACTATTTCTATTTCAATTATTATATATTTTTACTGTTTCAATTATTTCGTTTTTTTTTTTTATTAAAAAAACTAAAAAAAAAACCGATTTTTAGAGTGTCAAATTCAAAACCGTGACGTTTTGTCAAGCATTTTTTCTTTATTCTCTTACGGGACATAGCTACAGTCATACTGATTAATATTTTTTTCTTTTGAGTTTCAGATAAATAGAAGAGTCAAAATGGACAACACCGTCCAGGTCAGAATTGGGCAGGGTTAATGTCAGCGCCAGTTTTAAATTATTAAAATTAAAAAAAAAAAAGTTTAATTTTTGCATGTTAAGAAAGTTAAACAAAAACCTAAAAAATTTAAATATCGTTTTAATTTTTTATTTATTGTAAACAAATTTCTGAAAATACCCTAAATTTTCACAGGGTGAAAATTAGACATCTTACATCACATTTAATTATTGCTTCATACTTCTTATTTCACTAATAAAATACTAACTTATTACATTAAAATTATTGGATGGAGTTTAATGTACTCATACTTGTCCCTTTATGTTGACCCGATAATGCTTTTACTTGTCGAGAAAAGCTGCTGTATCACATTACGCGCCTACATCACAAAACCCGCAGTTTCTCTATATAATTAATGTGAATTCGAAAAACCCCCTTTAACTCAACATACCCTGTTCATGTTTTGTACTATAGGCAAAATCAAATTATGAGGCACTTCCTTGCAAGTGAACACCTACAAATGTACACAAGTATACATGAGCCATATTTACTTGACATAAATCAGATGGGAAATGAAGTGGAGGAGGAGTTTAGCAATAAGATGTGTATGTTTAGTGGAAATGTCTCCGCTCAGAGTGTCTTCCACAATAATCATCGAAAGTAGAAAGCTGAATGAGCCAACTGAATATTGTGTCGCCTCTTTATCCCACGGCGAGCAAGCGTGAAGCAAATTAAAGAACTAAATGAAGAGGGTCTAAGTTCAGGCGTATATTTTTCATGAAATATTGTAGTGATATACTAATCATGTTTGTGCATTTAAGATTTTTGAAATATGGTATTATATAGTAACAAAAAATATTTGTTAACCTTAGACGTTTCACATTTTATTCAGGCGGGACCAAATGTCGTGCAGGGATCAACTTTAAACTGTTTAACTGATTAAAACTGTAAAACGTTTTAAAACATGTGTACCTCCTTGAAAAATATTGTCAAGTACACTGATTTTTGAAGAAATTCAAATAATTTGTATTCAAAATCGATATAACTAACAACTCTTATGGCAGGAACGAACCTGATGATACCAACTTTTGGGTCCTTTTTCTACTCATTTGAGTCGTATATCATGAAAAGCCTATTGAATTTCAAAGCATGATTTCAAATAGATCCACAAATAGGTAGTCCAATAATGCTAAAACATAACTACTTGAAAGCCATTCAAAGTAAGAATTTCTTGAAATAATTGTAATAAACTGTTTCATACGTTATGTACCGCGTAATCTCTTTTTGTCGAGAACGCTTGTTGTAAAGATCAACTCCTGCCAATGTGAACAATAAAGAAACTTCGATCCATACCACTCTTTCTCAACAGAGACAATGTCACTTCAGATTGGAAGAATTACGGACCGATGATTACACTTGAACACCAGCACACTGAACATTCAGTTTGGGTGAATGTACTGATAATAGTTGGGTGTGAATTTTGTTCGCACTGGAACCAAGAGTTTTGTGTATTCAGTGAATCACTGAGATGAACCGAACAATTACGAGTTGATAATTTTTAAACTATTCCATAATACAATAGTAAATTGGAAACAAATTGAATGCCCATGAATACTGAAAAAAATTATGTATTTTGTTTGACAGTAGCCACGCGTGATATGTGAAGAAAACTCTATTGGAAAAAGTACCTCCAATCTAATCAACACTTTACATATTTACAAAAACTATACCTTAACTTCGTTTTTGCTGTTTTATAAACACGTAAAACATTACATAGCTGAACTATCCTCCTATGAAATAAAGTATACGCAATGGAAACCTTCGTTAACGTTTTGCCCTTTTGAAATTTTGAACTCCTTTCAAATTTTTAATTGAATGAATAATTAAATGAAAAACTGAGTATGCAGAATTACTGTGGAATTGAAATTTTTCTTGGGAATAATATATAAAAGTGAATATTTTTTTTGGGCCCAGTTATTATGCTTTACAATAAATATGAATAAGTTATTTTCGTTAGTTAATGAAATATCGCATTTATGCAATTTTGAAAATCACTGTTCCATGTCAGATGAACTAATTTTGCTTATTTTTAATACTCATGTATCTATCTAACTTAAGGCAATGGTAATATGCGTACTAAGTTCCGTTGTGTGGACAAACAGACACAGTTGATTTGATTCTTATAATCATTCTGAGCATTTTGGTGTTCTTTTTTTGTCATTTGTTTTTATGAGGAGGCAGCCTTCGTCAGTGTGAGACTTTAACCCGAACTAAACCTTCTACCCCGTCAATGTACCGATCTCCTCCCGCTACTACCGTAAAGTAAATCGTATGGAGGTAGCATGCAACCCGTCATAAATTGCATGCACTTTAATCATCCCACAGTTTTGTTTATTCCCGAACAGTTACGTTTACAAAGTTAGAATACAGTGGTGTACTAGTGCACACGAGTATCAAAGAAAGTAAGCAATCCTACTTTTTTAACCCTTTGTAATACCCCATACACACACGAGGGCTTAGTTGTTAGGATATCTTCAGTGGAATTATGTGCTGTTGTGACAGCTGATCATAGGACTCTTCGTTTCAGACGTCAAAATATGTCAAAGCAATGGAAAAACAAGTCATAAACAAGTGCTGCGTGCAAACAACTTGTATAGATATGCATGTAGAGCAAATAAAGCTGTATGCCTGTGTGTAATTCCAGTCAACTGTTGAGAATTATTTGCAATCATACTTGGTATTTCACATTTGGGTAACTGATTGACTGTTCCAATGGTGTAACACAATAAGATGCTGTCAGTAGGGAGAAGCTTTTTGTAATTGGGATATGATCGTCATACCAATTTCAGAATAAATCCACATTGACTTATTTTACTACAACCACCTACTCTTTCTTGTGCAGCAAAGGACTCGTTTCGGCAACATGCATTTGGCATCACTATTACATTCGTTCCACCAGTCAGTTTTCGCAGGGTGAAATTATATCCCTATAATCAATCTCGTTTACTAGTTAGTGCCCGCGGTGCCGCTTGCTTATAAAATAAAATTCTTAATGTACGGTCAACATTGTTTTTGAGTAGTAGACAGCGACTGTATAAAAAAATATCACAAAAATAAAATTCTTCAAAAACTTCAAATATGGCTATTAGCGACAATTTTTCACAAAATGATGAACAAAAAAACAATTTCTGCAATGGAGAGAAACCGTATAAAAAAGTCTCACTTAGGAAATATGTGAACGCGTTACGCAAAATCACATAAAACTAAAAAAAAGTTGAATTTCCTATTCTTCCCAAGTTTTAACATAAAAATTCTACTTAAATAGTAAAAAAAAAAAAGATTTTATTCTTTGATAAAATAAGACACATTGAACAAATTTTAGTTGCTAGTTTTAAACAGGTCCTAATTTAACATACATACATCAACAACAACATAAACATATTCTAACAAAAAAATATACGCAGAAAAGATAAATGAGGAAATGTTGTTGTTGTTGTTGTTGAGGTGGTTGAACATTTCTTAGCAGAAATGCTCCTAATTAGTGACCAGCACCGTTTTACTACCACTATCTCGTGAAATGATGAGATGTTTTTTGTTTTTTTGTTTGTTTCCAAGTCAGATCCATTTAGTGAGGTCCAAGAATAGGAGCAAATCCTTTATCTCGATGACTGAGATCTCCTTAATTTGCTGTAGGAAAGGCTTACCGAAGGATCGGAGTCGTGCCCTGGCTAGTCCCGGACATTCACATAAATAGTGGAACAGACTTTCCTTCGTCCCTTCCGCTTGACAGCTTCTACAGATAGGATTGAAGGGTAGATTGAGTCTAGCTGCATGATCCCCTACTTTCCAATGTCCTGTAAGGGTTGCAGTGATACGTGAAATGTTTGGCCGAGAACATCCTAACAGGTCATTCGTCCTTTGGATTTTATATGACGCCCATGTGTTTTTTGTTGTGATACATGTAGGTATTTGCTTCCATCTTCTTTCGGCTAAAGCATGATAGTGTGAAGCAATAGATGCTTTTAGTGTGTTCAGTGGGGTGGAAACTGCCACCGCCTCTGCTATGTCTAGTGTTGAGCCCTTTCTTGCTAGCTCATCCGCTATCTCATTGCCTCGTATGTTCCTATGACCGGGAACCCATATCAGGGTAATTTCAAGCCAATGGCTAAGCAGTTTCAGCTCCTCTATACACTGTAGGACCAGTTTGGATGAAATGTAGTTGGAGTCTAAGGCCTTAATAGCTGCTTGACTGTCTGAGAAGATAGCTACTCTTGCACCAACTACCTTGTAGAGTTCTAGGGATTTGCATGCTTCTCTGATCGATAAAAGTTCTGCCTGGAACACGGTGGCATAATCAGGAAGACGAATTGATTGATATAGGTTGAGTGGCTCCGAATGGAAGCCAGCTCCCACACCACAGTTCATCTTAGAACCATCGGTATAAATTTCGATATCGTGTCTTCCAATCACCGCTCCTTTGCTCCACTCGGCTCTCGGTGGAAAACGTACCGTAAAGCCTTTCTTGAAGTTGAGGTCGGGGACTGTGTAGTCTGATCCGTTTTTGAGCAGCGGGGGTCCCTGGAGGAGGATCTTGCTGTGACCGTACGGCCTTGTTATCCAGCTTCCTATGTCTCTGAGTCCCACCGCACTGCAAGTAGCTATTGTTTTAATGTGTAAATCTAATGGCAATAGATGTGTTAGTACATTGAGCGCTTCAGTAGGACTGGTGCTAAGCGCTCCTGTAGTTAGGATACACGCTGTTCTTTGTATCTTGTTCAGCTTAGTTTTGTTGTATTTCCTTTCTGTTGCAGGCCACCAAACTAGTGCCGCATATGTTAGTATTGGCCTTACAATGGCTGTGTAGGACCAGTTGGATAATTTTGGTTGGAGACTCCATTTTTTCCCCAACATTCTCTTACACGTGTAAAGTGCTATATTCGCTTTCTTTACCCTGTTCTTT
This sequence comes from Anastrepha obliqua, assembly GCF_027943255.1. Lineage (NCBI taxonomy): Eukaryota > Metazoa > Arthropoda > Insecta > Diptera > Tephritidae > Anastrepha > Anastrepha obliqua. The sequence continues at coordinate 95,733,301 of NC_072892.1, read as the reverse complement.
ACGTTGGACTTCCAGCTGAGTTTGGGGTCCAGGATAACCCCTAGGTATTTTGCCTGTTTGGTTAGCGTGAGGCAAACGCCGTTTAGTTTTGGGAGATTAAAGTTTGGCACCTTGGTTTTCTTGGTGAATAGCATCAGTTCAGTTTTACTCGGGTTTACACTTAAACCACAGTCCGTGGCCCAATTGCTGAGTAATACCAGAGCTCCTTCCATAACCTCACTGATTGTGGTTGGAAACATTCCTGAAACCATAAGCACTATGTCGTCCGCGTACGCCACCACTTTAATTCCCTTTTGGTTAAATTTGGTGAGGATGTTTTTGGCGACTAGTAACCATAGCAGAGGGGGTAAGACTCCTCCCTGAGGGGTTCCCCTGTTGACAGAGCGTTTTATCGTGCTGCTGCCTACCTTACCGATGATTATTCTAGTTTTCAGCATGTTCTCTATCCATTCGTTGAGACCTATGTCTATGCCTAACATGTTAAGAGCCTCAATTATAGATCTTGTGGTAACATTGTTGAAGGCCCCCTCTATGTCGAGAAAAGCGACTAGTGAGTATTGCTTGTATTCTATGCTCCTCTCAATCTCACTTACAACCTCATGAAGAGCTGTCTCTGTGGATTTTCCTTTGAGATAGGCATGTTGAGATGGTGAAATCGTTGAGTCTGTAATCTTTTCCCTGAGATATACATCCAACAATCGCTCGAGAGTTTTGAGGATGAAGGAGGATAGGCTGATGGGTCTGAAATCTTTCGCTGTATCATGACCGCGTCTACCAGCTTTAGGGATAAAGATTACCTTAACTCTCCTTCATCTTTTTGGTATGTGTCCCAGCATAAGGATTTTCCTGAAAAAGACCTCCAGCCAAGGAATCGTCGTTTCTCGAGTGTTCCACAGCATGGCTGGGAATATCCCATCTGGACCGGCTGCCTTATATGGTTCAAAGTTTTTTATCGCCCATAATATTCTATCTTGGGATACGATGTGGTTGATTATAATGGGTGATATTTTGGATGTTTGAACACTGTCAGTATTGTTCTCAATATATTCTGTGTTGCCTGGGAAGTGTGTATTTACAAGATGTTCTAATGTGTCGGCCGATGATTTTGTCCACTCTCCGGTATCTTTCTTCAAGAAGGAAGTGCAGGAGTGTTCCTTGGATAAAAGCTTGCCTAGTCTGGCCGTATCTTTGGGTGATTCTATGGAACTACAAAAATCTCTCCAAGCCTTTTTGATTGCTTTCTTGTATTCCCTAAGGCAGTCTTTGTAGGTTTTGAAGTATTTGTGTTTGTAGCAAATGTTGAAGATTTCTCTTGTCATTTTCCTGAGTTGACTTAGATCTTCATTCCACCAGGTAGGATAGGTTGTTTTGTCACATGTGGCAGGACATGAAGCTTCAAGTCCTTTCGTCAACGAAGTTTCGAAAGCTCTTACTTTCTCATCTAGGTCTTGACGTTATGGTTCTGTTTAAGTGTTGAAGTTTAGACTGGGTCACTCTACGGAATGTGTGCCAGTTTGTTCTTCTAGGATTTCTATATGGGAAAGGTTTCTCAAGCTTAAGATTAATATCGAAGAGGATCCAGCTGTGGTCCGAGAAGGATCTCTTGTCGGAAATGTAGATGATTACCAGCTGTCGTTTTGTTTTCTGGTTTCGACTAGTGATTCTAATGAGGTATTTTTAAAATTGATACCATAAGAAACTATATCAAAGAAAAAAGTAACTAAAATATTTTCAACCTCACTATAAAATGAAACCTAACTTCATTGTCGATGGATATGTAGATGAACGCTTGACTAATGCAAGGCATACCTACATACCTATGTATTTACAAAAACAATGCCAATTCTGTTCGATTTAACTGTCTGTATAATTACATTATGATAACATCTATGCTTATACGTGATGTTAACTCTCATTTACTTATTATTAACTCCGTTAATATCCTATATGGCCCTCACATTCATTCATTAGACTAGTAACTCTTTACATATACAGATTTCCTAATGTTAATACCTAGTTTTCTTACATATTCACTTCTCTTAATCGTATGGTATTTGAGTAATACTGTTAATTTTATTGTATTATTAATCCCAATTATACGAAGATACTTAACATTTGTAGAGCTAATGATTTTTTATACTCACATGCATTCAGACGCACTTCTGTTTACCCTTATTTCTGTGAGGGACAGCGGTCTTATTTTATTATACAAGAATGGTATCCAAATGATTCGCAAATGGCCCAAATGTAACTAGTACAGAATCAGAATATTTTATTGTTTCATTTCAAAGTTTCATTTGCTCAGAGTTTCTTTGCAGGGCATTTGCATAAGTAATCAGCAACATAAGTAATAAGCAATCTTGACAGTAAATGCACGCTCTACCTTTACTGTAAACTGACACGTTATTAGATTAATCCATTTCATAAAATCGTTTTCAGCTTAAAGACTACAAAGAGAACATTGTTTGGCGTAAATTTCCGAGACATGTTGACTTAATGGATGACTAAACATATCTACATATATATATATGCACATGCGAAGGCGCCAATACACAAATAAGTGATTTATTGTTAAATCAATATAATCAATAACTCTACAAATACATATGTTTTTGTTATTCCCATGGGAATAAACATTTACATACCTGTATTTCTAATTAAATTGAGTTGTGACTTCAATGAGAAAATATTGACTGAATTTGTTTGACCAAGGCAAGAATTTTGATCATAATTAATAAATAAATACCAAGTAAAAATATTTAAAACTTTTTGGCGGTAAAGATAGTGTTAGTTTTTTAATTAAATTTTCGTAAAATAATTCTGCATTTCAATAAATTTTTATTGCAAAATATTGCTAATTGAGCGAGTGAAAATGAACATCTGTGGGTGCCTCGAAAAAAATTCTTTTGCTGTGTACATCACAACTTGCATAAAAACAAAAAAACGAACGGGATTTGTTAAAGAAAATGTTCCTCGATGTTCACTAAAACTGTCAGCTAATAATTACAAAAATTATAAAAATCCGTACATAGACCGTACAAGATACTATTTCAAAATCTGAAATTTCGGCCTTACATACAATAAATTGATGTGGGAAGAGAATTGGGCTTGACCTGTCTTCCATTTTATAGTTCTTAAAAATAAATTAATGAAGAAATTATTTTTGAAAATTATTTTCTTTGATGTGGCATTATATGAGACAAACTGTTAAACAGATGTAATAGAAGATAAGAGGGTAAAACATTGACGTGTTGAGCATTCATTGTCGATTTCGTAGATTAACTTAAGTTGTATTAATTTGAATTAGGTTCTGTAAAGTTAAGCTAAGTCCGCACTAAGAGAGTTTTAAAACTTATTGTTTGCCTCATTGCTAGTATAAATAATTCTTTTTTTTGTTCATTAACAGTTATCTTTAGAACAAGCAGCAACACTTTGCCAACAGTAACTGGAAATTCACGCAATTTTAAGCACCGCGCTGTGAATAAACTTCTTTGAACACTACGAACCGCCAAGTGAAGGAAACCACCGAAGTAAATGTCAAAAAAGTCGAAAAATTACTACTGGCTGATCAAAGACTTAAGTCGTCAGATAGAATACAATAAAGAATACTTATGAGTAAACATAAAACTACAACTGGCCTTCCAAGTATTATATAACGTTGTCAAAAAAGTCTTGCGGTATTTTTATTAAATTTTCAATTGTTCATAAAATTGGTTATAATAATGCGATTTAAGTCAAATATGCGCCGTTTTGTTCGATGACAAGTTCCCAACGAGATGCCAACTTCATAATGCCCCTCCTATTGAAGCTCGCTTCCCTATTGTCAAAAAACTCGGAGAGCCAATTTTCACAGTACTCTCTTGAGGACAACTTCCGACTACCAAGCTCGTTCGCCATGGACAGAAATAGGTGGTAATCACTTGGTGCGAGATCCGGACTATACGGTGGATGCAAAAGAACCTCCCATCCGAGCTCCCGGAGCTTCTGGCGCGTCACCAAAGATGTGTGTGGCCTGGCGTTGTCCTGATGGAAGACAATTCGGCCTCTGTTGATCAAAGATGGCCTCTTCTGCATGAGTGCTGCATTCAAGCGGTCCAGTTGTTGGCAGTACAGTGGATGATTCCCTGCCAATCCCACCAAACACACAGAAGAACCTTCCTGGCCGTCAATCCAGGCTTGGCCACCGTCTGGGCAGCTTCATCGCTTTTCGACCACGACCGTTTGCGCTTCACGTTGTCGTAAGTGACCCACTTTTCATCGCCAGTCACCATCCGCTTCAAAAACGGGTCGATTTTGTTGCGATTCAGAACCGATTCGCATGCATCCATACGGGCAAAAATGTTTTTTTGCGTCAAGTCGTGTGGCACCCATACACCGAGCTTCTTTTTGAATCCAAGCTTCTTCAAATGGTTTATAACGGTTTGATGACTTATGTCCAGCAATTGGCCGATGCTACAGCTGCTACTATGCCGGTCTCTTTCGATCAATTCAGTGATTTTATCGCAATTTTTGACGACAGGCCTTCCCGACCGTGGCGCATCTTCGATCACCTCTGCCCCAGAACGAAAACGTTGAAACCATCGTTGTGCGGTGGAAATGGAAACTGTGTCGGGTCCATAAACTGCACAAATTTTATTGGCAGCATGAGATGCATTTTTGCTTTTATCGTAGTAGTACTGTAAAATATGCCGTATTTTCTCTTTATTTTGCTCCATATTTGCGACGCTATAACTCACGAACGACTAAAAGCAAACAACAATTAATCAAACACGTGTTAGCACGTGAAAAGAGCTTTCCAAAAAGCTCTAGCGTGAACCGATGCGACGAATACAACTAGAACTACGCGCTTGCAAAGACAAGCTTCCGGAAATACCGCGAGACTTTTTTGACAACCTTATATATATTTTATTAATATTCTTTTTTATTGCTCCTTGTCCGCTCAAAATCCTTATTCCCTTAGTGGCCAAAATTAATATTTTTGGTAATTATAAGTCGATCGTGGTAGTTTACAGCTTAATTAAAATTTCAAACTTTGTAAAAAATAAAAAAAAGTAGAATTAAATTTTGATGATTTTTTCAAAATATTTAATCAGAATTTTTAGAAAAATTTCGGGTATGCTTTTTTTTGCGGCGATGTACAAGCTCTTTATATAAAAAAAATTTCGGCCACTGGTTATATAGAAGAAAATGCATAGCAACGTCAAAAAAAATATATATACAGTTGTACCTCGATTAACCGGGTTGCTCGGGACCGGGCTCAGCACGGATAATCGAAAACACGGTTGAAAGAGGTTTTTTGAAATATTCAAAAGTTTTATTATTTTTATTTATTTTTAAAAAGAACATGTAAATTTGCATCTATTAATATACTTATGAATACAGATACATATCTTATTACTGTTTTTATAATATACTTTCATATACATACATATAGGTACATAAATGCATATTTATATTAATTTAAAATATTCGTTTAAAGTAGTTTGTCTTTTAGAATTCATTTGTTCCTTAAGTAAATGACTTCGTATGCGATACACTTGTATTTTGTCTGGTTCTGAAATACCTGTACCAGTATAGTTTTCTAAGAACTTTAACAAAACACTACTAGCCTCTATTGCTTGAGCTAATGTGGGGGTTTCTACCGTATTACCTCCATCTGATTCCTCTGAATTTGACTCAAGCTCATATTCTTCTGTTTGATTGACCATGTTAACGATTTCATCATCAGACACAATAGCAAACGGTGCGACATCAATATCGCACTCCATCCACTTTGAGATAGCATCAGCTGTAAAACCAGGTGGTATTAATACATCTGATTGTATCTCAATACTAAAAGTTGAATCATTTTCATCATCTTGAGATAGTAAGTTATTCCAAACTTTATTTAAAACACGTGGGGTTACAGAATCCCACGAAGTCGCTGCTGTCCATAAAGCTGACTTAATGTTCAAAGATTTAACAAATTCGTGTCGACTATTAGAATCCACAAGTTTTTGCACGATAAATTTACGGTACTGGCATTTGAAACTCCGAATGGCTCCTTGATCCATAGGCTGAATCAAAGATGTACAATTCGGTGGTAGATATTTTACTGTAACATTATCAGATATCATTGCATTTAAATCCGGGTGTGCTGGACAGTTGTCTAATAGCAAAAGAACTTTGCAATTCTTTTCGAGACCAATGCGTTGTAAATGTTCTCTTACCTCTGGTACAAAATTGTTGTTAAACCACTCCAGAAATAGCTCTTATGTTACCCAAGCTCTCTTATTAGACTTATAAACTACAGGAATGTATTTAACATTTTTTAAACATCTTGGATTAGCACTTTTTCCTATTATCATCAATTTACACTTGTGAGTCCCAGCTGCATTTGCACAAAGTAAAGCTGTGATTCTTTCCTTGGACTCTTTGTACCCCTCAATAGAATATTCATCACCACTCGCCAACGAATTTTGGGGCAAACACTTCCAAAATAGACCGGTTTCGTCTGCATTATAAATTTGTTCAGTTGTAAGTTGTTCATTTTTAATGTATTCGTTTAAGTCTTCCACAAACATCGTTGCAGACACATAATCAGCACACTCCTTTTCTCCTGTGGATTTCAGCCTACGAATTCCATGCCGATTTTTGAATTTTTCCAGCCAACCAGATGAATACTTACACTCGGAATTTATGTTTAATTTACCATGAAAATATTTTGCCTTCTCAGTAATCATTTCGCCTAGAAATTGCAGGAAATTTTCAGTTTATGTGGATGTCTGGATTTGAGTAATATTACCTGTAATGGGACATCCCTTAAATCTTTCTTGTCGAAACCATTCATATGTTGCAAAATCAACCTTTGGATTTTCGGATTTTTTCAGAGTATGTCTATTTTTTAAACCGTGAATTGAATCACTTTCCGATTCATATTTCAAAATTTTTTCTTTGTTTTTTATTAAGTCTCGTACAGTTTGTTTGCCAACACCATATTTTTCAGATAAAAAATGAACGGATGGGTTCTATTTTCTCTTTAATTGAAAGAACTTTTCTTGCTCTTTTTGTCAGTTTACTTATTGATGGAGCCATTTTCACAAAAGCACCTGTTAAGAGATCAAATTTCACTTACAGACTGAATGAAAGTGAAATTTGATACAAATTTATTACATAAAAACAAAAAATGGGAATCCCCGAATTTTCTTTCTTTGCACTTACAGAATGAATGAAAATGAAATTTGATACAAACTTATTACATAAACAAAAAATGGGAATCCCCGAATTTTATTTCTTTGCACATTCACTTAAATTGAAAAAAGTTATTATACGCCGCACGGATAATAGAGGTAAAGCACGGTTAATAGAGATATATATATCAAACACACAGCATGCCGGTTAACAGATGTACCCGGTTAGTAGAGGCCCGGTTAACCGAGGTACAACTGTATATCAAAAAGAAATGCGAATTTCGAGCCTCACAATTTAACTGCCACAATATTATCTCAAAATTCAATAGCAACAAAGATCTCCGTATCAAAAATTGTTGTAAAAATTTTGATTGAAAAGTTAGAAATTTTGATGAAATTGTGAATTTTTTGAAAAAAAAAAAAAAATGTATATAAGGTGGCGCAAAATTTATCATCCTTCCGGAATTTGTAGAATTTTTTTTAAATTTTGCTATTTGATTTTTGTTGTAGTATGAAAAACATTTTTGAGAAAAAATGAAAAAAATAAAATAACAAATAAATATTAAATAAAATGGCGCAAAATTAGTCACCTTTTCGGAAGATTTGTAATTTTGTGAAATCATATACAATTAGACCAGCAATGGAGTGCGTAAAAGTCAAAATAGTATATATTGTTCAAAATATTTTTTATTTAATATATTTAGTACAATGGACGATTAATTTTGCGTCAACAATGTTATATGTTGCGCTGCTATTATTGTGAACACAGCTGTATATCCTGAGATCAGCGCAAAGTTTCGGTAGTCGGAGAGCTCTGCAGAGATATGCTAAACATTTGTTTTTACCAGCATACCTTGACAAACTTTGATGTAAAAAAATTACCCTATAAACGTTATTCGATCGCTATTTTGTGAACTAAGTTCAATAAATTTGTAATCAGTCGTTTAAGTGATGTCAGTTGGTTGGACGACACGTCGCTGAGGTTTTATACAGTTCGATTTTTTTGTTGCGTGTTATTATGGATATTTTGTCAACCATTCAGGAACAATTCAAGAATATAAACACTAAATTGTTAACAATATTGCCGAAAAGAAGAATGTAATCGTTGGAAATGTGTTGCAAATTTGGGTTGATGAAATGGGATAGTCGCGCGTTGTTCTAGATGGAGCAGTAGCTCGAACGAAAATATATTCCACTAATAATGTTATCTTTCTAATAAAATCAAAAATCATAGCAAAATATTGAAGCACCTTTTGTATAACATTTCAAAAAGAAACAAGCCGCTGGCCAAACCTTTATAGAGAATTATGGTGCGCGCAGTTGGTTGTTGTGACACGTTAAGCTTAAGTAAGTATGTGTTACTAATATGTGATTTAGTGATGTGAATGCCGTCGGCATATTTGAGAACTCCAATAGTGTTTTCTGTTTTATGTAAGATAAGGCGGAAGAACATTTTTAGTATGTCAGACTAGACAGATTTAAAACAGAATAACAGAAAGACGAAAAAGTAGAGTGAGCAACATGTTTCTTTATCGATGTTTTCCGTGCATATTGTTTAGGTGATTGCCAAAAATTGCATATTGCTCAGATTACATATTTATATATTTATGTATTGATATGTAAAACAACAATGACATGTAACACAAGTATCTACGTTTAGTTATTGGTTATATCCGAAATAAAAGCACTTTCGCAATTGTCCTGCTTGTTCAACCAGATTTCTTATCTGTAACATCAGCGATACGAAAATTACAAGCAAGTTTTGTTGGAGACTCGTGTAAATACGCATATACAGACATACATCTCCAGTTATGTGACAAATATTTTCGATAAAAAATTAGTTTTCCGATACAAATGCATATCAATAAAAAGGTAGCTGCAACCGCTGTAGCAGAGATGGTTTGTGCTGAAAATACGGGCTGAGGGTTCTTTCTTTGATCCCCACTTTTAACAGAAAATATTAAAATTTTTATAATTTCAAACTCTGTGTTCATTTCTACTATAAAAAAGCTGCTCAAAAAAGTTACAAGATATACAATAGCGGAAAAAAATCCCCGCAACTGATTATTTTTTTGATTATAATTTTTTACTTTTAATTTTGATATTATTGTTTTAAATTTCAAATTTCCAAACCTTTTATCAAGGCACATGTAACATCTAGTATTAGCAAAACAGTTGATTTAATTTTTTATTTTATACTCATAGTGTCGATCTTTGTTTATGCATAGATTTTCACTTTCTTTTCCAAAAGCAAAATCTAATTACATTGCCCTTGTTATTTTTGCTCTACCTACTCATTTTGCCTTGCTTTGTATGAAATTTAGGAAAATTCATTAAATTTCCGTCAAAATTTGCTCATTTAGGTAAAGGGGTTTTTTTTAGAGGTTAGGTTTTCAAGTTGGCACTACTTTTTTCGTAGATGGTCTTTTTGACAGCTGTCACTTGATTTATGCTCAGTTTGGTTTGCCATTTCATAATGAATAGACTTACACGTTTGCAAATCGTGCTAATTTATTACGAAAGTAATGGTTCGGTTCGCGCGACGCATCGAAGAAAATTTTGTTCAGCGATGAAGCTCACTTTTGGTTGAATGGGTATGTCAATAAGCAAAATTGTCGCATTTAGGGTGAACATAATGCACAAGCCATTTCTGAGACGCCGTTACATCCTCAAAAAGTCACTGCTTGGTGTGCTCTATGGGCAGAGGGAATCATTGGTCCATATTTCTTTAAAAATGAAGCCGGCCATAATGTTACAATGGAGAGCGCTATAGAGCCATGATTAATGACTTTTTCGTGCCTGAATTGGACGATGTTGATGTGGACGACCTTTGGTTCCAACAAGACGGCGCTACATGCCATACAGCCAACGCAACAATCGATTTATTGAAGGAAACTTTTGGTGAGCGCATTATCTCGCGCCGTGTGGCGTGGCCTCCAAGATCGTGCGATATAACACCGCTGGACTATTTCTTGTGGGGCTATGTGAAGTCGCTTGTCTACGCAGATAAGCCCGAGACGATTGACGTCTTGGAAGAGAATATTCGGCGCGTTATTGCTGACATACGGCCCCAATTGCTGCAAAAAGTGGTCGAAAATTGGGACTCTCGGCTGGAATTTATTCGAGCCAGCCGCGGCGGCCACTTGCCCGAAATCATTTTTAAAACATAATGGCAAACCCTTATCTTTATAATAAAGCTAAATTTTTGGCCATAACATTAAATTATATACGTTTTATTTCATCTTGAAAACCTAACCTCTAAAAAAAACACCCTTTATAAGCAGAATGGTTAGACAACTTTTAGAATTCTAGAGCTAATTTTCAGTATAATGAAGTGAAGGTTTGAAGTGATTTAAAAATTGCGCAAATTTTTAATTTTTTTTGTAGATGGAATTATGGACGTATGCGTATTTACCGCACGTACGTGATTTTTAGGTACTTTTACTTTGTTTTATTAAAATTTAGTGACCAGAAACTTTATAGTTAAAAGTATTATGGAAATTCTGAATTTCGCTCAAAGTTTGGAATCTTGATTCAAGTGATTTTTCTTAAGGAATAGCCTACACTTTTATAGGAAATTAGTTAAAATTAAGTGAAAGAAATTAAATGTCAAAATTTATAGTCAGAAGGAGTCCGGGGGGTTTTTTTTGAGGGGTGTGCAAAACAAAAATGTATATAAGTATATAATTTGCGCACAATAAAGGGTGTAAGGCTCCTCCTGAGAGCTCCTACTACAATTTTGTGGTGTGCGTCTTAATGTTTTTCCACAAATGAAATGACTTGTAGTTTTACGCCGCTTCCAAACGGCAGAGGGTTGTTATGAAGAGTTTTTTCACGGCAAAAATACTTTCAGAAAGGTGCCATTGCCTGCCAAGGCGCGATCGCTATTAGAAAAAACTTTTACAGTCAAGACACTGGCAAACCTATTTGATAACGGCGGTCGCCGAAGAATAATATTATACTTCCAGCATAAAGAGGGACCTTTAACCTGCTAAATACCTACATTTCTCTATCTACAAGTATATGCACAAGTTTTGTCAAATTCAGTTCATCTATTAGAGAGAATAGACTGTTTGAATGAATAAGCATGCATAAAAGGTTTTTGAAATTATTTCGAATGCTCATTTAAGAAAGTGCCGTATATGTACTTGAATGAAAATATTTTTTCTACTGTATTAACTATTTTTTATTCTTATTTTATTTAAATTGTAGTTTCGCGATGTTGCCAATCTGAAAACTAGTGGATAAACCACAAAGTATTGGCCTACATACATATTTTTCATTCAATTTAGTAAATATCAAAAACCATGTCAATTAAAGGATCTCAAATGAAATCGCATATTGGATACATTTTTTATTTACTATTTTCGAAATGATGTTCGAAATGAGTATGCACAGAGCTGAAAACAATAACAAAAACTGGTTATAAGCTCCTTTTATTAATCAGTAGTGCAATGAAATAAATCGAACTTCGGAAGATTTATGCAATAAATAACCCCGTACTATACGAATGCCTATACGAATGCGAAGTCTCTAAGGCTAAAATTATTACTCTTTGTTTGTATAATAATAATATTATTATTATTATTTGCGTTTTTGTTGTTGTTTCAAAGTTATATAAAAGAAAATGGCTGTGCATAGCTTTTCTTCGAAGAAGTCTTTTTTTAAAGTGCGTGCCGTATCAATTTGCGGTGAACACAATTTTTCGACTTTATATGTGAATAACTATGGAAGAATATTTTTGTTATATCGATTTTGTCCTACATCGATTTTTGTTGAATTAAAAAAGAATCTTCGATTTTGTTTACAAAAAACTATGTTAAATATTGGAAGAAAAATATTCACCGTTAAATGAAAAATGTGGTTTTAAAAACAAAACAAAAAAAAAACATATTCATTTGAAGTTCTCATACGGCAGGCATTGACCTTAGAGAGATTGCAATAAATTTCAAAATATATTTTTTTACCACTTTAATTCTTTGAGTATGCCATTTTTGTGGTATTAGAATACTTATTGAAATTATTATATGTATAGAAATTTATATAGTGGACTAAAGTATTTAAACTTAAATAAATTTATTAAATAAACTATTTCCTGCTGTTATTTTCATCTAATGATTCATTTTTTATACCTTCTAAGTATACAGTTTTTGCAATTTTTTTTACTAGTGAATACTAATGAATTCTTTCTTTTTCTTCCAAAAACTTATAACAAGGTAGCTGAGCTAAAAATTGTTTGGTAAAAAAGTTTTTCCAATTATAAGTTGTGAATTTTAGGCTTCACAGAGAAATTTCATGCAATGTTTTTAGTTTTTGTTTTTGAAGTGAAAACTTCTTTAGAATCGTTGGGAGTGATTTGAGGAAAAGTGAAACGAAAAAAGCGACCAACTTGGCTACGAAGCGTTATATTATATGTTGATATAAACGTAGCGACGAACTAAATAAAAATAACTTTTATTTTTTCTTGTGATTCGAACCAAGGATTTTGGATCGGAAGCTCACATTGCTAGTCGCTCGGCTACCGCGCCATGCTGTCGTCGCTGGCCTAAAAGTTATTTAGTTACGAAGCGTTATATTATATGTTGATATAAATAATTTTTGTGAGCGTGTAATTCTCAAAAGGTTTATTAGGTTTATTATTTAAAATGTATTGACTAGGTAGTGTGGTTATCAGCTTAACATCTGATAGATCCTCCATCGGAGGACAACAAATGTTAAACTGATTTTTGGAAATGGGCGGAGTGTTTTATGGGCTTGCTCCGCCTCTGCCACGGGTTGACCCGGTATTGCAGTACCGCCGGGATTTCAGCCTTGAATAAATACAAGAAAAAATATACTAATACATTTAGCTTTGGTGGGAAGAGCCATAAATTTTTATATGAATACATGTAGACGAAAATGGAATTTTTTTTTTTGAAATTTGCATTGTAGGACATTTCTGATTATTTATTGAAAACAGTTTTTTGGTTTAGATACTGAAAGTCAGTTTAAGTGAATCGGTATAAATATTTCGTACATTAATTTTTGTGAGCGTGTAATTCTCAAAAGGTTTATTAGAAAATCTATTGAAGAAGGTAGTGTGGTATCTGTTCCTATCAGCTTAACATCTGATAGATCCACCATCGGAGGACAACAAATGTTAAACTAATTTTTGGAAATGCGCGGAGTGTTTTAGGGGCTTGCTCTCCACCTCTGCCACGGGTTGGCCCGGTATTGCAGTACCGCCGGGATTTCAGCGTTGAATAAATACAAGAAAAAATATACTAATACATTTAGCTTTGGTGGGAAGAGACATACATTTTTATATGAATACAAGTAGACGAAAATGGAAGAAATTTGTAAGTCTGTTTCTTCGGTCCGTTTGGGTATTTTTTTTGACAACATCGAAACTAAAGCATTTGTATCATATTTTATCTATCATAAGCCACTCGTATCATTTGTTGAAATTGAAAACATTGAGGATGAATAAAATAAAATGAAGAAAATAAAATATGAACTTTAGAGCAATATTATAATGAACCTATAATTATCCCGCTCCTAATGCTGCTTTCGTCTTATTCTCTCTCAGTTTGTCTTACGGAAGGTTTCACTTCTATCCCGTCTAACCGTTAGACTGGTATTTTTTTTATTATGTAATCACCAAAGTGTATGAAAAAAGTTTGTTAAACACAGAAGATGTTGTCATTCGGGAGACGCTTTATGCACTTTGTTTCAAATTCGTTAACACTTACATATTTATCGGAAATATTTAATTTTAGTTTTCAAATATGAAAATAAAAACGCAATCGATTTCAGCCCAAAATATAAATTTAAAAACTTTATGTGAAAAAGAAAAACAAACAGCATAACAAAAACGCCAGCAAATCGTGTACTTCACGCAGAACAACTTTGAACAACGACATCGGGATGTATACAGTTCCCAGATGTGCTTTTCAAATCAAGAGCGTGGGCAGAATCTTATAATATAAGCTTCATAAAGATGATAGAATACCAGGTGTGGCCGTCCGCTACGGTGGAAAAGAAAATAGTGAGCGTAACTTCGGCTGCCACTTCATTGGATACTCGGAAATAGAATTCTGATCGCTCATTTTACACGATGTTCAGATATAGTAGAAGCACCTAGGTGGAGACTGTGTTGATTTTTTCGTATATCACTAATACAATATTAGCTTTTTTCGTAAATAAACCGCTGTCATGATCCCGGTTACGTCAGTCAATTAGCTAATTCCAGTCAGCTGATTCAATTAGCTGGGAGTCTGATATTGGCTACAAATTTGAAATCTTTTCACCAAGTACGCTTCACAGGCCGCTCAAAACTTGTCGCACTTCATTCTACGAATGAATATATAAGGTGGCCCAAAATTAATCACCCTAAAAATATTCAAATTTAAGTGAAAATTTAAATAGCGAAAATTGCAAATATACTTTTGCTGGTGGAAATAAAAAAAGGCCGATAGCTCATCTGCTAGTTGTCTTACTACTGTAATGTAATTATTTGTATAATAAATACAAATAAGAAACTTAAATAATAAATAAATACAAAAAACTAAGTCCTCAGTTTCGTTGTTGCAATGATCATTTTTGGGTTAATATACTGTAAGCAAGCTTCGTTTGACCTTTGCCTCTGCCTAATTCACATTATTACAGTGTGTCAATAATATAATTTTTTCTATTATTCTTGTGCACATAATATTTAATGTCTGTTGAATAGAAAGTAAATGCTTAGGTCTATTTATTTAACTAAGTAATGAATCAAATTCCTCTAATGGCCTCTCAGACATCCACGAGTACTTCACCAGTCAATTACATTATTGTTTGTTGGAAATTTTGTCGATTTGACGCACGAAAATCAGCAGCAGCTAACTAATTGACCGCCAGTCGTCGTTATAGTCGGATATACTATGCCTATTGCGGTAACAATGGAACTTGAGGAGGATTTACGTTAATGCGGATAAGTGAATGGAAGTCAGTAAATGAAAAAATAAAACACATAAATAAACTGAAAAGAAAAATATTAAAAAGCACTACATTGTGTAAGTTATGAAGGTAATATGAAATGAATTCAAGTACTTCCTCACTGCCATACAGAAAGCAAAGAAACCAAACAACCAAACAACAGCGAAGATGGGACCAGACATAAATACTCGAAATTGTAAAATGCTCGAAAGATGTAGCCATCCGGTAAGGAAAGAATCGTGCGCACAGCTTGTGAGCTATACTCAATTACATATGTTTTTACGCACACGCTCACAAACAAATGGGCAATCTCTGCCAAATGGTCGAATTGAAAATGCAATAAAATCTCGTATACTAACCCTGCAGGGAAAAATACAGGTTGTGAACTAGAATACTACCAGGTCGTGTTTCAGCTCAATCAGTAGGCGTTGTATCTTTTTTACCGGCGATGTTCTACGAAATCTTAATTGTCCGTTACGCATCAGCAGAATGAACTGGACTAGTCAAATAAATTCTAGTCCAATGTGCTTCCTAAGTAGCTAGTTTTGGATCAGTTAAAATATAAGAAAACAACATCCATCCATTCAATTTCCACATTTTGAAATACTCTATTTCATATTAAAAGTGTATACAGAACATGGTTTTTCTTAAAATTAAATGAAGCTTCTGAAGAAATAAAATTTAAGGAATTCACTTCATTAAATACAATTAATGCTAGTTAAATTTCAGATTCATATTTTATGTTTCCGATTGCTGCTTTTTTTTGGAAAACCCGTTTTTTATTCAATTGAAGTGCTTTTATGGTTGATCGACACTGATAAAGCTTACTAAAGGTTCCGAAAGAAAATACATTAATTAAAATGTACATTTAAGTTTTTTAGCTATTATTTAAAAGTTCATATTCCAAAAATCCCGTATGATAATTTTGATGTTCCTTGAGACTCTCATTTCCGCGGGTATAGTCTATGTTGGACTCCATCATTAAATCGGTGCTGAACCCTTTTTCAGCTTTTTACAGATAAAATGCTGAAGCAGACTCCTTATTATAGAAATATTTGAAGAACAAATGTTATACTTTACACTCTGTATTTTTTTGTGATCGTGGATTGATAATGTGTGTATTCACCATGGTCCCGTTTTCCGACACCACCTTTTCGTGCATCTCAATTAAGTCATCTGTAGATTTCAGAAGAAAACAAGATTTAAACAACCCTTACGTAGAATCTTGCCGAACTATTTTTTGCTCTGGCAGCGACGACTATACCGAAATATAATAATTATTTCTTTTGACGTTTTGAAGCTTAAGTTGAATAGGTTTCTTAATTGATCAACAATGTTGCTCACTCTTCAGTTTTCAATTGTTATAGTAGTAAAACTTGTATTTTATCATAATAAAAATTCATTGGAAACACTTATTCGTTTGTTAACATTTTGCTTTCTGATTGCGTGGCAATCTATAAGTTTTTAACAAAAGTAACCAATTTTACAATTTAATGAGACTTTTTTCCTTATAAATAAGCATTTCTTGGCAGTTTTAGTGCCCTTTAAGTAAATCTTGCATTCTTGCTTGGGGTTTCCCCTAAAACATTTGGCTAAACAAATTTACTCAAATAAAATACAAACAAAGTTTTAAAATTTCAAATAAAAAATTTATAAAATTTCATTATACACAAGAAGCAATATAACATCTTATAAACGAGTAATGTAAAATATATCCATATAGTTTCACTTTAGTTTTGAGAGATATTTCAGTCTTAGCATTGGTAATAAACACTTTAGTTAAATTAAAAATGTATATTTTTATATGTTTTCCTCAATATTTCTATTAAAACACGAAATATATTGCAAACTTGCAAGAATTAATAAAACGTATTCCATTGCTTTATACACTTGCGTATTCTATATCTGCTTTGCACGCAATTTTTATCTTAATTAACTGAGTAAGGTAAAATTACTAAAGATTTTTCAGAAGATACGTTACCTATTTACTGAGCCTCTTGCCCGGGAAAATAGTTATTTTTAAGTGGCGTAGTCCGTGATCAATTTGGTATGCTTAAGGTCAACACAAGATGATTGCTGAGGATAATCGCCTCACTTCAGAAGCAACAAGGCGTCGAGTGTTGATGCGTGGCTTAGAATTTCTTGGTTGGATCGTTTGGTGAGGACGAGACTTTGACTCAGCACAATGTATCTAAGTTGAAGTGGGAGTCTATGCAGAGGCATAAAGAGAGCTGTTATGCCCAAATGGGGTTAAGGGGTTGCAACTTATTGAAAAGATAGTGTCCCTGATGCGTTCAAAACGTAAGGTGCCTTTATTTTACTTGCTTTTTCCTATCCTAAAACCAACTACCAAAAAGCGCTTTCATCACCACAATTGTGGAAAATCTCTGTCATTTTGTTGGTATTTTCTGTTTTGGGAGCAACAAAAAAAGGTGCAAGTGGGCAAGTACGATGAGTGCGCTGGTTAAAGCATTTTGAATAAAAAATTCAGATTTTTTGAACAAAAATCGTAGCAGAAAATCCCCGAGCGCACCAAAACGCATCTTTATGTCTCTCGAAACAATTAGCTTGAGCTTTCTGATCTAATAGGTAGGAGAATAAATTAAATTTCCTTATATCAATTACCTTAGATCAAACATTTTTCGAAACCCCACTTTATTCCGAAAATATCACTATTTTGTGCAGTTTGCCTCATACTTTTCCGAAACCTCAAACGGAACTCACCTTGCCGTCAATGGTGAATCTTAAGAAATGCGCCAGTCAATTGCCCAATTTTTACTTTTCTCAAGTAAGTTGTTTGTCTTGATAAACAAGCTACGACCGAAGACTTAAAAGTCAAATTAGTTCCTTACCTGTAATATAACGATTATGCTGAAGGAGGTGTTACAGAATTAAATCATTCAGGTGGTCTTCATAAGACGCAATGGATGCATTATGAGCTGAAATTATTAATAAGCACTCAACGTAACACAATTTCCAAACTTGTAGACGAAATTCCCACATTTCTTTAATTTTTTTGTGTTTTATGCAAAAAAAATCTACGTCTCCCAAAAAGATACCTGTTTTATACATTTGTATATATTTTTGTGTAAAAAAATATTAGCAAATACTTAGAAATTATGTAAACGAAATATTTGAGTTGTTTACTAAGCATGCAACCGTATTGGTTTTGCATTTTTTTCCAAATATTTTTCAAGATCATTGAGATTTTCTATTTTTCTGTTTATTATTTTTTAATTGAACTACTAAGCAAATAAATATTTCGTTTTAGGCATTTTTCTCTTGTTTTGTTTATATAAATTGCTAAGAGAATGTTTCTGTAGTGGCAAGAAATTCGTGTTGTTGAGCAACAAATTTAGTATAACAAATTTAGGGTGTAGGAATACGCATTAGGGTGATCCTAAACGCTTTTTCTGTGGCCAGAAAAAAAGTTACACACATATTTATTTTATTTGTAATTTAATTTTTTATTTAGTTTCATTTTTACTTATTTTAATTTAATATTTTTTCACTTTTTATTTAATTTCATATTTACTCGTGCCGCCAATGTATTGAAAATTCCCATTGAAATCTCATAAATGCACTTTGCTGTAAATTTGTTGCACAGTTTTTACAGTTCAAATTTGTTGACTTCGCTTATATTCAAAAACTTATACTTTATGCCTAATGCTTCATTTAGAAATATATTAAATAATGCCTATCAAAAAAAAATTTCGCCACCCTAATATACAATTTTTCAATTTAGCAATTCAATACAATTTTTCAATTTTACAGAGGTTTAATTTTGCATACATGAAAAAGAATTTTTGCAAATTGAAATTGTAGTTTTATATTTTATAAACCTCACCTGCAGTTGAAATAACTGAGGTTGACTGAGGCAGTAAAAAATTCTTAACATCTTTTTCAATTAAGGTTTGCAAAATTTAAACTTCTTTTCCTTTGACGATTGATGTTTTTATATTATATTTTTTTAATATTAAGGGAATTTTCAAAGGTAGTTTACTGAGTTTTTTAAATAGAATTCTGTTATAATACTGAAGCGGTTATGCCACACGAATACGGCTGTTTACTTTAGAGTGCCGTTACCGAAAGAGTTTCTCAATATTTCTAATGTTTTCGCACTATTAACCCTTCTACTACGTTAGGGTCTTATGATGACCCAAATTGCATATAAATCACTGTATTTCTAACTGGTGGAATATGTTTGAAAGTTCTTACTACTCAGTGCATCAATTGTTGAAATATATTGAATTCAATTAGTTTTATTACCATTTTAGGCTTAGAAAATTGTTTATTGTAAGTGCTTACGCATATCATGTTCGGGTCATTTTATCATATTTGTAAAACGAATAGTAAATATATAATGTAATCGAGTATAATGTATAGAGAGTCATCGTCTAGAGCACCTCTCTGTTGTGAATGCTGGAATGCGTTTACAGTTATAATTTTTGTATTCAATAACAACGAAACCAAATACTTTCAGTTCTGTGCCAAATATTCTTGTGATCAGTTGCTATTGTAAATCTAAGTTTATAGACGATAGATTTTGATAAAACATGGAATCTAGACATACTGTAAGTATATATAATCTACATTTTTTTTCTAAATTCATACTAGTATTTATACGGTAAAATTCGTTGTTGTATTTACTTGGCCATAATGTCAGCGTGGACAAATGACTGAGCATGCCATTGGTGCATTCTTGAGTGACCTTGAAGAGGATGCAAGTGATGATTGTGATGCTAAATTTGTACTTGAGGAAGACGAATGTTTATCTTCAGAACAATCCATTTCCAGTGGCACAGAAGCCTTCACTTCATTAACCGTAACTAATAGCACAGAAGTTTTTGATAAAGATCGGATGATAAAGTGGACAACAATACCTTCTTTGCAATGTCTAAGTCGTGCAGCAAGTGAAAATATTCTTCACGGAAAACCTGGAGTGACTTCTTATGTTATTCATCGTATTTCAAAAATTCGTGATACTTTTAATGTATGGCTTACAGAAGCTATGAAAAGGGATACTCGTATAATTCACTACAGCAATTTACAAGGAAGTGCTGTTTCCGAAAATTTTCAAGCTATAGATGCTACTGAGTTCGATGCTTACCTGGGACTTCTTATACTTACTGGTATTTATTTACAATATATTTTTCCTATTATAATTGTATAACGGACATATTATTCTTTTAGGAGTCTACCGGTCATACGGTGAAAGTCTTAACTCCCTGTGGGACGAGTTTAATGGACGTCTGTTTTTGAGAGCAATCAGGTCTTTGGAGCGATTTAGCAATATTTCTCGTGTACTAACATTTGACGATAGGCAAAGAAGAAGATCAGAACAAAGAGGAGATAAACTTGCTCCTATTCGCACATTTTATGAGCAATGGACTCAAAACTTGCAGCTGCTTTACGTTCCAAGTGCTAACATAACGATTGACGAACAGCTTATTCCGTTCTGAGGTAGATGTCCTTTCAAAGTATGCATACCAAGTAAACCAGAGAAATATGGTATGAAAGCGTGGATAGCAGCGGATTCTGACACCGCATTTTGCTTACAGTTCCAAATATACTTGGGCAAAGTAGGAGACAATGCTGAAAGGAACCAAGGCGAACGGGTTGTTCTAGACTTAGTGTCTTCATACCGTGGACGAGATGTGGCTACCGACAATTTTTTTACGAGTCATAACCTTGCATTGGAATTGCTAAAGCAGAAAATTACTATTGTTGGCACAGTAAGGAACAACAAACGTTTTCTGCCGGTTCATGCAACATCACAAGAATTGCGTAAGCACCCAAATACCTCAAGTAAATTTTTTTTTTCATGAAAAAGAAACAGTAGTTTTGTATGTGCCTAAAAAATACAGAATGATTTATTTGCTTAGCACCCTTCACCATAATAGCAACATTTTGGAAGATCATCCAAAAAAAATTCCGGAAATAATTGAATACTACAACTCGACAAAAGGTGGAGTCGACACATTGGACCAAATGGTTCGTACATATTCGTGCAAAAGGAAAACCAATCGGTGGCAGTTGCCCTGTTTTCTAATTTATTAGATATTTCTGCTCTAAACGCTTTTATAATATGGACCGAAATATATCCTGAATGGCAAAAAAGTAAATTGCACAAAAGGCGCCTATTTTTAGAGCAACTCGGTGAAGTTTTAGCTCAAGAACATATCAAGAGGCGCAGAAGCCTCTGCATCATTGGTACGAAGAATTCGAGAAGAAGACAGTGCATCAACATCTACGAATTCGCCTTCTCCAAAACGAAAATGCGCTAGTGAACGGAAAAGGTGCAAAAAACCTGTTTGTCCGTCACACCGACACACAACCACTCTAACGACGATATATTGCATTGATTACAAGCCTTAAAAATATTTTTGAACTGTACAAATTTGAATTTTCTCAATAAAAAAATGTGGGGTCAAAATAAGACCCGAACATAACATGTGTATTTTTTTTCTAACATAGTAGAAGGGTTAAATCCATTTTTAATGCAAAATTTAAAGCGTACTCGTTGTTGCGAATTCAAATCCATTTCTAAAACTGTAAAATATGGAAAACACGTGCAGGGATAGATTTACCCAAGACGGCGTAACTTTGGCGATAACATTTTGGTAGGAATGTTAATCATAGAGTGACTGACCTACCGTTTGTTCCGGGAATTTTTGATCATTGTACTATGATATGATAGTAAGGGTTGTCCCAAAATGATCGAAATTCGATGGCGTGTTATCAGCTCTGTTTTGAAAAGGCTTCAAGACAATGAGATACAAATGAGATACATTTAAAAAATAAAAACTTTTAAATAATGACAGATTTCTATGAGAAAGATTTAGTAAAGCCTTTTAAATATTTGAACCATAATTAGAATTTTCAGAAATATTTAAATTATTATATTACATTTTTGGTCAATTTCTTTTCTTTGAGGATGCGATTTTCAGAATTATTCGTGGAGTAAATTTTTGCTTTCGGAATACTAATTAAATCAAATTAAGGCAGAATTAAAATTTTTCTTTTGCTTCATTAAGTAAAAAAAAAACAAACATGATTTTGAGTGGCTCCAGCGACACAAATTAATATTGTATATATATTTTTTTTATATATACTCTCAACTACAATCGGAGAATTGGTTTTCATTTTTGATATTTTCATATACTAACAAGCAGACATTAATTTTTATGTGTAGGAAAGATATTTGTATAAGTGTTATTAAAAACAATTCCTTTTGCTGTAATTTAAGTACTAAAAACAGTAAATATTAGAAAAAAATTATCTAAGCGCAATTATTTCTCGGCAGTCAGTGGTAAACAACCCCGAGCATTGCCGTCAAGATAAAGCTTTTGAAACGAAAATATCTGTTTTTGTTGCCATAGAAAAAATTTCATACAAAGAATATTCATTTAGCATTGACACACAATCGATAAAGAAAATAAAAATGTAGCTGTGCCTGTCTACATTTTGTTTTGATATACTTATGGTACAACAATACTAATTGCAGATACATATGTACATATATCTCTTTAAGCTAAAATATCTCTTTTTTTCTATACATATCTATACAAGTGCATTGCATCTTGCTTTGTAAATTCGAATTTCAAAAATTTGAAAGTGACATTCTTTATGGCTGTTATTTACAAGGTGGCGCTAAATTAATCACCCTAACCGAAAATTTAGAACCTTTACAAGTCAATCATATTTTACCCTTGTGAAATAGACAGCTGCAGAATATACAAACAGATGTCAAGGTCAAAATAATGATTTTTATTATTCGAAATTATAATATGTTTTTTATTTGGTAAAAAAATATTCCATAACAGAATTGAATGATTACTTAGGGACACCTTGTATTACAAAAAATAATTTTCTTTTCAAAAATTACATTTTTTCCCCACAAAACATTTAGTGTAAACAGGTTTCTTCATGAAACAGCTCTTTTTTCTAGTCACAATAGAAATGATCTTTGCTCTATCATTAATCATAAACTTTAGAATGAAAAAAAGATTAACGAAAAAAAAACCTCATCATCGTTTTCTCATCCTTAAAAATACTTTTTCAATGAAACATTATAAAAATTACAAACAATGGTTCATAGAGTCATCTATATTTGGTTTCAGGTAAAACATTAAGTATTAATATCTTCGCCCAAGAAACTATTCAGTTTAATGACTTTTCAGAGAAAGACACTGTCTAAACGAATTTTACTCAATTTATCTTCCATACAGAGTAGTTTAAAAACAGTAACTTTACATACGTATGAAAAAAAAGAACATATCTAAAGCGGTTTTCAATTGGCGCGGGTCGATTTTGGCGTCCTGTGGCAGCCATTTTGTTTTCGCGACATCTGTCAAATCTTTTGTTTATTATTCAGTTGCTTATGCCAAATCATCATGGCAAGTTACACGATTGAACAGCACGTTCAAATGATAAAACTTTATTATCAAAATGAGTGTTCATTAACGCAGGCAGTCTATTCCTCGCCGTGCATAAGAACTTGGCCTTTCGCAGACTTCAACTTGGCGAATTTTGCGTCGGGACTTGGGCCTACACCCGTACAAGATCCAACTGACCCAGTTGATGACCATAGACAACACCGTTTGTTCGCTGACTTGGCTTCGAATCGTCTGGAAGAGAACCCCAGTTTTGGGCGAAAAATCATCTTTAGTGACGAGGCGCATTTTTGGATGAATGCCTGTATTAACAAACAAAATTGCCGTATACTCGTATGGGACGACACCAATCCACACGAGGTTCACCAAGTGATAATGCATCCTCAAAAAGTTACCGTTTGGTGTGGATTTTGGGCCGGCGGCGTCATTGGTCCGTACTTTTTTGAAAATGACGTTGGTGAGGCGGTCACCGTCAACAGCGAGCGCTACACAACGATGATAACCAATTTCTTATGGCCCATATTGAACCATATGGACCTAGACGACATGTGGTTCCAGCAGGATGGCGCTACGTGCCACACAGCAAACGCTACGATTGACATTCTGCATGTATGTCCGCCCTTATTGAAAACCCCTTTATATGCAAACAAAGTCTTTTGGGGTTTTGTTATGGGCACCTCTCAGCTGTCTGTAAGAACTGGTGCATCTCAGGGACATAATATGATGTCTAGAAACATATAAACCATAGCAAATGAATATTGCCAAAGTTTTCATACTGCGATTTTCATCATAAAGAGAAACCTCAAATTGACTGACCAATCACTGAATGAGGGATGAGAAAAGCGTAGAAAGGCTTGCATATGAGTAGGTGCGATATTACAAGAAAACTAAACAAAAATGCATACAACAGGAAACCAGAATAGATGATAATGCAAATTTCCCTCTACTAGCTTCTTGTATGAATTGAGCTAAGGCTTCACAAATGGTAAAATTGCCGGTTTACGGCAAGAAGGAAGTGCTGTGCGTTTGGTGACACTGTAAGAGAATAGTACATTGTGAGCTGCTACCGCCCGGTTAATTGATGTATATCTCTACTGTCAATGCCAATAATGGTGATATTGAGATAAGCAATTAAGTGGATACGGCTAAAACTAATCAACAGGAAATACACGATGTTTAGAGTGATCAGGTATGGCCAATACCAGGTTAACGTTAGTCAGCCCTCGGTAATTTTGAAGGAGTCTGCTAACGCAATAGGACTTATTAATCTCTTTGGTATGAAAAAAACTGAGATTGTATTGGAAATATATGAAAAACAAAATCGGCGCAGCTTCCGCTAATGTTACAATACTTCGTTGTTATCTGAACAACGACTGATTAGACGAGATACGTGTACAATCAGCGGGATGCAGTGCTCCCAGTGACGTCGCAGTCGATCTTACTTGAACAATTTTGCTTCGGATGACCAAACCTGGCAATCTATCATCCTTGAGGAAATATGCGAGATTCTTTTATGACGACGTCTGATTCCATTATAGAAATTTCACGATCAGACTGAAGTTGTGAGAGCTCTGTTGCATTCACTATGCACTCCTTATTTTGCACTCCTATGCTATCATTTGTTTCGATATCTGCAAAACGCTTACTTGAATTCAACTACAGAAAGGAACTTGATATAATGTAGTAATGGATATCCCCGAAATTGTTCAAAAGATGATCAATCTGAATTCTTCTTCTAAGAACGGCCATTTATATAGTACCATTTCAAATTACATCCAAAAACCTGCTAATCATAAAAATGTAAGAAAACATTTTCAGAAATTTAGAACCTAAATGAATGGTTTGCCTTACGCCACTAAATGTGTCTATTTAATTTTACAATAAAGCCAACGAGCTTTAATAAATAAAGTACCAAACCTAGATTTAATTTTATTTTCTCATCTCGATCGAGAAAAACTTGAACATTTGTTAATTGATTGGGTAGAAAAATTGAATTCTTGTATTAAATCTTAAATATTTCCTTAAAAATCGCCCTTGAAGTTGGCTTACATTCAATAAAACTGAAATATTTATTATTTAAAAGTGTTGGCCATCTGACTGTCTCTTGTGTCTGTCTGCACGTTCCGTTGACAGCGAGCAAATAGTATTTATTATCTAATAAAACATCAACACGTGGCATAGATTAAATTTCGAATAAAACGTGTATTTTTCTGCTGAGTGAGGGTAAAGTGTTGGCAGCCGCTGTAGCATAGAAAGCTTTGTGCGTGACTACTTTTAGACTGTATTCATATTTACATATGTCTTAATCTCTTCTACATACAATATACAGGAATAAAGCGTGAAATTTCAGAGGTGAGCACAGAAAACACTTGAGCTTAACCAAAAATTTAATTTTTTATGAAAGAAGATAATTCCTGTAAATTTATGTATCCTTAAAAAATTGTACTAGCCATACATCAGAAAGGGCATAAGGACAATATATTCCATTAATTCCCATAATCAAAATATTTGTGTTCGGTCTCAGAAGATACGAATGAAACTACTGAAATATCTGGCAAACGAAGAGTTAACCATACCCAAGCATAGGTCAGGTGTGCCATGGTAAACACTTTGGATTTTGTTTCAGTCCTATGCCGCATGGTGAAATAGTCTCATCCTAAACCTTTTGAAAGAGTGAATCAGAACTTCGTATGTGTATCTAAATCCATGAATCTAAGGTTCAATAAATAAACACATTATTGTCTATGTCTTCACCTGGATAGGATATGTCACTACCATAGTGCAAAATGGTCTCTCCCCATCTTCCTCGTGAGAACTTTTGAAAAACCACTGTGAATATAAGTACGCCTACATGATAGGAATACTTGACTAATATAAGAGGAACTGCTTCGTGTGCACTTAACACTACATAGTTTCCAGTGGATATTATATGGTAATTATAGAAAGAACCTCAATTATGAAATCGAAATTCGATACGATATGATGCTAACTCAATACTCAATACTTTTGAAGCGATATCTTTGGGGTGCGCGATGGCGTAATACGCCCATCATATTTGACACTTATGAACTAGATAGCCATTATAAAAACAAATATACTTTGAATATAAGCAAACTATTAAGGAAGTTATTTCCATATAATAAATCAAATCAACAAAACAGGCAAGCAGTTCGCCTTTACATTTTAGTTTTCACCATAATTACATTGATGGAAAGACTATAGAGTAAACGGACTAAAACAACTAAATGAAACCGACCTGTAGCACAAGAAACGACACTGACCGCAAACGAGAGGGAACGGACTTGACGAAAGACACAACAACCAGGATAAAAGATTTACAATGTTTGGCCATTATTGTGAAAGTAATTTCGGCTACCATATCAATGAGAATTCGGCAGCCAAATTCTGTCCTCTAATTTCACACGTATTCATACGTCCTACCAATCAGTCGTTCTAAAGACGACAAAGAATTTACTTGAGCGGCGAATGTGTAGATTTTTTTTGGCATATACACCAACACAATCTTAGTTTTTTTGTAAACAAACCGTTGTCATAGCCCGTTTTACGTCAGTAAATCAGCTGATTCCTTGAAAATCACTGAAAGACGGTTAACTGTCTGAAGTTGGCCACACCTCTCCATTCTGCACATGCTTATAAATGTGTTGACGGTTTTATTTACGATTAGGCTTGAAATTGTATGAAATCGGCTAAAATTTATGTGTGTTTTGCAAGTAACCGCAGTTTTCAAAAATACAATATTTCATTAAGAGATGATTTTAGACATAGAAATAAGTTTGTTCTCATAGTTTTAGAAAAGGTCCTTTAAATATAGGCACCAATGCAATCAGCGGGTCAAAAAATGTTGTATCAAATTAAACTATCCAAATTTGGTTCAGTTTTAAATATACGTGTGTTCCCTCATACGAAGAATTCGTCGATAAAATCAAAAGATTTGTTATTTATTCAAATTTATTGCATCGCCTTCAAACTAGGCTCGCTCTAAACCAATACACTTTTGTTAACTAATAATCCAATAATCAAAATATTTTTCCAACGCGTTTTCCGGAGTTGACTTCAGTTATTGCCGCGAATTATTTTTCATGCCTTCGATCAATTTAAATTTGGTGCCTCGAAAAGATGAGTAGCGGTAGCTATATAAGGTAAATATGGTAGTTGTGAAACTATACTGGCATGTTTTTTTTTGCAAATAGTCAAGAAGAATGAATACAATTTTAAAATGCAGAAACCAAGAGTTAATCTTTCTACAAATCTGGCCTTTTTCGACGAATCTTCATCTTCATTTTTATTTTTATTAAGTTTATAAATTATTAAAATTAAATGGGAATGTAAATAATGTTTATATAAAAATAGTAGGAATAAGCAATCCTTCATTCCAAATCATAAATATCTTAATTTTCAACAATTCGCTGGTTCTTTCATCTAAATAAATATTAACACAGGCTTGATCCGTATGGATCCAGATGGGGCTAGATGGCGGTTCTCAAAGTGGCACACTTGGTACTTAGCTAATGCAGCCGCTCATTGTAATAAAAAAAAACACAAGGAATAAAAATGACTAAAATGTGTGCAGGTTATGTTGAGTCTCTCCTCATGACTAACATTTTGTCACCAGCCTCGGATCCGACTATAGCAAGTCAATATTCTAGTCAGAGCTCACTAAGGGGTAATATAACGATCACTGAGGCTCATTGATTGCTCTTAAATACCTACGTTAAGCTTTCTTTAGTGAAAGAACCTATCGTGAGTGGTACGAATGTTATTTGGTGGAATCCACTGAGTGCGGCATATGTAAAATGAACATTAAAACAAAGTAAAATCATCATAGGGGATCACAGATCCGACAATTTAGAGTTAGAATTGAGCACTGAAAGAAAAATTACCTCAGTATCACAATATACAGAATGCAGAGGTGTTGACAACTTAAAATCGTTAGACAGTTAATCGGCACTCAGCGATTTTGAAGAATTCAAGTGATTGACTGACGTAAGCGGGGTCATGATACTGGTTTGTTTACAAAAAATCTGAGATTGTGTGAATGATATACGAGAAAAAGCAACACAGTCTTTACTAATGTAACTTCGTTGTCATCTGAACAACGACTGATTGGATGAGTGTGTGAATAGGTGTGAAATGAGCGAGCAGAATTATGGTGCCACGCTTCCAGAGACATGGCAGCTGAAGATGCTTTCACAATTTTGCTTCGGATGGCTAAGCTTAATAATCTATCATAATTGCTTAAATATTAGAAGACACGACAGAGATATGCTCCAGTATGATAACGGCTGAGGCTCATGCCGCAAAATTTGTAAAAACATTATTATCCTCACCTACTGTACCCTTCATGCACTGTTGCTGCCGACTATCATTTACATATCATATATGGTATAGATGGGGGGTACATACTTTGGGTGATCAGCGTTTTTCGTTCTATGAAGGAGTTAAAAAATGTGTTCATTCGTGGATTGATTCAAAAGGTGAGACGTTTTTCCAGTGCGCCTGGTAGTGCAAAATTAATCACCCTATCGGAAAATTTATAATTTTTGCAAATGGCGTCGTATGTCAATCATATTTGACATTTGTAAACTGGACGGCTGCAGTATACAAATAGACAAGCAATGGAGCGCGTAAAGACTAAAATAAAGATGTCCACTAGTCAAACTATTATTTTTTTATTTTGTCAAAAAAGTTTTTCAACAATAAAAGGGGATGATTAATTTTGCGCCGCCTTGTATAATACCTAAAATATTGAGGAAAAAACTACTAAGTGGTGCACTGGGGAAAGTCAAAAATTATAATACTTGATAGGCCAAAAATAGCAATTTTAATTACGAGATGATATTAAAAGTTTGATAATTTCTTTATTCTCTAAAAACATCTGTCGAGTAAATAAAGTGCGGCTACGCCCGAAGTTATACGCTTTTTTAATTGCTATTTCTAAACTCACTTTTAACGCTCCCATACAGCCTTCGAACGTTCCACTTCAAAGCGTATTACAATTCCACATTGTCAAAGAGTTTCAACACCCTTGCAAGGCAAAACTTTTTTAATGAGCAATTTCAATTGCGATAAAATAAATTATCAAGATGTGCGGCGTAGCGTCAGTTTGTGATGGAGAAAAAGGATTGCAGCAGCGACGGAGAAAGCATGAGAGTTGTACCCTTTACTGCTATGGTTAATTTCACAGTGCTATTTGGCGTCAATCAGAAGTTAAACTTTGGATATAGGTACACACAAAAACCCACCGAAATTCCTTTTCCAGTGGGATAAATGGGCAAAATGGGAGTTTACTTAATAAAAATGAAAGTAACTTTGCTTGCGAACCAATTAACGCTTCGGACTGAGTGTTGGAATTGCTTTGATTTTCTTTTTTCGTGCAGCAAAATATTATTGTGCAAACTCAGACAACAACACACAAACACACACACTTACATACACCGGCACTGCAGGATATTTGCTTGAACGTCATAAAAAAACTGTACAAGCTTTAGCAGCGCTTAACATCACTTAACCTTGGCAATCGTCAGTCGACACTTGGCCTTCTTTTTTTATGTGCAGAACTTTGAATATTATTTTGGTACTTCAACTTTAATGTGCAAAACGCCACTTTACCGTTACTTTATGCACGTATTTTTAGATTAATGGCATTTGTGTATTCACCGCTTATGTTTGCTAAACTTCTTGCACGGAATGTTGTTTGTGAGATTTTTGAGTTCTGCGTTTTAATCTTTTAGAAGTATTTTTCTAATTATTGTTTTTTATTATTATAGTATTTGTTTCAATTGCTTTTAAGTATATTCTAAATATATTTAATGACTTTTAAATTGTTTGCAATACTTGTGAGATTTTTTATATATGCTTAAAATATATTTTTATATTTTTTGACGGTTTTAAAGTTTTTTTCAGTATTTTTTTTAATTTTTTTCTTAATTTATTTAAATATATTTTTTAAGTTTGAAGTTCTATATCTTTTAATAGAATTATTAATTACAGTTTATGTTTACTAAACTTTTGAAAAGTTTTAAAAATATGGAATTATTTTATAGAAAATGAATAATTTTTTTTTGTATTTTTATACCCGCGCACTTGTGTGAAAAGTCATTCTAATTTTATGCACATGACGGTCGTATGTAACAGTATAAAGGAGTCGAGGTTTATATACCAAACTCTTCAGAATGATGAATGGAGTCGAAATAGCCATGTCCATTCGTCCGTCCGGGCATGCGATAACTCGTGCAAAAATTAAGTTATTTCAATGCAATTTGGTATCACTTGTCTAAGTTAAATTGATACACTGAAAGGGGGCGAAATAGGCCAATAACCACGAGCACCTCCCATATGAGAGTAATTTTCAAAAAAACTGATATCGCTGTTATCAATGAATTAGAATTACTAAAATTTGGTGCATCCATAAATGTCGGCCGACTTAGTCGAATGTGTTGGTGCGTGGCTACCATTCGGTAGTGCTTGGGTTCAAAACCCCGGTCATGAAATACCAAATGGTTAAAAAAGTTTTTCTAATAGCAGTCGTTCCTCGGCAGGCAATAGCAAACCTACGAGTGTATTTATACCATAAAAAAACCTCTCATCAAGAACCATTTGACGTTCGGAGGCGGCATAAAACTGTAGGCTTCCACAGTTGTCTAGCAACATCAAGACGTATGCCACCCGCAAATAGGAGGAGGAGTTCATTTAAACACCCAACGCAGGGCATATATATAAACTTATATATATATATATATATATGTATAGATATATTTATGAACCCAATAAATATATACGATGTGTAAAATTAAAAAAAAAAAAAAACAATAAGCGATGTCACGTCCACTTTTGGGTTAATTCTTTTATCTCTATAACGACTTAGTAAAAGTCACCCAAATTTGGTACTCCCTATCGCATTGAAATCCAAAATAAGCTTTTTCTGAGTTCACATAAGAACCTCTCTCAATCTTTGAGAATACTAAATTTCCGTCCATCTGTCTGATCTTACAAGTTGTAACTTTCATATGCCTATGAGTTTGTTCGGTTCCAAAAATTAACAGTCATCCGAAATAAAATTTTATTGCAATGTGCGCGGGTATACAAAGTTCAGCCCGTTCCACTTGCTTACTTTATTTTTTCAAATATACATTTGTTTCAATATTTTTTTTTAATACTTGTTAAAATTTTTAAAACCTTTTTTTAATATTTCCAATCCTTTTTTAACGTTTGTCTTTTGTTAATTTATTTATTATTTTTTAGTTATTTTTGAAATAACTTTTTTTATATATTTTAAATAATTTTCTTTATTTAATTTAAATTTTTGTACATTTTCTCACACGAATTCTGAGTTTGCATTCCTCTTGAACAGAATTTTCAATTATTGTTTCATTCTATTCTTTACTTTATTTGAAATTCCACGTTTTATAAATAACTGTATGCCACCTAGTTTTTTGTGTTAAGATTTTTATTGGAATTTCTCTTTATTTTGTAGTTTTCAATTTGTTTGCTATCTCTCCACAATATTCACTAAATACGCTATAAATTCAAACACTCGCTTGGCCATTTGGTATTTGTTGATAAATAATTCACACCTTCAGCATTGGTAAGTATCCATGAGCGTCGATAAACAAATGGTGAATAATTTTTTGCTAATCAATTTTTGTTCATTATGCCAGCACTTGCCCCAAACAAATTGCTAATTTTTTAACACTCTTATTTATTTTCCTCTGATTTAAATTTATTTCCATATATTTGATATTTTATTAATTTTTAATTGCTGCTGGTTTTTTCTCAGGTGCGAAAGATACTTTTTAATACATCCGCTAAATTATTACTGCTGCCACGCAAAGCGCACATGCTGACTATGGCTGTTGATTCGTCTCAGTATATCGCGTTGTCGGCTTTCCCACTGGCTCATGCAGTTTATTCACAACCGTAGCGCTAAAAGATTCCCGATATACTGATTTACCGACAACACAGTTCTTTTGGCTCTTGTGTTCAGCGGCAATGAAAACGTTGCATCTGCTAGCATAGCAGTAAACCAATTGCGTTGCTTCTATAGAAGTAGCAGAAAAAGTAGTAAAAGCAATGCATGTAACGGCGTGAGGAAGAAAAGTAGTGAATTATATGCATACATATATGGTTATGTGGGTGTGTATGTTTGTCATGCTGGCAGAAAATGAAAGTGAGCTCTTTTACCGTGCAACATTGACCAGCTTGAGTGTCAATTAGTGAGCGCTTTCTTTGGCTCTCTCTCTTCTGAGTGCACTCGTTCTTATATGCGTTGCTCAAAACAGCTGTTGTTTGATTACAAATTGTGTAGTAAATATTACTTAAGTAAATATGTAATTATATGTATATGTAAGTGCTTCACTGATTTCTGGCCTTTGAATTACTAAAAGTAGTTTGATTGAAGCGCTGAAAATAATCACAAATTTTAATAATAAATAGGAATACATATATAGGGTGTCTGAAGAGTGATTTACGGTTAATTTACAGCTTGCTATTTAGATTTGATAAAGTCAAACAATTAGCAATATAAGCCACGTGTTTGGGTTGTGCGCCACTATTAGGCACTGGAGTCGGTAATTTTCGTTCAAAAGAAGTTTTGATGACTTTACGTAGACAGATCATTAAACAAACGAACTAAAGTGAGGCTGGCATGAACTATCAAAATTCGACCGTATGAGAAACAATTGCCACTTTAAGAATTGGTTCAATCGCTTCGACTAGGAGTTCAAATGCCCAAATGGGGATCAGCTAGGAGTTACTGTGTATAGTTCTGCAGAAAAATTTCAATTTATTTTCTCTTAAAGTTGAATGAATTTTGCCAGTCGACTCATTTACATTTTTATGCCAGACAAATACCCAACATTTTGATCTTAATGGTAATGTTGAAATGACTTTAATCCCGAAATTCTCCATGAAAGGAAATTGCTCGAAGTTCGAGTGTAGTATGTCGTATCAGGAGCAAACTGTGATTGGATTTTGAAAGAAACGATAACTGGTTACGTTATTTCAAAGCTTTAAGTAATTTTTTATAGAACTGTGTCTAAAGTGAATTTTTTTCCCAACTCTGCGCAGTTTCTACTAGATTTATTTTGGCACAGTTACTGCAGACATTTTTTGCTAAAATTATAGGCAATTTTCTTTCTTTCTTTTTTCTGATTTATTATTACACTAAGCTACCTTTTTTTTGGTTCCAGCAAAAGAATAAAAATTATAAATTCTCCATTTCAACTGTATTGACATGTGAAATTAAAGCTACTTAAATGTTTGTATTCTCTGCAAATATTGTGAATTTATTTTGATATATATTATTTCTCTCTTTCACTCTCACTCTCATTCTCTCTCGGGTCTCTCCCTCTTTCTTTGTCTGCCTTGAAAGTTTCACTTCTGTTATGTTTACTACGCTACACGCACTTTTTTTTTCGATGTTACCTCCATTTCGTCCAACAGAGCAGCTTTGTTGATCCCTTCCGAATAATGTGATTTTTCTTAGTCTGAAAAATAGTTGTTTCTGCAATCACTTGAACAAAATATTTTTTCCACCAGTCATTTCTTCAAATTCGATTACAAATAGTAGTCCGAGGAATCCAGGGAAGTCAAGTTTGGCGAATGGAGGGCTGTGAAACGAATTGAAACTTTATTTCTATTAATTTTGCGACCTCAACTGCTGAGGCGTGAACTGATGGTGCTCGTGATAGAAAAAGAAAATCATTTCGATTCAAACAAATGCCAGACACAATGAAACTTGGAGTGTGTTTTTCCAAGAGATGCTATTAACTAAAGATAAGCTCAATATGGGCCAGTAGTGACTCTCAGCGGACTTTTGAAACGGCCCTCGTACAAGTTGATTAACATATATTTTATATCTCAAAATTAAATTTGTAAGATTTTTGAGTAAGAATTAAAAAAAAAATATATTTAAAAAAATATTTTAAAGGAATAAATAAAAATACTCCACATTTTCCTCCTCCTCAAAATTTCCAGTCCCTACAGCTATTGATATTTACTTGTGGGGTATGTTTATCTATAATTTCTTTTTCAAGCGAGCACATAGAAAGATTCTGCACTTCAATGTGTGTTCTATGTCTGCATCTGTGAATCATATACACTTAGTGCCATAAGTCTAAGCTCCTTTGTGCGTAGTTGAAAAAGTAACACGAAAAAAATTTTGAAGCTTTTGAAATAAATTTGTTTTTTTTTATTAATATAACGTCATTAGATTTATTAAGTTAAGCGTATAATTTATTTAAGAAAATAAAATCATATTATAATATATTTTATTTGAAACGTAAATATGAAAGTTCATTTATAAATTGTTTTAAATATTTAAAAAACTCTCAAAAATAAGCACGTTTTAAAAGGTTGTTTGGGTACCCAGGCCATTTCAAAAATTCTCTAAGTTTATTTGCATGGAGTTTGCCAATTTGGTAGACTCTTTGACAGGAATGTTCTCCCATTCATCCCTCATAACATCTTTCAAGACCTCTTTGCTTGTAATTTGATGTTTCTCTATATTTCTTTCCAGAAACACTCATAGGTGTTCAATACGGATTAAATTTGACGATTGTGGCGATGCTGATAATTGTTTGGGGATATTATTGAGAAGCCATAACTTTATAAGCCGTATTCTTGGGGACCGTCTTGTTGAAAGCAGTATTCATAACATAACTTACCTCAGCATCCCAACGCCTTGCTTTAAATTTTATTTTACAATAAGCAAACTTCACTTTTGTTGAATCTCTAAACTACGTCACAAGCTGCCACACACCCCACACCATCACCCCATCACCATCATATTTCACTTTTGGTAATCAATTTTCGTCTTTCAGCGCCAGGATTTCGCAGGAAATCTAGCTCTACACAATTTTTCTTCCTTTACTACAAGAAATGTAAAACTTGCTTCCATCCGAAAAAAATCCTTTTCCAAAATTCTTAAGGCTTGTAGGTATATGTATGATATGCTTAACTGCAGGAGCAATATGTGTTTGGCTGTTTATTATGAAACGAAATGGTTTCTTCTTAGTAACTTTGCTATGATAGCCGCCTTTTCTTAAAACTGGCAGTTGAAACACGAATATAGTTTTGAAACTTTTTTTCTGAACTCTTTTCAAATTAGTAACTAAAAAGGAAATTTAAAATAAAATTGCATTTTAATTTTTTTTTAATTAGCTAAAACAATAATTAGTAGCAAAATTTACGAGGCTTACCTATAATAGTTCTTTCGTTTAAGGTAATCCTCACTGAGGTGCTAAAGTCTTGGCGCAAAAACTTTCGTACTAGAAAATAAGGGCTCTCACAATTTTCAGCACTTTGTCGTATTCTACGTCTATTTGCTTAGCAGTGAGTTTTTTTTGGCAGCGGTAATTTCCAATGAGTTCCAAATTTTCTTCGCAGCTCGTTTCGGGTAAAGTGCACTCCATAAATTGCTGAATTAGTAAATAGTGCCCTGAAAATGTGCAATACTAGCATAAGGGCTTGAAGCTCATAGCTACTGGTCAATCTATTTTAGTCGCACCGCAAGGTATGTATTTTGCGCTGTGTAGCCGCATACCAGTAGTTACTACATATTATATAAACGCTAGTGGCATGCTGCAGTAAAACTTGTTGGTAATAAAATTCCCGGCGGCATGAGAAATATAGTACAAACATACGAGTATATAAGTGAAAATTTGGTGGGAGGTTAAAAAAAAAATGAGGCCTTTAAGTTATCATAATTGAGTTTGTTTGCATTTTCGGATTTTTTTTTTTCATAGGTGAAATGTTGTTACTAGAAACTTACTTCCAATGCAGGCCGTACAATTATGGCCGCTCTCGTGCCGTGTCAGACTGTCCGCATATTCATATTGAACAATTGAGTGGCTCAGACTGTCAACGCTAGTAGTTACTCGCTCGAAAGCTCAACTCCATAGAAAGCGCTAATTTTAGCTCATGCGCAAAGACATCTATACGAGTATATCTCACAAATTCTCTTCACTCATTGTCTCGCTCGTCTCTATGCAATTTACAATCACCGTCAATATTATTTTATTTGTCCCTCTTTTCAGGTTCATTTCGTAAACAAAAATATGCAACACGTGCTTTTTGGCAACTTCTTTGGGACTTTATCAATGACTTAGCAAACTTATCATAATGTATAGTATATTTGTATTTACGAGTATATGCATATGCATACGAAGCGAATTGTTCATCGAAAAGCGCAAATACTTGATTTACCACACACCTTTATACTTGTACATACATACATTCATACGAGTATGAATATGCAAGTGTATTATAATATGAAATTACGTACATTAGGTATTGCGCGTCTGCACACAAACAACTACAAGCAAAAAATACAGGAGCACGGCAGAAAAACACAATATTTGCACAATGATTGCACATACATATTTTTAGTTGCATACGTTTGTATACTTGTATTCCAGTGTTCATAATAATAACAGCGCGAGATATTACCAAGTTTTGACAATTAATTTTTCATAAATTCCATTTTTTTTTACAAAAATAGAGTCATATTATAACAAACTCAACTCAAATTTTGTACAAAATTAAAAAAAAAAAAATCAAAAATTTTCATCGAAATTTAAAATTTTTAGAATTTTAAAAAATATTTCAGAATTAAAAACAAAAAAAACTTATTTTGTAGTTCATTAATTTTTGGTATGATAAATTGCAAGTTTAAAGAGGCATTAATTTTTGATAATTTTGTTTGCTGACGGTGCTATGCATTTTCTTCCATTTAGCTAATGCTCGAAATTTTTCATATGGAGAAAATTTATAAGACCTTGCAAAAAAAAAAAAAAAGAAAAAAGATATTACTGCGTTTTTTGAGCCACTTCTAACTTGCATTTTAATTTTGCTAAATGACCTCCAAAACTATATATCAGAAGTTTTTCTTGAAATTCTGATTTAA
The DNA here is from genome assembly GCF_027943255.1 of Anastrepha obliqua. Lineage (NCBI taxonomy): Eukaryota > Metazoa > Arthropoda > Insecta > Diptera > Tephritidae > Anastrepha > Anastrepha obliqua. The sequence continues at coordinate 95,695,856 of NC_072892.1, read as the reverse complement.
AAGATTGAAACTTTGACGAAAATTTGTTACACTTTTTCAAATTTTGTAGTTAGTCTGAAATAGGAATTTGGAATTATGGAATTATGGTTTTTATTTTAATATGGTTTATATCATTTTTTTTTTAATTTTATAAAAAGAAAAATACTAAATAAATAGTAAAAACTTTGCAATAAGTCGCGCTGCAATAATTGTGAACACAGATGTACATATACACAAACATATGTATTATAATTGCCACAAGTGGTCACTTTTATTGCCGGCTGCATTAAATACTTGAGGTTTATTGCACATGCCCGTTTTATATTCAAATTATAGAGCATACACCAACTTGATAAAAAAGTTCCCGGAATATATGCAGAAAATTAAAAAAACTAAGTTTATTCCTCAAAAGTGATATTGTCACCTTCAAAGTAGTCCCCATCAACTGTAACACTCTTATGCCAGCGTTTCATCCAGGTCTCGCAACATTTCTGGAACTCTATTTTCGGTGCAATCCTCGTATCACCGCCTTCGTCTTCCACTTGTCCATTCCCTCCTTTCGGCTGTTAAATGCGTTCCCCGGAGTGGTTCTTTGACTCGATCAAAAAATCGTTATTGGATTGTATTCGTTTCATTAGAGAAAGCCAAAATAATAGTCCTTATTAACTATCCGACCTTCTGGCGAAAATTCGTGGTGTACAATACCTTTGTAATCCATAAAAATCGATAGCATCGCTCTCTTTTTTGAATGAAAATGACGTAGTTATTTTGTTTTCGTTCATTTGGAGATTTGCACTCACTCGCCTGATGTCTGGATTGCGTGTCGTACTCGTAAACTCATAAACCCACATCTCAACTACGGTAATGATGAGTTTGAGCCTTGGGAATCATGTTTTTGGCGTTATCAACGCGGTTCACGTTTTGCATGAAATTCAGGTCCTTTGGGACCAACTTTGCTGCAACACATCGCACCCAAATCATTAACTGTAATGTCCTTAACGGATCCATAAGCAATGTTCAAGTCCTCTGCTAGCTCTCCAGCTCTATGGTGGTTAATTTGTGGCAATTGATCTACTTTTCTTTCACTTTCATACTTATCAGTTTTCGATGTCGGCGGGCTGCCTTTACGTTTGTCATTCTCTTCTGGAGCGTTCATGCCCCTCGTAAATTTCTGTTTTCATTAGAGTATCATTGCCGAAACTGTTTTCCAATATTTCTAAAGTTTTTGTACCATTGAATCCATTTTTAACGTACAGTTTAATACCAAATCGTTGTTGCAAATTGAAATTCATTTTTAAAACTGTAAAAAATCGAAAGCACGTGCAGGGATTTATGCAGAGATTTACTCAAGACCGCGTAACTTTTACAAAAGCCAAGCAATTGCGCTAAAATTTTGGTAGAAATCACAGATGTGGCAACCTAGCAAAGAAGAAAAATAGAACTTAAATCAGTGAACTTAAAGTAGGACTTTAAAATAGTTTGAAGTTGAAAGCTGAAATGTATAATCTTTGATTATATTCGCATTTTTCTTAACTTTCTTCTGTGAAATAAACATCTTGAAGAGTGAATAAAGGGGCATAGCACAAAACGAAAAATGTCTCACCATAATAAAAATATTTCTCATCTCAGAACTTTCCTATTTCTTGGTGCAGGCTCTTACAATACAAATACAAACAATACATTGACAAATATCGACAATTGTGTTGAAGTGATGTGGTCATCTAAGCTTGCCAACTTCTGTACGCAGTAAAGTTCAAATTACGAAACCTCAACTGATTGTTGAAAAATGTCTATCTTAAAGGATTAAGAAGGGCGACTATTATTGTAAATATTATTGCCAAAAGTTCACCATTTAATTGACCATTGCAATGAGTCTGAATATTTTATGGGTCGTTATGAGGTCAAATAAATTTCATAGCATTTGATATTTTGCAAATTGCTAAGTAAATGTTTACTATGGCAAGGGTAAGAAATGCTTATATTCCTTAAAGAGAAAAAAGAAAAAGGTTAAAGATACACAAAAAAAAAATTCACATTTACAACAAAAACTTTTAATATGTATAATACAATGCGAGGCAGTTACTTGTTTTTTTTCGAAAGGAAGAAAACAAAGAAATAAAGGGAAAGAAAATAAGTGCTCTTGTTTTGCTTCTAAACAGGATTAAGTGATTTAAGTGAATTTATGCGCACACGTGCGTTATAAACAAGAAAATATCAAAACACTGTTTCTTTTCGTTTGGAAAACTACGGCGCGTATAATTGTAAATAGTTTTGACAGTATGTATAGAGGTGGAGTATGTATGTAAGGGGGAAGTATGTGCATACCTGCCAATTTCTTTACGATGTGGTCAAGAAAAATAAAATAAAAATAAAAATTTTGGTATAAAAACGTGCACTGGCGCTAAGTGCCTTGATATTTGTTTAGGCTGGGCTTTTCTCACAAATTGTGATGTGCGTATTGATAAAATATTGTACTAAAAATAACGACCGTTTGGTTTTATGTTGCCTTTGATTGGCAGCTGATTTTTCATGGCTGAAATACACTCGCAGGTTGCTTGCATTCTTCCGAAGAGGAACCACTACTCATTTTAGAAATAAAATTGATCTTTTTTTGCCATATTTCATATTCTCTGTGCCAAGTACTCTCAGCCATAGGACAATAAAAAATCGAATGCCTATTTGGTCAAATTAATGACCCATTAGTTTTTTAATTATTTATTTGTTCAGTCGGGATATGCTTACTGACTATTTCTAATTAATTTAACAGAGTATATTATATAAACTTAATTTGAATCTAGCGAAAGTGGAATTAAAATCTACATCGCTCGCATAGTTTTTACAATATGTATATAGACGTAAACTTCTAGTAGTTTCAGCAAGTTTATTGAACCCAAAGTTAGTTCTATGCGGCCTTTCGACATGCGAATGCTTATGCCTCAATTCGCGCCATTTATCATTACTCAGAGTTAATTCCTTAATTTTTTTAAAGTTGCGGACAAACATTGGTACCTACAAAATTTTTGTCCATTTGCTTAAGAAATAAGTGAACATTTTTATTTCAAAGTTAAGCTTCCGGAAAAAAATTTATTTGTTCAAATCGCCTTAATAAAGGCGCGGCTCAGTTCCAGGGAATTGGAGAGCAATAAAATAACTTTTTTTTGCGAAAAAGTTCTGTGACACGTTTTCATTAAAGTATTTTCCACCGTACTGAGTTGAAATTTCGTTCGATAAGTTAACTTTATTAATTCCATTTTTGACCACCATGTAATAGAGTATGACGTCCGTTGCTTTTCTTCAGAATAATGCAAGCCGCAGTTGTTGTTGCTTTTTGTCAGAATGCCGTCTGCCATAATCTAAAGTAATCAATACTATATCGTGTGCGGTTGCAAAAATGCTCCTTTATACTAAAATACAAATATACAAATTGCTATGTAAAGTTTAACAGGCATCAAAGTTGAGTTATTTCACATTGTGAATTTTGATGTTGCTATGTCGCAGTTGGATTACTTTCTGAGGCGGCTGAATACTTTTTTTGTCACTTAAATTATAAATAAATCAATAAGAAATAAGGTAAAAATTTTTTGTATAAAATTTGTGTGATGATTCAGGATTTTTTTTTATAAATTTTGGCTGATGGAAATCTTTATTTTCATCTTTACGTACTCCATTGCATGTCTGTTTGTATACTGCGGCTGTCTAGTCCACAGGTGTCCAATATTACTGACATATTACTGTGGGCAAAAAGTAAGGTGAATTTATTTGTCAAACTTCACGGGAATAAAATTTCGCTCTACTTATTTTTTCATGAGTTGGCAGCACTGTTAATAACATCTGGGCCAACTTTCATGTGAATGTCATTATCAGTAATATATTTAAGCACGACTAAGAGTTCAATTTTCGATTTTTACAATGTCTGATTTGATTGAGCAGAGAAGTGCCATCAAATTTTGTTTGTGGAATGAAACTTCGGCTGCGGAAACGTTTAGCATGTTTCAGAAGGCATTTGGTGATTCGACCATGTCGCAGAAAAATGTTTATAAGTGGTACCATCCACGTCAACAGATGACCAACACGTCAATAAAGTGAAGGAGTTAGTGCTCAAAAATCGTCGGTTGACTGTTAAAGACCTTACTGATACTCGTATGATCGGAATATCAGAAGGATCTGTGAAAACCATTTTGAAAGACCATTTGGGTCTACGAAAAGTCAAATCTCGTTTGGTACCGAAAACTCTCACTTTCTTGGAAAAAAGTCGTCGCGTTGATGTGTGTTAAACAATGCTTTCAGACTATCAGGACAAGCTCAAATGCATCATTACGGGAGATGAGACTTGGATTTATGCTTACGGCCCTGAAACAACCGACCAGTTAAGCGGATATCGTGCTAAAGGCGAGGCCAGACCGAAAAGAGCACGTCAAAGTCGTTCGATTTTCGTGGTGTGGTGCACTATGAATTCCTTCCGTCTGGCCAAACTATTAATAAGGAATATTATTTAAGCGTTATGCGTCGTTTACGTGAAGCAATTCGTCTAAAAAGACCCGAATTATGGGGCAACAACTCTTGGTTTTTGCATCACGATAATGCACCGTCTCACACTGCACTCGTTCTTCGTGACCATTTCGCCAAAAATTCCACGCATATCGTTCCGCAACCACCATATTCGCCTGATTTGGCTCCGTGTGACTTCTGGCTATTCCCAAAACTCAAGAGACCACTTCGGGGAACGCGTTTCGAGTGGATTGAGGAGATAAAGGCTGAATGGAAGAAAGTGCTGATGGCTATACCGGAAATGGACTATTTGGTATGTTTCGGGGATTGGAAAAATCGTTGGCATAAGTGTATTTCATCATTTTGAAGGGGATGAAATTGATTTACAAGAATAAATAAAGATTTTTCATTTTACAACCAAATTCACCTTACTTTTTGCCCACAGTAGTACGATGCCATTTGAAGAATTATAATCTTTCGATAGGGTGATTAATTTAATTAATCTATAATCTCATTGAAATTTCTAACTTTCTAGAAATATACAACAGATATTATGAATACAAATTCATTTACCCAGATGTATCATTACAAAAAATATAAAAGATCTTTAAAATCTTCAATCTGCCCCATTAGATCTGAAGCAATAATATAGAAATAATCTCTATATTATAAACAACAAACCAAAGTAAAAATGAAGGAGACATACTTAGTTAAATCTCTTGGTTATATTTATTTATTTGTGTCTACGACATTTGAGACTTAAGTACTATATGAACATTAAATAATTATCACACAAAAAATATTTTTTTAGTTTTGTTTTTAATACAGATTTAGATAAAAAAATATGTTATACATCTAAAAAATTTGAGAACAAAATAAATTCAGATAGAGTTCTACTTATCGTAGCATTAGCATCGCTGACTGTCGGGTTAAGACCAACACGAAAAAGTTCATAATTACGGAAATTTCTGCAGTGAACATTATTCGCATTAGAGAAGGCAATCAATCATGGTGGAAACCAGATCAGAAATGAACGTAACTGGGCAGAGAGTTATCCTATATGTTAAATGATAAACTAAGTACTTGGCATTGGGATACGCAGGACGGAATCGGTACAGGAAAGTGTAGAGCAAAACGAACAAAAATCTTTTAGTCTTATTCCAATCGATTTAAGGGGATGACATGACAGGACCTCCATATAAATGATGCGCACTCAAGTTTGGAACGAAAAAATAGCCAACTACAATTCTTTATAAATATATGGATGTGGACTAAGGGAAGAATTAGGTCTAATAAATACAAGCATGGTCAATAATTCAGCAATATTGTAATTTAGAAGGCAAATAAGAAAAAATCAAAATACACCCCGAACCCTTCAATTTCTTTGACCTCATTTAGACATGAGTTCGCTATGACATAATAAGATCGCTAAGATTTCAGTGCCTTAGAATATGATACTTTGTGACACTTCTTACTAACACAACAATAATAAAACTTGTTACGTTCTACTCGTAACTGAAGCGTCGATGTGTTATAGAGACCTTTTATTTCAGAATAAATCTTGAATTTGAAATCGAAGGAACAATATGTATATGCACAGTAACAATTAGAAACTACCTATTCAAAAAATATTCTAAAATAATTTTCCTCTGGTTTGCTGGGTACCTATAATTATAATTGGGTTAAAAGTATAATTACAATAACAACTGAATGGCATTTAGAACTTTAACTGCAGTTTCAATTACAATTACTATTGAAATTGCGATTACGATTGCACTTAAAAGTATAATTAAAATTAAAAATGGATTACAATTATAGTTACAATTCCAATTCAAATTACAATAAAAATTACAATTACAACTGCAACATTAATAGTTATAGTTAAAAATAATAATTCTCAATTTCAATACGAATACACGCACGATTCCAATTACATAAAAATTTATTATTACAGATAAATTATAATTAAAATTTAGAATTGTTATTAAAATTATCATTACAATTGCTAATACAATTACAATTTAACTACAATTGTAATTACAATTGCAATTACAGCGCACGCTCCATTACTTGAACTAATTCAAACCAAGGCAGTTTACGTTAACAGAAGTGTTCACGTTTTGGAATGCCCAAAAATACTAAGTAAATATATTTTTTCACATTTACATTCACATTTTATTCTTGCTTTCGTTACATATTAATTGAAAATTAAGTCAAACGATGGTTTCATTTCAAAAAATTAGTCATCTTTTTTTGTATATTCTGTTTTTCTAAAACTTGAAGCACAGCTTTCTCCCTTAACCGTCTTAGCACACTCATATCATTTTGATCGCCGTCTTCATGACCAGCCCATATTAACGCCTTGGTGAAAATTACAACTGCTTCAGTCGGCTCAATTTTCTCCAGGTGCTATGATACGCTGTCGTCATCGGATTCGTCCTCTTGTTGATGATCGTCATCTGCATTGCCCTCCTCGATATCTTCATTTCATTCATGAATTTCTGGTAACGAGAATTCAATCTGAAATTTTTGATAAAAAAAGTTTTTTCAATAACCCACATATATATATCTGTGAGCACATCTGCGAGCACGAACTAACCTCAGGATTTAAACTATTTATTAAGGAGATCGACGGTGTCGCTCATCAAGGGGCGAAGCTCAGCTTCCCATTTTTCTTTTAAAACCGCCAACGGAACATTATCTTCGGGATCACTTAGCTAATGTTGCTTCAACAACACTAAACCACTAAAGATTTATAACTGTTTTTAAGTTAATTTTTTTCAACGACTCGAGCAAATCAGACTTTATCGCTGCTATTAAAGCTGGAGGCTGAATCTGTAATGCAACTTAGTGATTTTTATTGCATTCTGATCCATCGGTTCTATGAGGGGAATAACGTTTGGTGGCATTTGGTGGCGAAATTTGCCCATTATCGGTTGTCAGTTCAGCTTCATTTGGGTGAGAAGGAGCGTTGTCGATTAGGAGGAGAGCTTTAATTGGTAGGGCTTTCTCCTTTAACAACGATGTAATCTTAAAAAACAACTAGTTAACCTTAAAAATCTGGCAAAACTTAAAAAGGATATTCACCAGTGGAACAAATGACTCATGAAACCATTGCTTGAAAATAGCCGACGTCATCCAGGCGGACTTCGAGCTCTTATAGTCGGTGGAATACTGAAAGTTTTTAAAGCAGCGTTGACTCTTCGCCTTTCCAATTGCCAAAAGCTTAAGCTTGTGGGATCCAGTGGCATTTGAACAGCATAAAAACGTGACAGAAACGTGATTTCTGGGACTTTACCCTTGGGGCTCTCATTTCCAAACTTGACCCGTACGTTTTCTCTGGCAAAAGTCTCCAGAATATCCCCAACACATCAGCATTATATAACTGATCGTTGCACAACTCCAATTTGGCCATTTTAGCTTTAAATTTTTCTTTAAACGGAGGTTGCGAAGACAGTTTTTTGCCTGATATTTTAAGAAGACGAATACCGTACCTCTTCTTGAATCCTTGGAGCCATCCATCACTAGCGAAGAAGTTTGCTTCATTTTCTTTAAATTTTGCATGCAGTGTTTTTGCCTTTTCTTTCAACATTAGAGCACTTACTGGCCAGTTTTTATCTCGAATTCGGATAAATCAAACGATAAAGAGCTCTCTCCATTTTGGGCAACTCTGAAGAACGCAGTGTTCTTCTATTTCCAGGTCCACAATACGTGTTGTTTACGCATTTTAAAATCACATGCTTTTTCGCTTTAATGTTACAAATTGTTGATTTAGCAACATTATATTTCTTTGATAAAATCGTGACAGATGAGCCTTTTTTTGAAAAGCCGAGAATTTTAGCCTTTTGTTTTAATGACAAGCACACGGGTTTTTTAGAACTCATTTTCACCAGAAAGCATAAGACGAAACACTCTTTGCAAAACCAAAACCGCCACTGAAATATTTTACTCCTTACATGCAATTACGAATGAAATGCCTATTTTATAATTAGGGGGTTCCCCAATTTCAGAATACTTGAGATCAATGTAAACTACATTCAAATAATTGTAACGTTTATTGTTCATGTCAATGTACAAAAATGTTTGTTCACGTTTTGGGGTGTTCACCCTTTAGATCGTTCACGTTATCGAGCGTGCGCTGTATAAGTATACTAACAGTTAAAATTACAATAATAAGTACAATTCCAAATCGAATACATGTACGATTTAATTTACGTTAAAATAAATTCTCACAATTACAGTTACAATTAAAATTAAAGTTAGAATTACAATTTTCATTAGAATTAATATGGCAATCACAATAAAGCTACAATTATAATTACAATTACAATTAATTGTACTATAAAATTAAACAACAATTAAAATTGCGATATCAATAACAGTTACTATTACAATTTCAATAGCAAAGTAATCTACTATAATTTAATTATCCTTTAAAAGTTTACTAGAGTAGAATTTCTGTGGTAAATTCTGTTGTAAATCATTTATAAATAGTACTTCACCAGACGCCAGTCAGCATAACTTCCACTCAATCAACATAAAATTTTCGGCACACAGCTTGGCAGTTTGCCCACTTGATTTAATTTGTCTTAAGCAAGTTTTGTCACAGCTGCTGCAACCCTCTTATTCAAATATGTATATATGCATATAAAACATATATATACATAGACCCGCACAATCATTTTAATATCTTATAAACATACATACCTACATACATAGGCCTAATATACTGTACAAGTTTGACAATATTTAATAATATTTTAGAAAATCGTATTAGGCTGCCTGAAGGCCATCAAAATTTTCGCCTCTCATTTTGTTCATGGCTTCATATCTTTAGCCATTTTTGTGTTAACGCCTTTGCCTAAGCGCATATCCACTGATGTGACTTGCTTATTTAACTTAATACAATTTAAGCTAACAACCACAAGCTTACACTCGTGAACATTTCAAGCTATTTCTTACCTTTTGTGCCCTTATAATGTGGCGCGCATTGTACTGGTATTTAGAAAGATCATAAAAAGCCAAACGCGCACAGTTCAACATTCCAAAATAAGTTTACCGATACTTCAAATTAATGCTTGATGATACTTGGGCATGAACGTAAAGCAATGACATTAAATGTATGTGAGGTGTATGTTTGTATAGGTGAAGGTGCAGTGCTGCTGTTTACCTATGTTTATTTTTTGGTTGATGTTGCGTGTGGCAAGTCATTTGGGCCAGTACAAAACAATGAAATTGAATTTTAAGTATAGCTGTTATGAGGAAAATAATGCGATTGCTCCTGCAAATTATAGGGGCACATTGTGTAATGTGCCAAATTTTTCTTTGTTCGCTAGGTTAGTAAACACCTGATTAAGAATTCTTATTATTTTACATGTATGGATTATTGAATTCAAATTTTCGAACCTAAACAGGGATGGCTGCAGGATTTAAATCTGTTCGCCATGTTGCGAGAAACCAATTATCGATGTAGTGTATACGGATACGGAAAAATTTAATTCCACATATTTATTCTAGATTATTATTGTACTTATTATTATTTTGAGGGGATTTAGCACCGTGATGTGAAAGATCTACTGTGCCCCATTAATAAATTCTCAGTATTTATCTGAGCCCAACTTCCTCAATATATTTTTGTATTGGCCCTATTTTATTGAGTTTTATTTCCACTTCTGTTGAAATATGTTTACCCAGGTGTTTGTCCGCTTGTGCATCAGTACTGGGCATGTTACCAGCAAATGTTTTGCGGTTTCTTATCCACCCTATAGAAAATCCAAGTACCAATGGAGTTTATTCTAGATATCGCCAACCAAGTAGTGTAGAAACAAATAAATATTAGAAACAAATAAAAAATTCAAAGGCCTTCTGATATACATTATTCGATGAGTACGCATATCTTCTTTCTAAAAAAATATAATAATAAATGTAGACGGGGATCACTAATTTAAACATGTCCCCAGTGAGTTAAGAGACAAAAAAAAAAAAATTGCTTGAGCATCTCTTGTTGCGCTCATATACAAATTTTTCGCTTGGTGAGCAGCGGAACCCTCTAGCGAGCAGAGAAGTGGTGAATCGAAAGCACCTATTATTTTTGAATTTTAATGATCGCATTTATCCTGCCTGCTTGACAATTAACGTGTATTGTACTATCGTTCGTTTCAGTTTAACTTTCAGCCAACTCTGAATTCGTTGTAATACGTTAAAAATTATCAAAACAAAACAAGGTAGGTTTAAAAATGATTGTAGAAACATAGTAAATGGTAGTTGAGTTGAATGCAATACAAGTATGCCTGGCAAGATAGGAGCACTTTTAAAAAGCAGGATCAGCTTATGAAAGCTTTCAGAGGCAATGGGAAAATTGAAACAAAATAATATGTAACAAAAATGTTAAACTTCCCGAGACTATTATCCCAAACACATTGAAATAACATCCTGGGTACTGAGGGACCGTATTTTATTTGTATCTCATACCGAAAGTATAGTAGATTACATTAAAAGCTTGAGGAATGTTATTTTATATATAGGGTGTCTTTTAAGAACTTTAGTGTTTTAAATAATATAATATATATATATATATATATTTGGCGCGTACACCCCCTTTGGGTGTTTGGCCGAGCTCCTCTTATTTGTGGCGTGCGCCTTGAAGTTGTACCTTGAATGGAGGGACCTACAGTTTTAAACCGAGTCCGAATGGCAGATATTTTTTAATATGAGGAGTTTTTTCATGGCAGAAATACACTCGGAGGTTTGTCATTGCCTGCCGAGGAGCGGCACCGAGATTCGAACCGACGTTCTCTCTCTGAATTCCGAATGGCCAACTCATTCGGCCACACATTGTTTTTATTATAATCTGGTAGATAGTTTCATGCGATTTATTTTTTGGAAATAAAAAGTTTTGGAAACAAAAAACCATACTGTGAAACCATAGTTATCAATATCTATATTTCTCAAACAGTTAAAAAACACCCGATGTCGGCAGTGCGTGTGTATACTCATTATGTTCTGAGCATTAATTCGCTTTGTTTGAATGATGGAATTACCATAGTCAGAATTACTTAACTTAAGTTACATATACAAATTGTTATTTAATATCTTGTCATTTGCAAATTTTCAGAATTTTTTTCTACCATGAAAAACTTAAACAATCATCAGCTCAAAACCATAAACAAACATCAGCTATCCGAAAGCGGCATAGAAGGTAGTAAGCTCCTCCATTTGTGGCACAACATTAAGATGCACAACTCAAATAGGAGTACGAGCGCTACCAAACACCCAACAATGGATGTATGCGTCAAATATTAGAAATGGCGCAAAAATTATACAGAGAATGATCCTTATTGAACGAAACACGTTTCTGTAAAGCTTTAGGGAATGTGCTCTTAATCCGTCGACTTTCAGGTATGCGCAATGATTTGAAAGGAGGACTGCCTCAAGTTTTTATTTCCGTCTATGCGTTCATTTGTAAAACGTTAACCTGCATAATAATTGCTATTGCACATATGTGGACGAGTGGGAATGAGAATTTACTAGAAACATGAGCCTGGTATGTAGAGTTAGATTTAAACACTTTCTTGCTTGTGAATTTATTCTCTAATGATATTGAGGAACATATGGGGTCACAAAACGATATGGTATAATAGAATGGCATAACATGCGCATGCACGTATGGGAGAGTATGTACACTCTTATATATTTATTATCAAAAGCGTACGCTCATACCGATAGCCGTTAAGCGGCTAATGCGCTTAACGAAATTAATCTCGCACAAAGAAAACAAAACACTTATTTAGCCAATTGAAATTAAGAAAAGCGACTACTTAAACTAACTTATATTAATATTCCAGGTTATTTTTCACAATACCAGTATACATATATCGCTATTTTCTGCTATGAACGTCACCTACAAAAAGGTACAAAAACTAATTACCAGGTATCAGCTAAGTACCAGGTATGCCATTCTTCTGTTTTTTAGGTATTTGTGCGCTTCGCATACCAATGGAGAATTTTTCCAAACAAACCAATTTTGTGTGTAAACAAATCAGAAAGCTTTAAACCTCTTAGTCATAAATTCGGTGAAAAAAAGTATACGTTTAAATTACTCCAGTTTTCATATAAGATTAGCGTATAAAAGTAATAAAAATACAGTGGCAAAGGAGAAGCGCGCGTGATGGAGTGGAATTAAATTGCAGATGTGGCAATAAGGAGTGCGAGCTGATGGAAGGCAAAGATTTCAGTTACCTACTGCTAGTGGCCTTCTAAGCAAGAATTTATGAATCCCAGTATGCTTGTTTGTGTGTGTTAGGAAATATGTGTATGTATCATACTTTAAAAATCAAAGCATGAAGAGGGTTTCCCTGTTGTTCCTGACTTACCTTTTTCTAATGTTATTGCTATTATTGTAGCAGTGTAACTACTTTAGACTTACATATGTTGAATACATTTTATGTCCCCAATAAAGCAGCAGTGTAGGATATTACGACCTTTTACCTTACACAGGAGATTAGGTGGGGCAAGACCGTACGGAGAGTGCATGAAGTTATTATACTTGTGAAGGTATGTTACATTTCTTTGTTCTTAATTTTTGTTATCTCTCTTTGCAGGTATGAAGGTATTAGAGTGTGCAAACTTCTACCGCATATTTTTTAAAACTTGACGATGTACCATATCTACCGCAGAAGGTTTTAAATCTACCGCTCTTAGGAAGTACAATTTTATTAAAAAAAGTTATAATGCTTTAAGTAGAGGGCATCAATCAAAAGGTACAAGTATATGGTACATACATTTTTTACATTCATTAATCACAATATATTTCCAAGGATTACTTCAAAATTTTGTGGCTTTTGATTCCATTAGAAAAACATTCACTTGCCATATATGTAAAGGGTGATTAATTTAGAGGTATCGGATTTTAAATTGAAATAAAACAACAAAAATTCCAATTGATTGGGTATACTTTATCATTTTTGCGTAGAATCATTCATGACAGTTTTTTTTAAAGATAGTCCCTTTCAAATATTTGTTGAAACTGCGTCGTAATTCGGCCATCTGTAAACACCAATTTTGAATGACTTGCTGGAGGATTTCGGTCGCTGGTTTATCCACAAAGCATTTAGACTTTACATACCCCCACAAATAAAAGTCCGAAGGTGTGATATCCCCCGATCTTGGTGGCCAATCCATTGGTCCGAGACGAGAGATAAATTGGTCCCCGAAACGAAGACACAGTGTACGCAAAAAGTTCAGTCAAATGATGTGCCAATGATTTCACCTTTGTTAAAAGTATTAAAGTAACATTAAATAAGTGACAATCAAAAATTTAAAGAAATTATTAGTGGGGACTAAGTCCACAGATGGAAAGCTTTACGCAAAAAAGTATAATATTTTTATTGAAGTGTTATTTCGAAACTCATGTCGTAATATGTACACGCCAGCTCGATCAAAAAGTTCCCGGAATAACCGCCAGGTGACGCTCTAAGTCAATGGTCAACTGCTAAGTTGCGCCATTTGTGACTAACATTGCTACCAAAATTCTATCGGCTTTGCTTAAGGGGGGGTAAGGGATAAAAATCGATTTTTTTTTTGCATGTTATTGTAGTAAAACATTTCAAAAATACCGTGTTAAAATTTTAAGTCAATCCGAGCAAAACTTTTTAAGTTATAGAGCATAAAGCCGAGCCACCTCAAACATCTTCCGAGACGCAGCAGTTGCGCGCGTAGTCCGTTACAAACTTTAAACGCGGCTTTCTCGAACCTTTTTTTTTAAGTGCGTAGTCATTGGCATTTGAAAACTACTCAACCGATCCTTTTGAAATTTTGCACACATATTTTACATATTAAAAACCTCCCCCCAACGTTTTGTTTTTGCCATTTTTTTTTATATTAAGGTGGTTTTACACCTACAAAATAGCGGCATTTTTTCGTCAAAAATCACTTTTTACTTCAAACGACTACCAAATGGCTGAAAATGAAAATAAATCGTCAAAATAAACGTTGGGGGGAAGTTTAACTCATACTTTAACTAAATTATTCGATTTTTTTGATTTCAGATGATTCTACGCTGAGATATGCTGACTACTGCAAAATGTATTTTTGAAAAGACGTCTACGTAAATGTGCTCTCATTCGCTCATTTTGCAATATTTTTACATGAAAATTTTATCAAATATTCTTGAAATGTTACTTTATAATATGCAACAACTTTTAATAAACTGACTTGAACCGTTTCGCTACAATAAATTCATGAAAAAAGTGTTTTTTTAGCGTTTATCCCTTAACCCCCAAACACGCGTTTTAACAGCCGAATGGAAGTAATGATGGAAGGAAGGCGAAGGCGGCTTTGTTGCCTATACCGAAAATAATGTTCCCGAAATGTTTCGAGACCTGGATGAAATACTGGCATACATAAGTGCGTTGCAGTTGATGGGGAGTACTTTGAAGACGATAACATAATTTTTGAAGAATAAACTTGTATTTTGAATTTTCTGATCCCCCGGGATCAAGAGGGTATACCTTCATTCCATAAAAAGTTTATTATCATATCCCGATTACATTGCTACCGGCAGCCGCCAGCCCAAAAACCACACCAAATAGGGCTTTGTTTGGATGCATATTTATGTCGGCCGAAAAAAACACAATACGCGAAATGCATTTCTTGCAAAACTACTATTTCCATAAAACGGTCGGATCACTCTTTCACATTGTTCAACTGAGTATCGCTTCATGACTAAGTTTGCCAAAGTTTATAGTAGTCAAAGACCTGAATCACCCTTGAACGCCCTTCTACATAAGCAAATCACCAAATTCGTCGGTAAAAAATTACTCCTAACTGTAGAAATGATGGTAGGAACGAAATATGAGCTGTTTAGACGACTTGTTTTTAAAAATGAGAAATCCGTAAACAGGGTTTAGATTGATGTATGCAATTACGGGCCTATATCGAAACTCTTTAATATTCCTAATCTAGTCGAATGCATAGTTAAGGATAATTATATTTCTCCGTTAAAAGTGTCATCTGCTCTCACCAATATGGTTTTGCCACTGGCGTTCTATAGTTGCAGTTTTTAATGAATACTGTACCTGAGCGTTTTCTTCTGGATCTTTAGTCGACTGCATCTACACGAATTTCGTCAAAGCTTTCGATAAAGTCTTTCATTAGATACTGACTCATAAGCTACATAGCTTGCCTTTTACTTCATTTTTACGCAATGGCCTAAGCCATATTTAAGTTAAAGGTGGTGTGTTGTCACCACTGACGGCGAGTCACCTGAACCCTTTCGTACAATGCCAGATTTCCCTTAGGACAGTACTCTAGGTCTGCTCTTTTTCATATTATTTGTTAATAACTATAGCTCTTGCTCTTCATATATAGTACTAAGCTTCTGCTGTACGCTGATGACTTGAAAATGCACTCGTTAGTGAGTTCTGCAGATGAAATATTGACTCTTCAAAATAAGATTGAAAGTATTTATTGGTGGTGCGTTAGATTTCATCTTTGGTAGCAACCTTTCTCAAAATAGCGTTTTATTTTTGAAAGTTTCTATAGTAGCTAAGTACTGCAGACTTTTGATCAAATAAAAGACCGCGGGCTATTTTTGATACGAAACCTATATTCATTAATCGCACTAAATTTATCAAATTTAAGTGTTATGTGATACTTGGTCTTATTTGGTAAAATAGCTGGAAGTTCTCGGACCCCTACATATTAAAATTGCTTTACACATTTTTTGTATAAGGGGTTAGGGGTAGTCAGAGGCCCGAAAAAAGATGATTTTCAATAATTTTTCAATTGTCAAGTCAATTGCTTTATTTCACAAAAACAAAAACATGGCATTAATACATCACTTTTCAACTTGACTTAAGCGAAATTTCAAAAAAAAAAAAGAATTGTAAAAGTTCTCGCTGTTTGTGTGGAACCCGTTTCTCCAGAAGTACCTTGTGGTGATCAACACAAGTCCTTGGAGTTCATCTTAAATCAATCGGAAAAGAGAAACTAGTTTTATTAGTATATAATCTTGTGCCTGATCGAAGTTTTTTTTTCAAAATTAACAATATGGCGGCCTCAGGAAATATTTTTCAGATTTTCCGAGAAAAAAACCGACTATTAATTGTTAAATAAAAAAATAATTAAAAAAAAAATTTTCGATCAGGCACCAGTTTTTTATGTTTTTCAAAAGCAGTATAAATTTTATTGAAATCTTTTAAACAGTTTTTAAGTTACAGTGATCACCAGTTCCAAAGACATAGTCTTGAGAAAAACGCATTTAAGGTTTTGCTATCGGCTCCGGAGTGCCCGAGAGCTCTTTGCTATTTGTTGAATAACTCGAAAAGTGTTTATTGGATTTACTTCCAATTTACACACAATATTTTTAAGATATCATACTTTAAGAAAATGTAAAACAAAATCCAATTTTTTGAAAAGTCTGACTACCCCTTACCCCATAATACTCGTTTAATTATTTTTATTAAATATTTTGAATCCCAAACTTCTAAAAAGGTCTTTCGTTTCCTTAACTTTTGTATATATGTATATGTATATTTAATTGGCGCGTACACCCTTTTTGGGTGTTTGGCCGAGCTCCTCCTCGTATTTGTGGTGTGCGCCTTGATGTTGTTGCACAAATGGAGGGACCTACAGTTTCAAGCCGACTCCGAACGGCAGATATTTTTATGAGGAGCTTTTTCATGGCAGAAATACACTCGGAGGCTTGCCATTGCCTGTCGAGGGAAGACCGCTATTAGAAAAATATTTTTCTTAATTTTGGTGTTTCACCGAGATTCGAACCGACGTTCTCTCTGTGAATTCCGAATGGTAGTCACGCACCAACGCATTCGGCTACGGCGGGCTTTTGTATATGGCATTATAAAAGGGATTTAACTATGCTGCTCTTCTTGAAAAAATAAATTTAATGTTCCAAAAAGAAAACTGCGTAATTCCAGTCCTTTTTATAGTAATAACAAAATAAACTATTCCCGAAACGCGCTAATTGCGCGACTTTTTAATAAGTTTAAACAGATCTTATTGGGCTAGACTTATGATGTTTTCATTAGCCTTCTGAAATCTTGGATACAATCTTATTCAATTCATGTTAGTAATCTGTACGAATTTTTTGTTCATGGACTTTAAAAAAGAAATAAATATATAAATAAATAAATAAATATTTCATACTCAGAATATTTAAAAACTGCATTACTGCTTAGATTTATATTTACCTCCTACGTTACTCGATAGGGTATGCAATAAATATTTTCGCACTTTTATATGTGGCCAAGGAATTAATGCTTTAAAGTATATTTAAAGTATAACGGCTCATTTTAGTCTCAAACACTATACCTTAATTTTTCTATATATTTGTGGAATTGGAATAAGCCATCTGCATTACAGCGTCAAACTTTTTAAATATGATTGATCATCTTTTGTTTACACAATAGTCCTTTTGAGCAAAACAAATAGAGAATATTTAAGGCGCAAAAGAAAAGCAGCACCTTTCTCATTGGAAATACTTTACTGTTTTCGGGTCTTGCAATTCACACTGTACAAACGTTAGCAAAGTAGTGTCTCAGATATATTTAAATTCTTCCCCTACTGAAATTTCTTAATTTTCAGCTTTTCGTATTGCAAACACCTCCGATTCTCATTACCTGCGCTATTAATTTCCATACTTTAACTCTGCAATTTATTGTGGTCGGCGGAAATTTGCTGCCAAACCAATTTTGCTGCATACATAAAGGATGAAATGCACTCCTAAAGACTAACAGCTACACAAAGTTGGACGTTAGACCAATAGATAGTAAAGTAATAAATTTTACAAAGACAAGGATGTATAAGTTTATGTGTAAGTATATATAGCAAAAGTCAAAAATGATGATAAATTTGCCATTGCATACATATTTATCTGTTCGTATGCATAGCTGTTGTTCCTCTGCAATTTTGAATGCCAACTTTCCCTTCTGATTATACACTGCATTGTTGTCTACGTATACTTGTGCAATAAAAAATACCCTGCAGTAAAATATTTAGCAAACCTTTCGGTTAATGAATTAGTGTTTGGTGGAAGAAAAGTGACTAGTAGATCAGGATTGATTAGAATTTTACCAGTAACGAAACTACCAGTTAAAGGTACTTTTATCAATATGTTTGAAATATTAAGGATGCACGAAATATGACATGTGTTAGACAAATTGAAATGTTAATAAAGTCAATCATCTGATTTTCTTGTTCATTATGACTTAGTTCTTTAACTAATGCATGGAGCTTTTAAGATGCTAATGCCCAGACCGTAGTTTGGTATTTCGTGGAATATCTCCGGAAGTTGCAGTTGACAGTATTGAAAAATTAAGAACATGAAGTACTTCAGCTGCAAAGAGAACTGGTTGTAAGGTAGTTTAGAATTGTACTTTTCGGTATAGGACATATCACTTAAGATGGGTAAAAAAAACTTTTTTCTTGATGTGCCCACATTCCACACTAAATTCCACACTAAATTTGTTCCAAAAGATACATATTTTCATTTTATTTATTCAGTTCCATACCAAATTGAGGAAGAAAATAGATGTTTCCTGAGGTAAAAGATAAATATAACAAAAAAATTAAAAAAAAATATGTTTTGGTTTTGTTTTTTGCCATAAAATAAATTTAGCGGGTAATATTAAAGACCATCGTAGTATCTTAGCATAGAAAAAAGCACTGCAGCCAACTCCAGTAATGCCAAACTGGTGAATTCGTGAATTTAGAACTATGACTACTACTGCTGAAGCGCAAGCGTCTAAGTTTTAGTGTTGAATCTTTTTTGATAGTTTGGAACTAGCAATAAATCCGTCAGATGAGCTTTAGTACGCTCCGCATATCTTGTTCTTTAATTTCAAAGCAACGTGATGATGTTTCAAGATGATAGCAGTACTTGTACAAACACAAAATGTATATGTATTTTATTTTGGAAATCTAATGATTTGAATGTCTAAATTTATACGTAGGTAGATAAACAATACAATAAAAATAAGATCATTGTTACATTTAAACCACCATATCGCAAAGAAAAAAGCAAATCAATAGGGTAACAAATTGGCGGCTCGTCAACTAAGAGCCAAATGAATGTTAAATTTGTTTTTCCATAAAATGAGCAAATTTTAATTTAAAAGTTGAGCAATTACCATTTTTTATCAAAACTATATTATGCTTAAGTTTCCGTCTGCATGGCTTCCATTATGAAATATGTTGCATTTACAGATTAAAGAGGAAAAAGCATCACAAAAACTTGAAAGCAGAAAAGGCAAGTCGCTCAGCCAACAGTGGTATGGACTTTTGTTTTTCTCTTTGAAACTCTAGAGAGTAAAGAAATATTTACTATATCTTTTACTATTTTACTACTATGAATATATATTGAGTATTAACCAAATAGGGCCATAAATATGATTTCAGCCCCATCTAGTGCATTAGCTTTTGACCTGCAACCAGCGATAAACGATAGCACATCAAAATGTTTACCAGTTCTGACAATTCTGCTTATGTGGCTTTGAATGTTCATTATATTTTTCATAAAAGCATAGCTCATTACTTAACAACAGCCATAAAACCATATAAATTCAATTTTTAAATAAAAATTAAAAAATAGAGAAATTCCTTGAACTTTGCAACCCATTTCCACAGTTCTGAATTATAAGTTGTAGAAAATTCTTTCCCACTTAGTTTTAGAGCTTTTTAAATTTTAGTTTAATAAAACATGAACTCGAAGTTGCTGAAATATCCCGTCGATTTTTTACATTTTTTCCCGTTGATGGTATTGCGCATTTTTCCACATAACGAATGCGCGGAAATTTCATTATAAAAGGAAAATACGTCACGAGGTCAGGGCATACAAATATGGAAAATCAACGAATACTTTGAATCATTCGAGGTGTGCAATTTATTATAATAAAATTCCATAAGCTATAAAACTGGATAGCAATAATTTTTCTAGAAATTCTAATAAAAACCATGGGATTGGGATGAATTGTTTATGGAATGTTTATATAAAATCTGAGAGGTATAGTTGTTGTTAGACCATAAGTTGTGTTGTTTTACACAAAAAAAAAAAAACAAAAAAAATGAGTAATCCAAAAAAACAAAAAAAAAAACATAGTAAAAATGATCTATATTGATATATTGATATTGATTTGCCTTCGTTTTGTCGAGTGGTGTATGCTTTCCGAGACCAGATATATAGCAAAGGAACTACAATAAATAAATATGTTTGCAATGCATTCAGTGCTTTTTCAGGCCTTTACTATTAACGAAAACTTTAATTTATATAGAGAGTGTGAACCAACAAATTACTTTATTGGATGTTGGAGTTATCACAATATGCGTCAGAGGTGATGGCTTACGTTTATTTTTCAATGCTGACACTCTCATACGCTGAATATATCATATATAAGTATAGTTGTTAATAATCAAGCGTTAGTTGCAAAATGGGCAGAAAGTGACGAAATTGGTGCTGCTCTGAATCAAAATCATTTTTCAGTTTTTCCGCTTTTCCCTGCCAGGAAGTCTGCACCATAGTGTCTGTAGCAGTTCGAGTGTGTGTGTAAATATCGACGATGGCCAATTTAAGTGGCTTAATTGCGTTAAGCAGTTCATAAATTTAATGCAAGTTTCTAAGTGAATTAAGTGTTTCAACGAAATAAATTAAATTAATCGCCAATGTGGTATTGATGAGTCAAATGGCAGATTCGTTGAGTAACTAGGTGAAAATGTAGGGTCTAATGGTAGATATATTTGTGTGTATGTAGTTGCTGCTTGAAATTTTTACTTGGTAATGAAATTATATGTATTGACTTTTCGAGTTTAGTTGCTTCTTAAGTTTAGTTGTTTCTTAAGTGATTTTACTTTAATACGGAATTATAAAACTAATTGGATTACTTGTAGACAATGAATCTTTACAAAAGCAAGCCCAACTTCATAACTCTCTGTCGCTTCCACTAAATATATATTTCTAATTAAGTTCCTTAAAATAATTATTGTATGCCATAAAATCTAAGATATTAATATATGTATATTTATATATATTTTTGCGCCAGTTTGCATTTTGATTCTGAAAAATTTTGTTAGTAGAAAAATATATTTTTCCATCACCTCTAGTTGTAGTAAAATAGTAGTAAAATACCCATGAGAAAATCGGTATTCGTTAGAGCTCAAAATTATTTTATAGGTTTGAAAAGCTTAAGTTAAAACTCAGAATTCGACAATCTATTATAAATTTATAAAAATATATATATTACATGTGACCGTATCGATTAAAAAGTTCACCATACATGCCTGAGTCTGAAGTATTTTTGCAAGGTAATTTCGAGAACCAATTATTCTTTTGGCCGAACTTTTCTTTTATGACATTTTGCATTATATCTACAATATTCACAGTCAGTCGCCGTAGCCGAATGGGTTGGTCCGTGACTACCATTCGGAATTCAGAGAGAACGTAGGTTCGAATCTCGCTGAAAGGCCAAAAAGAAGAAAAAGTTTTGTCTAATAGCGGCCGCCACTCGACAGGCAATGGGGAACCTTCGAGTGTATTTCTGCCATAGAAAAGCTCCGTATAAAAAATATCTTCCGTTCGGAGTCGGCTTGCAATTGTAGGTTCCCCATTCGTGGGAACACATCAAGACGCACACCACAAATAGGAAGAGGTCAGCCAAACACCTAAAAAGGGTGTACGTGCCCCTTATTTATATATGTACTTGTGAACGATATGAAGCTTTACCTATTCAAAACACCATAACTTTTTTTGTGAAATTAGTTTTTATTACAATTTTAACATATATTCACTTTAGCTCGATATAACCACCTTTTGCCTTGACTATAGCCTTCAAACGGTCAAAAAATGAGTTGCATGCTGCGCTAATGTGATCTTGAGGTATTTTGGCCCATTCTCGTATAATCGCTTTTTGAACAGATAATTGAGCGAGTTTTACATGTAGGACTGAGTTTGAGCTTCTAATTTCATGGTTTGAGTTTTGAAGTTTCAATGTAAAGAAATTTAAAAAACAAAGTAAGTCAACTAATTAATAGTAAGATACTTTGATATCCAAACTACTAAATCGCAAGAAAGAAAACAATCAGCAACTGTACCGAAGTTCGTTTTTGTGGATTCACCTTGGCTCTTTGACTATTTTCGTTGTTGTTTCAAAAATTTGTTAATTAAAAAACTACAGCAATGCGCAAGTAATTTATTTGAAAATTCATTTTGATCCTAGCTATAAAATTTTAAGAAGAATTTCAACTGGTGTTAAATTATTAAGCCATGTGCACGTATCCTATGAAACTACTATCTATCTATGAAACTACTATCTACCATACTTCTATCATCCAATAACAGAACTGCATCGCCGACCAAGGTGACCCCTGAAAACAGACGTGCCGTTAAATTTGTCATAATTTTTTAATTAAAATTAGTTGCCTGATTTATTTTATTAAGCCCTTTCACAAATAGAAATCAAAACCCAGTGCACGAGCCAAATTACATAATCAGAACGAGAAATAGTCAAAAAAAACCGAGTCAAATAATGTGCGTACTGATATTTTCCAAGAACACGGAGTAGCACATGTACCACGAGTTGCATAAGCAGACTAAAGAAAAGCAAAAATACGATCTTTTTTAGGAAGTGAGACAGGAGAAAAGTTCACCCGACTTTTTTTTATTTGATTTAAATTATGACAGGTACTAAACAGTTAATGTTTGGAATCGATGTTACGTTATGTTGGACTACATGCCGAGTCAATTCAATTACATTCATCTTCAAATAGTATGCCTTTTTGGATAGCTAACAGGATATTCTTATATTTTAAAATAATTTGCAGAAAATAATTTCCACAAACATTTTTTTTATTTTAGTGATGAGAAGTAGGAAAGTCGTAAAACCAAAATTTTATTTTGAACTTTCAAGGTTTGGCTCAAATTTTATTGATGTTTTTTATTAAAAAACGGGCGTACAAGCAAAACTGAAAAAAAAAATATTTGTTAAATAATCTTTAAATCGAATATTTTGTTTCACCAGGATGGGTTACTGGGAGAACCCTCTATATGTATAATGTATTAAAAGAAGGGTAATTCATTTAGCATTTGAAATTTAATTCGGCTATAAATAAAGAAAAAGAAAAACGGGGAATACTTTTCTTAGACGTGGAATAAAATTTCATTAAAATGATTTCCGCAGCTGACTTTAGAGTATCGCACAGTATCTACCGAACTTTGAAATACATTTTCAGGTATTTCCGCACTTATTTCATCAAAAGCAACTTCCAACTTCGATTTTAAATTCCAACTCTTAAATTGTATCTAGATGGCTAGCTAACTGTTCGATTTGCGAAGACAGATCGATTTAATAACTTCTGCTCAAATATGAACGAGACGTTATCAATAAAACGGTCTGCAGATGACATATGGCAAAAATAATTTTTTTTTTAGTAAGACTGTTATAAGCTTACATGGCAAATTTCAGCGTGATATGTCACATAGTTTGTTTTCTGTGCTACTGTAAACAAGTCAAGCTCGAGTGTGTTTGAGTAGAAGGTATATAGTCAAGTGTGTGGCATCTTTGTAGATGCTTGTGTTATGGGATAGATTTTGAATAGAAAGATCGTTAACGGCACGCAAATATTAAGCAGTTCTTGGCCAATTATAAGCACAGCTTTATTTTCTAGGTCAATTCCAAAAAATACAATCCAAACTTATTTAAATACAGTTTATTGGTTAATAGCTATGATGGTTATGTAGTTTGACCCAATTAATACTCCTTGAATTACAAAAAACTTCCTTAAATTACTTTGCCGTCAAAAACATCAACTTTGTGCCAAAATTCAGAAATTTATTAGGATTGGTGTTATCTTATTACGAGTATTGGCACAAAATAATCGTTCAGCATGCTCTGATTAGATAAACCGTCCACAGAAACTGCTAGCCCTCGGCGGTTTTCAAAAAAATATGGTCGAATTATTCCATTGCTTGACAATGCACACCAAAGCAACACTTGAGGCCTGTGAAGTGGCCGTTGATGTTTTGATAGTGGTTCTTTACTTCCAATGACCAATAATTTTGCTTATAATGTGCTTTATCACTCCAAAAGATGTATTCGCCGTGTGGAATCGCTTCAAAATTGTCTCACAGAAATTTTCTACAAAAATTGTTATCGCTAGGTATAAGCGCTTGCACGATTTAAGTTTTGAAAAGGTGAAGTCTAAAATGCTCCCTCAATATTTCATTTACAATGGATTTTAGAAGTTCCAGAACAGTCGGTGTTTTGAGCACGGCCTAACGCATATTATGTTGCAAACTGGTAGGAACGAGCTCAATATTTTCATTTGTTCTCAATGCCCACTGAACTTGTTGCCCTGCGCACTCATGAACGAATGAAATCTTCGCATGGAGCATTAGGTAATTGTCGAATACTCGTAGTTGCATACGAATCATTGGCCTTGAATATGCTTTGAATGTGAGCGCACGTCATTCCCCCATCTACTGCGACATCGTGACTAAATAACCCGCACGAATATCGATGTTAACGCGGTCCCTTCCCTGCTCGCACGCTCAGCGGCTAGAGAGAAACTTTAAAATAAAAAAAAAGTTCTGCCCGGACAACTTGTGTTAAATAAATGTAAAAATATAATTTTCTCGGAACTTTGTCATACAAACATAAATAACAATAGACGTTTTACCATTCCTTCGTTCTGTACGTTCATGCGAACTTTGTGCCTCAAAAATCCAGCTGAAGCCAATTTTTGCGTACTTGCAAATTCATTGAATTTACTTATCCCCTTTTATATATTTTTTGTTTCGAATGATTTTTTTTCATCCTTATACAGCAATTCTACGTAGAGCGATTTCCAATTAGCGAATGGTACGATCGCCGGCTGAGTAATTACAAAAATTTCGGGGTAAAAGTAGCAATGCCAATTGTATGCATTCTTGGCCACTCTGTAATCGGTAAAAATATTCAGCGGTGCGTAAAGCGGCAAACAAGTGGATATTTATCCACTCTGATGCGAATGGGGAGCGGCACGTGAAGGTCACAGGTTGGCGCCAACGACTTTTTTTTCCACATATTATTATAATCATTATTTGTTTATGAGTGGATTTCTTGCTCTATGGAATAAGCTAAAATTTTATATTTAAGTATAAGCAACAGCATGGAAAAAATTGCGCTGACTTTCAGGAAGTAATTTTTCCGGAATTCTGTAAAGTATTTAAACCAGAACTTTCCGAAAATAACAGTATTTTTATTGTGACTAGATAAATGTCTGGTTCAAGTAGCAGTTATTAATAACCTTTTTTTTATTGAATTAAAAAAATTAATCGTCTTATCGGAAAATTTATAATTTTACAAATGGCGTCGTCCATCAATCATATTTGACACTCGTGAACTAGACATCTGCAGTATACAAATAGGCAAGCAACGCCCGCTTATATTCAAATAAAGATTTCCATCACTCAAAAATTATGTTTCTTTATTTAATCAAAAAGTTATTCAAAAACAAAATCGGATGATTAATTTTGCGCCATCTTGTACAGGAAACTTGAAATGTTCTCATTTAAGCTAAAAATGCATTTTTCACCAATTTTTTTTCGAAACACTTCAAAACGCAAGGTACAAATTTAACCTTCACCTGCTATTCAAAAAAAAAAAAAAAAAAATTTACGTTGTTTACCTTACGCGTCGTGTTTAACGCATATGGAATTTTTTAAATCGGGTAACACCAGGCGGGCAAAAAATAATATTTTGATTTCCAAATCAGGCACATTTCGACTGAAATGGTTCTGGCTGGCATACTATACCTTTTTCTTAATATATAACGGATTGATATTTGTAAAGTCATCTGGTACAGTAGTAGTGCTTGTAATATTGTTCCCATCATCAGAATCCTTATCATTCGAATATAAATCGCCGGACTCTTCTGACACAACATCTAGTTTCTAATAGCAGAGAAGCTACAGGTATCTTCATCACTACTTTCATCAGATGAATGTTAATTATTTTGCACTTAATCAACCAACATCAGAATGCCAGGAAAAAAAATTGTACCGTAATTGTTTGCCCATCTTTATAAATTATTATTTTATGTGTCGGATGTTATGCAGCTTTATTTTATGATTTTTGCGAAGGCATTTCACAGAGAGGAGCAAGTTTGCTTTTAAAGAGTTAAGTGAGGCGTTTAATATTATAACTTTAGCACGGGGACTTAATGGCAAGCTTCAAAAATTTATTTGAGTTTTATTTAATTTTAAAATCTGGTTCATTCTACTACAAAAACCATATAAAACAAGTTTCTAAAAAAATTTAAGACATTTTTATGAAAATTTCAATTTCTTTTAATCAGAGTCATTAAAAAAATTTCAAGACCATTGGACTCTAGTTTACTTTGGGGAAAAATAAATCCATTATTTGTGCGAGAAATTTTTCCGAAAATGGCTTAAAACTGTTTTACTAGCGATGCTACGACTGTGATTTTATCAACATTTGCTTCAATAGCACAAATGTCTGAATGGAATCGATGAAACCAAAATTGCATGGCAAAATTAACTGTTATACCATCGGCACCATAAACACTATTCACAATTTCAACGGCCTGACATACAGTTTCGCCTTTATCAAAGAAAAACTTTAAAACGTACCAAATTTTCTCCTTGTTGACTTCCATTGTTAACACCCTGTAACTGGCAACTTAATGGAATAAACTAAAAAACACGAGCATAAACTTTAAACTGTTTAATTGATTCTTAAGGCAGCCATTTACCGAGAAATTAATGGATTTCTTCTTTCCCAAACTAATAAAATTCAAATTTGAAATTTCTCAAAGATTCTTCGGTATTTTTTTTCGGAAAAAGCATCGAACGCAGCAAGCAAACAAATTTTAAAAAATCACCACATTTTAGACAACTTTAAATTTGCGTTTTAATGTTAAAACTTCTAAAAATGTTATTACAATGGTTCAGCCATCTAGGCACTGTAATGGTTTGGTGGTAAGTGTCTTGAAAAAGCGTTACTTCCCTTCATTGGTGTACCAGGAAGATGTCTTAGAGAGCATAATGAAGCAGTGGAGCCATACTCTCTTCAATAGAGGCAGCGGATCTTCCAGCAAGATTCTGCTCCAGCCCATAAGGCAAAAAACATCCAGTAGTGGCTGAATAATAATATTCCTGGGTTCATTGCCACAGTAGATTGGCCGTCCGGAAGTCCAGATCTGAAGCCGTTGTACCTTACTTATATGTGCAGAGTCTTCAGGAATCTTTGGTTCGAAGAGCGACGTCAAAATCCATGAAAGCCGTGCGTGCTGCAATAGCTGAATGGCCTAATCGTTTGAGGACTTGTATAAAAGCAAATGGTGACCATTTCAAATGAAAATTTAAAATTTTGTTTTTAATATTTGAGTGATTAAATAATACTAACTTTATTAAAACAAAGTATTATAATTTCATACCTATAACGGACCTATCTTGTAACAGAACTTATGGCGGGATTAAGTACAATATTCCGAAAACACTGCAAGATTTGAAACAATGGCTCTATTTTTCAATAAACCCTGTTAGCCGTCAGTCCCTAATTATGTTAACCTTATCGTGGGAATAAAGTGAAGAAGTGGAAGGAACTTTTCAATTAAAAAATATTATATTATATGAATGAAGTCAAGTCATTTATTGTGTAATGGTTCTCTCTAAACGGACATCAGTGACTGCATTGCTGACATTGTCACCGGCGAACTATTCAGCCTCGTACTTGCAATGGCTTTGTATGTATGTTTAAGCATGTACATGAGCACAATTTGTATCATATGTGCTAGTTTGTGTGTATACCAGTAATTACATTCAAAACTTCCGTCAGTCTAACAACAAATATTGGTTATTCTTGATGGGAGGCAATTGATGTTTGCATATACATACATATCCACTTATTGCCAATGTAGGCATATGTGTGCAAGTTGAGCGGCCTTTTGTTATGTGCTGAGTTTTGATATGGCATACAGCTTTTGACCCATAATTTCTGTTCCCAGCAATGGGCGTAGCAGAATACACATATTATAAACACGGTAACACATACACATCCACTCATCCATACAAGTATGTATGCCAAATCGTTGCTATTCTGTGGTTTTTGTGGTAATTGTGGTATACAAAATGGATTTACTGCGAACGCGTTGTGCCACGCTAGCACGCTTTCCGCGCAAGTGTCGGTGCAATTAGACTAAACAAATGTAAATTCAAATGTGCTTGCATGTTTTAACTGTCAGAAATATTTAGTTGCCTTGGAGAGGCGAAATTGTAATGCAGCTATAGGTAGGTAAATTCCACGAATTTCACAAGCAAGCATTTATTTTATGAAATTATGAAATTGGTTTACATATTAAATTACTAGTTCTATTAACTTTTATGCTTCACATGCATGAACTCATTTAAACTTGTATTGTAGGTAATTACAAATAAATACACGGAAATTTATTCATACATACATCAGTTTGTATGCGTGAGTGATTACATGTTGTGGAGGAAAATCAAAGTAACTAAATTATACATTTTTATCTTTTTAATCTAAATAAACTCTCTCAACCTATGGACTCGCATTTTGTATGGCAATTGTCTGCGAAACTAATTATTGACAGAAATGATGTTAGTTTAAGGCTTGTAACTAGTTTTATAATTTCTAAAGTTTAGGAAGTAGACAAAAGGTGCTTAATTCTGAAAAAAGATATTGAATGAATGTTATGATTTCGCATTTGTTTTTATGCAAGAAAAGGTTGTAAGAGACTTCGTATATTTACGAACCAGCATCAACACCGATAACAATGTCAGCCTGGAAATCCATAGTAGAATTTCTCTTGCCAACAAGTGCTACTTTGGGCTAAGTAGGCAATTGACTAGTCTCGACGAACAAAACTAACTCTCAACAAGGCTCTCATCATGTCCGTCCTAACCTATGGCGCAGGAGCGTGGACGATAACAACATCCGATGAAGTGACGCTTGGAGTGTTTGAGAGAAAGATTCCACGCGGTATCACGCGAAATTCCGCCAAAATAACTTAAGCGGTTATCGCGCCAATCAAGAAGAATTTAAGAGAGACATAGAATAGAGAGATAGAGAATAAATATTTTAGCGGTCACACATCTACAGCTGCGGAAAAAAATATTATATTTTCAGAATATTTTTCAATGAGATAATGAAATAAATTCCTTTACAGTTAAAACTTATTTTTGCGACAGTAAAGGTTATGCACAAAAAATTCCACATTCGTATGATCCTATGGATTTAGAAAAGAAATGTCGTAGACTCCGTTTTTTTCTCATAAATTTAGTTTTCTGGAGCAATGAAGAACAAGTTTTTTTAACAACGGTCGCTCCTCGGCAGTAATGGCAAACCTTCGAGTGTATTTCTGCCATGGAAAGGCTCCTGATAAAAAAAAATATCTGCCATTCGGAGTCACCTTAAAACTGTAGGCCCCTCCATTTGGGGAAAAACATCAGAACGCACTCCACAAATAGGAGGAGGAGTCCAAAACAGGGTGCACGCGCCAATTATATATTTTGATTTGATTTCAAAGCTGAAGAACGAAATCATAAGCGTTATAAATGACATGTTCCTATCGGTTCCCATGATAGGTGGATTGAAACGACGGGTATTATATCCCTATCACTTCAGCACCATTCCCCGTAAATGTATGGGAATGTTTATGCTCCTACAACAATAACATATATTTCGAAATTGTGCTAAAAGATTATGAAACATTTTGATAAGAGCAGTAGAGGATATGGGATTTCATACAAATGCAATAAACTAAAAACATCATATAATATGATGTGACATTTTTTTGTATTTTATATATATAACAAAATCTGCAACTTTATTGAATCACCCTGCAGATGATTTTAATCTGTACCAGCAGCTACTTTGAATTAATTAAATCATCGTCATCCTAATTTGGCTTTACAGCTCTTGTCCTACTGACCAAAGTGTCTCCATTTGACCCGATCTTTGTTTGATTCCTTCCAGTTGTTTACTTTGAATTTCTTCATGTGTTCCTCTAGTTCGTCAATTCATCTTGAGTTTTGTCTCCCTTTTCCTTTCATCGTAAATGTTTTAGTGTCAATTATTTTACGTTGAGCTCTTGTTGGGTGAAATGACTTCTTGGGACTTTGACTAATCGCAAGGAGAGAATCTTTTATTAGTTGCTCGAGTTCATTTTTTCAAATATTTGGAGTTTGGCTTTGCACATTTCACTTAATGCCCACGACTCTGATCCATATCATAAAATTAGTCGATATACATCTTTGTACATCGCAATTTTGCACGGTCTATTTAACAACTTTGATTTAAAGAGTAGAATTATTTAAATACAATAATTTAAATAATACTCCCAAAAAACGCAAAACTATACATAAAGTGGAGCGAATAATTCACCAGCCACGGATGTACTATAGTACTATTGTTAACTGCAATATTTATGAAAATTTTAATTTAAATTAAGGAAAGCATAGAAAGGAAAGTATAAATGTAATTTGTATGCAAAAGTATACAAAAAAAGCATTGCCCGCCAGAAATTTAGAAAATTTTTCTACTCAATTTAGCGGATCTACAAAAAAAAAAGAAAAACTATGGTGCGTGTGAGTACAAACCATTTAAGGCAATGCAAACGAAGCTTTTACCAAATTCCTAAATTGCTATGCTTCCCAAAAAAACAAAAGGGAAACACCCTACATATATTCATATAACTTTTCATTTCCCCTAACTGCCACTTTATAATTAAACCACTGTTTACTTACAATTAAATGGAACGTTTCTAAAGATATTTATTGCCCCCAAATATTCGACCACTCTGTCGTTCGACCAATACAAAGACAATCCCAGCCGTGGTTTGTGTGTTTGGCAGTAGCAGCTAAATTTCTACTCTAATAGCCCGAAGTGAATAACGTTGAAATTAGCGCTACCAAATTGATGCGCTTTCTGCCTCACAAACTTACCTCATACTAAAGCGTTCATTCGTTCGGCAATTCAGACATCCTTGGCCAAATTTTGTTTTCCGCTTCAGGTTAACGTAGACACAACAATGACCAGTGCTATCAAATGCATAAATATTTTCCGCACACAGCTCTTTGTGTTTGTTCAATGCGTGGAGGTGAAAGAGAGTGAGGAGTGTTACTAGCATAAAGCGAGTTGAGTATTAGAACTACCAGGCGTATAAGTAACATTTGCAAACCTTTGGGAGAGCGATGCATTTGTTGTTCCTACATATAAACTTGTATGAAGGCGAAACCGGTTAGTGCGCCGTCAGCGCTGCGAGCAACTACTTTTAATTTTTCCACCAATACATGCACACTTACATATACAATATTATCGAAATTACAACATTTAGAATTCTGCTTTTAAGCTTTAAAGAAGGTAACGCCGGCAAAAAATATGGTATTTCAAAATTATTGGGTTCGCCTAAAACGTTTTCTCATTCGTTGTTTTAATAACCATTTAAGTTACAATCAAAGTTTTGTCCATTGGTTTTTGAATCGTACAAAAATGCTCGTTAATTTTAAGTTCAAATTCAGCTAATTTAAAAAGGAGAAACACTAAATTTTAGCTAAGATGTAGTTGATGCCGGATTCGATGTTCATTATGGGAAAAGCCAATGGCAAACTTGTTGTGTAAAAAGTTTCATTTTTAAAGGTATATTTAAAATATTTAGGCATTTTGTCAATGTATGAATAATTTTTAAAGCAAAATTTTCGGGCGTATGTTAATTATTTCTTATTACCAAAAAAAAAGTGAACTTTGAGTGAGGAAGGGAAGTCTCAAGTTGAGACTTCTAATTTGGTGGGATACTTACGGTGCATAGTTCAATATGTTATTAAGCGATTTGCGGAGAAAAAAGCCCACCATAATATAAGAAAAAGTGGAAGGAAACGTCTCTCAAGGATCGAAAAAAATCCTCTTCCGCCCTTGCAGCTGCCCTGTCGGAAGAACTTGGAAAATCTATTAGTGCTTTAATAGCTCAAAGAACGTTTCTAAAAGCCATGATTTTCAGAAAAAAATCTGGAAAAGTGTTAAGAATTTGTTCTCTGATACCAACATTTCACGGAGGATGCACCCTTGTACGCAGCATACCCCAGAGGAGTGCTGCTGTTATCAATATAAAGGGCCGATCTAATACATATTAATGTTCTTATTGAACTGATTTAAAACAAAAATTCGGTATTTAATGCGATACATAATTATTTTTGGCCAATGTTGTACATGAAATCAGCATAACTTATAGCCAAACATGCTTGTACAAGCTTGTACCTGCCTGAGTGTTGTAGACATGAAGCATATAGACTAATGGCTTTCCCGTAAGGAAATGCTGAGCATGATCACCATCTCAATCTGTGACTAATAGCCAGAGTCATGGGACCGGCTGACCCAGTACATGCTCTCGGTGGCGAACAACGGATGGGCAGTGATGAGGATGGTAATAGGAAGCATCTGCTTTGTGCACTGCTCGTGAGTTTTTTATGATTTTTCTTGAAACGAAGTTTGAAAGCACCTAACAATAACATCTCGAAATTTCTGCAGTAAGTATACAAATAGCCTGCATGGACACTTGCATCTCTTACAAATAAAATTTGATTGACGCATTTGACGCAAAACAAACAGTTCATAGTCTTGTCAATTGTTCAGAAACATACCTAAAATACATTAAATTGCAGTCTTGATAAAAAACTTGCTTACTACTAATGGGTTTTGAGTTCAGGCTCTTATTTGTCTGATGCAAATATTTTTACTTAAGGAGTTAATGACTTATCTACGATGAGAGTTTGGGAGCTTTTTTACGGTGTTGTGTGTATTGCTTGTAGTGTCCCATAAAGTGTGCGCCAAAATACTCAACAAATTGAAAAACATCGTCAAAGGACAACGTGTTGTTGATCTTTTGGTCGAGCATTAAGACAGCATTTCATCCATTGTACTAACTCCGCCTTTAGTTTTATTTTAATATAGAATAATTTCTTGCTATTGTTTTTTATTATAAACAAATGAGCCACCATTTATGAAGAAAAGTGAAACTACAGCTTTTCCTTATGCTGGGATATTGGTAGTCATGGTTTTACTTGGCTCAAAACGAGAAAAAGAGCTAATTCTTCTTCAATATACCGATAATGTTAATATTCCATTTTCCATGTTCTTCTTGCAATGACAGCAAAGTAAAAAAATTATCTGCAGCAATGTTTCCACCATAACTTTTATAAGAAGCTATAAGATCCTTCACAACATTTTGCCTTGGTTCCCATCTATACAAGTGCTCTCTTTTCCGGTTTATATTTGATCATCTAGGCCATAAGAAGTTAATGTGTCGCAGGCCTAAAAAATCTTTACATCATATTTTGCTGGTTTCAAAGGTGCTCGTCTACAGTTTGAGCTGATCATTTCAAACATATCCTTCATGGAAGCTGCTTTACCTTTAGATTCTCGTTTAGTCCTTTTAACATAATTGACAAAACGAATGGAACGTAAATGTAGTTGGAAACGATTAATAGACATAGTCGCTCGATAAAGAGGTAAGGTATTTGCTTCCGCTTGCGATGGCTTTTGGGTGCCCATTTGCATTTGCATCTTTTATTGCGTGTCAACTGTGTGTCAATTTTTTTAATTGGGCAGATCAGCCACGAATGACATTGTAGGTTCATTGACAAGCAAATGTATTAGTTATCTTATTATGAAATAATATTTATAAAATAGGTGTCATTCGCGGTGGCAACTACTCCTTTATTATTAGTGCCGCCACTCTCGGGTTCAGTTTCACTTGAGTTCTACATTATTATTTTCCTGTGCTTTTTCAGCATCTGAATGCATATTAGAGCATCTGAATGTATATTAGAGTATTGTGACAAATATACTTCATCGCTATGCTGTTTTTACGGGTCATAGTTAGATCAACTGTACTCTTGTTTTTCCTCATAAGGCAATGAAACATATTTTAAAAGAGCACTCATATGAAAATGTTTGCTACAGAAGTTGAGCTAAAACATACCTGGAAACTGTTATTGCAGAAAGATTTTCAAAATGGTTTTGTCTATTCATTTTGGAGCTTTCTTAAGCAATACACGACCAATTAATAATTAGAATAAACTACAGGTATTGCGCGTTCTTATTATAAAATATTTATATCAGGGAAGTCTCACTTTCGTTTGCAGCTATGCGCTTTAGTGTTATGAATTGTTCGACATCTCTAATTTTTTATGACGAAGAATTTGATATTTTTGTTAGAGGATCAATAATTTTTAGCTAATTTTTGTTCCTGTCCATAAATTCTCATATAAATTGGAAGTAAGCTCATGTTAATGTTGATTAAGTGATGGTTGCAGCATATTTTATAGGTAATTTATAGGCTTGAATTTTACGAGAAAAATTGAATAAATATTTCAATATTTCTTCATGTATGTCGTATTTATATATTGTATTTATTCATTTTATAATAATTTGTTAACTTATTCTTTATGTGTTGTCAGCATGTAAGTTGGGCAATCAGCATCATATGTATTTCAGATTTATGTTTGTTTGGATAAGACAAATGCGTAAATCAAATATCATCAAAACCAAATAATATTTAGTACTTTCCTCCACATGAGCGATAGGTAAGACAATATATACCACATTAACCACAGTTTTCCTTTATAATTGAAAACAAACTAAATAAAAAATTTCAACGAGATCTGATCGCTCTTACTCATTTACTATAAGTTACTACATACTTTTATGGGAAAGTTACACTGTTCTCCGCTGTCTAATTACTCATATTGTGACGACCAAAAGCGGCCATTATATATTACTATTGCTTATACTTGCGTATATAAATGTAGTTGAATGGTGAAACTTTAAGGTTCTACATAAAAATGTTAATTATGAGCTATCATTACCAGATAAGTGTAACAGAACATCTTTCACCACATTGTACGTGACTCGAAAAATATACAAAGCTGTTAACGGGACATGCTGAGCAACTTTAATTTTCCATTTCTCAAAAGATTTATTATATCACGAGATGTTTAGAGTGAAAGATGAATTAAGCGGGGTTGCTTTTTGGAATGCAAGGGGATGGATTGTTACTCTACTTACTGGAGCACAAATATGCTTGCAAAGCATAGCTATGGTTTGTGCTAGGGTGACAGAACTACGTATGTACATACAATATATACACATAGGCGTGTGCACAAGTAGAAGTTGAAATCAGAAAACTGTTTTAATAGGAATTATTGGGTTGCCAAAAATGTTGTGTTTAAACTAGAAATTTATTTTGATATGCATTGCTTCTGGTACCAGTTAATTTATATTTTATATAATGTTTATTTACTTGTTTAAAATTCTTGGCGCATGAGCAAGAGTGACAAGGATAAACTTCAACCTGATCTGCTAGTCGTAGAAGAGTTCAATGAAATTATGAAAAAATCGAAGGAGGCCAACAGGCAGTGTTGTCATTGCCGGAAAACGAAACAGGCAACAAGAGAAGTTGTGAACTAATTAAAAAATGCTGATTATAAAATGAAACTAAGAAACATCAAAATTAGCAAAGAAGTGGTTTAAAAATGAAAGTGTTCGAGCTCTCTTTTTTCGGATAAATGTGCAAATTTAATATATTCAATGTATCAAAGATTTGAAGAAGTCATAAAACAAGGTATAAGCGTAGTTTTTTAAATATTGATTCTTTGTGGCAACACTTTTTGTTTCTATTATTTTTCCCAGGTTAACGTCTTAAAATCGACAAAATTGTATTGTTTTGTAAATAATTTGGAAAAAATAATAATGTCAAAAGTCATGAAAATGTTCGTTTCTATTAAATAGAGCAGCCGCAATAATCGAATGGGTTGGTCCGTGACTACCATTCGGAATTCAGAGAGAAAGTGGCTTCGAATCTCGGTGAAAGACCAAAATGAAGAAAAAATTTTTTCTAATAGCGGTTGCCCCTCTTCAGGCAATGGCAAACCTCCGAGTGCATTTCTGCTTTGAAAAGCTCCGCAAAAAAAAAAAAATAAATAAATCAATATCTGCCTTTCGGAGTCGGCTTAAAACTGTAAGTCCCTCCATTTGTGGAACAACATACCACAAATAGGAGGAAGAACTCGGCCAAACACACAAAGCGGGTGTACGCGCCTATTATATATATACAGGGTTGGCCATATTAAACTGACCCATGTGATTATTAAAAAAATATGGAAAAAGAAACATTTTTTTGTGTTTCATTCTGAAAAACATTTAATTTAGTTCAAGGAGATTCGTTTACATCACTTTTTGAATATGATATCGCGCAAGTGGTCGCCCTTAGCACGTATTTGGATATGTACAGGGTTGGCCATCTTAAACTGACCCATGTGATTATTAAAAAAATATGGAAAAAGAAACATTTTTTTGTGTTTCATTGTGAAAAACATTTAATTTAGTTCAAGGAGATTCGTTTACATCACTTTTTGAATATGATATCGCGCAAGTGGTCGCCCTTAGCTCGTATAGCGTAATGTGCCCGTTTTTCGGCGTTTTCCATAGTTTTGGCCAGCGTCTCGGCCGATATGGCGGCTATTTCCCGTCGGATATTGGCCTTAAGTGCGCCTAGTGTCTTTGGCTTGTTGACGTAAACCTTAGATTTCAAATTACAGTAAAAAGTTATAGGGTTACTCAATGGGTCAGTTTAATATGGCCAACCCTGTACATATTATATTTTCCAATAGTGCATATTTTTTATAAAAAATAGAACATAAATCATACAAATATTTTTAGTTATTACCAACCTTTTAGACTACCCAGTATTGCGTGAAGGCATTCAAGAAGAAGCGCATTCAACTGAAGATTTCAACAGTTCTTAGTGATAAAAGGACATTTAACTTTTTGTTCAGAATTTTGGCTAATTTTAACTTTTTTCTTTCATTTACTTAACTCTTTCATTCGCGGTTGTTTTGTTCTTTATATGAGCAGAAGGTTATTCAAGTGCTCCTTTTAAAATAATTTATGTAATACTTTAGGCAGCAAGAAAAGTTGGTATTGATATGTTTGTATGCTATATACGACTACACACACATAAATACTATAGTAATTAGTAATTAGGTAATTTCAAAATTATTATGTTACTGTATGTGCAATTTAGTAACCCTGCAAGCAAATCCACTTATGTGGAACAGCTTTATGTTATTTCTTCTTCCATATTTCGATGGTTTCGATCTAGTATTAAATTAAAGAGATAAGATTTGGTATGCTGTTTATTTCTTTTCGATAGTTCAGAACCACGATTTCTATCTACGAGATGGAGAACTGTGCTCACGGCACCCATAGATTGGGACAGTGAGTCATTTTTAAAAAGGACTTAGTCCGATTCTTGGCAGAGGCAAATAATTTTATTTTATTATTGTTGTAGTTTACTTTTCAATTTTAATTATTTTTGTATAAAAACATTTTTTTTCCTTGTTCACTCCTCTCGGGCCTCAAAAGGCATCGACAAGACTTAGTCTTGCATTGGTTTCGTTAATCTATTTGATTTCTGACAGGGTAGGTGATTAGCCTGCCGCTATCAGTCCTAAGTAGTGGGAATGCCCACCTATCGTTGCTTAGGAACAACGCTTTCTTACTGCTTGGAGCGCCATCTGGGTTTGAAATTTTTTTGGCAGAAGGATTGCAAAGATGGTTGAGGACTTCTCTGTACTACATATTATCGCGATTGCGCTTTTTTTTGTATTTGCTTGTTTTAGCAGCCACAATGCAAAAAATGCGCTGACCATTGTGCGGGAGTAAGCATGGGAAGGATACATTTTTGGGGTTGAAGATTGTTTTTGTTTTTTTTTTTCAAAGAGGGTAAGTAGGTAAATTTGGAAAAGTGCGAGGACCGTGCTTTACGTGGGATTCGAACCCATAACCTTTGGGATGGCAGGCTAATGCACTTACGCTAGAATGAAAGAAAACTCCATAGAAAACCAAGCTTCACATTTTGTATACTACTTCTAAAAATTCGACAAATTTTGGGTACGCAATTGTAAAATATAACCGATTAGTTTTGATACACTGGCTTTTAGTTACTAAACATTTTCGTTGATTTTTGATAATTTTTCTCCGCTCGATGTTTTGAATTTTCTCCGTATAAAAAAATGTCGAGCAATCGTTATTTGAAGAAATTCCAATTGTTTATACACTTTCTACAAAGCTTAAAACTTGACCGTTATTATATAATATACTATACTTTTATAAAAAAAATTATGAAAATTAAAAAATAAATGAGTAAATGGTCAAAACAGGTCAAGATGACGTTCTTTTATAATAATTTCGGAGGTTGTACAATATAAAAAAATAATTTTAAAATTATTACCCTACTTAAAAAGCCAAGAATTTCAGCTGTG
Organism: Anastrepha obliqua; assembly: GCF_027943255.1. NCBI lineage: Eukaryota > Metazoa > Arthropoda > Insecta > Diptera > Tephritidae > Anastrepha > Anastrepha obliqua. Next base: position 95,657,044 of record NC_072892.1, on the reverse strand, counting down.
GAAGAATTTAATTTTTATACTCAATATATTATTCGTACTTATATGTATGTACCTAATTTTTAAATATTTTTATTTGCATGAGAACTAATTATAAATAATTAATCCAATAAAAATAAGCACTGGCTACTACACCATATGTAACGAGTTACTTCAACTATTTAACATCTACATGGTTTAATTTTTTATGCTGTTAAATGTATTTATAAATATATCTAAGGTTCTGCACAGTCTTAATAATTTGTTGACAGTATTCATGTTTCAATGTTCGATGGCTTTAGTAGGTGGGTCGGCTGTAACATAAATAAATGTGATTTCTCTGCTTAGGTGTAAAGCAGGGCATTCGTACTGTATCTTCTGCTCAAATATGAACGAGACGGTAGCAATAACACGGTCCGCGGATGACATATGGCAAAAATAAATTTTTTGTTTTTTGATAGGACTGTTATAAGCTTACATGGCAAATTTCAGCGTGATATGTCACATAGTTTGTTTTCTGTGCTACTGTAAACAAGTCAAGCTCGAGTGTGTTCTTCGAATTTAACGATGGAAATTCAAATAATTTGTTTGAAATTTTGTTATTCCAACAAAATTTTGGCTTCAGACGCCTTAAAAATGTTGCAGACAACCTATGGGGACTCTGATCTATCGCGTGCACGTGTTTTCCAGTGGTACAAATCGGTCAAAGAGGGCCGTACATCGGTTGAAAACTTGCGTCATGAACGTCGTCCAGCAACATCAGTAAACGACGAAAACATCGGAAAAGTAAAGGAAATTGTGCTTGAAAATCGCACAAATCGCAAAATCGGTTAACGTTGAATATTATTTAGACGTTTTAAAGTGTTTGCGCGAGAACATTCGTCTTAAAAGGAAGGAATTGTGAGACAACAAGTCATGGTTCTTGCATCACGATAATGCACCAGCTCACACATCACGTCTTGTTCGCGATTATTTGAACAAAAATAATGTTAATATCGTTCCGCAAGCACCGTATTCGCCTGATATGGCTCCATGTGACTTTTTCCTGTTTCCCAAGCTCAAGTTGCCGCTCCGTGGAAAACATTTTGAGACAATTGAAGTCATAAAAGAGAATTCGAAGAACACACTCGAGCTTGACTTGTTTACAGTAGCACAGAAAACAAACTATGTGACATATCACGCTGAAATTTGCCATGTAAGCTTATAACAGTCCTATCAAAAAACAAAAAATTTATTTTTGCCATATGTCACCCGCGGACCGTGTTATTGATACCGTCTCGTTCATATTTGAGTAGAAAGTATATGCATGACAGACAAGTTGGCTGAATTGCAATGTGCATAGCTTGGTTTGTCGGATTTTTTTCAGGAGGCGGGGTGTGTTATTAAAGTGTGACCTATTCTAACACCTAAGAATTTTTCGAGGCCTTGATTAGAGTAAACTGGTAGGTAATTAATTTGGCTTCATATCGGTGGGCTTTTGCTTTTTATGGTGGTAGTTTGTCTACTCTTTAGCAATCGTCGAGTGAAAACATGTTTTCACTAAGTTCCATCTGTAATTTTCAGTGAAGTAAAGATATAATATTTTTGGTTCTCTTCCTGTTTCTTTAGCGCGTGCATCTGCAAGTTTGTAACCTTTTATACTAGCATGACCAGGGGTACACACGGTTTTGATTGTGTTTCCATGTTGGTGCAAAACTGCTCTTATTCGATTGATCAACTTTGTATTATTGTTTGTGCTCAATAATGTGTCAATTGTCGACTTACTATCATTGCATATTATGTACTTCTTTCCTATTTGTGAAGCAAAAAACACTGCTTCATCTAGCGTAGTCGCTTCGGCTGTAAGTATGGAGCAGTACTGTAGAAAATCACCGACAATTTTGGTGACACTCTGAAGATTTATAACTGCAAACGTTGTTTGAGTGTTTGATTCTGACCTCGCTCTGACTTATAAAACTCATAGTGTCGTTAAGCAACTGAAAGTATTGGTCAGCGTTGGTTTTTAATTTTTGATGTTTGTAGAGACTATCTACGATGGAGGATTTTACCGTAGCTGTAGTGTTGATATAATATTGAGTTGATTAAAAAATGCCATGCATTTCATGGTTACTGATGGTTTGCTTTTTGCATGTGGTGGTCATTTCACTTTATCAAATGGCAGTTTGTGTTTACGTTGAAGGAGTTTATGAGCAGGCATCATTGTGTTGAGTGCTGTGCTGTGGTGAATGTCTGGTAGTTAGGCCCGCTTCGCTTAATTCTGTTTTATAATAGAAAGTTGATTTCATTGAATCTTTTTATAATACATGTACATATGGTATATGAAATAAAAGTTTATTTCAATACTCGTATTTATGGAGCTTTCAAAACGTGTATTAGTTCTAATTTTTGTTCTAAGAGTGCCGCTATGGTAGGAATTGTAGCTTTTCACAATTTATTGAATTATTTTCCTGATTAAAACTCAAATTTGCGTGAATATTTTCGAAAAAAAAGTTATTATTCTGTGTATTATTATTTGTGGGTTTGTTTACGTTATCTTTTTTGTTTTGTTTCCTCTAAGTATAAGGAAGTTCACTCATTTTCGATAAAATGAATTCGAAAGACCAGTATCCATGCCAAATGTTTGTTTTAAAGCGAATTAATGCAAATAATAGAGTAGCAAAACATGCAAATAATTTACCTGAAATATTACGCCATCCGAAAAAAAATCAACTTTTATTGTTTTCCAAAATTGCGTATGCACGCAAAACTATAGATTTTTTGTAGTAGTGTTGAATATCCAGTTCTTCATTTTATAATAAATTTAATTTTTTAGTTTAAAATTCCCAATGGGGAAATGTAAACAAAAGTTGCCATTGCGTATACTTTATTTTATAGAAGGGAAGTGCAACTATTTTTTACATTATTATAAAACAGCAAAACCGAAGTAGAGGTATATATATATATGTACATATATATGTAAATAAAACTTTGCCATATTTTGTTTAATTTAATTCGCTATAATTTAATACGTTAAGGAACTTCAAAGATATTTAGGGATAAATTTTTCAAAGGACATTATTGCACTGTATATGTTCTGGCGGCCGCCGTAGCCGAGTGGGATGGTGCGTGACTACCATTCGGAATTCAGAGAGAGCGTAGGTTTGAATCGCGGTGAAAGACCAAATTGAAGAAGAAAGATAAATAAAATTTGTCTAATAGCGGTCGTCCCTCGGCAGACAATGGCAAACCTCCGAGTGTATTTCTGCCATGAAAAAGCCCTTCTTAGAAACTATCTGCCGTTCGGAGTCAGCTTGAAACTGTATGTCCCTTCATTTGTGAATCAACATCAATACGCACACCTCAAATAAGAGGAGGAGCTCGGCCAAACACCCAAAAAGGGTGTACGCGTCAATTATATATATATTTATGTTCTGTTGAAATGTAAGAACAACTTTTTGTTTATAAAATCCGCTTTCGTTTGACTTCCATATTAATTTAACAGAGTGAGTAATAGTATTTTAAACATTTTTTTGAAAATCAAGCCTTTTGAAATTTTTTAGTTCTTTGAAACATTTAACTGATGAGGAAGCGAAAAGCTGAGTATGCTAGAGATTATCATATCATAATTATATATTACTTTACAAAATGTATAGTTTCACGTGTATATGGAATTTTTCCAGGATAACTTTTGGTGTTGCACGTTACTATACGTTAATTGGTTTCAAATCTAATTCACTCTTTGAGCATGAGGCATGTAAAATGTAGAGCATATTTTTTGGCAGATAACCTACTTGTTTTATTAAAACGTCTTAAATTATTTTTTCCAAAGATGTAGTAAAACGAAATGTAAATGTTTATGTAAGTTAGCGCTATAACGGTTATAGTGAATTATTTGAAGAGATATGTTAAACAGTTGAGGAGTCGTTTCTTATAATGAAACATTAAAAGGGATTTAGAGAAAATAAATCATGTAATAGTGAGTAAACACACAAAATTTTTGATATATTATTTTTTCTCCCTATTTGCCTATTTATGTATGTTAGTTATGGCCGTACATCTTGCACACATAAAGAATCTTTCAAAAGTTTCAAATGCAAAATTTTAGACGATAGAACAACGCGTTAATATTATTGAAACTTGTTATGAAAATGGTCGATCCTTTACAACAAAATATCGCAAAAGTCGTGTTTTTTTTTAGTCTGAACGAGTCGAAAATTCAAAGGGTTGGTGAAAAAATTTCAATAAACTGGTTGTGTTGAGGGTAGAAAAAGGCTGATAGACCGGTACGCCAAAAACTGGGCGTTCTGTTGAAAATATTTCTGCTGTAGCGCAAAGTGTTTTTGAACGATTTTCAACATCGATATCTCGATGTCCCCTACAATTAGGCATTCAGAAATTGACAATTTGGTGGATTTTATCTGTAAATGTCCTCATGGTGGATATATTTCGCATATCATTTTTGAAGAGTCGTATTTTGAATAAGAATAGTAAACTTGAAAGATTCTAATTTTAACATGTTTAGTTTTGAATCTAGGTGCATCTTTTGTAAGACCCCTTATGAAGACTTTAAATACAGGGTGGCTGATGAAAGCCGCTACCAAAAAAAAAATCGAATAACTTTTTTTCTTTTTAAGTTATCTGTTCCATTTTTGCTTTAATTTGCAGATTGATCTTTAAAATTTATTAAAATGGATAACTGGGACACGCAAACAAGAATTTGGATAGTCCGCCGCTATCACGCACTGGAGTCCGTAGTTTTGGTACAGAGAGAGTACAGGCGGATGTTTGGCGGCGATCCCCCGAGCAGATGGACCATAATGAGACTGGTGAATAATTTTGCTGAGCAAGGAACAGTCGCAAGAAGGCCTTATCATCGAAACCCACCAGTTCGGACGGAGGAAACGATCGCTGCTGTAGCTGCAGCTATACAAAGCAATCCAAGGGTTTCAACAAGAAGCTTATCTGCTCAACTTGGTGTCAGCCGACAGTCTTTGCAAACAATAATGCTCAAAGATTTAGACTTATTTCCCTACAAAATTCAAATGGTTAACAAACTGAATGCAGCAGACTTGCCGATTTGCTTGGAATTTTGCCAGAAGATCCTGCAAATGGTGGAAGAAGACCAAAACATGTTAAACTGCCTTTTCCTGTCTGATGAGGCCCATTTCGATTTAAACGGCAATGTGAACAAACAAAATTGTCGAATATGGAGTACTTCTAACCCACAGATACTCCACGAGACGGAATTGCATCCTCTTCGCGTGACAGTGTGGTGTGCGGTTTCTTCACGCTGTATTGTCGGGCCTTATTTTTTTGAAGAAAATGGTCACACCGTTACGGTTACTGGAGACCGTTATTTGAAAATGCTGAAAGAATTTTTCTATCCAGAACTACGCCGAAAGAGAATTCCTTTCAACTCTGTGTGGTTTCAACAAGATGGGGCAACGTCTCACATAGCCCAGACTGTTATGACAGAGTTGCGACGAAAATTTCCCAATAAACTGATTTCAAGAAACTCCGAATTTCGTTGGCCCCCCAGGTCGCCTGACCTTACTGCACCTGACTTTTTCTTGTGGGGTTTATGTAAACAAGAAGTTTATAAAACAAAGCCAACAAATTTGGATGAACTAAAACAATCCATTCGGGCAACAATTGCGGCTATTCCTGTCGCAACTCTCAAAGCAGCAATGAACAACTTTTTACTAAGATGCCGCACTTGTGTCAACGAGCATGGGGGGCATTTAAATTCAATTATTTTTAAAACTAGTTAAGCTACATTTAATAAAATTTAATGACCTTCAACTTGAAAAAAAATAAATGAATCCCATACACTAAAAAAAAAGTTATTTGAGTTTCTTAATGTAGCAAAATTCATCAGCCACCCTGTATTTAGTATTCATATTTTAAGTCCTAAAATGTGGGCACAAGCTTTATCACCACATTTAATGGACAACAATTTGTTAACGATCTAGTTATGTAATATAATCCAAAATGTTTTTTATTCAATTATTTGATGAATCTAAACTGTTTTGATTTACTGTGTAATATTGTCCTTTATGTGTTTGGTTACCAGTATACATATTTGAATAATTGTGTAAATGCTTTGGAAATAAATATTAACAAACGAACGGTAAAGTAATTGCAATAATCGATTTCAATTTCACGCACTTTTGGTAGTGTGAGTAGGTCACAAAGCTATCTGTGTTCTTAAATGCGCATGTATTTGATTTAGCATTAAATTTAAAGTTCGAAAATTCTAAAGTCATCTGAATTGCAAATAAAATGTACAAAGAAGATTTAAAGTACCATAAATTGTGTGTGCTATAGATAAATACAGTGGTGGGCATGAAAATGTTAATACCTGAGTATGAAGACATTTTCGGATATATTACATTTTTGTTGTTACAAACAAAGTCAATTTCATATTGATATCAGTGAAGACAATCAAATCGTTCTTACTAAAACCGATATTTTTAAGTGGTATCAATTTTGGAAGAAATGGGGTTACTTCACTTTTTCTTGCCCTTACCACTATTAATTCGCACCCATACAATTTTTTTTCTTGTATTCATTATAAATACCCCACTAGTTTTTTATAAAAATATAACTCTTATTACAGTGAAAATGTATAACGCACGGTTTAAAGTTTTGTAGAACTTTTTTTTAATTTCAACAAAATTTCCAACTTTTTCATTAGAACTTCTAGAATTAACTTCTTTTAATCTATGCAATTTGGATTTGCATATGGATGAAAAAACCCAGCACCGTCAGCAAAAAACAAAAATCCCAAAAGTCAAACAAATTTTTAGTTTCTGAAAACTTGCACTTTCCTTTTTATTTACCAGCAAATACTTCAGATAAATCTAAAAGGTCTTGTAAATCTTCTTCCTTGTCTACCAGTTACTACGAATGACCCCGTTGTAGGGAGTAATGAAAGAGCAGTCATTTATATTTCTCACTCATTTCTCACTTTGAATAAATCTACCCAAGCCATAGATAATATCGCTAAGGAAAGCCATTGTTCCTTCCCATACACCCACAACTACGGCAGGAGGTAAAAGAGAAAATGTTCGCTTTGGTCGTTTGTATTTTATTATTAGGAGGTTGAATTAGTTTTAAAGGTGACACACAGATGGCGCTATTTATCACTTTATCGCGTTGGCAATACTGAAGATATATTCATGACAAAGCCTCATCCCTAGGCTTTGTTTATCAGTATCTGTCATTTCGCTGAAGTATAAACAACGCAGTGTTTTCGTGCTCCGAGTATGTCAACTTTCGTGCCGTCGAAACGCAATTTGCGGGAAGCTTTGCTTTTCTGCTTCAATTTGAAAAAAAATACAGCCCAAGCCCGTGAATTGCTGCAGGAGGCCTACACAGACCATACTCCGTCGATTTCAACATGTGAGTACTGGTTTCGACGATTCAAAAGTGGTGATTTTCACACCGAAGACAAGGAGCGTCTTGGCCAGCCCAAAAAGTTCGAGGACGCGGAATTGGGGGAATTGGTAAACGAGGACTCGTGCCAAACCCAAGAAGAGCTTGCTGAATCATTGGGCGTTGATAAATCAACCGTTTGCAAGCGTCTAAAAGCGATGGGAATGATCCAAAAGCAAGGACATTGGGTCCCGTACGAGTTGAAGCTGCGCGACGTCGAATGGCGATTTTTTACGTGCGAATTGCTGATCGAGCGACAAAATCGGAAGGGTTTTTTGCATCGGGTGGTGACTAGCGACGAAAAATTTATCCACTACGATAACCCAAAACGGAAAAAATCATGGGCTTTGCCCGGCCACGCATCAACGTCGACGACCAAGCAGAATATTCACGGCAAGAAAATCATGCTCTGCATTTGGTGGGATCAGGTCGGCGTCGTATATTTTGAGCTGCTCCAACCGGGCGAAACAATCACGGGGGATCGTTACCGACTGCAATTGATGCGTTTAAGCCGGGCATTGAAAGAAAAACGGCCGGAAACGGTAAAAAGGCACGACAAGGTTATTTTGCAACATGACAACGCTCGGCCGCATGTTGCTCAACCTGTCAAAAAATACCTTGGAACGCTTGGTTGGGAAGTGTTACCCCACCCGCCGTATAGTCCAGACATAGCTCCCTCCGATTATCATTTGTTCCGGCATATGAGTCTCGATTTGGCGGAGCAGCGGTTCTCCTCGTACGAGGCTACCAAAATATGGCATCCGGAAATTGCCCGAAAGATGGGCGAAAGTTGTAGCTAGCGATGGCCAATACTTCGAATAAAATATTTTGTACCGTTTTTTCACAATAAAGCCCCAAATCTTCGAAAAAAACCTTTAAAACTAATTCAACCTCCATACAACATTTGAGACTTTGCGTCGCATGGTTTTTGCTGAAGTATTTATATTTTTGTAAAAAATTATGACGGTGTGTTTGTAATTTTGCACTGGAGTGTATTTGGGAAGAAATGATAGGTATACGAATTAAAAGTGGTTAGGGTATTGCGTAGTCACTATTTATTTAACTAATATTTAGATATAGATATACTTATTACAGCAGTATTTTTTACTAAACACTTTCATATTATATACCAATATACTGTGAAACCTCCTTATTTTTTAAGCTTGCTTCAACTTTGTCAGGAACCGATGTGACCAAATTAGAAGCCTACAGCACTTATCTTCGATCACTTTGTCCAACTCAAAAAATTTTACTTAGCATATCTGTTTAACGACGGTTCATATAATTAGAAGCTATAGAAACGCTGACTGCTAAATAATTATTTATCTGCAAAAGGCTACATAAATATTATATAAGAATATTCAAACATAAAATATTAGATTCACGAGAAACAATTAAAGGGTCTTTACTAATTTCAGCGATGACATGCTGCGACAGATTCATCTAGAAAAATCAGGCCGTCTGAGAGAATGTAACATGTCTGTCGTGAAATTAGCTAGTAAAAGTTCTTGTTAGCAGTTTTACTTACCTATTCGTCTATCATTCCCAATTGTCCAACACCAAATCGTTTAGCTATTCTTCTGATGCAATTCTCACAAGAGTGTTCGTCTGATCTGTAACTCTCGCACGCCATTACCTTAAGTTCAAACAAGTTGAGACATAAGCTGTGGTAGCTAGTGCTATGGTGCTTGTTTGTATGTGAAAAAGAAAACTATTTTCCTGAAGCCGTGTGCCGTCCAATTTGAATACTTTTATTTTAGTTAGTTTTTGTAGTTCTTTGAGCCAATAATCGCCTCTTACAATTTGTGTCAAACCGTTCAGGTGTTTTTTATTACACTACTTCTTCTTTCATAAACACTCTTATAATATCCGCTGTAGTTTGGAACTGATTATTTTTTAGTATTTCACATACGCTGCTCTTCCTATCTGTTTTTTTGTATTTTAAAAATTCAATGTCATAATAAGCATTAAAAAGTAGTTATACTAAATCCAAGTTAGCGGCTGATATTTCTCAAGCTATTCTTAGGTAAACGGCCACCGCAGTCAAATGGAAAGGTGCGTGACATTCGGAAGTGCCCAGTGGGAAACTCCGGGCATGAAACACTAATAGAACAAGTTTTTTCTGATAGCGGTCGCCTTTTTGCATAGAATGGAAAATCTCCGAGGCTATTTTTCCCATAAAAAAGCTCCTCACAAAAAACCATCTGCCGGTCGGAAGTCGGCATAAAAGTGTAGTGTAATGGTAAAACATTAAGACACACCATAAATAGGAGGAGGCGCTCGGCCAAATACCCAAAAATGGTATAAGTGCCAATTCTACATATTTTTCGATCGTAGTGTATGATTTTTCATTCTATCATTTTCGGTATTTTTTTAATTAGCAATTTTATCACTTAACACAACAGTACCGTTAATGTTGTTTCGCAGAAAAAGTCTTAGCATATAAAAATCAACATAATATTTGTATGGCTCTCCAATCGCAGTTCAACTGCCTCTCAACATTTTAATCCCCACCACTGTACCTGAATACATTCGTCTACAAATTCGTATGCATAAATATCACTAGAATGTAAGAAAGAGCAAATATTGGCAAATTCTAATTTGCATTTGATATTGTAAATCACCAAAATAATTTTGTATTTGGCAGCAACAGTGAAATACATGTACATAAATACCATTTATATGTATGTGTGTGCTTTATAAATATTTCGTTTGCGTCTTACTAGGAAGGATCCTGCCGAGGGCAGACTCGAACCAGCCTGAATCACAAGATGTAGCCTGCCCTACGGAGCGTTTCAGAAAATTACTTGATGAAGCAAGGGAGAGGCAGAGTAAGTTAAAAGGATGGCATTGCGGAAGCATTAGAGGTTAAGAACAATTGCAGAGGGGTATAGCGCTGTGCCCACTTGGAGTAATTAGGGGTGAACTACACCTGCAACTCACAAGCCCAATCAAAATTAATCATTCATTCTTGATTTTGAATAACTTGTTTTAAACATACGAACAAAAACAAAATATTTTGAGTGATGGAAATCTTTATTTTGACCCCCGCGCTCCATTCCTTCTATGTTTGTATACTGCAGCTGCCTAGTTCACAAGTGTAAAGTATCGTTTACGTAAGACACCATTTTTCAAAAACCATAAATCTTCCGATACGGTGACTAATTTTGCGCCATCTTGCATAACATTATACGACGGTCTACAAGACATATCCTCATTAAGCCTTTTTTGAGTGTATGGTTAAAAGAGTGCCAAAACTAATTTCAAGGACAGTAAGAGTATTGCTCCCCATTATCTATGCGAGTGTCCAGACTGGGTGATCAATGGAAACTGGGATTTAGGCAGCTTCTCGAGCAAAATCTATTGGAGATATTTAGGTGCTTTTTAGCTGCGACTAACTTCAGTAGGTTCATTAACAGGTCCAAGTTATTTGAAGATAGCTCTGAATCGTGCACGAAAACAGAAATCAGAGGTTTCAGACAAAATCGTATCAAAATGGTGCATCATTATATAATTAAATCCTGGCGTTAGTTACTCAGGCGATGCTATTAAAAACCAACCATTTATCCTATTTGAGCACGGCGTCCGTAGTTACATGCACACGTGAAATAAATCAAAAAAATTTTTAAGCAAAGTTCTCCAAATGCCTATATCTTTTACATTTAGTTTCTGCTATTATTTATAGCTTCCTAACCTAATTTACTTCACAGCTTGAAAGATTTGCATTCAAAGAAAAAAATAAGGCGACTTTTCTTTTCAACAGTCAACAAAAGTAATGCCGTCAAGTGCTACTTTCCAAATTGTCGGATTGTATGGCACCTGACTACCATCTAAGCAACAAAAAATTTACCGACTTTTGGACTTATAAAATGTGAAAATTTTAAACTCATTTGCAAACTTTGGCAACAAAATTCATGCAATTGTCAAGCGCTTCATGAAAAAAAAAACAGAAAAAGTAAAACACCAATTTTTTCTTGTATTCTAACATTATTCATGTTGACAGATGAGTCTACAAATTTGAAAATAATTTTGCTTACATAATATTTTTTGTGCATAAATCGAGCACGCGTATTGGTGGGCATGAAATGAAAAATGAAACAAACATATTTACTGCTGTAGCGTAGTTATTATTTGTGGCTTAGCGTATTGAATTTGTAATGAGCTCTGGGAATATTTGCATTGCAAAATAAATAAAAAAATTTTAATGACATACTGAAGGAGGAGATGCTGTAACTAGGTAACTGAAAAAGTTTGTATGTGAGTGTGGAAAGTTTAATTTAAAAAACTTGTAAGAAAAAGTTGAATAAGAAAATATTTTCCTACGCCAAATGCTTTTTAATCTATAACCTTCTGAACATGACAACAGGGATTAATAGGTATTAGTGAGGTATTAGTTATTTTTGACAACTAGCTATAATACCAGGTGGTGCAAAATCATACTCCAAAATAAAAATTATGTTCTAAAATAAAAAATTTCTAAATAAAAAAAATTGTTTTGAGGGATGGAAATCTTTATTTTGACCATAGATGAGCACACTGCATTAAATTACAAATAGCTTTAATCAGTAAAATTTAGATGATAATGAAGTTTAATTTGCATAAACAGTAAACAATTACTGACAAAATTGCAGTAAAAATATTTTTTTACTGATTGCTGAAAGAAATTGAAGTAAAAATATTGATGATATAATTTATTACATTATCAGTAAAATTCGCTATTCGCTTTTCTTATAATAAGAATTTCAAAATTTGCATCCTGAGTTTTTGCCTTCTGAGCCGTTTTACAATCTCAGCAAATGAAGCTAACTGTTTTACAGTGCTGACGGGTAATATCGTAATAGATAAAAAAAAAACGTTTTTAATGGCCTGATGTTTATTTAGACAACTTCTTGTTTCATCTCGTTCGGCCAGGTATAAAAGTATTTCCTGAAGATAATTTCTCGAGTGAGTGGAACCTCGCTGTATGCTAATATAAATATTAAAGTAAATATATTTTTAAATTCAATTGAAAATCTCTTTGCGTTTATGCTGTTTCTGAAAGAGTTTTTCTAAATCGCCATTTAATATGAGGGACATAAATATCAGCAACCCAAGCGTCAGGCTGAATTTGGAAGCACTTCTCAAATCTCTTTTCTTCTTCATACAATTCTTTTGTTTGGATTATACGACAGTTGCAGTCATGAGGTGATGATTTTGTTATATCGCACACGAAATACAAAGAGTCACAACTCAAGATTTTTAATCGGGTTTTTCTGCGTATTAGTTAACAATTTATTTATAATATTTTGTAGGCATAATAAAAACTTATTTTAAGATTATATCATATTTCACTCAAGGTGTACTTCCTTTATTGATGATCTCAATCCGTTTATAATACGTATTTTCACAATATTTCCACTTGAATCTTTCCTGAATATTTTCGGTTTCAAGTTCTGTTTCTTTTGTATTAAGTGTGCAACAAATGTTATTTCTGAAGAAAAGATGACGAATCAAGACTAAAAATATTTATTGAGATCATAAATAATTTAATTTTGACTAACATAAAAAAGTAAATACAGGGTGGCTGATGAATTTTGCTACATTAAGAAACTCAAATAACTTTTTTTTTAGTGTATGGAATTCATTTATTTTTTTTCAAGTTGAAGGTCATTAAATTTTATTAAATGTAGCTTAACTAGTTTTAAAAATAATTGAATTTAAATGCCCCCCATGCTCGTTGACACAAGTGCGGCATCTTAGTAAAAAGTTGTTCATTGCTGCTTTGAGAGTTGCGACAGGAATAGCCGCAATTGTTGCCCGAATGGATTGTTTTAGTTCATCCAAATTTGTTGGCTTTGTTTTATAAACTTCTTGTTTACATAAACCCCACAAGAAAAAGTCAGGTGCAGTAAGGTCAGGCGACCTGGGGGGCCAACGAAATTCGGAGTTTCTTGAAATCAGTTTATTGGGAAATTTTCGTCGCAACTCTGTCATAACAGTCTGGGCTATGTGAGACGTTGCCCCATCTTGTTGAAACCACACAGAGTTGAAAGGAATTCTCTTTCGGCGTAGTTCTGGATAGAAAAATTCTTTCAGCATTTTCAAATAACGGTCTCCAGTAACCGTAACGGTGTGACCATTTTCTTCAAAAAAATAAGGCCCGACAATACAGCGTGAAGAAACCGCACACCACACTGTCACGCGAAGAGGATGCAATTCCGTCTCGTGGAGTATCTGTGGGTTAGAAGTACTCCATATTCGACAATTTTGTTTGTTCACATTGCCGTTTAAATCGAAATGGGCCTCATCAGACAGGAAAAGGCAGTTTAACATGTTTTGGTCTTCTTCCACCATTTGCAGGATCTTCTGGCAAAATTCCAAGCAAATCGGCAAGTCTGCTGCATTCAGTTTGTTAACCATTTGAATTTTGTAGGGAAATAAGTCTAAATCTTTGAGCATTATTGTTTGCAAAGACTGTCGGCTGACACCAAGTTGAGCAGATAAGCTTCTTGTTGAAACCCTTGGATTGCTTTGTATAGCTGCAGCTACAGCAGCGATCGTTTCCTCCATCCGAACTGGTGGGTTTCGATGATAAGGCCTTCTTGCGACTGTTCCTTGCTCAGCAAAATTATTCACCAGTCTCATTATGGTCCATCTGCTCGGGGGATCGCCGCCAAACATCCGCCTGTACTCTCTCTGTACCAAAACTACGGACTCCAGTGCGTGATAGCGGCGGACTATCCAAATTCTTGTTTGCGTATCCCAGTTATCCATTTTAATAAATTTTAAAGATCAATCTGCAAATTAAAACAAAAATGGAACAGATAACTTAAAAAGAAAAAGTTATTCAATTTTTTTTTGGTAGCGGCTTTCATCAGCCACCCTGTATTTTACTAATAATGCATATCAAATTATATTATCAATATTATATTTTTAGAGCAATTTCTCTCAGTTATCAGTAAACTTATATATTTTTAGTGCATCTTTTTTTCAGTAATCAGCCGCCGTAGCCGAATGGGTTGGTGCGTGATTACCATTCGGAATTCACAGAGAGGTCGTTGGTTCGAATCTCGGTGAAAGCAAAATTAATAAAAACATTTTTCTAATAGCGGTCGCCCCTCGACAGGCAATGGCAAACCTCCGAGTGTATTTCTGCCATGAAAAAGTTCCTCATAAAAATATCTGCCATTCGGAGTCGGCTTGAAACTGTAGGTCCCTCCATTTGTGGAACAACATCAAGACGCACACCACAAATAGGAGGAGGAGCTCGGCCAAACACCTAACAGAAGTGTAGGCGCCAATTATTTATTTATTTTTATCAGTAAAAGTTTACTAGTAATATAAACAAAATTGCAGTATCATTAAGAAATTATTTTATATTTACATTTGTACTGCTACAGCAAAGTGCCCATCTATGATTTTTGACCAGATTCACGTACGACGCCATGTGTAAAAATTATAATACCTTCCAAGAGGGATTAATTTTGTATATGGGGAATATATTTATACAGCTATACTCGTTTTGCAACCGACCTATAAAAGAACATGAGGAAATTTTTCGTATTACGTGGATAGCAGCAATACAAAATATCCTACTTGATTTGCTGTAAGCGGTTTGAGTTGAGACCTGATTAGTACTGTTGTGAGGCAAAAAAAAAGAAAAAAAAAACGAAGTGATATTTTGGTAAGTGACCTTCTGGGAAATATTTGAGAAACTCTTACTAAACGCCAAACTACTGGATGCACAAATGAAACCGATTCATACTAAATGATGCAGTAGAGTAGCTGATTTAAGGATTCGTTTTTCACACAATGGCAAAGTGATCTCCTTTTAGATATTATTTTGCGTGCTTCTTTACATTCTGATTTAAATTATTATACTCCAATTTCAGAAGCTTAACGCACGCAAAATATTGTTTTTATATTACTGCAATCACTTTGAATAAAACGAAACTTCAAACTGCTGGACACAT
Source organism: Anastrepha obliqua (assembly GCF_027943255.1). Lineage (NCBI taxonomy): Eukaryota > Metazoa > Arthropoda > Insecta > Diptera > Tephritidae > Anastrepha > Anastrepha obliqua. The sequence continues at coordinate 95,641,700 of NC_072892.1, read as the reverse complement.
AAATAAAAAAATAAAATGAAGCAACTGTGAGAAGTAGGTTACAAAAGAATGCAACAACTAGAAACATTTTGTAGCACCAATATAAATGATATATGTAGAGTAAATACATATAGGCAATATCAAGGTGAACTGTTTGACCATGCTATTCTCCGGAGTGGGTCAACCAAATTTTACGAGACTTTCAATGCTATATATGTAGTCATTGTTGTTGTAGTAGCATAAACATTCCTTATACATATACGAGGAATGCTGCTGAAGGGACGGTTCTTGGCCGGATATAAATAGTGGTCCTTCTGGTACCACTGGTATATAGTAGAATCATTTTGTAAGCTTGAGCTACTTTTCATCTTGAAACTATTTTTCTAAATTTGTCATTAGCTTTGAAATATGTATTTCTAAAAATTCTATTGAAGCAGTGATTTATCTCTGCTAAGCTTCGACCCATCATGAAGCACGCAGGTCCGTTTTAGTTCAAATTTTATGTGGCGCATGATCATAGTCCTGAGCTAGAGCATACCTTAGTTAGAGTAATACTAAATGATAAACCTGACTCTATTTCTAAGTATGTCGTAGTTAGTTTAGTGTCTTTCTCTATCAATACCTACTTTGCTGCACTTCGCATTGCTTACTTGAAATTATTTACTTTTTGCGCTTGGTGCTGCATTAGCTGAAGGTAAAGCAACTAAAGGCACAAATTGCACGTGAGGTGCGAGTTCCAAATGGTGCCGCAGAGTTATATATCAAGCACTAGAAAAGTCACATTCTCTAACCAGTGGGACTTCTTAACCATTTTCTGTGCATTTTCTCCACACTCAATCTTCTCGCCAGCTTACTGCTCGTAATAACTCCCAGGTATTCGCCCACGTTTTTTAGAGTTAGAAAATTAGTGGCTGGTGGAAACTTTGTATATTGAAAAAAGTAGCCAAAGCTGCAATCTAAATCTAAAATTAAAATACCATGTCTCTCTTTTGCTGAATACTATTTATATTTCTTATAATTTGGGTTTGCATTCTTTGCAAGTAAATGTGAGATTTCTTGCAATGAGCACTATCACATCACTAAGAATCCAATCATAACCTAGTCAAGAACGGTACACAACATTGAAATAATGGGTTACTCAATCCATTTGCAAAATGCTTCCTGTCCAAGAAAATTTTCGCACACAGATCTGGCTTAAAATCTCCAACTTTGCATTGGCAACTCCATTTATTTTCTGTACTTGTAAGTATAGTTACATACAGTCTGGCAGCGTTACCACTCAACTTGTGTCAGTTGTTCAATGGCTTTTGAAATAGAATAAACAATAAAGAGAAGAATCTCGTCAACTGTAGATTTGGTAATGGGTACAAATTCGTGAACGGGGGTAATATGCGCCATTCGTCTAATGCAGTTTTGACTGCGCTAAATATTTTTCTGAGAACTTTCGTTTCAAATGTTTGTAGTTTTGTCTTATCTTTTTCACCCAATGTCCATGGTGCATAACACAGTAATGTCAGCTTGCAAGGCCTATTAAGAGTCTGTTGATGAAAGTATGTCGCCTTGTCTTACGCCAGTCTGTATGTGAAATTCCATGGATTCGGTGTTTCCAAATTATTTATTTACAATATTTATTTGTTTATCAAACACACAACCAAAAAGTTATTTTACAGTGTTTGAACTTATGAACACGATTCTTAGTAATAACATCATTATTAACTGTTGCTGAATTTAAACGTGGTCGTACAAGCCTTGAAGGCGATCCAAGCAACAACACCAGAAATCGTAGAAAAAATACAGGATATCGTATCGGTAAATCGTCAAGTGACTGAGAAAGATTTAGTAGAAGCTTTACGCATTTCATAAAGCAGTGTAAGCAATATTTTGACTAAAGTATTGGATTTCAGAAAGCTGTGTGCACACAGGGTGCCGCATTCTTAACAGTGGAACAAAAACATATTCGAATGTGAATTTCTCAGCAACATTTAGAACGTATTCGAAATGGTAAAGAGGATATTGTGCATCGATTCATCATTATGGATGAGAATTGGGTCTTTCACTATGGTCCTAAATCTAAGCAAAGGATAAAGAGTTAACGGTTTTTCGGCTCCGAAACGAGTTCGTGTCCAGAAATCAGTCAAGAAGGTGTTGGTATCAGTTTTTTTGGGATGCGAAAGGAATTTTGCTTGTAAACTAGTAAAGCAATAAATTATTAATATTATTGTAATCTCTTAGATCAGCTGAAAGAAAATTCGTCAATCACAGAGTAAGTTGCGCTGGTAAGATATTGGATAAAAAAGATGGGTTAATTTTATACAATTAAAAATTTTATTATCTTTGCTTCTTTGGTTAACATAAGCATATATTACATACATATTAAACTAAAAATGCAATAAATTCAATTAAATATTATACATATAAAAGTAAGAATTCAAATTCTTGCTGTGGAGTGAAACTCAGCGAAACAGGGTATTATACATAATGGGACTTTGCAAATCGAACACCAGTACCGGGATTCCTTCCTGATTTTTGACTTTTGCCTTTGCCCCTTTTAGGTTAACATCTAAAAAACGTTATCATCGCACATAAATAAATTCATTATGCGAACTGGTGAACTTTTTCAACCAGTGCATACGGGGAAGCATAACATCATCTCAAACTGTTTATATTTTCTATTTCTTTGTTTTATTCCGGCATAGCCTCAAAATATTCTAAACATCTTGAAATTTGAGAATATGTGTTGTTTTTCTCAAAAATTGTAATTTAAATAGCCAATGGCCACTAATTTATACGCATGACGAGTATACTCGTCAATACACAAAATTTTGCCACTTATCCATGACGAGTATACTCGTCAATCACAGTTAACTGGTTAAAAAAGACCCAGTTTGCAAAAGAAAAAAAGTTCTCTTTCATTGGGACAAAGCACCGTCTGACAGTAGCATTTTGACAGTAGCTAAACTCCATGAATTAAAGTTCAAGTTGTTCGAGCATCCACCGTATTCATCAGATTTGGCTCCTAGCAACTTCCATCTGTTTCCAGATCTAGTAGAAATTCATGTGTGGAAAACGTTTTTCATCAAATGATTAGGTCATAACAGCATATTTTGCTCTTCCAGATTGCCACTTCAGATATGGAGTTCATAAATTGAAATCTCGAAGAAGAACAATCTTGTTGGATTTTAGTAATGATGTTCAGGGAGACTATACTGAATAATAAAGTGTATTTCAAACCATAAAATTGTGTTGTGGTTATCAAACCGCAAAATTTGGTGAATGTAATATATATTAATTGTGCGATGCAGAATATGCCCTCTTGTACCACTACTTCTGCTTTAAATTACATATGAAAGCCATTCAGTAAAATCTTAAATGTCATTTCGGCCCCCAACTGTTAAAAGGTGGCCCATTCAATTTTATTTCATTTTTGGCATATTCTTGTAGAAATTTTCACTGAGTTACTGTACCTATTGAACCAACGCTTTCTACAAAATCCATCAAGCTTCACTCGTTATGCATCAATGGTGACTTTGAAATCATGTAAATTAAATTTGCTATTTTTAGCACAAAAGCAGAGTTGAAAATCGACGTGAAATTCACTGTAAAGTAACGTAAGTATATCTATTATATTTACTAATGTATTGAAGGGTTTATTATTTCCAGCGTGATTGACATTACTCAAACGATTTTCTGCTGGTTTGCTTATTGTAAATTTCTTGTAAAAGTTAAATGGAACCTTTAGTGTAGCAATTTATGGTATTAAAATAAGGTAATGCATGATTTGCTATTTATATTAGAAAATTTTTGGAAACCACTGCTTTGCTGGAAATCTCAAAGGAGTGAAACGAGAGCACATACGGTTTTGAGTAAAATTAAAGGAAATAATGTACGCATGCATACATTCGATGTGGTACTCGTACCTGCGGTTCGTGACACAGGAAGCGAAAGGGCTGCTGCGGTTGCACTGTGGTTGCGATCCTGTTTTGGTTCTCTGAAGTAAAATAACAAATTTTTACAAAAACAAAAAGTTTAATGTCATTTAATAGAAATTTCCTAAGGAATACGATTTATATTATATTATACCTGATAAAAAAATATATATGTATTGGACATTTGTGGAACTATAAATAGTTGCATAGTGCGTCCATCGATGAAAAACCGTAGTTGAAGAAGCTGCACGGTAAATGGAAATAATAGTTATGTAATTTGAATGGTGCCAATACACGAAAACTGTTTGCTGTTTGAACGTTTTATTTCAAATATTTTTTCAAATTGGGGTCTCCAAGGCTTTTTGAGATATAGGGAAAAATATGTTTTCGGAGGACGCAAAAGGCAAACTTTCTTTCATTGAGAAATATTTTTGAATAGGGTTCCCATGTCTGACTATATACACTAGAAGCCATAATTCTGCGTTCTCCTTATTTTTAAATACTATTTGTCAATGAAATTCTAACGGTAAGCTCATTATAAATTTAAATTCATCATTTCCGTTGTTTGCTATGGCACTACCATGCTGGCGATAAAAAATTATCACCGCCATGCGTGGCCATGCATTCTAACAGTACTTGCTTTCGGTAAAATGTAGTAAGACCAGTGTCAAAAGTGTATTCTGTTAATTTGTGGATTCGCTTTTTGTATTTATAGAAGTATTTTCGGGAAATATAAGGAAAATTATTATTTTTATTTATTAAGCTTTTAGATTGTCGGCTGTCAATAGAATTTTCGGCCGCCGTAGCTGAATGGGTTGGTGCGTGATTACCATTCGGAATTCACAGAGAGGTCGTTGGTTCGAGTCTCGGTGAAAGCAAAATTAATAAAAACATTTTTCTAATAGCGGTCGCCCCTCGGCAGGCAATGGCAAACCACCGAGTGTATTTCTGCCATGAAAAAGCTCCTCATAAAAATATCTGCCGTTCGGAGTCGGCTTGAAACTGTAGGTCCCTCCATTTGTGGAACAACATCAAGACGCACCCCACAAATAGGAGGAGGAGCTCGGCCAAACACCTAACAGAAGTGTACGCGCCAATTATTTATTTTTTTTAAATAGAATTTTTGTAAACTATCGGCAAATAGGAAGAACAACGGGCAGAGCATATATGCTAGTTATTACAGTAAAAATGCCTGATTTACATTTACAAGTACACGAGTACGGCGGCCTTGTAAACTAACAGAAAGGAAAAAACGAAAAGATAAAAAATAAAAGAAACAAAGATAACTGTTTCAAAAGTTATAGATGAAATAAGGAATACATTTACAAAAATATGTTAGTGTTTCTTCTGCCAGAAATCCCTAAAAAAAGGTCGGCTATCATGGAAGAGTTGCTAGGAAGAAGCCATTTATTTCGCTAATAAATAGGAAAGAACGCCTTGCTGTCGCAGTTGAGCATACACACAAGCCTCAAGAATTTTGGAAAAGGGCTATTTTTTTGGATCAAAGCAAGTTTAAATTTTTAATATCAAAAGGAGAATTGGTGGTGGTGAGGTGATGATGTGGGGGTGAATGACAGTGTGGGTGGCGTGGGAAAATATCAACGAATGGATAAATTTGATCATTTGAATATTTTAAAATAAAAATCAAAGCAAGACGTTGAGATACTGAGGTTATCGAATTAGAATTGCTTTCAACAAGACAACGGCCCCAAGCGTATGGCTCATAGAGTAAAGTTATGGCTTCACAATCGTATCTCCAAACTAACTAACACCTCCACAATCACCAGATTTAACCTTTATTGAACACTCAAGAGCGCTTCTGGAAAGAAATATTAAGAAATACTAAAGTTGTTCCAAGATCCTATGTGTGAGAGAAGATTATACTGTCGATGCGATGAAAATATCGAATTGATATATTCTAGGTAAAATGTACTTAGAGAATTGTGGGAACATTACAAGCAGCTTCAAGTAAGAAGAAAGTATTTCAAAAACTTCAAAATTTTTTTTCATTTTACTTTTTCAACTGCCCATGAGGGAGCGTAGAGCAAATGTATAATATTAAATTAAGGCTTGAAAATATTGAAAAGAACGAAATAATTTATTTCGTACCTCGAATAAGTTCTTTTGGGTTGCAGTCCAAAATAAACAAAATAAACATCTCCAAATCATCGATATATCGCATTTTAACTGATTATTTGGGCTTACGAAAGACCTCATTAAAGAGGCGAGAAAATACGATAACTTCGGTTACAGCATTGTGAAGAAACATGGTGTTTCCAGCATGAACCTGAAACTAAGGGCCAAAGTGCCGAATGGATGGCCCCAGACGAGCCACCATCCAAAAAATCGCGTTTGGAGAGGTCAAAAATCAAGTCGATGCACATTTGTTTTTACGCTTACAAAGGCATTGTTCATAAGGAGTTCGCGCCAATGGGCCGAACCGTTAATGCAAATTTTTATCTTGGCATCTTGAAGCGTTTGTTGCATCGCATTTGTCGAATTCGCCCTGAATACTGCGAAGGAGGAAGCTGACGCTTATTGCATGAAAATGCACCATCTCATCGATCCACTCTTGAGAATGGTTTTTTGACTATAAATCGCATTTTAACCATCAATCACTTACCGTATTCACCTGACATCGTCCCTGGTACTTCTACCTATTCGAAAAATTGCATTTGGTCATGAAAGGAAAATGTTTTGCATTCGTAGAAGCCATCGAAAAGGCTTCCTTCGTCCTGAAGGACATTCCGGTCAATGATCTGAAACACTCTCTCAAAAAGCTTTTAAATCGCGCAAAACAGTGCATTGAGGCCGGAGGGGATTATATGCAATTGGGTATATTTTGAGTATTTGGCCGAGCTCTTCCTCTTATTATTCTTATTGTGGCGTGCGTTTTGATGTTGTTCCATAAATGGAGTTACTTACAGTTTTAAGCCGACTGCAAATGGGTGATGTTTTGTATGAGGAGCTTTTTCAAGGCAGAAATACACTCGAAGGTTGGTCATTGCCTGCGACCGCTATTAGAAAAATATTTTTTTCTTTATTTGGGTGTTTCACCGAGATTCGAACCTACGATCACGGCAGCCGAATACTTCCTTTCAAATGATGACATGTTTTACGAAGAATTGGATTGACGCCAGGTGTTACTTCATGGCATGGATTGTGCTTCGTTAAATGCCGCTGCTGCATCTAAGTCTCTCAGCTGCAAAGCTCCTTGCTGCCTTCCATTTGAGTACATGGTCAATCACACATATTTTATATTAGGACCTCTGGGGATAAATTTACTAAATTTTTTGAAGTCGGCTGCTGTTCGCCATACGGAGCGAATGTGTGTTCACTCTCAGATATGTATGTATGTATATATGTATTTCAAGGTGTGTGTTTTAGAGAGTATATTCTAGGGCAAAACGATTTTATACTGATTAACAGGTAGTAGACTAGTTGCTCTACGGTAGCTAGTTCTGTCTAAAATCCAGGGTTGGTGGTGAGTTTCGAACAGCAAGTTCATTGCGCTTTAGTTATGAAGGTACACCTCATCTAGACCATCTTTCTTGAAGAAATAGGGTTCATTAAAAAGCAATAGTAAGATTTTAGTGCCGCAAAATATGTTAATATACTCACTGTAAAGCATGAAATATTTACATATCTACATCACTATAAATATCCTTTAAGATATGGATATGTTACCATTCATACACAGGCACACGCATGTAAATATCATACATATTTGTGTTGTTGTGTGAATGCACAGGACACGTGTTGTGAATTGTTTAACATGAAAGTTCCTAATAGCAGGTAATGCAAAAATTTGCTGCGTAATTCTTCAAGCTGCCACTTAAGGGCATAAAAATTGTGTGGGTCTATGCTGAGATGTTGCGTGCTGAATTTTAGTCTACTATTTCAATATGTACACATATGCATGTATGTATGCGTGCATTTGCCAACATCTGTGCGTGCATGAACTTTCTGTTTTCTCCTTCTACGCGTACATATGGCCTGGGCTTGGTTGAATTTGCATGTCGCACTTTTATGTCGATAATGTTGAAAATGTTAAGTCAGTCTGTTTGACACGTCACACGATGCCGTACTTATAACTTTGACAAATACTTTTAGTTTATCGCAGCGAAGGTGTTGCTCTTGACAAACAAGACAAACTGCATACGCTTTCGTATTTATTTGCTTAGTTAAGTAAAGGAACGTATGTGTGCATGTGTGTGTACGTACACATATAAATATAAAAAGTATATGGAGTGTATGGAGGTTGTACATGACTATTTTCTAATTTTATTTCAAATGTTTTTTATTACTTTCAGTTCTTACGAAGTTCGTAGAATAAACAAAACAAAAAAAACATTTTATTGTTAGAGATGAGGATACAAGGAAAATTGCCTTTGTTGTAAAATAGAAAAAATGATTCTTAAATTTTTAAACTTCGCTTATTTACACATTTGCGCTGTATTAAAGTTTTACAGCTCACAGAAATACTAATTTTCTGAGCCAATAATTCTTTTTCTAAACTACTGCAGAATACGCAAAATTAACCATTGTTATTTGTTTGTATTGATTGTGTTGTTTGTATGGTGAAAAAGAATAAGAAGGTGTAGCCAACAACCGACCCTTAAACGGCTTTAAGCGATTTTGAAGGAATTACCTAATTTGCAGATGTAACCGGGTTCAATACAGTGATTTGCTTACGACAAAAGTGTGAAGACAAAAAATCAATGCAGCCAATATTCTTCTTACTTCATTGTCGTCTAAACAACGACTTCTTGAATGGGCGTAAGAATACGTGTGAAATGAGCTTGCAGAGTTTTATTGCCGAGTCCCCGGTGGTGTGGCAGCCGAAGTTAATCTCACAATTTTGTTCGAACGGCCAAACCTAGGAATCTATCATCCTTATGATTGATTAGGTTTGGCCAATAACTATGGGATTAGATTAGGTTTGGCCAATAATATTAGGGATCTTCGGCTCCCACGTAACGGGGGTGATTCACTAGCTGAATTCTGCACGATCATTTCATATTTCACACTCGTCATTGTGTTCATTTTTGTGTATATAACTAACACATTCTTAGTTTTTCGTAAAAAAACCGATTCGGAACTCCTGCTACGTCAGCCCATCCGCTGATTCCGTCAAATTCGCTGAGAGCCGGTTAACGGTCTCATGTTGGTCATACCATTAAACATCTTTTCACCTTGAATCTATCGTCCTGGTATTGTTTCACTTTTGAAATCGAGTCGATATGCAGAAAAGGCTTGAAAGAAGCAGCTAGTAGAGAATCCAACACATGCGCAAAACTAGTAAGGAAAACTAAAAGCTAATACCAGAATATATTTCTAAAATTACAAGTAGTAGTGCCATACCTCAGCCATACCCGCTGCACTGATCAAACATATCGCTCTAAACGATTGTAGGTGCCGAACCTTAGCCGCATAGCCATAACCGTTGCCGTATGTATCTATTGAATTTTGTTTTTTTCTCCGTACCCATAAGCAGGTGTGAAATACTGGACGTTTGTTTTGAAATCTGCAACAAAAATTTGAATATTAGAAATTAACGACGAAAAATTAATATTTCTTAGTGGAAAATTATACTTGTTTTTATGACAAAATGCAAATGTCGTCATTAATTCTACTTCAATATCAGCTGTTCATGGTTATGGCATGCATAATCGACACCAGCTGTAATATTGCGGCTTTGGTTACGGTTATAGCTATGGCGTTATAGTTATGTCACCACTAATTGCAGCTTTAAAAGCATCCATCTTTGCTTTTATCACCTCGATTTTTTTCCCATCTAAAAACGGAAAGCGAATTACCGAACGATACAAATCTTTTTCCATCTTAGCGAAAATCACGCAACACGTCTCACGAGTAGCTGTCAAATCCAAACTAACCTATCAATCAGTCTGAAATTTGTTTTGCCGCCGTTTTATAGATAACATCACACGATGCTGGTACTAGTTTCCTTCAGGAGCGTCCTCTGTCATCAAATACGAATACTTATTAAATCGCACTCGTACGCTTTTTTGCACAATTGCAAATAATATTACTTTACTTCTAGCTTTTTTTGATTTTTCATGTATCACACAACTTTCTTCTAAGTGGTTACTTTCTATGAATAAATCTACACCTTTGTTTTAGTGGCGAAAAATAATTTGTGAGTTTGCCAAGGATTTAAATAAATAAATCTCTGATGTGAAGCGTGTGTAAGCCTTGCTTGCTTGTTTTTGTGCATATCGTATGTTCGCTTTTTTATACCAAGCTAATGCTTGATAAAAAACCATACTTGCTTAGATAAAAAACCATACAAAAGTTGGCGGATTTAGAGTATGGATTTTAGTGGGAAATCGAAATAGTGGTAAATTGCTTATGTTAGCAGGTGAGAGCAAAATACTTTAGTCAAAGGTGGCTGTAGTGTAAAACACTGTTACTATTTTTCAGGTCAGATCCAGAGCCTTAAGCCATGAAAGGTACACATTCAAACTCAAAACCTTACATAGCTCCAAACTCCTAAACATTTGTAAATTTTAAAAGCATAAAGCAAAATGCCCTTGCAAAATTTACTGGTAGCAGGAAAAGTCTTTGTTTTTCCGGCAACACTGACTTTTCAGTATTTTATAAATGTGCATAAAATCCGAATATTTCATGCACCTGGGCTATGTATTAAACACATTCTTGTTGAAAACTTTGACAGTAGCTAAACGGATGGATTAGCGAGTTCTCCTTTTCTGAAGCTTATAAACCTGTGCAATTTATTACACGAACAGCTTATTTGGCAAACCAACAACAATCAAACTGCATGAGCGCCATAACAGGAATTCGTTTGTAGTAGAGTCACCACATATTTTGAATATTCATGAGCTTAAGAAATTAAGTTCCAAAGCTAGCTGGCATACATCGCACACACACATAAGCACAAACACCAGCACAAACACAAACAAAAGATGATGCCGCAATGCGGCTACGTGCTGCTAATTCGTTGTGCGTTGCTAAATTTGGCTCTGTAGATAGGAAAGTGTTCTCATATTAAAGTCACGAAATATGGTAGAGAAAGCGCAAAAACAAAAGCAAACCGAGTTTTGATTGTAAAGTGATACATTTTAAATTTAAGTACATCGTTGAAAAAAAAGATGAGAAAAAATTTGATTTTCAAAACGTTGTAGGCAATCGGTTAGTGAGATTTGCTTTTAAAAAGTTCTTACAGAGGCCCTTGGTTATATCCAGTAGAAATTCCTTCAATTCTATCTCATCACGCACATCCCGCAAATTTGCCATCGACGATTTTTTGAAGAATTGAAGGCTCTTGAAAGAAAAAGAAGGAACTCAACGGAAGATTGGCCAACAGAGCAGTTCGTTCAAAACTACTGAGGAAATTCAATGGTCGACTCACTCTAGAAGCGAGAATAATTACCTCATTTCTGAAATTGGTTTAGAGCGTTTCAAATAATTAAAATAAATATAACTTTAAAGTACAAAAAGCATTTTTTATTGTATAAAAACAAAAAATATTTCCCTCAATATGGAATGTAAAATCCTGGCATCCAAAAAATTTGATGAACTACACGTCGATCACAATGAGATACGGGTTAGAGCATTCTACGCCATACCGAAAAAGCTAATTTTGGCTCAAGAAACGTGTTATGATCGACTGCGGAGGACAAAAAATGCAAACACTGAATTTAATTGATTTAACACTTCTCGGACGAGTCAAAATGTAACATTTTAAGGCGAAAAATCTGACAGTACTTTAGCAAAATCTATTTGAATAATGGCTAAATAGGGAATTTGCGTAGAATGTTCTGAAAAATTTTCTTGCCATGGCTTTAGAAATCTCTCGTGAATAGATGAAACTTTTCGCAAGTAGAATAATTCATTTTTAGGACTATTCTACTGATTTCAAACTACCTCAGAGGGAATAGGCTCTCAAAAAATTAGTATAATGAAATCGCAGCAGAAATACGACACCATTTGGCTTGAGATCCGTTATCAATTATGTAGAAGATTTTCCAAAAAGGGCTTTTGCGTTATTGCTAATGCGCGAATGCGTTAACTTTTTGCGTGTTGACAGGAGATACCTCATTTTGCCCTCTTTTACCTCCAGATCTACTCCCCTCGTTTCTCCACTCAGATTGGAAAAGCAGGATTACAGGTTTTGTAGAAGAAGGTTGGTTCAGTTCTGAAGCTGGTATTATCTTCCCTACTATCAGGTTAAAGAACCCCTGCTTTTGACGGCGAAGAGGTGGTGCATGCCGATCCTTTTCGTGGCGTACTGTGAAAATTTGCTCATAAGACATTGGCTCAAGATCTACAGTTAGCTGACCAAAGGAACCAACAAAAACCAATATATCGTTGATCTCAATGTGACCATTCAAAACTCCAATCCGAAACAATTATTTCCTCTGAATCCGTTGACTCAGCTATAACCAGGAAGAAGTAGTTAACTATTCCACAAGATTCTTGAGCTCACTGGAAATGCCCAAATTAACATCTCTCCTCTTGCAATTGAAAGTGAGCTTAGTTATCGCCATGTGGGGTAACATTAATCAATCTCGACTGTGTAGAGTCTTATGAAGAAGCTTATGAACAAACACGTATCACAAAGGCAATCATTGGAAGTTTGCGGAATGAACTTTGAGTTTCCCGGTTTTAGCTCATGGAAAATTGTACGTCGCAGTTTTCGCCAGTCGGTAAGTCAGCATCTTTGTTTGTTTACGCGTTGAAAAGCAAAAGGAAAATTTTTATTTACCATTAGCTATGCATTGAATGCACATCTCTTCTCTCCTTCTTGTTAATAAAAGACATTGAATTCACTTGAATTTGGAATGATTTTTAGTAAATATCATCAAACGAAATTCAAATACAGATCAATAAATTGGGTAGGAAGGCTGATTGCGAGTCATAATTGCTTATAAATAAATTTTATGTGGTTCCGAGTTCACAGGCTACTGATGGGTTCTAAATAAAAAAATGTCAACAAAGAAAAAAAACAAGAAATAGGAAATTTTGAGACTTAAAAATTTACATAGATATATAGTTATTTGTTGGCAGCAACCTTGAAGTATGAAAAAAAATCCACTGTCGAAATATGAAAAGCTAACCATTGAAACATCCTTGCTTACTGAGAATCTGTGTGGAAAATAAGGGTTATCTCGCTGTAGAAATAACGAAGCATCGATGAATCTTGCTTAAAAGATGCCCTAATACCTTCAAAATTATATATATTAATTAAGAGAATACGCTGCAAAAAATGCTCATCTCTAAAGCGGACGGACTCCTAACTCTTTACGGATTGAAATTTTAACTGTCTACTCTCAATTACATTTGTATTAAAAAGTTTGGGAATGTTTTTCGTTTAATTTGTTCTTTTGTAAAGCACACCACTTTTGCAAGAAAATATATACAAAGTTGCGCAAAATTAATCATCAACCTTTGTTATTTATTATTACTAAATATAAAAAAAATATTTTGAGGGACGGAAATAGTTATTTTGACCCTTATGCGCCTCACTGCTGGTCGGTTTGAAGTTGCCTAACAATATGATTAAGGTACGACGCCATTTGGAAAAATTATAAATCTTTCCATGTGGTGATTAATTTTGCACCACCTTGTGCATATACAATAAAAAATCGTTTACTTAATAATTGGAGGGGTGTCGCTCCCGATTTCGCTTATATTCGGAAAGAAAATATTAAAACAATTTGAACTATTTATGACAATATAATATAATACAAAATTGCACCTTCCGAGTTCGCTGCGATGCCATGGAACAGGAAAATTTCCTGTTTGCGAACAGCAAGAATAGGTAAAAGCAATAGAAACTACCACACACAAGAAATTATACACAGACTCACACATTATGGTGCATCACGTCAACGTTTGTCAAAATCGCGAAAAATAATGGAATGATTTTCGGATGCCCTCACCTTCTGTATTCTATTCAAATTAAGTTTATGATATTGTAAAGGGTGACTAATTTAGTGGTAACGGATTTTAAATAGAAATAAAACAACGAAACGTCAAATTGATTGGATGCTTTCCATTTCAATTCAACCGGGCTATTCGGGTCATGTTCTTCGATTTCGATGTAACTCAAATATGTTGCTCTCTGGTCAAAATAATGAGACACGTATTTTTTTGTTTGCCCGAAAGAAATGTTTTTCAAGATTTATCGGCAATTTTGTTTTTCGGCTCAAAATCGATTTTTTTTAATTTTATAAGAACATTTGTTTTAAACGCTCATAACTTAGTCAAAAATGAACCGATTTCAATAATTTTGGGTTCAAAATGATCGTCATTACTTAGTCAAAAATGTATCGAGTTTAATAATTTTGGATTCAAAATTATTGTTATTACTTACACAAGCGATTTCATGTAGAAATAATTGCAAAAAAATAGTTGAACATTTTTTATTTTGCAAAAAATGAAAACGTGCGAAACAGGTTTTTTACTCAAAAATTCATTACTCAAAAACAACTCATTTTGGCTACTGGGCGTTCAGCTCAATTGAAGTTTGAGATGTCTTCTTGATTTGGAAAAAGTTACAGAAAACAAAAAACTACTCTTTTTGAAATATTGAACTTCGAAAAAATTTCGATTTTTTTTTGTTTTGCAAAATAAAAAATTTTCAACTACCTTTGTGCAATTGCTTCTACATGAAGGCGCTTGTGCAAGTAATGACGAGCCCATTTTGAACCCAAAATTATTAAAATCTGTTCATTTTTGACTAAGTTGTGGCCGTTTAAAAAAAAATGTTCTTATATAATTAAAAAAATCGATTTTGAGCCGAAAAACGAAATTGCCGATAAATCTTGAAAACAATTTTTTTCGGGCAAACAAAAAAATACGTGTCTCATTACTTTGACCAGAGAGCAACATATTTGAGTTACATCGAAATCGAAGAACAGGACCCGAATAGCCCGATTGAATTGAAATCGAAAGCATCATTGGTAATCTTTATTATTTTTATGTAAAACCATTCATGACATTTGTTTTTTAAAGATAATCCCTTTCCAATGTTTTCCGCAACTGCGTCCTAATTCGGTCATCCGTAAACACCAATTTTGAATGACTGGCTGGAGGACTTCAGCCAGTATCTCGTGAATAATTTTAGTAAAGTTGGCTTTAAATGTCCAATCGAAACTGGTTTATCAACAAATCATTTAGACTTGGCGAGTAGCGTCGTCTTGTTAGAACCAAATCTTGTGGAGATCATGGGCTTTAATTTTCGGCATAAAAAATACCGTCAACATAACGTGATAGCGTTCGCCATTCACTGTTACATTGGCGCCAGCCTCGTCTGCAAAGAAATATGGGCCGATGATTCCTCCAGCCCATAGGCGGCATCGAATGGTTGGTTTCAATGGATTTAAGGGCTGTTCTTGAATGGCTTCGGGATGCTTTTCAGCCCAATTATGACAATATCGCTTATTGATGTAGCCATTAAGACGAAAATAGCCTCATTGCTGAACACCATAAGTAGGCTTAAGCGCGCGATGAACACTTTTCATAGAGCGTTGATTTTCGTAATTAAACTGTACGATTTGAGAACATTGTGGAGATGTAAGACTTTCCATAATGAAATGTCAGTGAATACTGAAAAAAATTATGTATTTAGTTTGACAGTAGTCACACGTGATCTGTCAAAAAATTCCTATTAGAAGAAATACCACCAATCGGATCACCCCTTTTATATAAATATGCATTCATCAAATATCTGCCAGAATTTCTACCAGAGCTAGAGTAATTTCTGTTGATTTTCTATTACAGAATTCATCGATCATTTCACTTCATCACACAAACATTTTCTCGGAAACGAAGTCAAGAACAGTTGCTCATACGAATAGTAAACAAAGAATGATTTTAGTATACGAAAAAGCGAATTATTATTTTAATTATATTGATTTAATATGAAATCACATTAGGTATTTGTGTATTAGTACCTTTATCTGGATATGCATGAATGAGTGGTGAACACTTGAGCTGACAACATTTCCATCATAGGGATTATATGATTAAAAACGTTACTGTGCTGGATAAGGACGGTCCTTGCACTGCAAATAAGTTGCACATACTTACCTTTGTATGTGCACAGCATAGAAATTATTAAGTGGTGAAAAAATTGTGGACTAGTTATTATTAGAATATTTCCAAACTTATTTACCACCCATATCGTTGGTATCTTTGGGAAAGTAAAAATAAAAATTGCCATGGTCTCGCAAGGCTTCTAAAACAGTAAGTCGCTAGTTTGAGTCAGAAATGGTTACAATTTTTCAATTATAAAAATATAAGTAAAAAAATATATTATGAATAATATAGGCAGAGTAATCGTAAATAATAAGGTTACTTTTACTGAATTAGACAGGACTTTCACTAATAGGAAAAAAATGTCTTCAACAGGCTATTACTCTTGTAAATATTACTCTGCAGGTGACGTTGATGCCGACATACAATAATTCGTTAAAAGTTCGATTTGGCTGATATTCAAAACACATATAAAAAAATATTCGGCTTGACTAAGTTGTGCGCGAATCAAGATATTTCGAAAAAATGTATTTCTCATTAGTTTTAGTTCAAATTGAGAACATAATTATGTGTACTTTTGGAAAAATTATAGAAGAAGCCGGTATCCTAGACGGATTTGCAGTTGGTCTTTGCCACCTTAAAGACAGTTTGGCTAGCCACAACGAAAACTATAGGAAACGATTGAGGTCCGTCTTACTCACCAACTTTTCGTCATGTTGATTGCATAGATCTCAAATCTGACCGATTCCAAGTGATCCAAATATTTTGGATATTTCCGGTATTTTTCTGATAATTGGTTTATTTGTAGGCTTGTAGGTAGGTAGATGAAATGGTTTAAGTACCACTCTGGCAGATAATCGATTTAGGTTGGCGCACTGCCCCAGCCTGTCGAAGAAAGCGACCAGTGACCTTAATTGCTTAGCTGCCAAACTTGGACATTTACAGAGAAAGTGCTCAACAGTTCCCTTCTTTGAAAGGTCCCTACAGCTTCTGCAAGGGGGGTTAAATGGTAACCCTAGCTTTTACATGTGTGTGCCGATTATCCAACAAGCTTGGAAATCAAATGGCGGGGAGTTCCCATGAGCCTTCCGAAGCCAAATGGGTTCTCGAAATATCACATGAAGGAAAGGAGCTCCATCTTTTCTGCGTTTTCCTGAGAAATAGTTTGTGCAATTCCGCTTTAACAACAGTCAGGAGGATGCCGATGACCAGGTAGCAGGTCTCTGAAACCAATTAAGACCCCTTTTTTGCAAGCTCATGAGCAATTTCATTTCCCTCTATGTTTCTATGTCTCGGAACCTAGATCAGAATATACTTGGACCATTTGACAAGAAACCGCTTATCTCAAAAACATTACATTAGTATGAAATTGTGTAGAGTTGCTTGGAAAATATAATAGACACCGCTCTAATTCCACATTTGAAACGCCATCGATGTTTTGAGTCTCGCTATTGCTTAGAAGTTAACAGATTCTCAGTAATTTCTGAAGCCTGAACACCAGAAATACATTTTTTTATAGCGATCACTCTTTGGCAAACAATGGCAAACCTCCGAGGTTATTTCTGTCAAATATGGTTTTTCTTGCAACTTGATCTTCTCTAATGCTCATAGTGTTATGTGAATACAATGCCTCTAAACCAAATAGGTAGACATTTATCTAAGTTCTCTTACACACTAGCCTTCACCCGTCTGAATTTTTTGTCTTCCGTGACCCCCAGTATAAATATCTGCTTAAAATTACTCTGGATTATTTTGATCTTCCAACAGCCCCTAAAATTACTTGTTTTTGTATTTATGCCATTCATTCTAAGCCACAAATAATGTTTTTGCATCGTTCGATATCGGTCGCCATCAACAGTGGCAGCAGCTGCCATGCAACTTCGAAGAAGTAAAAGTCACTGATACCACGGAACCAAAGTTTATACCGATCAGTGAACTTTTCGGGGTGGATGTGCAATTGATGAATCTTCCCTGGATTTTTGTTGCTTCAAATATAGTAATTTTGTTTGTTTACAAAGCCACAAAACCAGAAATGAGCCTCATTACTGAAAATGATTTATCTCCGGAATTCAAGTAAGCAGCCACTTGCGCAAAACTGGGAAGAGCACAGATTTTGATAGTGTCTTTTAAAAATTTCAACGCGTGTGGAAATTGTGTAGCATTCTATTTTTATATGTCAAATAAGTAAATATTCCCTTTAGCTTAACTAAATTGCCTGCTCCTATTGAGAAACCCTTTACAATTGTAAATACTTTGTGGAGCACATAGAAGTACATAAAAGTTGAAAATAAAGGGTTTTTCAATTGGCGCGGGTCGATTTTGGCGCTCTGTGGCAGCCATTTTGTTTTGGTGACATCTGTCGAATCTTTTGTTTATTATTCAGTTGTTTATGCCAAATCATTATGGCAAGTTACACGATTAAACAGCAGAAATGAGTGTTCATTAACGCAAACGTTGCGCGCATTGCGCCCATTTTTCGGTAGACGTGGTGGCCCTTCAAAGTCGACTCTTCAGCGTTTGGTGGCCAAATTTGAGACGGCCGGGTCAGTAAACAATCAGCCAACACCTGTACGTTCAAGGAACGCAAGATCAGCTGAGAACATTGCCGCGGTCCGTGAAAGTGTACAGCAGAACCCGAGGCAGTCTTCAACTTGGCTTTTCGCAGACTTCAACTTGGCGAATTTTGCGTCGGGACTTGGGCCTACACCAGTACAAGATCCAACTGACCCAGGAGCTCAAAGTTGATGACCATAGACAACGCCGTTTGTTCGCTGACTGGGCTTCGAATCGTTTGGAAGAGAACCCCAGTTTTGGGCGAAAAATCATCTTTAGTGACGAGGCGCATTTTTGGATGAATGGCTGTGTTAACAAACAAAATTGCCACAAATTGCAAATCCACACGAGGTTCACCAGGTGATAATGCATCCTCAAAAAGTTACCGTTTGGTGGCGGCGTCATTGGTCCGTACTTTTTTGAAAACGACGTTGGTGAGGCGGCCACCGTCAACATCGAGGGCTACACAACGATGATAACCAATTTCTTATGGTCCATATTGAACCATATGGACCTAGACGACATGTGGTTCCAGCAGGACGGCACTACGTGCCACACAGCAAACGCCACGATTGACGATTTCAACATCTACCCGCCCTTATTGAAAAACCCTTTAGAATGAAATTTAGATACAAGCATTTCTTTCAGCAAAATTTATTTAAAAATATGTACCATTGCTTATTGAATTTTGGGTCTTTCGTTGTGGTTACGAATTTTTTATGCACCATACGTATTTGTATTCTTTTAGTTGCATGTGTGTTTCTAATTTTTTTGCTTGTTTAAAATTGGCAATGAAAATTTGGGTCATCTGCTTTATTCCCAAATCCCCAAAGTAAATAAGTATTTTGCATTTTAGATTTATTTGTTTGCCTAAAAAATATATGGAATGCACTACTACATATACATATGCATGGAACCAGTACGAACAGTACCAGCCAAAGTGAGTGTATTAAATACATATCTCTCTGCTTTGAAAATCCTTCTATCTGTTTTGTTTGCCTTCAGGCTGAAATGCTGGCATAAAAGAGCATCTGCCTCGACGCTATGCGGATATTGCCTAATAAAAGTTTAGTAGTTTGGAAAAGCACAATGTAGGTCGAACGCAAACACCCTCCACATCGGAAGTATGAACACGCTACTATGTGTAAATATATTTGCAAGGCACTGACCATCCACAGTCTAGGTACCGAAATTTATGATCCTCCCATTGCATGTTCGTATGTACCTATGCTATGTTGTGTTTATGTTTGTGTGCTATGTTTGCTTACTGTGGTTGTTCAATTTTAAATCAAATCACCAAACTTTGCTACAATTTATTTACTTAAGCGCTTAACGCAATTTAACTACTGATATTGCTTTCAACAATTTTAAATTTTATCGTTTGTTTATTAGATATGATAACATTGGATTTTTACTTTTTTCATTATTAGCTTTTTATTATATTTTGATTAATTTGCCAAAATAAGCAGTTGTTTTAATATGCTTTTGTATTAAATTAGTTTTCAAACTATTAAGACTACTAGAGTTGAAGTGCTCTCACTTGGTTTATAGTGTCTGAAAATTGTGAGTGGCAGTATTAGTTACAGGAGCTTGTAAAATATAAAGAATTACAGAATATTTGAGGTGAAGTAAAATATATATCTATATACTCTAACTCCAAGTTGGAGCATAGGGCAAACAACGCCTCTTCGCCATCGAACACGCTTTGTACAAGGGCTCTCAGTTCGTTTCAGCCCTTATTTACGGATCTCATTTCCGCTTCCGTTGAGCGGCGCCAGGTGGTTCGTGGTCTGCCTGCACTTTGTCCTGTCTGTTGGAAGGGATTCCTTCCTCAGGGTATGGCCGATCCATTGCAATTTGCTTCTGCGGATTTCATTTGCCACATCGGATTGATTAGCCTTCTTCCGTAAATCGGTGATGGATATAGTTTGAGGCCAAAAAATTCGTATTATGCGGCTCAAGCAGCGGTTGATGCACGTTTGAAGAGGTCTCGTGGTTGTTGCACTGACCTTCCACGTTGTATAGCCATAAAGCAGGACGGACTTGGCTGTTTGGTGTGCGCAGTTACCTTCTACTCAAATATGAACGAGACGGTATCAATAAAACGGTCCGAATATGACACATGGCAAAAACAATTTTTTTTTTTTTTGGTAGGACTGTTATAAGCTTATATGGCAAATTTCAGCGTGATATGTCACATAGTTTGTTTTCTGTGCTACTGTAAACAAGTCAAGCTCGAGTGTGTTCTTCGAATTTAAGTTGAACAAAGAATTTGTTTGAAATTTTGTTATTCCAACAAAATTTCGGCTTCAGACGCCTTAAAAATGTTGCAGGCAACCTATGGGGACTCTGCTCTATCGCGTGCACGTATTTTCCAGTGGTACAAATCGTTCAAAGAGGGCTGTACATCGGTTGAAACAACATCAGTAAACGACGAAAACATCGGAAAAGTAAAAGAAATTGTGCTTGAAAATCGGACAAATCGCAAAATCGGTTAACGCTGAATATTATTTAGACGTTTTAAAGCGTTTGCGCGAGAACATTCGTCTTAAAAGGAAGGAATTGTGGGACAACAAGTCATGGTTCTTGCATCACGATAATGCACCAGCGCACACATCACGTCTTGTTCGCGATTATTTGAACAAAAATAATGTTAATATCGTTCCGCAAGCACCGTATTCGCCTGATATGGCTCCATGTGACTTTTTCCTGTTTCCCAAGCTCAATTTGCCGCTCCGTGGAAAACATTTTGAGACAATTGAAGTCATAAAAGAGAATTCGAAGAACACACTCGAGCTTGACTTGTTAACAGTAGCACAGAAAACAAACTATGAGACATATCACGCTGAAATTTGCCATGTAAGCTTATAACAGTCCTACCAAAAAACGAAAAATTTATTTTTGCCATATGTCATCCGCGGACCGTTTTATTGATACCGTCTCGTTCATATTTGAGTAGAAGGTATGTTATTATTTTTCCAGAGTGGTGCAAGAGTGCCAAACACCGTTTTGGCTTTGGTAATTCTGCCTTCAACGTCAGACTCACTTCCTCCATCCGCGGCGATTATATATCCCAGGTAACAGAAATTGTCCATGCTTTCAAAGACCTGCGTACCCACCTAGCGGCTGTTCAGGTTAAATGCTTTTGCCTTTCGTATGTTGATTTTAAGTCCCATTGTTTGTAACTGTTCCTGCATTGACTGTGTTATCAGTTTTAGATCGCACATCCTATACGATAGTAGACAAATGTCGTTGGCATATGCTAAATATTTTAAATATGTGTTGCTGATTTGCGACTGAATACCTCTTGGATGGCTTTTGTTAGCAAAAGTAGCGTTAAGAAATGAAATAAAAGATTCAAAGTATTTGTTTCGTTTTATTTAGACTATTAAATTAGCATAATTAGGGCTATTCGATTTAATTAATTTCTGTAAGTGGCTTGTTTCAGTTTCTGTGAAAAGCATGACAAAGAGAAAATTCTCACATAACTTTTCGTGTAGCGTAATGCCACTTATAAATCGCTATATATGCAGAAGGCAAGGCATAAGACGCACAGTGGCGCGTTAGCGGAATATTTTTGGTATTTTTCTAAAAGAAATTTATTCGCTAAAAATAAATTAACCGAAATTTACTTATGAAATAAGTTATATGCCACCACGAAGCCACTACAGTTAATAAACTTCATATTAAGAATAGTAAACAAAGCATTGCTATAGCTTTTCACGGAAGAAATTTTGAAAAATACATTTCCTTTACGTTCCTTTTATTTCCATATAAGCATAAGTTAACACTATATATGCGACGGAATTGGCTTAGCTTTCCCATAAAAGAGTTAGGGCTAAACTACTTACGCAATTAGACAAAGGCCAGTATCCAATATCCATATACCAAGTGCTGACGTTGCAACACGCTGCATGGAAACGCCGCTGCACCTGACGGAACAATTTGATTTCTATGTTTGAATAATCCTAAAAAGATTTTTTTTTTAGGCATTCGAAAATCCTCAGACCTCTTCCTGAAATACAATACATAGGAAACTAGGTAACACTGCACCACAATTCAGTTTTCAAAATAATTTTTTCCTCGCGTACCCCGGAAAGATGTGAATGGGACCTTGAAGGCTAAAGACCTTGATCCAAAGCCAGCAGCTCTCTTAAATGACTGCTCAAGACTAAATTATAAGGTTAGGAGTGCTAGCTACTCAGAATTGTTCCAACCAAACGTAAGTCTACGGCTACCTGACAACGGCAGCGTCTTTTAATCTGCGTTAGCTGCTGTAAAGAAGGTTGCGGTCTGGGTCAGGAACTCGCTTGTTGCAGCGCAACCCATCCCTATCTCAACTGCCATAAAATCTCTACAGTGCAGTAATCTAAATGAGCTGTCTAAGCAGTACACAACGAACGTTGTCCGAGTCACTGCATACAGAGACATTATCGGAAGTTCCAGCGCGAATGAACTGGCTAAAAGGGGGATTGATCCTAAATCAGTAAACCCTGTAAACTCTGCTTTGTATATAGGCATATATATCTTTATCTCTAAACAGCAAGAAAAACAAAATTGAAAAGTGCAAAACATTTTTCTTAAAGCTTAATATATCTTTTTTCGGTTAATGTTCATATTTAGGTATATAATAGAGTTAGTATAAGCCTTAGAACTGGTTTTTAGAAAATTGAGTGCTTTGCAACTTTAAAGTGCATGCAGCATTACTACTACACCCACAGATGGTTTTACGTGCATATGAAACTATTTCTGTCTAACTATTAGTATCCCACTTTGTAAGCAAGCAAATAAATCAAGGAAAGACAGAATTTCATAACCATCACCAATGCCTACATCCAAAGGAATTAGGTTTTTTTGTGCACATACATAAGTGAGATAGAATTACTGTAGTTCTATCGACATAAAGTTGACGTTGACATGACCGCCTACCGTAAAATGTCACCATCGATGTAAACTACCTCTTAAATGCTTCAGAACATCTTTAGTGGTTAATCTTTTAATAGCACGGCTTCAAATGAAGAACAATAGATGCAGAATTGTGCATGTAAGAATAGATTTTCTTCATAGCTAATTGACCATTACGAAAGAATGAGCTTCATACCTAAATCTTACACCAGATTGCACTACATCAATTGCCACGAGGACAAAAACTTTGTGTGGGCAAAAGTGTGCTTTATGAGAGCTAAAATCTACCATAGTTTTAATGCGGCAATCGACTGAATTTGCAGATTCATATTTGTGTGCACAGAATTTCTTTTAAAAAAGTTGAACACAAACTTTCTAAGATTACTGACGTCCTACTAAGGGAGCACCAGCGATGAATTTGCAATATTTGTGTTCATATTTGTGTGCTTGTATAAATAGCACTGTGAGCATGTACTACACATACATAGATAAGAAAAGCAAATACCACACTTGACTAACTATTCCAGCCAACTATGTTTTGTTAACTTTGACTTGTAAATGTATTAGTCAAGCAGAGTAAATTGTACTACGGGGAGTTATGTGTTAACATATTCTCGTACAACATAGTCACATGCATACATAGACTTGAGCATGCATGAATTATGTTTAAGTCTGAGGTTAGTGCAAAGGTCTATAAGAACTTTTTTTTCAGCATATGTACTAGTGTAGATGTATATGCGTTTTTGATTTGTGATTCAATCCCTCTAATTTTGTTTTTTCTTTGTTGACTTTGCGGCAGCCATTCATCCATCACCTGAATATGAAATTAATGAGCGAAGAGAAAGCGAAAATTGTTGAAAGTAAGCGGCGAATCTATGAATACACATGCACAAATACATACAGACGTATGGAAATATGTCAGTTGACTTATTGCAGTTAACAAGTAAACTTTGAGTTTGTCGATGTGTGTTGAATCATATTTCATATGCCTTTAGCTTTAAGTTAGATAGCGGTATGTAAGCAACTGAAACCATCGAAGTAATGGGTAAAAAGAAGACCTCGCCGGTAGTTTATTTTCATGCTTGCTTGTAGAATAAGTTTTAGTAACCATAGCTTCGTGTTATATAAATATATACATATAAATGTATATACTTATGTATGTATGCTCTACTTCTAACGAATTCCCTATTGGTAGTAATTAAAAAAACTTTTAGGGTTATCTTTCTCTTTCTTTCTGAGTGTGCTAAGCGGGAAAATCCTCTTATTAACTTGCTGGAAACCATTGAGAAAATTTAATACGCTATAGAGCGTGTGTTTTAGTACACTTCTATGTAGTAGTGCATATTTGCAGTAAAAGTAGAACATTTTTGCATTTTCAGAGTTATAAATAGAAAATTACGCAACCAGTGTAAACATCGCAGTTCCAGTGCAACAACTGCAAACACTTCATGTTTACAAATTCTATAGTGCTTCACCAGCTTCTAAATCATACGCACCCACACGCCCTCTAGCTAAGCACTGAAAGAGTTTGGTTTTAGAATGCTACTTTTACAATATCAAATAGATAAAGAGCAAAAAATTCAAGTTAAATTGTATTCATACAAATTTCTAATATGCTATCTAGTACACCCCTGAGTAGGACCTGCAAAAAAAAAAAAACGCAAATTTGTTAATGTATAGTAGTTCTTGCATTCTGGTTCCAGTAATAGTTGGGTACGACCGTAAATATTAATAACTTTAGTTTTCTATATAGAAAATTAGTTAGTCGTTGTCTGCAGCATTGCTCGTTAACAGTTTCGTGTTATTTGAGCAACTCATAATACAAGATTTTTTTCTGATACCACCAAACGCCAGGCAAAATTCATGATTGCATATATAGATCTGTTGCTCATCTCCGGTGACGCTTCGATTTAAAAGTTTTCTTTCATACCGCGCAAGAAGAATTTCCACAGTCTTCCTCAGGTTTTTCATCTGTCACTCAGTCAACTCATGACTGATCCACTTTCCTTATTTTTGAATTCTTCATCTTTCTTACAAATGCTTAAATACATCTTGATGAGTTACTATTTTGCTGTCGGAGTTTTAAACTTAAATATATTATTTTCATGATAACTGGTGGTTTTCTAAGGGTGTGATCTATCCATCGCCACTTTCTGTGTTTCATTTACTATAGGATGGGCTCCTCATTTGTTAATCTCCGCAGCATGTTGTAGGTCCATTGTGTTCGGCCAGAATATTCTACAAATGTTGCAGAGGCATTTGTTGACGAAAAATTGTAGCCTCTGTGTGATGATATTAGATACCAACCATGTTTCACTTCCGTACAACAATACTGATTTCACACATGATCTAGTGTTTACTGTTTAGAACGCCTGGAGATTTGTGAACTGCATGAATTCGTCCGAACGCCGTCCTTGCTTTGTTTTGTCTAGAGTTGACATCTTCATCTGCTCTGTCGTCTGCCGGGATATTGCAGCCGAGGTAGCATAATCTTGCGACAAATTCCGCTGAGTAATCATCAAACAAAATAAAGCAAGCTGTATATACAGAGGTTGTTTTGTTACCAACTACAGGGTGGGCCATATAGCGTTTGCTTTTTGAACCACCTATTTTTTTGAGAATGGTAACACAAATGACATATCAAATATGTTCATAATTTACTTAAAGGTTTGACATTTACGAAATGGGACGCTATACGCTTGAACAAAATTTCTTTCTCTTTTCTGATTTTCTCATCGGTGGCTACGTCAATAAGCAAAATTGTCGGATTTGGGGCTCAGAAAATCCACACGTTACTGTAGAGAAGCAAATGCATCCACAACGAGTCACTGTTTGGTGCGGTTTTTGGTCTGGCGGCATCATCGGGCCATTTTTTTTCTAAATGAGCGAGGAGCCGCGGTTACAGTAAATAGCGAGCGTTACCGTGATATGCTCAACGAGTTTTTGTTTCCAAAAATTGAAGAGGATGACATGGACGACATTTGGTTTCAACAGGACAGTGCCACTTGTCACACTGCCAAAGTTACACTCGAACTTTTGGCTACCGTTTTTGAAAACCGAATAATCAGGCGAAATTCCGATATCAATTGGCCGCCTCGGAGCTGTGATTTAAGCCCGTCAGAATATTTTTTGTGGGGAGCTGTTAAGGACAAATGCTATACGAACCATCCAGAGACGATTGATGCTTTAAAATACGAAATCAAAGTTGCCATTCATGAAATTGGAGCCCAAACAATCGAAAATGTGCTTAGAAATTGGGTTGATCGAATGGCCTACTGTAAAGCCAGTCGTGGCAGTCATTTGAACGATATTATTTTTCATTCATTAATGACAATGGTCAATCTTCAAAATAAAAAAAAAATTTTGAAAAAATATTGATTAGTTTGTTTTTTATAGCCGATTCAAAAAACAAATTTTACATAGCCCACCCTGTACAAAGCCTTTAAAGTTACATTCTGTAGTTAATTCCACAGCGAAAGAGGCTTCTAACTCATGTACTTTAGGAATGGAGGAAATTTTTATTCATCCTACCTAACTGCTACGGTCTGTCTATGAATATAAAAGGATATAATCTCCTTCGATGACGAAATAAGTGTACCGTGGTGAAAAGGCTTCGTAAGCGGATGTCACACCGACTGTACGCAGGATATAGGAAGAAGTTCAAATGCGTCGAGATTTCTGTTTTTTGGTTTCTGTTTGCATTGTGTGGCTTTGCATTTTCTCATTTTAAGGTGGTGATAATAGATATAATGATACATATTAAAAGGCGACTTTTTAGTCGGGACATGCATCAAACATTAAAATTTTGCAATCCTGTGTTGTTGAGATTTTATGAATAGAAGTGTACTCATAATAATTCAATTTTTTAAGATAAATGAAAAATTTTCGATCAATAAACCAAATTTATATTGGGGATTACCTCTTCCCAGCGGAGTGAAACACATCAATGGAGTTTCAGGGAGATGTTTTATGGTATGTTTTAATTTTGAAATATCGGTCATATGAGCTTCGAATTTATTAACCGATATGTAGTTAGCTACATTATAGGACCGAAAGCTATCTACCTTTAGAATCGTGGAAGGTTCATAGCGTTTTTATATTTTCTTTCATTTTATAACGATTTATTCATTGTTTTGCAAAAGAGTAAGTATTCATTCGAAAGAACTCTTTCTGCTCTACAAAACTATGGCAATGGTATTTTTGAGTTATTTAATTTTTTTTTTTTTTTTATAATAATAATGTTTTATTAGTTTTTAGGCTTGGATATGCCATACTCAACATTTTCAACACGTGCTCTTCTTTGCTTTTCATCGAGGTCAAAAAGCTGCAAAAGCAGCCCGGGATATTTGAGACGTGTATAGAGAAGGTATCGTAGGTGAGTTTGCAGCCCCGAAAAGGTTTGCCAAGATTAAAAACGGTGACTTGGACGTCAGAGAAAGGCCTCCTGAATTCGATGAAGAATGTCTCAAATCACTTTTGAAGGAAAAGAATTGACGAAAAAAAATCAACTGCGATCATAAAATTATTCTCAATTACCTTCACTTAATAGGATGTACCGAAAAGTAGGGAGCCCCACGAGCTCAACGAAAAAAAAAACAAAGATAGTCGCCTTCAAATTGTTGCTTCAGTAAAAACGCTACGAACTTATTCCCCAAGCTAATCCTGAAGGATTTAAGTTCATTACTCATTAATCATAATTTTAGAGCGCATAAATTACTCTCAATACAGTAAGTGAATTTATTTAAACTACTTATGAAAAAAAAAACGCACCTCACGTCATGTTTAGTACTGCCCTTTGGACTGTCTACTTCTACAAAAATTTCAATCACTACTGCTGTAGGTATAAATTATTATAAATTATCTAATAAGATACTTGAGGGAAAGGTAGCAAGATGCCACCGCCTTTCTGTTTTTACAAGTTTAGCATATTATTATGCTGCAGCTGGATAGCTTTGCCTATCTTTTACTGTTGAAAGCGTGAACTGTCCAATACGGTAGTTTGTACCATTTCTTTTGCCACAGCTGCGTTTTCGCCTACTGCATGCAATCAACTCATATTAGATTGTTTTTCTGTCAGACTGGATGCTGACAAATCATAGGTTTTTTTTCTTTCGCCTTATTCCCTTTGTGTTTTTGTTTTTGCGATAGACTGTGACAACTCTAGTAGTGAATAATGTTTACTGCCTTCTGGCCAAAAACTCAAAAGCGGCCAATACGCACTTTTGTAGCAACACAAATAAAAACAAGGACATCGCTTTAGGAATCTCATTTATAGCGGGTAACTCCGCCATTTTAGGATATTTCTATTGTAATTTTGGAATTCTAAGACTCTTAGTGAGAAATACATTTCTTAAATTCACAAACTTCCGTTCAAAGCAGCATTTTTAAAATAAAAATGGTATTTGTTTTCGAATTTCCGGTCTTGCGTATTCATTAGACTGTCCCAGGAATATAATTGTATAGGTCTTCTATATTTTTGCTTTCTCGCTTAAATAATAAATACAAGTGTGTGACGTTTTATTGCCGCAGACAACAATAACCTACCTAATAATTTGTATTAAGCCTACCAAATCCAAATACCAAATATTAGTGGAATAATCACAGTTGCTCTGGAAGAGTATATGACAAAACTGCGAAGGGATATGTTTTCTAGTAGAATAATCAATGTATGTCCGGGAAATTTGCAATTGCAGAACCTAGTTAAAAAGGTCTGACAGGGCGTATGATGAATATTCAATTATTAAGGGAAGTTCTCTTATTATTGAACGATTTGAAGTTTATCAGTAGGTATCTAGAACTGTAGGATCGAATTGGACTCGCAAAACTAAAAAAAATTGAAGCATACTCAAATTATTTTGAATTTTCTCAAGTATTTTGATATTTTGATATGACAAGCATAGTAGTGTCTTCAGATGAAAACAGCATATCCGCGCTTCCATGTTTCAAGAGTAATATAAAGTTATTGGAAGGCATACAGATCAGTGAAATTTGAGTCAAAATGGTGAATAAAAGCAATTATAGTATAAGATTAGCTATAGACTAGCTTAATGGGCTTTGAAACAGAAGTTTTGAATTATCAATATAATAGAATGTTAATATTATAATATGAGGCTTAACTTAAGATGAGTTTTAGTGGAAATATCTTTCATTATCACTACACGCATTTTGTTGTAGTGAAATAAAAACTAAGCCCTAATGCCCTTTAGTGGAATTAGATATATAGAGACCTCTCTATTTTCTATATTGGTGGTACTTGAAATTTAATGCACTGCGCCGACGTATGAGGCATGCAAAAATTATTTTTAAGTCGAGTAGATCTGGAGCAACGGACAATCAAATACTTAGAATTTCATTAAGTTTGCCTAATTGACTTGAAGGTTTGAACCATCATTCTTGTGATATTATGAACTCAATTAAAAAAATAAAAAGTACAAAAGTAATATAAAATTTGAACACCTCACCCTGAAAGTAATTTAAATAAATTTCGACGCTGTAGTTTTAGCCAGAAAACATTGAGTTTTCAATTTAACAAAAGATGTCTAGTCTACTCTTTTAGGCTAGCCGCAGCCAATAGTGCCCTTACTTCTTTACTGCTTGGTAAGTTTTTTAAGATTGATTGCCATTCTACGTATTCATTCATTTTATCTAACTTTGGACAAAATCATTTACTGTTTGGCTGCAATTCATTATAGCTTTCAAAAGTATTTTCATGGTTCAGTCACTCTTTTAACTGTGACACATACACACATAAATGCGCATAGCTATATGTGGGCTTGATTATGGATATGTTTCTAAATTTACGTCAACTCCTTTCAAGAAGAAATCTTATTAAATATAAGCCCAACAACAACATTGTTTCAACAATAATCTTATCTCGTGAGGTAATGTGTTGAAAGTTGCCAAGGTATGACTGACAGCTAGAACACTCCTACACACTGCAGTGACATACTTACATATTTGCAATTATGCTATGCCTTGGAAAAATTAAATTCAGTGGCTGAGGCATATTTTATGTATGCCTGCATAAGTATGGGTAAGTATATAAATTTATGTGATGTTCCATGTTGATGTGAAAATGTGATGAAAGTACTAACGGTGGTAGTACTGCTGAGTTGACATGTTCATAAAACGAAAGCCAAGTTCAATGAAATGAAAGCGCGAAAATGTTAAGTTTAAGAGAGGTTAGATTTTATTTTGCTGATATTGCAAGTGACGGGTGATTTTTTAGCTATTATCTTTTTAAACAGTTGGTTTAAACAGCTGACGCACGTTTCGTGTTTTGTTTCACTGTCAAACATCTTCAGTTTGGTCTATAATTAACCATGAATCGTCTTACAAACGAACAACGCTTGCACATTATTGAATTTTATTATAAAAATGCGTGTACTGTTAGAAAGTTTATCGCGCGCTTCTTCTTCTATTTTATGGTCAGCTTAATCGACCAATTGAAGCGGCTATTCGAGCTATTGTGACTAAATTTAGAACCAAATTTACATTATTGGACATCAAACCACCAACACGCTTACGTAGAGTGCGAACTGAAGAAAATATCGCAGCTGTATCGGCCAGTGTTAATGATGACCATCAATTATAGATTCGTCGCCGTTCGCAGCAATTGGGCCTCTGTGACTCAACAACGTGGAACGTTTTGCGAAAGAATTTAGGAGTGAAGCCTTTCAAAATACAGCTGCATGCAAGAATTGAAGCCGAACGACCTACCACAACGCAGAACTTTTGGTGAATGGGCTCTTGGAAAGTTGGCCGAAGATACACTTTTTTATCGAAAAATTGTGTTCAGCGACGAAGCTCAGTTTTGGATCAATGGGTACGTAAATAAGCAGAATTGTCAATTTTGGAGTGAAGATCAGCCATAAGAACTGCAAGAGCTACCAATGTATCCAGGAAAGGTCACAGTTTGGTGCGGTTTATGAACAAGAGGAGCATTGGACCGTACTTCTTTAAAGATGCTGCGAACCGTAACGTAACTGTGAATGGTGAGCGCTACCATAGAATGATATCCAACTTTTTTTTGTCCAAAATGCAAGAGCTTGACTTGCATGACATGTGGTTTCAGCAACACGGTGCCACACAGCACGCGTAACAATGGACTTGTGGAGAGGCGAGTTCGGTGAACATTTTATTTCACGTTCGGTACCTGTCAATTGGCCACCCAGCTCGTGCGATATAACGCCTTTAGATTATTTTTTGTGGGGCTATGTTAAAGCTCATGCCTATTCAGACAAGCCTGCTTCAATTAACGCAATAGAAGACAACATTAAAGCATTTATATGAGAGATACCGGGTGAAACATTGGAAAGAGTATGCCAAAATTGAACTTAGCG
The DNA here is from genome assembly GCF_027943255.1 of Anastrepha obliqua. Lineage (NCBI taxonomy): Eukaryota > Metazoa > Arthropoda > Insecta > Diptera > Tephritidae > Anastrepha > Anastrepha obliqua. The sequence goes on along the minus strand of NC_072892.1, from coordinate 95,609,971 downwards.
GATGGACCATTTGAAGCGCAGTCGCGGTCAACATTTGCATGAAATAATCTTCAAACATTAAATTATATGGACTGTACTAACGAATTAAATATAAATTTCATGCATTTTTCTGAATTTTACGTGTGTTTTTTTGAAAAACTTTCCTATAGCTCTTAAAAAATCACCCTTTATGTGTATGTGCTCGTGTTTGAAAGGAGTTGAGATGTTATTTTAAGTATTTTAGTCAGTGTGAAGCAATGTTTTCAAGGCAGAAGAAGACATAAATGACTTTTAACTCTCTTGAACCGGAAAGCAATCAGCGGAAGAATTTCGGTTGCTGTAATATTAGTATTAATTAAGGGAAAAAGAAATGCCATATTTTTACTTAAATTTGTGCTCAAATTCTTTTATGATTCGATTTGGCTCTTGAGCGATGCTGCAACTGCTAACATGTTGGCTAACTTCGATTATTTCTGTGATTTTGCCGGCATTTTCGATGACGAGTCTGCCTGTGCGAGGTGCATCTTTAACGTCAAATGAATTTTTAAGTTTTGTAATAGATGATGTAACAGAAAGTTTACAAAATAAACTTCTCGCTCTCGAAGAGTACTTAGGGAGGCTGGAAAGTGTGTTCGATTCTGTAGTTTGGACGAGATGTATGAGCCTGCCGCACCTGAATAGATTAGTGCGGTCCATTCGATAGTGCAGTCCATTCGATAGTGCTTAGCTTCGTTCTCTGCTGTGAGCACGAAACACCAAATGATAGCAAAAGTTGGTTTCTAAAATTGCTCACCCCTTCGCAGCCCAAATCTCCGAATGTATTTCCGCCACGAAAAAGTATCCTCACAAAAAAGCTTTCTGCCGTTCGGAGGCGACATAATTCGTCGCTCTATGCCCCTGTGGAATAACTTCAAGACACACACCAAGAATTGGTGGAGAAACTCGGCTTTATCTAACAAAAGATATAGGAAAAAATTAGGTGTATAATTCTATGAGTCTCATTAGATCTCTTGATCTTGATAGCATAAATACTATCAACTGAAAAAGAACAAAACATAAAGTATGACGTTTTGAGTCAAATGAAAATCATTTAATATGAAGGTGCTTTTCCGATATGCTGGGAAGCAAGTCTAACGTAATGTATTATGACATTTTTCACACATTATTTTAGTGCGTGTTTCAACTTTATTGAGGCGGCATATAGCACATCGTCTTCTGCCTCTGAAAAACATATACCAAAAAAGGCACAATACCTTTATTTATGGCAAATAACAAATACTGCAATTTCTCATGTTTATTACTGCTGACGATATGTCTCAGCATACGCATATCATATCGCATGTTGTGTTTGGGCAGCTGGGTGTCGAGTAAGCAGAATTTTCAAAGCACTGACACCGGAGCAACGAAAGCAGCATTGGGTGCGTGGTAAGTTAGGGTTGATCCCCTCTTGGTTGTAAGAATCAGTTTATGAAAACTTACCCGAAACGACAGACATAATCGTAGTGGTGATATTAAAAAGTATAAATTTAATTAAAATAGAGTCGTTTTACTTATAAATAATTGGTGCTTAAATCCTTTGCCTAATCTTCGTGTCAGTCTCTTAGTTTTATTAATATAATATTTTCATTTTCTCGGCATAGAGAAAAATGCGTAACAGAAAATAGATATTATTATGTTTTTGATTAATTCAGTTGTAAATGACAATCTGTTCGAAAATGTTGACAGACACTCAACGGGGACCATTCATACCAACAGATAAACCTACCAAGTCACATGGGTCTCATAAATAAAAAGAGGCAAGTTTTAAGTGGCTCAAAAATGGCTTAATTTTTTTATATGGCAGAAAACTCACAGAACCTACAGAAAAAAAATGGTCAAAAGTCAAGATAATTTTTTTAAACTTCTTTTTTTTTGCATTAAAATTTATTAGGTAAAAAACTATTGTACATACCATAATTTTTCTAAAGGTTCTTATTAAAGTATGAAATTTTAAAGCAAAATTGTAGCATTTTTCTGTAAATTTGTATCTTGCATTTATAAGGTTTCCGTAAGAGATTATATTTGCATAGAAAGATTATTAAAATTAAATCAGACTCAAATAAATGATTGAAATATATAAATAAGTTCCTGTGCTGTAGACATTTAACGCAGCGTATATTCACTGATAAATAAATAATTTGCTGAAGATGTGAGGATGACCACATCTAGAAGAGAGCTGAGAAGCCTGATCGTATTTTTACTCCTAGCTTTTATATGAGCCTCAAAATACCACATAGCTATAGGGAAAAAAATTCCAATAAGAAAATATTGCCGGGTCACCTGCGTCCCAATGCAAACGAAGGGGTTAAATCTCTTGTTTGTATTGCTGCAGGCTTTCCAGTTAATTTAAGCCAATTCACTTCTAAAAATATACCTGGAAAATGTATCATGTATGCGTTGCATGAAAATAAACTAATTATGATATTTTGCACAAATAGAGGGTCCTAGAGTTTAATACTGGATAGACTTTTTAAATAACTATTTAGTATACAATTTGGTTAATAAAAATAAATGCATATTCTCTTACTGACTATAAATATTTCCTAGCGCAAAATACTATGATTTCAATGTATCTTACATATAATTTACGAATTGTTTTTAACAAAATAATATATTTAAAAACCTTTTTTTAGAAATGTATTTTGGATTTCGTGATACAAATACCTTTGAGGAAACTTTTCATAGCGAGAATAAAAATAATTGTATGCGTCCCGGTGTTTTATAACTTTTTGAATATTGCAGTTTTTAACTGTGATATTAATTTAGTACCTGCTTTTGAGACCTTTTTTAAATATGTAGTTCCATATGTCGCTCCTAATTTTTACTCCACAACTCTGTTAACAACAGCATCCACACGACTACTTTACTGACGCTTAGAAAAAAATAACAGCTGTTTGTTGTAGGACGGAGTAGAGGCACGAAATACGGCACGAAACGCGGCATACTATACACGCGACGACTTCAGCATTGCATTACCATCAAAAAGTGATGGCGATGGGGCAACTATAAAGTTATTATTTTGGCTTTATCAACATTGTGGGGTCTCCTTTGAAAATATACCGCCGATTTTCATCCGCAACGCCCTAACAGAGCGCTGACATTTTTCGCTCCTATATTCCCCTTCGTATTCAAAGAAACTACGCTCTCACAACATTTATTTCTGTAACTTTTCAACTGATTCAATTGCCAATTGATATTAAATAAAAGCTAAGTTCTGTGGAATTTTTTTGTTTCTCCTTAAACGAGTAAATTTCTGCATATCAGATTCTTAAGCCCAAGTATTTTAGTGAATTTCCTACAACACACTTATTTCCAACTTCAACGCGACTTCTCAAATATTTCAATTTGGCTAAGAAGATCACAACTTTCCACAAAATAGTAATTGTCTTATCTTTGTTCAACTCCGTATGTAATTTTTTAACAACAAAACTGTATTTATTTATTTTAAAATTAAATCTTTTATTGTAAATTATTATATAAGAACAGGAAGGCACTAGGCGGTAATAACTTCTATTCCTTATTAAATTTCTACATAACTATTTTCTCGCCGTAAAGCTTTGTCCACTTATCCGCAATGATGGCCATCTCAAAAGCCATACAAATCGCCTAAGGCAGTATTGAAAAATTCACAATATGCAGTGACTGGATTCCTTCAATAATTTGCAATAACTAATCCTAACAATTGCAGCTACCCGTCACCTACGTGAAATATGCTTTCACCAATATATCCTAAAGTAGTCCTCATACGGGTAAACGGTTACGTAAAATAGGCGGAAATTAGCTCGTAGACGAGGCAGCTAAATTTGCTTCCAATGAATTAGTAACTAGAACAATAATGAAATAAACCTTTTCCACAAAAGAATTTTTTGAAGCAAAAAGCAAACCAAATTCAACCAACATCTTCTTATAACCGAAATACCACCTTGATGAAGAAGTTCCCGGAAGAACCGCTAGGTGACGCTCAAGTCAACTAATTTGAGTCCTGTTTTTTATTTTGTAATATGTGTTTAAATTGTATAGCCTTTGCTTATCACATTTATAAAAGTAAATCTACTGAGTTTTCAAATTTTTCAGTTTTAAAAATGCATTTGAATTTGCAGTAATGAGTTTGTATTAAATTTTGGAAAATGGATTTCATATAGCGAAAACCGTAGAAGTGTTGGGAAACTATGAATAATAATGATACTCTGAAGAAAACCACCGTTTACGAGAGGCATGAAGTTTTCAGAAGAAATCGCGCTTCCATGGAGGATGAAACAAACAAACCAAAGACATGATTTTCAGGGCTGAACCCGACCTAGAATTCATCAAGTGCATCACTACTGGAGAGGAGACACGGATTTATCAGTACGAAAGAAAATCTAGACATCAGATCAGTGAGAGGAGAGCTCAGAATGGACCAAGACCAAAAAAGTATGTCCTTTTCAATCAAAAAAGAAAGCAATGTTCACGGTTTTATAGATTACAACGTACACGGTTTATAGATTACAACGTACAATACCACCAGATGTCAGACAGTCAATAAGGACTATTATTTGGATGTTGTGAGACGTTCACGTGAAGCAATTTCCAAAAAAAGAAAGGATTTGGGCAAGACAACTCATGGATTTTGCACCATGATAACGGCCCTTTGCACAGAGCCATCACTATCCATGAATTTTTTACCAAGAACGAAAAGAATACCACCCAACAGCCATCGAATTCACCTGATATGACCTCCTGTGATTTTTTTTGTTTAATCAAGTCAAAAACCACTAGGGGGATGTGTTTTAATAGCCAAATGGAAGTAATGGAAAGATCGATGCTCAAGAAGACTCTGATGGATATACTGAAATTTAAGTTCCGGAAATGTTTCGAGAAACTCTGATATAAGTATGTTGCAGTTGATGGGAAATACTTTGAAGGTGACAATATCACTTTTGAGGAATAAACTTAGCTTTTTAATTTTCTGCATATATTCCGGGAGCTTTCGGATCAAGGTTTATTGTATTATATATTACAATATTTTGTTTTTTTATCCTTTTAAATCTTCTTCAACTGAATTACTGAAAATTAGTTTATTATAAAATAAAAATGTTGACTAATTTTTTAGTTGTTCAACAATGCAATACAATATACTCTAACTTTTTCTGAGCACTTATATTAAGTTATCGCTTGACTCACTTCGGTGTTCGCCTGAGCTCATCCTTCAATTAATGGCAATGGAAGGCACAAAGCTATGGTGATACTTTTCCCCAACAAAATGTACAGAGCAGAATGTCAATTTGTTTTTTTTTTTACTTAATATTTATTCTGCATAGTAACCATCAAACCTGGTACTCCCCGTAAGACGGTCACGGAACTATTGCTTATTAAGTAGATTTTGCTTCGTATTCTACATATTAATTGAATATTAAATCACCTCAGCTCATAATGATATAATCAGGGCGGAATACATACTTGTACACTTATAAACGTACCTTTGTAGACATGCATAATATTACAAAAATACAACGAGTGTTAGTGTATGCTGCTCACACCTCTAACCCCAGGGGAACATTTCATCAGAAGATATTTTAATTACTACGTCGATGAGAAGCTGTTGCAAATTAAGTAGCGTAGCTGTGCAAGTACGAGTATATATCAATTAGTTCAACTAATAGTAAAGTAAATGTGTAATTTATTAGCATTCATGACGCTCACTGGGTGGGTTAAACACCTACATTAATTGTGCACGAGCTAATGTGGGTCAACTTTTACTAAGAGTGCATATGAATTGCTGGATTGCCATTGGGATATGAAAATATAATGGGCAGATGAGGGAAAAATGTAGTTTAAGTATGAATGTGAGGTAAAGCTTTTGTTCATAAGCGAGTACATTGAGCAAAACAATAAAAAGTCACGGAAATATTTTCATTTAGCAATGAAAAGAGGAACAATTAGGATGCTGTAGAAAACAAAATCTAGCTAACCTGAGCGTGCCATTGACCTCGTGTATACTAAATATTAGGTAAAGTAAAATGTTTTTACAATTTTTCGCTATATGTTTTCAGTAGTCGACTTAAAGGTGACACAAAGCTTTAAAAAGAGATTTTGGCAGTTTTGTGTTTTTTTTTCGACGAGGTGTTTAATGCATTATGCATCTCAAATGTGCCTCTTCCCTACTCTTCATCATGCACCCTAGAACCGGTCTCGGGTGCACTTATGTAAGTGCCCACGTTGGACCTGCATTCAGGTCGCGTTCTTCCGTTGTAGCATGTTTTTTACCAATTTTCTTCGTTTTCTATAATTTTTTAAATTATAGTTTCGGCCATTACGTTCCCTACTACAGATTGGAGTGAACTCTTCTTCTTTCTCTTACCATATTTAGCATTCGAAAAATGAGTAGCTGGGATCACCTGACAAACTGTCACCGTTTCTACAGTCGGGATAATTCGTGCTGCCCATTTTGAAAAGGTATTGCGTGATGTAAAAGTTTACTCTTCCGAAAGGTTTACTGCGCCAATGTTGTATGCCGCCGATTATTCTATGTGTACATATTTCTGTAATTTCCGCATGCCACCTGTCTTGCCACTCGTGAATTGTTTGTGCTCTGATGTCATGCTGTTCTTCTAAATGCGCGGCTTCTTTCTTTTGAATTAAAAATTGTTTGTGTTTCAACGTCGAAAGGTTATAAAGTCTATCCGCTTATCCGCTTTTGTCTAATGTTGCAGGTTCTGATACTATGCGGTATGCCAATGTTATTTGGAGAATATACTCGAATGTTCTTTAAACCTCGCCAAAGTCTTACGTCTTCGTATTTGTTTGTGTCACTCCTGTTAGGAACACCGATTGGGTAGTTGTCACAAGTAGTTTACTATTGCTAGCTATTTTTTGTTTTTTTTGGCGGTGAGGTTGGGTTAAAAATGCCTTCGCACCATATAGTAACTGTCGCTACTACGTGTGTGGTGATTCCACTAAAAATATCCTTCCTCTTCTCTTGGATTTTTCCCTCCACCCCGGGACTGCTTCCGCATTGCTTCGAGGTAGAGAGCCAAGACGGGTCCCCTGCGTCCAGGGTCGCCTGTTTTGAGAAACCTATGCTCAATGCTCTTCAGCATAGCGTTCCATTTCGCGCTTCTTTTTTCGGATAATATCTTCCACAAAATTTGCGATGGCATTCCATTTTTCTTCGTCTATCATCATTTTCTCGATAATTTCTTCAGGTGTAAATACACCAATAGCTCGTTGCAGACCTGTTCTCTCTACGTTCCAGATCTCGCATTTAAGGAAGGTGTGCTTCGCATCATCATACTCAGTATCTCCATATATGCAGTTTGGTTGGCTCACTTTTCCCATTCCCCACAAATACTTGCGAAAGGTCCCATGTCCAGACAAAAACTGTGTGAGGTAATAGTTAACCTCACCGTGCTTTCTTTCTACCCACTTTTTTAAATCGGGTATTAGTCTCGCTGTCCATCTACCATACCGTTCAGAGTTCCATCTTGCCTGCCGAAGTGTGAGTGTTTGAACTCTAATAGCGGAGAAGCGAGGTACTGGGATTCCTGTGTTTTTTGCCTCCCATCTCCGTTTGCTCTCTTGTGCTAGAATATCTATAGGGCTATTGGTCCCCCAATGTTTGCCATCAACCTCGATAGCATAATTGTTATTTTGGTTAATTTCTCCGCTTCTTGACCAAAGTATTTTAAAACTGCTTTCGTCTTTGTGGTTTCAGACCACTCTTTGATGTCTTTTCCTAACGGAGTGTGCTTCCTTGTTAGGAGTATTACCTCCGCCGCATAGCCAACGTGGAAACATCATTCTGGATTTGCGCAAGAGAATCAATCTTAGCCATTGTTCCGATGAAGAAGTTATCGAGTTGATGGAGTCTATTGAATCTATTGAATCAGAAACAGAAGATGATAACAGTAGTGATGATTGTTATGACGATCCAGATTATGAAGTTGATGAAATAAGCGCGGAAGATGAAGAATTGATAGAGCAAGCGGTTAATGAAATGGAAAATGATTCCATCAATTTTTCATTGAACAAGAGTCAAATTGACCTTGATCAGTCGAATAAACCAGTGACACCGTCTATATTTGTTGTGAATTTAATTTTTTTACAAAATCATTATTTCATGATTTATATTATTCATAGGCGTAGAATCAATTCAAAAAGACTCAAAACAGTTCTCAAATATTTTGTGGCGAAAAAAAAAAATATACAGTTGCACGTAAATGATGTGGCATTTCGAGGAAATTCAAACCTACCGACTGAAAACATGCAGCTCGAAACACCGTTAGAAATATTCAATTATTTCTTTACAAAAGATATTGTTTCCATGATTTCGTTTCAAACAAACTACGCAGCCCGTCAAAAAAAAGTCGACACGCCGTTCAAAACAAGCACCGAAGATATTTATCGATAAATTGACGTTTTAATTTACATGTCAGTTTACCGATATCCGAACTTAGAAAGTTATTGGAGTAAAAATGCATTCGCACCCATTCAAAACGCAATGTCGTCAAAACAATTTATGGCAATAAAACAACATTTATGTTTTCGCGATGAAAGTGATCGTGTCAATAAAGGACAGCCGGGCTACGATCCATTGTATAGAATCCGAGAATTCTTCTTCTTCTTCTTCTTAGCCTCACAGTCCGTGGTGGACCATAGCTTCATCAACAATTTTTCTCCACTTTATTCTATCCATGGCTACATCTCTCCAGTTGTGTACGTTCATTTGCTTAAGATCTGATTCGACGTCATCTAACCATCGCTTTCGTGGGCGTCCTCTTTTTCTTCCTCCAATTGGTGTTAAAATAAAAGCTTTCCTAGCATTTCGCTCTTTCGGCATGCGCAGTACGTGCCCAATCCATCTAATTCGTTGGGCTTTGATAAAACGTATTATATTTTATTTTATCCGAGAATTATCAAATAAATTAAATGAACGATTTGATTCCGTACCATAGACTTCACGTCTGTGCGTCGACGAGCAAATGTGTAGTACGAAGACTAAACATCACTTGCGACAATACCTATATGCCAAACAAGCCACATAAGTGGGGAATCAAAATATTTGTATTGTGTGATTCAACAGGATTCGCGTACCGATTTGAGATTTATATCGGAGCTGGCGATGATAAAATTTTACCAGGAGAGCCAGATCTTGGTAGTACCGCAAATGTTGTTGTTCGTTTATCACAAACAATCCCGAACATGATGAATCACATTGTGTATTTTGATAATTTTTATACTTCATTGGCACTCTTACTACACCTACGTGCACGCGGAATTTACAGTTTTGGAACAGTACGAACGAATCGAATTCCGAATTGTAAACTACCGAATGATAAAGACATAAAAGATGAACCACGTGGATATTCAACGGAATTTATTGGTAGTGCATATGGAGTGTATATCTCAACTGTGCTGTGGAAAGGTAACAAGTCGGTTCGTTTAGTATCAACTTATGTTGGTGTAAATGATTTTCAAAGAAACAATCCGAATGTACAACCAGCAAAAGCTGCACGATATGATCGATCAAAAAAAAAAAATTCATCGAAGTTGACAGTCCGAAAATTATTCGTGAGTATAATAGCCACATGGGTGGTGTTGATTTAATGGATGGCTTAATGGGCCGCTACCACATTCGAATTAAATCGCGTGATGCAATAGTCCGCTTGTTCTATCACTTCTTCGATATGGCTTTAACAAATTCATACGTGCTTTATCGTCGTATTAATGCCGAAAAAAAGGATTCAAACTATGATGTGGAAGCAAAATTGTTGAATTTGCCAGAATTTCGTGAAGAAATTGCTGATAAACTGGTAAAATTTACCGAGAAAAAATCGGTCGGACGACCAAAAACGTCAGGTAAGCGCACGTTGGTAGATGAACCACTATCACCACTACCAGGTAGTTCGGCTCATGCTAGAAAGCCGAAACATCCAACTGAAGATTTGCGATATGATGGACAGGATCATTTCCCACGGTGGTTGCCCAAGAGCGGGGGAAAAAAACATTGTAAAAATTCGGGTTGCAAATCAGAAACTCAATGTGTTTGCACAAAATGCAATTTGCATTTGTGTTGTTCAACCAACAAAAATTGTTTTATCGAATATCACCAACAAGAATAATCATATTGTTTGATTTTATAGTTTTTTTCATTTATGACTATCATTATAAACTTATTTTTCATCATTATCTTTAATTATTTTCAATAAAAAAATTTTTTATAATATGTTCCATAAAAAAATCTTTATAACACATTGTTTGACTTAAACCGGCACATCCGCCCTGAGGCGGACTTTAGATTTTTTTACCTGAGAGGTCATAAAATATAGGTAAATGTGCGGGGATGATTTTTTTGTGTTATTTAGTCATAAAAGAACTTAGAAAAAAATTCCCGACCGTTTCTCTCGGCGATTTCAATTTGGCCGGTTAGAGGACTAATTTTCTGAGAGCCTGTGAACGGTCTGATGTTGACCACATATTTTGAATTCTTTCGCGCGCTGGTTTCATACTTTACAATATTTTTAAAGAACTGTATGGTATGCAATTGAAAATAAACCAATTATATAATAAAAACATTATAATGCATAGTATATCGCTCATATACTGAACATACATATGTACTACATAATAGTGGTAAAATAATTCGTTTTCAACTACTGGAGTGAAGAAGATGTCTTGTTCTAAAATTTCGTATTTCACATTAAAATTTCTTGTACGCAAATATACAGACGCTGAAGCAGAGTAGCTTTGGAATTGAAATTGTGAAAAATACTTTACCCTTTTGATTCTTTATATTTAACTTTTGTACTCATAAAGAAAAAACGGAAGCTCTTACTTACTTTGTTATTGAATGTAAAAGTGGGAATTAAAATAATAACAGCATAAAACCAAATTGCCAAATAGAAAGAGAAAAATTACACAATTATACTTCAACAAACTGAAACCCAGCCACGACCATCTGTCGGTTTACCGAAGAAATAGTTATTCTATTTCAAATATTGCTACAGCAAAAAGTTCAAAATAAAAATAAATTGATTGGATAACCACCTCCAGTAGAGGCGTACTCTTCATTAACACAAATGAAAGCTAATGAAAAGCAGAAGATACGGATAATCGAAGCATGACCCCACAAACACTACTACATATACTCATATTTCTAAATAAAGCAACAAGCCAAAACGATGAGAAAACAAGAAAATAAGAAATTAAAGCTAAATCCAAATCAGTACCTTGGTTACAATATCTCGTTAGAGAAATCATTTGCATAATCAGTGCTTTGCGAGAGTCTAGTCAAAATGAACAAATTCGTTTTTCCCCAAAATTTCCACCAGTTACTTGTAAATTAAATAGGTATGCGTAGTCATCTCTGAAAATATAATTACAAAAATAGCTGCAAGTGCAATTGATTATAAAACAAAAATGCACAAAGTATAAATTAGCACACATACACACATAATACATGGTTTATTGAACATACAAAGGGATGTTTGGGTCTGTTGCGTAAAAATTCAGAAAAATTTCAAAGTAAGCAGTGCCCAAGTTAAGGAGTTATACCACTGTATCAGCGGAAAAAATTAGCATATTTTGGCAATATTTTTAGGGGGGTCGGTGAAGTAATTAAAACTCTGAAAAGCTGTATAATTCGTTTCGTTGTGTTTTTCATTCATATTTGGCGAACACCGTCGCCGAATGGTTGGTGCGTGACTACCATTCAAAAGTGTTTGTGTTCGAGTCTCCGGACATGAAATTTCAAATACTAAAACGTGTTTATTATAACGGCACCTGTCGGCAGCCAATGGCAAACCTCTGAATGTATTTCTATCATAAAAAAGCTGCTCATAAAAAACCATGTGCCGTTCAGAGTTGGCCTAAAGCTGTAGGTCACTCCATTTGTTAAACAACATCAAGACACACGCCACAAATTGGAAGAGGAGCTCGGCTAAAGGCTCAATAAAGGATATAAGTTTAATTATATAAATAAAAGTGTAGAAAGGTATATATTTTGTAATATGTGGCTTTGTGTCGAGGAAATATTTTTTTAAGGGCACGCGGTTAGACCAACAGCACCTGCAATTTTAAAAAAAATTTACTTCATCATTTACAATTACCAAAAATCTGCTTTTCCATTATAAATGCTAATAATTATGTAAATACGTAGAAGTTTTTGATATACCGCCTAATCCATCCTGTGATAACCTAAAATGCACAAAATAAAGTGTAATAAAAAGGTCCGGCTGAGGCAGTTGGCCTGTGGGACACACTCAGGTTCATAACCCATTGCGATAAGTGTAATAAAAATTAATAAATTTTTGATTCAAAAGCATACTATTTGGCTTAATAACTTGTTGACATCTATTTCGTTTTCAGTCTATATCATGGAATATTTTATAGACTACATAAATATTACTTAAAACTAATGTATACGTGAATAACGACTCCCTTCAAAGGGCAATGAAGACTAGCAATACAAAACGCCAACGGCAAATTTAAAAATAGATTTTGAAGATTAAAAAGCCAATATATATTTATATATTTTTTTATAGATCTTATTAAACCTCAAAAACACTCTGTGTATAAGCGCATAAGAAAATAATTAGTAAAATACTGCAACAGCTCATTAATTTGGTTTTTTAAGCCACTCACACAAAACTCTGCATGCGACGTAAGTCGTGTTCCATAAGACAAAAATTTGTATAAGTAATCCTAATGTTTTTCAAATAGGCATATAGAAAAAAGGCCAAAAATTTATCAATAACATAAAAATTGAGAGAGTAAAGTGACAGTTGAGTGACATGCATATATGTTCTAAAATTATATGACTGTACTGTACTTTATTTTTATAGAATCTGGTATTTTGTACACTTCTGCATTTGCGTGAAATTTGTAATTAATAGTCAGAAATAATAAATTAAAAATGAACAACAAAAACACATGTGCATAAAATACATTTACATTCGTGTTAACTTTTAAACAATATCAGCTGATACATCTTCTTCAACCGGTTTTTTGGTTCTGTTTTCCTTGTCGAAATGCAGCGGCAAATATCACCCGACAGCAGTGCTCCGCTTAAAAAAGTTCGTTCAGCGAATTCTGTGTATACTATAACTCGGTATCTGTATGGTGAAAAGATGTTTAGAGGTGTGCTCTTTAATATACCGTTATTCGCCTCTGAGCAAGTGTTTACAAAAAAACTGAGATTGTGTCGCTGTTATACGAAAAAACCATTTCGTTGCCGTCTGAACAACGACTGGATGGACGAGTGTGTGAATACGAATACGTGTGAAATTAGCTTGCAGAATTCGGCTGCCGGATCTCTCAAATGACATGGTAACCGAAGTTTCTCTTATAATTTTCTTTTTCATCATAGTTAAAGAGCAAACTTTGTAAATCTACAATCCTTGCAACATTTGAGTAACAGGGCTTGTAAACAAACTGCTTAGGGAATTTTCTCGTTTTTTAACCGATACCTCGCTCTGTAATCGAAAGACATTGAAATTAGTTGTAAGTTCGTTTCAAATTAGTTGTAAGCGGTTTATGCTTTAAAATCATGCATTTTATTGCCTCTCAACTCTTTCTAACATTTTTGTCGAGTGAATAAGCTAACATCAGTAATCGCACTGAATCACACTGTGTGCAAAGGTAAGAGATTGTGCAGTAGCTAGCTAGCTGGGAGCATAATGGATTTTTAAAACGAAAACCTTTGCTGGGTATATTAAAACTAGTCAGTCCGGGAATTGCAGAAGAGTTAATGGAACCACTAATTATGGTTAAAGCAAACATGAGAGCCTAGATTATTCTTTTGCTTTCGAGTATTTTTTAAATTTATTAATATACAACACCCCTAAAATGAAGGTAGCGGCTCTTAAAATTAATCGATTGGCGTGCAAAGCGAATGAACTTACGAACGAATGAAAGACATTTTATAAGTATGCATGTGGGGAAAATACGCAATACTGTATGGTAAAAGAAAAGAAAAAAAGTTATTGAAAATTCAATACGCTTCAACCTTGCACTTTTTTATACTCAAATTGAATTGGCTATAAAACTACATATCCAATTTTTTTTTCAAATACCGATAAAAATGCATGCAAGTTTAATGGAAAGTGGCTAATTTCTTGCAAGTTTTGTTAATTTTTTTGATTTAAATGATAAAAGCGGTCGCTCCTAGGCGGCAAGTGGCAAATAGCCGAGCACATTTCTGTCAATTAAAACAGAATTTGTCTAAAAATAATAAGCTACCATCACAAATAGGACCATGAGCTTCGTTAAACACCCAGCAAAAGGTGTAAGTCCCAATTATTATTCTTATTATTATTGTAGAATGATCTATGTTTTTATAAAAGAATTACAATATGAAAATTAAAAAAGAAAAGAACAGTAATCAAAACTAGTCAAAATGTTGGAGTATTGTAGTTTTTTCTGAGCGTAAAATTATTAACGGCCACAACTCCAAGACGAAAAAATCTTTTACTGAAATTGCAGTTGCTGATTAAACGATTGCCGCATTTCATTGATTTAGGGGTAGAGATATGAAAATATTCGTTTATGCTCAAGGTTTTGTTCGTCCGACTCCAATCGACAAGATTATTAGGGACCCTTGTTAGAGATGAATATTGTTCCCACTGGTAATATTACGAATAAACTTCAAATCATCTGCATGAAATAGAAAATTCGAATTTTCGAAATATTATTAATGAAAGAATAAATGCAATTTTTTAAGATAGTTCCATTATTCTTTTCTGAAGAAATCCCTAGTACCTACTGGTAAACAAATTAAAAAATCGATTTCCACGTTCTTCTTTAGCAGCGAACTTTTGAAGCGAAATCCTTCGCCAACGACAGCTACAGATAGTAATTACTTGGTGCCCGCTCCGATAAGATAGATATGTAAGAGCTTCTCAAAGAAATTCTGGTGAGTCACTATCGCTGTATGTGACTTGCGTGCATTTCTAGGCGATTAGTTTCTGCAATTGGTGACTTTACATATCCGTACTAACCCTAATCCCATGTTATTCCATTTCGCACCTTAGTTCCATGCCGATGGGTCAGCGCTTATTTCCACTATGTAACACCAACAGAAAATTAATAAAAAAAATGCATAAAGTATCTTCTTAGCTTTAACTAAATATCTCCGAAGAAACTTTTTCAAACGTTTTTATTTTAATAATATTTCATCATAAAAAAATGATATGAAACGTGCAGCAGTTAAAAAAAAAAAAAAACCGGATATCAACGACCATCGACATGGGATTAGTGTTAAAATTTGGATCATAAGGGAGTGCCTTGTAGTAGATGCTTCCCTGCCAATTCCATCATGCACATACCAGATCGGTCTTAGATAATATTTACGGATTTAGATAATATTAAATAATTCCTTTCGGCAGCAACTTTATTATGAAGACTATGCTCGTATCATGGAATTCTTTTGCTTTTTTGCGATAGTGTGGGATAGTGTTTACCTATGTGATTTACAGTTTTACTCTCTACTTTACAAAGTGTGCAGATTTCACAAAAATAAATGATAAGCTCGATCAAGTAGGTAGTTCTATAATATTTTGTTAGAAGTCACGTAACAATTCTTAGGATATTTTAAGATAATCCCATGCTAATCTTTTTTCTGTTCGAAAAAATATATAAATTTGTATAATTTTTAAATTTGACTAAATTGTATATAAATTTAGTTATTTAAGAGCTGTGTATATTTTCTCACTTGGCAACATTTAAGCAAATATTTTCCTAATTTGTTTGAGTAAACAAAGCTCACAAAATAAATACATGAACTCCACTAACATGGAAAAATAATCAACTGGTACCCAAAAAATTAAAAACACAGGTACTAATACGTCAATTCAGTATAGCAGAGGGTGGTAAAAAATAGTGTTTTTTATGGCCTTGATTGGCAGTTAGTAAATACATAGTTAAGCAATTAAGTATTGCAGGCAAAAACAAAATGGAACAATGATCAAACGAAATACTAAAATAAACTAAAATCATGCTCGGCAGCCATATTTTATTCAGAACAACTAAATATGTCGTTATATTTATAGTGCCTAAAAATAAAGCATTTAAGTTCTTGTAGGTTGTGTGCGCTTATAATACAAATACTTTATGTATATTTATGTTTGCTTAAATGGGTACAATCCACAAAAACGGCTACTAAATCTGAATTATTAAAACAAAGCAAAGCATTCGGTACATATTTTGAAAGCGAATGCAACATTTAATGGAAATTTATATATAAATTTTCAACCTATTGCTTTGTGTGTATTAGGGTGTCCCTAATACGACTACATTTAGAAAATTTCATCACATCAAATAAATACTTCCGGGATGGATTTTTATTTATTATATTTCTTATTGCAAATATTCATTTGCAAATTCTCAGTTTATTGTATTATAAATATCAGGAATAAGGAATATTGTGCTTTAGGAATAGTTTGAATTAGTTTCCTTTTTAAGAATGTATATATAAATCCTTTTTATATAAATAAGGGTATCCCTTATGTGACCAATTTCCAAATTTTGATCTAATACTTTTGGTTAGTTAGACATAATTTCCTTTGCTAAATATCTATTTATACATTCTTAATTTACTTCTTTATTAATATTACTTTACTAATTTTGGAAAATTTTGTTAACTTTGCATATCGGAATGTGAAATTTATGTATAAACCTCCAGTATATTACTTTATGTTATTAGGGCATCCCTTGCATGAGTAATTTTTAAAAAATGTATTAAAAAATTTCAAAATGGGCTTATTTATAAACTCTCAGTTGAATGGCTTCTCTGCATTAGGGGATCCCTTGCATGAATAATTAAAAAAAAATTTTAAGAGCTTGCAGAATAAATTTAAATTGTTTCGTTTTGTAAATAGTTATTTATAAGCTCTGGATTTATTGCGTTATGTACATTATTTGGTTCCTTTATAATTTGGGAATGGTTTGACGTTGTTCCCATAATCAAGATTTATTTATAACTCCTCAGTGTACTTTTTTATGCAGGGTATTCCTTATATTACCACTCTTAAAAATATTTATTAGGTACTTTTAGAATGTTTCCAATTATTTTCTTTTGGTAAATATTTTGTGCCTTATTAACATAAGGGTGCTCTTTACTTCAATAATTTTGGAAAACTTTGTTAACTGTGCACACCCGAATGTGAAATTTAGTTTAAATTTATTTATACATTTTCAGTCTGTTGCTTTATGTACATTTGGGTGTCCCTCAAATGACTACTTTTAGAAAATTTTGTCAAACGATTTCGGAATAGTTTGAAATTGTATCCTCTATCAAGATTTATTCATTGTATAAATCCTTAGTTAACTTGATTAACATGATTCATTTTTCAAAATTATACCAAACATTTTCGGAATGGATTATATTTATTTCCTTTTTCAAAGATTTATTTATAACCTCTCAGTTTATTCCTTTGAATACATTAGGGTGCACCTTATATGACTTATTTTAAAAAACCGTATCATAGATTTCCAGAATGGATTTAAGTTGTATCCTTTCACAAAGAAGAAGATTAATAGAAATTATAGAATCATTCATATATGAGCCGCTCAGTGCATTCATCGATTAACTCCATAAAACGAAAAGTTGAGAAACACGATAATGTAATGTATATTGTTTTTAAAAATTCCTCTGATAATATGAAGTCAAATATATAATGTGGAATGCATAATTGCAGATATAGCTTTCATCTAACGGCATATAAAATTAATAAGAAAGAGTAGCCAACAAACAGTCAGTAATGTTACTCTAAGTCTTGTTGTAAGAATTTACTTATAAGACTCTTATCATAAGGTCCCTGCTTGTATATATATATCTTATAGTCTATAGGCATCCTGTTCGTGTGATTAATATTTAAATATATAAATAAATACAAATGCCATTATGTGGGAACCTGTCTACTAACAATCGAAAGTCATGAACTAAAAATCTTAGAAATGGCAAATTTCAAGGAAGTACTGTTTCATTGTCTCTTTAATTAAATTTGCACTCAATTGCCGTGTATCAAAGCCACATTCTCACATTTAAGGCTTTTCTTCATATCTGAAATTTCAAATATTGATATACAATTTTGCAAATGTAATTAATAAGAAAAGTTAAGCAAAATTAAAGCCAATTTGAAGGAAATTTAATAACACTAATTTTTACGGAATACCCTAATGTAAGTCGATTTTATTTGCTGTAAAATTCAGTATTATAGTAATCGGAAAAAACAAAATTAATTCCCTGAAATTGTGGTAGTTTCCTATTAATAGCTGGTCAAAATGTGGTTAGACTGAATCAAACTGGCTACCAATCACACACATATACTCGTACATATATAGTACAAAATAAAATTGTTTTATTTTAGCGCACTATGCATGGCGTGCGAGCAATTCATTATTGCATTGAAAGTGTTTTTAATTGATTTGGCCACTTTTATTTTTTTATGTTATGTTGTCGCGAAAAGTCAAGCTACTATTGTGTATGTGATGATTAAAAGAGTAAATAATAAATAAAGTACGATGTGCAATCAAATTTTAAATCATTAAAGCTTTCATTCCAATTAGTCATTGTTATCTATTAATTTATACAAATTAAAGTGGTTTTATGTCAATACTTTTTTTGGTAATTTAAATCCACTTAAAATATGCAATTTAACACATGGGCTAAAAAGTACCAGACTTAACACATAGATGTCACTAGTTTTATTAATCCTCTTTCTATTATATTCCTTAGTTCGTGAGTCATTGTGCTAAGAATAATGCTCCTTTTGTTATTTTCAAAGCAAAGAGTTAAAAATAATTTCGTGTTTTAATTTTAAACTGCTTCTTGTTGGGAACAAATACCATTCAGGCAAAGCAATGGCTTGAAAAGTGTTATGGAGACACCGCTCCATCAGAAACAACAAAAGACGATGGTTAATTAACTTCAAACGTGATCTTAGAGACACAGATGACACACAACCCAGTGGACGTACAAATGAATCCACGAAATCGTTTTGAATGATCGAAAAGTGCAGTTTTGTGAGTTAGCTGAAATCGTAAAGATATCAAAGAACGTATTGGCTTTATACTGCATGCGCATTTGACTATGAGAAAGCTATGTTCAAAGTGGGTGCCGCATTTGCTCACTGTTGTCAGACAATGATAAAACTATCTGAATTGCACTTTGCATTGCTCCCATATTCACCGTATTCGCTAGATTTGGCTCCCAATGACTACTGGCTGTGGGCGGGCCTAAAAACCTGCTTATATATATATAATTGGCGCCTACAATTGTGGCCGATCCTCATTGCTAAATGCATAAAATCCCAGCAGAACCAAAATATGCATAGCCTAGCAAACTAATTTCTCTAATAATGGGGCACTGTCTAATAAGAAGATACGCCAACAGGCTAGTACGCAGACACATTACTTTTGAAGAATCTGTCAAGATGAATAAGGGGAGAGAAGATTTTGCACCTTTGGTGCTACTGTGCTCATTTTTGAGGTAAAAGCAACATTCTAGGTAGGTAATTCTTCAATGAGTTGTAAGACCTGAACACTGTGAACATCAGGTATCTTGAAAAGTTTGTGGTCAGTTGACATTGATGTTAATAGTAATCGCAATATTTTTGAATTCATTATAGTATACTACTCCGAAATGATCATAAGGTGGTGTAGTTATGCCATTTTATTTTAAATAACTTTGTTATTAACCCCCTAAAACCGAGGACCACCCTTTGGCGATTAAAGTTATTAAAAAAGTTAAAAAGGAGATTCCCAAAAGTTAAATAATATATGTTAGCATGTGTTTGTTCAAAGCCCATGGGTGTGGCTTAGTTTAATTTGGGGAAAGTTTATTTCAAAGTCAAATTTGGCAGTGCTCGGATATAAAAAAATAAATACATAGAAACAGTGATTTTCATAAAAAAATATAGTTAATTTTATTGTACATATGCTTGATACCATCACATTTTACCGCTCTACTCTAGAGCGTATCCAATTTATTAAATCTCAAAGAAACGTTTATGAATTATCGAAAAAATTGTCTCCTTTAATACAAAAACAGGCTGATAACAACTTCCACATTAACTAATATTTTCATTTTGATTTTCTGTGGAACTGACTGTGATAAGATACTGGTATCCTTAGAAATACCGCCTTCATCCAGCAAAATACCCCATGTATTGATAGGGAGCACTTATGCTTTTGCACTTTGCTTCATAGTACTGGTGAGTGGTTATTGTTGTTTTTGAAGTGAAACTTCTTTTGTCTCGAAGGATGAAACGCTGTGAGGAGTAAAACCATAGCGTTTCATCGATATGTGACGCTACGCCAGCGCCATCTGTTAAAAGCGTGGCGTGGATGAAACGCTGTGAGGAGTAAAACTACGCTAAACTACGTAAAACTCACGCTATGCCAGCGCCATCTGTTAAAAGACTGGCGTGGCGTGTCGTCGTGAATGTAATGCGGTCGTTTATTATTGCATTCTTATCGAATGTAATTTGTAAATATGACATTTGATTGACGGCCGCCGTAGCCGAGTGGGTTGGTGCGTGATCACCATTCGGAATTCACAGAGAGGTCGTTGGTTCGAATCTCGGTGAAAGCAAAATTAATGAAAACATTTTTCTAATAGCGGTCGCCCCTCGGCAGGCAATGGCAAACCTCCGAGTGTATTTCTGCCATGAAAAAAATCTGCTCATAAACATATCATAAAACAAAATGAAATAAATGCATAAAAAAAAAAAAAAAAAAATTTTCTTGTGATTCGAACCAAGGATTTCGGATCGGAAGCCCACATTGCTAGCCGTTGGGCTATCGCGCTGTGCTGTCGCCGCAAAATAATGTATCATAAATCTGTTTACCATACCAAAGACCATACACTTTGCGAACGCATTTCGGTGGAAACAGTTGACAGTTATCCCAAACACAATATTATATTAGTAACGCGAGACGCGTCATAGAGTGTGTGTGTAGTTTTGAGCAAATCTTACAAACATATTTTGTTTTGTTGATTGATTTCTGTTAAATATGGCATCAAATCAACAAAAACGGAAACCGAAAACAGGTGCTGAACGGCAACGTGAGTATTTGGAGCGTAAAAAATTAAGAGCTACTGTTGAACACCGTGACAGTGAATCCTCCGGTTGTACGATAAGTGATAATTTGTAGTACCAACAACAAGATGCGGAACTACCATTGATGCAGTATTTCATCGATACCTTGATAGATTAGAATGTAGATCATTTTTTACGTATTTCAGTTACCATAAAGCCCTTGTTTCATTTTTGGAAAACGAATCCAATAATGATAATGACAATGCCGAGAACCAAATGTAATTGAGTACAATAAATTCATTTCTTTTTATATTAAAATAAATAAATAATTCTGTTTAATAAAATTCCATTCCATGCTTTCCATGACTTCTGCATGCATTATATTGAAATAATAGTTAAATTATTGATTTGTTGATAAAAGAAGTTTCACTTCAATCGTGCGGGTTCCGTGAACTACCACACACTTTCTTTTTTTTAATTTTCAGTTTTATTTCTTTTATTATTAAAAAAAGTGTGTAATGTACACATGACCTTTGACAGTAGAATATATGGTAGATTTATCTTGCGCCATCGAAATGCACTTCAGAATTTCAGCTTAAAGTACAAATAACGGTTAGCGCAGCCGAAAAAGTTTGAAGATGAGAAGTGGAGGATTTTACTCAATGAAGATCAATTTTAAACTGTCATAGACTAGCTGTAATCGATTTTCGATGATATTTTCGCGTTATTTGCTTTCCTACTATAAAGTAAACTGAACATTTTTTTTTTTGTGGAACAAAATATTTTACAATTTCTTTTTATATAGTTTTTGAAAATATCGTTTCTAAGATTTTTTTCTTATATTTTTCATTCATAGCTGAGACTAATTTCAGTAATGCCTGAAAGTTTCATTACTCGATTCCTATGACTTTTCTAGTTATATTCAAATACTAACAGGGAGTTAGTGAAAAATTATTACAAAATACTTCCCTAGCGAAGTCTTTTCGCAAATATTTCGAAGTTTTACCACGTACATTAGTCAGCAGATATACGGTATTTTTCACACTGTGTATGTTTGTATATACGAGGTGTGTTCAAAAAGTATCGCAAATTTTAAATTTTCGCAGGTTACATATATTCGAATTTCGATTTTTTTGTAGCGATATGTTGATACTCATGTCTCTCACTCATGCCGATGAGTTCGGCCATTTTGAATGTGCAATTAATTGGTGACAGCTGCTTTGCTTGCAATCGTCGAATCACCATTAGAGAAATTACTGTGGACCTAGTTATCGATTGGCTCATGCCATCCAATTTATTCAATGATTTGGGCATGAAACGGGTCGCCGCAAAATTCGTACCAAAACTGGTCAGTTCCGACCAAAAGCAGCATCGTATGAAGATTGCTCATGAAATGTTGGATTCTGTCCGCGGCGCCCAAAATTTGTTTCAGAGGGTCATAACTGGTGTCGCTCAATCATCTCAATGGAAGCTGCCGCACGAACCAAGAATGAAAAACGCGAATGTAAAAGTTTTGCCTACCGTTTTCTTCGATTGCAGGGACGTTGTGCATCATGAGTTTTTGCCATAGCTTAAAACGGTCAATAAGGAGTATTACCTGCAAGTTATGCGCAATTTTCGTGAAGCATTCCGTCAGAAACCTCCGAATTTGTGGAAGAACAGAAATTGGCTCTTGCATCACGATAACGCTCCTGCTCACACATCGTTGCTTATACGCGACTTTGTGGCAAGAAACGACACACTAATGACTTTTTCTTGTTCTCGAAACTGAACAGGCCCATGAAAGGACGATGCTACGCTACGATTGACGAGATAAAGACGGCATCGAAGGAGGAGCTGAACAAGATAAAAAAATGATTTTTTGAAGTGCTTCGAATATTGGAAAAAGCGTTGGCACAAGTGTAAAAATGGGGATTACTTTGAAGGGGACAAAATAAATACCTATTAATAAATAAATAAATAAATAATATTTAAAAAAAAAACACAAAAATCCCGAGACTTTTTGAACACACCTCGTAATTTGAAAAGTTATGGCAGACTGGCCATAAAATATTTCAGGCATTACTTAGCACTCTCTCAGCTATTAATGAAAAAGAGGAGAACAAAATCTCTTTGGGTGTTACTCGAAAAAGAAATACAAAATTTGCCCCCAAAAAATTTTAACAAAAAAAAAATAACGTAAATAAATAAAATTTAAATAAATAATTAAAAATTAATAAAGGTGTATTAAAATATTAAAAACCCGAAGGAGTTCCATTTTAAAAGACTCTATACCAACATTTTTAAGTTGAAAATAAATCTCTAAATTTTTAGTAATTCGGAAATTTTTTTTTAGTTCACTTCTTTTTATACTCAAGCATACAAATCAGGCAATGGAAAAAAGAAAGGCAGGGAAAAATAATTGAGATAGAGGTATTTATATGAAGGAATGGGATAAGGAAATTTCATGGACTACGGGCTAATTTAAGTAAGACCTGGGAAAATTATGATGAAGCTCCAAATAAATGCAGCAAATTTATGCTGTGATCGAAATTTAAACTTTATTAAAAAAATTCGCAGCTAACATATCATTTCTTAGACTTCTTTGCTCGAAAAATATATTCCTTCATCTTAACTGAGCCGCGCAAGAGTAGCAAATTTGAAAGTTTTGGTATAAAAAACTGAAAGGGTTACGGCAATTTGTCGCAAGAACTTTTTCGTTGCACAAGCTCAATGTCGACAAATAAAAACAAAATCTCGTAACTCATTAGCAAAACTCAGCACAAGTAATTTTAAGGAGACTGTTTTAGAAATAAAGTTTGGTAAAGCGTGAAAATGACAACAAATACATGTATAAACGAAAAACATGAGCGGAACTCAAAGCAAAGCGCTATAACAAAATACAAAGCAAAAAACAAAACACAAGCACACGCATGAAAATGGCTGGTTCTCAAGAATTGAAAAAAGCAATGAAATTTGTGCGACAAATGCGTAAGAAGTGGGACGAGTTGGCATAGAAAATTGAAATAATGCACCTCAGCTAGAAAAGAGAAACAAATCCAAAAAGAGTGACAAAAAGAGCAAACAACAGCCAAAGAAAAAATGGTTAAAAACGAGAAAGGTGTTACTGGGATAGCAGACGGCGCGACGAAACATCAGTTATCAGATGCCAAGAACAAAAAAGCCAAAGGCGTTGAATTGTTTGCCGTGTACGAGTATGTGCTATAGCTAATGTGAGTGTGGCTATAGGAGTGCGTGTGTGAAGAGGAAAACTTTGTGCTGTGCTGTTGTGCGACAAAAAAAAATTAACACGAAAGGGTTTAAGTTTTAGTTATATGAGCAGAAAGATAAAGTAAAGTAAGTATAAAAGTAATTCTCTGAAGGATTGTGGTTTGAGGTTATGTATGTGACAAGACAATGTATGTAATTTACTATATAATACTTATATGGTAAACAAATAAACGAGAAGATATAAGAATTAGATATGTTTATCTAACAGTAGATTTCTTCTTCGTTAAAGATTTGTTTTAATGGTATGTAGTTCAGAAAAGTACTTAATTTCTATTTGGGCATAAAATATCTCCGCGGGCGTCTTAAGGGGACCTGGTGGTCTAGAAATGAAAAAAAATCGATTGTTTGTTTTTTCGATATTTCGAAAGTATAGTATCATAAGAATATGCTGTGAAATTTTCATGCGGACATTCCCAATATTGTAGCTTCTACACCCCATTAACCAGGTAGAGAGCGGACCGCGCGCTCCTGTACCTCAAACAAACGCATTTATCTCGCAACGACTTTTTTCGGTCTGGTGCTCTCAAAAAAAAAAATCTATTCAACCGAATTGTCTGAAATTTTAATATGTTGCTTACGACATCAATAGCTATCGCCCGCACTAGAAACATATTATTATATCAATTATTTCGTATTTTTTTGATTAAATAACTGAAAAAAAAAACGATTTTTAGAGCGTCAAATTCAAAACCGCGCCATTTTGTCAAATTTGCTTTATTATTCTAGTATCGGACATAGCGACAGTCATACTGATTAGTCGTTTTTTTTGTTTTTGTGTATCAGATAAATAGAATACCGAAAATGGACATCACTGCCCATGTTCAATTGTTCGGAAGGGTCAACTTTAGGGAAATTTTTACAATTATTATATAAAAATTTAAAAAAAAATTTTTTGTCATTTTTGATTGTAAATAAAAAACCTAAGAAATTTAATATCGTTTCTAATTGTTTTATTCTAAAGAAAATTTCTGAAAATACCCTAAATTTTCGAGCTCTAGACCTTTGCTAAAGAAATGCTCTTAAGCTAAAGAAATGCAGTAGTTAATGCTATTCTTTAGCAATATTAATTGCTGTCTAAAGAGTTTTTAAAATAAGTGAGTATATTAAAATCAAACATCATTCCAAGATTTATATTAAACGATATTTCAGAATTCCACCTTCTAAGTATTTGTCCTTTTGAATGTTGGTTTGGATGCCTGGCGTTAAGATCATTAAAATTGATAAAATAAGTTAATTATCAATAATTGTCCAGCAGTGACGCATGTGCGACACAAATACCCGAGTAAACATATTTTCACGGGGAAGCAAGTAAAACTTAATAAAATTCGATAAATACTAAAAATTAGTGAGACAGTTGAGCTCAGAGAAATAACTTGAATCTATGAAGGGACCATAATATATCTTTCAGGTTGTATTGCTTAATTGCCCGATAGTAATAATAACAGTAAGATCCTTCATACTCGCCTATGCATACCATCACTTTTTATGGAGGCTGAAAAAATGTAAAATTTGTACGTGGAATGGAATTTTGCACATTTCGTTATCTACTTGTGCTGTGATCTGACAATAATTTTGTGTTTTTATATATCTTCTTTTTCTTAAATATATTAGTGAACAAATTATTAAAAGTATTTCCGATCAGAATCTATAATTTCCTCCCATCTCTTTAATAATTTATGGGCTCTTGCCAACAAACCCTTAAATTTCAATGCCTGAAAGGGAGAATCAAGGAACTTCCTGATGCCTTCACTTAACATAAAACGTAATCCTGACAATTTCGTCAGTCTCTTTAGTATGCAACTTGACAGCGGACGAAACCGGCACCATGAACTTTGGTTAGTTAGCCTAGGCTCTTATATCAAATAAAGGAAGGCCTTTTTCCTACTATGTAGCATAAAATTAATCATCCAGTTCTGTTTTTGTATAACCTTTTTACTAAATCAAAAATATGATTTTGAGTGGAAGTTTTTATTTTCACGCACTCATTTGCTTCTCTATTTGAAAACTGTCTAGTTCACAATTGTAAAATATGATTGATGATCGATGCCAATTCAAAAATTATAAATTTTTCTATAGTGGGATCAATTTTGCGTCACCTTGTTAGACAATGACAAGCCCCCGAATGAAGTTCTGTGCTCAAAAAGCTTTTAATAAAAACATCTACCATATAATGATGTCGGAAAATTGCAGGTCTATCCATTTGTAGGAAAATACAAGGACGTAAATGACAAGCTAGAAGAGAAGCTCGGTCAAAATCTTAATAAATGAGAGGCGCGTCAGTGTGTTTCATAACTATAGCAAAAGGCTTAATTGACATTTCAACTACATACAATTATGAATATTGTAAATTATTCACTATGAAAAATTTCAAGGTAAATTTGAAGATTACTGCAGGCAGTCACGTTACGGATTTCTAAAAATAACTTCATATCATCCGCGAACATTAAATATTTCGCTTTAAGAAAAATCATTAATAAAAATGAGAAACAACAGTGGCCCGCAAGGTGTCCCCTGAGGTATGCTGAACCATGCGTTTACTATTATGGGCGATTAGCGGAACCCATTTAGATGAAAAGCCTCCTCTCAGTTAACCAACTACTGAAAATTTTTGAGAACTTATCTTTAATTCCGATGGTAGAGAGTTTATTTATAAGAATGTTATGATCATCCTTGTCAAGCGCTTTTGAAAAATCAATATAAATAACATCAAGTTGGTCTTGATCTTTAAATGCTCGTTAATGTTATTGGAAACCAACGCAAGATTGATACAAGTAGATTTTAGTGGCATATCGATATTGAGGATTATTATAATTATTATATAATTAAAAAGTTTTGTTTTAAGCACCAAATCAAACAGCTTCGAAAAAGCATTTTTTACGATGGTCCTGTAATTGTTTGATATAATTTTTTTATTATTTAATTTAAGCTTATTTACTCCTAATTCTATATTACAATATGTTTTTATATTTAGTTAGTATTTTAAATTCACATTATATACTGACATACAAATATACAATTTTATATTTATGCCCCTGATAATGCAACTTCTACGAAAGTGTCATTAAGTAAATCAAAACACAACTGTTTTAATAAATACGCACAACACTTGCTTGTGTTTACAAACATAGGTATATCAAAAGTATAAATAAAAACTCCCATCTAAAGTAAGAACAACGAAAATGATCGAGTGCAGTGACAGCAGTAAACAATTTTCTACTCATATGTAGTCATTTGTATGAAATATGGGGCTTGGCATACACACACGTACGCCATAAATTTGGTGCATAGCAAACGCGACACCTGTATTCCCGCTACTTTGATTCCGTTAGAATTTATTACCTATTCAAGTATACTATATGTGAACTTTATGCGCAAATCAAGTTAATTTATTTGTAAGTCCATTATATCATCCAATACGAATTTAGCACCAATAGGACGGGTCGATTTGTGTGGTAAGCAATTCAAATGACAAATTGGCGGCCGCCGTAGATGAATGGGTTGGTGCGTGACTACCATTCGGAAGGTTCAAATCTCTGGGCCTGAAACATAAAATTATAAGATCAGTTTTTTCTAATAGCGGTAATATATTTCGCCCTCGAAAAAGCTCCTCTTAAAAAAACCATCTGCCGTTCTGAGTCGGCTTAAAACTGTAGGTATATAAAAGGTGATCAATTTACAGGTATCGGATTTAAATTGAAATAAAATAACGAAAACTCAAATTGATTGGGCAATCTTTATTATTTCTGTGTAGAACCATTCATGAAATTAATTTTTTAAAGATAATCCCTTTTCAATGTTGGCTGCAACTGCGTCATCATTCGGTCATCCGTGAACATCAATTTTGAATGACTCGCAGAGTGACTTCGGTCGATATCTCGTGAATAACTTTAGTAATGTTGGCTTCCAATGCCTTAGTTGAAGCTAATGTACTTACAAAGCATTTTGGCTTTACATAACTCCACAAATAAAAGTCCAAAGGTGTGATACTATACGATCTTCGTGGTCAATCCACTAGTTCACTGGTCCGAGACGAGTGATAAATTGCTCGCCGAAACGACGCCGCAGTGATTCCATTGTTTCATGGGCTGTATGGCAAGTAGCGGCGTATTGTTGAAACCAAATGTTGTGGAGATCACGCGATTGAATTTTCGGCATCAAAAAGTCATTTATCATGGCGTGATAACGTTCATCATTCTCCGATGATTTCTCCAGCCCATAGGCCGCGCCAAACGGTTGTTTTTGATGTACATATGCAATGGCTGTTCTTGAACTAGACGCTGTTCGCGTATTAGATCCAATCCGATCATTCTTTCATCCTTTGGTGTCAAATTCAATCGCTTTACATCTTTGGCATGCGTTCTTCGTCCCAGATTTTTGAAACCAATTAATATATAGTATGGAGAGGTTCATTGCTCATGTCTTTGAAAAATTCTGTTGGGATCTCATCCACAGAATTTGATATTTTTTGAGCTTTAATTGCTACCATGAACTCCTGAAACACAAGCTCTTCCATCATTTCTGAAGATCTTAACCTAGAGTGTTTGGATTCAAGACTCGTAACATTCATATTAAGGAGTTTATTGAAATATGTTTCCTAACTTCGTCTTTACAATAGTATGTTTTTGGTTATATTTTTATATATAAATGTATTCATAAGCTCGGGAAATATTTGCTTTAAGCGTTTAAACAATTAAAAAATTGTTGTGCCATAGCACCAAGGTCAGCAGAATCAAATATTCAACTAGGGACCCAGCCGATTAAGAAAAGAGAAAAAAGGTACTTTTTTACATTTATTTTATTTCAAAAAAAGGTACTCTTAAAATTTGACCTTTATAACGGTTACAATGAGTTTTTTGTGGCAGTTTTCTGGTTTGCCGGCTGCTTTCAATCCAATTTAATAAATATAAACAATTTTCTCTTTAAAAAAGCAACACTCACGAAGCATTCAAAGCTGACAATAACCAAAAACAAATGACTTTAAAATAGGTAGAAGAATTAAGGGGCTAAGGGTAGTCAACATTTTCATAACATTGCATTTGGTTTTGCATTTTCTTAAAGCATAATATCTTAAAAATATTGTGTGAAAATTTTAAGGGAACCCGATAAATACTTTTCGTGTTATTCAACAATTAGCAAAGGACACTCGGGCGCTCCGGAGCCAATAGCAAAACTTTAAATGCGCTTGGTACATTTTAATAAATTTATACTGCTTTTGAAAAACATGAAAAATTCGTGCCTGATCGAAGGATTTTTTTCAAAAATTTCAATTTTTTTAAAGAATTAACAGTCGCCTTTTTTTCGGAAAATCTGAAAAATATTTCCTGAGGCCGCCATATTGTTAATTTTGAAAAAAAAGTTTCGATCAGGCTGAAGATTATCTATTAATACAACAAATTTCTCTAGTCCGATTGATTTTAGATGCATCTCTAAGGACTTGTGATGATCACCGCAAGGCACTTCTTGAGAAACGGGCTCCACATAAACAGCGATAACTTTTAAGAATTATTAATTTTTTTTTCTTAAATTTTTGCTAAAGCCACGTCGAAACATGATGTGATTTATTTTTGTAAAATAAAGCAATTGACTAGCAAAAAAAAAAAATTATTGAAAATCATCATTTCTTCGGGCCTCTGACTACCCCTAACTCCTTAATAAATTAAAATAATAATATTAATATTTGATGGATATTTATTAAGAATTGGCTATCCACGGAATCGAACCGTTGCTAGTTTTTGTCTCACTTATGGAATCGGAAAGGTCCAAAAGCAACAAATTATATATTTCAGAAATCAAGATGAATCCTTTAACATATCAATTGAATCCTTTAACATATTAATTGAAGTCCCAGGGGTCCTCGATGACAACTTTTTGTCAACAATATTTTCTCCCTGCCTTTTTTTATTTGTAGCAAATGTGATAACGATAATTTGATGAATTAATTTTATTTGCACAGAGCTTGAGTTTTTACGGGCTTTGTAGGAGAATGGGAAATGTTTTTGTAGAAAAAATATTTAATTATGATAGAAATAAATAAATTGGCAAAACGTGAGAATCAGCCCTGATGCTATAGTTTTGTAACACAGTGTATATGTAGTTGTTTAACAAATTAAGCTGAAGATATTTTTCTTCAATAATTGTTTTTCGATAGCATTCTCGGGAAGTTATTCAGTCAAAAGGAAAAAAAAATAAAGGACAAGAGAAGCTGGAAAAATAGGCGCGCTGTTCTAGAGACTTTAAACTAAACATTTCCTGAGGCATCGTAGGGAAAGCTTCATCCTTGATCGTTTGTATCTTCGGCTCTAAAGCTTCATCTTTAATTCCTAAGGCTTCATCTTTGGCCTTTTTATCCTGTTCGATCCTCACTTTTTTGCAGCACATGAAAACGCATACTATACATATTTGCTTACCCTTTTAATTGCATTAGACAAAAATAATAGTGATCAACGGCATAATGCATCCGCACTTTCCCTTGAAGCAACTATCCAAATGTGTATAAAACTTTAAGTAGCACACTTATCGCGACTTATCTTCATTTCTTACATAACGGCAAAATAAGCTTTATAATATTATTTGACTAAGTCAGAAGATGAGTTTTTTTGGAGAAAATACCCCACAAATAAAATAAAATAAATTAGGACTGTTTTACATACCCGTGACATCTTTGGTTGCTATTTAAAAATATTTTCATATTAAATGTATACAGCTACTCATTATTAATCAATCTCATTGCGAGACGTCTCAGGCAATTTTTAGAGTTGTGTAGTGTTATCAGTTCACACACATACTTAATCCTTTTGGGTATCGATTAAATTAAAAGCCTACACCTTTACTAGAAATTGCTTCAGCTTGGATAGCATATCTCTTCTACCCCACGCAAATATTTATCCAAAGAGATTTCCCGATAGTCATAAGTTCTACCTTTTCAAGCCGACAAATGAAGTGTTCAAAGCAAAGACGAAAACCATAAATCACAGCAATTCAAACGGCAAAGTAATGTTACACAAGCACACGGTTCCGCACACACGTGTGTATGTGTGTGTATGCCCATATTTTCGAACATCCGCTTGTATATGTCTTCATTATTAAGATTTATAAACCAAATGTTAACAAATGGATAAATTATTGAGTCTGTGGGCTTTGACTCTTTATCAGACTGAAGGTGTTTTATGTTTTCATAAATAATTATTTATCAGAAAAGAAAGCAAGTAAGAAACTGTAACAAATAAATCTGACAAGGGTTTGAGCTGAGATGTTGATTTGAAAAAGAAGAAAATTAACTTTGTGATAGAATTTATTATGTACAAAAATATTTATTTGTTATTTTGCAGCAGTTCATGTTTGCGTTCTACATTTACCTAAAATGATTGCTTTTAGTCTTCTCATAGAACCAGATTGAAATAATTATAAAAAAACTACTTTCTCGTGATTTTATCTAACTTTTGTCTCCACACTCCCTTTTGCTATCTCGTCGATTAGTTTTGATGCTTCCATTGGCAGATTGTTTGGACCAATAGCTTTAAAAGAATGATGAAGAATAGATGATTTTATTGGCTGTACAATTTCAGCATTTGTTATTGGAGGACCCATCAGTACTGGAGATATTGAAGTTGGATTCAGACTTGGTCTTTCATTGTCGGCAAATAGCTCTTGAGCGTAACGCTCCCAAATTCCTTTCTGATCTTCTGGGTTCCTGACAACAGGTAAAAACAAAATGGGTCGAACTTTTATACAAATCGGAAGATCTATAATCTTCTATTTCGAAACATTGCTGGATTACCCAAGATTTTTCGCAAATTGCATTTTTGTACGTATCAGTTTCTGCATCCGATTGGTAAAGGGTCTTTCAAAAGTGAGTGATGTCAATAGTGCATAATTCGAAGGCGGTTCCTTTTTTATGTTGGTACAAGAACGCAAAATTCGTGATATTTCTGGTGGAAAGTTGGAGGTTGTTGAAAAAATTGCAATAAACTGATTCTGTCGAGGACTGAAAAAGGCGGTAGTCTGGCATACCAAAAACTGGACGTTTGTTGCTGTAGCGCAAAGTGTTACTGAACAACCTTCAACATCGACATCTCGAAGCTCTTCACAATTAGGCATTCATAAATCGACTGTTTGGTGGGTTTACCTGTAAACGTGCTGATGGTGGACATTCAGTTTTCACATACCTATTGTTAATAGCCGCATTTTGAATAAAAATAGTGAAACCTGAAAGAATTTGAATTTGTGACGAACAATTTTTCTGGATATGTTTATAGATCTTATTTGACAACCTGTCGGAAATATCAATTTTTTTAGTTTGTTCACGGAAGAGCAAAGTTTTTGATTAACTAGTATAAAGCATGTCTGGTTGCGTAAACTATTTGTTTTTGTGTCTTGGGGCGACTTCCATGTTTACAGAGGTCGCGTTGGTAAGCAGAATCATATGCTCATTATTTGAAACATTTCTCTTTGGCAAAATTCAATCAGGCGAATACCTTGCACATTTCTTACCCCGGGACCATTTCAGCCTATTACATTTTTAGTTTTTTTTCTTCTTATCTGGGAGTTAAAATCAGCTATAATAAGATTGAAGGCATAAGCTTTGTCAGTTTAAGCATTTCTTGAAATTACAAGTAGAACTATTTTACGAGTATTGAAAAATGTTATAATATATAAGCATTAGAATAAGGCACCGAATCAGCATTTTCCTTGAAACTGTAATTCGAAAACGTCTTCTGTTAGAGTCTGTTTCCGGAAAAAAACATTGCTGCTTCGTTAGTTAATTTAATTAAATTTCCCATTTTTTGGCCACCAGGTTTCTCTTATGCCTTAAATATTCCCATTTAACCTCTTCATCTCTTTCACTGTATTTGCAAACATGCCAGCTTCGAACAAACTTTGTACATCCTATAAGTCAATATTGATTGTCCTTCTGCCTTTACCTCCGGGGATATTTCATTCTAAAATATTACAAAAAAAAAATATCATTAAAATGTTAGAATCAACCGAATATATTCCAATTTAAAAAACTCTATACCAAAATTTTCAGCACTTAATAAATCTAAAATTATAAATTTCTTTTCAAAGTTTGTCCAGTATATTTCATATTATACTTAAGCCCGCAAATAGACCAATTTTCAGGAAATTTTACGATAATGTCCGAAATACTTGGAATCGCTGAGGCTGTAGATATCTGAACAAATTAAGAAAATGTTTATACCACTGGTGGTACTATTATATATTAATCGATTCTTGTTGTTGAAAATATGTTGACCTAAAGTTATAATTATGCCACACACCTTCTGCTTATGTGCACTCAATGGTTGACCTTTTTGATAATATAAAACATTTTTTGACGCTCTTTGTCTTCAAGCTGCAATGTAGGTATGATCAGAAATTTTTAAACTTTTGGGATATTTAGTTCAGCGTAAATTGTGTTATGTGAAAATCCAAAAAAATTTTATTGCACCCGAAATAGCTGGGTCATTTGTTAAAAGTCACGTAATATACTAGGTCGACCATCTAACCTTTAGAATTTGAATTACAACAACTTAACAGGGGCTTAACTTGGGCTTACAAAAACGAAACAATACAAGTCTATTTGTCTTTTTAGGTACGTTGATCTGCAAATCCACGAAATGAATTCGAATACTGGTTTTATAGATATCTTGGATATACGAGTATGTAGCATTTTTTCCTTGTAACGAACACTCGACATTTTTTATATCGAAGAAAGTACTTAGCATGGCTGTCTAGCAAAAAAAGTTGTCAAGAATTAACGCGATTTTTCAGAAGCTTGGAATTTGCACTTTATTGCATACATGAAATTTATATAAATCTTCTTAATAAGAAGGGTGAAATTTTGATAGGAAAATGTTGCATTTTTGTTTTATTTGCGTAATTGAAGCAAGACTTATAAGGTTTTTGTAAGAGAATAAGTATATATTTTCTTAAAAAAATATTAGAATTAAATAAAAAACAAATAAATGGTTCAAACTTCACAATAAATCTCTCCGCTATGGTTATTTAACGCGTCTCGTGCTTGCAAGTTGTTCTTATGTGGCTTAGATTAAAATACAAATATATATTTATTCATCAAAATCGATACCAATAAAGAAGATATATATATATCTTAGTTTTATATCCACTCATCATCACTATCTGAATGGTAGCTTCCATATAAATTAAATATTCTAAATTTTTTGCTGTAGTTCCACTGAAATGGTCACCAAGATATTTATGTATTATGTATGAGCTTTCATACAAAGGACAGTGACATATGATATGAAATTGAGATTATTCAATGCTTTCACAAACAAATTAAAAAATTGCATTTTCAATATAAAAATTTGAAAATACGAAATTCTTTTGCAGTTTTCATTGTTATTCGCAGCAGGGGAAACTTTCTATGTAAACATCAATTCCGAGCTATACAACAACAATTAATGTTCATCATAGCAGCTCAAGCTTGTTATGGCTAGAATATAAAAAAATAATAAAGAATTTAGATTAAAAAAAATGTATGTATTAAATAAGCAAAATATACGAAACTCACCATGAATTGGAAATATTCAGCACATTCACTTAAAACCTTTTGATGGAAAAAATGCCATGTATGCAATGGAGAAAATGTGTCTTTGCCAGCAAAATGAAAAAAACAATACGAGTTTTTACCCACTTGAAACTTTTACCTAATTATACTAAAATTAAATGAGCTATAAAGTTTTACTAAAGTTTCAAAGTAAACAATTTTAAATTTTGATGAAAATTTGCCGGATTATGATATTTACTATCAATGAATAGTATAAACTATATTTTCATGAAAAATATAATTAAAAATAAAACATAAATAAATAAATAGTCGAAACTTGTCAATATGTGGCGTACACTTGCTTTTGACGCTGAAAATATGACAGTAAATCTAAAGGTGCGCATATTTAACTTGAGTCAAAAACTCAAATATGTAGAAATCGAAATGAAAATCGAAATTACGAACACGTTGATTTAAATTTGCAAGAAATTTTTAAATACTTGCGCAAAATTTTCAAACATTGCTCGCACATTTCTTATATACATTTCAATACAAACGGAACATCATTTCACACTTGTCCGTGATATTATGAAAATTTGTAATTTATTGAAGCTGTCTTTGCTAGGTAATTAGTGCATGAAATGTGTATGCGCAAATGTATATGTCAACAGTAAAAATAAATCATTATCGAAGCCGGAAGGGTATCAAATGTGTAATTCAGAAGTGAGAAATTTTGCAAATTTAAAATATAATATTGAAGTTTATTTTATGAAGTTATTTTTGGCTTCTGGCATTAATAGACTACAGCGGCCGCCGTAGCCGAATGGGTTGGTGCGTGACTACCATTCGGAATTCACAGAGAGAACGTAGGTTCGAATCTCGTTGAAACACCAAAAAATAAGAAAAACATTTCAGTGGTCAACATTAATAGCGGTCGCCCCTCGGCAGGCAATGGCAATACTTCGAGTGTATTTCTGGTATGAAAAAGCTCCTCATAAAAATATCTGCCGTTCGGAGTCGGCTTGAAACTGTACGTCCCTCCATTTGAGGAACAACATCAAGACGCACACCACAAATAGGAGGAGGAGCTCGACCAAATACCCAAAAAGGGTGTACGCACCAATTATATATATTCATATATATTTTATTTTATTTTATTTTATAAAGGTTTACATATATTAACAATAAAATTATTATTTAAACTGATAGTAGTGCATCGTTAGCATCGGAGGCTTTCGACTGGCAGGTAGATTGTGGTTCGATTAGATCCGACGAAGAGGATAGTGTCTTTGATATAGTGATATAATATAGTTATGTTGGCTTCGGTTGGGTTTTTTAATATTTCAAAAAGGTCGACATTGCGTAAGTGATGATGTCTAGCCGATGCAAGATTAGGGCATGAAGACATTAGGTGATTTATACTCAGGGTCTCAGGGTGGAGTTGCAAAAAGGGCATAGGTTGGGTGGAACGCCTTGAAGTATATGGGAGTGAGTAAGTCTTATGTGGCCTAGCCGAAGGCGTGTGTATGGTGTGACCATATTCATTGGGATTGACTCACTAAAATCTGGTTTTACACGCTTAGGATTAACTAAGGAGTAGGGATGATTATAGTTACTGCACTCGCGTAGGAGATCACTTTGCCTTTGGTGTTTTATGAGACTGTAGATGTCATGTTTCAATATGATATTGGTTGTAATGGTAGTGGTGATTCTCATTTGTTTTGCAATTTGGTCAGCATGTGTATTGCCATTAATATCTGCGTTGCCAGGAATCCACATAATTTTGATTTTTTGTGGTTTGACAGTTAGTGTGTCTCTTATAAAGTCAATTATGTAGTTCGAGTTGTTGTAGTTCTGGATGGCCAAAAATCACGATAAGCTATCAGTGCGCACTATGAATTTGCTCTTGTTTTGGATTGCGTACAAAAATGCGTTAAAAATTGCAACTGATTCTGCTGTAAAAATAGAGCAAAATGGGAATAAGTGCCACTATGTGATTATTTCGTTTTGCTCTTTTACGACAGCATATGAAGTATGTTCTGCCTTAGATTCGTCGGTATAGATCAGTTTCCAGCCCATGGATGTGTAATTCGCTGCGATTTCAGAAAAATGGATTTATATTCTTCACGAGATGTATTTGCTTTACCTTTTAGTGCTAAATTGTTAATAAAGGACGCCTCTTTAAGTAGCCAGGGTGGGTTTCGATGTTTACTAATTTGAAATCTTTGCAGAGGTAAGACATTATAAATAATTGGCGCGTCCACCCTTTTTGGGTGTTTGGCCGAGCTCCTCCTCCTATTTGTGGTGTGCGTCTTGATGTTGTTCCACAAATGGAGGGACCTACAGTTTCAAGCCGACTCCGAACGGTAGATATTTTTATGAGGACCTTTTTCATGGCAGAAATACATTCCGAGGTTTGCCATTGCCTGCCGAGGGGCGACCGGTATTAGAAAAATATTTTTCTTAATATTGGTGTTTCACCGAAATTCGGACTAACGTTTTCTCTGTGAATTCCGAATGGTAATCACGCACCAACCCATTCGGCTACGGCGGCTCGCGGTAAGACATTATCTTTAGCAAATCTGTCTCAAAGTTATGTTTGGTTGACGGTATCTTTGGAATACGCTTTTGAAGTGTAGAAAGCTGTACACCTTTTTGAAGTGCGCTGTTCGATGTTGTTATAAGCTTAGCGTAAAGTTTATCAATACAGCTTTCTGCGTTATCTGCGATAGAAATTAGTCCAGTTTCCGCAAAAATATTCTTCAGAGGAGTTGTTGGAAATGCTCGTAGAGATCTTCTCAGGGCTGTATGGTAGGGAGCCGAGAGTAGCTTTAATTTATTTTTAGCATTATGTCCGTAAATCTCCAAGCCGTACTAATAAGGTGACGTGATAAAAGCCTTTGTGACGTTTATCAACACTGCTGAGCCGATAAATGAGCGAGCGGGTTGGTGCGTGAATACCAATCGGTAGTGCCTGTCAGGAAGGAAAAGGCCAACCGCCGAGTGTATTTCTGCCTCATAAAAAACCATCTGCCATTTGGAGGCGGCAGAAATTTTAAGGTGCCTTTATTTGTGGAAAAACATCAAAATGGCGGGAGTGTAGAGGAGCGCACTTAGTCCTGAAGGTCCAAAATTTCCCCTCTAATTCTCTATGCGGTGAAATCATTTCACCTCCCTAATAAATGATGAAATATAGTATATCAGATGGTTTCAGATTTTTCAGAAATCCACTGAAATAACCGCGTACATTCTTCCTTGCTAGAACGGGACATTGCCAGGGAATGTATTCAATGCACTTCACTCCCTTAATTTCTCAATATTTCTCTTCTGACTCCATATAATGATTGCAATATTGCTCCCAGCACCCTTGCCAATCTTCCAATC
This sequence comes from Anastrepha obliqua, assembly GCF_027943255.1. Lineage (NCBI taxonomy): Eukaryota > Metazoa > Arthropoda > Insecta > Diptera > Tephritidae > Anastrepha > Anastrepha obliqua. Next base: position 95,571,772 of record NC_072892.1, on the reverse strand, counting down.
TCCGCACCAAAAATTCCAGCATAATGAACGAACGCCTTTTTATATACAGTGAACGTCAAAAGAAAGTATGATGCTTTTCAAAACGATGCAGATGAAAGAATTTATCCTGGTAACCACTCAATCGTCCCTTCATGAGAATCTGCAGGGTGGAACGTTTGAGCACCAATTTGCCGTGAGATTACAAAAGCATGTGTTCAACGATGACTTGCGTGTCAGCTCTTCCATTTGCGGCACTTCCTACTGATCCCATACTTGCAACCATTTTTGTGGCAATTGACCACGCCCGGTTTCCACTTGCCACACATCGCTAAGCAAGCGCACAAATGCATTCGGATTGGTTTCCTCGATATTTTCATAGCCAGCACTTATGGCGATTCGTTTACCACGCAACTCGCAGAGATCGATTTCATCATCTGCATTAGTCAATTCTAGATCATAAGGCCCACCCTGCGCCAATTCTTCGTTGGTATAGTAGGGCCAGAGATCAAGTGAGGGCAGTGAGCTCTGCGGTCGTAGTACATCGTCACATACACAGTGCATGAAGTTGTAGAAAATTTGTGTCTTTGCATGCTGACGTGCAATGTAATCGGAAATGGAGTGACCGATGCGATTGAAATTCACCGCGATTGCGCCGCCTTACTGCGCACGTCCATGGGGTAGACGCCTTCGTCATCGGAGCCGGTGTTACCTTGAATTATAAAAAGGTGGATGGTGATGTTAATACAAAGTAGAGAAATATATGTATGTAGTTATATATAATACAACAATAAAACAAAAACTCATGCCTATAGAAATTTTGGAGAATGTGTTGTATGGAAGAAACTGCATAACACCGCCAATAACAAAATAAAAATTGATAAAAAAATGAATAAAAAAAATGAAATATTAACAATAATTAAATAAAAAATTAACAAAAAAAAATTACTGAAAAATTAATTAGGAAAATTAATAGTAAATAACGGTTCAATATGTGCTGTAAACTTTCTTTTGACGCTGACAGTATAAATATGGTTCTCACACACTTTGCTTAAATGTTCGGCCGAGTTTCTACTGCGTTTCGATGTGAAAGGACCTACAGTTTTATGACGTCTCGAAAGAGAGGCTGGAGTTTCTTATTTTGTTTTTCTGAAGAGCCTTGTAATAGCAGATATACATAGTACTTGCAGGCTTGCCACTGGCTGCGGAGGACCGACTGCTTCTAGAAAGAACTAAATAAACGGAACTTAATTGCTAAAATAACTATGGGCTTAGTGGCACTGATTTAAAGTAATAAGAATAACAGCAGAGTATTCCATGTAATGAAATATGAAAGAAATTGCAAAAAAAAAATGAAAAATTTAAACCTATTTGCACAAGCTCAGCTAAAAGTAGCTTTGAAAATTTTTGTACCAAAAAACTTAAAAAATTTCTTAAACTGAGAGGAAAAGAACAACGAAAATGGTAACAAATAAAACGGAAACATTTAAAAGTTTTTAAATGCAAAACTATTTGCGCACTAAGCCCAAAGTGCAGCAATGTGCAAAATGCATGCCACCAACCGTATAAATACGAATTGCCATATAACAATGCTAGTCAAGTAACTGGAACGGCAACGAGAGAATAATTTTGTAAAGCAAACTACAACGAAAAACTTCAAGCAGAATGCAACGAGAATTGCAAAACTAACTGAATAACTTGCATGCCTTTTGAGTTGTTTATTTCGTTAGCTGAAAGCAACAACCTATTCAACAACATCATGGAATAAAATTGTATGTATGAAAAAATGGGGATTTTTAAAGCATTCAAAACTATTTACACAAAAAATTTACCGAGGAATTGTTAAAGAAATTCTTCTTAAAATATTTGTAAGAATTTTTTTGTAGCAGCATGTATAATTTCTAGCCTAAAATAGTAAAAGGAATTTAATATGTATAATACTTTTGTGTATGAAACATCACTCGCAGGTACTACGTGTCGTATACGTAACATTTACCATGTAAATAAATATGCAGTTCAACGGCGGAGGCATTGTTAATGCTTATTATCATTAATTATAGTGTAATTAGTTGGCACTTAACGCTAGGCAATAAAAGTGAGTGCTTGACAAAAGCATGAACACTCACGCGCTCACATTCCTACACAGACTTATATGTATGTAGTGTGTACGCACATACACTTAGGCTGTTAAAACTGGTTTATGAAAAGCTATAAAAGTTGAATTAAATAAAGGGTGTACCTTTTAGTGGTACAGCGCTCTGAAATCAAATAAATAACATGAATGTAATGGTTGCTAAAGATTATGGTATTGGCTTTTTTGGAAGACTTATTTTATGCCACTTGTATTTAAAAACGATTCCGAGCTGTCCCGGATGAAGAGCGATCGCGAAGTGCACTTCTCTACCACTCTTTCAAGTATTCGCAGTGGATATATATATATATATATATGTATATATAATTGGCATGTATAATCTTTTTTGATGTTTGGCTGAGCTCCTCCTCTTGTTTGCAGCTTACGTCTTGACGTTGGGGTGGCGAACGCTATTAAAACAAACTTTTTCTTCTTTTGGTGTTTCACCGAGCTTCGAACCTATGTACATTATCTCTGAATTCCACTACGGCGGCCGCAGTGAAAATCTACAATAATTATACACATATTGCACCGTATGTATACAAAAATGAAAAAATTGAGTGTATCATTTGAAAAAAAAAAACTTCAATTAGTAAAAATGTATAACATACTCTCTGCTAGAATGGTCTTTTAACCTTATACACCCCTCAAATAGGTCCTAGAAAATGGGATTTTGCTATCATTGCATGGTATTGAAGAACACAAGGCAGCCACTGTGGACTACTGCAGTTTTTATTACAGGAGATGTCATGCCTATCTGCCGATATGTCGTTCAATTGATTGTCATAACCTGCAATCTGAACTTACGACTTTTTAACATCGGTGTCCGAGAATAATTTGATCTCGAATTTTGCTTGTCGAAACGGCGCATAGAACTAACTTTGGCTTCAATGAAGTTGCTGAAATTGTTAGAAGTTTATGTCTATGTATAGCAATAACTATGTGAGATTTTAATCCAACTTTCACTAGTTTATATACTCTGTTAAAAGCTTAACAAAGCGCGCCAGTCGTTTCTTTCTCATGCTAACCGGCGCCAGTTAGAAACACCAAGTCAAGCCAAGTGCTTCTCCACCTGGTCTTTACAGCGAAGAAGAGACCTTCTTCTTCCTCTGCTACTACCAGCTGTTAGTCCATCAAATACTTTCAGAGTCGGAGCGCTTGTATGCATTCGAATGACATGACCTAGCCAACGGAGCCGCTGGATCCTTATTCGTTGCACTATATATATTTCGTCGTAAAACCAAAGCTCAAATGCCCAAAAATCTACCACAGAAACTTTCTCTCACGCACTTTACGCCTCATCGGATATTGTCGTCGTCTAAGTTTATGATCAGCCAGCTGATTGGTTTATTGTTATAGACTGGCGACTTTGCCAATCCTCGGAGAAAATGTGATATCAGGCAACGGTGAGACAGACCTTTGAACTAAAATTATGACAACGCTTTCGCATTAATCAGTTGAGTAACAAAGAGGTCCCTAATCATAAATTTTGGTGTCTAACGCTCTCCAATATCTGAAGAGTTCGCTCAGTGATTGATGTGCTAACTCCACCACTAGGCTGTTTTCTGCCTAGTGCAGGACATTTACATAGAATGTGTCCTGAATTTTTAGTGTTCGTTCCATAGAATCGACAGATTTAAGTGATATCTCAGGCTGCAGGGGCCTGTAAAGTAACCAGTCTTAAGTCTACGCTGCTAAGAAAAAGTAGCTTATCAGTAATTCCCCTGTCCGGCGTTAGGAATTGTTTCGCTTGTCGCTGACCTATAGAATTTTGCCAGTGTTTAACGCATTTCTTCTCTTCCCACTTTCTAAGAAATTCGTTAATGTGGCTCTTTGTACGCCCATGGAAAGGCTCGGGACCAATTAGAGACATGTTTGTACCTTTTTTAGCTAGATGATTAGCCATTTCTTTTCCTTCATATTCTTCATGCGTTTTGTGCGCTTTGCGAGTTTTATAAAATATTCCATTTGATTCAAGGGAGCAGCTTGAATTCCTTTGGCGAATTGACTCGGTTGGATTGCCCTGGTTACGACGTTACTTCGGTTACAGATTTTATCACTTAGGTTGTGCGTGTCACGAAAACGATCTATTGTTAAATGACTGAATTGCTCATGTGGATAATCATATCGACACAAATAAATGAAGCTCAATACAAAATATTAAATTAAAACCACTAAAATAGCACCCTATACATGCATACATGAAAACATATGCATAATAAAATCCGTGGCATGCTTTGAAGAGTCCAAAAGTATGATGTGAATGATGTGATACCTGATATTATGTTAGGAGTATGGGTACAGACGAGGACTTCTGACGCTACTTAAAATACTTAGAGTACTCTTAGTAGGAACATACGTCAGCATACTTGTACACAGATACAAATTTTCGTGAGCGTATAAAATATGGGCAACTTCTTTATCTCTTTTTTACATACCAGATAATTAAAAGCGTGACTATGAACAACAAATTCTTGGCTAAATTTCTGTGATGTCCTGTTAGTTGCGGTTAGCCATGTAGCTGTTGGGGCTTTTAATTCCATATCCAACAATTTCCCGTTGACATAATATGCCATTAAAATTTTATTGCATTAATTTTCTAAGCTATTTATTACAAAATAAATGCTTTTTAATTTGTTTGCGCTGTAAAATTTAATATAATTTCTGAATGGAAGTAACAAATTATGTATGTAATATAGTTATAAGGACTTAGAACTGCTTTCAACGCAGACTATCGTGGCTCATTATTATTTATGTGAAAATAAAATTGACTACTGAATTAATAAAAATTAGTCAATTGAATCGTTTAGACGAAAATTTAATGCAAAAGCTTTTGATTGAAGCAATGATAACCACTTCATCTCTATAAAAATGAGACATGTTGTTTTATGTGCTTACATTCCAAGTGTAATAAATTTAAATGAAGTTATATTTATGATTATATAATTATCAATCTTGAGGAAATCGCTGCACTCTAAAACTTCTAAAATTTGTTTTGACATTAAAATAAAATGATGACAGTCAAATTATCGTACTCTAAGCTGGAAAACATAATATTAAAACTGCAACCGTAAGCCAGCACAGAAATTTAGATTAATATGTAAGTGTGTATGCATATTAGGGTGCATCACTCTCCGTAAAAAATGATAGGTACTGTTTGAAATTATATTTTGAGACTTTTGTCAAAAACAAAAAAAAATATTTCGAAAAAATTTTAAGTTTTAATTGAGCGGGAGCAATTTGATTCAAAATAAGTTTTTCCAAAAAATAACATCGGATAATAGAGGAGTTTAAGGTTAAAAAAAATTAAATATTACCAATGGAATGATGTTTGCGAAAGAGAAAGAAAATAGAGAAATACGTTTCTAAATCGGTCAATGTGACTGAGTTATTCAAGTTTGTGTTGATTTATTATTGGAATATCATAAAATTATTATTAGAGTAGCTTTCGGAAAGTATATTCGCGAAATGGTCACAGCTATTGGCATATCTTCAACTACAATGCAAAATAAATTCAATTATTGCTTTCATAAATATTCGTCTGTTGAAAGCACATCACCGGGTAACCAAAAGTAATGGAATCACCTGAACACCAAAACGTAGCAGCAAAAGTCGTGCAAAATCAAAAAATAGCTTATGCCGAAATATTCTGGAGTTTTTGTACACAAAAAATTAAGCCCATAAGCAGTCCGCAATATCCTTCATAACGCTTGTTGTTATAGCAGAGGCGCGCAGGAAATCATTCGTTTTTAATATCAACAAAAGTTAAAGATTGGAATTCGACGTGAACACGTCATCTTCAATGATGAGTCCAAATGTAATGTTTTCAGATCTTGAAAAAATTAGCGAAAAATTAAGAGCTGAAAGGAAGAAATCTTATTCATAAAACATTGAGGACCAAATGAATGGTTGGGGCACACATAGCTGCCTGAGAAATAGTTTCCTTTGACTATATGTAATTTGTACACATATATGTAAGTAGTTGAATATTTTGAAAAATTATTAAAATGAGGGTGCGGAGAAATAAGTTGTAGGTAATAAAGGATTCTGGTGTGAACAATTTTTTATTTTTTATTCTTGAAACATTTGTTCTATAGTAATTTATTTAAGCAATTAGTTAGTGCCAAAAGCCTTCGACTTTGTGTGAACAAGGCATTGACCAAAAGCACTCATCTTAGCCTGAGCAAGAATGGCTTATGTACCACTGTAAGCAGCTCACAGATCGTAGTGCCCAGATTTAAACCTAATTAACCAACCTAATTGACTATACCTGGGAGCCTATACCTGGGATTGGGCCAAAATTTTGGGGAAATATAGAATTTTTATAGTTTCCATTATGTACTCTCTATTTCATAGGAGGAAAGTTGAACTACATATATTTACGTTTATTATAAGCAGCAAGAAAAACCAAGTGTCAAATCATTTTTAATAATTGTCATGAAATTTTTATTTAATATTTTTTAAACAATTACAAAATTGCGAAATTTTGAGAAAACCATTTTAAAAGCCGCTGTAGTCTGATTCCCTGTGACCAATTAAATTAAATTTCCCTTGGCGTTGTCAGAACACTTTTTTATTTATTTGAAGTAAAACAAATTGCTCCTTTCGGTAGATTCAAATCGCTTGTGATAGGACGAATGAAAGTTCAATTTAAAGTTAGAACTTTTTAACAAGGTTGTGCAGATAATTTAAAAAAATGGTTGTGATAAAAAAATCCTTTCTTCAGGAATCAACCAATCTTATCTGGTAGAAATTTGTAAATTTTTACAAGGCTGGTTATTACTTTTTAAAAATTATGTCGACCGACATCTAAAATTGATTTTTAAATAAAATGCAATAAAATGTGATACACCAGACTGATCTGACCTAATAAGCGGAACATTCCAAGGTTTCATCTTTTAAACTTTTACTTCACTTTATTAAATTAAAGCTATATGACGATAAATATCTACCACACTCAATGCACTATTAATATAATGAAATAATAATAACATTTTAAGCAAAAAAAAAAAAAAAAAATTAACAAAAAACTCTAAAATTTTTCAGTCATCACGACCTGTATTCCTAAATATTGAAATCATATGTATCTCTGAAAAACAATTTTTCCCTAATTTGGAGTTCACTTCCCGGTAGGCTAAAATTCAATGACCAAACAATTATCTAAGCAATAACTAATACATGTAAATGAGAGAATATTCACAATATTTAGTCCGTTAAGCATACTGAAAAATTACCTTACTATGCTAAGAATAAATAAATGGACAAACTTATATATAAAAGATATATTTCGATGCGGTTGCCACCCTCCAATCCACCATCAACATGCCACTACCTTTCCGCGGATGTTACATTTAGTAGGCGATGCAAATTTGCCAGTGACGTAAACGCCACGCCAGTTAGTCGTTCGAATTCATTAAGGTTCTGCGCTGGATTAAGTTTCTTTGCGCTCGTTGCAGGCGCAAATAAATTGACAAGTTTGCAGGCATTTAAATTGCATTCGTGGCTTGGCCATCGCTATAGGTTAGGGGTGGTTCCTATTTGCGTGCACTTTGAGTTCGATTCCATTGAGTATGGTAGGTTCCAAGGTACTGAGGCTTAGTTTATTTTATTTCACGAAACCCATTGTGGGCATTAAATGACTGAAAATGTAAGTTTTTTGAAAGCGGTCTTCCCCGGCGAGCAAGGACCACCTGCAAGTGTATTACTGCCATGAAAAGCTCCTCATAAAAAAACCATCTGCCGCTGGTAGACGGTATAGAACGGTAGCTTCTTTCATGTGTGGCAATGAAATACACACTACAAAATGGAGAGGAAGAAAATTGGGAATGGGTGCTTCATAATGTTTTTACGTTGAAATAGAGCTGTAAATAAGGTTTAAGTTTTATTCATTCTAATCACTCCCGCCAACAGGGAAGTCTTTACAAGTGGATATCTCTTCAACACTTCAGCCTGTGTACACAAGTCATAGAAAATCAACAAATTTTAATCTAAATTTAAAAATTCTTAAATCTTTATTATCCAATATGCTTTCACAACCTATCCGACCAGTAGAGTCCAGCGGACATACTCAATAAATATAAGAGGGTTTGTAAACAAAAAATTTTTGTATTGAAATGAAGTTTATTTACCTGGAACTGTTCAAGTTAAAAACATTTAAGTTTCAGGTTTAGATGACTAAAACCTTGGAGATGGATTATAAAAATGGGTTTCTGTCGAATTAAATACCTTAGGTTTTATACTTAAATAAACTTAAAAGAGTGCGCGCGAATCACTTGGGGGTTGTTAATACTTAGTCTGAATTTTGAAAAGATTATTAAAATTATAAAATCTTTTTACAATATTCGTTATGTTTTTCACGTTAAATTTTCTTCGTAAATCTCATAAGTAAAAATCATTAATTCATTTGTATTTATACATATTTTATTTGAAATAAAGTAGGTTTTCTTCAGTTAAAAGTATATACGAATTTTTCTACAAAATTCATAAATTCAAAAAAAGAAGCTTAGTTTACATAAGTACAGTTATTATATTCACATCAAGGCATTTTTTAAGAATTTCATTGTTTGATTTTTCCAAAATTCTATTCTGACTACTAATTTTTATGAGCCTTGATTGTTAATTATTCCAGAGCACAGCGTGAAACATTTTTAAATGCGAAAGGAATATTTTCACATAAAAGAACTCTTTAAATTTAAATGCATACAACAGAAAATAACTCAAATTTATGAGAACAAATATACTTACACATACAAACTTATTGTTATGTTACTGTAGGTTTCAAGAACTGTAGATGTGAGTCTAACACTAAATGTAGGTATGTACTTCTCTCACTTGCAAATGCGCAAGCACAGAAATTGAGAAATTTTCAAACAGAGAGAAGGCTACTCATTGAGTCCAGCCACGAGTCCTCCGCATACGTTTTCAATTGAATACGGTGCCAATAAAGTGAGTGAACATTTGATTACTCAAGACTTGTTGCGGATTCTGTCTGCCAAATTCTACTCGATGCTGAGCATTCTTCATATTTATTCCCACTCAGCTATATTATGATTTCAATTTTACTCCTTTTGAATACCCTTTTCTCATAAAATAGTAGTAGTCGCCCAAAACTTGTAGTAAAAATGCAAATACAGCAATTGCCGGTATATTTCATTACGAGGTATTCAGTTGAATTGGCCGCTCCGGTGTAACCAACGGAATATTCTGCAAATATCTCTTGCGTACTTACGCACCTATTCTTTGTTTGTATTTTTATGTGAATATTACGTGTTGGTATACATTATTATATTAATATAATAATAATTGGCATACATGGGCGCTTGTTAGATATTTAACCGAACTTCTGAAATTCAATCGAAGGGGCGACTGCTATTAGAATCGAAGCTTTTCTATCATTAGATATTTCATGCCCGGAGTTTCGAACTCAGGCACTACCAACCCATTCAGCTATAGCAGGAGTATACATTACTATTATTAAAAAACAAAAAAACAAATTTATAAAATAAAATACTTCTGTGCATACATATGCTGGTACATGTGATGATGAGAGCTGAAGGCAGCGTTTGAAAAAGATATATAAATTTGAATAGATATAAAGCTGAAACTAATTGTGGAAATAGCCAAAATTGCAGTGTAGCAAATGTAATTTCAAACAACTCAGTCACAACAAGGATTAAAATTTTTATTCGTGTGATTGTATGGTGTATTTAGCTGCGGAGGAACGACAGCACAGCCCAGCAAAAGAGCAAAAAATATATTAGTGCAGTAATACATTGCAAAACACGTTTTTTTATTGGTATTGATATTTCTAGACATAAAATAAAATATTTGCATGCTCATTTGGAAAAAGTGCGGTTGTGCTGTTTGAGAGTCTTTTTTCAATAATACCTGGGATTCTAACGGTCAAAGGTCCTCCTTTTCTTACACTAAATCAAAGGCCAGCTTGCCAAAAATCAAACAACACAGTTCAACTTAAGGGGTTCCGGTGGTCTAGAATTTTCAAAAACTCGATTTTTATTGATATTTCGAAAGTATAGGCTTTTAAAAATATACTGTTAAATTTTTGGAAGGATTTTCCCAGTATTTTCCATTCGACAGGCATTTTAGCAAGTAGAATCAAATTATCTCAAAACTACTTTTTTCGGCCTGATGTTGTGAAAAAAACTGTTCAAACCAAATATTCTGAAGTTTTAATATGTCACAACATCAATGGCTATCGCCCGTACTAGAACCCTTATTAGTTCAATTATTTCGCATTATTTTGATTAAAGAACTGAAAAACCGATTTTTAGAGTGCCAAATTCAAAAACCGCGCCATTTTGTAAAATGTTATTTTTTGTTTTTTATTCTAGTAGCGGGACATAGCTGCAGTCATACAGATTAATAATTTTTTTGGTGTTTGTGTTTCAGATAAGTAGAAAAGTCAAAATAGACAATACTCCTCCCAATTTTTCGGGAGGGTCCACTTCAGCGCCAGTTTTAAAATTAATAAAATTAAAACAAAATTTTGTCATTTTTCTATGTAAAAGAAGTTAAATAAAAAGCCTAAAAATTTTAAAAATCGTTTTTCATTTTTTATTCTGAAAAAAATATCCAAAATTTTCAAGCTCTAGACCACCAGAACCCCTTAACAAATTATTTATTTTTAAGACTAAGCACAATAAATTGGAACCTAAACGAATCCGTTATCCCTCCCGAACTCAACTGGCGGGCCCAGTTTGACCTGATTATTAGATTCAAATCGCAACGGTGTGGCAGAGGTGCGACTGATGCTTAAGTTGTTTACTTGCAATGTTTGCAACTCGCGATGCGCTTGACTTCCCACAAGTGCAATATTGCAAATGATTGTGAAAGATCTCCCGTTGCATTATGTGGTGAAATAAAATAAGCTGACTCTGCGTCGCGTAAAAGAAGTAGCGGTGGGAACGTCACAGCAGAGGCGGCTGGGGCTTGGAAACTTGCATTACGTTGAACTTTGCAACTGTTTAAAATCTATGAGGTTTACTACCTGCTCGACCTGAACAACATCTGTCGCTATCTTGTAACACAAAGACAAGAAAATAGCAGCTATGGCAGACAGTCAGCTCTCCAAGAGCTTACATTCTCATAGTCAACAGTTATTGGATTGCCTGCATAAATATGCATAAATATAATACTTAACGTAGTCCCTCAAGAGCAGTCCAAAGAACTTAAATCACTGGCATCACTAAAGCGCAAGATTATGTCTTCTTCTAATTTTGTGCTAGAGACTCACACTTTCAATTTGAAGTCAAAATAATTCAATAGCCTCTTTATTTTCGCTTTGAAAGAAATATTGTGACTTTTGGCGAATATAATGACTTCTCAATTATCACTTATAGATTCATACACTTGTGCTCACATTTATCACTTTATATTTTTACAATATATTATTTATGAAAATAAATATATATACATGTTGTCATTGTATATAAAAAAGCTCATAAATCAAAGATTCAAATTCAGAAAAATTAAACAAACTTCAATCAGAATCTCAAGAAAATTACTTAGTTTTACTCGTATATCCCGTTCAATTTAAGTACAATAAAGTGTTTTATATGTGGTTTGCAAATTCTTTAAATGGGTGTGTTTCTGGCACGAAAAAGCTCCTCATAAAAAATTATCTGTCCTTCGGAGACGGCATACACCTGTAGCTCCATCCATTATTGGATCAAAACTCACATCCCAAATAATTTAAGGAGCCTGGTCTACAATAGGTGCAAGCACCCATTATCTATATATGTATGTATCGGGTTTCTTTTAAAAACTTGAAAACTTACAATCGTAATACATAGTAGCCATATTATTTTTTTATTATAATATGGTGGATAATTTTAAGGCATTTATTTTCTGAATATGATATCCGGCATATGTTCGCCGCTACTACGAGTTACGTAATCCATTTGATCAGTTCAACTTTTTAATACTTTGGCTTGAATATTGCAACAAATGGTTGTCGTCGATGTTTAGCTAATTGATTTTTGAAGACAAAAATTCAGTTAGCACTGCTCGATAGTGCTCGCCGTTCAGCGTAACGGCAGCTCCTTCCCAATTTCGGGAGAAACAAGGACTGATGAAGCCGCCAGTGCTCTTTGAACTTCGCGAACACCTTTTTTTTGGCCGCGTTATTCTGGCGTTAAATGATTTATGAGGTCTTGCCAAACCTTACTGAACAGAAGTGTCAACCCAGTTTGCCATTATCGGTTGTCATATCATAGTTGTTATCCATAGTTCTAGTGCAGTTAAAAAAACACACGATATATACGGGTTGCCCATATTCGACGGACCCATCTGGCAACCCTGTATCTTTTGACAGAGACGTCAGATCGCTTAATGACATACCGCGTTGGAAGCGTCAGTCCAAGCAAATTTTTACCATGGAAGAGTACACGCCACGCGAGCGCTCCCAAATTGTTGAAATTTACATTCAACAAAAGAAGTCAATTGTGAAAACTCAACGTGCGTATAAAACATTAAATAATGTGAAAACTGCGCTTTCTAAGAACACCATTAAACGTTTGTACAAAAGATTTTCGATGCTATTTCTAATCCAAAGAGGCCGGATCAAAACTGACCAAGGCGTCGCCAAGGACATCCCAAAATCGCCGTTCTCAGCAGTTGGGCATTGCTCGGATCACTTGACAACGAATAATCCGCATTGATTTGCATTTATTTCCGTATAAGATTCAATTTACGCAAAGATTGTTGCCTGCGGACAAGCCTCGTCGATTGGAATGGGCCCAAAGATTCATTGAAATCCGTCGTGTCCGTCGAATATGGGCAACCCAGTATGTCATTATTTAAACCTGAAAATAAGGTGAGCAAATTTTGAGAATCTTTTGCTTCGTCGAATGTTTTCACTAAAAATTAGTTTGTTTGTTTTTGCTCTCAATGTGATTTTTTTAGTTATTACCATTTTTTTCGCGGACATATTAATTTAAAAGTGGTCCTTTTATTATTAGGACTACAGTATTTCACTCTTTGCTTTTTATTATTTTAAATAATAGTTATGACCTTGCCTATTATAGCCATACTTTCTCTTTTCATATATTCTACTTGAATTTCTTTTATAAGCACAATTTAAGACTTTCAAAAATAATACAAAAATAGTTATAATAGAAATCTTTGCTTTTGCAAATGACAGACGTTATACAGTTATAAGCTGTGAGAAAAGTTTCGCGACTTGTGAATCATTGAAAGGCGTCTAGCACTTGCAAGGTAAACTAAGGGCGCCAAGTCGAACGCCAGCAATGTGAACTTGAATTAAAATCGCAAAAGTGCAGAATTTACTAAACTAAATAAATATAAGAATACGAGTACCTTAAACTTTGAAGAGTTTGTGGTGAGCGATAATATAAGAGGATTTCTTAGAAATGTTTTCTTAGAATTAATGAAATTCTCTACCTTTGTAAAAGATTGTACCAGGTGGAGAAAGACGAATTACCGCTGAGATGCCCACGCCGATATATTGCATTACGGAAACTCTCACTGAAGTTATTCGATAGTAATGAACTTGTACTTATATATTTATATGCTTTGAAGCTAGAAAATCCAATACGCGGCAAGCCAAACGAGTGCGAGTACACATAAATTGACCTTATGGCGTTTCCTTAGAATATAACATTGTTTCGCACATAAGAGTGCATTGTAGGTAAGTATTAGTGCGGTATGCTACAAAGCATTTATTTGAAAGTTACTACAAACTTTGTGAATTGGCGAGAACTTTTTTCACGTTGGCGAACAGATTGAGTCAGCGTGCCACTCGCTCTGCAGTTAAGCATGGCAAGACTACCAATGCAAAGCGCCATAGCAAAAAAAAAAAACCAATGTGAAAAAATACCGAGGATAAGTAGGTGGTAATAAACTATGAAAAAACATAGAAATTCTTGAAAAAAATTGCGAAATTGTTTTACATGCCAAAGCTGTTCTACTTTGCAAGGGCGATGGTAACGGTGAAGTGGAGCAAAAGTACTTAGTAAACAAGAGCGGAAGTGACACAATAGAGGTAAAGCGAAAATACGAAGATAGTAAATGGCCAACTAAGTGTAAAATGATTATAATAGCAAATCTTATTGTACAAAATGCAATTCGTTAGGTGAACAATAAAACAGCTGATGTCCATGTAATAAACAACTAGCACAAGGAGAGTTAAGAAGTGGCTTAGTAAATTTGGCATCAAATACTCGTACTTTCCCATTCAGCTTTAAAAATATTCTTGTTTTTTCAGTTTGTAATTTTATTGCTTTGAAGTCAGATCGCAATTCATAGCTTGAATACCGACCACAACTACGGTCGCACTACATAAAGAGTTTGAAATAAATTGTTCCGTTATTTGTAGCCGTGTTTACTTTTATCAATTGCTAGGCAACTTCACTCACTACACAAGCTAATGAAAAAAAAACTTTCGTTGTTGCCATTGTACTTCAGAAATGTTTCATATTTTGTTTGCTTACGATTTCAAAGTTAATTTTGGTATTTTATTTGTGACTTGATTTTTGATTGGATTGGTGAAAACTGGCCTACATACTCGTACCTAGTAGTAAATAAACAGAGTAAACTATTTAAATTGGAAGCAATTGGAAACCCAATAAATTTAGTCAGCTCTGCTAGATAGGCAAATTATGTACCGCGTTGAAAGCGTCAGTCGAAGAATATTTATGCTGCAGAACAGTTCACTCCGAAAGAACTTGTTCAGCTATGCATTCAGCATAGCTATTGAATAATGAAAACTCAATTATCATGTCTGACTAGGTATATTTCCATTGAAATGTAACTAAGCAAAATTGTCGGTTTATCGCCATTCTCAACTAATTGCAAAACAGTCTCCTTAGCATAAAAGAATTATAGCTATCGTAAGTCCTAATTAGAAAAGGCTTTGACACAATATTACGGAGTTTATAATGGTCTTTGTATGTGCGAATGATGAGGCTGACTATTCATTCCGAGAAAATTAAAAAAAAAATATACCGCTTGACATTCTGTTTTACGACCAATCAATTTATTGCTACACTGGCGGACGAAAAGCGCAGATTTTAGCGAGTCATCTATTAAGAAATTTCCCTTCAGGGATACACCTCAAGGCGTGTTAATCAATTTCCCCACTTCTGTGGAACCTGGCAGTCAATAACCTTCTCTAGGAACTTGAAAAAATTGGAGGAAAGATAATTGTAATATAATAGCAATCTCGGGAAAACACCTTCCAACATTGTGGAATCTTTAACAGAGATCTCTCCTTTTGGTGTAATAGTTGAGAACTAGAAATAAATCCGGAAAAAAACGGATCTGATACTACTTAGCAGGACACATAAGACACCTGTTCTTAAACAAATATTACTAGGAGGAAAACTTCTGAGAGTAACGAAAAGCGATAAATATCTACATATACCTTGTACTGGAAAGAAAGATAAATTGAGTACTTCACATTTGTAGATAAAATATGCAAAGCAATGGCATCGTTGTACTCCAATTGGAATCCAGAACTATCCACAAGCTCTAGATAACGGCAATTATACCAATTTTTTGGTATGGTATTGCAGTATGGTGGAATGCCCTTGAGAAGGATGTCAACATTAAAAGGGTTGACAAGGTTGTACGACTCGCATCTGTTCTCATGATTGGTACAATATTAACCACGCCAACGAAAGCATTATACCCTATGTTCAGAAAGAACCGGGAATGTTTAAATAAAACAAAACGAAGTTAAATTTCACGCAAGTTTATTTTATCTCCTTCAAAATATGATCCGTTTGAAGCAACACACATGGACTAACGTTTGACCCAGTCCTCCATGCACCCCTGATAGGCCGACGAAGGGATGGTCTTCAGCTCATTCGTCGCATTCTTTTTGATCTCCTCTATCGACAGAAATCCCCTTCCACGAAGTGGTAACTTCAACTAGGGAAACAAAAAGAAGTCGCACGGGGCCATGTCAGGTGAATACGGTGCTTGCACGATGGTATTTACTTGGTGTTTGGTCAATTAATCTAGCACAATTTGGGTTCGGTGTGATGGCTCGTTATCATCATGCAAAATCCAAGAATTGTTTGCCCACATTTCCGGCCGTTGCGATGCACAGCCAAATAATGATATATATATATATATATATATATATATATATATATATATATATAAAGAAGGTGCCCAAATTAATCATTGAATTTTGTTTCTGAACAATTTTTGTACGTGCAATTTTCATAGTTCTTTTGTACTTTTTTACTTGCTTACTTGCAATGCGTTAAAAAATGTTTTAATGTAAAAATATACCTTAAAGTCCTTACCTATCTACATATATACGGTATATTGGTACGATTCGATTAAAAAAATTGTTTTTTCGATTCCAAAATGTTTAGCAACATAAATAATAATAAAAGGCTATTAAAATATTAGGGAACACGGTAAACGTTCAGTGCTGGTATATCTGGGAAAGAAACTATAAAATTTAAGCAGTTTAAAAGCAATAACAGTAGTTAAATTGCATTAAGCGCTTAAATAAATAAATTGTGACAAAGTTTGGTGATTTAATTTCAAATTTAACAAGCACAATAAGAAAACATAGCATACAAACATAAACATAGCATAGCATACATACGAACATACAACGGGAGAAGTACAAATTTAGGCACACATATTGCAAATTGCCACTGCTTTGTAAATATATTTAGGTGTAGTTGAATGTCTATACCTCCGACTCCGAGAATTTTTGCGTGCAACCTTCATTGTGTATTTCCAAACTACCAAACTTTTATTAGGCAATATCCGCGTAGCGCGGAGGCAGATTCCCGTTTTTGCTAGCATTTCAGCCTAAAGGCAAATAAAATGGATGGAAGGATTTTCAATGTAGAAAACATTTAGGCAGTCGTTTTTGTATGAGTTTTTAGACTTTTATTTTTAGATTTTTTGAATGTACAAAGAGAAATCAACAAAAAACCTTTATATTGCTTGCAATCCACTCTTTTAGCGTTTTTTTAATTTGGACTTTGAGGATGGTGTCATAAAAATAGCTGTTAAACCAAAAAAATAAAACAAAAATTAATTAGAAAAAAAAATTCAATTATTTATAAAAAATTTCGAAAAACATTCTATCAGGAAAAAATTCATTACTTAAATTAAATTTATATAAATATATATTTAAAATGAAATTGAAAAATTTTAAGCCTTTTTTAAATCAAATTTGTTCAAATACTATATATTATAGAATAAACTATGCCCTCAGGCAAATTAGTATATTTGACATACCATGGAATTTTTAGAGCATATGTACGAGAAGTTACCTATAGATGGTAGTGCGACCTAATCAGTTCTTTATCCACATATGTATTTGGTGTTTTTTTTAGCTGCATGGAACTATCGATATCGATAACTACGATTTGATAGCTGAGAATGGAAAACTGTGTTGACATTGCTGCTCAGCAAGGTTTGGCAAGTCATCATGAATCGTCTAACGCCAAAACAAGTCTTTTAAATTGTGGAAATTTACTTCGTAAAAAATAAATCTGTTCGCGGAATTCATAGAGTTCACTGGCGGCATCATCGGTCTTAATTTCTGTCGAAATGAGGAAGAAGCCGCCGTTACGGCCATACTGACTGAATTTTGTATTTTGCTTCCAAAAATTAATCAGCTAAACATTAACATCGACGATATTTATTTCCAAAAAGATGGCACAACTTGCCACACAGCGGGCTTAACCCTTGATTTATTAGACTCATCGAAAAAACCATGTAATTCGTAGCCGCGGCGAACATATGCCGGATATCATATTAATGATATATATGCCATGAAATGATCTACCAGATAATAATAAAAAAAAAATTTGTATAATATTTCTGTTTTGTATTATCAGTTTAAGTTCTCAAGGGCTTAGAGCACCACCCTATATTGTATAAAAATAAATCTCTATTTACCTATGTCACGAAATAACATTTTTGTATGACGTTTCTACTGGCTGTGGTAAGATTTGGAAAAGGGTGTTGCCAGATCTTTGAAATATCAAAAAAAAAATTTAGTTTAAATGAGCCACAATAAAGATATTTCTCACGAGCTCAACGAAAGAAACAAGGAAAATCGCCTTCAAATTGCTTTTCAACATCTTGCCCGCCATCGAGCAACACGCGGTCTTAAACAGCGCTTTTTGTACCGAATCGTCACCGGAGATGAGAAATGGTGCCTATACATCAATATGAGGCAAAGAAAGGGGTGGGTGGCTTTTGGGGATACGCTAAGACCAAGAGTCAAGACGGATCATCATCCAAAGAAGATCATGATATGTGTTTGGCGGGATCGGGAGGGCATGGAGCACTGAGAATGGCACGGTCAAAAAAGAGCTCTACATTTCCCAGCTACACCGCATGAATGAGGCTATTCGACTGAAAGGACCTGAATGACATGGTCAAACCATACTTCTTCACGACAACGCCAGGCCCCAAGGTCATCAAAGTCACATTCCAAGAGCTCGAATGTTAGATCTCTCAGCATCCGCCGTATTGTCCGGACCTTGCACCGACCGATTACCATCTTTTCCGATTCCTGTCAAACCACATGAAGGGCGTTACCTTTGATGACAAACAGGTCCTTAAAACTGGCTCACCAACTTCTTTGACACCAGACAAGGCGGAACAGCATCAACAAATTAGTCGAGAGGTGGGAAGAGGTTATAACGCAGCAACGGCAAATATATAATTGATGAACGTATTAATATAATTATTGTTTTTTATTCCCCAACCTAATAAATTATTTGATTCTATACACCTTTTTCATAATAAATTATTAGCTTAACTTAAAATTGTCGGAAATAGTCAGACCTTGAACACAATTTAAGCACCTAAGGTATCGGATGAAATAGAAATAAGTGCACAAATAATGATATCCAATCAGAGAAAGAGTTGACATCTGACAATTTTGGTTTTAATTTTTTGCAACTCTAAAATTAGTCATCAAACTTCGCAGTCATTTTTTGAAAAATAAAAAGTTTAAAATTCAATTGTATTCTGTAAACTCTAAGTTGTTGTAAAACAGGATTGAATCCTAACATAAAGATGAATAAGAAGAAGAAGAAAATTAAATTTTAAACAATTAACCGGAACTTTTCCTTCACAATTTCGATGCAAAGCACGCAAGCACATAAATGTTGAAGCACGAAAATAATAAATAGTTTTGTTCGAACAATAATACATTTCTAGATCCTATCCTAGAAAAATCATTACAATTGTCAAGGAAGTGTTTTGACATCCACTAATTTATCAAATTTCAGACATATTGGATAAGAAGTTATGCTATTTCCATTATTTTATTTCAATATTTGGTTTTATTTGGTTATTTATAATAATATACAATAAATAATATAGTATAAGCCTGTAATAAAAAAATACTACTATTTCGTTCAAAAATAACACAAAAAATAAAAAGAAAAAGCAATATCGACTTTAAAAATAGTTACGAAGAAAGTATTTTTGCATTTGCAGTTAATAGCTTAAGGTTAATCAGTACTTTGTATAACTACTCCCAACATTTATTACAGCTTGTAGTCTGCTTATCCTAAAATTAATACATATTTGAACATCATAATCCTTGAATATCCTGTGCTATTTCTGTATAAATACGCTTTTGAGCTCTGGTCGACCTTTTGAGCATTTTTTTTTGCTTTTTCAAACTTTGGGTGAGGTATCCAATACTTTGCTGAAATTAAAAAGAAGCCACATTCGGACCATATGAGCTCTTTTTTTTGGATCGTCGTTCTAGTAGAACTTAAACTGAGGTTTGGGGTCAACAATGGAGCTAAATTTTGTTGCACTATTTGTAAAATGACATTTATATCTTTTATAAACACCAACTCACTCATTCTTTGCTGCGTATGCATCCTCACACCATGACTTGAAGTTTAACAAACTTCAATGGCACACATTTCACAGAGCTTTTAAGGGCCGCCTCCACACTCTTTTGGGTCCACCGTTGTAATACGGCATGATTTTAGTCTCATCACAGAATATCAAACATCCCAGTAGCTATCTGGCTGCACTAGGTACGTTCCGCTTTAATATGCTGTGTAGACAGTAAAAGCTTCTTTCAAGCAACTTGTGATGCATAGTTGTGCTTTTGAAAAACTTGGCGGACTGTTTCATGAGAAACTTCGGCCCCACATTTATCTCCAAGCTCTCTATCAAGATATATGGTATATTTTGTATTTGTATTTTTGCTTGCTTTGGTGGATTCAAAAGTTGACTCTTACGTACTATTATTAACTATAAAAGTTAATGAAATAATTTGAAAGGTTCTCCAATTATTAGTCCAAAATGGGTAATATCCACATTATCATATCCACATTATCATATCATAAGTCTACCTATTCCTTTCGCTTTCGGTTAGAAATAGATTTTGCTCAAATTCAGGACGTAAAACTGTTTTAGATCTAACTACAAACCTCCTGTTATTCTAAGCTTAGATTCATTAACTTTGAATTCTTTGTAAATATTCTTACAAATATACTAAAGGCTTGTATATGTAAATCCTGTTTATTGATTGCTAAATCCATCGAAAATTGGTTACTTTGAATATTATGAAAAAAGGCTTTTATTTAGAACTTTTTTCTAGATGACATCTGCGTTTCTTTTTCGTACTTAAATTTATTCATCCTAATAACTATTTGCATATCTATGCCTACGTGCCTGCTTCGTTGCTGTCTGTCTTGTAGCACGTGCTATATTTCATTATCATAATATTATAAAATTTGTCCCAACCTCCTGCATTTTATACCATGTTATTTAAATATCAATTTCACAATTTCGACCCGCTGATAAGTATCAATTTTTTACACTTCATGCTCAGTGAAAACTCATAAATTCATAAATGGGGAAAAAGGAGAGTGTGAAGATGATGAGCGCTTATACTGCTGATTCCACGTGCGCAATGTTTTATGAAAAATAACTTTTTTAGAGTTCAACTTTTGAGTTCAAACGAAATCGTCAGTAGCATGCACTGCGTCCTATTTTATAATCCACCATCTTTAAACGGCTGTGAGCAAAAACACTCGAACTCATTCGACCGTGCGGTCTGTTAACCTCTCCATACCCGCGCATTGGTATGTGAGACTGGAAAATTTGTAAGAACTTGAACCTTCTGCCAATGGTTGTAATAATAAGATATTTTACCTATAAATAAAGCTATATTCTTCTAAATCTTATTCTATTCATTTGTGACATTTGTCAAGCAGACAGATGTTCATTTTATACGAGAAAACAACGTGTTAAAATTATTGAAACTTATTATGAAAATGGTCGATCTTTAGAAACAACATACCGCCAAATCCGTAATTTTTTGGTGGAAATAATCGTCCGAATTGGTCGACAATTCAAACAAAGTTGAAAGATGGAAAAGTTTCAAGAAACTGGTTCTGTTGAGGATAGGAAAAGGCAGATAGACTGACAGCTCAAAAACTGAACGTTCTGTTGAAAATATTGCTGTTGTAGTGCAAAGTGTTTTTGAACAATCTTCAACATCGATCTCTGCAAGTAGGCATTCAGGAGATGACAATTTGGTGGATTTTATCTGTAGATATCCTCATAAGGGCATTGAAATGATTGAATTTTTCGCATTTAGTTGTTTTAGGCCGTACTTTTTACACAGAATGCAACAGGTTTGCTATAAAAAAGTATCCAAATTTTGCAATCTGTAGGGCATTCAGTGGCAGAATTAGGTTTTATACAGGGTGGGCCATACAGCGTTTGCTTTTTGAACCACCTATTTTTTTGAGAATGGTAACACAAATGATATGTCAAATGTGTTCATAATTTACTTAAAGGTTTGACATTTATGAAATGGGACGCCATACGTTTGAAAAAAATTGGGAAATATTGAAAACCTATTTCCAAAGTGGTGAGTCTTCTTCTTCATTTTTGATTTTCACATCGGCTACGTCAATAAGCAAAATTGTCGGATTTGGGGCTCAGAAAATCCACACGTTACTGTAGAGAAGCAAATACATCCACAACGAGTCACGGTTTGGTGCGGTTTTTGGTCTGGCGGCATCATCAGCCCATTTTTTTCGAAAATGAGCGAGGAGCCGCTGTTACAGTAAATGGCGAGCGTTACCGTGACATGCAACGAGTTGTTTTCAAAAATTGAAGAGGATGACATGGACGACATTTGGTTTCAACAGGGTGGTGCAACTTGTCACACTGCCAAAGTTACACTCGAACTATTGGCTACCGTTTTTGAAAACCGAATAATCAGCCGAAATTCCGATATCAATTGGCCGCCTCGGAGCAGTGATTTAAGCCCGTTGGACTATTTTTTGCGGGGAGCCGTTAAGGACAAATGCTATGCGAACCATTCAGAGACGATTGATGCTTTAAAACACGAAATAGAAGTTGCCATTCATGAAATTGGAGCCCAAACAATCGAAAATGTGCTTAAAAATTGGGTTGATCGAGTGGCCTACTGTAAAGCCAGTCGTGGCAGTCATTTGAACGATATTATTTTTCATTCATAAATGACAGTGTTCAGTCATCAAAATAAAAAAAAAAGTTTGAAAAAATATTGATTAGTGTTGTTTTTATAGTTGATTCAAAAAGCAAATTTTTCATGACCCACCCATGTAGGTGGCATGAGCGTGGAGGGGAATTCGCTAGCTTTGTTATTTAGTCACGATGTATCAGTGGATGGCTGGCCAATGCGAAATCGCTTTCGAAGCATAGTTCAAGGCGAGTGATTCGTGAGCAACTGATCTTCTTACAATATTCGATGTTACCGTGATGCACCAAATGAAGTTTCAATTCATTTATGGATTCATACCATGTACCGGGCAACAAGTTAGATGGCAAACAGCCCACGGCCGGGGCTTATCTGTGTATCGAAAACAAATGAAAATATTGAACTCGTCGCTAAAATTTTGCACGATAACTTGCGTCAGTCCTTGCGCAAGAGACCGCTGCCCTCGGACTTCGAAAAACTGTTACGTATGAAATATTGAGGAAGTATCTTAGACTGCCGTCGGCTTGCGTAACCGAATGAGTTGGTGTGTGACTACCGATCGGTTTGAATTTCCGTGAATAAAACAGTATAATAGAGGTCACTCTTCGGCAGGCAATGGCAAACCTCCGCGTGTATTTCTGTCTTGAAAGAGGTCCTTATGAAAATCATTTGCCGTTGGTAGTCGGCCTAGACCTATAGGTCCCTCCATTTTTGGAGCAACATCAAGGCGCATGCCACTGATAAAAAGAGCTGTTCGACCAATTATTATTTCTTGTTTTTTGTATTTTATCTTAGACTTCATAACAATTACTACCACATAATAACTATTACGAATTGCATAAAATTTTTATTGGAGACAACATTAGAGCATTTTCGTACAGTAAGCGCTATCTTTTGGAATAATAAAATCTATTTTCAGTTAAATGGAATTATAAAGAAGCAAAATTGGCAGTATTGGTCAGCCACTTCAAAGTTCCAAATTGGCGGTTCGCTGTGCATTGTCAAGCAGTGGAATAATTGGGCCCTACTTTACTTCTCTTATCAGCGACCCAGCGACGATCTCTGCACTAAAAGAAAACATCGTTCGCAAGGTTAATGGAATCCTGACATCACTTCTACAGCGAGGGACACGGGGTACGTAGGCCAATTTTTTAGAGTGTAAGGTTTAGCAGTTAGAGAAAATAATTTAAAAAAATAATAATACAATTTGTACTTGTCTGCTTTGTAATAATTATTGAAATAAACTTTTATCATTAGTAATTATTTTTTTAATTTAGCTTTTAATTCTTAATTCTCACCCCGGACACCCCATAGTTTGGGGCATAGCGCATTTGCCATAAAAAAGTGCTGTTAATAGGAAAAATTCATAGATAGTTACAAACGGCGTGCTAGAGAAGAATGCTTTCATTCATTCGGGTAAGAGACAGATAGAAAATGAAATAGAACAAAACTTTGTCGTCAAATTTTCCTGCAACGAACTTAAATAATTATTAATAATGATTAAGTTAATTATAATTAACTTAATTTTTTGTTCCTTTGACTAGTATTGCAATGCTTGCCGGATATTGGCTAGCAAGGCAAAGAACCAAATGGTGATATGTTTTTATAAATGATAGAGGTATAGTACAATTAATATGTAATTAAATTAGTTAATAAAAATAATAATTTTTATGACATTACGAATAATTTCAAAGCAGTAATAAGATGCACTTGAAAGGGTATTATGATAGATCAAATTGAAAAATGATTTGCAGTGAAAATTGAATCAAATCAAAAGTTACTCAGCACTCCTTTACGTGTTCAAGCGAGAAACGTGGCGTATGAGTAACCCCGCCGTATACGACAAGCATGATGGTCATACGCCAATACTTTTCACGCATACATATACAAATGTGTGTACATGCACCCAGCGAAACAAAATATCCACACTATTGATTTCACACGAATTTGCTGTACACGAAATTGGGAATTCCATTAGTCTCGATGCAACGGAATCGAAATTTCACATAATATTGCTTCACACAGAATTCTCATTTTACATTTTGGTATCCATTTTCAGAGGATAGTTAATAATGAGTTTATTCATGAAATAGGGTTTTGAAAGGCTGGCTGGAATGGAATATAAATTTCGCAGAATATTGTTTTCCACAGAATTCTTATAATAAATTTGTGTATCCATTTTTAGCGGCTAGTTACTAATAAGCTTATTTAGCAAATACGCTTTCGAAGGTCACACTCCCACACTACTGACTAATTGAACCGAATTGCTAAAAACTGCGAGGCAGAAAATGATGCACGAGTCCACGAATAGGCTGGACAATTTTAAGAAATATGCTACTAGATTTTATGGTAAATATTTCCCCCGGACGGCTCAAATTTGTGTTGCCTATATAAATTTTTCCACCCACCTATAAGAAATAGTTATGCATTATAAAATGGTATTTGTTGATGGTGTTGTGTATGTCGTGCATTCTTTATATGGAGAAAATACACAAGGCCGGCAAAAAAAAAAAGAAATTGTGAAAAATCAGTGTGAGCCACTTAAATCTCGCACTTTACTATATGAAAATTTAATGTGCTATAAATCTGCATAGCCGAAATTTTTTCTAAAATTTCTGATTAAAAAGTATGCCGGTGTTCAATATATTTATGGTTGTAAATTTATTATTATTATTATTATTATCATCCTGAATTTGTTCTATAGGTGCGCTAAGTCCGCTCTACTGTTTATAATTCATTATTACCTGCTATAACTCAATCCTAGCTTAGCCTCGCGAATAATGTTAGAGCTGAAGAATTAGCAACAAATTCTATTGCACCTGGTATCATGCAAAAAAAACTCCTCTTGCACCCTACGAGACAGATAGCCTTTCTGGGAAGCTGTGTTAAAATGAAAATTACAAGAAGTGACGAATTTCGCAAACTGCACTGCTGCCACAACATCGATTATGCTTCAACTACCGCCAGGCACAAATTTCTAGAAAGCATTCTGAGAAATGTGCTAAAGTTTGTCAAAACAATATTCCTCGCGCTAACAACGATTTCAACTTAAATTTTTCGCCTTGCCAGCTTAGCTTTAAGCCATTTAAGTCAATAAGTTACTTTAACATACACTGTTTGGGCTTCTTAACGAGTTCAATTTTTCACTAACATTTGACACCTTGCCTCAAGGAACGTCTTGTAATTAGTACTACATATTTTTATAAGTATAATTATTGCCTAACTGGAATCATATTATTTTTTCCCTTGAGATTAGAAAATTAAAAACGACTTTCTCATACTGGCTAGTCTGAATCTTAATTTAAGTTGGTTTCGGTTCTTGTCGTCGCTAAAATACATCCGACTGGACTATGGGAAAAGTAGGTATAGTAAAATGCGCAATGGAATATTTATATTTCTGTTTTGCTAAAAATATTAAAGGGAGTCATACAATTAAAAATTTGATCTAAGAAATATTGAAAAAATTATTTTGCGGAGCATAAAAAATGCAAAAAAGAAAAACATAAAACCACATTACTGGGGAGGAGTACAAGATTAGTATCTCAAAATTGGATAAGTTTAGGTGAAAATAGTAAAATATTATTATATATATATAAAAAAAATAGTAAAATGGTTTTAAGCGTAGTCTGAAACAAAATTAGAAACATTTTAAAGTTTTATTTTCCCTCATAAATAGTTGTCTAAAGCTCATCAATCTTCCCACTCTGTGAATAATATATATCTGCGGTTGAACTGCTCATAGGCTCAATTTATAGGCTTTTTGTTCCAACAAAAGTTGACCTTAATGTTCCCTCTCGGCTATCAACGCATTCTGGGCTTCTTTTTTTCAAACCGTGTTCAACAAATTATGACCTAAACGAACCATTTCGATACGTATGCCAACATTGCAACTGTTGCTTAAGCACATAAGCATATAAATTTTCCGACTCACCCTTTCAACATTGAAGAAATAATAGTATTCTCTCACAATAAGACACTGGCGGTAGTTCACCTCTAAGCTTTTATTCAGCTGTTGAATTTTTTCTGTAGCTAAACCATTTTAGATCTTATCACTACATATTATAAAACAAAGTCGCTTTTTCTGTCCCTATGTCCCCTTGAATGCTTAAATCTTTAAAACTACGCAACGGATTTTGATGCGGTTTTTTTTAAAGATAGATTGATTGAAGAGGAAGGTTTATATCAATATAATGTGAAGAAATATGTAAAGGGGGCGTGGCAATCGGTCAAAATGTGGCAAAAAACATAAATTTTTGTTTTCATGGCCATAAATCATAAACGAATCAACCAATTAAAATGAAACTTTCTTGAAGTTTAACTTTGAAATATTTACTTTCGTTCTGCATAAAAAAAAATTGATTTATTTGTTATTTTACCAAAATGTTTTAAACAAAAGCAGCTCTTTTTCCAAAAAAGCTGTTTGTGTGTTTGTTCGCTGTCAACCGAATGAAGCAACAGGCGTTAGCGATAATCTCCACCACACCTCATTAATGTTGAATTACATCGTATGGTGACGTATGTATGTATGTATTTACGAATCGCTCGCATTATTTCATTTCGGACGTATGTATGTACATATGTATTTCAGCTGAATTACCGGATAAAGATGAAGATCCTATCCTATACGAAATCGTAAAGAAACATATGGTACACGGCCCTTGCGGGACTTTAAACCCGAATTCTCCATGTATGCGAGATTATAAATGCAGCAAAGAATTTCCGAAGCCGTTCCAAACTCAAACAACTACTAGCGATGATGGATATCCCAAATATCGTCGACGATCGCCAGAAGAGGGTGGGCAAATTGCTACCGTCCGAAACATTGATATTGATAACCGATAGATCGTTCCCTATAATCCGCTTCTTTTGAAAATTTTTGATGCCCACATCAACGTGGAATTGTGCAATTCAATAAAGTCAATCCAGTACGTTACTAAGTACATTAATAAAGGCAGTGATCAAGCCACTTTCAGCATACAATCACCAAATGAAGTGGAAATATATCAGTCTGGACGTTACATCTGCAGCTCTGAAGCTGTATGGAGGATTTTATCATTCGAAGTGCACGACCGGTTTCCCACAATTGTCCACCTTGCAGTTCATTTAGAAAATGGACAAAGGGTATATTTGACTGAGAACAATATACAAGAAGTTATTAATAAGCCGCCGGATACAACATTGACAGCATTCTTCAAGTTATGTGCTCAAGATTTCGCGAAAACACTGACATATGACAGAGTTCCAAGTTACTATACATGGAACCAGAGTTCTAAAACTTTTCAACGGCGAAAACAATGTACTGCGGTTGATGGTTTCCCCGGAGTAAAAAAAACGGATGCTCTTGGCAGAGCCTATGTGATTCATCCCAACAACAGCGAATGCTTTTATCTGAGAATGTTACTTCATATTGTAAAAGGCCCGACATCCTTTGCTCACCTAAGAACTTTACAAGGTATTGTTTACAATACTTATCAAGCAGTATGCAAAGCTAAGGGGCTCTTGGAAGTCGATTCTCACTGGGAAAATACATTATCAGAAGCAGCTGTTTCTAGTTCAGGTACATCATTAAGATATTTATTTGCCGTCATAGTAGTGTTTTGTCAAGTAACTGATTCTGTTAGTCTATGGAATAAATTTCAAGAAAATATGGCCAGTGATATTCTGATTCGGCGACGGCAAGAGTTAAACTCTGTTGATGTACAATATGACCAAAACATATTTCACGAAGAATTATTTGAATTAAACAAAATAGTGCAATTACTTTCGCGTAAAACGATAAGGATTTTGGGCTGCCGATGCCAACTAATACTACTAACTCTGATTTAACTAACAGTGCCGAATACACAAGAGAAACATCATACGATCAAACGGACTTTTACAAAATATAGCTCAAGATGAGCCACGATTAAGCATCGATCAGAAAAAAGTATTCACTGCATTACTATCAAAAATTGATAACAATGAAGGGAAATTGTTTTTCCTTGATGCCCCAGGAAGCACAGGAAAAACATTTTTAATCAATCTGCTTTTAAAAAAAGTGAGATCTACCGGAAAAATTGCGTTAGCTGTTGCGCATCATCCGGCATTGCCGCTACTCTTTTGGAAAGAGGCCGAACCGCACACTCTACATTCAAGTTCCCGCCGAAAATCGCCACCGATGATGATAACAGCGCCTGTAGTGTTTCTAAATAGAGCAACAGGAAAATTGATGTGCGACTGCTCATTAATAGCCTGGGACGAAGCTGCCATGTCAAACAAGACGTATGTGAAAGCACTGGATAGGACAATGCGCGATTTGCGCAACAAAAATTCCCCTATGGGTGGATGTACAATTCTGTTCTCAGGAGATTTCCGTCAAATCCTACCAGTTGTGACTCGAGGAACACGTGCTGACGAAATAAATGCTTCGCTAAAAAGATCCTACCTTTGGTCGCATGTCAATAAATTAGAGCTTAAAACTAATATAAGGGTTTTGTCATCTTCACGTGAGAACAGGCTATTTCCAGAGATTCTGCTAAAAGTTGGCAATGGAGAATTAACACAAAGTGAGGGAAGGATTAGCCTAGAAAACCTTTGTATTTTGATAGACAACATCCAAGAGTTAGTCAACAATGTCTATCCTGACATTGATAACATAAGTTATAACACAATATCTTGGATTAAAGAAAGAGCTATTCTGTCATCAACTAACGAACAAGTAGATAAAGTAAATAGCTTGATTATTTCAAAGATTGATGCGCCGACAAAAATATACTACTCGGTCGATACTGTTCTCGATTTGGAAGAAGCTATTCATTTTCCTACAGAATTTCTAAATTCTTTGAATCCGTCTGGACTCCCTCCTCACAAAATGGAGCTGAAAATAGGTTGTGCTGTTATTTTATTAAGAAACCTAAATCCACCTAAACTTTGCAATGGCACGCGTTTGCTGGTAAAATCACTGAAAACAATACTCACAGGATGTGGTACCGGAGAAGATGTATTGATTCCTCGAATCCCTCTGATACCATCGGATCTACCATTCCAATTTAAACGCTTACAATTTCCGGTAAAGACATCTTTGTCAATGACCATTAATAAATCTCAGGGTCAAACCTTCAACGTTGCAGGCTTAGATTTGAGCGTTGACTGTTTTTCACATGGCCAACTGTATGCCCCTCTTTCAAGAGTAACCTCTAGAGAAAACATGTTTGTATTGTCTAATGACAAGAAAGCTATGAACGTTGTATATAAAGACATACATAAAGACATTCTGTAATATATTAATTGTTGTAAAAATAAAATAAATAAAGTAAAAATGCAAAAAGTAAATATGTAAAAGTTTAGGGTATGAATTTAGATATTCTAAAGATAGCAGGAAATCGTCATGCTATAAGGAAAGGGGAATTGTTTTACTCCAAATTAAACGCGTGCGGGCCACGGGCAATGAAAAATCCAAAACTACTGGATCGATTTTAATCATTTTTTTGAGTGAGTGACATAGGGTATATATCTTATACCCGTGCGAAGCCGGGCGGGTTGCTAGTATAAATAGATAATTAGCGTTTACACTCTTTTTTGGGTGTTTGGACGAGCTCTTCCTGCTCGAGACGGTGTGCGTATTCATATCTTTCACAAATAGAGAAGGCTGTACGCTGCTTCCAAATGGCTTGCTGTTTTTATGAGAAGCTTTTTTCCTGGAAGAAATACACTTTTAGAGGTTTCCTATTGTTTGCCGAGGAGCAGCCGCTATTAGGAAAAACTTGTTTATCAATTTGGGTTTGGTGTGCGTCGTTTCAAACTTGTACACTTCCGAATCGTAGTTACGCACCTACCCATTCGAATATGATGTAGAGGAATTAAATTTTGATTAAAATATTTTTGATTTCCAATTTATTTGAATGAAAAAAACAAAACCAAACCAACTATAACCATGAGAATTTGAGATTAAATGGTTTGTTCCTTTCTGCGATAAAAGTTCCTTTCTGCGGTTCTAATGTACTATTAACGCTTTACCGCATATGAAATACGGTATTGCAGTTTTGACTCAATTTTATTTCCAAATTAGGTTAGGCTAGGTTGACTTGGCTGGCTGAAAGCCATCACACAGATCTATTGGTCCTTGATGCTACCAGATAGAATTTGACTTTTACGTTTGTAGCAGATTTCTTGTAACAAGCCAGCGTCTTCTGCGAATCAAAGTAAGCCCTCAAGCTCAAATCCACGCTCTAACTTCTCATATCGTAGAGCTCCTAGGCATTTCATTCGGGTTCTAGCTAATGCAGGGCAAGAACGTAGAAGGTGCTGTAAAATTGCCCTCTCTTCCAGTTCCTTGCATAATCTCCGGATTCCTATCTTGTATGCGTGCGCCGCTAGCAAATTGTGGTCTGTCAGTATATCTACGATTGTTGTAAATTCTTTTCTAGACAGGGTTAGTACGACTTTGGCGTATTTATTTTCATTATATGTACACATGATTTTTGCAGTTTCGCAAGTGGCTAGATTATTCCACCTCATGTCTATCCATATTTTCAAGTTCGCAGCGATGTCATGGTCTTCCGTATTTATAGGATTCAGTATGGCGTTTTCTTTTCCGAATTGTATATTATGTAAACAGCGCTTTTGGCAATCCCATCTGCAATTTAATTTCCTGTATTGCCTTTATGTCCGGGTACCCAATAGATGTGTAGCCATCTGTTTGCGCTCTTCTCTGCTCTTAAGAACGTTTTGAGTTGAAATTTCATATGAGTTTATTGTCTTTATCACCGCCTGTCTATCCACATACATATAATATATATTGAAGTTTTTCGATGTCTTTGCGAACGCTATTTCTACAGCCTCTCCCACAGCAAAGACTTCTGCTTAAAATATACTGCAATGGTCAAGGAGCACCTACTCCGTTCAACATTTGAGTGATGTCAGTAAATATAGGGTTTTTCAGTAAGAGCGCTTCAACTTTTGAACTTTTTTGAATAAAACACAAATGGTTTGACTTTTTTAACTAATTTTTTTTTATTATCGAGTTTGAACATATACATTTAAGTATGAAATTCGATTTCTTTTGCATGACCACCGCGTGCACGTTTTACGAAGTCCAATCGTTGAACCCAATTTTCGACCACTCTTTTGCATAAATCGGCCGAAATTCCAGCAATTTCGCGTTCAATATTGGCTCTGAGCTCACAAATCGTCGCCGGCTTGTTACTGTAGACCAATGACTTCCCATAACCCCAAAACGGGACGGCTTGTTAAATGGACCGTAAAATGGCTGTAATGCTCTTAAAGTAGCAGCAACAGAACGATTATTTTCATAAAAAATTTGCACGAATTGCAATCGTTGCTCAAGTGTGTAGCGTTCCATGATGAAATGTATACTAATGAAGTTTACAAATGACAAGCGAAAAATAAAAAATATTGCGTCGTTCGCTCTCCCTATCGGAAAAAAGTTGAAGCGCACCTATTGAAAAACCCTATGTATGAAGCGTACTGGAACTATGTTTCATGCCCCTTTTCCACCCTTCTGCTTCTGCTGTTGTTCGGAATCTCTTCAGCCAGTTGCGTTCCGGAGTCATATAATCCATATTGGCCTTATAAATCAAGCGGGCAAATTTAGCTAGATATTCTGCCACAATGTTGATCTGTGGCAGATTGAGCATTCTTTCAAGAGCTGCCGTGTGAGTAGCTCTCATTGCACCTGTAGTGCAGAGTGCATTAAGATGTTGAATACTTACGATAGGTTCTTTCTATGCCGTTTTTCCAAATTGAGTATTACAAACTATTTGAATCCGTCAAGTTTATATTTAGCAATAATAAAATGCAGACAATTTTTCTATGATTTCATAAAATTTCGAGTTAACCTCACTTTTGTGCATGTAGGTGGAAAAGCAGAAATGAACAAAGTGAAACGTAAGCACTTTGTGGCAAAAAAAATATATATTCATGGACTATCTTTCTCGCCGGATAATACATTTTCCGATTTTCAACTGCTTTCTATACCTTACAACTAGTTTTATATATTGTCCCGTTGAAAGAAAAGAGACGAAACATTTGGTGTTTAAACTCGTTAGTTGTAATGCTCGTGCCTTATGAAAACCCTTTGTGTTCTCATTCTTCTCAAGGTTGTTGGTGACTATAGAACAAAAACTGAATTATTGCAATCAACGGAGTTGACGTGTGTGAGCACAAACAGCAACACCAAAAGAGAGTTTGCAAAGTTGAGTTGTCTCCCTGTATGAACGCGGTCTAATTAAACTCCTTTGAAAGAGAGAATACAGCCATTGAAAGGAGTGAGTTTTATGGTACTAGTTTCATGAGGTAGAACCACACTCGCTAGCAGCAAATCTTGTTCCATAACTATGTTAATGCTTTTACATGCAAATTTTTTGTGTTTGGCCGAGTTCTTCCTCGTGGTATGCGTCTTCATGTTGTTCCATAAACGAATGGATCTAGAGTTTCAAGCCAACTCCGAACGGCAGAGGAGCCATGAAAAAGCTCCTTATATATACACTCGGAGGTTTGCTATTGCCTGCCGAGAGGCACTTATATAAGCATTCTAGTTCCGGAATTGCTTATTCGTGCTTTCTTCTATATTGCAGGGATGCTACTGACCTTACACTATATTTTTGTAATTGTTTAGAATACTGAATCACTTACCATTTTGCCCCTAAGCGCCATAATTTTTTTACAGTGTATTGCAGTTTTCCGAATTTGGCCTCGTGTAGAATTAAATTAGTTGAAAAAACTCTTATAAAACTATATTTACCATTAATATTGTATTGAATAGTCTATAATAAAACCTTTTGTGAAACCTCTTAAATCAACATTCATTACCCGTGTGGATCCTTTTTAACGTTATTTTGAAAAATCTGAAAAATGATAATTTCTTATGAATGTTCTAGGGCTAAAATGTTCTGCAAAATATTTCTCAGAAAATTTTAGTAGAGGTGTTCTTGGATGAAAATAGTGCGCAATAACGGACAAAGGTTTATCTTCACCTAATATAAATTTAATTTCAAGTAAGTTATAAAACTTTGGCTGATTTATGATAAGTTAATAACTATTAGCTCTCAGTTTTCAAATGAGCTCAGATGCGCCTTTTTTGTTTCGCTGGGTACATACAGGAATATATACGAGGGATTATACGGTATGTGTCCATTAATTCTTGGCAATAGTTCTGCCCGTTACTGCTGATTAAATCATTAAATCTTTATTGTCGTTCGAAGTGGCATTTTTACTGTGATTTAATTAAATTTAACAATAGTTGCCCGAGATATGCAATTAAGTTTTGATTTTAATCGAAATGCTCGCTGATATGTGAGTTATAAAACTGTTTTACGTAGAATCTTTATTGCCATTTAATTGCTTACGCTCTTTTGTTACAAAAGCTATGGCAAGCGATTTTCAGTTCGTTTTCATTTTTTTTCATCTTGTTGATTCTGCTCTTCTACACAAGTGGCAAAACTTTATCACACAGCTGGATAGTATAGTATTTCATTTCGTGGCATATTTTTCTGCTACATCAAAGTTAGACACAAAACCAAGCCAGGGGAAATATAAATATGAGCGTGGTCTACGAATTTTGTGTGTTGTCAGGTGCGACTAATATTTGCAAAATATACTGAACTTATGACTTGTGTGAATGAACTGGAAAGTAACTTGATTTTTATTTTTTATTTTTTTATTTTTTTTTTCCGTTTGGCAGCACGGCGTCAGCTGCTCTTCTGGTTGAACGCATTCTTGACATGCAATGCCTTGCGGTGGCTTCCCTTTTTTCTGGTTCAGTGTATAAGCGCTTGACAAATATATTATATGTATATGTAAATACCTATACACACATAAATACTTACGTATGCAGATGTGTATGTTTGTAAGTACATTTGACTAAGAATGTACAGTTGCGAAAATGAAAATAGTAGTTAAAATTTTTTTAGATTTTTTCAAAAAATGGTTAATCTATGACTTGATTATTTTTTATTATTATTTGGAAATATTATTCTATTCTTCAACTGAACACATATTTAAATCAATTCTATCTATAACGAAAAACAAAAATGTGCATGAAAAATAATAGAGAGTCAGGGCTAACACTAAAATAGTCAGTGGTCATATAAGTAACGCATTCTGGCAAAGTCTATAAAAAAGTTTAAGAAAAACTGCATTCAAAAATTTTTAGATACAAAGTTGAATCTAATATAATATTTAGTTGAATTCCCGAATTTTTTATTACGGCAGGACAACGGCGGTGTATTGCGTCAACCAATTACTCACGTCACTTTTTGAGCCATGCATTGTTACTCGGATTGGCATTGGGTACAGCTCTTTCTAAGTGCCTTCACAAATTACTATTGGATTGAGGTCATCAACTAAGCTGGTTCATAACTTCAACTTTATTTGCGCGAAACCAATCCTTGGCTTTCCGACTCGTGTGTTTATGATCATTATCCTGCTGGTAGATCCATTTTACTGTCTGTAAGTCGGCTAAATAACAGTCTGCATTACTTTCACATACGCTATGATCAAAAAGTGCCGGGAATGCTTAATTATACGAACTGCGCACGTGAGAACCATTTCATATTTTTTTCTAATGTTGGTAGGATTCTAAGACTCACATCTGTCACTTTTTATCCGTTTTGAAGAGTTTGAGAGATACTATACGTTGCAAACGGCCGGAAATGTGTGATTTTGAATAATGATAACGCGCCATCGCAGCGAGCCCAAATTGTGCGGGATTATTTCACCAAACGCCAAGTAAATACCATGATGCAAGCACCGTATTCACCTGATATGGCCCCGTGCGACTTCTTTTTGTTTCCCAAGTTGAAGTTACCACTTCGTGGAAGGTGATTTCAGTCGATAGAGGAGATCAAAGAGAATGTATCGAAGGAGCTGAAGGCCATCCCTTCGTCGGCCTACCAATTTTTTGTATGGGGCATGCGCCATAATATGAAAAGCATACGCATACGAGTACTATTATTGCGAGCCGCGTATTAAATGGTTTTTAGAGCGTATTGTGGCTGATTTTCGATGCCACGGGGCGTCTAAAAATTGTCGTGAGTCCGTGATGCCATACAAAACTATTTTAGCTGTCCAGCTGTCATGCTTTCTGGCAAATTCCAAAGGTTTTGCCTTATATTTTGGTGGCAGGAGTGACTTCTTTCTTCGGTTGCGAGCTGCTAATACAGACTCCCGCAGTCTTCTACACACAATCATGAGAGAAAAATTTAAGTTATCTCTTTTTTAATTTGTATGGCTGACTTCGAGGGGTTATCTTTGGAGCACCTTACAATTCTGCGATTGTCTCAATGCTGTACTTAAACACGTAACGACGGCAATAAAAGCCATTATTTTCGTAGTTGCTAGATTTATTCAGCTAAACTATATACATCTGAAACCTTTTACCCCTTCGTAAATATTTGGTATTGAAATTTTCTTTTGTATGATTTATGGGGAAAAAGTAAATGAAATTTTTTAGGGTACTGCTATTTTCATGTTCACATCTGTATGTTTTCTAAACTTGTTTCTTGTTCGCTTCGCGAAATAAAATCTGACTCTGGTGCAGAATTCCTAAGCAAATTAGTAATGCATGTATTGCTGGATATGCAGTGAGACAAGAAATTTCAGAAAAACTTACAAAGTACTCGAGCTTAAAAATTGTTAAATTAAGCAATTTCTTCTTTTTTAACGTCTTAAGTCTGAAGTTAGTTGGTAAATAAACATTTAAACGAGGTTTGAGTTATTTAAGTAATATTAGGTTGCACTACCGCAAAAAAATAAATGGTTTTATTTCTCAAAGACATTTTTGATGATATTTTTGACTTTTTTTGAAAGATGGTGTTTAGAAAACTTGAATAACCCAGCAAAATCATGACTGATTTAAGCTTCTATGTTAAATCATTATCAATAAATCAAAAATCAATCACGTAACAATATTTTCGCAAATATCAGCGCATAAAAAAAATTTTAAACATTTTTATGCAGACTTTTAGTGCTTAAATTGTTCAGCTGAGGCAATTTGTTGGAAAGAATACTTTTAAAAACTAATTTTATTTATAAAAACTGTAACTCTTCTTTTTAAATGTGAAAACAGAAAAACATATTACTCGGATCCAAGCTCGAAGTAGAGGGCGGTTGGTCATTTTTTGTGAGTCCTGTAGCTTCTAAGGTCTCCCTTGCAACCCAAGCGCTGCAAGTAACCAATCGTTGCTGCTTATAGAGTGGTGCGAATGTTTATGATACTAAGATTTTTGTGGCTGTCCACTATGAGATGTACTCATAATCGCATGCAAGCTTGTCCCGATCTTCCAAAAACCAATGTGAATTTTTCAGAAATTTTAGGAGATACCTGATTTTTGCAGTACTGACATTTTCTAACTTATAAAAAATGTTCTGCCTAAAGTGGTGAAATTTGCGTCTGTACAGGGCACAGAGGTTGCGAGATCGCCTCTTCCTCCTCTGTATTTGAACAGATTCTGCAGAAGTCATGTGTCTGCACACCTAGTCTCTGGGCGTATACCAACTATTATGCAGTGGCCCGTTATAACGGATACTAAGTGCTAAGACTATACTTATTTTAGTTTAGCAGGTATTCTGTGCGTTTAGCACTGAAAGAGTGCCCCAATTGTCAGACGATTCTGCGTCATGCCATCTTTTATTCCCTTTTCTTACAATTTTCTTTAAAAAAATAGCTTAAATTTTTGTAGGGGTACCCAATACTAATGGTATAACAAAATAATTTTCAATATTAGAAAATGTGATGCCAACTCCCGCTAGTTCATCGGTCCATCTCATAAGAGATGTACGACTTTTCATGGCTACCTCAGAGGTTGTCGACTGCTTTGTGAAAAATTTTATCGCCGCCCGGCTATAAATAAAAATATTTACATATATACCATTTCTAGGTATATCAACTTACTGTATCAGTGTCACGGCCTCAATTCTGACACCAATTTAGCCCGAAAAACACTGCAATAGTTGGGAAGCATAAAACCAATGAAGAAACACAGGCATTCGGAATGTACGCCTCCACTAACATTGTCGTTAAGCTTTGAGCCTGTTTTATAACGTACTGTAATAGTCGAATTACCTTGAGAGTAGAAGAGTTGTGGTGGCAGTTGTAGGCGAGAGTGCGCAGTCCTCCATTCCGGGGAGCTTCGAATCTTTCCGAGGACTGGATCTTTTCGTGAATCGTAGCTGTTGTTTGGCGACTTCTTTGAAGTGTGCAGTCTTATTGCCATGCTACTAGCGGTGCAGTTCTATTTAAAGCAAGTATTGTATCGCATATAAAGCGTTCCCCTTTATTCGTGGCTAATTTGCTGTTATTTTGCTATATGCTATGGGTCCTGTCATGCTATTTTTAAATGAATAAATACATAAAATATATCTGTATTTCTAATAAAGCCACATATGTATATGAAATTTCTTTGACCTTCTAAAAATTAAATTATCGAGTGTATACCTGTAAATAGAAAGGATTAAAATTTTGCACTTTTGTTATACGAATTAGGTGTAAATTTGATCGGCCTCTTCAAGACAATAGACAATATTCGCGTCTAAGCTACCCGATATTATAAATCCCAACATGCCGCTTAAAAGTGAGATCCATTTCCTTCTCTGTGTGAAAACTAATATACCTTTTAGTAGTTTCTCTATGATATTGAAGTACTATACCAGTGCATTCAAATTTTATTTATTAGAGTAAAAAGTAAAAGAAAACATCTAGACTAACTCCATTAATAAACAAGGAATCGACTTATTTCATTTGTACTTAATTAATAGCATGCAAATTCAAAAAGCTATTAATTTTCATCAGTCAAGAATATTTTAACGCTTACTTCCCCTTCGTAAATATAATCAATCAACCAGCAATGACGCCTTTAATATTGACTTGAACGCGTCTTCGCTAACTGCATATGAATAATAAACTGCTCAGACTATAACACGAAAACATCACTTGGGTCTAATTAGTTGATGGAAAATTCTTAAACAAACATTTACATGCATATTTTTTGTATGTGGGAATAACATTTCCAATATACTAAATAGTTGTTGTTTGAGAAAATATTGTACGTACATACATACTATATATATTTTGGAAAATAAATGAAAATTTAATATTTAATGTGCTCGTTGATATTCGTACGTTGAATTGCCAAAAACACACATGTGGATAAGCAAATGTGGGCTCCCATTCCCGTACGACTTGCCCTGATTTGAGTGCTTAATTAATTGATATTAGCATAAGATATGCAACCAACTGCCTAAATGAAAAAATGTTTTTTGGAAGTTTTTTATATTTTGCTCACTTTTTTAGGTGCTTGACTGAGGCCTACTTATCTATGGTAGGTAGGTAAGTGAAATGGTTGAAGTACCAAACTAGCACGCTTTGATAGCATTTTGAAACCTTAAACAGGCCGATATTTACATCTAAGTAGTGCTATTGATGTAATGGAGAAGGTTGATGGGATCAGCACTGCCCCAGGAAATCGAAGAAAGGAGCACCTTAATCGACTAGATGCCGAACCAGGACTTTTATAGAGTGATAAAGTGATAAACATTCTTCTACTCTGAAGGGTCCTAACAGCTTCTATGAAAACTAAATGGCAAAACTAGCTTTTCTGCGTGGTATCGGTCATTGAACGATCCGTACACCCGCAGAAAAGCTAGGCGTTTGACTAAAGAAGAAAAAAAAATTGTCTGATATCTTTGAAAATTGAGTTCACTTTTATTTTTTTAGGGCTCCTATATTGCACAAAACTAGTTATAGTAAAAAGTTCTGAATATCTTCATTCTACCAACCTTATTCAGAACTAACGCTTTACTATTGCTTTGATTCTATAAAATCAATTATCCAATTTCATTTTTGAATACCTGTTTTACTAAATAAAAATATATATTTTGAGTGATGGAAATTATTATTCCGATCTTTACGTGCTCCATTGCTTGTATATTTGTATACTGCAGCTGACCAGTTCACAAGAGTCAAATATTTTAAATCATTCGATAGGGTGATTCATTTTGCGTCACCTGTATATTGGGTCCGCGAGTAGCACAATGGCGGCCGCCGTAGCCGAATGGGTTGGTGCGTGATTACCATTCGGAATTACAGAGAGAACGTTGGTTCGAATCTCGGTGAAACACCAAAATTAAGAAAAACATTTTTCTAATAGCGGTCGCCCCTCGGCAGGCAATGGCAAACGTCCGAGTGTATTTCTGCCATGAAAAAGCTCCTCATAAAAATATCTACCGTTCGGAGTCGGCTTGAAACTGTAGAACCCTCCATTTGGGGAACAACATCAAGGCGCACACCACAAATAGGAGGAGCAGCTCGGCCAAACACCCAAAAAGGGTGTATGCGCCAATTATTTATATATACCTTCTACTCGAGCTTGCCTTGTTTACAGTAGCACAGAAAACAAACTGTGTGACATATCACGCTGAAATTTGCTATGTAAGCTTATAACAGTCCTACCAAAAAACAAAAAAATTTATTTTTGCCATATGTCACCCGCGCACCGTTTTATTGATACCGTCTCGTTCATATTTGAGCAGAAGTATATATATATAAGTAGCACAATTCGTTTTGATAGCTTACTCCGACTTTTCGCTGTATGGTACAGAATTGTCTCTTCTTTTTCCATTTCCATTTTGGGACGATATAGCCCACAACATAGAGTTCTCAATGAACCATCGCTGTTTAGTTAGTACGACTCAATGCAACGTATTGAACATGAGCTAAACATTAATATTTGATTATAAATACAATCGACGAACGAAATAAAAATCGCTGAGATTCTTAGCGGGTTGGAGTTAGATTCGACCTTGAGTGATGCAAACCTTTATTTTGACCTTTATACTTTTCATTGCTTATTTATTTGATCACTGCAGATTGACGATGCCATTTGCAAAAATTAAACATCTTCCGATAGATTTTACAATTTTAGAATTAGAATTTAAGTTTCTACCAATTGATCAATTGTATCCAAGTCTCCTTTCGGGCTGTTGTAGTATGTAATAACTTTAGGTTGTTTACCGACGCTATTCTGAAGTAAATTTGGAAATTAAAAGAAAATTTAGTACGAACTCCCGCAAGTCTTACTTGGCATGTGTGTCATAAATGGCCATCTCTACCTGAACGGGACTAGAAGTTAATTTAAAGTTACCTTCTCGAAAGGTGCAAACAATAAGAGTAGGTTCGCAGTCCATTTCTCCTACAGAAACTCTTATAGAAACTAGCTTGTCAGTGGGCCTCAAATATCTGCTGTTATTTTTATCATCATAAAAAAAGCTCTAGACCTAAAGGCTCAAAATATGTACCTGCCTTGCATTCCCAATGACTACATAGGCTTTATTCATCAGATCGACGTATGTCTACATGGTTCTGAATGAGATGTTTTTTAATTTATTTAACTGTGAAGTAATGGTATTTAGGATATTGTAAACAAAATTTCTAATAATGCTTACCATTTTGAAGATACGGTCATTTTTATATTAACCTTAGATTACAGATGTATATTACCATGACATCATCACCAGCCATGGGTGTTATCCACCCAAATTTTATTAGTATGATATCTACCGTACCTATCCGCTAAAGTGGCATAAACAAAACAGTATTTTTTACCAGATTTAGAACTGCAAAAAGTTGGAAAAAACTAGATTACAAAATATTTTGCATTAATTCATTGAATAAAAACTTGTTTATGAACATCTCGCTAAAATAAAATAAAAAATGTTGAAAGAAAAGGGTGCATTAATTTAACTGCCACATCATTGACAATGGCAGAAAACAAATGATTCTTTAATAATTTTTTTCCGCATAGAGTAAAATTGTATGATAAAAACTAAGATTGCAGACTGGAGGGGTATGGCTTTTGCAAGAATTGTGACGCCAATGCTAACTCAGGTTAGTGTCATTCGAAACTTTCCCGTAAACGCAACCAAACAAAAATGAGTGGGAAGTGCGCGAAACGTTTCGAGGCGGTATATAAATAAGAAAATGGCTTCACAGTAATGGACTGGATTTGCCACTCACCGACGCCGACCCATTAAAAATGTGGGGGGAATTATGAAAATGCATCTTACCGAAAAGCCAGTCCACGATTTAAAGCAACTCGTGCGTCAAGTTCGCAAAATCTGCTCCTCTTTGTCGACGAGCTACGCAGAAAACTAATTCAAAACATGCCGAGAAGATGCCAGGCTATACTCGACAACGATGGAGACTACAAGGCATATCGAGTAATTGCGACTCGTAGTTTTGTACATACTTCCATGTCAAAAAATTTTAAATACATATCTTTTATACTTAATGAATAATCGCGCTCGCTTTTTTCTGACACAGACTGTATACCTTTGCCGCTAATTTATGCACCATGAATAGGTTAGGTTATGGTGGTAGTCGGTCTGCACGACCAACTCACTTAGACCTTACAGGTCCGTTGTGATACCACTGTGCTACACGGGAACCTCGTTTATCTTCCTTCGTGGAACCATTTCGTGGCTCTTATGAAGCGTAGTATTGATGCCAACCCCACGCCAGACAGTTCTGTAAGAGAATTAAAAAAGTATTTACCTAGACAACCTGCTCTGATTTTAGCTAGGGCTGGACAATTGCAGAGGAAGTGCTCAACTGTTTCTTCCTCTTCCTCATCTCTGCAACTTCTGCAATATTCATGGGAGAAGACTCCTAGCCTCGATGAATGCCTGCCAAATAGCCAGTGACCATGAATAACCAAAATATATTTATATTTTTAGTTTCGTTTACATGGGCCATAAGAAATTGGAAGGGCCACCACGTCTACCGAAAAATGGGCGCAATGCGCACAACGTTTGCGTTAATGAACACTCTTTTTGATAATAAAGTTTTATCATTTGAACGTGCTGTTCAATCGTGTAACTTGCCATGATGATTTGGCATAAACAACTGAATAATAAACAAAAGATTTAACAGATGTCACCAAAACTAAATGGCTGCCACAGGGCGCCAAAATCGACCCGCGCCAATTGAAAACCTCTTTAAAAGCTTTATATGAAAATCAGATATTCTCATAAAAACTGTTCTAAAAAATCGAACGCGCTAAATATAAATTTTTTCTCCTCCTAATTTATCACATCAACCTTGATTGCTTAAATTTAAAATGTGAGCTCTTAAAGTTGTCAAGGATAACTGCATGTATTACACTCTTTAGCCACCCATACATGTGTGTAGCTCTCCATTTGCTCGCTCGTCTGTGCGCTGAGTTTGTACGTATATATTTGGGAAGGAATCCTTTAAACCTGCTATTCAGTTCGATCTTGAGAAAATCTAAGCTGAAGATAATAAATGAGTGAAGTGAAAGTCAAACAACGGAAAGAAACCACAACAAAAGAGAATTGTTTCCACATATATGTATACATATGTACATACGCATAAATACATACATATATTCGTGTTTATAAGTATAAACGAGTACGAGTACGAGTATAAATTTATGTATTCACACATTTTCTATACACGTAAACACTCGCATGTTTCCTTGATTCGAATTTATTGCAAGTATTAAGTTTTTTCTTTATTTTCGTGCAAAGAATACAAATTATTTGCTAAGTTCATTTGAGTGTAAGTTACTGCCCTTTTGAATTAGCAATAGCAAGGGAAGTAGATTAGGAAACCTTCAATCAATGAGTAAAGCTTGGCGTTTAGGGAGTAGCTGAAATACTTACATTCAGGTGTCTGTAAGTATATAGAAATACATAAATATATGTATTTAAGCAAATGGTTGTTTGAAATGTCCAAAACCGGCGTTACGGAGTGTATATCTGCTTACATATATACATATAATATCATATATAT
The DNA here is from genome assembly GCF_027943255.1 of Anastrepha obliqua. NCBI lineage: Eukaryota > Metazoa > Arthropoda > Insecta > Diptera > Tephritidae > Anastrepha > Anastrepha obliqua. The sequence goes on along the minus strand of NC_072892.1, from coordinate 95,528,380 downwards.
GTATTTTCAGTTCCAAGCAAGTTCACATTGCACCTTCTTCTACGAATTATCTTACGGCCCAGCCTATAGCTTCACATGATGCTATGCTTAACATTTGTATTCCGTGTGGTTTCGCTCAGTTGTTGTGCTGCTATTAAACATAAAAGACAGTCGTTTTAAATTTCATAGGTTATTTTTTCCCCCATCCGCAGGTTTATGTTACCTCGTTACATCGTTATTTCGTCAATTTGAAAATGAATTGGCAGAAAGAAGATCGCATTTTGCAGTGGTAAGAGAGGAAAACGATGATGAAATAATTGATGGCAATGATATAAAGAATGATAATGTTTTCCAGAGAACGTGGCAGTGAAAGTTCACAGACTGAAATAAATGAAAATTTTTCTGAGTCTGATCAAGAATGCGATACTGTTAAAGAAGAAAACGTATTGCCGATTAGTGAATTTCCGAGTTTCTGACTTGATGAGCTCTAGGAAAAAATACTACATTGCGTGCATACAAACATCAACATCAAGTAGTGACCTGCCTAAAAATAGAAAAGGGATTTCTCAAACATAACTGTTCAAAAACATGATCACAATATTTTTTCTCATCACCCTAGTCATAAAGCAAAGCTAAAGGGTGCTAAGACCATTGAAGCGTGGAACCTAATTTTTCATTGCGAATGGTTACAAAAAATTGTTGACTTTAAATTAAAACTCTAGAAAGAAACGGGAATGCTTGGAAGATTAACCCTGTAGAAATGAAAGGGTTTATTGGTACATTGTTCATAATCGGACTGTGTAAATTTTCCTACACGAAGGATTGGATAGGATAAATGGCTGCCCATGCGACGGGGCCCACCTGGATAAAGAATCGAAATTCGTCCATTGTGATACCACACAGGGGGGTTGAAAATAGAAGGAAAAGAACTAAACAGGTGGAAAAAGAAGAAGGGGGTTTGGAGTAGAGGGCTTTGGGTTGGAGGATGAAGACCATTTGTATTAACCGATTCAATCTACTGATGAAATTCCCCAGGTGTGTGATATTTAAGCCCGCAATATCCGCAGATGCAGCAAAAAGTGAGAGCTCAGATGTCTAAATATTTGAGAAGAGCGAGCGGAGATGATTCCGCTTCATCCTCCAAGCATCATCTTTCTGCAGAAAGGACTTGAAGCAAACCCAAGCCTCACCGCATGGGCACAGAACCGAAAATGTTCGCTAAGGATACCCATCAAATTCGTGAGCTGCGGCTTTGTTAGCCTTAGAAATTTCTTTTGAGTATAAGTTCCAGGAGTAGACCACAGGTACTCCAGAAAATCCTAATCCTCTATGCCACTGTGACCAGGTACTCAGACGAGCCTAATATTCAAGTATTCGGATGCACTCGAGAGAGAAATCAGGCATTACCCGACTAATTTCGAACGTACAAACAACGAGCCAAGGCCCTAACTGCCACTTGGCTTTCGGAGTAGATATTTACGTGTTTTACAGTAATTATGAATTACAGCTACCTCCGCTTGGAAATCACTACAGTAGTACAGGTCTAAATTTAAGTTTGATGAGGAGCTGCTCGCAGAAGATTCGCCCGCCAATTATTCCGTCCACCTTCGAGCCATCCGTAAATATATTTGTCTGCACTAAAGTTGAGGATATTTAAAATTTTGATTTGACAGGAATAGATGTGTAGAGATGTTATGTGAGCTCAAAATTCATGTTCTTATCTCGAAATAAACGTTTCGATGGCATCACTTCACGAGTAAATCGTCGGAATTTAGATAAGTTGGTATCACCCATAGGGGAATGTTTCGAAAATCTTATTAAAAATTGCTAAAACTGCTATATCGGTGGTGAATGTGTCACAATTAACGAAATTTTGTAAAGTTTCAGAACCCTATGTACTTTTCGACAATATATGCCTAGAAAGTCAGCCAAATTTGGCATTATAATACAAGCTCTTTTTTATGCTCGAAGGTTCTATACACTGAATTTGGAAGTATATGTGGGCGTGCAACCAAATGAGTCGTATTCGAGTAATAATTCAACAATGGCAGTGGTAAACCTTATGATAAGATCCATATACGGATCTTGTCGGAATGTTACAATGGACAACTAGTGTACGAGTATTCCATTGGCAGAAGATTTATTAGCAAAATATAAATTGGCTTTGGTTGATACGATAAAAAATAATAAGCCCGAAATGCTCACTGAATTTACAACAGAAGGCTGAGAATTGTTCCCATCTCGTTTTGGCTTTGGATGAAATAATAAAACATTATTATAGTACTGCCCGAAAAAAATCAAAATTGTGTTGCTACTCTCAACTTTTCATAACAACAATATTGAAAAACACATCCTGGATCAAGAGGTACTTAGCTAAGTTATAATATATACTAAGCCGTAATAACTTGGCCTGTGTGAATCGGAGCTATGTGCAAGCGGACTTCCTTTCTCCGACACTCGTGGCTACAAAAATGATTACCCATAAATAGAAAACTAATAAACTTAATGACAACAGTGGTGCTTCCTAGCATGAATTCGGGCAATGCAAAACAACGGCTGAGCCTCGCTGAGTAATGCTTCCGCAGGTATTGGTGTGGCAGAAAAACCTTTAACTCCCTCATTTGCGATGGTAAGGCCAATAACTTTATCCGATCCAACGAAAGCGGGATATATGGAGCGGCGCACAGCTTCGAGACTTCTACCCGATTTTTCCCAGACCACGTACGAGTTCCGCCTACGAAGAGACAGAGATCTAGTGAAGAATCAAAATCGATGTATAAGAAGGTAAAAACACGAGGTGTTACTCCAAAGAAATCTTTCACCGAAGTCACAAGAGACGGTGTTGTAATTGGTGTTCTCGATGAGGGTAATCCCGAAGAAAAAATTCAATGAAGCCAAAGTAATGGCAAACAATCCTAGCTCTCCACCACGCTGCGAAAATATGGGGTGGTATCAAGGTCACCATTCCACACCAAATTATCCTACCGAGTTTATGAAAATATCCCAGGCAAGCAACCTTGAATGCCCCATGAATGAATGGAAGTTCATAAAAATCGAGGGAACTGATAAATCGCGGGAACGAAGCGTGCCACCATGCAAATTCTCTTTATTTTGACTAAGGAGTCTTTAGAGTCATTGGTGTAGGTCGATGGTCTCGTAAATTACAGATTTGGGAGGTGAAAATAAAAACCTATAAAACTGACACTGAAGCTGCCAATTTCTTACATTGCCGAACAAAAAAATATTCCAAAATCAGAACGAAAAAAGCATAGATGTGAGTTCTGTCCTCGGTATTTAAGCAGAAAATATACAATTATTTGTCCAAGGCACTCCCAATCAATTTGCAAGGAGTGCGTAGAGTAAAAACGTTCAATTTGGCCCTGGAATTTTTATGAGTGTTTTTGCTTTTTCCAGTGCTTTTGTTTTTAATACCTTAGTTATGAATCGAAGATCTCACATAATTTATGAACTGTTTTGAAAATTTACTTTGTAACTGGATGTGTTTTTTAATTTAACATGCACAATTTTTGTTCAAGAAAGTTAGTAATAAAATCTAGAATATTTTGAATTCAATTAATATAAGAATGGGGTCATAAAGGACCCCACGCTGGGGATTTGTTAAAAGTCATATCTAAGAAATCTAGCCCCTGAGGATTAAAATCTATTTTTGGAAAATTGCAAAGAACTTATATCTTTCGAATGTGTTGAGCAAGTTAAAATTTTGAAGAGTCTTAGATGCCACTAAAATGTATTTAAAAAAAAAAAGAAAAATTAAAAAAAGTGTAAAATATTTTAGGTTTGTCACACTCACTTGTTTTCCATATACAGAAATACCTTAAAATTAGCAAAAAGCTTGGCTACCGAAATAAACAAACAACACACAATGGAAACGGCTACGTTGTCAGATAAGTGAAAAAGAGCACAATGCACAGAAGTTACAACAAAAAATTCTTTTAAAACTAACAACCACATTTTTCTAAATAAACAACTAAAACCAAAAACTAACTGGGCAACAACAAATTAGCAATGCAAAGCTTAACACAATAGTGTGGGTCGGCCAATAAAAAGCATAAAAAAAGCGTACTAACAAACAGAAACTTCTTCTGAGGGTGCAGGAGTGCAGCAGCAATGCAACCAAATGTTTACGAACTTATTCGCACAGTCCTCAGGCTGCCGGAAACAACTTTATACCGCCGTAGGAATGAATTCTGAGAGCGGAATGCCAAATAACGAAGAGCAGGGAAACAATGTGGAAAGTTTGCCGATAATCGAAAAAACGTTTCAAACGACATGGCGAGGAAATGTGTTTTGGTTATACCTAAGTTCAACTCGGTACCCTAACGAAAATGTGCTATTATTTAAAGCGCTGGCGTCGTCTGGACTAACCATCGCAATTTCATCTATTCCCTTTTTTTTTGTAATCTGCTTCTTATTTCTCGAAACCCTTTTTTGTATTTTATCGAAAGGAGTTTTTTCATTTCTCGTTGTTTTGAAATTTTTATTTTATATTTTTAACGCAAGAAACCGTGATTTTACATTCAATACTGACAAAGTTCTCATCCATCACGTACTTGTGAAATACTCCGTAAGCTGCGCACCACCTCTTTGTA